>NC_064643.1:237955057-239317200 GCF_023864345.2 Schistocerca serialis cubense | reverse complement strand
AGATTGTAATAAGATGACTCATGTGTGTATGTATAAAAACCGCAGTACACTAACATAAACACATAGTCGTTTCCAAGGCTAGGTGGACGAAGGAAGCTACAGGCTTGCCCTGCAGTGATAATAGAAACGTCAGGACGAAAACGAAGAATGGATTATTACTTCCCGACGACATCTACTCTTTAATTGTGGGAACTTATAAAAACCAATTCTGTCAGTATTAACACGTCATGAGTGGTTCCATTCGTGTGTGCACTCGTATATGTATTTTCAAACACAATATTTCGAGAAAAATACTAACTATTGCAGGAGATTTTCACATGCTGCTGTTGGAGTTACAAACCAGATGTTCACTGACAGTAGTCATATCCCACGAGAAGCAAACGTAAAACCCAACGCAATATCTATATTCGATGGCACCACTGTGTGAATCAGGAAAAGATAAGGCATTATTTCTGCTCTGGCGGACATTAAAGTGGATGGGTTTATTTGAGTCAGTCGTATTCCCTTATTCCAAAGCAGTTATATCGTGATAATCTTATTCACGTCATCGCTTTCAAACAGGACAATAAGAATGTAAAGCATATTTTCCTGATTCACACAGCGGTGCCATCGAATATAGATATTGCGTTGGGTTTTACGTTTGATTCTTGTGGGATATGACTGGTACATGATGTTCAATGATTTACAGACATCTGTGCAGCTTGCATGAATTACGCATAATACGGGATTTCTGGTTATTTACGAAACTAGAAAAGTGAATGCTGGACAGTAAAGAAAAAACTTCCAGAGGTTCTTGTTATTAAAAAATAGTGCTTGTACATGACATGCGCTGGACGTGTTCGGATGAATGTCGATCATACAACCCCATAGGAGGGTTGCGCATTGATACAGCATTTGCCGATACGTGAATGCCAAAACTGGAGCTTTCAAGGAAACTTTCAACAGTCATGCTAAGGAAATGCAGGTTTTGGACGTCATGCAAACGATAACCGTCAAGGTTCACAAAACAGAACAAACATTAGAAGCCAATAATGGATCTCTTAATCGCCATACTATGGAAATGCAGATTTTGCCCAGTGCAATGCAACTTGTAATTTGAAGGTTCATGAAACAGAAGAGACATTGTAAGACATAAAATAAAATCCTTTAGTGCATATTAAGCCATTTTTGTTTAACATTCTGCCACTGTTTTCTCTTGCTGCCAGCAATGCGTGGATTTGAAATACCTTTCGTTGTTCGTCTCTTAGATTATAGAGCTCTATTGTTGACATTTAGGCTGGTTTCTGATAGTAGAAAGTAGAGAGGGAGCAGTGTCTGGTACTTCAATTACTGAAGACTTTTCCAGAATAAAATTCCTTAACAATATATCTCAGAATTTTAAAAACTGATGCTTGATTATATTGCTAAAGGTGCTGACATTTATGATACAGATTTGCCACGAAATGCAAATACGTTATCATGGTTCACAGCACAGTTTTTAATTGTGTGTTATGACAATATATTGATCCCTTCTTTTCCAGCTGCCTGACTGTGCAGGAGGAGGAAGAAGATGCAACAGAGACATTTATTGAGCCTCCTGAAGCTATTGTGGAGTCGGATGAAGATTATAGTGAAAATGTGGTGGTGTCTGGAACCAAGGAAACTTCATGCTGGTGCAACAGCTGTTTTGAGCAGCAAAAACAGGTAGGTGGTGAACCTGAGGCTGATTGCTCTCACGATGATAAATCAGAAAGTGTTATTTCAGATGAAATAGAAAAAGCTGCGGCTCTTAAAAACTGTAACCAGAGACTGGACAAGGAAGGATCTGCAAAGTGATAACGCTTTGTCTCCTGAGAGTGGTCACAGTAAGTACAGAATCTTGTATCCAGTTCAATGCTTTGAACTATTTTCGAAAGATGAAATAATTAAATTTTCGTTACTGAATCAACAAAATACGTTTTGTTCAAGTACTAGCCAGATCCCAAAATAAAACACGAAGATATGAAATGTTTTCTAGGGGTTCTTGTTCTCTCGGGCTACAATCCTACACGAGAAATGAAGTGGTGCACTACATGATGAGAAAAGACAGATTTGAAACGATTATCAGATTCATTCAGTCATGTGGTAATACACAAATCAATATAAATGACAAAACGTTGAATCTTATTAACAGATGTGTTAACAACAGTACTTTATCTCCACTTTCAGTCTAAGCAAGGTTTTGAATATGATAAGAGCGTAACAAATTATTTCGGTACACATGATGAAAACAATTTCTGAAAGGTAGACCCATGATATCTGGGTACAACACGAGTTATCTAGTGGGTTTTAAAATATACCGAAGAACTGATACACAAAAGAACGAAGTGTATGATGAATCGTTTGGAAAATATGTGCAACTCCGGTTTTAATGATCGATTCACTTTCCAAAAAATATAAATCTATGTCCCATAGTATTCATTTTGACAACCTTTACATCACCAACATTGCTGGTTCAGCCAAAAGAACGAGGTTATTGTGCCACTGGCGCCATTAGTGAGAATCATCTGTCTAAAGAATGTCATGGGATAGCGTCTTTGATTAATAATCATAGACGTCCTTGGACCCGCGTTTGGAACCCGCCATCACTGAGATATTGATTAACTATCAGCACTGGCAAACGAAGACTTCCGGCACAAGAAGTCAGCCTTAGTCTACCAACAGCCTTGTCAAAGAGGGTGGAGGAGCGTACAGAGGTTCAGAGTACCCTCTTGTCTTTCCCTAAAGGCAGAAGAATCAGCAATGATCAAAGGCATGAAGATGCAGCAGGTAATGGAAACCACTGCATTAAAGACAGACAACGTATATCCATAGGGCTGAACCCAGTAACAGTTGGGGTTAGCGAAGTGAAATGGAAAAAAGGACTTCTGGTCAGATGAGTAACAGGGTAATAGCACCACAAGCAGAAAACAGTATCACGGGATCCGGATTTGTTATGAATGGGAAGGTAGGGCAGAGAGTGTGGTACCGTGAACAACTCAGTTGTAGGATTGCTCTTATCAGAATCGACAGCAAACGAACACCGGCAACCATAGTCCCGGTATACATTCCTACGTCGCAAGCTGAAGATGATAAGATAGAAAAAGTACATGAGACTATTGAAACGGTAATACAGTACATAAAGGGAGATGAGAATATAATAGTCATGGGGTACTGGAATGGGGTTTTAGGGAAAAGTAGAAGAAATGTTTATACGAGAATATGGCATCGGGACAAGGAATGAGAGAGGAGAAAGACTAATTGAGTTCTGTAATAAATTTCAGCAAGTAACAGTGAATACTCTGTTCAAGTGGCGGAAATATACTTGGAAAAGGCCGGGTGATACGGGAAGATTTCAGTTAGATTACATCAAGGTCAGGCAGAGATTTCGAAATCAGGTGCTGGATTGTAAGGCATACCCAGGAGCCAATATAATTCAGATCGCAATGTGGTAGTGATGAAAAGTAGGGTGAAGTTTTAGCGATTAATCGGGAGGGAGTAAGATATGGAAGTACTAAGGAATGGGGAAGGTACACTAAGAATTTTCTAAGGCTACAGATACAGCACTAAGGAAGAGCTAAGTAGGTACTACAGTTGACGAGGAATGTACATCCCTAGAAAGGGCACTCACGGAAGTAAAACATAGGTACAAAGAAAGTAACTGCGAAGAAACGATGAGTAACAAAAGACACACTTCGGTTGATATGTGAAAGAAGGAAGTACAAAACTGTTCAGCGAAATTAAAGAATACATAAAAACAAGTAACTGAGGAATGAAATAAATAGGAAGTGCACGGAAGCTAACATGAATTGGCTGCATGAAAAATGTGAAGAAAACGAAATAGAAATGATGGTCAGTAGGACTGATTCAACATATGAGAAAGAGAAAGCAATCTTCGGTGAAATTAAAAGCAGGATTGGTACCACTTAGAGTGCAAGTGGAATACTGGTGTTAAATGCAGATGAGAGGGCGGACAGATAGAAAAAATACATTGAAGCCGTATATGACAGCTGAGATATGTCTTATGCGTTTAATGAAGAAACAGAAGTCGATTTAGAAGAGACAGTGGATACAATATTAGAGTCAGAATTTAAGAGTGTTTTGCAGCAAGTAAGACTGAAGGGATAGAGAACATTCCACCAGAATTTCAAAAATCATTGGTGGATGTTCCAACAAAACAACTGTTCACGTTGGTGTATATAATGTATGAGACTGGTGAAGTATCATCTGACTTTCAGAAAAATAGCATGCACACAATTCCGAAGACTGCAAGAGCTCACCACAAGCGCGAGAATTATCGCACAATCAGCTTAACAGCTCAAGCATCCAAGTTGCTGACAATTATAGTACACGGAAGAATGGAAAAGAAAGTTAAAAATGTCTTAGATGATGATCAGTTTGGCTTTAGGAAAGGCAAATCCACCAGAGAGCCAATTCTGACCTTGCAGTTCATAATGGAAGCAAAACTAAAGAAAAATGAACTCACGATCATAGGATTTGTCCACTTGTAAAATGAGTTCGACATTGTAAAATGCTGGAAGATGTTCGACATTCTGAGAAAAATAGGGGTAAACTATAGGAAGAAACGGGTAGTAAACAATATGTACGAGAGCCCAGAGGGAACAATAAGAGAGGATGACCAAGAACGGAGCACTCGGATTAAGGAGGGTATACGACTGACATGTATTTCGCCCTACTGTTCAACTGTACATCGAAAAAGCAATGATGCACGTAAAACAAAGGTTCGGGAGTGGAATGAAAATTCAAGGTGAAAGGATTTCAGTGATATGATTCGCTGATGACTTTGCCATCCTGAGTGTAACTGAAGAAGAATTACATAATCTGCTGAATGGAATAACCATTCTAATGAGTACAGAATGCAGATTGACAGTAAATCGTAGAATAACGAAAATAATGATAAGTAGCATAAATGACGTCAGTGAAATCACGATTGATGGTCACTAAGCAGACTAAGTTAATGAATTCTGCTACCTAGGCAGCAATATAACCATGATGGACGGAGCAAGGAGGACATCAAAAGCAGACTAGCACTGGCATTCCTGGCCAAGAGATGTCTACTAGTATCAAACATAAGCCTTAATTTGAGGAAGATATTTTGCAAATGTACGTTTAGAGGACCACATTGTATGGTACTGAAAGATGGACTGTGGGAAAAGCGGAACATAAGAGAATCGAAGCTTTTGCGATGTTGCGCTATATACAAATGTTGAAAATTCGGTGGACTGACAGGGTAGGAATGAGGAGGTTCTGTGCAGAATTCGAGAGGAGAGAAATATGTGGAAAACACTGATAAGGAGAAGGGGCAGGATCGTAGGACATCTATTAAGACATCAGGGAATGACATCCCTGGTCTAGAGGGAGTTGTTGAGCGTAAAAACTGTAAATGAAGACTGATATTGGAATACATCCAGCTAGTAATTGTGGATGTAGGTTGCCCGTGCAACTCTGTGATGTAATTCTGTAGTAACAGTTACTTCGACCTGCCATGGAATCAGTCTAGTCAGCTCTGTGGACCGGTATTCTAGACAAGACAGGTAACAAATATGGTTCAAATGGCTCTGAGCACTATGGGACTTAACTACTGAGGCCATCAGCCCCCTAGAACTTAGAACTACTTAAACCTAACTAACCTAAGGATATCACACATATCCATGCCCGAGGCAGGATTCGAACCTGCGACCGTAGCGAGCAGATAACACCTTTGTGCCCAGAGCACATGTTATTGGAGAATACAACAAATATTTCATTTTACTGTCGATAATGGTCGAAAAGGTAACGCTGTATAGGGCGAATATTAGAGGAATGTAATGGTGGTGACAAATTTTACATGGCTGCTGGAAGTGTCTGTACATAAAACATGGCTGCTCTACAAAAAAACTAACATCAATTTAACGTAACTGCAATTACGGCACTACGGTGTGGAATATTATCTGACTTGCAATGGAAAAATCCCTAGACGTTCTGGTCGCCACGCAGCCAATTCATATCAAGATAGAGCGCTGCATGTCAGATACGATGACAATAATCGTCTGGTAGCTATGGTGCCACAGAAACAAAGAAGACGCAGCGCTGCAGAAAACTGCAATGTAAATCCAAGAAAAATGTGCTGCAAAAGTGATATCGGTCTGTGCATAGAGTGTTTTGTACGTATCACACAAAATGAATGCTGTGGTCTTAATATAAATGACATACACTCCTTTGTTTTAATTGCTGAAGTAATCGACTTAAAATGTATGTTCTGCCTAGAGTGACATATATGTTATACCCTCTTTTGCTTAAATTATTAATTACTTTTTGTCAGCTTGTTGCCGTATGTATCTATGAAGATAGTAAACCAATAGATATTTTATTTTCTAAAATTCAGAAGTGAAAATTATTTCAGGCAGACATCATGTAAAGATAAAAATGATCATCAAGACAGCAGTTAATCAATGCAGTGACTACAAAGGTCAACGAGGTTGAAAAAGCTTTTTCAGATCTACGAAATGTGGCTATATAAGATGTAGACACTCTTGAAGCGAGCTTAGTATGCAGAAACATGTCGATAGAACGCTGTGACATCGGTACACGGAAGGCTATTTGACGGCAGAGGTAAAAACGACTACAGAGATAATTAACTTTAGCCAGCGAGGTTCAATAGGAAAACTGTTAGGTTTGGGGAAGGATCACGATAAAATTTTCTTGTCACAATTGGTGGAGAGTATATTGCCAATCCTTATGATTCACGTTCGGGGTAATATAAGAACGAATTCGTATCTCAGCGGTAGACTAATCGACACAATTTACGGATTATTTTCTACAGTTTGCCCAGGAAATAAAATCATTTAAGTGCTAATTAGTCTCATGTACCTGCTAGTGACCGCTCAGAGATTAGAACATCTCGAGCTGAATATTGTGGTCCAGGATGGGAATTTAGTTGATTCTGAAGGTGAGGAAGTCGTGGTATGTTCCCACCTGAAGCTAACATCATCATGAGATATAAAAGTACACCACCCATTCATCAGTATATCACTTCACAGTGGAAGCACGACTTGATAACACCAGAGAATTCCAATTTCCTTAAGTTAACAGGACTGATTGGAGTTTGTAATAAGTTCTATGGACCAAACTTCTGAGGTCATTAGTCCCTAGGCTTAGACACTACTTAATATAACTTAAATTAACTTACTCTAAGGACAACACACACACACCTATGCCCAAGGGAGGACTCGAACCTCCGACGGGGTGAGCCGCGCGATTCGCGGCATACCGCCCTAGACCGCACGGCTATCCCGCGCGGCGACAGGACTGAAAACGCACAACGACGTCACCGCTCTATATAACGTTACCAGCTGAGCATGATGAGTAAATAACTCGACAGGAGTATGAGGCCCAAATACCATTGGAATCGACTATGTTTAGCACCAGGATGCATTAATAAACCCAACGAACAGTTACCTAAACGTGGAAGAAAGATTTGGAAAGATGGATGGAAACATTACACCATCGCTACAGCTTACAGAAAATGTATTCATTCACTTTTCTCAGGAGGTACATTACGTGCTCAATGGAATCGAAATTAAATGCCCCAGCAATGTTATTTTCACTTCAACTTTTGAAACATATGTCTCCACATCAGAATCTGACTTTAATGGTTTACTGAATGTAGGGTGGTTCATAGGTGGATCAATCATCCCACTGCACAAGTTTATGGGCATCATTGATGATATCAGAAAAGTTATCATGCATGTGAAGCAGGATGTCATTCTGGTATGATCTTCAACGGACAATAATTCATACATGCAGGCAGCACAAGGTGACTCCGAGGATAACAAAAAAGTACAGTGCTGGATAAAATACTATGGAAAATGTTTCTATTTTTGATGAGGATAAAAGGGAATTTTTCAAGTGCTGAATTCGAATTGTACACTCCCATTAAGTTTACGGTAATGGGAGCTTCATAAGTACTCATTTCTACCAAACAGGCTAGATCCATAAATCGGCTCTTCAGGTAGTGCTGCACCATTACAGTGCTGCAGAGGAAATCTGAAAAAGGACTCACTTCTGTGATACAACTGTAAGCTGATCAATGAGAAAGTGTTTCTGAACGTTAAATATGTCCCATACGGTAGTTAATTGAAGCTTGGCTGGGGTAATGGATGTGCAGTCTACCACATGAAATAATTTAAGGTTTCTCTCTTGTTACTATGAGGAAGGTGAAGGATCTGAATGTTCCTCTGTCTGCAATAATTTAAAGACTAGCCACCAGTTGTCATGATAGACCTCTCTAAACAAAATGAAAGTATTGAAACGGGTGCTGTCGACATTCGAATTGGATTTGAATATCGGAAAACATGGCATTAGGAACTGCTAGATATGTTTCTAGACGCTAAAACGTCCATGATTGACTGCTAGAAGTGTATTTCAGCAGTGAGAAAAACAATCCTTTTATCCATTAATACACGGAAATGATCATCAATTTTTTTAGTATTATTATTTCTGAACCATTAGATGCATATCAATTTGTTTCTTCTGCGCAGCGTTTTTGAACTCACACCACAGCCATTGCTGTCCCAGCCAGCCCCCCATCACTTCCAGCAGGCAGGCCCACTCCACTGGCAGCTCCATGCTGGTCCATCTCACTGTCGACTGCCACTCCCTCCTCCTACCTGGGACCAACGAACTGGCAACCATCTCCTCCATTACCCACAGGTTGGACCAGTGAATTGGTGGCCATCTCCTCCCCCTCACCAATACCTGGATCATGTAATGGAGGCCAATCCTTGCTGTTGAGGTACAACACTGCTATCCAGAAAAGGACTGGCAGGTTAGTCACCTGCTCTAATTGTGCTTTTAGGAACATGGTCTTGTATGCTGACATACGCTATGTGATCAAAAGTACCCTGACACCCCAAAATACGTACGTTTTTCATATTAGGTGTATTGCGCTGCCACCTACTGACAGGTACTCCATACCAGCGACCTCAGTAGTCATTAGACATCGTGAGAGAGCAGAATGGGACATTCCACGGAACTCACGGGCTTCGAACGTGGTCAGGTGATTGGGTGTCACTTGTGTCATACATATGTATGTACGCGAGATTTCCTCAGTCCTAAACAGGTTCAGTGTTTCCGATGTGATGGGGAAGTAGAAACGTGAACGGATACGCACAGCAGGAAAGTGTACAGGCCGACCTCGGCTGTTGGCTGACAGAGACCGCCGACTTGTGAAGAGGGTCGTAATGTGTAATAGACAGACATCTATCCAGACCATCACACAGGTATTCCAAACAGCATCAGGATCCACTGCAAGTACTATGACAGATAGGAGGGAGGTGAGAAAACTTTAATTTCATGGTGGAGCGGCTGCTCATAAGCCACACCTCATGCCAGTAAATGCCAAACGACGCCTCGCTACTGTAAGGAGCGTAATCACTGGACGATTGAAGAGTGGGAAAACGTTATGTGGAGTGACGAGTCACGGTACGCAATATGGCGATGCGATGACATGGTGTGGGTATGGTGAACTCCCGGTGAACGTCGTCTGCCAGCGTGTGTAGTGCCAACATTAAAATTCGGATGCGATGGTGTTATGGTGTGGTCGTGTTTTTCATGGAGGGCCCTTACAGTGCTTGTTGTTTTGCGTGACACTATCACAGCACCTTATGGCTTCTCACTGTTGAAGAGCAATTTGGGTATGGTGATTACATCTCTCAACACGATCGAGCACCTGTTCATAATGCACGTCCTCTGGCGGAATGGTTACAAGACAATAACATCCCTGCAATGGACTGGTCTGCAGGTAGTCCTGACCTAAACACCACTGGTATATTTTGGAACGCCGACTTCGTATCAGGCGTCACCGACCGACATCGATACCTCTCCTCAGTGCAGCACAATGTGAAGAATGGGCTGCCATTCCCAAAGAAACCTTCCAGCACCTGATTGAACATATGCCTGCGAGAGTGGAATCTTTCATCAAGCTACGGGTGTGCCAACATCATATTGAATTCCAGCATTACCGATGAGGGCACCACGAACTTTTCTGTCATATGTCCGGATAGTTTTGATCACATAGTGTAGATAACTCTGCTGCACGCTTGGGGATCATATCACTTTACTCAATGACTGTTTTTTTATATTTGAGTTGAAAATGGTGTGATATGGCAGGATGATTCAATCCCAGAGTGATTCAGTAGTATTGAATGACATACTGGGCCAGTTCTATAAAATGCAGGAAAGGGGGTCCAGTAAAGCGCTGTGCTCTGTATTCCAACATGATATGTACTCGTATACCTATGATCCAGAAAACGAGGGGTACAGATTCATATTTATTCCGAAAGATATAGCTCCTAAAAAGGCTTGTATTTTGTTTCACATTGTCGCTACTGGCTAGTAATAGAAATTACGAAGAACATGGAAATTCTTATACTAAATACAGTATGAATAAAGTCCATGGGTATTATAGATTTAGAAGCTACCTGTCAAAACCAAGGAGCAAATTTTGAGAAGCAGAATCACAATTATTCTGTACATGTTTACAACCGGGATGAAATTAAGTCAGAAAAAAATTGGCACATCATGCAAAAGAAGAAGAATGGTGCTGTGAAGCGTAAAGTACAGTTGTTGCACCTGTTTCTCCACCAGTGATTTTTCAGCGTCACAAACACGTAGATTTTCTGTTAAGTGTCGAAGCGAACAAATAGCACTATGTCTGGATCAGGAGCATGGTCCATATCCTTTGCTCCAATTGTACAGAAAGAACACAGAGCACGGTACTTCTGACAGCGATGTCTTAACTCGTTTACTTCAAGCTAATATTATTTTAGCTAAACATCTGAATGATCCTTCAACCCAGGGCCAGTGCGTGTGGAAATGGTGGTGCCGCAGGCCGTTTCTTAAAGTTTGAGGATGCCCACCAACAAGAGGGACATCCCTTTGTAGCTTTCGCTGCTTTTTAGTGTCTTCTTGCTCCTGTGTGGCACTACGAATGTGACCGCGCTGCCTGTCATTAAGTTTCACAGAAAGACACGTACCGTATGAAGCTGTGTTCCCAGTTGTTTGCACATACAGTTGAAATTGCACACATTTCAAAACATACCTAGTGGATAATCGTGCGAGATGTGTGATCACTAAGCTCGAGTAACTGGCAGAGTCGGTGGAGAAAAAGGAATTGTAGAATAAAACCACTGACAGCCACATCTCTGGGTTTCCTATGGATAAAGATACGGAAACACGTCATGGAGACCACTGTCTTCTAACGAGAAGTTTAGCAGTTTTGCTCACAGTGTATGGAACTTGAAGTCCGATTACCACGACACATACTAGTCTTTTTTCATAATTTGGAGCGAGTGATACTCACTTTCTTGTTGAGCACTTGGGTGATTTCGGCTTCAGAGATGATAAAGTCAGTGTCATCCCCGACACCGTTAAATGGTACGTTTCCGCAATTGGTAAACGGTCCTTTTTAACACAGGTAATGTATCACGAAGCAAATACCGTCAGCACTGGCAGAATGTTACAAGACACCTCGTATATATACGTTTGTGACTCTTACAGCGCCATCTGTCACAAAGCGAAAAAAGTGGTCCAACTAAAACATTCATATTTCTTTACGTACTACGCTAATATGTAATAAAAATAGGGGTTCCTATTTTAAAAAAACGCAGATGATATCCGTTTGACGTATGGCAGCGCCATCTTGAAGGCCAACCATAGCGCAATCTGGTTTCCCCCTTCAAGCTAGCCGAGTTTCGTTCTCTGTAGTTTTTTTGTTTCATGTTTATTTCGTGAGCTATTTGCCCCGGTCACTATCAATGGACCACGCTGTACACACACACACACACACACACACACACACACACACACACACACACACACACACACACACACACATATTTTTACATAGTATTCCCCAATCAGTTCATGTTTATACGTCTTCTATTCCATTTACTCATATCTGAGCTATGACATACATTGGAGTCCCTTCAGTATATTCAGCGTCCACAGTGTTTGCATTTGTAGGTTCAACCTATAGAGTTTGCTGTACGTGTGAACACACTTATTAATACACTGAACTAGATGGTCTAACTTCAATTTGTTGGTGCGCAAATAGGTAATAAAGTCATTCAATGTTGCTCTAACTTATTGCCGCCAGGGACACAGTCTGTCTGATGCGACCGGTAGTGAGCTAAACAGTTCAAAAATGGTTCAAATGACTCTGAGCACTATGCGACTTAACTTCTGAGGTCATCAGTCGCCTAGAACTTAGAACTAATTAAACCTAACTAACCTAAGGACATCACACACATCCATGCCCGAGGCAGGATTCGAACCGTAGCGGTCGCTCGGCTCCAGACTGCAGCGCCTAGAACCGCACGGCCACTCCGGCCGGCGCTAAACAGTTCCCGTAAATTCACAACACTAGACCGTTTGACGTTCATGGCCACAGTATCAGCTCTTAACTGGAGCATCGCATGTCGGTACGCGTCCGCTACTGCTGCTTCACCTTTTAACATTGCTACAGTAATTGGCGTAAGCAGTGAATTATGCTCGTCAGTAATTTTAATTTCAATGTACTCGATTATACCGCACAAGTACACTAGTTTCTATCAAGTGTAGCACAGTTTAGTACCACTTCTCTGCACTTTACCTGTGTCGATAAAAACTAACAACTAACCTCACATACACAGGCTTTTAACCACTCACTGTTAAACTGTACGCATTAGCGATGAGCAATGGCAGCACTTTAACAGCACTTGTAGAAGCCCTCCACTGCAGTTTCGATGCTGCTGGGTGGGGTCTGTCGTACGCCAGCACGTCTCGGCAGACTGCTGCTGATGCTGTGACCGCTGTTCAAGCGCCAACAGGTCGGTAAGCTGACCTGCTGAGGCTACTGCTGCCGTTTGTGCTTGTGCTGATTCTTTCAGGTGTGTAACGATAATACAACATCGTCCAGTATTTGAGCATTCATAATAACAGTAGAAGTAACAATAATGATCGAGTATTTATTTTCAGATGCCATCTTCTTCCCGGCTGATCCCTACTGCTGGATGCGCTTCATCATGACTGCTGCTCGAAGTTCGTGAAGCAAGTGCTACTGCCATGGCCCACCCAGCCGATAGTGTGCAGTGACACTCCAAATGGAGTCCCGGGCTCATGAAACTCGTAGCATGGCACTGGTACTCAAACGCGGATGGGGAGAGAAGGGAGGAGCGATATAGAGATCGTACAAATAGACGGAACACAGTTATGTTACAGACCAATTACTTGGTGTTGTACTTATCTGGAGGCGGAGGTCCAGATTGTACAGTAGACTGTAATTATTGTCATAAAAACTAAACTCCATCCGAGCAGGCTTCAAAAGACCGAACCGTACCGACCGACGGTAATTAATGTCATAAAAACTAAACTCCATCCGAGCAGGCTTCAAAAGACCGAACCGTACCGACCGACGGTAGTGTCCTCAGCCGATAGGTGTCACTGGACGTAGATATGTGATCAGCACGTTGCTCTTCCCGACAATGCCACTTTGCTTGACTGGAGCCAGTATTTCTCAGGCAAGTATCTCCTCAACTTTCCTCGCAAGGACTGAGTGCACCCTGCTTCCCAATAGCGCTCGGCAGTTCCGGACGGTTACCCATCCAAGTGTTAGCCAAGCCCGACAACGCTTAACATCGGTTATCTGACGGGAAACGGTGTTACCACCTGTGGCAAGGATGTTGGCTTCTTTCATTTATACCACTTACCTAATAGCAGAGGTTGAAAATACCACTTCAGTTGTAAATCATTTTATTTTCACGCGGCCAGTTTCGGACTGTTATAAGACCATCCTCAGGTGTCGTACTGGAAATAGAAAAAGACGAGAGATAATTTTCACACGCCGAAACACACAGAGGAAACAATAAAGAAATTTTTTTTCTAAAAAGTTTTAGAAACTTTTAAAAAACATCTCGAAACCTCCGGTCGGGCTAGGTACTGTGAAACCTACGTCAATGCGCAGGTGGCATCAGACAGTACTACGAACGACTGCCTATGTGGGGCATATACAAATGATATCACGACACACGCTGTGCAGTGGTCCCCGAGCGCCGCGTGTACCAGTCGCGGTGTGCTGCCTATGAGCGCAGAAGAGGGAGTGGCGGATGCGAACGAGGAGGAAAATTGGTAAACCAGAAGGGTAAAAGTGCTGCTATCTATTGACGGAGAGAAAAATACGGGGCCACTAGCCCGGCCGTGCACAACTTGAATTTAGCGGTTTGCATTTAAAATCAAGAAAAAACATAAAATTACACAAAAAATACACGATATACTTACCTAACACATAAATGTTGTAAATGTGGAAATAATAAGAATACAAATGTCTTGTACATTAAGTGTATCTTAACCTATCATGCAACATTCTTGTGTACCACTCAACCATGAGAAGGTGCTCTGTTGCGTGAGCCACCTACGTTACATCTACACTTGAGATTCGCTGCACACCATCGAGTAGTTCTCACAATGTAGATCGTACCGCTCGTCCAGCTTACATAATCTCCGTATTTTTTTCTACACTTTCATATGCATAAGTAGACTCAGATGACGATTTCATAATGCTGAGGAATAGACTGAAGTAAGAGTTTACCAGAAGACTCAGTGTGCAGAAATGTGGGATACTGACCCCCTGAATAATTATAAGAGCCGTTTAAAATATCTAAGAATGTGGATAATGCGATAAGGAATAACATGTAGGTAGCATTAGGAGTCCAAATTTTCTAGAGCATATTTCACACTACATTGTGTCACCTGTACCGCACTGGCAATAAATCGTAGGTAAGGTACAGTCTAATGAAAGTGTTGTAAGTGAAAAGTTATGTTGTGTCTTTCTTATCTTTCAATGCAGTGTACAATGGCGCGGATACGCCTGGCGGCAAAGCTGTACCCAAGATCGCCCGAAGTAAACAACTCCGCAGCTGTCTACGCCAACACAAGCGAGTAGCGGCGAAAAGTAACAAATTGATTGTTAACGCTATTCAGTTGCTTGGAACAATAGTTCTGGTGAATTTAACTTGAGGTAAATGGGAAGAACTTTTTAACTCCAGTGAAAATCAATATCGTTCGGTATCGAGGCGAAGTCAGTTCAGTCTTGACTCGATCGAAGAACATGCGGTGCTACTAGGCAGTCGGAAGTTGGCCGCCGAATTCGTGCTAGCGTGCGAACGATTTGTTGCAAATAGCAGCCTATCGATACAAGATGGCATGTAACGGTCTTTCCCGTCAGACTACTTACGTGGTTGTGTGTCGGGAGTTTGAGTATCGGATCTGAAAATATTACAGATTGAAGTGAAAGTAACTTCGAGAGATTATTTTATGTCGGGATACTGGAGGTGCTGCAACTGCTGGTGACCATGTTCGTCTGATAAGATGTTAATTCTCATGTTTAGATGGTACCGGTTCGGATCGGTGATCCGACTGTTATGCAGCTTTTTAAAGTATTTGCTCAAAGCTCATTGGAGCGTAGCGTTTGTATATGGCTATGGATTTGTGGACAACGTTGGGGAAAGTAGCTCGACTGTGTGGTTAGATAATTTTTGGCAGAAACTACATACCTTAGGACGGAAATTTGTATGGCAGCACAAGTAAGAAAGGATTTTCATTTTACGATCCAGATCGACAAGTTAAATCTTGGTCCTCACTAGAGTGAACCACGTAAGCACGGAACCTTTTGGCCAAGCAGGTAAAGCGGTCTCATCTGCTGTAAAGGGAATGTTACGAGTGGCTAATTTAAAGTCTTTAGTTCAAGCGGTATATCAATCCAAAGCTTGAAGCAACTCTGTAGCTTACTTTGTTTAAATGTCGGAATTTAATTGCCGGTTGACTTTTGTGGTTTATGTTTGACTCATTTTTGTTAATATTCAGCCTGTTCGGTGGGAAGTTGCCCGCCTTCGTAACATAATCTCGATTTATTGCGCTACAAAAGAGAAATGAAGTATTATTTTCTCCAAAACGAAAAAGAGTGTCCCTACTTCTCAATTAATAGAATCCCACCTACTGACTGCCAACTGAACAAAAACAGAGAAAAATATTTAAATAAAAATATATAAATTTAAGAAAAAGAATTACATAAAGTAATCCAGAGAGATTTACAACATAGAATAATTATCGTTTGGTTAATAGGCAAAGACATATAAAGTTTATTTCTGAGTCAAAAAAAGTAATTAAAGCGGTCAAAAGGGTTCAAAAGCTGGTATTAACGACTTTGTCAAGGAAAAGACGGAAATGGTTTGACCTACACGATAAGAGAATTATTTTTCGGATAGTTAATATTACGATACATTTTCTTTGGTAGCAAAGAAAGAGATTATTGATCGTCACGAAGTCAAGGGTTATATCGCTGACGAGTAGTTACGTCTCTTGCTGACGGTAGAGGAAAGATTCATACTCTCTAAACGAGAATAATTAACATTCAATCATAGTATAAAAGAAGGAAGATTCAGTTTAACGTCCCGTCGACACTGAAATCGTTAGAAACAGTGCACAAGCTCGGATTGTGTCGAGGACGGTGAGGAAAATCGGCCGTGGCCTTTCAAAGGGATCTTACCGGATTTGCCTGGAGCCGTTTAGGGAAATCACGAAAAACCTAAATCTGAATGGGCGGTATGAACCATCATCCTCCAGAATGCGAGTCCAGTGTGCCAACCACTATACAACCTCACTTGATAATAGTCTCATAATTATTGTAACAGATATATCAGGAACGCGCATTTAAAGATCATTCGTGTAAAGGAAGTAGATATTGTAAGTTCATAATCTCTGTAGCGGTAAGTTTCGAGAAGCGAACAGACAGTGGTATAATTCTACGACGTTAAATAAAGTACGCAGCGGAACGGCTTCTAAGTGCAACTAATATTACATTCTAAAGGCAAAAGATTTAACATTTACCTTGAGATTTAGTCCCAATGCAGGCGTGCTGTATTAAATCCAACCTTATTTCCATTTATTTTGTGTAGCGCTAACGGAAACGTACTTAAAAAAATTACAATATAATTAACTTGCTAAGTCATTCGTTTCACAGGAGTAATTGGTCAAGTGGTATGTCATAGAGGATCTTGATTATAAAGAAAAGAATTTGCTATGAGTTTAATGAGTTTAATATAATTTAGAAGGCTGACCAAACTAAAGCCAAAGGCAAAGTAACTATTGTGATTGACATATCTGGACAGTAGTCGCGATCACATGGTAAAGTTTCGCTATCGTATAATACAAAATCAGTCAGTATAGGGTTAGTATGATTTTATTACAGTGATCGTACTAAACTCGCACTACATTTGACGTCGGCACGACTTGTACGTAAGTACAGCGCTGTGTGAGTACAGCTTCATCAATTAACACATCGTAGAATCGAATAAATCCTACATCAGAAGACGTCTTCTAGAGTTTTATCTACCGTTGCTCAAGTTGGTTTACTCAGGCGGGTGAAAATCAGTGCGCTAGACATGGTTCAACTCTAGTTACCAGCAGTGGTGTATGCGAAATTGCTACATCCTGCTTAAGTTGTTTGCTCAATAGATTATTTATTCAGGTACCGTTTGTCGTATGAGCAGTGAACATTACGCCGTACTATATTCGATAGTACCGTGTAACTGTAACTGAATATACCTAGCAGAAAAGATGCACCTAGCGTACTAGTGTACGGTATTTGAGATTGCTTGTTAATTCCCTAACGCTGTAATCATTGAAACAGAGGACGGTAGGTGTTCACAGTGAATTGTTAGCAAGGGCTGTGGTACAAAGTTGTTCAGATACATTTACTCAATGTTTCAGTACAGTATTGCTTATGTAGTTAGCAACTCATTCGTATATCCGAAAACGACAGAGTATATATTGTTATCGTGACCACGCTAGAATTGTGTGTAATCTTTTTTTTTGCGTAAAACAAGAAGTAAGCGGATTGTATTGTTTAGAAGCGACAAACTTTAATAGAGTTACCTTGACTTAAGTAGAAATACTGAACAATAACAAAAATACGAGAGGCAAAATACTGGACAGTAACTGAAGTTGTGTAGAGGGAGTGTGCTAGATTATTGGAAACTACCACAGGTGACTGGGTAATAGTAATTATGATTTGTGTTAAAGCAGTATGGTGGTCGTAGGAACCCAGCTGGTCCATATGACGCGTAAGGAGAGGCGCTGGAAGCAACCGGGAGGAGAGGCAACCAGTTGCAACGGACCTGAGTTCTAAGACTCTGGCTTCGGCTGCATCTACAATAGAGGCTTCGGCTAGAGCTACATCAACTTCGGCTTCGTCTAAAAGTTTGGCACTGACCAATAACCTTGGCTTTGGGCACAGTGTCGGCTGCCATCCTGAACAGTCAACTGGAGCAGGCGAGCTCTAGAGACACTGAGTAGTATAAAAACTCAATTGAACATTTTAGTGACATAGTTTCAATGAATGTGTTCCTGATGATATTTGGGATGAGAACTGGTAGTGCTTGTAGAGTACTGGTAGTGTATCGTTGTAATGTGTCAAGGGTAATATGAAGTTTAAGTGACGACATAGGTGAGTTTCTTCACTAGAGGGCTAGTAAGGGCAAGTTATTGTAGAAATTAGAGGATAAGATCCTGAAGTTAAGGCTTTCCTCTAAGGAATGGTGAAAGATGTGAAAGTGCAAGTTAAAGACTCGAAAAAGGGTCGGAAACAGCTCGAAAAAGAATTGTTGGATTTAGACAACTAGGAAAGAAAATAACGAAGGGTTTAAAGAAGGCTAAGAGAGAAAGAAAGAGTATGCGTAATCCCAAATATTCAGAAATTAGTATTAAAATGGTTGAAGTGGAATAGCGACTTTTTGATTGGCAGTACTTCCTGGTGAAGTTGAAAAATTTCCGGGTAACATCTACTGCTTTGATGCTCCAGGATGTTACTGATCAAAATGAAAAGATTCCTCTAACATTTGATACCTAGTTTACAGATTTCATTAAAACGGTAAATAATGAGATTGATAAAACAAAACTCGACTCAAAGGCAAAGAAACGGTTATGTGGTGAAAATGAATGCTAGTTTTAAGACCGGAGATCTAGCTTTAGTGAGAGTGTACTTTAAACGTAGCTGTAGATGTATTAAGAAATTCTTTTACTTATATAGTGGACCTTATATGGTAAAAGACATTCCAAGTCATACCAGTGTGGTTCTAAAGGGAACTTACTCTGATAAAATAATACCGTCGTAATTATGTAAGAATATGTATAGCACCATACACTAATATCACATGGGATAAAAGGGAATTCGTAGTGATAATGGGGATGAAGAAGAACGCTTGTGCCCAAGGAGAATGTTTGATGCAACTGACAAGGCACTTTCGAGTAACTGTGAGACGTAGGTCGATTGCAATACTAATGAGATATTTCTGAATGATGTGCGTTCTAGACTGGGAACAGGTGGAGTACAAGAAGCTTAAGTAAGAAGTGTACAGATGGTAAATAAACATAAATGTAAATACGAAAGATAAAAAGGGAGAAAGTTAGTGGTGGCATGAATCATCTGTCAATAAGCTGGCGGAAATTAACTGATCAGGCAATTAAGATACACAAAAACAGCAAGAGGAAGTTGGAAGAATATCAAGTGGTAGGCAGGAGGTCAAGGATCTATCAGAAATTTAAAATTTGTGAATGTGTAATGTCGGAAGTTTAAACACTATGGGACTATACTGACTGAAGCCAAATGGCACAGGAATGTGAATTAAGTGCCCATTAGTTTCAAGTTGTTTAATATATTGATAAGATTTGACTTGTTTGATTAATTACGTTAATAATTTATGTTTTTGGTCTGTGTTGTGGAGGTATAACAGTCTTGCCGCACTGGTAACACCGGCTCCCGTCACATCACCGAAGTTAAGCGCTGTCATGCTGGGCTACCACTTGGATGGGTGACCATCCGGTCTGCCGAGCGCTGTTGGCTAACGGGGTGCAATCAGCTCTAGTGAGGCAAACTTTATTGAGAAGTAGCGGCTCCGGTATCGGAAATTGACTTATGGCCGGAAGAGCGGTGTGCTGACCGCATGCCCCTCCGTATCCGCATCCACTGACGCCTGTGGGCTGAGGATGACACGGCGGTCGGCCTGTGCGGGAGGAGTTTAGTTTAGTTTTAGTACCCCCCCGCATGACCCATGGACCTTTTCGTTGGTGGGGAGGCTTGGGTGCCTCAACGATACAGATAGCCGTACCGTAGGTGCAACGACAACGGAGGGGTATCTGTTGAGAGGTCAGACAAATGTGTGGTTCCTGAAGAGGGTCAGCAAGCTTTTCAGTAGTTGCAGGGGCAACAGTCTGGATGATTGACTGATCTGGCCCTGTAACACTAACCAAAACGGCCTTGCTGTTGTGGTACTGCAAACGGCTGAAAGCAAGGGGAAACTACAGCCGTAATTTTTCCCGAGGGCATGCAGCTTTCCTGTATGATTAAATGATGATGGCGTCCTCTTGGGTAAAATATTCCGGAGGTAAAATAGTCCCCCATTCGGATCTCCGGGCGGGGAAACTGGCTTTCTACGGATCGGAGCGTGGAATGTCAGATTCCTTAAACGGGCAGGCAGGTTAGAAAATTTAAAAAGAGAAATGGATAGGTTAAAGTTAGATATAGTAGGAATTAGTGAAGTTCGATGGTTGGAGGAACAAGACTTTTGGTCAAGTGAATACAGGGTTATAAATACAAAATCAAATAGGGGTAATGCAGGAGTAGGTTTAATAAAAAATAAAAAATAGGAGTGCGGGTAAGCCACTACAAACAGCATAGTGAACTCATTATTGTGGCCAAGATAGACACGAAGCCCACGCCTACTACAGTAGTACAAGTTTACATGCCATCTAGCTCTGCAGATGATGAAGAAATTGATGAAATGTATGTTGAGATAAAAGAAATTATTCAGGTAGTGAAGGGAGACGAAAATTTAATCGTCATGGGTGACTGGGACTCGACAGTAGAAAAAGGAAGAAAAGGAAACGTAGTCGGTTTATGTGGATCGGGGCTACGAAATGAAAGAGGAAGCCGCTTGGTAGAATATTGCACAGAGCATAACTTGATCATAGCTAACACTTGGTTCAAGAATCATGAAAGAAGGTTGTATACATGGAAGAATCCCAGACATAGTAAAAGGTTTCAGATATATTATATAATGGTAATGTTTTGGTTGGCAGGAGAGCCAACACCGTGTTACTAGAGGAGGCCGAAAGGCGCGCGTTTTAGCTCACTCAGGCTGGCGTGAGGTCTGGAACAGGACAAGGAAATTAGAATTTTGAAAACGGACGTAGCTGGTGGAATACTTAACTTTAATCCGTCAATGAAGAATGTCAGTCCAGACGGTACATGATTCTCAATATCAATAGTAACTGATAAAGGCGCCTTGCTAGGTCGTAGCAAATGATGTAGCTGAAGGCTATGTTAAACTATCGTCTCGGCAAATGAGAGCGTATTTAGTCAGTGAACCATCGCTAGCAAAGTCGGAAATCTCTCTAGACCTGCCGTGTGGCGGCGCTCGATCTGCAATCCCTGATAGTGGCGACACGCAGGTCCGACGTATACTAACGGACCGCGGCCGATTTAAAGGCTACCACCTAGCAAGTGTGGTGTCTGGCGGTGACACCACAGGTAAGACAGAGATTTAGGAACCAGATTTTAAGTTGTAAGACATTTCCAGGGGCAGATGTGGACTCTGACAACAATATATTGGTAAAGAACTGTAGATTAAAATGGAAGAAACTGCTAAAAGGTGGGAATTTAAGGAGATGGGACCTGCATAAACTGAAAGAGCCAGAGGTTGTACAGAGTTTCAGGGAGAGCGTAAGGGAACAATTGACAGAAATGGGGGAAAGAAATACAGTAGAAGAAGAATGGGTAACTTTGAGGAATGAAATAGTGAAGGCAGCAGAGGATCAAGTAGGTAAAAAGACGAGGGTTAGTAGAAATCCTTGGGTAACAGAAGAGATACTAAACTTAATTGATGAAAGGAGAAAATACAAAAATGCAGTAAGTGAAGCTGGCAAAAAAGTCTCAAAAATGAGATCGACAGGAAGTGCAAAATGGCTAAGCAGGGATAGCTAGAGGAGAAATGTAAGGATGTAGAGGCTTATCTCACGTGGGGTTAGATAGATACTGCCTACAGGAAAATGAAAGAGACCTTTGGAGAAAAGAGAACCACTTGCATGAATATCAAGAGCTCAGATGGAAATCCAGTTCAAAGCAAAGAAGAGAAAGCAGAAAGGTGGAAGGAGTATATAGAGGGTCTATACAGGGGCAATGTTCTTGAGGACAATATTATGGAAATGGAAGAGGATATAGATGATGATGAAATGGGAGATATAATACTGCGTGAAGAGTTTGACAGAGCACTGGAAAAACTAAGTCGAAACAAGGCCCCGGGAGTAGATAACATTCCGTTAGAACTACTGACAGCCTTGGGAGAGCCAGTGCTGACAAAACTCTACCATCTGGTGAGCAAGATGTATGAGAGAGGCGAAATTACCTCAGACTTCAAGAAGAATATAATAATTCGAATCCCAAAGAAAGCAGGTGTTGACAAATGTGAAAATTACCGAACTATCAGTTTCATCAATCACAGCTGCAAAATACTATCGCGAATTCTTTACAGACGAATGGAAAAACTGGTAGAAGCCGACCTCGGGGAAGATCAGTTTGGATTCTGTAGAAGTGTTGGAAGACGTGAGGCAATACTGACCCTACGATTTATCTTAGAAGATAGCTTAATGGAAGGCAAACCTACGTTTCTAGCATTTGTAGACTTAGAGAAAGCTTTTGACAATGTTGACTGGAATACGCTCTTTCAAATTCTGAAGGTGCCAGGGGTCAAATACAGGGAGCGAAAGGCTATTTATATCTTGTACAGAAAGCAGATGGCAGTTATAAGAGTCGAGGGACATGAAAGGGAGGGAGTTGTTGGGAAGGGAGTGAGACAGGGTTGTAGCCTCTCTCCGATGCTATTTAACCTGTATATTGAGCAAGCAGTAAAGGAAACAAAAGAAAAGTTCGGAGTAGGAATTAAATTCCATGGAGAAGAAATAAAAACCTTGAGGTTCGGCGATGACATTGTAATCCTATCAGAGACAGAAAAGGACTTGGAAGAGGAGTTGAACGGAATGGACTGTGTCTTGATAGCAGGGTATAAGATGAACATCAACTAAAGCGAAACGAGGATAACGGAATGTAGTCGAATTAAGTCGGGTGATGCTGAGGGAATTAGATTAGGAAATGAGTCACTTCAAGTAGTGAAGGCGTTTTGCTGTTTGGGGAGCAAAATAACTGATAATGGTCGAAGTAGAGAGGATATAAAAAGTAGGCTGGCAATGGCAAGGAAAGCGTTTCTGAAGGAGAGAAATTTGTTAACATCGAGTATTGATTTAAGTGTCAGGAAGTCGTTTCTGAAAGTATTTGTATGGAGTGTAGCCATGTATGGAAGTGAAACATGGACGATAAATAGTTTAGACAAGAAGAGAATAGAAGCTTTCGAAATGTGGTGCTACAGAAGAATGCTGAGGATTAGATGGGTAGATCACATAACTAATGAGGAGGTACTGAATAGGATTGGGGAGAAGAGAAGTGTGTGGCACAACTTGGCTAGAAGAAGGGATCGGTTGGTAGGACATGTTCCGAGGCATCAAGGGATCTCCAATTTAGTATTGGAGGGCAGCGTGGAGGGTAAAAATCGTAGAGGGAGACCAAGAGATGAATACACTAAACAGATTCAGAAGGACGCAGGTGGCAGTAGGTACTGGGAGATGAAGAAGCTTACACAGGATAGAGTAGCATGGAGAGCTGCATCAAACCAGTCTCAGGACTGAAGACCACAACAACAACAACAACAGTTTTAGTTGTGGAATTATCAGGAGAGGAGTAAATAGACAAGAGCCAGGTAATTATGTGACTTGTTTCGAAGGTGAAAGGGTAGCTAATAGTCCCAGATTACCAGGGACACAAATAAAATGATTTTGGAACGGAGGCGACCGGTCTGCCGTACATGTCGCTTAGTTCCTTGATACGTGCTAAGTATCTGTCTTTACCAACATAATCACTAGATTTATTTGTGAATAGTGAAATGGAATGCAGTGTAAACTAGTAAGTATGATACAGTTTTCTCAACAAACTACTGTGAATTAATAACAGTTCTACCTTTTCTCTTATCCTTGATAAAATAAACTCCTAGGCTGAGAAAACCACTAAGAAAAGATTAAAGCGTATGTGGAAATGTAACTAGCCGATAAGCCTAGCAGACCTTTAAACCTGCTACTTTCTGAAATGTTATTACATTACAGTCAGTGGCAATGGGTTGAAGCGATGAGGAGGCTGTGTATGGGTCCAAATATACTGGAGCAAATTTTGTCGTCTGAGCAGCAATGCCAATCAACTGTAGATAAGGTTAAGTTTAATAAACGTGTTACGAGTGATGCGAAATGTCGCCTGTTCCTTTGTAATGCTTTGGTAGTGGAGACAAATGTGTTGCAATAGCACAGTGGCGAGGAGGCAGGTAGCGGCAAAGCACTACCCAGAAGCGGACGGGGTAAACGACCGTACAGCTGTCCACGTGCTGCCGCAAAGGATAGTAACTTGATTGTTAATGGTGTTCGGGAAAGCTTTTCCTTTGCTTGGAAAAATGTATACGATTAATTTAACGGGAGGCTGACAGGAAGAATCGTTTTGACTCGAGTATAGATCAGTACTGTTTGGGTTAGAGCTGAAGTTAGTTCAGTCTTGACTCGATAGAAGAGCATAGGGTAGCACTAGGCAATCGTGAGTTGTCTGCAGCATTTGTGCTAGCGAGCCAAAGATTTGTTGCAAATTGGAGCCTATGAATATAGGATGGCGTAAAGGTCTTTCCCGTCAGACTACTTACGAGGTTGTGTGAACATACTAGAGGTTAATGTGGAAGTAATTTCATGGGATTAGTTTATGTCACGATGCTGGAGGTATTGCAACTGTCGTTGAAACTATTCACCTGATAAAATAATTTGCATTTTTGATGATATTGGTCAGGGACAGAGGTCCGACTGTTCTGCAGTAGTGTGCCTGTCGTGCTTGCTCAAGGCTAGTTGAAGCGCAGTGTTTGTGATGTGAAGGTCGATGGCAGCATGTCATGACCTCACTAAAATGCAGGATGCTTTTCGATCGGTACCCCTGGGATTTCCAGTGGGATGATACAGGTTAGCACGAATGGGGCGGTTGTAGGAATCTCGAACATTCTATAATAATTACTACTGGAATACTTTAGTAAATAAAAAAATGGCGCTGAGCACAATGGGACTTAACTGCTGTGGTCATCAGTCCCCTAGAACTTAGAACTATTTAAACCTAACTAACCTAAGGACATCACACACATCCATGCCCGAGGCAGGATTCTAACCTGCGACCGCAGCGGTCGCGCGGTTCCAGACTGTAGCGCCTAGAACCGCTCGGCCACTCCGGCCGCCTTTAGTAAATAACTTTTACTTAATTTCGTCCTGCTACTCCACACCAGGAACATAACTAATAACAACTGTATTTCTTGAATACAAATGACTCATTAACAATCATTAGCTGGATTATACAACAAGCAAGATAACACAATTCTGGTATTACGCAGGTAATACATGCGCGAACTAGTGGCTGCGAACCTAGTGAGCTGAAATCTATTCAGACTCAGCCGGTGCGATCTGTCTGTGCCATACGGCGGCGCTGCAAGCGCCAGCGAGTCCAGAGAGGTTGCAAGTGCTGGACCGCTATCTATTATCGCAACCTGTAGCGTAGTGTCTAACGTTGACACCACAGTATGTGTATAGTTACGGATTTGTGGACAATGTTGGAGGAAGTAGCTCGACTGCGGGGTTAGACAATCTTTCGCAGACACTACACACGTGTAATAGGAAATTTATATGGTATCAGGAGGAAACAAGTGATTTGAATTTAAGATTCAGATCCCTAAGTGAACCACTTAAGAAAGGATACGTTTCAACAAGCATGTAATGCGGTCTCATCTACTGGAAAAGAAAAATTGTGAGTGACTATTTTAAAGTCTTTAATTCACGGGGTATAAGGGTCCAACGGCCCAACACCACAATAAAAATCCCTTGGGAAAGAACGAAAAAGGAACAGCACGGATGCCCAAGCGAAAGGGCTCAGGAAAAAATGCAAATAAATCGAAATAGAAACGTCAGGAGGACTTACTTATAACGTAAAAAAGTCTAGTCTCCCTGAAACAAATTAGGACCCAGTGTGGTAACATTAAGAATGCTATGGGAAACCCAGCGTTAATTGCAGAGGAGAGACCGGATAGCTGGAAAGAGTACACTGAAGGCGGGTGTGAGGTGTAAGACTTGCGTGATGAGATGACAGGAGAAACAGAAGTCAGTATCGATGACTTAGGCGATCTGGTTTTAGAGTCAGAATTAAAAAGATCTCTGGAAGGTTTGAGATCGATTATGGCCTCATTGAACGAGGCGATATATGGCCAAGAGAAGTCTACTGGTATCAAACTTAGGCCTTCATTTGAGAAAGCGTTTTTTGAGCTGGTACGTTTACTGTATAGCGCTGTATGGCAGTGAATAATGAACAGTAGGAAAAACCGAACAGAAGATAATCGAAGCGTTTGAGATTTGGTGCTACAGATTATCACTGGAAATTAGGTGCAGTGATAAGGTAAGGAATGAAGAGGTTCTCCACAGAATCCACGAAGAATGGGATATAATGGAGAACACTGACCGGAAAAAGGGATAGAATGATAGGACTTACGTTGAAACATCAGGCTTCCACAGAACTAGAGAGAGCTATAGTGGGTAGAAACTATAGGGGAAGACCGATATTGGAATGCATCTAAAACTAATTTAAGATGTAGGTTGTAAGCAAGGCTCCGAGATGAAGGCCATGCTACAGGGCCTCCGCTCCCAACCCAACGTCTGAGGAAAATGTTGTTGAGGCGTCGGCGAACTGTAGAGGAAGTAGGATAGTGCTCGGTCATGCGAATCCACGTAACATGTCGTATTTCCAGAGGAACCTTCTCAAGCAGCCCAGTCAAAGTACTCCGCATGAAGTCAAGGTACGTTCCTCCATCGAGGAAAGTGTAATAATAACCGGTCCAAGTATGAGTCACCAAGAATCCCTGCCCACAGACAGACGGTAACGCCCTCCATTGTGACCAACGGTAGTTACATGCTTAAGCATGAAATCGTAAATTTTAAAGATTGTTCCGGTTGTAATACAATATGGTATTACAGCAGACGACTTATACGAAGCGGCTACCATGACGACAGCGTGCCAACGACACAAGCTAGGAGGAGCTTGATATATACTATCGCCCATGGCAACAATGTTACCAAGGGTAATCTATCGAAATATTTCAAGCAACCAGAGGACTGTAGCTTTGTGGAGTCTCTTTTCGAAGCAAAACTTCCAGACAAATATATGAGTACCTAGCTAGTATTGACATGCATCTCGTACTGTGTATAACAAGAGTAAAATCGATGACGACTGGTGTGTATCTGTGTGTTTTCTTATTCTCGTGTTGTAAGCATTAGGGCACACACAAACGTAGAAATTCGCTGTATAAATTAAAACTGATGGATGCTATATGTTTTGTGTGATTTGACCGTATGTAAAGGTTTGGCTAGTACACAATTTGGAGATTCCGTACGACTTCCCTTCATTTTAGACAGGCAGGCTGAGCGGAAGGGACAACGATGAGAATGGGATGGGAAGGAGAAGATGGGAGAGGGAGAGAAAGGAGGATGATGATGGAGAAGGAGAAGTAGAAAGAGAAATGGTGAGAGATGCAAAGGGGCGAGAGAGAGTGAGAAAGAGGGAAGAGGGTCAGAGGGAGGAACGGATGGAGGGGGGAAAGGAGAAGGTGGAGGGGAAGGGAGACTGGGATAAATACAGTCTATGTCGATCTTATTTTACAGTCTTGTGTTGTTTTTCAATGAGTTGGTCCTGTGACCTTTACGTATTCGGATTTCGCCTATTAATAACGGAATCGTAATACAGAAAATGCAATCTTTCCCATCTCGTTCATCACGTATCTATGATATATTTATAACAAGGAGAGATGCACTATATCAGTCAAACGTATGAAATGGTCGGTCTTTGTATGTGAATTCTATGTATAGTTGTGCGTTTGTGTTCGTTGCTCTCCTACTGTTTCAGATAAAAGAAAATGTCATTTCGGAGTAACATACGAAGAGAAATAGATATAACGAAAACAATCATGATTTGAAAGAGCATGCTGGAGTCTGTAATGCACATTTACAACGCGTCCGGCCATCCTGATTTAGGTTTTCCGTGATTTCCCTAAATCGCTCCAGGCAAATGCCGGGATGGTTCCTTTCAAAGGGCACGGCCGACTTCCTTCCCCGTCCTTCCCTAATCCGATGAGACCGATGGCCTCGCTGTCTGGTCTCCTTCCCCGAAACAGCCAACCAACCACATTTACAAGTACACAGCTTCAGCGTAAGGTCGACTGTAGTAGCTTAGTGCTCTTGACAGCCGCCTGTATCTACAGCTCCCTTATACTGAGACAATAAAGGCACTTTCCAGAGCTAACGTACGTACAAACGCCTCAGAAATCATTTCTGTTCGAAGTATACATAACTGCAACATCGGTCTTGCTTAACCTTTTACATGAACATTCTATAGAGACGTCATTTAGCGTCTATTACTTATTGCAACAGAGCAGTCTCGGCTAATGGCCATTGATCAGGTTCTTAAATGTTCAACAAGGTTGTTGGTACTTACTTAAAGCAAATTCGTGAAACATGTAAATAACTGTTTTCAGGTTTACCGCAGATTCAAATCATTAGCAATGAGACAAAAGAAGACAATCGCAGAACAGACAGGGTGGATATACAAACGTAGACATACAGAATGAAAACACACGGAGCCGTTCACGGGCGCAGAGTCCAAAATAAAAATGTTCAGACATGTGGACACGCAAAGAGAACACAGATGGCACACGCAAACGTTGGAGCACAAACGAGTAACACTAGAATACTTGAACACGAACACGACGACACACACAAACACTAGGCGATGATCTCCGGCGCGCTAAAGTTCACTATACGTGTGCGAGTCCGGGGACCTGCCGAAAGGGGAAAAAGGGGTGGAGGAGGGGGAGGGGAGTTTGTAGATGCCAGTGGCAGAGGAGATAGGAGGGGGAGGAAAGAAGGTAGGTGGGGTTGGGGAGACCTGGGGGAGGAGGGAGGGAGGAAGGGAGGAGGGAGAGGAGGGAGAGGAGGGAGAGAGGGTGCCCTCAGAAGAAAAGCACAGGGTGTGGTAGAGGAGGATCAAAGTTGGTAGGAGGGGTAGATGACGTCCTTTAAACGTCCTGCTTAACCGACGGGACAGGACTGATAGAATAAATTCTGAAAAAGGGCCGAAATAAGGGGCTGTCAGTTACACTCGAACATACAACTTTATTATTTGATCAAACATTACAAGAGCCCAAAAATATTTTTTTTAACACACAGCTTTAGTCTTTGTGACTTAATTACGAGCTGAGAGCCACCTTAATTTAAAAATGGCTGAAGGCCAATAACTTAATACGCAAGCGTAATCAGAAATTTAAAAGGCAAGCCTTGTCTTTAAGAAGTTCTTTAGTTAGGCTGAAGTAAACAAGTTAAATTCCAATCGGCTGAAGGCCGAAGACTTAAAAATTCTAAAAAAATTTAAAATGCAAAAGGGCTTACATGTAACACTACTTTAAACTAGGCTGAAGGCCTTAAGAGTAAAACAACTCTAATTTAAAACACAAACCGGCTAGAAGCCATACAAGTACCAACAACAAGAACAAATTAAAAGAAAAAAGATAAGGCAGTACACACTAGGGCGCCCAGATGTTCGAGGGTCGGCCTGTAATTCAAACACTAAAGGTACGTTGTCCAAGACGCAACGCACACTAGCGACTGCGACGGGTCACTACGTGACGTCAGAAGTTGTCCGCTGGCGCATGCGCAGTTCGAGTTCGGGATGCGACGCGCGACTGTTGCGGCAGCTGTCGCAGCACTGCACCAGTGAGCAGTGTTGCGACGGAAGTCGCACGACACAAAGACGTACGGCTGCGAGAAAGATGTCGAACCAGTCAAGGAAAACTGAATGAGCCACTCACAGGATGTGATGCTCTGTGAGGTGGTCTCGCAACAGCCTTGCCTTTACGATTTGAAGAACCCTAAATATAGAGACACTATGTTCAGAGACAGAATTTGGGAAGAAATTGGTGCACAGTTGAAACTGGCAGGTGAGTGAAATATATAATATTTTCCCATTAATGCAAATTTTTCAGGCCTGTTATGAAAATCAGTATAATCCATGCAGATGTAGAATTAGAATGATGAAAATGAACTTGAAGGTCAATTTTCGCATTACTCTTTTTTGTGACGATAAAAATTGAAAACGGCAAATACATAATAAAATGAACAATCTAAAGTACAACGACAAAGTTACATTTTACAATACCTTCACTTTGAAAGTAAACGGTAGATTGGTGTCTTGATGATACCTTCTAGTTGTGAAAAACCACCACCAGATTGTTGTACAGCTTTCTGTAATCAATAAATGTTCGTTTTTGAGGAAGGTGTTTCTCAACAGATTGCGCAAACAGTATGCTGCAATAAGTAATTTGTCACATTCACTTCAATTCATTGGTAGAAGATGGAGCTCAAAAAACTTGTGCCAAAAGTGCACTACTGTTTTACAAGGCCCTTCTGGTCTGACACAGTTCACAATTGAAATTCGTCTTTTGTAAATCCTGGAGTCATCTTTTGAGTGCAGCTTGGCAAGATTAAATGTTGATGTCATCCATAACGATGTATGCTGTCAGAATACAAGAATATGGAAGTTCATTTCGATGGGAATAAAGATTCAGTCGGCTATGAAAGTTGCCTTAGCTTGTTCCAAAAGTTTCTGCATGGGAGAAACTGACAAGTATAATTTGGGGAAATTTTGTGAACAAGCATGGACATTATTTCTTCCACATTTCTGCCAGTGTATACTGTAGACGTTCAGAATCAAAATTCTAGAGATGTTTAAGGTGTAACCCTATCTTGTTGTCAAGAACTTGAAACAATGCAATGAAGCTAGCGTGCGCTTATTGTTAATAAACTTATCTTTCATTGGAATTTTAGGTGAAATGTGCAAAAACAGATGGAGGAATATTCGGGACTCGTATCAGAGAAATAAACGAGAAAGAAAACTTGGAACAGGTTCAGATGCCTCAGCAAAACCAAGAAAATGGGTTCTGCTTGATCACTTGGCTTTAAGAAACCTGCGTTTCGTGGCATTTTAAATGAAATTGTCAAGAGCATATGGAGAAATATTAGTAACTCATACCGGAGAAATATATGACATAAAATGGTTTCATTAGGTCCAAATGTGTCAGCGAAACAAAACAAATGCATTCTCTATCGTGTGATGACCACACGATTCTCGTTGCGCGTCGACAGAACGGCGGCTAGTCGCGACGCTCCCGGAGATATATGAGCCCAAATCTCGGAAACGGAGATCGATATCAATCTGATCTCAACTTAAAAAATAATTTCGATATGTTAGCTTCTTTTCATCGGCAACGATGTATGACCTAACGTGAACCATACGTAAAGTAGCCAGCGACCACATTTTTCACTGTACACAATTCAAATTTTATGCAGTAGATTACTTGTAAATTAAGTATCGGGATAACTGTGACGAATATCGGAAAAATAGACACCTCATTATCAAGCTGTGATGTGAAACTGTAAGATACGCAAACATCAATTTTTTTGTGCCTTTTACTTTCCTCACAATTGATTGAGAAGTAATATACAGCGAAAAAAACACGCAAAACCGGAAGAGATACTTTTCAATTTTTTAAAGTAAAAGGAGAATCTGTATCGAAATCTAACTCTGGGAGCCGATGTAACTTTGTTGCATTAACATACAGTATTTTTTACAGCAAGAAAATCGGAATTCTTATTTTTCTTATGTATTTGAATCCGCCGCCGCCGACCGGAGCTTGGGAAACGGCGACGACTCCAGTCGTGTTGCGGCCGTGTCGCCGTCTGCCAGGGTGGGGAAAGAGGAGGGGGCAGCGTCGCAGTCGCAGCCAACTGTCGCGTCTTGCACAACGTAACTTAACGCTCGCTCAGGCAGTCGGGCCAACCATTCGCGATCCGACGACAACCCAACCGACCGACAGTCAGTCGACCCACCGACAAGATAACTTCCACTTCACCCGACCACGGCACGACAGGGAGTTCAACGGAACAACGTAGTAGATATTGGTGGCCGCAACCAATCATACACGGAGCTGTCAAACTACACGACGTGATGGACAGCAAGAAGACTATGAGGAAACTACACTGACTGAAATTAACGTCAACGCCCAGGGCAGGTAATCGGAACGTTAACGGCGATACGGCTGGAGATTCCGCTGGTGCACTTCAATTCAAATAACCAAATACGGTGACACTCCACCGGAGAGTGGCTAGAGTTTTCCAACTTGAAAACCTCGTTGTTGCTCGCAGCCGACAACGAACTCCAAACGACACAACGACAACAGTCTTGACTTGCTGGTTAGTTAAATAAAAACTCAAATTTTGTGTCCAGGATCGGTGAGCCACAGACGTCGTAGCAATGGGAACAGCCGCACACTCTCCGCCAGTGGGCCCCGGCCAAATTACGCCCCGCCGAGAATTCCTCACTGTTCCACGCGAACCGACCGACTGATGAGAAACAATACGCCGACAACATTTAAAATACCTTGTCAATTAAAATCACACAAACTACACGCAGTTTCACGAACACTTGCACGAAGAACCAGACATTGATAATGGCAGTGACTATACAATAACAGAGACGAATCACGAGTCGGCACACACAGTCAACCCACTAACGATCGCCGGCCAGATGCACCTCACGTCGTCCGGCAAGACGAACGACCGACGACCAACCAGCCGTCACCACTCCAATCATGTGTGTCGGCAACCGTCGGGCGAGTCATGGCGGTCCGGACCTCATTGCTGCCACGCCCCGACTGGACTTGTGCCGTGTATTAACTCAAACACTGCCAGGTCCGAACTAGCTGTTGGCATATTCCAACTGACTGCTCGACACACGACGACCGGGAAGTAATAGCAGTCTAGCAAAGATAATACGCAGGGCTTATATCGATAAGCGCTGTTGATGCCGCTCACGGGCAGGCAAAGCAACAAACCAGTAACACAGGTATTTGAAACTAACATAACGAGGTGGCAGTACGGCAAAAAAAGAATGTTAAATAAGAGATGGTACGAACACGAGCCACGCAAGGCTCAGTCCTTTTCAGGTATTATTGAATTCTGGCAATAAAAACGTCACAAGAACTCAGATCAGGTAAATAGAGAGTGTGCAACAATAGGAATGCCTTTTGAGGTCAAAAGTTGCTTGATGAAAGAAGCTGTGTAACAAGGGGCGGTGTCATGATACAGCTCCCATTTATCTACCGTGTCTGGCCTTAGTCGATTCATCTTTTTCCTCAGCCTTTCAGGGTCATCTTTGTAAAGCACGTGTTGATAGTTTGTCCTGAAGGAACAAACTCTTTATGCATGACACCCGTAGTGTCAAAAAAATATAGTCAGCGTTTTTTGACTTTTGGTCGACTTATTCGAGTTTCATTTCGGTCGACAAGACGTCTCAGTATGTCACTCTTCACTTAGCCACTTTGTCTGAAGATCGTTCTAAAAAATCCTGGATTCGTTCCTGTGATGACACCACTGAACCATTTGTGGTCACTGGCAATGTTCTCACGAAGATCGACGCACAAGTTCCTTCGATTGTGATGTTTTTCGGCAGAATTTTGGCGCAGACTTTTCACAAGTGCAAAACTTTGGATGTACCGTGAAAGTTTAACAGTTCACACATTATCCTTGAGTTGGATCACAAGAGAGCACGAACATGTTCGTCGTTTTGGTCGGTTTTTGAACTTCACACTGAGCGTGGTTTATCTGAAACGTGTTCTCGGGCTTCCAGAAGTGATTTGTGCCAGCAATGAATACGTGATCCTGGTAAGAAATGTTCATCATAGGACTGCATCATCTTTTCAGAGGTTACACTCTCGGATTTTTCAAATCTGACACAAAAGTTGGTGGCATAAAGTCGTTCTAAACTCCGCTGTTTCATTTTCTTAACACACATCGAAAACACGACCAGTGAATGGTGATGAAAAGTGGTTCAACGTACCGGTGTGCACAAATGTAACATCGCCAGATCGCTCGCAAATTTGTCAGTCTCATTACGTTTCTCAACACACCTTGTATAGGTAATGTTGCTAGTAGTTTCTGTTTGAAGAGCGCAGTGAGCAATTACTCAGTCTGTACATCGACGAAGCAATGATGGATTTAGGAGAAAGATTCTGGAGTTGAATTAAACTCCTAGGTCAAAGGAAATCAATGATACGATTCGCTCCAATGTAATGAAGAGTTTAACGAGTACACAACATGGATTGAGAGTAAATAGAAGAAAGACGAAAGTAATGAGTAGTACCAGAAATGAGAACAGCGAGGAACTTAATCACAGGATTGATGGTCAGAAAGCAGATGAAATTAAGGAATTCTACTAACTAGGGAGCAAAATTGCCAATGACGCGTGGAGCAAGGAGGATATCAAAAGCAGGCTAGCACTGGCAAAAAGGGTATTCGTTCAAACTAACAGCAAATCGTAGGAAAACGAAAATAATGAGAAGTAGCAGAAATGGCGTCAGTACGATTACGATCGGTGGTCACGAAGTAGAAGAAGCTAATGAATTCTGATGCCTAGGCAGCAACATAACCAATGATGGACGCAGCAAAGGGGACATCAAAAGGAGACTAGCACTGGCAAAAAGTGGCAATAAGAGCATTCCCGGCCAAGAAATGTCTACTAGTGTCAAACATAGGCCTTAATTTGAGGAAGAAATTCCTGAGAATATGAGTTTGGTGCACAGAATTGTATGGTAGCGAAAAATGGACTGTGAGAAAACCGGAACAGAATTTAATCGAAGCATTTGAGATATGGTGCGACAGATGGATGTTGAAAATTATGTGGACAGATAAGGTAAGGAATGAGAAGGTTCTGCGCAGAATCGAAGGAACACGTGGAAATCAATGGCAGGGAGAAGGGACAGGATGATAGGACATCTGTTAAGACACCAGGGAATGTCATCTGTGGTATTAGGGGGAGCTGTAGAGGGCAAAAACTATACATCTAGCAAATAATTGTGGACGTAGGTTGCAAGTGCTACTGTGGAATAATGAGGTCGGCAGAGGAGAGGAATTCGTGGCGGGACGCACCAAACCAGTTAGAAGAGCGATGACTCAAAAGAACAAAAATAAAATAAAAAATTAAAGTAAATGACTTAAATTGAACACTTCCATTCAGCGTGAAGTTCACCTCGGTCAAGGCTAAGAATCCCATTGGGCGGATGAGCACGTCGCGCACGTGGAACCCGACACGTGTCGTCTGGAGCAGGCCAGGCCACCCCGGGCCTCATTATAGGTTGCCACCGCCACCCACCGCCGCCCACGCCCTCCATCGCCGCCACCAGTCACCCACAGCCGTTCACTGCGTCTCACTACCCGAGGATCTCGCTTGTGATGGCGGAGTTACCTCACCAAACACAGAGCTGCTACTGAGTTCCGAAATGAAAAGACTTTCAGCAGTTGTGTATATGTAAGTAACTGCTCGTCCAGCGGCTGCTTTCCATCTTTCAGACCGGTAATCGCAAAATAAAATTAATATATGTTAGTAAGAGTCTATACAAACGTTCATAAAATGTAGCTCGTGAAGAAACTTTTGCAGACGAACAGTGGAACAAGGGAAACGAACGTTGACAATTACAGCTTACGGTTAAGGTAAAAACAAAATCTATGCACACATTCCAGTCACATTAATGCGAACACCGCCTATGTTTGACTTTAACGTGCAATAACCACTCACAAACGGTAGGGACAGAGCTAGCAGTTAAGGGTATGTATAGCATACCGAATGGACGTAGAAAACACTGGAGTTGTTATCGTAAGGCGGAAATAGAATGATTTATCGTACGTGCAAGGGGGCTTGATCACTCTCTTTCAGGTCAATCGTAGAAGCATTTCCAAAATGTAAACTGTTCGCATGCTGCTGTTGTTAAAGTATACTATAATGAAATTATCGCTCTTCAGCGGATTGTGCGCTGGTATGGAACTTCCTGGGAGATTAAAACTCGAGTCCGCACAAATGGCGCTGTCCAAAACCGGAATGGGGCAACTGTGCGGCACCACGGGCCATAAATGGAAAATATGAACGACGGCTGCGGAAATGTGTGTGTGCGAACAGGCTTACTGCTGCTGAGCAAGTGGCAGTCCCGGTGCAGTAAGGGGCTACCAAGTATGTCTCTTCGACGACCGTTCAGCGAACGTTGCTGCTTACGGGCCTGCGCAGCAGGCGCCTCGTTTATGCACCCACCCTGACTGCTGTTCATCCGCGAAAAAGGTTGGAATGTGCACGCCAATACTGCTACTGGATGTCAGCCGTGTGGCAATAGTCGACTTTTTCGGATTAATCGTGGTATATGCACCATCGGACAGGTGGCTGTTGGTGTGCACGGCGTGAAACGTCTGAAAGCAAATACCCTGCCGAGGGGTTTTAGGGACTTCAGTCCGGAAAACTCGCTGCTGCTACGGTCGCAAGTTCGAATCCTGCCTCGGGCATGGATAAGTGTGATGTCCTTAGGTTAGTTAGGTTTCAGTAGTTCTAAGTCTAGGGGACTGATGACCTCAGATGTTAAGTCCCAAAGTGCTCAGAGCCATTTGAACCAAATACCTTGCGACAATCGTCGGAAAGCTTCAGACGGGAAGGGAGTGGGGATCTTTTATTGTATGATTATATGATAGAGGAACAAACACTGGTAGCAGTTACTTCTGTAAAGTATCTGGGAGTGTGCGTGCGGAACGATTTGAAGTGTAATGATCATATAAAATTAATTGTTGGTAAGGCGGGTACCAGGTTGAGATTCATTGGGAGAGTCCTTAGGAAATGTAGTCCATCAGCAAAGGAGGTGGCTTACAAAACACTCGTTCGTCCTATACTTGAGTATTGCTCATCAGTGTGGGATCCGTACCAGGTCGGGTTGACGGAGGAGATAGAGAAGATCCAAAAAAGAGCGCCGCGTTTCGCCACAGGGTTATTTGGTAAGCGTGATAGCGTTACGGAGATGTTTAGCAATCTCAAGTGGCAGACTGTGCAAGAGAGGCGCTCTGCATCGCGGTATAGCTTGCTGTCCAGGTTTCGAGAGGGTGCGTTTCTCGATGAGGTATCGAACATATTGCTTCTCCCTACTTACACCTCTCGTGGAGATCACGAATGTAAAATTAGAGAGATTCGAGCGAGCACCGAGGCTTTCCGGCAGTCGTTCTTCCGCGAATCATACGCGACTGGAACAGGAAAGAGAGATAATGACAGTGGCACGTAAAGAGGCCTCCGCCACACACCGTTGCGTGGCTTGCCGAGTATAAATGTAGATGTAGATGTAGAGAGTTTTATGACGTGCAGAAAGTTTTCTTGGCATTCCCTGGGTGATCTAGTCATTCTGGAAGTCACAAGTGTGCATCCACTCTTGCACATTAAGTCCACCCCTACATAGAGACATAGTTGCACCCAAAACTGACGCAAATAATCTTACTAAATCCTTATGCCTACTCGTTTCCCAATCACACTTGGTACAATTGTACTTGTACAGTGCAAGAGAATAACACCTAGAAGTGGTACAACGTATGGTACCATTCCACTACGTGATACACAATGACCAGTTAAATTACAACTCTCAAATCCCACAGTTGCCAAATAAATTTACCTATTGTTCTCTCCATATTGTGACAGATCTATAGGTTTTGAAGGTTTTGTAAAAGTCGCTTTCCATGTGACATAAGTCCAGACGCGGCCGTTACTAAGAAACCAAATAAACATGCCAGTGGGAAATGTTCTTTTGATTAATCGTGTTGTGGTCATACCTGAAGAATGTGGATGGTGTTAGACATGTCATATTGCTGTTGCTGGTGCTGCAACATCCTCTCCTGTATCGAGATTTAGTCCTGGAAATAAATATCGTAATGATATCAAGCAGGAACCGCTTCCGGCACCAAACTGAAGGGGCTCCAAGTGGAGGGACTTATCAAGATAGTAATGTCGATGTGCAGAGCATATTGGAGCAACTAAAACGTGATTATCATGTTGAGATTTATTGGTTCAGATTCACTGTTCAGTGTTTTCTCGTCAATCTCAGCTGACACACCTGTCAGTGACATGGTGAAATCTAACTCTTATTTATAATAATGGAATGTGGCTTGCTTCATTAGCAGTGGTCCCCTTTCCAGAGTTTGCTTGACAGTTTGTTACAGGCTTTTAACTGCATTACCAGGTTTCTGAAATGTGTTATTGCATCAGAGGTAATGCTTGCTGTGTCATGTCACAAGAGGTAATGAATAAGTCTCCATTCCTCTCTTGGTTGATATTTTGCTGAGCGTATATCTTGTACTTGGTGTTTATGTAGCAATGTGTGCTCATGTTTGCAACCAACTTACAGTTTTAAATGTTTCTTTCTACTGCACAACTATGTCGGCAGCTGTGTGTGGTGTTGCTGATTGCTGTGCTAGTGTGAACGTAAGAAAAACTTAATTCATAAATGACCAGAGCAGAAGACGAGTAGCTCGCCTTGTCAGTGACATATCAGTATGAAATTCGACATGAATTTTTGCTGTCATTTATTGCAGACCCATCTCAACCAACTTCAAAGCAAACATTGCGATAGTACCTGCGTGCAATGGACATTTCGATTCACATATATTGCAAAAATCACTGCTCATAGAGGAAGGTACCACTGCATGTCTATAGTGGGCCAATCAACGCAAAAACATTAAAGGAAGGTGACTGGAGTAATAACCCCTTACTTTTTCTTGCCCTGGTATGGAAGAGCAGAAAGACTGTAAGTCTGCCATATTGAGCTGTAGCTACTCATGGTTGATTATATCCCACAAAGTTAACAGCTTCAGAAATAGTGAAGTGGAAACGGGAAGGGGCAGGTACAGCACAAAAGCAAGCGTATAAGCTGATTTCTTCTGTTGACTGACAGAAACCGCCGACAGTTGAAGAGGGTCGAAATGTCTTATAGGCTGACATCTATCCAGACCCTCACAGAGGAATTGTAAACTGCGTCAGGATCCACTGCGAGTACTATTGCAGTTATTCGGGAGGTGAGAAAACTGGGATTCCATGGTCGAGCGGCTGCCCATAAGTCACACATCCGATGGCAGGATGTGGGTATGGCGAATGCCCGGTGGACGTCACCTGCCAGCGTGTGAAGCGCAGTAAAATTCGGCGGCGGTAGTGTTATAGGGTGGTCGTGTTTTCCATAGATGGGGCTTGAACCCCATCACACAGGAATTCCCGACTACATCAGGATCCACTGCAAGTACTATGACAGTTAGGCGGGAGGTGAGAAAACTTGGATTTCATCGTTGAGCGGCAGCTCATAAGTCACACATCCGATGGCAGGATGAATGCCCAGTGATCGTCACCTGCCAGCGTGTGTGGCACCAAGAGTAAAATCAGGCGGCGGTGGTGCTATGGTGTGGTCGAGTTTTCCATGGAGGGTGCTTGAACCCCTTGTTGTTTTGCGTGGCACTGTCACAACACAGGCCTACATTGATGTTTTAAGCACCTTCTTGCTTCTCACTGTTGGAGAGCAATTCGAGGATGTCGATTGCGTCTTTCAACACGATCGAGCAACTGTTCCTAACCTTTGGGATTATTTGGGACTCCGGCTTCGTGTTAGGCCTCAACAACCGACATCGATACCTCTCGTCAGTGCAGCACTCGGTGAAGAATGGGCTGCCGTTCCCCAAGAAACCTTCCAGCTCCTGATTGAAAGTATGCCTTCAAGAGTGGAAGCTATCATCAAGGCTAAGGATGGGCCAACACCATGCTGAATTCCTGCATTACCGATGGAGGGCGCCACGAACTTGTAAGTCATTTTTAGCCAGGTGTCCGGATTCTTTCGATAACATAATGTATCTTAGTTAAGTGTGGCACAAACCATGTATTGCATTATCCCTAATTTACGAAATTAAGACGTAGTCAACGAAAATAACAGTTACCAATTTTTTTCGTTGAAATATTTTATCATGTCGATACAAAATTGACTGGTGGATCAGGTCATCCGCTGAAAGAATTTTAAACCCTCTAATTATACTGCAAACCAGTTCATATTTTGTTAGTTTTATCAAACTTATACGGTATCTGTAGCATCGGCAATGTACATGTGAATTTGAATTCACTTGTTTTGCAACTATCGATTAACTGGAGGCAAGGCAGGTATTAATTATGATAATACCAATAATACCCTCAAATCAGTGTTATCAAATGTTGTATGAATGTTATCTGGGTAATTTGCACTTCATACTATCATCAGCTAATTTTCAACCATCTCAAATTTTATGTCGTCATATCTCGTGAACTGTATGTAACACAATGACTTAATCCCGTAGTGACTCTCAGTGGTATATGTGGATACTGTCTGAAAAATAGGTTACGAAATGAGTTAGCAGTAAAGACGAAATAAATTGAAACGTTCGTGCCTCGTGCTCAAGTTTTGCCGCATGAAGAGCAAAAATGTAGTGAGCGATAAACTTCTTTTCATTTACAATTTTGTTGAGAGTGACAACAATAAAATGTCTTGAAAATTTCGGAAATAATGTGTTAAGTCTGTCGGAAGCTGGTGAGTGCTGTCATTCTCGAATATTGTGCGTCTCGGTGCATGTCGTGGACGATGTTGCCTCAAGGGACATGCACGGTTTCCAACTTTAAAATACTTGATTTTTTGGTTTAAACAATTAACATAAGGTTATCATTCTTAAGGAATAGGTTATGATAGCACTATAAATCTTTAAATTCTGTCAATACTCATGAAATAACGAAAATCAAATTTTTTGCCCCTGGAAGCCGCTATATAGGCAACCTGAAACTGCTATTTGGGGACCGTTTCATCCGTGTCCTGTGTACCTGCTGCTGAAACATCTAATGAATATAGAAAATACTGAATATTATAAACCGTTCATATTTAAGTGCTTACGTTTGACGTAATCCGTGCAATGTAATTTCTGCACACCATTGACATTCAACTTTCCTACTTCAGAAAATTTGTGAATCTATTTGAGAGTTCCGCCCGGCAATCGGTACGCTATTGCCAAGGAGAAAAATGAAATGCAAGAAAGGAACCTGGAAAGAAAAGGAGAAGGAAGGGTAGCCTGTTCTTTTCTCGGCGAATCCCCAAATGCAAATGCTCATGTTTTATTTTGAATGCATACGTCTGGGATGGCACTGGCCGGAAGTGGTTTCCGGGATACGACGAGACGCGCCGGCTTTGGTGGATGATAGTGGCGCCGGAGCACTGTGCCGTGGCCTCTGAGATACAGGAAGAAAGGAGGAGCGTGAATTATTCCGTGACAACGCTGACTCGACGAGTTACGTTGTCCCTATTTTCCACTGAAACTAGTCAGCTCAAAATCTGGTTTCTAATTCTGGCTTGCCACTATATAATCTGCGTGAAAGTCCCGGAGTCTCCAAATATCTTCCACGCTTAGTACCTTCAGTCATATTAGCAGTGATCAAGTCGTGGTCTGTGCAAAATTCTTCTAGGCGCTTTCGTATTTCATTCCCGTCCACCAGTCAGTATGAAATGGCAAGGAGCATGAATCTGGGACCAGTAAGGTGCTGGGCACATAAAAACAAGAACATTTAAGCTTTTATTTTGCCTCAGCGCCATTAAATAAACAATAATAAATGATTAAGATGGATAAAATTCCTGTAACTAAATTGATTAGGTCGCAGTTCAATGCTTGGCAGATTGTTAAATGTATTAAGTATTTAAAACATTTGCTTAGAGGTATTCAAAACTATTAATAAATATTTTGCTTGTTCACAAAACAGGTGTTAAGATAAACACCATTTCAATGACATGTTAAACAATGAAGATACTTTTTAAGATTCAAAATACATTTAATTTGGGCAATTTTTAAGTTCAGTAAGGAAATGAATGCTAACAATGATCTAAAAGAATAAACCAGCAAAGGGCAAACGAATGTACTTAATTAACACATACATAACAGTATTAAGATGGAGCAGAAAATGAATGTAATAGCCTTGAGCACAGCCCACGCATGACACACTTGCCGGCAAAGACTCTAAAACGCACAAAAGATAGGTATTAATTAATACAATAGTAATAAATTGCAGACAGCAAACCGGTCTTTGGCCTAGGCGTAGTACAATTAACCCTAGACAAACTGTACGCATTTAACTCACAAGTACTTTAAAGTAAACAGTTGGAGACGGAAACTCCTTATAACATTTTCAACACCTGAACTCTCAGAAAGAAACGCACATACAATTTTAAAGAAGCACTAACGATTGTTTTAAAGTTAACAGCTAGTGGGAACTACAGATGCTTGTATGAAAATTTGAGCACCTGAGAATGCAGAATAAAACAAACGTACACTTGGAAAGAGCCAATTTCTGCCCTTAAGAATGTAATAAAGGATCCAGAAATGGGCAGGCATGCTTCGATTACGACGGATTCTGATCTATATTAAGAATACAGGCCACAACAACAGCCACTAGCGAAAGTGACACCTACAGACAAGAACACAAAACAAACTTTAGTGACAAGGGCTCAGTAACAAACCAGAGGTTTCGCGAATCGCATTCAACTCTTAATCACACACGATACAATGTGCTGACCATTTATTTGGACGCCGAACTTCATTGAATAAGGAATAATAACAGGACTATATCCACTAATCAAGCCTCCGTCCTCGGCCGTCTATAAGAAACGAAAACAAGAGACGTTCAACGAGAGGTCAGAATCGACTTGAGCGCACGTACGACTCAGCATATACTTTACATCTATTGTTTTTTCATCTCTGTTCATTATATCGAATATCAGTTCTTCAATACCATTGTAATTTTCTATCCCGTTGACCTAACGATATATTTCTTTATGTAATAAGACGTGTTTTCCATTGTGTTCAAAAGTGGGACGCTAACAAGCATGTAAAACACATTAGAGTGAGAAATGCGTAGTGGTAGTAGTCTATCTTGGCTCTGACTGTCGTCTACTGGATTCCAGTATCCTTATAGTTGTGAGACTTCTTCCTACGTTACTACTATCCAACTTTCAGTTGATAAACTTCTACTCGTTTGATCTGAAATCCTGTTTTTCCTGTTACTCAGTTTACGTTTCTCAGCTGTATCTTAACTCACCGTATCCCTGTCTCTTTTCTAAATCTCGAAGATACGAACCCAATTAAGTAAAATAACACTCCATGCACCAATAACCTTTTACTCAGGACACCACTCTCACGAATAGTGCCCTCTTAGAAATTACGAAAGGGGACTATGTCATCTTCAAAATATTTCACAGACGAAGATAATTTCATAATTAAAGCGCATAGTGAAGATACCAGAGCCGGCCGGTGTGGCTGTGCGGTTCTAGGCGCTTCAGTTTGGAACCGGGTGACCGCTACGGTCGCAGGTTCGAATCCTGCCTCGGGCATGGATGTGTGTGATGTCCTTAGGTTAGTTAGGTTTAATTAGTTCTAAGTTCTAGGGGACTGATGACCATAGATGTTAAGTCCCATAGTGCTCAGAGCCATTTGAACCATTTTTGAAGATACCAGAACTCGACAAATAAGCTTCCCGCCTCATAAAAATGTTGTGTCTCGCGGAGATAACGTTGAATCTCGCACTTCAAGCCGCGTCAAGAGGTTAAAATGCGATGAGTTTCTCTATTTTCAAGCCGCGTCCGATGGTTAAAATGCGATGAGCTTTTGCCGAAGCACTCCCTGAACCTCTCAGGTACATTACTGCTAACGGGCTAGCGGTACCGTCTTCTATAACCCAGTGGCTGGCTGTGACGTCAGTAGTGCTCACGGAATGGCCATATATAGGCAGATTCGTACGTTAATGTGTGAAGGAGGAGGAAGTCTGACGAGATCAGTATTTGTGGATGAACTCCCCTGTTTAGCTTGTACTTTCTTACCACAATTGACGTTGAAAACGTATTTCTGGTAATTTGTGAGGTTGGGTGCTTCGTTCTCATTGTTATTTGAACTTGTGCTCTCGTATCACCGTTGACGTTACAAATATGTTACTGGTAATTTGTGAAGTAGGAAACCGTTGGGTAAGATCAGTTTATGTGGATGATTGCCAATCCTAACTGGAGCTCAAACTTTCTTATCAAGGCTGACGTTAAAATGCGCTAGTGGCGATTTGTTAAGAAAGAAGTCGTTGCGTAAAACCAGTTTCTGTGAGTGGCACATGACACAAACTCGTTTTTTTAGGTTAATTATAGGTTGATGATATGGTACTATCAATTGTTTTCTGTAACATCGCATGGGCTTATCTTGATCAGGTGGTTTACGGGCCTCAACTACACAGACGTTAAAAGCTTGTTAATATAATATTTCTGCTACCTTTCACCATTTTTTGTCTATCTTTTGCTCTACGTCTTTGGGGAAACGAATCATTTTGAATTGCGGTTTTCGTGTGATCCCTCATTTATTCGTGACGTTTTGGATGTGTGCTGTGCTGATTTGTTTTGGTCCCTTGGGTCTTCTTCAAGTCCACTTGTGCTAAAAATCACACATGTAAAACATCCCACGCTGTTTACTGTGCACAGTAGACGCTGAATACATAGTTTCTTCTTTTGAACGTGTACTGTGCACAGTCATTTGTGTGTGATATTTGGTAAGTGTGTGTTTCTAAGTAAGTGGACTAGAAGAAATCCTAAACATAACAGAAGAACGCAACGCCTCATCTGTCGAAAACATCGCGAGTAAATGGCACAATACCAGAAAAACGCCTTTGAAAGTGGGAATCGTTTTCCGAAACAGTATAGCAAAACAATAGAACCAGAATAAGTAATTAAATAATTTTCCAGTCGCAGGCTTTCACCGACAGGTGCTAAGGAATAACATAAAAATATGCAGACAGACGTACCATAAGCGCAACAAGACTGGAGCACGTCTGGAGTCTAACAAACGTTTACCAAGGAGAAGCAACAAACGTTGAGATAGTTGCAGGGTCTATAATCTGCCGCACTGGCTGTTCTAGCAAAGCCAGCTCGGTAACCGGACGCGAGAAAGCCACAAAAAATAGTAAAACATGGGAAAGACAGTATGCAAACTTACAGCAAACGTAGCAGTCACAATAGGATTAATTACATGTCTGTTTAGACAGGAATGAAACGGATGAGCAGAATCTGCTGACGAAGTGGAAGAAAATAATGTGGTGTACTGAGACACCACACAAGAAGTGTTTGCGACACTTGGTACTAGAAATATCGCGGACTACCCTCCGCGCAAACTAATTACGCTGTCCGAGAGAATAACCGGTGACTCTTCAAAATAGACCTTACCAAACCCAGGCAATAGTAATAGGCCGAACCACCCTTAGCTTTCGTCCCCACGACTTTTACCTTAACAATTACAACCGTCCTATGAGTTTACTAATATACACTTGATTGTTGACTAACATGGAAGCCCCATATACTAACTATTCAACAGAAAGCCCACAAAACACTAAAACTACCAACCGGACGAACATGGGATTGCATCCCATCCTCCGCTATGCCGTTCCTACCTTCTTTTATTGTAACCTGTACATCCTCGAGCGTTATATACTTCGCCTAACCTTTCAAATTGACTTATCTCCCCCACTTGCATTCTTTACCAAATTATATAACTCCCAAGCCTACTATAAATTTTGAACACTTGCGACTGTCCTCTGTTGCACATAAACTCGACACTAGCCACCCCCTAGTTATCCCTCTGTTCACTGATCCTTGTACTCTGACTCGCCTCTACCATCGCATTCTCGCAACACTACACATCCACACCCTTCAAATCCTCTCCCAACGGAAAATTAATTGCCTCCCCTTATCCTGTCATTAAATCTGCACTGATACATACACATTCTACCAGTTTTGGTAGATCCCTACCACCCATTTCTTGTCAGGATGACTTCCCCTCCAATCCTCTCCACCCACGTTCTAAGTCGTAGTTCGGAACCGCATACCTCTCCACTCTTCCCCCATTCCTCCTCCAAAATTCTCCCCACAAACTCCCTCCTACACACTACCTTTAAATGCTACGTTCCCATGATAACCTTCGCCCTGGAAGTCTACATCCACTCATCTTCAGTCAGCTATGCATTTCTTTTCATCAGTCTCACATTGGCCTTTCCGTTTTACTTCACGCAATTGTATAACTGTTTTTATATCTTCCTGTGCCATACTCGTTTTCCATTCATCTGTGAACTATATTTTAATTACCGACCGAGTGAAACTGATATATTTTAACTTCTGCAATTGAAGATTTGTCTTTTTATCGTACAGAACGTTTCTTTTATCAACTGCCATGCCCTAATTTAGATAGACATTGGTTAGCCTTCAGCAGAGACAGGTGAATAGATTTATCTTCTATGGACAGATACCACCTGCCTAGAGATTTAACTGAGTACAGTTAATTTGAAACTGTTCTTCGAATGGTACATTAAGAGAGAAGATTAATTTTCTTCCGACTTTAGTTCAGAGAACATTATTTACTTTGTTAACAGACAACTGTAGTCAACGCAGGACAGACAGGCTAAACCTGCATTCTACAATTGCTGTAACCAGCGTTACCAAAGCCCAGTAGTTTATTTTACTACTCACTATTCTCTGTTAGTTTCATTGTGTGTGTACTGCCCTAGAACCCTCATATCCTTCCTACGAGGACTCCGTTATTAGCATTTTTCAGCGGCAACGAGATTTTCATTAAAGTGAACGCCCAGAGTACAAAAAAAAAAAAAATGAAAATGCAGAAAATGAAAGGAGAGAACGTTACTGAAGTTTGATGTTTGGACTGGAAACCTTCGTACATATGGACCTGAAGAAAGCAGGGGCGAAAGAAAAGGATTGTGGGAAGAAAAAAATATCAAAGTGAGTAGAAATGTATGAAACTGAAGGTAACAAGTGGCAGTACATAGGTGTAGGAAAATATAAATAAGGAGGGAGAACAAGGATAAAAAGTCATTATTGGCTGGAAGACCCAGTCTGGGGTTGTTTGGCCTTCTGGTGCAAGTCTTTCTGTTTGATGTCACTTTGGTGACTGACGCTCTAATTACGATGAGATGAAATGATGAGGACAATAGAAAAACCCAGTCTCAGAGCGACGAAAATCTTGAACAAGGCCAGGAATTGAATCCGAGATCCCACTATTAAGAGCAAGTGATGCTAGCAGGTAGATGATGAGCTGCAGACAAAAAAAGATGTTAGATGACGATCCAAAGAAGAAAAGGTGAAGAGTAGAAAAAAGATGAAGAGAAAAATGAAGGACAAGAGAAGAAAGTGTACGAGGCAGAAGGGAATTAATTTGTACATTGTAAAATTTACGATAATAAAGTTAGGAATTTGCCACAGCACCATCTTTTATTAGAAATTGTATAAATATGAAGATATAAAGTGTATCGATACAACAGACTGAGTCAGTAGGGGCTGAAAGAATGAGATTTATTTAATAAGCAAAGGAGCATCACAATGAACCTCAAAAACTCATTTTCACGTCAATGAAGAATAAGGAGAAGGTGAAACCATTCCAGAAATTACTAAGCATCAGTATGAGAATAAGCACAGAGGCAAAAATTAAAGGAGTTACCAGATAAATCGGGTTTAGCCAGCAGTTGGGAGATAGTTACGTACGGACAGTACCATAGGCAGTGCTTGGTTGTTCTTGACGATAGAAACCAGGGAGGGGGTCGCTGTCAATCCAAGACTTGCACAGGGTGCGTTGTTCTGTCAAGAGAAGACAATTTACACAGACAGTAAACATAAATGAATATCAGCTGGAAGTTATAAGCTAGGTGTGGCTGTGCGTATACATCACTGATGGCTTAACTGAGAGTCGCTGTTTGGATGTACAGCTCAGAGTAAGCGAAAATTACTTTTGTAAATATGAGTTGTTGTTTTTGTAAGATTCATAACCCGTAATTTCAGATTTTTCTGTATTTATACTTCGTTTTTGATTAAAAAATTGCGTGGCAAATGAGGGAGAATTGACTTTTGTGTGTTTATCTTATTTACTATTCTTTGGTTAATGATATTCATGTTAGCTGAAATACCTCACTTTTATATATACTTAATGTTGTACAACTATTCGTCACAACAAATCCGGTAATGTCTACTGTATTTGTTATTGTTAGAGATGAAGTTGTGTTTTATGCAGCAATTGGAAATGTTACGAGTTCTGTACAATAAATTAAAGCTATTTTGAGGATACTGTTAATTCATCAGTTACAGAGTTTTATGACAAGTAAAATTCTGTCTACATTTCAAATTAGTTATACATCGTATGGAGAAATAAGTCATACTTTGTTAGTCGTTTCATCATTTCGTACCTAGAAACGGGAGGTGCTTTTACAATGGAATGTATGATACTCGCAAATGACTTGAGTGTCTTTAATGTTTCAAATATTTTCTGTGTCTCTAAAACGGAAATATGTCTTACATACCAGTAACTTCCATTACCAAATTTTTTAAGCTGTAACTGGTTTCTTATAATAAGTCGTAATTTGATTTCACTTACTGACTGATTGTTAGTGTGTAATAGAGTAATAACGTAACGCATATACTGACGGGAAAATATCTCAACATAAGAAATCAATTACAGTAGAGTAAAGAAATTTCGCGAACATATTTATCTACGTAATATATTTAAGTCTTTAAAGTTCTCAACAGCTCAGAATTCCTGGAAATGTTGGCAAACATTCCTGGTCGCTGCGATGTACACAATAGTGAAGTAAATGCCTGGTTGCATAATGACAATGAAGCTTATTACTGCTTGATGACTAATGACGAAACTTGTATTGCTCGCTGCTGTGGTACAGAGAACGACAGTGATGCTGAAGTGGATTTCTGATATAGCATTCCAGGGGAAGAAAATGCCTGACGCTGAGTCAATGGAAACTACTCGAGTCGAACTGAAGTTAGTGAATTATCTAAGCGATCGTTTTGATCTCAAACGCCTCAAAACTCTGAAACAAAAGACACCAACAGGAGATTTCATGTTTTTAGATTTCCAGAAGGCTCTTAACACCATTCCACACAAACGACTTCTAGGCCAATTATATGCTTCCATAATATCGTCACAACTGTTCAGCTGTGTCCCCTATTTTTTGTCAGAAAGGTCACAGTACGTACTGTTGTTGTTGTTGTTGTTATTGTCGTCTTCAGTCCATAGACTGGTTTTATGCCGCTCTCCACGATACCCTAACCTGTGCGAGCTTCTTCATCTACGAATAACTACTGCAACCTAAATCATTCTGAATCTGTTTAGTGTATTCACACCATGGTCTCCCTCTATGATTTTTACCCTCTGTGCTTCTCTCCAATAATAAATTGATGACCCCTTGATGCCTCATACCTGTCCTAGAAACCGCTCCCTTCTTCTACTCAAGTTGTCCCACAAATTCTTCTTCTCCACAGTTCTATTCAGAACCTCCTCATTAATTACGTGCTCTACCCATCTAATCTTCAGCATTCTTCTATTCTCTTCTTGTCTAAACTTCCATCCAGGGATACACTCCATAAAAATACTTTTAGAAAAGACGTCCTGACACTTAAATCTAGACTCAATGTTAACAAATCTATGTTCTTCACAAACGCTTTCCTTGCCATTGCCGGTCTATATTTTATATCCGCTCTACTTCGACCATCACCAGTTATTTTTCTCCCCAAATAGCAAAAGTCATCTGCTACTTTAAGTGTCTCATTTCCTAATCTGATTCCCTCTGCATCACCTGATTTAATTCGATTACATTCCATTATCCTAGTTCTGCTTTTGTTGATTCTCATCTTATGTCCTCCTTTGAAGGCACTGTCCATTCCGTTCCACTGCTGTTCCACGTCCTTTGCTGTCTCTGACAGAATTACAATGTCGTCGGCAAACCTCAACGTTTTTATTTATTTTCCATCGATTTTAATTCCTACTCCAAATTTTTCTTTTCTTTCCTTTACTGCTTGCTCAATATACAGATTGAATAACATCGCGGATGTTCACCCTCCACTCAACCACTGCTTCCCCTTCGTGCGCCCCGACTCTTATAACAGCCATCTGGTTTCTATACTAGTTTTAAATAGCCATTCTCCCCCTGTATTTGACTCCTGCCACCTTCAGAATTTGGAAGAGAATATACCAGTCAACATTGTCAAAAGCTTTCACTGAGTCTACAATTACTAGAAACGTAGGTTTGCCATTCCTTAATCTATCTTCTAAGATATGTCGTAGGGTCAGTATTGCCTCACGTATTTCAACAGTTCTATGGAATCCAAACTGACTTCCCCGAGGTCGGCTTTTACCAGTTTTTTAATTCGTCTGTAAAGAATTCGTGTTAGTATTTTGTAGCAGTGACTTATTAAACTGATAGTTCGGTAGTTTTTACACCTGTAAACATTTCCTTTCTTAGGTAATGTAATTAACATATTTTTCCTTAAGTCCGATGGTATTTCGCCTGTCTCATACATCTTGCTCACCAGATATTAGAGTTTTGTCAGGGCTGGCTCTCCCAACACTATCAGTAGTTCTAATGGAATGTTGTCTACTGCAGGGGCCCTGTTTCGACTTAGGTCTTTCAGAGCTCTGTCAAATTCTTCACGCAGTACTGTATCTTCCATCTCATCTTCATCCATGTCCTCGTCCATTACAATAATATTGCCCTAAAGTACATCGCCCCTGTATATACTCGTTCCACCGTTCTGCTTTCCCTGGTTTACCATCTGAGCTCTTGATGTTCATGCAAGTGGTTCTCTTTTCTTCAAAGGTGCTCTTTAAACTGGCTGTAGGCAGTATCTATCTTACCCCGAGTGATATATGTCCCTACATCCTTACATTTGTCTTCTAACCATGCCTGCTTAGCCATTTTGCACTTCCTGTCGATCTCACTTTTGAGACGTTTGTATGTCTTTTTGCCTGCTTCATTTACTACATTTTTATATTTTCTCCTTTCATCAATTAAATTCAATATCTCTTCTGTTGCCCAAGGATTTCTACTAGCCATTGTTTTTTTACCTACTTCATCCTCTGCTGCCTTCTCTCAAAGCTACCTATCCTTCTTCTACTGTATTTCTTTCCCCGTTCTCGTAAATCGTTTCCTTTTGCTCTCTCTGAATCTCTCTAGCGCCTCTGGTTCTTTCAGAGATCCCATATCCTTAAATTTCCAACTTTTTGCAGTTTTTTCAGATTTAATCTACAGTTCATAACCAATAGATTGTGGTCGGAGTCCACATCTGCTCCTGGATTGTCCTACAATGTAAAAGCAGGGTCCTAAATCTCTGTCTTACAATTACATAATCTATCTGTAACCTTCCAGTGTCTCTAGGCCTCTTCCGCATATACAACTTTCTTTCATGTTTCCTAAGCGAAGTGTTACCTATGATTAAGCTATGCTCTGTGCTAATATCTACTGGGTGGCTTCCTCTTTCATTCCTTACCCCTCTTCCATATTCACCTCCTACTTTTCCTTCTCTTCCTTTTCCTACTATCAATTTTCGGTCACCCACCACTATTAAATTTTAATCTCCCTTCATTATCTGAATAATTCCTTTCATCTCATCATACGTTTCTTCAATCTGATCGTCATCTGCGGAGCTAATTAACATATAAACTTGTACTACTGTGGTAAGCGTGGGCTTCGTGTGTACTTCACTACAAAAATGCATTCACTATGCCGTTCGCAGTAGCTTAGACTGTGGACTAGGGGTAGTGTCTTTGATTCATAATCAAAAACGTCTTCGGTCCCAGGTTCGATCCCTTACACAGCCTAAATTTTGATAAATAATCAGCATTGGCGGCCGAAGACTTCCGGCATAAGAAGTCAGCCTCATTCTGCCAACGGCCTTGTCAGCGAGGGCGGAGAAGCGGATAGAGTTTCAGGGCACTCTCTTGTCCTATGGGTGTGAAATTGCCCCTAAAGGCGGAAGAATCAGCAATTACCAACGACATGAGGATGCAGAAAGCAATGGAAACCACTGCATTAAAGACACGTAACGTGTATCCACAGGACATGTGGCCTGTAATTGAAGAAGTGTCCCTGGAAAATCAGGAATACAGAAATACAAGTCGCTGAGGAATGAAATAAATAGGAAGTGCAGGGAAGCTAATACGAAATGGCTGCAGGAAAAATGTGAAGACATCGAAAAAGATATGATTGTCGGAAGGACAGACTCAGCATACAGGAAAATCAAAACAACCTTTGGTGACATTAAAAGCAACGGTGGTAACATTAAGAGAGCAACGGGAATTTCACTGTTAAATGCAGAGGAGAGAGCAGATAGGTGGAAAGAATACATTGAAAGCCTCTATGAGGGTGAAGATTTCTCTGATGTGATAGAAGAAGAAACAGGAGTCGATTTAGAAGAGACAGGGGATCCAGTATTAGAATCGGAATTTAAAAGAGCTTTGGAGGACTTACGGTCAAATAAGGCAGAAGGGATAGATAACATTCCATCAGAATTTCTAAAACCATTGGGGGAAGTGGCAACAAAACGACTATTCACGTTGGTGTGTAGAATATATGAGTCTGGCGATATACCATCTGACTTTCGGAAAAGCATCATCCACACAATTCCGAAGACTGCAAGAGCTGACAAGTGCGAGAATTATCGCACAATCAGCTTAACAGCTCATGCATCGAAGCTGCTTACAAGAATAATGTACAGAAGAATGGAAAAGAAAATTGAGAATGCGCTAGGTGACGATCAGTTTGGCTGTAGGAAAAGTAAAGGGACGAGAGAGGCAATTTTGACGTTACGGCTAATAATGGAAGCAAGGCTAAAGAAAAATCAAGACACTTTCATAGGATTTTTCGACCTGGAAAAAGCGTTCGACAATATAAAATGGTGCAAGCTGTTCGAGATTCTGAAAAAAAGTATGGGTAAGCTATAGGGAGAGACGGGTCATATACAATATGTACAACAACCAAGAGGGAATAATAAGAGTGGACGATCAAGAACGAAGTGCTCGTATTAAGAAGGGTGGAAGACAAGGCTGTAGCCTTTCGCCCCTACTCTTCAATCCGTACATCGAGGAAGCAATGATGGAAATAAAAGAAAGGTTCAGGAGTGGAATTAAAATACAAGGTGAAAGGATATCAATGATACGATTCGCTGATGACATTGCTATCCTGAGTGAAAGTGAAGAAGAATTAAATGATCTGCTGAACGGAATGAACAGTCTAATGAGTACACAGTATGGTTTGAGAGTAAATCGGAGAAAGACGAAGGTAATGAGAAGTAGTAGAAATGAGAACAGCGAGAAATTTAACATCAGGATTGATGGTCACGAAGTCAATGGAGTTAAGGAATTCTGCTACCTAGGCAGTAAAATAACCAATGACGGACGGAGCAAGGAGGACATCAAAAGCAGACTCGCTATGGCAAAAATGTCATTTCTGGCCAAGAGAAGTCTACTAATATCAAATACCGGCCTTAATTTGAGGAAGTAATTTCTGAGGATGTACGTCTGGAGTACAGCATTGTATGGTAGTGAAACATGGATTTTGGGAAAACCGGAACAGAAGAGAATCGAAGCATTTGAGATGGGGTGCTATAGACGAATGTTGAAAATTAGGTGGACTGATAAAGTAAGAAATGAGGAGGTTCTACGCAGAATCGGAGAGGAAAGGAATGTGTGGAAAACACTGATAAGGAGAAGGGACAGGATGATAGGACATCTGCTAAGACATGAGGGAATGACTTCCATGGTACCAGAGGGAGCTGTAGAAGGTAAAAACTGTAGAGGAAGACAGAGATTGGAATACGCCAAGCAGATGATTGAGGACGTAGGTTGCAAGTGCTACTCTGAGATGAAGAGGTTAGCACAGGAAAAGAATTTCTAGCGGGCCGCATCAAAGCAGTCAGTAGACTGATGACCAAAAACAACAACAGTAGCTTATCCGCGTTCTTATTTTTTTATTCATTATTAAACCGACTCCTGCATTACCCCGATTTGATTTTGTATTTATAGCTCTGTATTCACCTGACCAGATATCTTGTTCCTCCTGCCACCGAACATCTCTACTTCCCACTATATCTACCTTTAAATTATCACTTTCCCATTTTAAATTTTCTAACCTACTTGCCTGATTAAGGGATCTGACATTCCACGCCCCGATCCGTAGAATGCTAGGTTTCTTTCTCCTGATAATGACATCCTTCTGAGTAGTCCCCCGCCGGAGGTCCAAATGGGGGACTTTTTTACCTCCGGAATATTTTACTCAAGAGATGGCACATCATCATTTAACCATACGGTAAAGTTACATGCCATCGGGAAAAATTACGGCTGTAGTTCTCCCTTAGTTTCAGCCGATCGCAGCACCAGCAAAACAAGGCCGTTTTGGTTAATGTTACAAGGCCAGATCAGTCAATCATCTAGACTGTTGCAACTGCAATCGACATAAAATCGGCAAGTTAAACAGAAGTTATTCCGGTGTTATCTGGCATTTCCGTAAACTGTGTTAAATGCTCTCTGCTGTTCCTGATCTGCATAAACGATTTAGGAGCTAATCTGAATGGCACTCATAGATTGTTTGGAGATAATGCTGTCATTTATCGTTCTGTCAGGTCATCAGAAGATCAAAAGAAATTGTAAAACGGTATAGACATGATGCCTGTATAGTGATAAAATGGGAAATCACTCTAAACCATGGAAAGTATTACGTCATCCACATCAGTAATGATAGGAAGCCGCTAAATTTCAGTTACAGTATAGAACACACAATTTTATAGGATGTTAATACAGTTACCGAATATCTTAAATTGGAACGATCATACAGATAATGTTGTGGCGAAATCAAATCAAAGAAGCGATTTACTGGCGGAACACTTCGAAAATGAAACAGGTCTGCCGCACGGGGTAGCCGCTCGGTCTTATTCGTCGTGTCGCGGTCGGCACGGCCCCCCCCCCCCCCCCCGCCCATCGGAGGTTCGAGTCTTTCCTCGGGCGTGAGTGTGCGTGTGTGTCGCCTTTAGTTTAACTTAGATTAAGCAGTGCATAAACTTAGGGACCGATGCCCTCAGTAGTTTGGTCCCATAAGACCTGACCACAAATATTTCCATCAGGTCTACTAAGGAGATTTTCCTCAATAACTTGTTTCCAGTAACCTTCATTACTGAATTTCATTGTTTAAGTGATTGCATCCTAATTATTATACAGATTCTGGAGATTTGTAAACAGTACATTTGTTAAGACTCATCGCTGGCACATTGAGCGGTGGTAATATTTGCTGTTTTGAAGAACGCGCCGCAGCACGTAGTGTAAAGCAGTCGCCTTCTGTTTCTGGCGGTGGCGCCGCTGTGGCAATCGCAGCTTTGGTGTCTCCCTCTGGTGCGAAAGGGGAATATTTCCTGTTCGTGGGCATTTAAGGGGCGCTATGAGCTCGGCAGTCCGTCTGTCTGCCAGTCTCGGAGAGTCTAGTCTGTTGGTCAGCCGGTTCAGTGTGGGGCAGTCAGTGTCTGTCTGCCGTCCGGAGTGCTGGTGTGTGTTGGGCCGCCGGTCTGCTCGAGTTAGTCTGGGCAGTGGTCATTGGCGGTAGGATCGATCGGTTGGTCGGTCGCGTACTGGAACACTAGATGACTTGTCCGCCTTGAGCGCTCCCCACGTGAGTCGATTGGGCCGCACCTTATACACTCCTGGAAATTGAAATAAGAACACCGTGAATTCATTGTCCCAGGAAGGGGAAACTTTATTGACACATTCCTGGGGTCAGATACATCACATGATCACACTGACAGAACCACAGGCACATAGACACAGGCAACAGAGCATGCACAATGTCGGCACTAGTACACTATTCAGTGTCCCCTCGACGATCACCAGTGGTGTACGGCCAGTGTAGGAGATCGCTCCCCACACCATGATGCCGGGTGTTGGCCCTGTGTGCCTCGGTCGTATGCAGTCCTGATTGTGGCGCTCACCTGCACAGCGCCAAACACGCATACGACCATCAATGACACCAAGGCAGAAGCGACTCTCTTCGCTGAAGACGACATGTCTCCATTCGTCCCTCCATTCACGCCTGTCGCGACACCACTGGAGGCGGGCTGCACGATGTTGGGGCGTCAGCGGAAGACGGCCTAACGGTGTGCGGGACCGTAGCCCAGCTTCATGGAGACGGTTGCGAATGGTCCTCGCCGATACCCCAGGAGCAACAGTGTCCCTAATTTGCTGGGAAGTGGCGGTGCGGTCCCCTACGGCACTGCGTAGGATCCTACGGTCTTGGCGTGCATCCGTGCGTCGCTGCGGTCCGGTCCCAGGTCGACGGGCACGTGCACCTTCCGCCGACCACTGGCGACAACATCGATGTACTGTGGAGACCTCACGCCCCACGTGTTGAGCAATTCGGCGGTACGTCCACCCGGCCTCCCGCATGCCCACTATACACCCTCGCTCAAAGTCCGTCAACTGCACATACGGTTCACGTCCACGCTGTCGCGGCATGCTACCAGTGTTAAAGACTGCGATGGAGCTCCGTATGCCACGGCAAACTGGCTGACACTGACGGCGGCGGTGCACAAATGCTGCGCAGCTAGCGCCATTCGACGGCCAACACCGCGGTTCCTGGTGTGTCCGCTGTGCCGTGCGTGTGATCATTGCTTGTACAGCCCTCTCGCAGAGTCCGGAGCAAGTATGGTGGGTCTGACACACCGGTGTCAATGTGTTCTTTTTTCCATTTCCAGGAGTGTAGAAAGGGGTAGTGGCTTCGCGGTTGCCACGAGAGCAACAGAAGTGAAACTGCTACATCGGGCTGGCCGGGGCGAGCTGCGACGCCGTGAGACGGAAGATCGGCGCGCCTTCCTGCGAACGTTGAAGCGGCTTGCAGCGGACGGTTCGGGAGAGCTTTGGGGGTGCTGTGCCAGGTCTTCGCCAGAAATCGCAGTTTATTAGAAGTGATTGGAGATATGTTGTTTCATTTACTTGTTAAATTCTGCTTGTTTTCTTGGTGAGGCCACCAGCCGCTTTGTTTCGCTGTCGTCCTACCATTCTTCTCCGTTTGCCCACCCGCGGGAAGGTGGTTATTTGTAAACTGGGTGGTCCGTTTTTCCCTTGTGGAGTTGGGGAGGGTGAGAGCAATCTGCGGTTCTGGTTGTGCAGTAATCCCCCTGTAAATCTGCCATATGTTAATAGCTGCCTCTGTCATGTTTGTCGGATTCGGTGTTAACGAATTTATAGAATTAGGGTGTATAGGCCGAATTACCGAAATATGTTTCTAACTTGCCTATCGTCTTGAGAGGCGGTATACGTGTAATGTAGAGCATGTTGTACATTTTATGTAAGTCTGAATTTCATGGGTTTTATTTAAATAGACATTTTTATGAAGTTGCCACCTTTCTACCGTAAGAGTCCTTTTAAAAACAAATTGCACTTTCGGTGGCATATAATTTCTTAGTGTGAATGTTACACCATTTCCATTCCTCTTACGGGGTGCATAGTTAATATGTTTGTGTGAGTTGTTAAAATTTTTAGTTTAAAGTAATCTGGTGTGTTGCAGATTTGCACCAGTGTAGTCTTTCAAGGGTTGTTGTGAGCGGTCGTGACTACGGCCGTGTTGAAAGGGAGCGGCAAGCTTCTCAGTCCGAAGGCTCATACTGTCAATATTGTTCTTTCTGCCTCTAAATAAAATTGTAACTTGATATTGTGAGGGTTCTTTTCTGCTTATAAATTTTAAATCTGTTTTTGAAAAGGCTTTTATGAATAAAATTACCATTTGTTAAAGGTAATTTAATTTTCATCAGTTACTCCCTGGCAACTACTTCCACGCTCACCTAGTGTGATTAAATGTGTTAATGTTCTTGATGAATCGCTAGTAAATAAAGTAAATTCTTTAAGAAAAGATTTTGAAAGTTTAATTTCACGGTTCACACATTATGCCGTACTAGCCTCTCACACGTGTTGTGTTTGTAGAGTCTCCACAGACATGAATGCATATGTCGTAGTTATAAAGAAAGTCTGTACGACAAGCGACCACAATGAAGTGAAAAATTTGAAATTACGTATATAACGAAATGTCATCGCTCTCTGCTTACAGGCTATGAGGAGGAGGAGATTAGTGTTTAAGGTCCTGTCGACAACGACGTCATTAGAGACGGAATTAATTTGATCATGGCCCCGCGGAAAATACTTATTTACTCATATATGCTTCCTTAAGTCGATACTATGGGTTCGTTATAAGACAGCCCCTTGTTTATCGTGTAACTACCATTTTCACAAATAATTGATAATTGACATTCGTTCATATTGGTAATGACTCTTTTGAGTTATCTGCTGATATGGGTGCAGTGCTAGATTTATCTTCATACACCATGAAATGACCAATTGAAATTTCCAGTTTATCGACGGTATTTAACACCATACGCTAGTCCGGAATGAAAACTACGGGCTGTAATTGGAGGCACCACAATAAAACAGAATGCTAATACAATAAGCAAAAAGAACAAAACGTCAGCGTTAAGACACTGAAATCGTGTCGTTAAGGAATTCCTTTTCCATAGTTCACTCACAAAGAATTAATAACGAAATAGCTTTACACTGAATAGGGTATTAATATTTTGTATTAATGACAGCATCCTCGACAGCAATTATTACCAAATTTCTGCGCCGTATCGAAGTGTAACTTTCCAAATATTTACTGCACTTCACAAATATTTAAACCATTAGCATTAAAAAAGAAATTGTGGAGAAAACCATACAATGACCAAAGTCTTTGATGTATTATCTAATACTAAAAAAAGGTTGAGGACAAAAAGAAATTTCGTACCGGAAAGCACTGAAGCTCTAAAGGTTTACAGAAATCTATATGTGTTCGCAGCACAGAGTGATGCGTGTTACTTTGGCGAAAGAATCTTTCAGTTCCTATTATGTTATGAAACGTATTTTTTGGAACAAATTATCATGCAGGTACTAACGGAGATATTTGTAAATAAAATACATCTAGATGATATTTCTCAGGAAATCCCATAAGCAATGAACTCTGATACTAGGAACAGATTTAACAGAAATGGCCGTCTCTGTTCACACAGGAAAGGCGAGGCTGCTGTGTTACAGTAGTGGTGTATGAATATTTCAGTAGTTCCGTGCTGCGGTACACTCCCTAGATACTGTGCGCTTTGTGTATAAAACGGGAGAAATTCTGTGTTTCTATAATTAAGGTAGCTAACCTAACGAGTACTTTCCAGAACTCTGAACCATTTACACTGTTTCATAGTAACGACACGAAACGTGAGTCAGGAAGGAAAAAACCTGTATAAAAAAAGTTCTCCAAGAACATCTTTCAGTATAAACTGGTTAAATTGTAGCACCTATGTCTGAAAAAACATAAGCCGCATAGACATTATCAACACGCTGGAAAAATGACGCAGCATCACACACACATATTGTCTCTACAATAAAAAATCTGACCACAAGCGCATAAGACTCATCTCACCTAGCTTCAGCAAGGTAATTTCCGGAGAACGGTAACTAGGAACTCTAGAGAGCAGCGTTAATCCCATCACAGCGCGTTAAGAAACCATGAGCAGAACAGATGAGGCAGTGCCAGCACGGTTACTGGCTCCCATATACAATACTGTAAACGTCCATAGTTATTACGCAGCCACATATGTGGCTACAAATGTATACAGGATAGAGAAGTTTCGTATGTGATCAACAAAACATATGAGATTAAGTGAAATGTTGAGACGTAGGTTGCAAGACTACACTGGTCTTGCGGTTTTATTTGAAATGCTGAAGATGACTGTAAGTTTACACCCTGACAGCAATCACTTTAACTTGTAAGCCTTCCATCATCCACCTGGCCATGTGTCTGCTAAACTGATTCTGCCCCGTTAAGTGGTTTTATCGAGCCTGCACTGGAGGTTATCACTTTAATTAGACTCTCAAATAAAGCTTAAAATGCTAAACTAATTTAATGAAATGGTAGCCATGTCATTATTGTATTCAGTTATTGATGGGTGATTAATATATCAATGCAGGATTAAATCTGTTACAAAAAAAAAATGGCAAAACTTTATTGATCATAAAACATGACAAAAAACAGAAGTTCAGCGAGATGAGAAATAAATCATGAACTGTTGGCAATACAAATAGAAGCAACAAATGGTTAGTCACCCACCGGGTGGCCTTTGATTGTCATAGTCTTAATCTATTTACCCTGACTCAAAACCCTGATAACACAGTATGAAATTATCTAACACTGAATACACTCTAATGGATTTATTCTGCACGTTGGTGCAGCTGAGAACAAGTGGTGAGACTGTGATTCTACTGGCCCTACTAAGCCGGAGCAGTAATTCGTAATCACAGGCACGAAATGGCAAAGTCGCCAGCTGGTGACCTGTTAGAGAGATCGCAATTAGTCTTTGAGGGAGCCCTGAACTCTCGGCAGATTCCTGCGCGTGACACCCCGTTTGCTGGTCGTACCATGGACCAGTGTCACTCACTTCAGTGTGTGCAAGGAGATCAAACCTCAAGGCCGCAGACCTGATACAAATAAGAATATCCTTGGCACAGCGAGTTGTCTGAGATGACTGAGGTGTAAACTATTGGAACTGCTGAAGCATCACCGTTTCTCCAGTGAAGGCCAATGCCAGTGGAAAGTCATGCTCAGGACGAGTATCACCAGTGCAACCCACTCACAACAAGAATTCAGATCAGACCAGAATCTCGTCTCCAGACCGGAGCCTGTATCAGAAGCCCCGTTTCCCCACTCCTCGCTTTTCATCAAACCTCAGAAATTCGAAAAATGCACCCACTCAATCATGCCCACAAGGATTTTGTGCCAGTCACAGAACTCCACGAGCTCTATGTCTTCCACCCATCAGCTCTACCCTCCATCCAGTCCTAACTAAAGTTGTTAATATTCTTTTCATGCTAAAGCAGCCAATCTCTGACTCGCAAATACCTGCGGAGCGAGGAGAAGACGTTACACTCGTAAAATGTCTATCCCATGGCCACTTTAGGCAGCATGTTTTGAGTTTTCGGTTATGTCTGAAGTGAACAACACATTTGTTACAGGGATCATCATTTGGACAAGCTTAAAGCTGAAACATGTCCGACCAAGGGCCTCGGCTAAACTAGAGAAGCGCTTTAGTGTCCAAAAATAGACCATTTCAGAGCCGCCATAAAATTGTATTCCATCCTAAAATTCTTCCAAAGACCCGAGGCTTTCCAAAAACCTTGGCAGACAGAGGGACGACATTACCTGACGGCTCCACCAATAGTGCCTGGTCCAAGGTGAACATGGAAACTCGTGGATTTTTACGGATGCTATCTCTTTGCATAATGAGAGTTAGTGAAACTGTCAAAACACCTTGGTTGGACGACATCCGTCACTTCTGTGGCCTAAAATGCTTGACGAGTAGGTCCGGGTAGGCAGTTTTTTTTTACCTCTTTGGCCAAAATCATTGTCTGCACACTAGGGCAAGAAATTCTTGTGACCAGCGTTCTGCCCCCAGTAAGGGCTTCCGGACGTTACTCTTCCCGATAACTGCATGTGGCTTCCAAGCCAAAAATATTCACTACAAGATGTATTGTTAGATAACCAACCAATCTGCTTTCTCTCAACTTGAGAAAGAAGAGCTGACTTAAAGGTCCCACGTGCAATAGAAATCTACATGCTCTCAGAAGTGCCTGTTCATGTTGTTACCTTCCTGTCGTCTCTAAAAATGATGTGTAGGGTGAAATAACCGCATTAAAAGGTAGCCTTGAATATGAAAATAAATCAAAGAGTACTTTTCTTAACGTAAAGGACCTGGTCTCCAGATATTCAATAACTACAGGCATAGTTTACGTAATGAAATTCATTACAACTCAGTTGAAAACATTTCAAATTCCTTCTTCAAAGAACATTAATGCACTCTGACATTTGGAGGAATTACAGACGCAAGAGAAATACTTATTAATACAATTAACTTTGTACCACACGAAAAAAAATTTCTCGGCTTGCATATTATCTTTATTTCAGTTAAGCTGCCTAGTGCTCCAAAAAAAGCCACTATTATGGGGAAAGGCAATCCACAAATACGTCCAATGGTTCGAAACTCTTTCCACTCGTTTTATGTGTCTGTAGGCAAAGCATGTGAAGCAGCAGCTAGAGAAGCACAAATAACAGTCTGGCAGCCAATAATGTCTCTGACGTCATGGATAGTATGCCAGCACAATGGACGGAGTTGTATCTGTTATTCTTCAAAAGAGTTTCACATTGCCCACTATGTGCTCTCGACTGCCGTCTGGCTAAATATGGCACTTTAATTTCCCTGTTGACGGCGGTGCTTTAGCTGTGGATCTTTTCTCTGCACTGTTCTCAATACACGAAAGTCGAGCGGAAAAAATATACTGAACTATCATACGTGGTTACTGCTTGCTATGGTAGTGAACAATGCTGGCTTCCATAATGGTAAGCTACCATGATTGTAGCGGAGTTTTTAGTGGCATTAGTCTGAAAACTAAATCTGCTACCGAGTAATTATCCGATGTCGTTAAGATATCGACTGTATTCTAAAGCGGTTCTTCTATTTAAACGATGGAAGTTGACCCAATGAGGTCTGTATACATATTCTCTCTGACTTTTAGACATAATTTTGGAACCTGTCAGCCTAAGTTGTTCGTGCCCAATTTACCACATGTTGTGGAATGATGTTGGTGGCTGTCATACGGAAATGTGTGGGATCGGAGGGCAGGCATTATGGGACTGAAGTATCATCATTCCATGTTTCAGATTTTCAACAGAATCTCCGTCATAAGTATACACAATACAATGTCTGATCAATGTTCACAGTAAGATCTACATTACTGTATTAATAGTACAATGGTTCGCAGAGGTCTTAACTAAAGTGATCTTCCTTCTCAGCCACCAAATTAAAACAGACGTCTCACTTTGATCGGCCAGTTAGTACCCTTTTTTCCATTTATCGAAATCCTTTCACTTTCTCATCTGGCATACAAGGGTTAGGCATCCGTCATTTCTACGTACACCTAGTTTAGGAGCACAAGTATCTTGGTCAATTAATGTTTCCTATTTTGAACTCGTTACGAACCCTATTTCTAAGACTCTCACTTGTTCTACAACCACTTACTCTTCTCAAGAATTTCATGTCGACAGCTTATATTTCACTATCACCTTTCATTTTGCTTATCTGTCTGTCGCGTCTATCCAGAAGTTGTAATATCACTATAATTTTACGGAGTTTTATCCTTGTATCGTTTAGGGATTTGCAGGGAACTGTTCTTTTTGGATTCCAGATATTGCTTGGGATTTGTGACGTTATCGAAAAGTTAAATCATGTAATTTGCAATAATATCGTCAGAAACCATTTTAAATTCCCTTGAATACTACATTGAATGATACTTATTGAATCTAGCACCATCTAATCATTAAGGTCAGAACAGATTCATCTGTTCCTTCTATCACGTCATATAAGTCCACAGGTTTTATAAAATATTGGAATCACCGTTCAGATGATACTTGGACGATTTACTTTCTGTTTGTGTCAAAGTAGAGGAGATGGTTCTAATACGGGCTATCACTTTTATTAAATGTTACAGTGCCAAGATTGCTGAACGCTTTAGGTGCAATACATCGTGTGTTGCCTTTCTAACAATGAGATTAAAATGAACAGGATCGATATAAAGGATGTAGATAATAGCTTGCTTAGGAGGGACTGCTAATTTATCATTTAGTTCAGTAGGGTCCAAATACGGGTTACTTCGAAAATACTATAAAACAGCTATAAAACAAATACCAACACGTCACGCATCTACGTCACTTTTATGAAAGTCTTACAACAGGATGAACATACACAATATGAGGTGAAAACAGAACAATACATTTATTTATGATTAAACATAGAGAAAATCACATGACAATATTTTATGAAAGAAAAATTGTTATTTTTAATGGTCACAAATGTTCAAATCTGTTTCAATACCTGCACATTCACTGTGCGCCCACACATTGCACTCAAAACACCAGACCCAAAGTTGTCATCCTTGGTTCCCAGAAAGAAGGCATCTCAAAAAACGCAGCTTACATCCTCATCACCTGCATATTCATCTACGTGAATTTCTAGGTCACTGTCGGCATGTACAACTCGTTTCAGGGATGCACCATCGTTCTCCGAAACTAAGGATTGTTGCCTCACTTCTCAAGACCTTCTCTTTGCTGTTGGAGTGTTGGAGTTCCCCTTACAGCTCCCACTCTCACTGAAAGATAACTTCCTCAAACCCTTCTTGACAACATAGTGCTCCAAAGATAGAGACAATTCGTGACGATTTGTGAGCCGTGCTGATCCCGGCTTATGCGTTGCTTTAAAACTTTGCTGTTACTCTGCGTTTGGCCTCCCGCGGTTATTACGGTTATGGCGTGGTACTTCTTCTTTCTACGTGTGTCAGCAGCGGTGTGTATCTATGTTTGCACCGTATACCATCTTCTGTCTGATGTTTATACTTCCGGCTTGGATCATAGCTGATCGTTGAAATTTGTATGTTTGCAAATGTGTTCTAGAAATCAAAGGCCTTTAGCTGTTTTAAAAGTAAGTTTTTCTTAATTTGGTAAGTCTTACATTGTCTGAAAATAAGTAAGGGCCTTCTGCTTGTTGAAAATTTATTGTTGTATATTATTTTTAAAATCACTGGCCTTCAGCTGCTTTAAGTTTTAAGGATCCCACTTATTAAGATAAGGCTGTGGGCTTTCTGTCTGTCGAAAGTTTATTGTAGTTGTATTGTTTTTTAAAAGAATGGGCCCTCAGCCGCTTTAAATTTTACAGTTCTTGCTTATCGAGTATTACATTCTTTCAAGATAAAGCTGTGGGTCTTCTACCTGTTGAAAATTTATCATAGTTGTATTGCTCTTAAAATGATGGGCCTTCAATCGCTTTAAAATTTTGGATTCTTACTTATCAACTCTTACATTACTTGGGATTAAATACTACCGGATGATCAAAAAGTCAGTACAAATTTGAAAGCTGAATAAATCACGGAACCATGTAGATAGAGACGTAGAAATTGACACACAGGCTTGGAATGACATGGGGTTTTATTAGAACCAAAAAAATACAAAAGTTCAAAAAAAAATGTTCCATAGATGGCGCTCCATCTCATCAGAATAGCAATAATTAGCATAACAATGTAAGACAAAGCAAAGATGATGTTCTTTACAGGAAATGCTCAATATGTCCACCATCATTCCTCAACAATAGCTGTAGTCGAGGAATAATGTTGTGAACAGCACTGTAAAGCATGTCCGGAGTTATGGTGAGGCATTGGCGTCGGATGTTGTCTTTCAGCATTTCTAGAGATGTCGGTCGATCACGATACACTTGCGACTTCAGGTAACCCTAAAGCCTATACTCGTACGGACTGAGGCCTGCGGACCTGGGAGGCCAAGCATGACGAAAGTGGCGGCTGAACACACGATCATCACCAAACGACGCGCGCAAGAGATCTCTCACGCATCTAGCAATATGGGGTGGAGCGCCATCCTGCATAAACATCGTACGTTCCAGCAGGTGTTTATCAGCCAGGCTGGGAATGATGCGTTTCTGTAACATATCGGCGTACCTCTCACACGTCACGGTAGCAGTGACAAAGCCTGAATCACGCATTTCCTCGAAGAAAAAAGGCCCGATAACGGTAGATGTGGTAAATCCAACCCATACCGTGACTTTCTCGTCATGCATTGGAGTTTCCACGACAGTTCTAGGATTTTCGGTAGCCCAAATTCTGCAGTTGTAGGCGTTGACAGGCCCTTGGAGCGTGAAATGAGCTTCGTCGGTCCACAACATGTTACTCAACCAATCGTCATCTTTCGCCATCTTTTGAAACGCCCACACCGCAAATGCCCTCCGCTTCAGTAAATCGCCTGGTAACAGTTCATGATGCCGATGGATTTCGTACGGATAGCATCGGAGGATACGCCTCAGTGCCAACCAAACAGTAGTGTATGGAATGCTGGTGCGACGTGCGACTGCACGAGCGCTGACTTCCCCGTGCATAGACGAACCGACTACAGTCTTCATTTCTTCCTGAACTGTCTCATCAGCATTACGCCTTGTGCTCGGTCGGCCACTACGGGGTCTACCATCTAAACAACCCGTGGCTTCGAACTTCGAAACCATTCTCGCCACAACTGCATTTGTCAACGGATTTTTACCCGTTCGAATCCCCTTCCTATTGCGATAGGATCGTAACGCTGAACTAGAACATTCCTCATTCTGATAATACAGCTTCACTAAAAGCGCCTTTTCAGGTAACGTCAACATCCTGCGACTGCTGGCGCATCTCATTCCCTCTATTTTTTTCCCTTTATCGTTATTTTCATACCTGTACAATCAGGTAGGCTCTCAGCGGCATGCCACGCTGCTCTTCAGCCATAGAGTTGACAATGATATAACTCAGAATGGAGATCCAGAATAAACATAGTGACGGGCAAAAATTAGTGGACACAGAAATACAAAACAACACGGAGCCGTTCACACTCGACGATAACGACACTGAAAACACGTTGACACGGCGCACATAACACTGACGAATCCGGTGGCACAAGTGAACGTACGAGCGTGATAGCAGACACTAAAAACACAAAACGACGGCACACACACGCGAAACTGATGGCGATGATCTCCGGCGCACGAATGTCCACAGAGCATGTACGAGTCCGAGGACCTGCCAAGAGGGGGAGAAGGGGGAGTGGGAGGGTGAGCAAAGATGCCAACGGCGGAGGAGACGGAAGTAGGAGATGGAGGAAGGGCTGGAGGGGAAACCCGGGGGAGGAGTGGGGAGAAAGGGAGGAGGGAGGGAAGGGGGAGAGAAGGGAGGGAGGGTGCCCAAAGGAACAAACACAGGAAGAGGGAGGGAGGATCAAAGTTGGTAGGAGGGGTAGATGGAGCGGAGAAGGGCATCATCAGGGAGGGGGGAGCTGGCGGAAGCCACCTTGGTAAGGAGGGTGGAGAGATGGATAGCAGGTGGGACATGGGAATACAGGTGCAGCAGCGGGTTGGGGTGGGAGAGGATGGGGGAGACAAGCGGGTGAGGAGGATCGAGTTTACGGGAGTTGTAGAGGATCTGTATCCTTTCAAGGAAAAGGAGGAGGTGGGAGAATGGAATGAGATCGTACAGGATCCGCGTGGGGGAGGGGAACAGATGCAATAGGTGAGCCGGAGAGCATGGCGTTCAAGGATCTGAAGGGATTTGTAAAAGATAGGGGGGCGGAGATCCAGGCAGGATAGGTGTAACACAGGATAGGGCGGATGAGGGATTTATTGGTGTGGAGTTTGGTGGAGGGGTCCAGACCCCACGTACGGCCAGAAAGGAGCTTGAGGAGATGGAGTTGGGAGCATGCCTTGGCTTGGATTGTCCCGAGATGGGGGGTCCAGGAGAGGCAACGGTCGAGGGTGACGACAAGGTACTTAAGGGTGGGGGTGAGGGCGATAGGATGGCCATAGATGGTGACGTAGAAATCGAGGAGACGGAAGGAAGGGGTGGTTTTGCCTACAATGATCGCCTGGGATTTGGGAGATTGACCTTAAGCAACCACTGGTTGCACCAAGCGGTGAACCGGTCAATATGGGATTGGAGAAGGTGTTGGAAGCGCTGCAGGGTGGGGGCGAGGGCAAGGAAGGCGGTGTCATCGGCGTACTGGAGAAGGTGGATGGGGCTGAAGGTGGCGGCATGTCCGCCGTATACAAGAGGTACAGAAGAGGGGAGAGGACGGAACTCTGGGGCAGACTGTCAGAAGGGAAAAAGGTGTAGGAATCCGTGTTGTGGATGGTGATGGAGGAAGGACAGTGGGAAAGAAGGGAGCTGATCAGACAGATGTAGGTGATATGGTGAAGGTTTGGGGCTTGAAGAGGAGACTGAAATGCCACACGTGGTCACAGGCTCGTTCAAGGTCAAGGGAGAGGAAGATAGCAGAATGATGGGAATTAAGCTGTTCAGAGAGGGGATGAGTGAGGTGAAGGAGAAGGTCATCAGAAGAGAAGGACGGCCGAAAGCCACACTGGGTAACGGGAAGGAGGCAGTGCTGGCGGAGATGTTGGTGGATGCATCGGGTGAGGATGGATTCCAGGACCATGCTGAAGACCGAGGTAAGGCTGATGGGACAGTAGGAGGAGACAGCGGACGGCGGTTTACTGGGGTTGAGGAACATCAGGATATGGGAGGTTTTCCACAGGCCGGGGTAGAAGCCAGTGGACAGGACTACATTATAGAGCCTGGCCAGGGTGGAGAGGAAAGAGGCAGGAGCTTCGTGGAGGTGGCGATAGGTGACACGATAGGGACCAGGAGTGGTGTTGCGTTTTGTGCGGAGTGTAGCAATGAGATGCTGTGTAGTGATAGGTTCATTGGGTTCTGTGTGCAATGTTGTCCGAGTACTGGAAACCAGGTGCAAGGGGAGGGACAGAGGTGTCAGTTCGATCGTGGACATTGGGGAAGAGGGAGTAATCAAACTGTGGATCGTCAGGCATGGTAAAGACATCGGAGAGGTAGGAGGCAAAGTGATTGGCCATACTAATGGCGTCAGGGAAGGGTTGGTTGTCATGAAGGAGAGGATAATAGGGAGGGGATTTAGATCTGGTAAGGCAGCGGAAGGCTGACCAGTACTTGGTCGAGTTGATAGGAAGGGTTGCGTTTAAACGGGTGCATGTCTGTCGCCAATCCCAGCGTTTATTAGCCGTGAGCAAGTTACGGATGTGTCTCTGGAGCTGCTGGTGGCGTTGTAGTGTGTCCCGGTCACGCGTGTGGAGGAAAGCATGGTAGAGACGGTGGGATTCACAGAGGAGGAGGACGGCCTGTGGGGGTAAGGTAGGATGGTGGGGGTGGATGGCGACAGTAGGGACGTGGGCCTCCACGGCCTCAGACAAGGTCTGACGGAGAAAGGAGGCGACATGGGTAATATCATCGGAGTGTAGGTCGGTGAAGGTGTGGCCATCGACCTGGGTGGAGAGGGTATCCCGGTAGACATTCCAGTCGGCGCAGGAATAATCATGGACGTACTTCGTGGGAGAGTCATGAAGGAAGTCAGGGCGGGGCGACGACCGTCTGAAATGGTGAGGAGGACAGGGAGATGGTCAATACCAATGGGTTGCAGGACATCATCCGTTGTGCGACCAAGGACGTTAGTGGAGGAGAGGATGACATCAGGAATGGAGTTGGATTTGGGGCAGGTGTGCTGGGGAGCTGAACTGGGATCTGGTGGTGGTGACCAATGGCAACTCTGCCATGCGCTATCAGGAAGGGATTGTCAGAGCAGTGAAGGAGGTAGGGCAAGGTATGAACGGTGTGGTGGTGCTGAAGAAAGGTTTCTTTAAGGAGGAAGGCATCCATGCAGTGGGTGGCGAGGATATGCATGAAGAGGTTCTTGTTGGCGGGAAGGGAACGGATGCTGTTGAACAGGATACAGTGCTGTCGCGCCATGACAGAGACTTAGACGAGGGTGTCGAGATGGGAGAAGGTGAAATGGGCCTGGTTGTGGGAGTAGGTTGCAAGACAGAATGGGCGGCGAGGGAGATCTGTTGGGGGGTGTGAGGGCGCTGGAGAGGGTGGACGTTTTGCAGAACAGTGGTGAGGAACCTGATGATGTCCTCAGCGGTGGGATGGGGACGAAGGGAATTGCCAGGAGGGGTGGGGGCGTCCAGAGGGCGGACAGGGACGGTGAGTTCAGGAGTGGCCAGAGGGGGTCAGGCCTTACACTTTTGGGAGTAGGTGGGATGGGGGAGATTGCAGGAATTACAGGAGGGAGTGGAATGAGGATTAGGGCACTGCCCGAGGAAGTGCACTTGCTTACAATGCGGGCAAGTGGGGGCCTTGTGGCACTCAGCTGTTGTGTGTGCGTTGTAGGATTCTCTCTCTCATTACAGCTCCTTTTATACGCGATTGTCATGCGCAGTCACTGACGTTTTGCTGTCCAGCGCCATCTGTCGGACATTTTGTGAACTTTTTTTTCTAATAGAACCCCATGACATTCCAATCATGTGCGTCAATTTTTACCTCTCTATCTACATTATTCCGTGGTTTATTAAGTTTTCAAATTTATACTGACTTTTTGATGACCCGGTATTTAAGGTCAAATTTAATAAGGCCTTCAGCCGTTTTGGAATAAGGTTTCTTATTGGTCATTAAGCTTGGGCCATCTGCCTATTGAAAGGTTGTTGTAGTTATGGTGTCTTAAATTTATCGGCCTTCAGCAGCTTTTAAGAAACTTAATCTATCTGACTAGTCAAGTCTTACATCGCTTGGCTTTAGATACTATTTAAGGTTAAAGCCTAGAAAATTCTGTCTCAAAAAATTATTTATAGCAGTTTTATTTAATTCATGGTCCTTCAGCCGTTTTAGAATTAAAGACGTTTTCCGTCGATTGTGAAGCTTAGAAGTTGCGCTGTAATGTATGGATAACTAAATATTTATTTATTTATTTGTTTATTTAACCTGATAAGATAAGGGCCATCAGGCTCTCTCTTACATCGTACCAGTGTTTCACACATGTAGCATTTCACACATCAGGGTTACACCATGGCAATATTTTAAATAAGAAAATTAGATTACTCTAGCCACAATATGAATAAAGAGTAATGACTAAGACCTAATAAAGTAAGTACTGTACTGGCAGTATTTTTACAAAAGGAGCTATTCATACAAATTGTGATAAAGGCAATAATAGTAACAGTAAAAAAAATCAAATAATAATGATAAACACGAGAAAAATTGGCAATAGTAATGAAGATTTGTGCATATGTACATTAATATCTTGGTATGTAAAGTAGATGTTTACTAGTATAGCGAGTTTTGGGGGAGGGAGATTTAAGGAGGGGGAAAGAGGGAAGTAATGAGGTGAAGTGCATTCGTGTACAGAAGAAGGCATTATTGTTGCTTAAGTAGTTACGTCATTAACTGTTTTTTGAAGACGGACATGTTTTTTAGTTCTCTAACATAACGAGGGAGGTTATTCCAGAGTCGGGTTCCCGCTACTGTAAAGGACTTGGAGAAGGTGACTGAGCGATGCAGTGGAACAGAGAGGATTTTGTTATGATGGGAACGTATGTTTTTGTCTTGTTGTTCCGACATAAGCGTTAAGGACGAGTAGAGATATGAGGGACAGTGTACATTTATAAGGCAGTAGATGAGACAGAGTGTATGGAAATCTCTGCGTTTGTCTGCACGCAGCCAGGACAATTTTGCATATGCTGGTGAAATGTGATCAAAAAGTCGAACGTCACAGATATATCGGACGCAGGCATTCATGACCAGTTCCAGACGTCGCGAGTTTTCCTGAGAGAGGCCTTGTAGGATAATATCGCTGTAGTCAATGATTGGGAGTATAAGTGTTTGTACTAATTTCTTTTTCAGATCTAAAGGGAAGAGTTTTATATATTTTTGTAGGACATGAAGGGATGCTGGTGCTTTTTTCCACACGGCAGTTACGTCCTCTGCCCAATTTAGATTTTCATCTATTTTTACTCCCAAACTCTTTGCTGAGGGAGAGAAGATAATATTTGTTCCATTTAGGATAAGAGATGGTACGGATTCCCGTTGTTTTGGGCTATCGAGCTTAGAGTGACTAACAAGTACCGCTTGGGCTTTAGATGGGTTTACTTTTAGTCCTATGTCCTGTGCCCATTTTGATAGTGCATCGAGATCAGTATTGAAATTTTCAATAGCTTTCTTAACATTACTTAGTTTCGCAATAAAGTGTTATGTTTGGAGTGTAACTGACAGCCACTCATTGTGGCCCACTTCCACGATTCCTACAACTTGTCCTGTCCTGCGGGATTAGCAGGGGGTTTCAGTATGGAGTTCCAGTAACGAAACACGAATATGAAGGCTTACGACCACGATTAGTTGCTAGTTTCCTGATACCAAGAGTAGAGCGATCTCGACAAGGCTTACTCGCTTTGACGTACCTGTAACAGCCTGTGGAGTAGTGGAAGTAGAAGTGGAACATGATGATCATGCAATCACGTTACGAGTGATCTCGGTGACCTTTGACGTCGTAATTCCATGCCTTCTCTGCTTCAATTTCGGAAGGTAGAAAGTCAGAATCAGAAAAGATGCCTTTTTCGAAGGTAATGTTACAGTTGCTTTGAATCTGTTCATTGCAATCTCCCTTGCTGGTCTCTGAGATATAAATTTCCTGACAGGTCCCTTATGACATAATGTGTGTCAGGAGGATGAGAGAACGGAATCCACGGTCTGACTTCCTCACTATAATAAGCTTTCAGTAGCCCCATGAATGCCTTGCCCACAGGCTTAAACTTATGGCTGGAATGAAGTGGAAGGGAGATGACTGTCACATGGTTGGCTGTAGTCGTGTCAATCATGTGGTGATTCTTCTTTCTGACCGACGTATGCAATGAGATTGCACCTGTCCTGATGGGTGAGACCTGCCTATGAAACCTGGAGTATTCTTTCATGGGTCGTGTTCGATCGTGGAAAAATGACCATAGAGAAATAAAACTGCTCATCTGCACTCATTCAGGCAACAACTGTCACTGGAGAAAGTCTCCCCACAGAAGCCAAAGCTGCTATTTGCATCTTAACCTTTCTCCTTATGACATGTTGAATCTTGTTCTGATCGGCCTGTTACAACCACTATGAATATTCTTCCTGGAGTAAATTTCTGTTTTTGCCACGCTTCTTCCAAAAGGTTAGAGAAGGCTTGGACATTTTCTTTATTGAAACCTAGTGTCCTTACAAACGATCTTCTACAAGGTTTACGAAACGATAAACTATCTTTGTGTTGCTTCAGGAGAGTTTGCAAAAGATTTATAATTGGAAACTGAAATGCCGCCCGGCTCAAATATGCTCTAGTATATCTGTGGAATTTTGGTTCCATGTTATGTAGATATTCAACGAGCTGTTCCTCTAACTATATACCCAAATAACGTTTACTCCCTACAGCTGGAGTCATTTCATGCGGCCGCGCAGAGTGGCCGCATGGTTAGAGCCGCCATATCAAGGATTACGTGGCACCTCCCGCCCGAGGTTCGAGTCATCGCTCGAGCATGGGTGCGTGTGCTGTTCTTAGCATAAGTTAGTTTAGATAGTGTGGAAGTCTAGGGACCGATTACCTCAGTAGTTTGGTCCCTTAGGAACTCACACACATTTGAAGATTTTTTTTTTAATATCATGCTTTTTACGTAAGGTTTGGAGAATTGTAAAAGGTAGATCAAACATCCCTGCCGCTCCCATAGTCCCCATTCGCTTTTCTTGAACATCAATAATAGCTTTCTCCACGTCCTCTTTGTAATGACCAGACGAAACTACAATTGTCTGGCTATAAGTGTGGATTCCTTGATTTCTCTGGAACATGGCTCATCTGACCTACAACATAAAAAATATTAGTTAGCATTATCACATTAATGAATAAAAACAAATACTTAGTTGATACAAAACTTTGCATAGGAGTGCTCGACCAATTATATCTGTCACTGAGTATTAAAGTATGACTTGATGCACTAATTAACAAACTGTTCTATTGAAGTAAAATGTTCACCATTTCCAAAATTACATGTCCATCTGAGACTTGAATAACTCATTACTCCTATTTGTCGATGTTGACTGCTTCAGATGAGCTCACGATCTGGGCAGAGGGATTCCACGGTCCGTTCTATATTAACCCTTGCGTGAGAGTGCTGTTATGTTGACGTTGAGAGAGACATAGGGGTGTTTTCTACAGCCTCTCCAATTCGTCGTAGGGAACTGCAGCGAGAAATCACTAATGTCTATGGTATCTATGTATATTGCCATTCCCGGGTTCGATTCCCGGCGGGGTCAGCGATTTTCTCTGCCTCGTGATGGCTGGGTGTTGTGTGCTGTCCTTAGGTTAGTTAGGTTTAATTAGTTCTAAGTTCTAGGCGACTGATGACCTCAGCAGTTGAGTCGCATAGTGCTCAGAGCCATTTGAACCATTTATATTGCCAACTATGGTGTAGCACCACAAATCTGAGCGATACCAAACTCTTCATTCCAGCAGTTTCGTTTGTACTTTCGAATACACTTTGGCGTTTTTCTAGGCATCCTGAAACGACAGGTATTACAAATCAACGGGTTTGCATCAGATGAAGTAGAATAAGGTGCAAATACGGGTTATCCCATATTTAGTATCGGATGTGTAGCCAACATTTAGACCAACTGTGCAGGAATGCTTAAAATGTAGCAGCTCATTGCCAAAATGCGTCATTGTATAAACTTAATATGTAAAACGAACTGTCGAATATCAGTAGTAACAAAATGACGCGGTCAGTACCATTGTATCCAAGCACTTCGGTTGCAAGCGATCGGCTGCCCTTTTTCACTTGTTGGCAGACTGTGTAACACTTTCATCCTGCCGCTAGTTGGTGTCAGCTCCTGTACACCTTTAGGCAATAAATATCCCATATTCTAACCCTGCACGTTACACACCTTTTCCTGTAATATTTTGTGAGGTCCGTCAACAGATATATATTTTCCTGAGCTTCCCTCAGCATGAACCATTAACTGACTAGAATTTCTCGCCCAGCTGTATCAACCTCCCACGGCAAAAACCCCATAATACGCAACTGTTCTATAGAAATACTTATTTATGATGAGGCTATACGCTTCCAAAGCTGATTATGCAAACACACTGTGTCTACCGCTCCTAAATCCCTGGCTAAATTTCTCCCAGAGGATAAAATATGGCAAATAACGTTAGCTTGCTGGTGATCACGCAACCGACTACCACAATTCCAAGAGTACGGAATGGGGAACCTTGCAGTGTGAGTCGGAACACAGAGATACGATCTCGGCAATACAGGGGCGGAATGAAGGACAACTAAAGCTGTTCGAGTCCGCCATTCGGCCAGTACTGTCGCACTGACTTTCCTCTGTGGAGCACTGAAACGAAAACAAACTGCCACCAGAAGTTATAGCATCGCTGAACCGTCGACATGGCTATCGATCTCGCCCGGCTGTGCGGCAGACGGCGGGCCCGTCCCGTGCAGTCTGCTAAAATACATCCCCGGGCGCAGCGGAAAATATGTAAGGACGCGATTATAAATTGTGGAGGCGTCCGGCGGGCGGATAACGCATCGGAACCGCCGCGGTAATGGCTGCCCGCGCATCACACCTCTGGGACTTGCCTCCGCGCTGCAGATGTAAGCGGACGCCACGCTCCCCGGTAAACAATGGCCACAGCACTCATCGGACTCTGCAGATGAGAAAAATCTCTCACTGGCTGGAGCCTGAAGCTTCCAGCAACAGGCTGGACTCTCGAAAAATACAAAAGACGTTAATTAGAAAAAAAAATGTACTCAGACCATTTCAATAATTGCTGCTACTTCTGATTTTTCTCATTAGTTTTTTCCTGAATTTTAAACTGCACTCAAATTTTCCTGCAGTTTACTGCTCTAACATACGAAGGTTGGGGGAACTAGAGACGCTAGAATTCTGCCTAAAAGTATAAAAAATCCACTTTTAGTATATCCTCCTAACATATCTTACTTGAAACTCACTTAAAGCTTTATGTTACGTATTTTTTACATTTTGTCTCTGGGCAGAATGGGACAAAGCAATTTTTGAGAAATTATTGCATAAAAATTGAAATTAGTAGAAATAACGTCTTAAAACTAAGACATAAATTTGTTTAATGAACATTTTAGACTAGAATATGAAACATCAAAAAAAAGTTGTCAACAACATCTTAGGCCGGCTGGAATGGCCGACCGGTTCTAGGCGCTTCAGTCTGGAACCGCGCGACAGCTACGGTCGCAGGTTCGGATGCTGCCTCAGGCATGGATGTGTGTGATGTCCTTAGGTTAGTTAGGTTTAAGTAGTTCTACGTTCTAGGGGACTGATGACCTCCGCTGTTAGGTCCATTAGTGCTTAGAGCCCTTTGAACCATTTTTTTAAACATTTTACCGCTATTTTGAAAACTATACTCGCACAATTATTTTCAATAGCAACTATACCAAGCTGATGTTACTTGTACTGTTACTTTATTGAATCCCATTGCTCTGTCCCCGATGTATTTTATGGTTTACGAATTGACAACATAGGATTCCACCGTAATAAATCCTGTGACTCAGTCCTGCCCAGCTAATCAAGCTTCTTTGTCAAATGTGTGTGGTAGGCCATTCCTTTCTTCTAGGTGATAAGCTACCGCACTGACAATGGGAGGTATCATCGTCGGACTAAATTGTCTGCATTCCACTGACCACAGGTATGCTACCATCTCGCCTTTTTGTTCTGTATTTAAAACAATTTTAAATTTCCCAACCTGATTTCTGAACTATGTACTTGTGAGAATTTTTGTCTTTACTAATGTATCTTTCCAACATCGATTTTGGTACGTTAAACTCCAAAAATGCTTTTAAAAATCTATTGTCGAAAGATAAAACAGCTGAAACTGCCATATCCATTGAGTTAATATCCAATTTCTGTCTATGAGTCTCTCTAATGTAAGTTCACACCACCTGGAAAAGAAAGGAAAAAAAAACAATATATAGCTGAAAATGTACACGCATCGAAAAATGTGGGGGCAGAAGAGCACATTTCATGATAACAATTTTTATGGGACGCGATAACTGAAAGATTAAAACGTATTAAATAACTAATGTACAGTGAATGGCATGCTCTTTAAGACTACATGCCATTCGGGGGTGAACAATTAATGGCTTTACTTCGTATAAATTCGTCAAAATTTACAGAAACGCTAGTGAAAACTTGAAGAAAGACCGTTCATGTACAAGTCGGACTTCATACCAAGTCACGTTCGCTGTCGAACGTTCCCTTCCATTAAGAGGCATAGTTACACGTCACTACAACAGGTTGCAGCATTCTCCAGCCTACTGGCTGCCGACTATTACCACCCACTGCCAGCGCCCTAGACTTCATCGCCCAACCGCGCCTTTACTGAAGTTTGTCAAAATTCCCATTTCCTACGACTAAGACTAATACTAACGCAGCACAGCACAGTCCCGATGTGCTTCACTATCCCGTTGTGCCCTGATTTCGCCCATTTTTTTTTTTTTTTGTAGGTACGATCGATCGCGCAATGGGAACCACAGTGAAAATAGAGAAATTTTTATTTTCAACATTTACCTACATCTTACACGTTCGTCGTAGCGAGGTACCGACTTTCCAATATCCTCGGCATGCAAGGCAGCCATCTGTGCTTCCCAGCAATTCTCTACTCTGGTCTTCTGCAGCTCGTTGCTGTAACAAAATGCTCTCCTCCTTACAGCGTCTCGTGTGAGCAAAAAGATGAAAATCAGAAGGGACCAAGTCCAGCCCGTAAGGTGGGTGATCAAACATTTCCCATCCTGAAATCCTTCTGAGTTCCTGCATTTTCCCTCATCACAGTTCATTACGTAGGTTGCATGGAATTCAAGTGAAGGCCCTCAGTACGCAACTTCACACTTGGTGGGAGAGACCATTGTTCCACGTATCTTCACAGGCTCGGTGAGTGCTCAAAACTGGAAAGTGAGTCGTGACGTGACATCCGTTCAAAGCCCTTTGTAAAACCAATAGCAAAATGAGGACAACTGCTAAGTACATCCGTGTTTTCGGAAAATGAGTGTGTGAAAACTACAAAACAATCCGGAAGAAGCAAACGTCAATAGGTGGGTGCAGTATCTTGAGGTCGCTGATAGAAATTGCCTAGGGGCCGTGCGACAGCAGCCTGCTCTGGAGATCCGTTCATTGTGTTGTCTATCTGCAGGTATGAACTAATTCAGTGCGACAATACACAGCGAATGACTTGACCATATGTTCCGACACGAATGCCACCGAGTGCAACTACCCAATGGCACGTCTTACGAACAGAAATATGGAGAGATGGTCTGTCCACTGACAAGGATCATTTTTCTGTATGTATTGTGGTTCTCATGGTGTCAACTTAGGAAGCTATGAAGGTACTGATCAATAACCCTCTATAAACGAGAAAAATGTTCATTTGTGCGTACATGAGCTTCAGTCCTCATTCACTAAGTTGCACTATGGTTCCATTAATACAGTACTTATATTAATATACTAAACCCTGACTTTATATTTGTTGTAGCTAACTGTTTATTTGCAGTACATCTCCAGATATTACTACCCATTACAGCAGTTCATTTTAGATAGATGGTGTAAACCTGGTACCAGGTGGGTATCTGACCCTGGGTCGATGAGGAGTTTGTGACAGAATGTCAGAAAGGAGCTATTGTATTCGGAGGTATCCGTGATTACGAACGACTTTGCCCACGTTTTCGATGAATCCGAACAAACAACCCAAAGTGCAGTGGTCTGAATCGCTTTAAAGCCAGAACAGAAAAAAAGGTGCTCATTCCGATTTGATCCCGCTGAATCTCGTGCAGATTGCTTTCATACATATTTGCCGAGTTCTACGGTGTCATTCCACTCTCAAGTGGATGTCATACGTGCCGTGACAGTTGACTGTTCGTGTGGCCTGTTTAATAAATGACAGCGATCCTGCATAGCCGTCAGGACAAAATACTACGGGTAGCACTCCAGAAGGTAAGTTTATGACATTTTAACCTATATAATGACGTATATCGAATCAAAACTAAACTACTAACGATATTATCCTGAAATCATTGGCTACAAAATTTCCTCAGCCTTGGTGCAGCTTTGTAAATGGCTCTTCTACTACCTTATTAGTTCGTTCAAATGTATTTGCATGGAAAGATTTGCAACTTATTAGTGGACGGTCGTTTTACTATTGTGCGACAATGCCACACTGCATAAATGTGTACCATACTGCTGCTCTTATCTCATAAAGTATGATCTGCACAAAAAGTGTTATTAGAGTCTTCTGTAAAATAATTGCGGAGCTATTCGGAATTATGATGACAGTAATTTTCTTTTCTTGCAAGTTGGAAAGTAATTATTTTATAAGATTAAAATATCCCCGAGTAGTATTGTTTTTTTTCGTGAATTTTGTAGAGAGAACTCTAGAACTAAAACATACATATCAACAACACGGAAAAATGTTTATTTTCCGAAATTCGGGTGCCATCTTCACTGGACTCACTATATTCATCAATAACGCCAGTTTCCGACATCAGTGCACATAGTTTCGTTGCAGGATCGGTTATAAAAGAACATGCACGTTGCTCCGGGGCATGCATCTTGCGTGACGTGCTTGGCGATCACGGGTCTCCAAGCTGGGTCTGGCGTTGCTTCCTATTACTTGTGCCAGGCTCCTCACTTTTATCTGTCCTATCTGACCTTTCTTTTCAACTCCGACGGTATTACGTCTGGAGGTCTAGTGTGTTTTTCATTTTCGAGCCCTTTAATGGCCCTTGTCTTTCTATGGCCGATTTCTTCAATTCTCGAAGTGTCGGACCCCTTCTATTTTTTTCTGTCTTCAGAACTTCATGTTGTCATCATTCATCATCACCTTTCTGAATAACATTCTGAGTTGTAATTCGAGGATTTATCCTCACACCAATGTGACACCTTAGACAGTCATTCATGAACAGTCTTTTGAAGAATAATTCCACTGACTGTAACCCAAAATTGCAGGAAAGACAGCATTAGTACACCATGGGCTGTCATTGAGAAGATAATGGTGGATCTGAGCGTCTAGAAACTCAACAGTCGGTACAAACAGAAAAATATTAAAGCATTAAACCTGAACAAATCTCATTCTTCTCGACACACAATGTTAACTTCTTGTGCCAAGCTGGAAGATTAAAATTCGACACTGATATCATGAAGAAACACAAAACTGTAATCATGGCTCTCCAAGAAATCAGAAATAGTGATCAAGATACTATGGAATCAGAGGGATACTGATTTTATAAAGGAATCCCTGGGAAAAGGGTCATGAAAAACTGTCCACAATTTGGCAATGGATTTCTTATAGATCTCAAAATTATCGACTCTTTCATAAAATTCAAATCTCAGTACCCCAGGCTTGCAACTCTAACTTTGAAATCTGCAAATAATACATACACAATTATCAATGCTTATGCTCCCACCAATCAGAAATATAATACTCTGAAGGACAAAGAAGAAACACAGAAATTTTAGGATCTCATGAATCACGTCTTCATCAACATTCCTTTATCAAACATAAAAATTCTGCTTGGCGACTTCAATGCTTAACTGGGGCAAGAAAGAATATACAGAGATATCATTGGAAAATGGCTAGAACGTAAATGGACCAACAAAAATTGACAAAGGTTATTTGAAACTTGTAGAAACCATAACCTGGTCTCAAAATCAACATCTTTTAAAAGAAAACTTCACAAATTAAAAACCTGCAAACACCCTGATGTCCGAAAGGGCGAATGGCAACTGGACAGTCTAGGCATGGATAAATTTCACCATCGTGAAATCTATAACGTCAAAGTTTTAAGGGGTGAAGACTCTGGATCAGACCACAATGTTGTGCAGATCGAAATACAATTAACACCAATGGTAAAGAAAAGATCTCAGAAAAGAAACAAGAAGAAAATTTGGCCTAACCATCTTAACAAAAATTAAGAAATGCACTAGGAAATCAAGTGAAGGATCTATCGGCATTAATACGCTAGAAGAATTAACCACCTAATTAAAATTCATAGCAGAAGAGTTGGCTCCAATAAATCCCAGGAAGAAACATGAGTGGTGAATTGAAGAATGTGACCAGGCATCAGAAAGAAGACACCAAGCTTGGATAAAGCATAAAGCCCAAAAGTCTGAAGAATCACGTCTAGGAGTAATTAAGCGAAGTAAGTCAACCTATAAAATCATCAGACAGACACAACGCAAGCATCTTAAAAATACCCTAGAAAAGATAGAAGAGAGCTTCCAGACGAAACAGTCAAGAGATTATTACTAAACTTTTGGGAGATATTTAATAAGTATGAGTCCTCAACAATGATGCTGAGAAATAATTCAGGATAGTTGGCGCCTATTAATCAAGAACATACAGACATCCTTACAGAAACTTTCAACAAAAATTTAAATTGTGATTACCCACTGGAAGCACTTCAAGTAGACACTTAAGCACCCATTTTAACCACCCCAAACCTAATAGATCGTCCAACAATCGATGATGTAGGGGTCGCAATTCAGGAACTAAAAAATTAGAAGGCAAATGGTGAAGACCATGTAGTTGCAGAAATCTGGAAGAATGCTGGGAAACCTATGGTCATAAATCTCCACCAACATCTAGTTAAAATGTGAATCACAGAGAAAATTCCAGAGCACTGGATCTCAGGAATACTCCATCCATTATTTAAAAGGGGAGATAGAACCAACCCAGATAATTATAGAGGAATAATCCTTCTGGACGGCACATACAAAATTTTCTTCCACATAATTTACAATAGGATTAAAAACATTCTGGAACCACAACTTGGAAAATATCGAGGAGGATTTCGACCATACAGAGGGTGCTCAGAATAAATTCTTAGCATGAAACTAATAATGGAGTATTACAAGTATATAAACAAACCGTTATTCATCTCATTCATAGATTTCAAAAAAGCATATAAATGTGTTCATAGACCCACACTGCTAAAAATCCTTAGGTCATATGGCCTCCATCCCAGACTTGTAAGACTCATTTGACTAACTGTAACTAACACAATTTCAAAGGTTAAGCTTAGAGGAGAAATGTCAAAAGCTTTCACAATAAAAACAGGACACAGGTGATAGATAGTCCCCTTTGCTTTTCAATGTGGCCATCGATTACATCATGACAATCTGGCAAAAAGAAAATCCATGTAAAATGGAAATTGGAGGGAAACCGGCAGTAAGAGCCAAATGCCTTTGGTTTGCTGACGATTTAGCTCTCTTAGCCCTTGACATGGAAAAAGTTTGTGCTCACATCACGAGTCTCCAGAAAATTGCTACAAAGACAGAATTACAAATATCCTTTGAGAAAACTGAAATCATGCCCATAAAACCTCTTTGCATTGATAAAACCTTCATAAATGATCAAGAAATTAATATAGTTCTACAATTTAAATATCTTGGAGAAATAATTTTGCACAACTTGGGTAAGAAAGCAACATGGATAAATAGAACCAACAAAATTAAGAAAAGCACAGTTTCTAACCTGGTCAATATATAGTAAGAAATGCCTATCAATAGACACTAAGATCCAACATTACAAAACTGTAACTCTCCCGAAAGCAGTTAATGCTAGTGAAACTTTGTTAGAAATTGAGAATGAAAGAAGAACTGATCAACTAATCAAGATCTCATAGCCACTGTTGACCAAGTGAAGAACTTCTACAACATCCCAGAGGTACTATTTTCCCACTCAGATATCTATTATCACTGAAATGAGTGAATCTACACAACCCTTATCCTATGGTGCTTAATATTCAGCGTGGCAGATCAGATTTAATTTAACTTTAAGAAGTACACAGTTTCTTGGCACAATACCTGAGATAAAGTATCTCATAGCAATTTACATTACTTTCCGTTTACATAAACAACCAGCAAAACCTCTGCGACTGATATCGCACTTGCGACGAACTTTTACTGGGAGCATTTTACAATGGGCAAACTGGACCCTGCCCCATTTAAGCGCGAGAAGTGAGGTGACTCTTGTGGCCGTATTACGTGTCTGTGAGAATTTCTGTTCATACAGTTATGCTCAGAATCCCATACTGCTCTTCTCTGCAGTCATGCCTGGTATGGCCTGTAGGGCCACATCCAAAACACTTAACATCTGTACCAGACTGAAAAATGCTCCTATCAGCACAAAAAAGCGAATATGTCTTGGTCAGAGTTAGGAATTTAAATGCAGGGAAGTTGCTTTTCGACTTACCAGGCAGCTTAAAAGACATTAAAATCAAAACATCTCGACGTGTTTGAGCTTTTCTATTTGTTAGTATTAGTACCCAGGTCATGTAATATAACGCATCGTGTGAAGTAAAGTAACTTGATACACTAGGTCATGTTGTATAACATTACACATGCCTTCATGTCATCCAATAAGGCATTTACTCCGTCATGCAATATGACACAACATGTTTACAATGTATGCATCGACGCTCTGGGATGCTTCTTATTATAGATGCCTCCTCAATCTGGGACAATTTCTATTGTTGATGCATCCCAGTCCATAGAAGCACATCAATTTTGGGCTATTTATTGTCACACCCCTAACCATACAATTAACAGCGATTGGTTTAGGGGCTGAAATTGTCCCCTCAGGGAGAAATTCAACTCCCCCTCCTACCCAGAAATAAACAAAATTCTTTTAGCGTTGCCCCAGGAACAAATCCACCCCCAGAAATATTTCGCACCAAAAAAAAGTATTTACTTATTACGTGTTTACTCTTTAGCAATATGATATTTTATATTGTTCACCATGGCTGGTGAATCTTCTGAATTTTGGGCACAAGGTTAGGGATGTAATCCTATAAAATGCAAGCATAGTTGTGCCAACACCTTGCAGCTAAGAGAGCTCGCGCAGGTTGGGAAGTAGGTTTAACTCATGAAAAAGCACCAGTATACAAATATGTTTTGATTAAAATATCTTTGAAGTTGTCAAATAAGTAAAAAACCTAGCTCCCTTTCTTTTACACCCCTAACTCTACCTTTTTTGTGCTAGGATTTTTAATTCTGATTGTTAATTTCTACTGTACTATAATTTTGACAGTAGATCTCCATAACTTGACAACCGATGTAGATATTTGTTGACTCTGGCTATATCTGATCTGGTATAGGTTTCTTAATTATTTCCGAACCATGTTTCTTTAATTGAATAGTTAGTTTGGATCCTCAGCAGGTACCTGCCTGGTATGGTTGAACTTTTCCAGTATAGCCTATTGTGTCCTCAGAGCACACCATACTCCCCACATCAAGACCACAGGCCTTTTAGAGGTTTCTTGTTTTATGTTTTAGTTTATACGTTTTTAATGTTTTTTATTTTAATTAGTTTTATTATATTATTGTTTCTTGTTACGTCTTTTAATTTTTTTAATTTGTTCATTGTCTTTATTTTCTGGTTTACAGTTACTCTGTAAATGTGAACATACAAAAAATAATCTTAAACGCTTAATACAGTGCACAAAATAATAGAAAACATATATACTATAGCTAACGAAATGTTACGTACTGTTCGATGTTTATGACAGTAATGTATGTAAAAAGTTTATATTATGTAGGTAAAAGTTCGATACGACCATGTTACAGAGATAAATTTAGTTAAATGATTATTATATCTCAAGCTTAACAATTCGCGCAATCAGTAATGAACTACTGAAAAGCATACATCTTATTGTTATCTCAAATATTAAAATTTCTTTCACTGTTCATTTAAAGCATGCAATACTAAAAATCAAAAGTTAAGATACGGTCGCTTGAAAAATTCATGCGAATACCTTTGGCGTGAAATGTTGCATCAATCAATGTGAATTAAGAATGTGTATTGTTGACTGAAATAAGAAGGGGAACTGTGAGACAATGTAAGCACGAGAAAATAATATCAACTTTTTAATGCTGTATGAAAATATACGAATTTAATCCTGTTTTGTTCGAAAATAAATTTTCTACAAGATAGCATAGTAGTTTTCGAAGAACACGCAATAAAACATTCTATACTGGTTAGAAAGAAGGTGACCTTTTTTCTGACAGTTTTTTTTCAGCAGTTTTCTGGTTTAGTTTTCTGGGTGGTCAACGATAATGCTTTAAAAGCTCAATCAAATATTATATCATTTTGCGCAAGGCTGAGCATAACTCTGGTTTCGCAGATGCATTGTTTCGCTAGATTTTTCAATGATTTTAAGCAAGTTGTGAATAAAATCTTTAGCGTATAAACAACGAAGTGGTAATCAGCTGTAAAACCAGTTTTATTAAATTATATCCAAATGCAGTCTCAAATGAAAAGCATTTCTAAGAAAAACAGTTTCATGAGCAAGCGCGTGAGTTTTCCCACAAAAAGTCCGAACAATTAAAGATTTTTTTACAAACTCTTCTCGTAACTTCCGTAAAAATATATCTTTTACTGTCTTCCGTATCATTTTAAACGGTCCCAGCAAGTGCAGTTCGCCTATACATGGATTTTACGTGCATTTTACGTGCAACTTTAGACCTCCACATCGTACAAAATTGATAAAGCTTTCACAAAACAATATCACAACCATTAATTACATGCATTTTTCTAAGTTCTTACAAAATTTTAACCGATTCCGATAAATTGGGAACAAAGATGTGCCACGCTTAAGAAAATCTCACAAGCGCAAACGAAGATCGAATGTAGAAAGTGGGTTTCAGTTGTATCGTAGGATGCCCTTTTTTTTATCTGATTAACTTTAAACAGTTCCCTCACATTTATTTCACTTAAGAACGAACATTTCGCTCTGCATTTAGCTCGACTTGAAACCATCATCTCTCGACAACGGATGAACACTATTTGACAAAGAAAATCGTTTGAGTTTATCGATTTATCAACCCCCTTTGTGCAAAGTTAGAACCAATTCATGAAAGTTTAAAGTATAAAGTGGTCCGCTTCAAAAAGTTCCCAGGAAAATCTTTTTTTTCACATAAAATCCAAACGCAGAAAGATTTTTTTCAAACAGTTAAAACTTATCTTCGCAAAGTACCGAAACGCCGGTGGACCAAACTTGAACCAGCAGTATCGCTCCAATCCGAAGTTGGGTGAGGCGTAGAACATGGTGGCATATGCCCAGAGTTAACGACCTCCGGCTGCTGAGTGCGCGTTCCGTTTCAAGTCGGCTGGTGCTGCGTGACAGGTTCCTGTGTTTCCCGGTCGTAGTGAGTGGGGCTGGCAGCGGCGATCGCTAGGACGTCAGGCTGTGTCACGCTCCTGGGCTCGGAGAGTAGCAGTCTCCTGTTGGTGCCCCGGCTGGACCCTGGCTTGATATTCTCGGGACGGCGGCGCCCAGAGCCTTAGGCGCCAGGCAGCGGTTAGGGTCCCGACTGTGGAACAGGTGTCTGCGTCATTGTCGCTGCACAGAGTGGCACAGCCCTGAAGCCACATCAATTCCCAGGTGTTTGACGATGTCGGGTTGTTGATTTCTATTGTTTCTGGCGGTTAGTGTGCTGCCCCGAGCATCCCTCCTGTCGTAATTGGGTTCCAGTACTCCTGCAGGCTGCAGAACGCGTCAGCGGCAAGTGTCGTCTGTTGTTACTGTACATTTTCGAAGTCGCTGACCATGCAGTGGCTTCGTCGGCTGCTCTCTTGTCGGTGCTCTCTTTTCGGTATGACACTCTTCTGCTTGTTCCAAGGCCTGTTTATGACTTTATTCCTTTACATTACTAACTTTGCTATATTATAACTTCGGTAAATTGTAAGAGGTGGATTCTTATATCAAGTTCTTCTGGTCTCTCGTCCAGACTAGAGCGCTGCCCATGACCAGTTGAAAGTCTTCCAGATTGTTACTGGCTCTCTAGTTAGTATAACGTTGTCGTCACTTGGTAATAGTTCCTAACTGAAGAATGGTACTCGAAATTGAATCGGATGAAGGTATTATACGAGGTAGCAAAATTGTCTACAAATCGGTCAGTATGTGGCGAATTAATAGCGCTTCACGGAATTTATCTGACTAGGTAAGTTAGGGAACTCATCGCTATCCGCCGCAGTAAACCATAAAAACGTGAAATTATAGAAATAGAAAATAAACTATCCTTTCAGATATCTTATTTCTCTTAGTTAGGTGGTTCGTTTCCAGAATTTGATTATAACACTGAAAATATTCCAGAATGACTATTGATATTATCAATTTTAAACACAGTGGTATCAGTTTTTCTTGTAGGCTACAGAAAATTATTTCACAGATAATAAGAAAAACCGTACTTAAATATATCTTTATTCAAACGCCTCTTATTGTGTTATTTGCGTTGTGTTATTTGTAAACTATCTTCTTAGCGATAATTGCTAAACAGGCCTCTTGGTCTATCGGTAAAGCGCTTGCCTGGAAACCGTGAGGTTGTGCTATCACATCTCGGTCGGAATTGGCTTTCATCTCTCAACGATGCGAACAACTGCCAGAAACGATTCCCAGTTCGGATTCCACGCAAAATTGCAGGTCCCATTTACCCGGTTGGATAACTTGGGTAGTTTAGGGATACGCAACTCGCCGAAGCGGCGTCCAATAGAAAAACTTGCACCAGGTCATTGAGTCACAAGAAATTATTATTTTTATACTTGTAATTGCTGTCTCCGACTTAACGGCTCGAATGCAACACATGAACTATATCTTCTGACAAAGGAGTAGTAACACATCCTTGCCAACGAGTTACAATGCATGGTTACCAGTAATAGCGAGCTCATTCACTTAATTGAACAACGTGGCGTATCTTTACAAAGAAACTTCCATATTCTAGCGGCCGCTAGCCATCGGCTAAAATGTCGTGTCCACACGAAGGTCCGCCTCAAATGTTAAAGACGACGGCGTATTGTCACGGTTCTCGAAATACCAGTCTGACAAAAGAAGTGTGCATGTAGACTTCCAAACATGAATATGTTAAACATATTGCAACGTCGCTAAGGCGGAAGAAGCATTAATGTCATCGTCAATTGTTTGTGACGCTATAATATCACAATTTTTCTCGCCGTGAGTCTCGTTGTGACGTCTGCCTTGCACATGGGTCAACAGAAGGAGTCGATCAAACTTGAATCTAATGATTTCCGTAGATATCAGTTGCAAGTGACATACAGCATCGACATAATCACCCAACATGTGGTCTTTCGTCTCCTTGCCAGAATTTCAAACCTCTAGGGAAATAAGCTGCATAGCCAACCATTTGATGATGCTAAATAAATGGCTACAGAGGACGAAATAACTGGCGAATGAAAAGTCAAACTTCGGTACCACGGTCTAAATTTTTTACTATACCCTACGTGCATCAGTTTCCGGGAGATGTAATTAGTGCATGTACCCTTTTACCCTCTTGAAGAGGGGCTATAATTAGAACACCTGATGTAACAGAGGACGACCTGGATCAAGTGAATCTGTGGAATGTAAGACATTTTTTCGGTTACATATCCAATAAAAACAATAATAGGTTCGCAAGTGGAAAAGTCTCTAGACATGTCAATTTTCATTTGATATATTTTTCTTAATCAGTCAGTCGGTCTTTCACTATGAAGGAGCTGGTAGCTATATAATAACACTATCAGTTGTCATATAACATTATTAATTTTTATCGCTTATGAGGGCACATCACTAACCGTTTCAACCAATTTACTGAACTCTAACGCAAAACACCTATAAATACATTAAAATAAAATTGAAAATGGCGTAGCTAAAACGTCGTTGCAAACTATTTGTGGCTGTTTATCTCGATTTTGTTTAACACCAGCTGGATAGACTGAATTGCTGCTGCAAATTCAGTATGAAGAAATAGGAGTACGATGGCAAGTAAAGACAATAATGTCTGCAAATGTCACTGATAGCGAGAATGCAGCGAATGCTCCTGTGTGACTGCATTGTTTACTGTTTGTGCTGTGATATCGTAGAACAACACACACTTTCTTGAAGCATTCCTCTTGATTTTATAGGCTTAAGTAGAACAGCTACAATTTATTATATCTTGTTTTCACTACATTTCCGAGAAAGATATTTTGCTTTATACAAAGAAGCAAAATTTTCTAAGATATGGCTATCAAAGATGAGAGAAACTTCACGGTAGCTGGTGTACCTCCTGCCCATATTACTGACGCTGCGCAGGATAATCCTGGCACTGGTGACGCCACTTCGCTTCCCGCAAGCTGGCTCGATTAATTTTTGACGTTCATTCCCTCAGCGCGTTTCGTTTCACTTCCCCTGGAGACATGCGCCTTGCTAGTAGAAGGTAACTCCTCCAGTTTATGCGCCATTGAAACACAGGTTCTCTTCCGCCTTGGAAACCGTTTGCTGTTTTGTACATACATAAAAAAAAAAGTTTTGCATCACCCCAGTTCCTAGAACACCTTAAGATAGACATTGAATGTGGATATTGTATCACATAGTCCCTTTGACTGTTCAGAGCTGGCCCTAAACCTGCCCAAAGATGCAAACAACCACACATGAGCAGCGCCCATTAGACGGAAGGTGTCCGACAGCTGGTTAGTTTCAGTAAGTATTGAAGATGGAACCGTGAAAGAGAGCGTTTGTCACACATTCATCAATCAGGCTATAAGGAAAGTTACATCTATCGGCTGGCAGACGACCACTGCTCACACCAAGCATTATGATAAGGTAATGAAGAATTTTTTAGAGTGGATACTCATTTTATGAAATAACGACAGTAACCGTGCCAGTAACTGTGATAGTTCGGTGGTTAATATCAATTGCAATGTTCCTGTTGTTGGCACACGCGTTTGAATCTTCCTCCTCTCAACTGGTACGTTAACGGCACATTTAAAAGTAGCTTATATGAATGTTTTTACCTGAAAAGTGGTTAGGACGAAAGAAAATATTTAAATTTTTCGATTAGTGACCAATCCACATCAATGTAACACAAACAGATCTGGCCGAAGATCAGCTTTCGTTCTGGAGAAATGTAGGAACGCTCGAGGCAAAAATGATACAATGAGTTCTCTTAGGTAAAAGGAACATTTGAGGACCCAGCGAAAGCTATATCTAATGACTGCTGTAATACACTAAAATTCTGAAGCTGTCAGGGATAAAATACAGGGAGCCAAATGCTTTTCATAAATTGTACGGAATGCAAAATGCTGTTGCAAGAATCGAAGGACATTGAAGCAGTCATTGTGGAGAGTGAGAGTCAGGGCTATAGCCTGTTCCTATTGTTACTCAATGAGTTAACTGAGCAAGCAATGGAGGGAACCGAGGAGAAATTAGGAGTGTGATTAAATTTCCGAGAGCAGACATAAAAACTTTCACGTTCTCCGATGATACTGTAATCCTGTTGGAAACGGTAAACGACTTGAAAGAATAGTCGAGCTGAATGTATTTTTACTTTAAAACATAGGATTACCACCAAGAAAATTGAAACAAGAGTCATGGAATGCAGACGAATGAAATCACACAATGCCTAGGGAGTTATATTAAGAACTAAGACACTATGCACAGTAAATTAGCTTTGTTATTTGTGCACCAAAATAACAGACGTGGACCTAAGTAGAGAGGGGATAAAATTAAAACGGGTAACGTCTAGAAAGTAATTTTTGTAGAAGAAAAGTTGTTTTCTGATCTTGCGTAAAAATATTAGTGTTACCCAATCTTTCCAGCTACCGTTAGCCGGGAGTGGAGACTTTAAGAGAGATATGTCAAAACCTTCTCATATCTTTTTGCTTCAGTAAAGTGTTCATTGGTTTTAAAACTTGATAAATGGTTGCAGATACAACAAACCTCACGGAAAGAAGTGTTGCCATTGATTTATTTAGATTTTCGTGTTTGATAAATGATAATCTGGGCCCGCACACCGGACTCCTTTCCTATTTGACAAAGAGGTGGAATAACAAAGTGTACAGGGAAAGATGCCGGTGTGTGGTGTGTCTCGCTATTTGCACTTCGACCGAGACATCGTTCTGCTGTCATTAAAAGTCGGTTAAGACTGTTTCCACCAATTGTTTCATTGTGAGCCCAAACACAGCTTTAACAGATGCAGTCACCATGGTTATTCGTTCCTTTTAGTAGAATCTAGATAGGTAGTTTGATATTCCTCTTAACTGGTCAGTGAACAAGCAAGACAGACCTTACTGTAATAATAATTACTAGTTAGTAAGTAATAATGTTCCAATGGCCGAGTGTCGCACGTGAGTCGTGTGCCTCTGCTGGTAAGGCGTCCTATTGTGCCTTGTGAATAGAAAGCTGAATTGATGTACAGGGCTATTACAAATGATTGAAGCGATTTCATAAATTCACTGTAGCTCCATTCATTGACATATGGTCACGACACACTACAGATGCGTAGAAAAACTCGTAAAGTTTTGTTCGGCTGAAGCCGCACTTCAGGTTTCTGCCGCCAGAGCGCTCGACAGCGCAGTGAGACAAAATGGCGACAGGAGCCGAGAAAGCATATGTCGTGCTTGAAATGCGCTCACATCAGTCAGTCATAACAGTGCAACGACACTTCAGGACGAGGTTCAACAAAGATCCAACAACTGCTAACTCCATTCGGCGATGGTATGCGCAGTTTAAAGCTTCTGGATGCTTCTGTAAGGGGAAATCAACGGGTCGGCCTGCAGTGAGCGAAGAAACGGTAGAACGCGTGCGGGCAAGTTTCACGCGTAGCCCGCGGAAGTCGACGAATAAAGCAAGCAGGGAGCTAAACTTACCACAGCCGACGGTTTGGAAAATCTTACGGAAAATGCTAAAGCAGAAGCCTTACCGTTTACAATTGCTACAAGCCCTGTCACCTGATGACAAAGTCAAACGCTTTGAATTTTCGGCACGGTTGCAACAGCTCATGGAAGAGGATGCTTTCGGTGCGAAACTTGTTTTCAGTGTTGAAGCAACATTTTTTCTTAATGGTGAAGTGAACAGACACAATGTGCGAATCTGGGCGGTAGAGAATCCTCACGCATTCGTGCAGCAAATTCGCAATTCACCAAAAGTTAAGGTGTTTTGTGCAATCTCACGGTTTAAAGTTTACGGCCCCTTTTTCTTCTGCGAAAAAAACGTTACAGGACACGTGTATCTGGACATGCTGGAAAATTGGCTCATGCCACAACTGGAGACCGACAGCGCCGACTTCATCTTTCAACAGGATGGTGCTCCACCGCACTTCCATCATGATGTTCGGCATTTCTTAAACAGGAGATTGGAAAACCGATGGATCGGTCGTGGTGGAGATCATGATCAGCAATTTATGTCAGGGCCTCCACGCTCTCCCGACTTAACCCCATGCGATTTCTTTCTGTGGGGTTATGTGAAAGATTCAGTGTTTAAACCTCCTCTACCAAGAAACGTGCCAGAACTGCGAGCTCGCATCAACGATGCTTTCGAACTCTTTGATGGGGACATGCTGCGCCGAGTGTGGGAGGAACTTGATTAGCGGCTTGATGTCTGCCGATTCACTAAAGGGGCGCATATCCAACATTTGTGAATGCCTAAAAAAACTTTTTGAGTTTTTGTATGTGTGTGCAAAGGATTGTGGAAATATCTCAAATAACAAAGTTATTGCACAGCTGTGAAATCACTTCAATCATTTGTAATAACCCTGTATACAGCAGAGTCTCTGCCCTAGGCGGTCATTTTCGAGACCGCTAGGGCTCGTCATGGTTCATTTTCTGTGGTATGCACCGGGAAGGGCACTTCTTTATTAACGGTGGAGACACTACTCTTTAAAGAGGCCACGGCAGCAGCTACGAGGAGAGAGCTCCAAAATTGACGATCGTTTACGCCTCAAAGAGACATGCTGGTGCCAGTCTAGAGTTGACAGCCTGGTAATGAAGTACAATGTTATGTCCCTGACAGACGTGCCAATGCCAAAAGTGTTCACCAAAACCTCCCGAAGAGCTAAGATGCCTTCGAAAAAATAATCGGAACGGTATAGGGAGAGACGAGCATTTGGTCACGTCTCATGGCGTGACGCAAATAGGTAAGAGAGAGCTCAAAAATTGACGAACGCTTACGCCCAAAAGCGACATGCTGGCGCCAGTGTAGAGTTGTCAGCCTGGTAGTTAAGTACGACGTTACGTCCCCGACAGATGTGCCAATGCCAAAAGTGTTCACCAAAACCGCCTGAAGAGCTAAGATGCTTTCGAAAAAATAACCAGAATGGTAAAGGGAGACACGAGCATTTGGTCACGTCTCACAGCGTGACGCAGAAAGGTAAGTAATGGATGGGTTCTGCCTCAGGCACTCAAACATCATAGCGCGTATGCTTTGAGTTTTTTTCTGTGTTCGAATTATATTACCGTGGAACGTGCGCTGTATGCTAGTGCAGTAGACTTACTTTAAATATGCGTTACGTTTCTAATAACTTCATCGTTACGTGAATGCTGCATTGTGATACGCTCTTAAACAGGTCTTGAGGAAAGAAAGTGTATAACAGAATTAAAAGTATAGCATGTCATTAAAAAAAAACACAAAGTGTTGTTCATAATTTCGTAGCGAACACAGACGCACTGGCAAGAAAATCAATTAGAATGAGGTGCCAAAAGTCATGGGATATATCTACATCTACATACATACTCCGCAGTCCATCATACGGTGTGTGGTGGAGGGTACCTCGTACCACAACTAGCATCATCTCTCCCTGTTCCACTCCCAAACAGAACGAGGGAAATATGACTGCCTATATGCCTCTGTACGAGCCCTAATCTCTCTTATCTTATCTTTGTGGTCTTTCCGCGAAATGTAAGTTGGCGGCAGTAAAACTGTACTGCAGTCAGCCTCAAATGCTGGTTCTCTAAATTTCCTCAGAAGCGATTCACGAAAAGAATGCCTCCTTTCCTCTAGAGACTCCAACCCGAGTTCCTGAGGCATTTCCGTAACACTCACGTGATGATGAAACCTACCAGTAACAAATCTAGCAGCCCGCATCTGAATTGCTTCTATGTCCTCCCTCAATCCGACCTGATAGGGATCCCAAACTCTCGAGCAGTACTCAAGAATAGGTCGTATTAGTGTTTTATAAGCGGTCTCCTTTACAGATGAACCACATCTTCCCAAAATTCTACCAATGAACCGAAGACGACTATCCACCTTCCCCACAACTGCCATTACATGCTTGTCCCACTTCATATCGCTCTGCAATGTTACGCCCAAATATTTAATCGACGTGACTGTGTCAAGCGCTACACTATTCAAACGTTACTGGATTCATTTTCCTATTCATCTGCATTAATTTACATTTATCTATGTTTAGAGTTAGCGGCCATTCTTTACCTCCTCATATTGATAGGTACCTCCTTTTGTCCGGCTTAATGCAATAATTGTACGTGGCATGGACTGATCATGTCTCTGGAAGCCCCTGCAGAACCTAAATGGGAAAAATGTTGCCCGTGCAGGCTTTGGTGCACGAATTGACCTCTCGATTACGTCCCATACATGTTCTATGGGATTCATATCGGGCATATTGTTCAAAATATTGTTCAAACCTAACGTGAACAATTTTTGCCCAGTGACATGGCATATTTTCATCCAACATTCTGTCATTGTTTCAGAATCTATAGTCCATGAAGGTGAGGGGGCAGGTGTCATCGGTCTTCTGACTGGTTTGATGCATCCCGCCACGAATTCCTCTCTTGTGATAGCTTCTTCATCTCAGAGTAGCACTTGCAATATACGTCCTCAGTTTCCAATCTCTGTCTTCCCATACAATTTTTGGCCTCTACAGCTGCCTCTAGTACCATGGAAGTCATTCCCTCATGTCATAACAGATGTCCAATCATTCTGTCCCTTCTCCTTATCAGTGTCCTCCACATATTCCTTTTCTCTCCGAACCTCCCCATTCCTCACCTTATCGGTTGTAATACGTCAGAGAGCAGCCACATTCTACAAGTCACCGTGAGCGGTCGTGGAGGAGGAAGGCGCTGCACTCCCTGGGACGAGCCTCCGAGAAGAGGGACACTGTCGTCATTCTGCAAGCATACAGCGGGAATCCAGGCCGACGTCCTCGCCTGCATGAGCTGTTAAGCTGATTCTGCGACAATTCTCGCACTTCTCAGCTTGTGCCGTCTTTGGAACTGTGTGTATGATGCTTTTCCGAAAGTCAGATGCTATGTCGCCAGACTCATACATTGTATACACCAATGTGAACAGTCGTTTTGTTGCCACTTCCCCCAACGATTTTACAAATTCTGATACAATGTTACCTATCCCTTCTGCCTTATTTGATCTTAAGTCCTCCGAAGTTCTTATAAATTCTGATTCTAATACTGGATCCCCTGTCTCGACTGCTGTTTCTCCTTCTATCACATCAGGCAAGCCGGCCGAGGTGGCCGAGCGGTTCTAGGTGCTTCAGTTTGGAACAGCGCGACCGCTATTGTCGCAGGTTCGAACCCTGCCTCGGGCATGGATGTGTGTGATGTCCTTAGGTTAGTTAGGTTTAAGTAGTTTTACGTTGTAGGGGACTAATGACCTCAGATGTTAAGTCCCATAGTGCTCAGAGCCATTTGAACCATTTGAACATCAGACAAATCCTCCCCCTCATAGAGGCTTTGACTGTGCTCTTCCCACCTATCCGCTCTCTCCTCTGCATTTAACAGTGGAATTCTCATTGTACCCTTAACGTTACCGCCCTTGCTTTTAATGTCACCGAAGGTTGTGGTGACTTTCCTTTATGCTGAGTCTGTCCTTCCGACAATCATTTCTCTTTCGATGTATTCAATTTTCTCCTGCAGCCATTTCGCCTTAGCTTCCCTGCACATGCTATTTATTTCATTCCTCTGCGACTTGTATTTCTGAATTCCTGAGTTATTGTACTTCCTACTGTCATCGATCAACTGGAGTATTTCTTCTGTTACCCATGCATTCTGTGCAGTTACCTTCTTTGTACGTATGCTTTCCTTCGCAACTTCTGTGATGGCAGTTTATAGAGATATCCATTCCTCTTCGACTGCACTGCCTACTGAGCTATTCCTTACTGCTGTATCTATACCCTTAGAACACTTCAACCATATCTCGTCACTCCTTAGTACTTCCGTACCAGACTTCTTTCCGTATTGTACTTCAGCCTACTCTTGATCACTACTACATTATGATCTGAGTCTTTAACTGCTCCTGGGTACACCTTACAATCCAGTATCTGATTTCGGATTCTCTGTCTCACCAAGACGTAATCTAACTGAAAACGTCCCGTATCACCCGTCCTTTTCCAAGTATACCTCCTCCTCTTGCGATTCTTGACTAGGGTAGTAGCTATTAATAGCGGAAACTTGTTATAGAGCTCAATTAATCTTTCTTGTCTCTCATTCCTTGTTCCAAACCCCTGTTAAATTTTCTTCTACTCCTTCCCGTACAACTGTTTTCCAGTCCCCCATGAATAATACATTCTACTCCCCTTTACATACTGTATTACCATTTCAATATTCTCATATACTTTCTGTATCTCATCTTCAGCTTGCGACGTTCGTATGTGAACCTTAACTATCGTTGTCAGTGTTGGTTTGCTGTCGATTCTCATAACAACAACCCTGTCACTGAACTGTTCACAGTAACACACTCTCTACCCTACCTTCCTATTCATAACGAATCTTCACCCGTTACACCATTTTCTGCTGCTTTTGATATTACCCTATACTCATCCAAACAGAAATCCTTGTCTTTTTTCCACTTCATTTCACTGACCACTACTATATCTACATTGAACCATTGCATTTCCTTTCAAGTTTTCGTACCACATTCAAGCTTCTGACATTCCACGCCCCGGATCGTAGAACGTTATCCTTTCGTTGATTATTCATTCTTTTTCTCTTGCTAACCTCCCCCTTGGCAGTCCCCTCCCGGAGATACGACTGGATGACTATTCCGGAATCTTTTGCCAAGGGAGAGATTATCACGATACATCGTAATTACAGGCCACATGTCCTGTGGATACACGTTACGTGTCTTTAGTGCAGTGGTTCCCAGTGTGATCTGCATCTTCATGCTGTTGATCATTGCTGATTCTTCCACCTTTAGGGGCAGTTTCCCACCCCAAGGAGAAGAGAGTGCGCTGGACCTCCGTCCGTTCCTCCACCCTCTTTCACAAGGCCGTTGGCAGAACGTGGGTGACTTCTTATGCCGGAAGTGTTGGCTGCTAATGCTGATGACCACTAAAAATTTACCTAGCAGCGGGATTTGAACCCGGACCCGAAGACGTTTTAATTATGAATCAAAGTCACTGTCCCTTTCTCTTCTTTGTTTTGTTCGTTGTTGATCGTTGTGTTTGGTCGATGCGGACGTCACATGACATCCGTTACAGTTCGTTTGTTGATCCTTCCACTCAGTTTTTTATTACAGAGGCCAACCAGCTCCCTCACCGAGCACGCTGAGCTACCGTGCCGACGTCCCAGGACCACGGGTGCATAACTTGCGACAAATGCTCTCCAAGTAGCCGAACAAAACAATAGCCAGTCAGTGAATGGTTTAGTTATTCAGAGTACCCAGTGTTTTCCGTGTAAACATAGCGCTCACCATTGAAGCCATCAACACCTTACATAGTACCTTGTTGGCGACTTGTGACATGGATTGGTGGGGTTTGCGCTACCCTCCATCCCTACTATCAGCTCTTACCAACTAAATTCGGGACCTACCTGACCAGGTCATTGCTTACCAGTCGTCCAGCGTCCAACCGATTTGGCCACTAGAGCTGGAGAGTCGCTGCACGCGATGACGTGCTGTTAGCAAAGGCAATTCCGTCGGTCGCCTGCTGCTACAGCCCATTAACGCCAAATATCACTGCACTATCCTAACGGATGCGATCTTCGTACACTGTACATTGATTTGTGTGGTTATTTTACGCAGTGTTGATTGTCTGTTGATACTGACAACTCTACGCAAACACCACTGCTGTCGTTCGTTAGGTGAAGGCCGTCGGCTACTGCGTTTTCTGTGGTGAGGTAGTGCCTGAAATGTGGCATTCTCGCCACACACTTGACACTGTGGATCTCTGAATATTGAATTCCCTTACAATTTTCGAAATGATAATAGAATTTTGTGGACTGCTGTCGAGCGGCCATACTCACGTCGGAAACCATTTCACATCAATCACCTGCGTAAAAATGACAGCTCCGCCAATGCACGCACTTTTATACTTCGTGTACTCGATACTACCGCCATCTGTATATGTACATATTGCTATACAGTGACTTTTGTCACCTCAGTGTACGGCTCTTTCACGTCCAGTGTATACTAGTGCAGGATAGTCACACATTCAGTTTTAATAACAGATTTACGTGAATGATACACTGTGGTACGTTTTCAAACTGATTTTCAGGAATGGATAGCAGAACTAACGTATGGGGTGCCACTTATAAGAAGATGAACTGCTGTTGATTTCTTTAAAGCGAATAAAGCCACAAGTAAAGTTATTATACTGGTTAATGTCTCCCTGGTAGCTAAACAACACTGCTTAACTAACCTATTAATGCGATCAGGCTCTGAAGAACTCATGATAGTCGACCGACCGCCGTGTCATCCTCAGCATCCATCATCGGTTGCAGTATGGAGGGGCATGGGATTGGCACAGCTCACTGTCGGCCGTTGTCGACGTTTCGACTTTGGAGCCGCTACCTCTCAACCATGTATCAGCTCATTTATCGTCACGAGGCTGTGTACTCTGGTGCAGTTCTCCTGCGAAGTAAAAATCCCTGGAACTACCCCGCATGAGGGTCTGTCGCGTTGACCTCTCGCCCTCGGAGGCGGAAAACAACACTGCCTGATGCATGTTTTGTATGTTTCTTCCTAACGAAAAGTACTTGGGGATTCTCATGGTAAATGGATGTCCCTGTAAATTTTATAAATTAGTGCACTATGATACTTAGAACCTTTCAGTTCGTGATTAGAGCAATCGCTAGTGCTCAGCCAAACACAGAACGTCCGATATCGCCAGTCCTATCTAATCCGTGCTGGTGACGGGCAATTGTGCCGAGCGCAAACCGAATGGCCGCCGCTTGCTGATTCATCACGCCAGGAGGCCAGCGAGAAAATCCTCCTGCCACACAGCGACCGTCCAAACCCCTCCCCCCCCCCTCCCCCCTTCCCGCCGCCTCCAAACCCGCCCCACAGTTCTGCGTGCAAACAGACAGGTTAGCGTCCATATCGCGATCTGGTGTTCGTGGCCGGCCGTTTTAGCTAATTGGCGGCTGCTCCCTGCTAGCTGCTGCACAGGCCTCCAGCTGACCCCGCGAGCTTTGTACACGGTGCGGCGATCAGCACATCAAACAGAAACGCCGCCGTCAGCCTGCGCTGAGCTCCGCTCTGCTGCGCTGTGCAGTGTGCACAGTGCCCTCGGGTTGCCGCGACAGATCTGAGGCGCTGACTGCCCAGACTTACCTGTTAACCGAGTGATGGCGCATTGCACGGGGCCGACTTACTGCCTGGTAAACGTGGCGTTCCGAGAGTGACGAGCTGTCCGAAGATAACTGCTCTTCCGTCGACATCTCATCCACACAGCCGATGCCTGAACACCAGCACCACGCTGAACCGTAACACTCAGCACAATTTGATGAATATCAATTCAAGTTGTGGCAACGCCTGCCGCTTGTCTTCACGATACTCCCCGACAATAAGTTACTAGTGACAAAATACGGAAAAGTGCTCCTACTCGAGCACATAAAAGACGAATTTTCCTGTATAAATGACAGTGACTGAAAAGTGGTGTACCACCTGCTTGATTCCACCTTCCTCAGAAAATTTAAAATATTTTCCAGAAATTTAGGTTCAAATGGCTCTGAGCACTATGGGACTTCTGCGGTCATCAGTCCCCTAGAACGTAGAACTACTTAAACCTAACTAACCTAAGGACATCACACACATCCATGCTCGAGGCAGGATTCGAACTTGCGGCCGGCCGAAGTGGCCGTGCGGTTCTAGGCTCTGCAGTCTGGAACCGCGAGACCGCTACGGTTGCAGGTTCGAATCCTGCCTCGGGCGTGGATGTGTGTGATGTCCTTAGGTTAGTTAGATTTAATTAGTTCTACGTTCTAGGCGACTGATGACCTTAGAAGTTAAGTCGCATAGTGCTCAGAGCCATTTGAACCATTTTTTTCGAACCTGTGACCGTAGCGGTCGCGCGGTTCCAGACTGTAGCTCCTAGAACCTCTCGGCCACCTAGACCGGCAGAAATTTAGGCAGACGAAAGTTTTCGCGACCTTTTTAACATACAACTCACCTCTCGCTCCCACAAGCTTCGCTCGCTGGAACTCGATCATCAGTCGCTATAAGTCGCTCAAAATCATACACTCCAACTCGCCCATTCTCACTCACTCATTCAGTCCAAATCATTGTCAGTATCTCTTTGTGTGTCTCAGTCACTGTCTCCTGTATCATAACCAGAGTCTCCTTCGTTTAGTTCTAATACTGCATTCTCCTCTCACTGTTTCCCTCTTGCTCTCTCTTATGCAAATATTTCATTCCTTACTCTCTTCTGCTGTCCAATCTCATTGTCACTATCTCTCTCTTCCTCGTTGTCATTTTCATATACTCTGTCTTTCATTATCAGTGGCTCTCACTCGTTTTCTCTATCTCTTTCTCTCTATTCCTCTCCAACTGGCACTATCTCCTTCGCTGTTTCCTTAGCTCTGTCAGCTATATTCCACTGCCATTGCGTCCATCTCTTTCACTCACGCTGCCATGACACAGTGGCATTCTATCTACGCAACCACTTATAACACTGTAACTGCATTACGTAGCTTGTGCAATCAAATACCAAATTTGGTTTATTACGTACAATGCCCCAACAGAACAAGTAATCTTGTCACGGAAAAGCCACGTGTAACTGTACAGTCCGCTACTACTGCTATACCATAACCTCAAAGCTGGAGTTAGTTCGTAAAATGAAATTATTTTTATTACAGCAATTGCAGTATAAAGAAGCAGATCAATGTTACCCTCTGAAAGGAATTTTGTTGTGTTGACCGCAATGTACCTAACGGAGGTGGCTTATCCGAAGTGAAAGTCAGAATTACGTGAAGATTTAAACAGTAACAAACAATGTTTTACTTATCCACACTGTTCAAAGGATAAAGAAAACGATCGCCAGCCTAATTAGGCATGAGAATGATTAACATTCTTGTTCAAGAAAATAGGTATGAGTAACTTTAACGGACAAACACAACCTATACTTTACCCCACCCGAGTGCAATGAACTCTGGCACATGCATATTTTACGTTAAGGTTGGAGCTGACAGTTAGAGCAGAACAAACTATTTGTATAAATATAACAGATAACGAAACACACTATTACCTTGAGGTCTTACTCAAACTGAATGGTGACAATAACATTACTATTAACATTTGCTGTAGAAACATAAATAGGACAGAGGTTAAGTCTCTCACTATCAAACACATTTCTACTTAGAATGAAAACTAAATGAAGTTCACTAACAAATTACTTCTCACTGTCTTTTGAATAAAGGAGTTACTGTTTTGAAAGATAGTGGTCTTCCTATTAATCGTTATTTAGCATGAGTACAATAGACAAACTGTGGATCCTGTTACACCATTAATATGCACTTTTAATACACAAGACGAACCCAATACTGTACAAAATTTGACTTGAATAGCAAGAGTAATGGAAACTTTCTATAATTAAGTAACTTCGTGTATTTGAATTACTTTCAATGGAGGGTGACCCTTAATCTTAAACACTGTAGTAGAGCAAAATAAACGAACTTTCATTACATTAGTGAAACAAACACTTCGCAAGCATGAACACATAACTCTCAACAGTTGCAGTTCTGAACTTTTACTGCAGTGAAACAAAAAATTGAGATATTTGTAAGATCCTTTCAACAAACTATATTAATTTTAGCACACTCTGTTTCTATATTAATTTTAATATGCTTTCAATAAAGGACACTCAGTAAGCACTTTTGCGTGGGAGGGACCCTAAATGGATTGTGACTGAGTCACGGTAGGTACAAGAGTTCAGTTAAAATTTACCTTAAATCTGAGTACACTATAACATCCTATGAGCCGATGCTTCATTGTACATTTCTACAATTCCTTGGTTCCTTTTTAGTGATGCGCAAAGTGGTGGCGAGTACATGTTGGTGGGTGGATTTGCAGGCGGAAATTCTGGACTTTGTCATTTCTTGGTGGCGATGATATATACCAATTCCCGAATAGTTCCAGCTCTTTATCCATCCATCCGAGGCATTGGAAAATTGGAAACGGCTGAAAATCTTCTCTCTCGGCACCAGCACAATACACAACATTTACATGAGCAGTTGACAGGTTGGTAGCTCGTCCCCGTCTGACTCTTAATTCCACCTTTCTATCCATGCCCACCACATTCTGCGCGCGCTATACAGTTCCGTTCCCAAGGGGCACATCACCACCTTTTACTTACAAAACAACTAAGAACCTCAAGTGAAGGTGAGCAGTTTACATCACTTTAAACAACAGATATCATTTGCACATATTGGTAGTTCTACACAAAATTATTTAAATAAAATTATTCAGTTTTAAGGACAACCAAAGAGATTATATGAGAAAGACCAAACTTATCATTTGCTCATAGTGTGCATATTACTGAGATTACACTTCATTACAGAATCGAAATAATCATACACTAATTACAGAAGTTCAACGATGGGATGTTGAACAAAACACATAGCTAAACGAATCAACAAAAGGTACGCAGTGTCCAAGCTATGGTGTTACACACTGTCTACTATCTTCTAGTACTTATAACTTTTTCCGTTTTTTCCACTGCCACTGTCTCCTTCTTTCTCAGTAGAAAAAAATGTGAATATGGTTGGATGCGAAAAGAAAGCGTGAATATGGTTGAATGCCGAATGTTAAAATTTTTAAAAATTATGACCTTTTATTCAGAGTCTTGTAAACAGCAGCATATTCGTCGTTTTTGTGCTAGAATAAGGCCATTTTTCTGCTGGTCCCCTTTTATTTCCCTGTTACAACAGGCCGTGTCACTCTTAAAAAAAAGAACTGTATGGTTCAGTAAAATTTTGATTGATAATAATAATTAACGCAAAATTAATGTTGTACCTGAGAACGAATTTTACTTGCACCGAAAATTTTACGTGCGCTTTAGTTCTACAACATGAGGTTCCCATACACCTTCTGATGATAAAGGAGACACTTCATAGCTTATTTCTGCGTGCTACGTCTGACACTAGACTTTACGTGCGTATTTTACGTGTACAAGTAGGGCAACTTTGAATCTCTGTATGTTGGAAACGGATAAAGCTATCAATAAAAGTTTCAAAGCTGCTCGAGATCCAGATCTTTGAAACATTTTGAAATAGATTGTAAAATATTCAGCCATTTGCAGTGCATTTCAACCTGCAGCACAGTTCTAGTACCCAAAAGCCATGTTATTCGTTGGTTCTTTTGTCTAAGTACTCAGAAAATATACTGTTAGAATTTCGGGAATTTGTTGCAGGTACGTACTTAATTATCAGTTGCGGACGACGAAAAAATGCTGGAAGGCACTTTTTTCCAGTCTCCTCAGGAACCACTCCTAGACTAAATGGTGCCTCCATAAGCCCCTAATTCACACCGTAGACCACATTTACTGCATAAAGAACCAGCCGATTTGGTCCATTTGCTTATGACGTTGGAAGTGTGTAATATTCTGTCACTTTACTTTGGGATAGTAACAGTTAGACGATCTTACTGCTGCTTACTGTTGAGTATACAGATAGTATCTAGCCCAAGGGCTTGTGAAACACTTGAACCCATCTTTCTGTCACCAAAAGAACGCAAGGTATGAGTCCCGAAAAAAAAAATTTTGCGCAGCGTTTTGGAACGTATTGGTGTATGTCACTATTCTCGATTCGAGTCAGAGACACACAAAGTCGTGCAGTCATACTGGGAAAACAGAATATCCTTACATGTGTTCAGAATCTCAAAAGCATTGGGCCTGGCATGACTAGCATCGTCTGTGTCGGATGCAGAACACAGAAGGCACTGAGGCATTTCGTTCTCAGGTTACTCTTTGCCCTCATTCACAGTATGTATCATCAGAATTAAGCCGAATTTTTTGACAATGCCTTTGGCTCCTTCTACCCCGGATGAAAATCCCTTTTACGGGATCAGTTTTCACTCTGCGGGATATGTGTTCGGCTGCTGTCATCCATCTCAGAAGTTGAGCTGTTCTTCCACAGTACAAACATAGCTTTCTCTGAAGTCACAGTAACCTTCTTAGTCCATCGGAGGAGGCTCGTCCTGGATTTCATTCGTTAATGAGGATGGTGACCACTGCTGAGGGCCGTTGTGTTCAAAAATTACAGCCCACTTGAGAATCTCAACAAAAGAAACAGTAAGGCTTTCCATGTTTAATTGCGGGAATGCCGATTAAAAGTTCCATGCCAGAACCTCTGGGACCACAGCTGCCGTTATCACGATGAATACGAGAGGTAGTCCGTTAGCTAATGCTAATGCATCTCAATACCTACGTGAGCTTTTACCGACGTCACTGTTTGTTGCGTGATAATAATTAGTTGTTTTTTTTTTGTATCCTCATTCGTCATAACTGACTCTCGTCGGTCCACCAAGTACACGCAGGAGCGAGCGCTCTCTCAGACACTGTTATTACTAGTTACGTACATCGTTTTGTGGGTTGAGATTCAGTTAATGACATGAGGAAACGATGTTGTCAGCGTGAAAGTAGTTGTTGTTAACTTAAAACTAGGAAATGAATGTGATATCTGTTGTTGAGAGTGACTGGCGCATGCCAGCCACTGCACCCGCTACATTAAGCTACGACTCCTGGAGTTGCATCATCAGCTGTAAACAACAAGATCATCTGATGAGTGACTCATGCAGCTTCTGACGCTCCATTTACGCTATATTTCATTCTTTTACAGTTTTATGAGTTTGTGATTTCTTTGCCTTCTTGACTTTCGCTGTATTTTTCGGCTTAATTTACATTGCAAAGAACGGAAAATTTGTCGTACCCGCGGCAACAGTCAAGTAAACGAATTAACCGAAATTCGAATAATTAGGTGAGTCATTTACATGGTAAGTTTTCTTTGGTGACTGTATATCCCAATATTTTCGTCCGTTTCTGATCTGTGTCTTAGTATTTTCAGTTGTTTGGTTTAGGGCATCCGGTTAAGTAAAACTGACATATTCCCTCTGTATCGACAGAGGACATAATATATTATTGCCGAAAATATGACCATTGGCGTGAAATAACATTATACTTACAAACATGTAATTGTGCTTGTATTTTAAATTATTGATAAATTTTTGGTTTGGAAATAATCCATAAATTATAGTTGTGTTGAACCCGAAGGTGGGCTTCAGCACAACTATACTAGTCATGGTACTATTAGAAGTCATATGAACTGACTCAACAAGTCAGGTATAATTTTTTAAGACAAATACTATCTATAGATCTGCGTGTATTTTCACTTATTACTACGATTCGACTACTGTCATCTCCATATCAGGGCTTATAAACGATAAAAACGAAGTTCAGAGTAAGTTTCAATGATCCCTGCACCTAAATGGGCGTTCACTAGCCGCTGACTTTTTCTGATACTGAAATTAAGTTTTCGAGTTCGAAGTTTCAGTTGCGATGTCATTGCCAAAACATTGCAATAAATGAAAATATCTTACTATCTATGTAGTTTCACACGAAACATTCCATAAGCGTGCAGACTCATTTGGGGAATTTATTTCCGTTACTGAAACGTTATAGAGGAACTCGAAGTTTAACGTGAACCCCATACCATGTTTCCTCCTCAAGAGATAGCGCCTCGACGAAACATCGCAGCTGTGGGCGATGGTGTTGTAATATTTGCTACTCTTAATATGTACTCTCACTTCACAAAAATGTATTACAATTCATATCGCCAGGATGAATATTGGACTAAAATGACAGTAGATGTTGACGACTTGCAAAGGTATTGAAGGGGAAGGGGCTACAGCTAAAACGATACCTTCCTCAAGGTAACAGCAACGACGCTTTCTGACTATATCTGAGGTACTGACCAGGATTGTGAACCACATATTGGACGTTAGTACAACGTAGGTTTTTTTGAAATACAGGGCTGCCGGTCAGACGGACTCACTGCAGTGAAGAATAAGTCCTCAGACATAGATCGATAATAGACCCAGGCTGTAGACATGCTCGCCACGGAACTGCTCAACGAGTGATGCCGAGACTGGTCGTAGGTGTGCAACTGTAAAGGGTCACCACTGAACTGCCAAATAGGTGATGTGGAGACTGGCCGTTGGTGTGTAAGTGGAAAGGCCGCCGCGGGCGCAACCTCGAGCCGAGAAGTGCAAAGAATCACAGCTGATGGGCCCAAAAAACCGAGACTGTGCCTTGTGGCTGCTCTCCGCCCGTGTGCCGAGCGTATAGTGTACCTCGCCCGAACTGCCCAGACTGTCCTCTACAGTGGACATCCACTGAGTGCCACAAAAATCTCCCTTCTCCTCTCTCAAAACTAATCAATGTGGAGTCGTCAAAAAATGTCCTCTCCAACGACCCTGCTTATGCGCAATTTACGCCAATGGTGTACTTATGACACCGTGTAACCGGAACACAGACCGCTGGCATTGTCCTTCTGTAGCGCGCGTCGCCATCATGGAGTGACTTTCAGGAGAGATGTCACCGCATACTCTCACAGACAAAGTAATCACAGTTTTATAGAAGTCCATATGCTTTCCTGGAAGAACCTATGGCTGTTTCTTTGACTTCTGCCACCCTACCTACATCTACTCGCTGTCCTTGCCAACACCGAATAAAGTCAATTACTAGAAGCAAACGAACTCCGTTATTCCCTATGAAACCTGCAATTACTAGTCTTCATGGTTCGCTATGTAGATTAGATGGCTGCTACGCCTCTGCATGGACTAAGTAATTAATAAGAGCTGTAAGGTGGCGTGCCCAAAGTGTCACCACCAACGAACCTGCTACATTATCTGGCCAGTTGCTTCATGGGTGGTCGTTTCGATCGTCGTGGTCGTTTCGATCGTCGTTGAATTGATTTGGCGGCCTAATCTTAAACTATCCTTGCTGGTGAGTTTCTCCTGTTTAGCTCACGACAATTTCTATCATTCTGTTGGCTTTTGTTATTATGTCCACTGTTAAAATCGTTCCAGTTCCCTCATCTTTCTGGTGATGGTCCGAAATGATGCTGCTGACTTGATGGCCCGTTCCGACCATCTCTTCGATCATTGTTAGTATTTTCCGAGTCGGCCTCTCTCATTTGCATTTTGGGATTCATAGTCGTATTCAAGCTCATGGGGAATACTTTTAAGTCCCTCTCTGTCGTCTCCGTATCTAGCTGCTAGAACTTGTGGTATTGGTTGGGGAGCTTCATATAACAAAATCGTATAATGTCACTTGAGCTACGTGGTGCCTCTAGAGACTAGTTTTCGTCTTCACCATTGGCTCAAGAAGCTCCACTGGGCTTCATAATCCTGATGACTGAGGTACCTGCACATCATTAAATCCTACTTGATCATATCCTGCATCTGTTTCGACCAGCGTATTCGGAGAAACGAATCTCTGAAATATTCATACGATCGACAGGTGACCGCAATATCTCTTACAGCAACCACTACCCAACCCTCCACGTGTCCGAAAATAAATTCCAGCTTCCAATGATATGAAACACAATGCTATCCAGGCTGTAAATGTAATGTGTTTCCACTAGCCATTAGTTTTGGAAATTTGGCAATGGATGTAAAATGTTTGTGGTTGAAACCAAGGTATTAGGTTGCATGTGTACTGATTCGCCTTTCTATGAGTCTCATGCGTTCAATATTCTGTGAAACATCGTCCCATCAACTATTATAGCCATGCACTTCTCTGCTACCGTCATACATCTGCTCATTGAAACTTTTAATCGGCACTCAATTAGGCTGCCACATCCTTACTGTGGTGAGGCTCACAACATGCTGAGGGTGGGCAAACGTGACTAGATCTCTGCCACAGGGATTCAATGATATTTACTGGTCCAGTAATGTCAGAGCGAGTGCTATTCCTACTCATCTTCAGTTCGATTTGTCTCTGATGTTCCTCGTACTCTTGCTGTCTGCCCTGTATTTCCAACTGTTGTATACAGCGGCTTGTGTCCGTCATATCCTTCATGATCTCAACTTGTCGCTCGGCAACACGCTCATGGTCTTGCTCCCGCTGTGACAATTTTGTGTGCTGGTATTCCTTTGGTACTTTGTGTTAACCTACTTTCTTATTCTGCAATATCTCTTTCGTTTCTTCTGCTTCTATTCTGCTTCTCTTCTCAAAAAATTGTGGACGCTGTCCGCCGCATTGCTACTTTCGGTATTTGCTTTCAGAGATGGGACCGCGCTTCCTGTCATCAGACTCTAACAGGTTTCTACTGTGAACTACTACAACGTTCAGATGTGTGTCTTCCATATGTTCACCCTCTCTGAGTTCACTGTCCCTTTCAGAGTTCTCTAAATGTGACACAACCACGCCTATTAGCTACCTCTCAACTAGATTTTTCTGTGGAGAAAACAACCACTTTGTCTGCTGATTCGCCCTCATCTATAATCTGATTGTTCTCCGTTTCAAGAGAGCCGGAAACTTTGCATCTTGCATTAATGGCTTTCGCTCTGCCGTTAGACATCATTAAGATGACAAACAATCATGTAAAACACGATCCTACAGCGAATATAACTCCTAAAAATGTCTTCGCTCTTCAAACGCACAAACACATCAGGAAAATAACACTCCCAAAATTCACAATGCCATTCTCAAATCCAGTAAGCAAAGAATACATGTCGTGCAGAAACCACAAAACACAAACTCACAAAACACACAAAAAATTAAACACTTGAAAAGAAAGTACATGTATTAGTAGATACCGCGCCAGAGACTAAAAATTAAGGCATGTCTAATTTATTTTCATTGTCTTTCTGACATGTTATACTAAAAAGCAAATGCTACATATGTGATTGCACATCATTAGATTCTATTTCTAAGATCCTGCGTATTTATAAGCTTTCCCACCCCCATTACGTACCTTCAGCAGAAAAAAAATGTTATAACTCAAATGGTCAGGATGAACAAGGTAATGAAATGAAATATTGCTCTTTTCAGACATATACATCAAAAAAAGCTATCATAGCCCCAGTTCCGAGAACTCCTGAAGATAGACGTTGACTGTGGATACTGTATCGCACACACACTGCCTTTGACTGTTCAGAGATGTCACTAAACCCGCCCAAAGATGTAAACAACCATGCATGAGCAGCGCCTATTACACGGAGACGGAGGGCGTCTGACAGCCGATCAGTTCCACTCATTTCTCCATGAAGGAGGTACACGGTTCGTGTTGTCTGTAGTTCAACCATGCCTAGCACTGTTACTTTGTGCTAGGATGGGATGCCAACAGGGGAAATGTCCAGGTCTCTCGGAATAAACCAAAGAGACGTTGTTCGGACATGGAGGAGATACGAAGAAACAGGAACTGTCGATGACATGCCTCCCTCAGACCGCCCAAGAGCTGCTACTGCAGCGGATGACCGCTACCTATTCGAAGAAACCCTGACAACAACCTCACCATGTTGACTAATCCTTTTCGTGTTGCGACTCAAACTGTGTACAATAGGCTGCTTGATGCGCAACTTCACTCCGTCTTTGCTGGCACGACACCATGCAGCGCGGTACAGATGGGCCCAACAACGTGCCGAATGGACCGCTCACGACTGTAATCACGTTCTCTTCACCGATGAGTGTCGCATACGCGATCAACCAGGCAATCGTCGGAGACCTGTTTGGAGGCAACCTGGTCAGGCTGAACGCCTTAGACCCTCTGTCCAGTGAGTGCAGCAGGTAGAGGTTCCCTGCTGTTTTGGGATGGCATTATGTGGGGCCGACGTATGCCGCTGGTGGTCATGGAAGGCGCTGTAACAGGTCTACAATACTCGAATGTTATCCTCCAACCGACAGTGCAACGATACCGGTAGCATATTGACGAGGCATTGGTATTCATGGACGACAGTTCGCGCCCATCGTGTACATCTTGTGAATGACTTGCTTCAGGATAACGACATTAATAGAATGGCCACCATGTTCTTCAGACATGAACCCTATTAAATATGCCTTGGATAGATTGAAAAGGATTGTTTATGGACGACATGACACACAACCACTCTGAGGGACCTACGCGAAATCGGTGTTGATATGTCAGACAATCTGGACTAACAATGCCTTCATGAACTTGTGGATAGTATAGCGTGTCGAATTCAGGCAGGCGTCAGTGGAACAGGACCTGCTACTGGGTATTAGAAGTACCGGTGTGTAGAGCAATCTGGACCACCACCTCTGAAGGCCTCGCTGTATGGTGGTACAACATGCAGTGTGTGGTTTTCATGACAATAACAAGGGAGGAAATGATGTTTATGTTGACCCCTAATCCGTTTTTCTGTGCAGGTTCCGGAACTCTCGGAACCGAGGTGATGCAAAACTTTTTTTTAATGTGTGTAGTTTATTACGAACCCAACACGTGCATTCCCAGAATTAGCATAGAGATCAAACTACAAAAAAAAAAGAAGAAAAAAGAAAAACACACATGAAACAAAATACATTGTGATAGATGACAGTGATGGCTGTCAACAATATTAATGGGGAAGAGGGTCATGCTCAAACGACGATTCCCTCAAGGTAATAGCAACCACCGTTTCTGACTATGTGTGAAGTACTGACCGAGATTGTGAACCACTAGCTGAACATAGGTTTTTGTGAAACACATGGCTGCAGGTCAGATGGACTCCCTGCAGTAAAGATTAAGTCCTTAGACAAAGATTGCTACTAGCCCTGGGCTGCAGAAATGCCCACCCCTCAACTCCCCAACGGCTCATGTGGAGACTGACCGTAGGTAAGCAGCTGCAAAGACCAGAGCCGAGATGTACAGAGGATCAGGGCTGGCGTACCGAAAAAGCCAAGACCGTCCTCTGTGGCAGCGTTCTCCTAGTTTGCTGAGCGAACAGCACACCTTGTCCGAACTGCTCAGACGATGCTCTACAGTGGACATACACTGAATTCCACGAAAAACTCTTCTCTCCTCCCTCCTTGTCAACAAATACTTGTGGACTCGCCAAAAATTGTCCCATCCAATGTACATGCCCGCATAAATTATACCAATGGTGTAATTATAACGCCAAGCCATGACATGGCAATGAGAAAGTTTCCCGCAAAAATCTGTGCTCTTCCCCTCTATCTTGGCGCCAAAGAAACTTGTGTGTATTCCACACTTGTGGCAGACGGTGCTTTCCTTTCCACAGCAAATCATAAAGGTCGGCTCACATCTGTCGGTCACACACCTGCGATGGACAAAACACACCGCGAATGCAGGCCACTGGCCATTGTCTTGCTGAAGACTGGGCTGCCCTCGTGGACCGACTTTATGGCGAGATGCGACCTCCTGCTCTCACGAACAATTCGGTCAAGGCCAAATGCTGTCCTATAAGATATTACAGCTGTTCCTTTGACACCTGCATCCATTGCTAGTTCTCTCTCCCATCTTCAGCGACAAAGAAAACATTTAGAGCTTGCAAACGACAAACCGACTCTGTCATTCATTGTCTTACCTGCAACTACTTGTTCTGTTGGCTTGCTACATAGCTGAGATGGCTGCAGTACCTCTCGGGTACTACGTTATTAATGAGAGGTGCAATATGGCATGCTGAAAAATGGTGTCTTGAAAGGGTCGTCACATTTCAGTATTTTTGTTTCCTCAGGTGTGATGGGCCATACTGATGGCAGTGTAACTATTGGCAGGATCTTTCAAATGGGAAAGGTTCCACAAAATTTCCAGACGTATAGCAGCTCACAATGTTCTGTTTACTTTTGCTTTCCATTTTTTTCTGTGACTGACTGTAAACATATTTCCAAGCTCATGTACGGTAATGGAACAAAGTGAATTTACGACAGCTGTGCAGATGAGATTGTAGTCTTAATGTCAACAAAACAAGCAGCCTTACAACTTCACTAATCAGTATTGTGTATCATGCACTTTCGTAACTCGTCCAAGAGGACGTAGAAATGCAGGACTGAAGATACTGTGAGACAGCGTTTTATCTAGGCTAACATCTCGTAGGCCTATTTCTCACCATCGTTATACAGTACACTGAGTTCTACTGAAAAAGGGAAAAACAACATAAGTCAACCAGTTTGGCGTTTATAAAATCCACATTCGCCGATGAGTAATCAAAGTATATATTACTTGGAAGATCGAGTTTCAATTGCCGGTACTGCAAGGGATTTTTTCCCTATTGGGACGATTCAATGTATTGCGCTTAATATCTTAATATCTTAATGTCAACTGAGGAGCCACACGAATGTCAATTAGTGGCACCAAAGTCTGGGAAGCATAGAAATCGGCGCAAGAATGTTGCTATGATATCATTCCTTCCACACCACATCAAAATGCGCCAGCGGCAGAAGATGACTTGGCAGAGAGTCAGTACTGAACCCTTGACTAAGTTGTTCTTCCACATGTGTCGCACAAGAATTTAATAATTCTCCTTCCAGACGAAGTAGCTACAAATAGGTGTGAATGTTAACTAACTATCAGTTTAATAAGTCATGATCGTAAAGTAATGACACAAATTACTTACGTAATTGTGGGAAAACTCTTAGAACTTACCTCAGGGAAGATCAGTTTGGTTTCCGTAGCAATGTTGTAAAACGGGAGGTGATGCTGACCCTCCGACTTATGTAAAAAGATAGGTGGAAGGAAGACAAATCTACGTGTGTAGCTTTCATGTTTTTCAAAATATTTACTGGAAAACCCACTTAGAAATTCTGAAGGGAGCAACGTTAAAATACAGGAAGTGGAAAGTTATATACAATTGTACAGAAATCAGGGTCAGTTATAAGAGTCGAAGGTCATAAAAGGGAAGCAGAGGTTGTAAAGGGAGTGAGACAGGGTTGAAACCTACCCTGATGTTATTCAATCTACATTGAAAAAGTAGTAAAGACTGCCAAAGGAACATCTGGAGAAGGAATTAGTGTTTTAGGAAAATAAATGAAAACAAAGGTGGCCAGTGACATTATAATTCTGTCAGAGACAGCAATTAACCAGGAAACCTAGTAGAAGAGAATGGACAAGATCCTGGAGGGAGGATATAAGACGAACTTTAACAAAAGTATGGAATGTAGCCTAACTAAATAAGGTGATGCTGAGTTAGTTAGATTAGAAAATGAGACAGTGAAAGCTCTACATGGGTTTTGCTATTTGGGCAGTAGAGCAACTGATGACTGCCAAAGTAGAGAAGATGTAGAATGCAGATTGGCAGTGTTAAGGAAAGTGTTTTTAATTAACAGAAATCTGTTAATATCAAACATAAGGCAGTTGTCGATACTGAGGCCGTGTATGGAAATGAAACACGGATTCCAGACAAGAAGAGAATATACGCTGGGATATGTGGTGCTTCAGAAGAGTAGTGAAGTTCTGATGGCTCGATCGAGTAACTAAGGAAGAGGTTTTGAACAGAAATGAGGAGAAAGAAGATGCGACATAGTTTGACTAAAATGTGGGACCGGTTAATAGGATACATTCTGAGGCATCAAAGAATCGTCAATTTTGTTTTCGAGGAAAGTGTATGGGGTATAAACTGAAAAGGGAAGCCAAAGGTGAGGGTTGCGGCAATTATTCGGAGATGAAGAGGCTTGCGCAGTACGGAGTAGCGCGGAGAGTTGCATTAAACCAGTCTTTGGCCCTAATACTACGCCAATAACAAGCGCTTCACTGGATATTTTAGGTTGAGAATATCGAATAAATGTCACTGGATTGCCTTCGTTGTTAATACAACACTTACTGTTGTTTTTAGGGAACTAAAGTGCCACTTAGGCTGGACTAAATATGTGTGATCCAATAACCCTATCAGTCGACGTATTAGCACGAAAGCACTGATAGCGGATTGTTGTTGTTGACGTATATGCAACAGCGCTATCGGAATTCTGTCGTCTGTTAGGAACAACTGCAGTCAGTCGTATGTCTGGCCTCCAAAAGAAACGAGGTTATATGTTGCTAGCGAATGCAGTGAGTCGTCCTGTAACAGAGTGGTAACAAAGTTTCATAGGAAGTAATGCTGCCTAAGACTATCCCCTTCTTATTGTGGTCTTTAGTCCGGAGACTGATCTGATGCAGCTCTCCACTCTCCACTCTCCTCTTCATCTCTACATAATTACGGACCTACAGTCGTTTGAACCTGCTTACTGGATTAAATCTTTGGTCTACGTCTCAATTTTTACCCCAAACACATCCTTCCACTACCACACTGACAATTCTTAGATGCCTGAGGATGTGTCCAATCAGCCGATCATTCTTTTTAGTCAAGTTGGACATAAATTTCTTTTTCCCATTTAGACTCACGACCCCTCATCTGTCATTCGACAAACAACCTGCCTTCATATAATTATTACATTATAATTATTACGTTCTTCAGTTTTCTATTGTTCTCATTTCCCTTTGGAGGTGGACAGCTACCGCCCCATTAGCCTCACCAACTTTCTTTGCAAGTTGCTCGAACGGATGGTGAGCCGGCGATTGAGTTGGGTACTCGAGTCTCGGGGACTCCTGGCTCCGTCTCAGGGTCGGTTCCGTAAAGGCCGCTCTGCCGCTGACAATCTGGTGAGCCTGGAGTCCGCCATCCGTACGGCCTTTACCCGCCGTCAGCACTTCATCGCTGTCTTTTTTGACATGCGGAAGGCGTACGATACGACGTGGCGCCATCACAACCTCTCTACACTTCATGATTGGGGTCTTCGGGGTCCACTGCCGATTTTCACACGCAATTTTCTGTCGCATCGTACCTTCCGCGTGCAAGTCGCGGCCTCCCATAGTTCCTCCCAAGTTCAGGAGAACGGGGTACCACGGGGATCAGTCTTAAGTGTCTGCCTGTTTGTAATTGCAATTAACGGGCTCGCTGCGGCGGTGGGAACGTCTGTCTCCGCTTCGTTGTATGCTGACGACTGATGCCTCTACTGTAGCTCCATTGGCATTGCCGCTGCTGAGCGTCAGCTGCAGGGCGCTATCTGCAAGGCGACGTCTTGGGCTGTAGCGCGTGGCTTCCAGTTTTCGGCTGCCAAGACCTGCGTTATGCATTTCTGCCGGCGACGCACTGTTCACCCGGAACCGCGGTTTTATCTTGATGGCGAACTTCTTGCTGTGGTGGAGACACATAGGTTTTTGGGTGTGGTTTTTGATGCCCGGTTGACTTGGCTGCCTCATATTCGGCAGTTTAAACAGATGTTTTGGCGGCATCTAAATGCTCAGTGATGGTTGAGCCACACCAGCTGGGGCGCCGACCGATCTACCGTCTTACGGCTCTACCAGGCGGTAATCCAGTCCCGTCTGGATTATGGGAGCCTGGCTTATGGTTCAGCATCCCCTTCGGCGTTGCGGGTGCTGGACCCAATCCTTCACAGCGGGACACGCCTTGCCACTGGTGCTTTCCGGACCAGCCCTGCGGACAGCGTACTTGTAGAGGTAGGTGTCCCTCCACTGCGGTCACAGCGCCAACGTTTACTGGCCGCTTATCCTATGCATGTTTGTAGCTTGCCCGGGCATCCTAATTATCGTCTTCTGTTCCCGCAATCGGTCATCCATCTGCCAGAACGTCGGCTCCGGTCGGGTTGTAAGATCGCGGTCCGCGTCAGAGAGCTTCTCTCCGGGCTTGGTGTTTTCCCTCTTGCACCTCCTTTCCGTGCCCCTTTGCGTACACCCCCGTGGTGTGTGCCTCGCCCTTGCCTTCGACCCGAATTAGCACAGGGCCCGAAGGACTCAGTCCCTCCGGAGGCCTTCCGCCGCCGCTTTTATTTCATCCTAGCATGTATCAGGGCTCTGGCGTTGTATGCACTGATGGTTCAATGGTCGCAGGTCGGGTCGGTTATGCTGTAACTCTAGGGAACCATTACGAACAACGATCCTTGCCGGCTGGCTGCAGCGTTTTCACTGCTTAGCTGGTCGCCATCTTTCGTGCCCTAGAGTATATCCGCTCCTGTTCAGGTGAGTCCTTCGTTATCTGTAGCGACTCCCTGAGCAGTTTACGAGCCATCGACCTGTGTTTCCCTCCCTCTCGTCTGGTGATGGCTATCCAGGAGTCCCTGCATACTCTTGCCCGTTGCGGCCGCTCTGTGGTCTTTGTGTGGACCCCTGGCCATGTCGGCATCCCGGGCAATGAACATGTTGACCGCCTCGCCAAACAGGCCATCAGTCAACCAACCCTGGACATTGGCCTCCCGGAGACTGATTTGCGAGCGGTCTTACGCCGCAATGTTTTCGCGCTATGGGACGCTGAATGGCGCGATCTGACCACCCCTAACAAACACCGTGCTGTCAAGGAGACGAGGACTGTGTGGCGGTCATCCCTGCGAGCCACTCGCAGGGACTCAGTAGTCCTTTGCCGGCTCCGCATCGGCCACACCTGCTTGACACACAGCTTTATACTGCGGCATGAGGGCCCTCCTCTATGTCGATGCGGGTCGGCTGTGACGGTGGTCCACATTTTGTTGGACTGCCCGCTTTTAAGTGTGCTCAGGCAGACGTTTGTGCTGCCTGATACGCTCCCTGCCCTTTTAACTGATGACACTGCTATTTTTGGCGGGCTTAGTTTTGCGTTTTATTCGGGCAGGGAGCTTTTATCGCTTAATGTAAGTGTTTGTCTTTTCTTTGTTGATTCTGGCCTATGGCCTACGATTTTAGTCTGATTTTTTTGTGTTTCTCGATGGTTGGCTTTTTCTTTTTTGTCTCTATGGTTGGCCAACCACCGTCACACTCTGTGTGCTTTTAGTTCGTCTTGTCTGGTCTTTGTCTAAGTTTCTCTTGTCCTGTGTCGTCTGTCTTTTTTCCATTGTCCGTTTTTATTCTTTGTAAGTGTTTAGAAGTTTTGGAACAAGGGACCGATGACCGTAGCAGTCTGGTCTCTATAATCCCCCCAAACCAACCAACCAACCAACCTACCTAGCCTAATGCTGCACCTGAAATTCCCAACACTCTATGGTTCTTACTTTTCTTCAGATTTCGTCTTCTTCCTTTTTTGTCTGTTCTTCAGTTGTAGTCTGCAGTCCATAACCAATGAATTATGATCAGATTCCACATCTGCCCTGGAAATATCATATAGTTTCAAATCATTGTAGAATTTGTTACCATTAAATAGGCCTTGCACTTTCCCCAGGTCTGTCCCTCATATGTAATCTAATGTGAGCGAAGATTAAATTGTGCTCATTGCAGTATCTAATCAGGTGGCTTGCTCTTTCATTAGTTTCCCGAGTCCACATTCACCAGCTATTTCTCCCTCTTTTCCGTTTTATACTAGGGAATTTCAATCACCCATCAGAATTAAACTCTTATCTCCCTCAACTATCCGAATAATTTCCTCCATCTCATCTTATACTCTATCAACTTCGTCATCGTCTACGAAGGTAGTTGGCAAATAAGCTTGCACTAGTGTAGTGTGTATTGGTTACGTGTCGAGGTTGGCTACAGTGATGCGTTCACTATACTAATCATAAGAGTTTACCGCAGCACTATTTTCTTCTTAAGTATTACGTCTCCTTCTGGGTTATTCTTATCTCGTTTTGTTTTCCTAACCTAGCGCTGACTGACCAAAAACCCCATTCTTCCCGCCCCCATTCTTTTCTAATTCCCATTACAGTTACTTACAAACTATCCTTTTCCCTTTCTAAATTATCGAACTTACCTACCTGACTAACGGATGTAATATTCCAATATCAAGCCCGAAGAATGGCATTTTTGTTTTTCCTCACGACAAGATCCGGCTGGGTAGCCCCATCTGGAAATCGGAATGGGGGACTACTTTACCTCCAGAATATTGTACCAAATGTGATGCCAGCGTCATTTAAGATGCCTCAGAGGCGCGTGTCATTTGGTAAAGGAACGAATTTAGAATTTACTTAGATGAATCAAAAACCATGAATTTTGAGTAATAGCTGAGAAAGGAGTGAGAAAAGTATGTAGCCTGCATCCAATATATTCAATGTGTACAATTAACAAGCAGTGGACGAAACCCAGGAGAATTCACGAAAGGAAGGGAAAGGGAAACAAAAGCGGAAAGGGAATAAAAATTGCTATGGGGTCAGGATCGGCAAAGGACTTGCAAGAGAAGTTGAACGGAATGGATAGTCCCTTGAAAACAGATTATAAAATGAATAGCAACAAAAGTAAAACAGTTCTAACAGAATGTAGTCGAATTTAACCAGACGACGCTGAAGATATTAGATTAGTGGTTTATTTTTTATATTTGGGCAGCAAAATAACTGTCGAAGTAGAGAGGATGCAAAAAGCACATAGGGAGTGGCAAGAAAAGCGTTTTTGGAGAAGGGAAGGTTGTTAATACCGAGCAGAAAAATATGAATAAATGGAGGGATCAGCCTTGGACACATCCTGAGGTAACGAGGAATCATCAGTTTGATAATGGGAGAAAGAATAGCGGCTACAAGTTATAGAGACAGACCAAGGTTTGAGTACAATCCACATGTGTAAATGTATGTCTGTTGCAGTAGTTATTCTGAGATCAAGAGGCTTGCAGTAAATGGACTAGCTTGGAGAGCTGCATCAAAACATTGTAGGGCTCAAGCCGACGACAACGTGATTATAACCTTATGCTGACCCCAAGTATTACTGCCAGCCGATTAGTTTCTCTGCGGCGTGGCCATATAGAGCAGCCACGTTGTGATTTTCATTTAAGCGCTGTGGAACATGCAACGGGCCACAGGCCGCACGCAGCCTTGTGCCGAGGGCTGCCGCCCTACCAGGGGCCCGCCTCCGCTGCCCGGCTATGACGGGCAGCTGGCATGCGGCCACAGGTAGCCGGTGCTCCCTCCGTCCTCTGACGCTGCCTTCTAGACGTGCCTGCGGTGTGCACTGTGGTCGGGCGGAGTATCTACTGGGGACAACTAGGGAGATGTCTTAGATGCCCTTTACCTGTCTTCTCCCCTGCATTACTGGCGTACACTGCATTCAGCCATCTGCTAAGTGAGCGCTGGAATTATCCGAGGTAGAGCTTCACTCTGAGCACGTAATAGGGTGTATTTTTCATGGCACATGGCTGATTATCTCTCTCATTTTGTCGCATGATGGTAAATGATTTTTCAAGTCATACTTTAAAGTATACTGAATATCTTCGGAACAATAAGACATCTTTATCGGGAAATTGAGTTACATTGACCTAGAGAACCACTATTCAAGGAAGAGTAAGCAAAAATTTTGCTGCCTCCTTCACACATGGTCATATTTCGATATGTCCGAAATATGAAGAGACCTACAGTTCATGCTGAAATGTACCGTAAGATTGTATAATGATATCCACGCAAGCCAATACTTATGCACCTATCGCAATTTTTCTGTAGATCATAAAAGGCATTTCGGAAGAACACAAAATTAATTCTTTTATACTTAAAATGATCACATATAACTGTAACATGGACACAAAGAGAACGAAAGTATTCATTAGTGGATTGAGCGGAAAAGGGTCGTGAATACTGGGATCACTATGTTTGGGTCTACCTCGGAAGTATACACCAATAGAGTCACTAATTCTGCTGATGGCGTGTACGGTTGTAGCGCATATTTATACGTAACGAAAATACAAGGTGAGACTCGAACGTAGTACTGCAAATAGCAGTCAAATAACTTAGCTAGTTTCACTAACTCCGCTTCCCGGATGGTATACAACAAGTATATAAGACATGTAATCTTGATGTCTGGAGAAATGTTTGAGAAACACATCTGACTTGTTACATCGCGTTTGTTATACCTAAGTACGTACCACAATTATCTGATGTGAAGAAAAGCGGCGACCCGTTCAGTGTACACCTCCATTGTTAACTAGCGGAGCTACTTGGCGAAGTTCGTCGAGCGAACCTGGTGTACTCTGCTTTGTAGATACATGCCACGAACCGAGAAGTCACTTGCACGGTTGATTCTTCTAACGTCAACATGTTCGGTCAAAGGCCACACACACACACTTTTCACAAGTTGCCAATCCTTTAGAATACTGTGGATTCTTCAGGTCGTATACTAAATCCACCTTTCAAGCTTAAAAACAACATTGTGAACGTATGCATGTCATCTTTTCTCCTTTACAACTAGAGCCACTTATACCCCATTTTTTATCAGGGCTGTCTAGAAAACTTGCAAAGCGATTCCAAAATTAATTTTCTACCCTTTGAAAATAATCAGTTCGCATGCCCCTTTGCTTAGGAGAAAGCATGAGTTCCCATCTTACTGGCATCTGAAATCGATTTTACAATCTGTGATGAGAACACCAAGTCCAGGTATATAATCGACGCCTATATACCTGGACTTCGTGAGAGGGCCAGCACCAGAACCTAATTGATTACATACTTTGTAATCAGAGGTGGGAGAGCGCGGTTCAGTCAGGTACAACAAGACCTGGGGCTGACTGCGGATCAGATCATGAGGTCCTGATTGCAAAATTTCGGCTGAAACTTCAGAATGTAGAAAAAGTATCCCAATTTGCAGATACGACCTTGACTCTATACCCTCCGACTACATTGTAGAGCTGCAAAACAGATTTAATGTATTAGAGCCGGAGGACAAAAGCTCACAAGAGATGTGGACAGAAGTAGCTAATACTGTCGAGGAGGCCGCAGAGAAACACATTCCCAAGAAAAGGAACAGCAAGAAGACTATATGGCTATCAGTTGAGGCACTGCAAGTTGCAGAAGAACGAAGGAAAGCAAAAATCAAGGGAGATAGATCAGCTATGTTTGAATTAAATAAAGATTTTCAGAAACTAGCTAGAAGAGATAAAAATATATTATTTAATGAACAGTGCAAAGAAGTTGAAGATAGTAACGGAATGGGGAAGACAAGAGATCTTTATAAGAAAATTAGAGAAATTAAAGGAAAATTCCAGGCAAAACATGGAATGAAAAATGATAGAAACGGGAAAGATCTGAGTGAAGCAGAGGATGTTAAGGAAAGATGGGCAGAATATGTAGAAGACCTATAGAAGAAAGAACTTCATAATGATAGGGCTCCTACTGCTGATGTTAATGTGAATTTAGAACTAGAGCCACATATTTTGGAGAGCGAAATCCAGTGGGCCCTTGAAAATGTGCCTGATAACAAAACTAGTGGACATGATGAAATACCAGCATAATTGTTTAAAGTCACTGGAATGGATGCAATGAAAGTGCTGCACTCAATATGTAAAAAAATATGGATCACGCAGCAGTGGCCAGAAGACTGTAAAAGAACAGTATTCATCCCCATTTCAAAGAAGAGAAGTTGTAAAGAATGCTCAGATTACCGAACAATCGCACTTATTTCACGTCATGTTGAAAATCTTACAAAATAGACTTCGCCAATATCTAGATCGAGAGCTACCAGAAGAACAAGTTGGATTTAGGAAAGGAAAAGGAACTAGAGATCAAATTGCTAACATTCGGTGGATTATGGAAAAAACAAGACAATTCCAGAGAGATGTGCAGCTCTGCTTTATTGACTACGCTAAAGCCTTTGACTGCGTAGATCACAACAAATTATGGAACGTACTGAAAAACATCGGTGTAGCAAATCACCTCATTCATGTGATACAGAGTTTATACCTTGACCAAGAAGCCACGGTGAGAATTATGTATGGAACAACGAAATGGATAAAGATTCAGAAAGGGGTCCGGTAAGGCTGCATACTGTCACCGTACTTATTCAGTCTGTATGCAGAACATGTTATGATGAATGCGAGGCTAGATGAAGGAGAAACAGGAATTAAAATAGCTGGATAAATGTAAACAACCTCAGGTGCGCGGATGATACGATCCTGTTGGCAGAAAGTGAAGAAGAATTGACAACACTCTTGCTGAAGGTGAAAGACGAAAGGCCAGTCTTCGGCTGAATGTGAAGAAAACGAAAATTATGCCAACTACACCTACCAATTCGTGGGATATAGCAGGAGAAACCATGGAGGTAGTGACCACATTCAGTTACCTCGGTTCCCAAATCTCTGCTGATGGCGACTGCAGCCATCAAATCCGGAGACGCCTGTTGCTCGATAGACAGGCGATGTCAAACCTTGACAAGGTTATAAGATCCAGAGATATGCCACTAGCAACAAAGATCCGTATTGTGAGGGCTATGGTCTTTCCAGTTGTGATGTATAGATGTGAGACCTGGGCCATTAGAAAGGCTGAACGGCGAGGAATTGACTCCTTCGAATTTTGGTGTTGCAGGAAACTTCTTAGAGTTCCGCGGACTGCAAAGAGAACCAACAGATCAATATTGGAGCAAACAAAACCAGATTTATCCCTGGAAGGTCTAATGTTAAAACAAAAGGTGACCTACTTTGGACACACAATGGGAAGGCATGCTTCGCTGGAAAAAAACATTAATGCTAGGGAAGATTGAAGGAACTAGAAGAAGAGGACATCAGAGGATGAGATGGATCGATGGCACCACAGAAACAACGTGTTCCAACCTGGAAGGTCTACGGAAGAAAGTGCAATACAGGAAAAAGTGGCGTGATTTGGTTCATGGGGTCACGAAGAGTCGGAACCGAGTAAACGAACAGAGAGAGAGACAGATGAGAACACACAGCTATCACTCACGGTTGCAATAGCCGTTCCGTCTACGTCATCTCATCCAAAGTAGAAAATAGACACATAAAACAGTGGAATTATTTTTATAATACTTGAAAATTTAGTTGGAAAACTAGCAATCTTCTAGCACAATGCTACCTCTCTCTAATTTATTATTTCAATCCTTTATTTCTACTGATGCTAGCTCAAATTTATTTCGTCATTAATTATACTGTACCCCTCTTTTCTGATATACTTGCATCATCGCTCGCTCACCATCCAATATCATATTGGGTATTTTCTCGATGTATTCATTTGCGGTTACAATTTTGGACATTTTTAACGTGGACCATCGTCAACACAGTGTGCTTCACCTATCTGCACATAGTGTTTGTAATGACTGACATATTGATATTTTTCTGGTTTTATCCTTTACACCTATTACCTTCCTTAGCTTTGTGGCTGACGATGTTTAATGCTGTCAGCAAGGCTTGTACTGCTTGTCCAGTTGACAATTAGCAATAAAAATATCTAGGAAACAGTGAAAATATTTATTTCTTGTATGCTGCAAACGTGATGATTAATTCCGAAGACTGCCGGTCCTACTCGCTGGTCCATCAGGTTGACAGGTAATGACCATACCACAGCCAATGATTTACATGCGTGAGAGAAATTACAATAGTGTGTGGTAAATTCTTAATTAAAATGATAAATATGTTGCACAGAATTCTCACCAATGTATTTTTTTATTCTCATCCTACTGTCAAATACGCAGCAAAACAAATAGTGCTTACAATTAAATGAGACAATAAGGCTTACTGAATCTCTCTTATACGAAGACGTCATCTCTTTTCAAGTTACAAGACCAGAATAAATCTATAGATCAGTTGTTTCGAAGAAGAAGCTCTGGGATACTTGACAGTTGACAGTGATAAAAATAACCTCTCCTAGTGCCTCTGCCAGATACTGACTACGCAATAACTACTCTGATTCGCATAAGAAACGTGACCACGTTTGAATTAAGCAACCACATCTAAACCGTTGTAAATGTAACACGTTCGGCAAAAGCTATTAAAATAGCTGGATAAATTTCCTTTAATGACTGTTTTGAGGGTATGTTCTTGCAGTTAACGTATTTTATAACATCCATTGCGTTTTACTGCAGTGTATCTGTAGAACGAGAAGACACATGTATTCAGTAATTGTGCTACATGTACCACCTTGTTAAAAAGAAAATTTCTCAATGTCAATGCATTCTCCTTCCTGTCTTACTTCTCATGACATTCGTCAAAATACGTTGTTGGTAGCTCAGCGTGTCAGAGTGCAATTTGAAGCACCTGGATTCAATTTCTGAAAGTTCCAGGTATTTCTCCTTGGTGGGAGAATTAGAAAGGGGCCCCGAGTTCTAAAAAACTTGTAACCGTGAGATTTTTGCTGTCATCATGCACTTCCATTCAGCATGCCCTATGGCGTCTGTGTCTGATCGCGAAGATTTTTTTTTTTTTTCTACATTCTTGTTCGATTGTTTCCAACTGTAGAGGTAGAAATTGTTACTGTAGGTGTAACTCATTACCAGCACTCTGTTTCTGTAAGAATCCAATGGGCTCAACAATTGCGCTGTGTGCATTCAGTTTTAGATTGATGTTTATTATACCGGGTCACAATAACTGTAACTGAATTTATAATTATGTTTCTCCGTTCTGTTCCTATATATTCTAGGTTATCTCCTGCTAGTTTTACGTTTTCCGATACATAGCCTCCAAGGCACATACTTGTATGCTACTTTCATAGTAGTATTATTTCACCATAGAATCGCTGTTTCCACCAAGTTTAAAGTAAATGGTTATTGTGAGATTTACCACAACTCCATTGTCTTTCGCAAAACATAGCGTAGACGTTGGTGAATGAAACCTTGCTGGGAGACTGCATGACGCCTATTTACCTCACGGACACGTGAAGTGGGAAGAAAAGTATTTCAGCGGAGCTGAAATGATTGGGGTATCATCGGAGCGACGATACGAACCGCATATGAAAAAGAAAGATTGTCACAAGTATCTCTGCCAAAGGGCGTATTGTTATCGCTTGGTGCCTGGGAAATCGCAAATATGATCGGCTGTTCGGGTGCTGCTGTAGCATCTGCGACAAGTGATAGTTGTACCGTGTAACCTGTAGCAGGCGAAAAGGTGCTGGATGTCCACGCCTCATCGTAGAACGTGGGGTGCGGAAGCTTCCCCGTTCTATATAGTAGGACAAGTGCACGTTGTTGAGCCTTTTGCTACCTCACAGACAGCCTCTACGTGTCCCCAAATTGACCCAACAACGTCAGTTACAAGTGCATTGGACACATGTTCGTCGAGATAGGATAGGTTTTTTTTAGATGAAAGGAACCTCTCTCCTCTGGTATTGTGATGACGTGATGAATTGCTTACTGAAATAGATCAGCCACATTATCCTCAGAGAACTATCACGGATGGGAAGTAGAAAAGATGAGTATGATTTTAGTAAACTGCAGGAGCATACAAGATAAGGTAATAGATTAGTATCGCTTATTAAAGTCAACACTGACGAGATAAAATTGGGAACAGAAAGTCGGTTGAAAAGCAGGTGAGAGTATTTCTTAATACATATTGAAATATATTTCGCAATGCTAGGTTAGATGCCATTGGTGGCGGCATATTTATTGCAGTAAACAAATTCTGTAAAATCTATTGAGGTCGTTGTTGAGCCCGTGGCTACGCAACAGACAACCTGTACGTGTCGCCAAATTGATCCAACAACGCCAATTACAAGTGCTATGGGAATGCGAAATAATCTGGCATCGAAGATAGATCAAACGTGACAGGCGGAGGTTTTGCAGAAAACCTGCGTCAGGAGTTGTAGTGGCAGTACTTCGAAGAAAACTAGCAAAGCATCGTGAATAAAAGTCCCGCCCATGCTGTTGTAACAGGGGAAAGGCTACAGTTTGGCAGCTGTAGAGTTGGGAAGTTATGTAATTAAAGTTAGTGTCAGAGACAGGGAATCGTGTGACGTTACTATCAATGTCTTGTTCGGAAGTTAATTCAAGCACACAGGGAACCACCCCAAACCTTAATGTGTCAGGCATCCTAGCAACAAGCAGACCTGAATTTACCGAATCAGTTTACATACAAAATATCAGCGATCATACGGCTGTGATAGCATTAATGAACACGGGTGATCCAATGGATGCTAAGAACAATAGGGAAAAGCTACAAATTGCGGAGTGTGTGAGTAGCCAACATGAAATAATAAGTTGTGAGTGTTAAGATACGGCGATCAGTGGATAACAATTACCATTATCTTTCAACATGCCTTAGGCAGGTACGTCCTGGGCATGATTTCAAGGGCTAATGTTTAATAACCATGTGAGAAAGTCGCTAGGGAAAGAGCTTCATAACACACTTGAGCGAAGACTGAAACTGACAAACAAAAGCTGAACGAACCGAAAATGAGCGTAATGAGAGCGTTAAGCAAAGCACTCAATGAATTTGAGAGTCAAATTTTTCCAACCTATCTGGCTAATAACGGTACTTAGTTTTGATATTAGTTCAGTCAGTAATAGAACTGAAATCATTGATTCAGTTGCGGAATGACCATACTGGCACTGAAGTGGAGGATGACTGAGAGAAAACTGAAATACTGATATACTGCTTTACCAGTCTGAATGTGACGCACTACATACAAAATCAGCACCACCCTCAGCCTGGTGAACCCACTGTTATGCTGAATTCCTTTTCTCCTAAGGAAATGGCTGGTAGATAACCACTTAACATAGGCGCTTTTCGATTTTATTGACAAAGCGTCTACAGCGTTTAAATTGTAATCATTACAGTTACATCGCACTTGTCGTTCTTTCTGTATTTATAAGATAAATGAGAGTGTTGCTTATGGATCACCGACTTTAGACATTACTGTCACGTTTTGATGGCAACTGCTTCCTCTTTCACGCTTGCACAAGCTGAAGCCATACCTTCACTGCACACATCAACTGGTTTCATTTCCCTCATAGCTTCTTGAGTTGACTTTTATGGTTACTGTGTATGGTTCCTTGCACAGTAGAATATATTTATTTTGAACCTTACGTTATTCACAGCTTACCAAGCCTCTCTGTCAATATTCATGTTTTGCAATCAATGGTATGATGTTGCATTTTCATTTGTGTTCCTCTGTTTTGGGGGTAGTACGAATGACAGAAATCTTAAGAAAATCCTTTTGTAAGTCATAATGAGTTAAAATCATAGCCACTGGTTATATGACAAGAAGGTTAATCATTTCCATTGAATTAGTTTTCAGTTTTCAGTTAAAGATAGAAACACAAAAATAATTATGACAGTTACTGATTTGTGATGTTTAGTTTATAGATGGTGTTTCAGTATTATTAGTAACTGAATTCTAATCCCTGAATATAGTCGCAGAAATGTGAGTAACTCTCAATCTTTCATACTTAAGACATTTCGGCCCGGAGCGGCCATGTCTTTGAGAAGAAAGCTGAACCTACTTCAGAACCCACTCAAGAAACACATCAACTGTGGCAATGTATTCTTACTGTTGGTAGTGTAACTGAATTAGTTTGGCAACTCTGTGATCGTCAAGCTGCTTCCTGGGTGGCATAGAACTACCCTACAGTTCCCTTTTCTTTTAATTTCCAGTGAATAATCCGAGTCATTTTCACTTAAGGTGTTAAACAGGGTTATCTATTGATGCTTTGATACCAGGAACATCGCACCATGCAGAAACTGCATAATCTCCTCTTTTGCCCTATAAATTATCAGTCCTATCCATTATCAGGACTGAATACTGCCGTTGTTCTCTAGCTTTAACATGACAGGGTTGAGATGTAAAGTGAAACCTGCAATATCTCTCCGTTCCAATCTCACTGGAGGTCAGATTTTTATCTATTCTGTGACAGATTTACAAGCAACCAGATCACAGATTTACAAGCAACCAGATCGAAAATCAGTAAGGGAACCTTAAGATAAGTACTCCACCGTAAGTCCCGCCATTACTTTCAGGACCCGATAATCTAAGGGCGGAAAACGTAGGCTACAATATACTTGATAATGCATTTTTATGTTTCAGCCAACATAATTTTTGGTGTTTGTAAATATGCACATTTGTTTATGAAAGAGTGCCAGTGACTTTACACCAGCTGGGTTACTTTGTTTGTCTACTCCATACGGTTTGAGTATGACATAATACACATGTAACTACAGACTATTTGAAGACAAAAGTGCGTAATTTCTTACTAATTCTTGTCCATTTAGGCAATCTCGTCTTACACGTACCTTATGTTTTATTAAAATCTTCTTAGATTACAAGGTGATAATGGTCGGTTGTAATTAATTTGTATTTGTACAGTTTATATTTTAATGCAACTTTTTACTGTTCTATTGAACACAGTAGTAAACAGAAGAGAGAAATTAATAAACAATACAGTCTCCCAAATGATCTAAATCAGTCAGACAATGCTCAGGTAGTTTATCTATTCCACGTACATAGAAATTTACTGGTTGGGAGTTAAAGATATCATAAAGCTAGGTTAGAATTGCATTTAAGTCTGGAAAGCTAATTTCTTCAGGGATGTTCGGCAAAGAGCTAGACACCTAAAAATTTGAGGGTACAAGATCATAAGACTAAATGTGTGAGTTAAGAATTCCCAAACATACTCCTGGATAGGTTGGATGATAAGTCCACGGTAAACTTGCCACTTTGGATGTATAGCTTTTTTTGTGAAATTCACCGAGTACAGATGAGACTCATCGTGTAATATCATTTCGTGCAATTCTTTCACTGGATGATGGAGACACTTTTCGGGAGCAGTTTGCAGTGTACAACGTCATTTTTGTATGACTGGATGGGAAATATTATCTCTTCACGTTTTTTTGGCACAAAGAGATGTCTTTTGTTGGATCTCAGTCACACACATATTCTTAAGAGATTAAGATACAGGCAACATAACTCGCCATCTGTAACAATAGTGTACAGGATTTCTCGAAGGGCGAACTGAAGATTTTTTTAAATTAGAGCATGAAAAACTCCACAAAAAACTTCTGAACCTCGCCTGTTAAATGCAAAAGTTGCGCGAAGATCAAATAGTCGTATATTATTACTAGTTATTTACTGGGAGACTTCCACAACGTGGAAAATCATTCATGCTAGAAACGCCTATCTTTATGCGAGAAAATGTGCTTATGACGTAATTCTCCGATAGCATGGATTTGTTAGAGTTTTTGTACTTGCGACTGTATTGTATATCACTTAAAGTACATTCACTAGAGAGAAGTATGAAAAATCGAATATGCAACTGTAAGACGAATAGAAGTATTTCAAATGAAATATGACAACTACACGCCCAGTTAAGAAAACCTGCGCACTTTTCGTTACTGTATATTGTCCTCTCCGATTATCAAAACTATTTCGAATGGAAAGAAAAAATTAACAACACAGTTTTAAACATGGCTGCTTGATTCACAGACCGTTAATAAATTAAAGTTAAACTAAATAATCCCTCGGTCACAATTTTTATCAGATCCAACGCCTCCTTCGTAATATGTACAACTGCAACGTTGCGGTTTCCACCAATAATGATTTGAAAGAAAACTTCATCCATAATTTAAAACCGACTCGTTCCCCTTTAGAAAGTTCTGGCGTCTATAAGAGTTTCTGTGACACCTGTTGTTCTTACTACATAGGACAAACAAGACGTGCCTTTACAACCAGACATAAAGAACATTTTTATGGAAAAATGGCACTAGCACCCAAAATTCGTCTTTTCCCGACCTCAACACAGGTCACGCGCCTAGAGCTAATCACAATATAAACATTTTGCACACCGAGAAGAAAGGGCGTAGATTAGATATTCTTGAAGAAATAGAAATTTTAAACATCTTTCTCGTAGTGATAGCCTCATTCTCAATGAACAGCCGCAGTTGCGTAATAAAAATTCCTTCAACGGTAAAAAGCTGTTACTTGATGTTTAATTTCGGTTCTCCTCGTGCAGTTACCGAAATGTTTTTTTTTTTCATCTAAGTACACTCATAAGCTTTCATTTATTAAACGGTTTATTGGCTGTACTTCATGTCATATCGTTTTCTACAGGCTTTGTCATTCAGCCCTTTTTGTATTTTCCATAATGATGTTTTCATACTTTAAACTGTACTTCTGAGGTCTGATGCAGACAAAATGTTACTTTATCTGTCGCTGTTAAGAAAAATATTGCCTTTTATATTATGTACTGGATAATGTTATTCATAATATTAGTCTGTCTATATCTGAATGTTAAGTAGCCAAGTTGTACGTGCGGCTACTAGATGGCACTCTCGGTGCAATGTTCACCTGCCGGCAGTCGTTACCGCTCACGCCTCACTCTAATGCTACCTGTAGCCCGACATATGCGAGCAGCCAATAGCGGCTCGCGTCCCGACAATTTCACTTTAAAATTGTGATTAGGACTTCTCTTAATATTTAATTTATGCGTGACGTGAAAGTACTGCTTCTTTTTGTACTGTTAATCATTTTTCAGTTTTGAAACTGTATCTCTAAGCTTTTACATAAGCAAAAAGTTACCACATCTGCAGTTATCATATAAAACATTGCCTGTTAGTTCATGTACTAAGTACTGTTCATTCTAACATTCAATTGTCTATATTTTAAAAGTTAAGTGGCCTAATTATATTTACGGCTACTAGATGGCACTCTTGGTGTAATGTTAGCGGCGGGCTGTAGCCGCGCGGTTTGAGGCGCCATGTCACGGACTGCGCAGCCACTCCCGACGGAGGTTCGAAGCCTCCCTCGGGCATGGGTGAGTGTGTGTGTGTTGTACTTAGCATAAGTAAATTTAAGTTAGATTAAGTAGTGTGTAAGTCTAGGGACCGATGGCCCCAGCAGTTCGGTCCCTTTGGAATTAACATACATTGTAACGTTCACCTAACCGCACTTGCTAAAGGGGGCGCAGCAGTCTGTTGCTACCTGTGGCTTTATAGGTATGAGCAGCCCATATTGGCTCGCCTTTCACGTATTTTTTAAAACTTTTGTGACTAAAGCCCTTCTGGCTTGTTATTTATTTTATACGTGACATGTAAGTACCGTCTCTTTCTTATACTGGTAGTCAGTACTTACACTTTCATATAAAATTTTTTGTTTTCCCATAACTTTGTAATTATGTTATAAACCACTTTAAATATACAAGTTCTTGTGAAGACACTCTTAGAAGTGTTGAAACCTGGCCAAAAAGTCTAAAAATTTTTACCGCGGGCTTATTTAGTTCAACTTCAATCAACAATAAACACTTCCACGGGGAGTTCGCCAAAAAAATAACCAACGAAAGGATAACGTTCTACGAATCTAGGAGTGGAATATTGGATGTTTGAACGTGGCATGGAAGCTAGAAAATCTGAAAAGGGAAAAGCTAAGGCTTTATGTAGACACAGTGGGAGTCAATGAAGTGAAATGGAAGGGAGACAATGATATTTGATCGGATGAGTATAGGATAATATCAAGCGCAATGGAAAATGGTATAACGGGAGTTGCATTCGTTATGAATACGAAGATAGCGGGGAAAGTACATTGTGAATAGTTCAAGGATAGGGTTAGTCTCAACAGAATCGACAACATATCATAATCGACAACAATTCCGGTATACATTCTGAAGAGATAGAGAACGTATATGAGGGTACTGAACAGGTATTCAGTACTTAAAAGGAGATGAAAATCTAACAGCCATGGGAATTGGAATGGGTTATAGCGGAAGGAGTATAAGAAAAAGTTACGGGACAACGTGGCCTTGGTACTAGGAATGAGAGAGAAAAAAGATTAAATGAGTTCTACAACAAATTCCAGCTAATAACAGGAATATTCTTCAAGAATCACAAATGGAGGTGGTGTACATGGAAAAGGCCGGGAGAGAGGGTAAGATTTCTGTTGGATTACATCATAGTAAGACAGAGATTCAGGAATTAGATACTTGATTGTGAGGCGTACCCGGAATCAGATATATACTCATATCACAATTTAGTTGTGACGAAGCCGTCAGCTGAAGTTTAAGAAACTGGTGAGAAAGAATGTGTGGGATACAAAAATACTTAGGAATGAAGAGGTATGCTTGAATTTCTCTGAGGCTATAAATACTACGGTAAGGAATAGCTCAGCTGGCAGTTCAGTTGAAGTGGAATGGGCAACAAGAAGTTGGGAAGGCAAACATTTTAGAAAGAAGATAACAGTGAAAAAACCATAGCTAACAGAAGTCGTACTTCAGCTGATCTATGAAAGAAGGAAGTACAAAGATGTTCAGGGATGTTCAGAAATATAGAAAAACAATTAATTTAGGGATGAAATAAATAAGAAGAGCAGGGAGGCTACGGAGAAATGTATGCGTGAAAAATATGAAGATATCGAAGATGGAATGTTTGTCCTAAGGACTGGCTCAGCATATAGAAAAGTCAAAACTACCTTTGGCGAAACTAAAAGCGAGGGTGGTAACATTAAGAGTGCAATGGGAATCCTACAGTTAAATGCAGAGGAGAAAGTGGATATGTGGAAAGAGTGCACTAATGGCTTGTATGAGGGGTAAGACCTGCCTGATAATGTGATGGAAGAAGAAACAGAAGAGATAGTGGATCCAATATTAGAATCAGGATTTTAGAAAAAGCTGTACGAGACTTCAAATTGAATAACGCACGAGGAACAGACAACATTCTATCAGAATTTCTAAAATTATTATGGAAATTGGCCACAAAACGACTACTCCCGTTGGTGTGTGGAATGTATGAGTCTGCCGATATACCATCTGAATTTAGGGGAAACATCGTCTACACCCTTCTGAAGATTGCAAGAGCCAACAGGTGCGAGAATTGTAGCACAGTCAGCTTAACAGCACATGTACCTAAGTTTCTGACAAGAATAATAAACAGAAGGATGGAAAAGGAAATTGCGATTGTGTTAGAGGATGATCAGTTCGGCATGAGGAAAGGTAAAGGCACCAGGAATGCAATTCCGACTTTGCGGTTAATAAAGGAAACAAAACTAATAGAAAATTAATATACATTCATAGGATTTGTTGACATGGAAAAAGTGTTCAGCAATGTGAAATGGAGCAAGATGTCCGAAATTCGGTGATAAACAGGGGTAGGATACAATAAATGACGACTAATATACATTATGTAGAAGAGCAGAAGACGAAGAACAAGAGGCTAGGATTAAAAAGAATATAGTATATGAATGTAGTTCCTCGCCCATTCTGTTAAATCTAATTGAACGAAGTAGCAATGACGGAAATAGAGAAAGGTTCATGACTGTATTTAAAATTCAGGGTGAAAAGATATCAGTGCTAAGACTTTCTTGTGACCTTGTTACCCACATTGAAAGAGAAGAAGAATCACAGAATATGTTGAATTCTACCGACAGTCTAATGAGTACCTAATACGAATTGAGAGTAAATCAGAAGAGGAGAAAGTAGTGAGGAGTAGCAGAAATGATAGCAGTGAGAAACTTACCGTAGCTGGTGATAACGAAGTAGACGAACTTAAAGAATTCTGCTACCTAGGCAGCATAATAATTGATGGACGGATCAAGTAGGGCGTCAAAAGCAGTCTACCACTGGGAAAAGGCATTTGTGGTCAAGAGAAGTCTACTAGCATCAAACATCCGTCATAATTTGAGAAAAAAAATCCCTGAGAGTGTACGTTTAGAGCACAACATTTTATGGCAGTCTCACACGAACTATGGGAAGACACAGATCAGAATACGTCATTACTAAAAAATGAAAAGAAATGGTCGACAATACGAGAGCAGAAGCTCGGTAAACTTACGCCGGGTCACGATCGCCTCTGTGGTGACTACTGGGGTCATTTGGCCCGGGGCGGGCGGCCGATGGTAGGAAGCCAGTGTACGTCAAGGAAGCTCTGGAACATTAACTATACTGGTCCTTGTGCAGCTGTGAGCTCTATTGCCTTACCTTTTATGAAAGGTTTCGCTTTTAGTGGTGGTTTAGAAAGAGAAGGAAATTATCTTTGATATTCCATGAGACTGATACATGTAGCAGAAACCCATAATCCGATTTAGAAGATAAAGGAAGTATTGGCTTAAGCTCGTGGCTCTGCATCTACGTTTCTCTACATCTGTCACTAAACAGGTGCAGATAATGATCAGTAGCTGCTCGAGTGGAAGACAATGTTTTCTCCAGAAATATAATGTCTAAAAGTGTGGCTCAGAGGTCACCAAACATTCCTGTTCTGGTGTCAATACTGACAATGTGGGGGCTATCACGGGCAGCATAAGTACTGATGTTATTATTAACTGGTAACCTACATGTATTAGACGTTTTCAGCCCGTAATAAAAATGGTTCAAATGGCTCTGAGCACTATGGGAATTAACTTCTGAGGTCAGCAGTCCCCTAGAACTACTTAAACCTAACTAACCTAAGGACATCACACACATCCATGCCCGAGGCAGGATTCGAACCTGCGACCGTAGCGGTCGCGCGGTTCCAGACTGAAGCGCCTACAACCACTCGGCCACTCCGGCCGGCTGAGCCCCTTATAGATTAGCTATAGTAAGGGCTTGATAACTGGCAGCTGGTCCTCAAGTGCCGATCGTTAAAAATCAGCAGCCTTCAGTGTACTTGACGTCGACTGTTCTGTCTTCATATTCCTGTCGTCTTCAGTGACATCGTAACTGCCCGACGGAGTGTTGTTGTATTATCTATTTGAGATCATTAGTTCATACATTACATTGATTGTACTCATACGTAAGTAAACTATGCAGTATGAGACATGATCACAGATGATTAATGAATATTTTGAGTACAATTCTTCTTCTAACTATAGATAGGTATTACTTAATTTCATGTAGCTTGCTACAAACATGTATTGCGTTAGAAGATGACCGTCTGAAGGTGTCTCCATTAGAAGATAAACGCTCTGTAATGCACATTCAATGATTCATGTTACTTCTGCTTGAAATTTACGCCTCAGCAACTGATCTCTTGAGCTGCCAAAAGCAGAAGACAAATAACACAACATTCCTCCTCTCATATCCTATAATTCCGCAGTGGCCGTGTAACTTACCTCCTACCTCTGTTCGAAGTGGCAAACTTTACTTAGCTCACAGCCGAAGTCACTAACGTTAATTAAAATTATGAACGTCTAGAGATATAATTGTCTCTGCATGTACTTTTGTTTGTTTGGTACTGAGCTGGAAACTGCACTCTTAAACTCTTAAGGTAGGTTGACGTTTTCGGATTCTGCTGTTAGATGCTAAGTGCATATTGTTATGAAATACGGAAGAGGGAAGCGGGCCGCTCGATGAGTAGATTTGTGCCTCATGCGGCTCGCAAGCCGCTGTTTCATCTTGCAGAACGCCACAATTAGAATTTGAGGGACGGTAAATTTTATTGACGCCTCAAGTGAGCTCCCCAGACATCGTCCCTGGAACGTCCGGCAGGGACGTGCTATTGTATCAACTACCGTACAAATGAAGAGCACGACTTTCCTACAGGTTTAAAAAACTGATCAGTGGGATATCATGGGCTCGAAACAACGCGTTGTATTGACCTAGGATGAACTATGATGCTGCAGAGTAAGGAAGGCTATACATCACGTCCGCAAATTTCTACCTCATGAGACCTGTATAAGCGTCATCAAATAACTAAATTCGAGAGAATTAAATTCACTCACAAATTCAACTTCTTAGAACAATTTACACGGACAGATTTTTTCAAAACTCTAGTCTTTTCTGGTATCGAGTGTGGGTACACAGAGGGTGAGAATGGGGCTATAATATTTCTCTGGACAAGACACGCTGCACCGTAGGCATCAGGAATGTGTCGTATACTTGGAGACTGTAATCCTCCTGCTACAGCTACTACATACTCTTCCTGTTTGTGGTACCATGCGGAGGGTAGTTAGACACGATCTTCTATTGCTTCAGTCTGAGCCATTTATTCGACCAGTCTATTTCGGAACTGCTAAACAAAATATGATCGATCAAACAACGCAGTCTTGTGGCCACTTGTCTGATGTGAAGTGTCATATTGTGCTGACGAATCCCATCTCCGAACATTTCTTCGCTAAGAGTGACTGTAATACGAGCTTCCTCCAAAATAACACCTTACGTCCGCTAAGGACCTGACAGCGCGAGTTGTTGGAACACGTGTACAGTTCACATCGTTGGTTCCTCTGGGGTATATATGCACGCAAGCTATATGTCACTGTTCTAATTTAGAGTTACATCAAATCCTCGTATGATATCCTCTGTCGTATATATAAACGTCTTATCATCTGAACGTTCATTAATCACCTACGTTGATAGTTAAGTTGAGATGGATTAGAAGACAGTTTCTATTTCTTCGGTGTTGGCAAAGACCTCTGTTCATTCTCACCTAGTCAATCGGAAGAAAAAAAATCCACCAGTGGGAGGTAAGGAAACGTGATGTTGCCATATATGGCTATATCACATGTCTCGCCATTGTGAAAACGCGTGACTGTGAGTATAAGATACTCCCCTCAATACTGCGTCTTAAAGATCCTATGAACTGAAACAGCTCTCCAGCCCTTCATAACGTATAGAGCTGTACTCTCTACGGTATGCTCGAGTGGCTACGTCATGTAAAATTTTCTCCGGCAGGTATTGCGCAACGCAATGACGACTGTGTCACATAAAATTTTTTTAGTAATCAATATTTACTGTCTGTTAGCTACGTACATTTTATTATTCTTTCACACTATAAGCTTATTTTTTCGTTATTGCCACTTTCTACTACAACCTAAATTCATTATTCGTAGTATAAACATCATCAATTAGACGGTAGTTTTTCAGTGCTGACGGCGGTGGTAAATGACTAATCGCTTCATGTAAAGCACCGTCCCTGGTCAAGAGACAAACACTGTCTCTCACTATATCTCCCCACCATCAGCCAAGGATGATATGAACAAATAGCCGTCTGGGTGCTACAGTCTGGAACCGAGCGACCGCTACGGTAGCAGGTTCGAATCCTGCCTGGGGCATGGATGTGTGTGATGTCCTTAGGTTAGTTAGGTTTAATTAGTCCTAAGTTCTAGGCGACTGATGGCCTTAGAAGTTAAGTCGCATACTGCTGAGAGCCATTTGAACCAAATAGCAGTCTTATTATTGTAACATCACACTAATATGCTTTATTTGCTCTTTTTTCCTGACGGCTGTGCTTTACACATCTTTTACGTTAGTCTGTTAGAACCATTTATGTTTTCACGTTTTCTTTTGTATGTGCAGTTGTTTATCAAGGTAATACGTGTATTTTGAAGGATATTATCCATTTCCTATATTACTTTTGTACAAAATTGATAGTATTAAATTATGAAAGACATCACTTTAGGTTTCTTGTTTAGTCCCGACACTATTCATGGCGCTCTCACGCATTCAAACGACCGTACACTGAGCTATAACAAAGCATAGAATAACTATCGTTGTTGCATATTAGTAACCAACCGGCAACGCACATCGGTGATTATGATCCTTCCTTCAACTGAAAACAGTACTTGTTCAGAAAATAATACATATTGCTGTAAGTCACGTAAATTTTGATGACACTGCACACATGGATACAATGCTCGCCTTCGTCATTCATACCACGTTTAGCACCCATAATTAGTCAGACTAAAGCTTTGGGATACGAGCGCTACACAAATGAATCGATAGCAAAAGCTTCACCTGAGTAACCACAAGTATAACCGAAAATAAATGCAACGTTCTCACCAATAACTGCAAACCAGCCCTGCTGTACCTCTCCTCCAGCCATAGCTGGCCCGTCTGCCACAACAGATTGTAATGTTTCAAAGCGAACTGCAACCATGTACTTTTAACTGTCAGCATGTTTCTTGCGCTCGGAAGACGTCAGAGGTGATGACACTTCCTCCACAATATCTCAAAGAGGCAAAATCGAAGAACCTGTTCTGTACAAATGGACACTCATTTCAGATATTTCTATGTCAGGTATTAGCAAAGGTCCCTACATACGAGATGAAAATTACTGAAAAATTTAAATTGGCCGTTTAACAGGTAACTTTATCAGGGTTGTCGACACATTTGAAGCCATCCTACTAAAACTAAACAGAGGTGATTAAACAGAAGTTTAAAGGAGAATGGTAGGGATAAGAGAGGGAGGATACTTGTGGGGTTATGTTACCAGCACGGCGACTAGTTCTAAGCAGCTGTCGTGGGTGTGAAACGTAATTTTCAAATGAAAAATTGAGTAACATATCAACAGGACAGAAAATTTCCCAAGATAGACTATAGTGCCTTTCATTTACATACAACTCTATCCATTCTTGGGTTATCACTGATGTGTCTTCCTCACAGGTGACGTGAAAGTTGATGGCGCTAACGGAAGACAAATGGGTTCAGGTCACCCTGCTATCAACATAAATACAGTTTCCATGGGCGTCACTCATATAAACTTGCAACCAGAATGATAAATGCTCCTATCGTCGCACAAGAAAATAGCGAATATGTCCTGGACTGGGGAACTAGTTTCTCTGTTTAAATGCCACCTTCAGAGGGATTAAAATCTAAACATCATAAATTATTCGCGTCTTTTTTACTTGTCAGCAAAAGTACTCATCGTACTGCATCGTGTCAAGTAATGGAAGATGATATACTATGTCAATTCGCGTACTATGACACATGCCATCAAGTCATCTAGTATGGCATCTCTCATGTCATGCAGTATGACACAACGTGTCATGAAAGTTTGGAATGCACGCTTCCAAATGTGGTATAGCTCCTATTACAGGTGCAACACCCTCTCGGATAGTTCTTATTGTACGAGTAGATGCTTCCCGCTCTCTATAATGACTTAAATTTGCGTCTTTTTGATATTACACCCCTCACCATACATATAATAGAGGATTGGTCTAAGAGAGCCAATTGCGCTATGGAAGTAGGGTTAACTCATAGGAAAGCTCGAATACGTCTCTGAAGGTTCCAGGTAAGTCGAAATGCTAGCTTCTTTTTTTTAATGGTCCTAACTCTCTTTTGTTCTATGATAAGAGCATTTTTCATTCAATTTCCCAACTTTTACTCTACCATAATTTTGACATTAGACCGGCATAGCTTGTGAATCAGTGTATATTTCTGTTGACACGGTCGATGACTGATACGGTATAGGTTTTCTGTTGTCTTTCGAACGATGTTCCTTAATTCTTGGCAGCGAGAACATCTTTCAGGGTTAATATTACATGTTTTCATCTATCTCCTTAGGAAATTTGAACCGTTTCGCGCAAGTTTGAAAGACAGAAAGGCTGTGAGTAGAAAACTCACAAAAGATTGATTTTTTGCACGTAAAATCCAAAGGAAGCAAGATCTTGTCAAACGGTTAAAACTTACACCGAAAAACAGGTGGACCAAATAAGTACTCGCTCCATTTCGGAGTTTTTGAAGGGTGAATGATTTTGCACACTAAATCCGAGCGATGGTGACTGATTTTGCACGTAAAACGCGAACAGCACACATACAAGTGGCGCCATTAGCTGAGCATTAACTTCAACCAAATTAAAATTCTTTGCAGGAGGAATTGCAGTGATTTAGATAACTTTCCTGGGTGCCAGTTATAATAAGTCTTTCAAACCTTTCTTAGTGCAGGCTACTGTAACAGATGCAATAGCACAGATGTTAGAACGGTTATACAGATGGCCGGGCTAAACGAGAAACTTTTCACCCCGTGTTTCTAGCTCAAATACGAACCGAACACCGAGACCCTCCCTCAACCACCACTCCCCCACTCCACTCCAAACTGCGATTCTACGCGCAGCCTTTTCAGACATACTTGTTACATTGCTTCCGCGCTATAACGATTGCCTATCATGCAGTCTTGAAACTTCTGGCGAAATTTCGTGCAGACAGATCGAAAGCTGGATGACCCAAAACGACTGCGGATGCCGCAACGTCAGTCGCTGTTCCAGCGTTGTTCAGTGAAAGTCCAGAACGCAGAACTCGCCGCAGCTCGTAGGAAATATGATTTATCCATACATGGTTAAGAAGAACTTTGGTCACAAATATACGGCACGCTTACATAACGAAAATATTACGCCATCTCAGCAGGAAGTATCAAGGTCTTCATTTTGAGATTGCAGAATGAGTTACACGTAACTGTGTATCCCATATGAAGTAGTATTTACGAATCAAGCTAACATCTGGGTAAACGGAGAGGTATATAAACAGAATCGCACCTACTGGTCGGGTGTCAGCCCTCATTGGATGGGTCCATCGAATGTAAATGACACATCTCAAGTGATGGGTATGCGTTTCTGACATTGTTAGTCCCTTCTGCACCCAGTTTGCACTAACAGCTATTCATCATCTGCATCCGTTAGACGATTTGCTGGTTTCGCTGCTTTCTGAGATGGGACATTTCCAGCTCTCTTTCGGCACGATGGTGACCCATATAATTACCGACTAGTAGTCCTGGCCCACCTGGATACCCATTTTCCCCAGAGATGGATAGATTGTAGAGGTCCGGTGGAGAGGCCACCATGTTCCCCACATTTAACCGCATTAGATTTCTGTCTTTGGGGACATGTGAAGACTATTATGTATACGACGACGGACGGAAAGCAGGCCTATCTCAGAGAGCGGACTGTTGATCCTCGTGCTTACGTTCCGCTACATGTTTGGTTAAAGTCCAAGAGTAATAGATCAAGCAGTAACAACAACTGAACAATGTGCTGGAAAACCCTTTAATTGTGATCACCGACGTTTGATTTGTAATGTACTAAAAGCAGGATATAGGCGGTGGAAAAAAAATACGGAGAAAGAGCGAGAAATTATAGCTTAAACTTATATGCAGATGCTGATCAAGCCCGTGGGTTGCACTGTTGTATTTGACCACGGACGGCACCTACCCAGTGCACTTACCCAGTGTCCTCAATACGTTGCAAGTGTCAGTCGGGTTTGATCAGTGTTTCGTGTAGTTGTGAGTACATTATGTCGGAGATAATTTAATTCGTACGTTGGTAGATTGTCAGTGCTCGTGTTGGTGGGTGCTTCCGTAACCAAGAGAGACGAAGTACCTGGTGTTTCAAAAATTACCGTTTAGAAGATGTATACGGCGTACAGGGAAAGCAGAAGACCACCATCCTCTAAGTCACAACGCGGACGACTTTGTGTGCTGAGCGATCATGACAGACGGGTATTGAGGAAGATTGGTATGAAACATAAGACAACGGAAGCTGCATATGTCAGTATAGAAGTGAATGTCGTATTCACGGACGCTGTTAGCACGAAAAAACAAAAGAAGGGAATTGCAGGCCGAGTTGGAATTCCAAAACCACTTACCAGTGATGAAAATGCCAGTAACAAGAGAACGTGGTAACGAAGCCATGAACCCCAGACTAGTAAGCAATTGAGGAATATCAGATGGTCGTATGAGTCTTGTACCACACTGTTTCCCATTTTCTGGCCGAGTTTACGTCCAAATAATGAAAAATTGCCAGAGTTTGGTGAAGATTTTGGTAGCTGTATCGCGTCATTCCGTGGGCCCCAAGGTTACGCTACAAGACCGCATTACAGCTAAGGATCACGTGGTCGTCTCATCAGTTCCTTTCGGAGTTATAATGGTGATGTGTTCTAAGGAGATGGGGCTCCTGTCCTCACAGCTCGCATCATCTAGGACTGGGGTTGTGAGCACGAGGATGAATTGTTGCGGCTCCCATGGTCACATCAGCCACCAGATGTCAATGTTACTAAGAGTGTGATGTGTGCTTTGGAGAGAATGATATGTACTTGCTAGCCGCCTCCATCATAGTTCTCTTAAGTTGCCACCTTTCGTTGGAGGATTGGCACGAGATTTCCTTGACAGCCACACAGGCCCATGTTACCCATTCCGCGACGACGGAAAGCTGTTTTGAATGCCAACGACGTTCCTCCATTAGTTTTCTCGTATGTCACTTGGCTCCCATACCGTTTGAAAATTAAGGGTTACATCCAAGATGAAGACTTTCAGAATTTCCGCCATCTTGATTGCCTCACATATAACTCCCCCACCTTCCCCCTCACAACTTTCCAGTGTTATACTCTTTGACTTTAAATTTCTGTTATCCATATGACTTTAGTTTAGACGGGTAGCTCCACGCCTGTGGAACAAACTGCGCAAAACTTACATCGTTTGGGTGCTGGTACAAAGCCAGTATGTATGTGTACTGCTCTATTGCGTATTGTCAACTAGTCAACGAGTCCTAATCGTGAGTCACATTGATAGTGACTAAAGGATTACACGGCAGTTTTTGTGAAGGATAGGCGACTAGTATCACATTTAGTACACATTTAGGGACCTCTTGACTAGTCGTTTAGAAACAGGTCTTATTTTTACAAATTTTCATGTGGTAACATAAACTGTCCTTATTCCAAGCAAATATTGTATTCAGCAATAAAAATCGAAGTAATGAGTTACAAAGAAAAGTTAAATTAACTAAGGAAACGGTGGATGTTAAATAAGATTGTTAGTAATTTGTTAGAACTGAAGGAAATTCAAAGATAATAGATATGAGATGGTTCGTAGGTTCCCTCCACCACCTAAGTCAAGCCGGCTCAGCGGGGGAAAGGCGGGGGGGGGGGGGAGGGGGGGAGAGGGGAATATCCAGGATACGGGATCACATCGAGCCAAGTACCCCGAGATGGTTCTTGTTATTAAGCTATTTTCCGATGTCTGCTTCTCAGGTTTTACTTGATTCTGTGTACGGTAGCCTGTCACGGCCTGTATACCAAGTAATTTGGTCAATGAAGTTGTCGTCGACATCAGTTGTATTGCTGCATCGGTCAGTTACGCAATCTTCCTTTGAGGTATCTCACATGTTCATTGTTGGTTGAAGCCTGTGTCTCATGTAAGGTCTAATTTGTGGTTCTTCTATTGAATCAGCGAATCGCACTGTTAAACTTAGATAAAATCAATCGCAATTTTCAACGTATGGAAATGGGAACCTAACTTTATCAATAAATGTTTACGGAATTTACTGGCTACGTAGCTGACAAACCTGGCCTTGTCAGGGCATTTATTTTACCAATTTTCTGTTAGAAACGAGAAAAAGACCTGTGTTTGTTGCATAATATCCCGGACCGTTTCTCTATACAGCTGCTTCACGTATCTACAATGTAATTTTGTAAAAGTCTCTATAGTAGCACCTCGTCATGGTTCTATAGACGGCGATTGTTTACGCATATAGCCGTCTGGACTTCACAATTGACAGGTGTCACAAACGCTGCTAGGTGGCCATATTTCTTGAGTCGACAGTCTGAGTGTCGTTAATACAAAACGTGCTGCCCTTCTTTGAACTTTTCCGATGTACTCCGTCAGTCCTACCTGGTGAGGATTCCACACCGCACAGCAGTATTCCAAAAGGGGACTGACAAGCTTAATGTAGGCAGTCTCCTTAGTAGTACACTTTCTAAGTGTCCTGCCAATAAAACGCAGTCTTTGGTTAGCCTTCCCCACAACATTTTCTATGTGCTCCTTCCAGTTTAAGTTGTTCGTAATTGTAATACCAAGGTAGTTAGTTGATTTACGGCCTTTAGTTTAAACTGATTTGTTGTGTAACCGAAGTTTAACGAATTCCTTTCAGCACTCATGTGGATGACCTTACAATTTCCGTTATTTACGGTGAACTGCCAATTTTCGCACAATTCAGATATCTTTTCAAAATCATTTAGCAATTTGTTTTGCTCTTCTGATGACTTTATTAGTCGATAAACGACAGCGTCACGTGCAAACAGCCTAAGACGTCAGTTCAGATTGTCTTCCAAACCGTTTATATAGATAAGGAACAGCAATGGGCCTATAATACTACCTTTGGGAACGCCAGAAATCACTTTTGTTTTACTAGATGCCTTTCCGTCAGTTATTACGAACTATGACCTCTCTGACGGGAAATCACGAATCCAGTCACATAACTGAGACGATATTCCATAAGCACGCAATAACACTACGAGTCGCTTGTGTGGTACAATGTCAAAAGCCTTCCGGAAATCCAGAAATACAGAATCCATCTGAAATACCTTGTCAATAGTACTCACCGCTTCATGTGGGTAAAGAGCTACTTGTGTTTCACAGGATCGATGTTTCCTAACCCATGTTGACTTTGTGTCAATAGACAGTTTCCTTCGAGGTAATTCATAATGTTTGAACACGAAATATGTTCTAAAATCCTGCTGCATGTCGACGTTAACGATATGGGTCTGTAATTTAGTGGATTATTCCTACTACTTTTCTTGAATACTTGTCTGACCTGTGCAACGTTTCAGTCATTGGGTACGGATCTTTCGTCGAGCGAATAGTTTTATATGATTGTTAAGTATGGAGCTACTCCGAAATGAACCTGATTGGTATAGAGTCTGGACCAGAAAATTTGTATTTATTAAGTGATTCAGGTTGCTTCGCTACTCCGAGGATATTTACTTCTACGTTACTCATGTTGGCAGCTGTTCTCGATTCGGATTCTGGAATATTTACTTCGTCTTCTTCTGTGAAGGCATTTCGGGAGGCTGTGTTTAGTAACTCTGCTTTGGCTGCACTGTTTTCGATAGTATCTCCATTGCTATCGCGCAGAGAAGGCATTCTTTATGATGGTATATCTCGTGAACTGTGGCAGGTAGCTGGTTCTTACAAGGTAGCGCTTGATGTGTACCAACACACGTGTGTTTGTGTGTCGATTCTGTACGGTTACGGGCAATTTATAACTATATTTCAAATGGTTCAAATGGCTCTGAGCACTATGGAATTAACTTCTGAAGTCATCAGTACCCTAGAACTTAGAACAATTTAAACCTAACTAACTTAAGGACATCACACACATCCACGCCCGAGGCAGGATTCGAACCTGCGACCGTAGCGGTCAAGCGGTTCCATACCGAAGTGCCTAGAACCGCTCGGCCACTCCAGCCGGGAAACTACATTTGATGCCCGTTAGATATAACAGAGAGCCTTTCCTGTTTATTTCCCTGAGCACATGCACTGCGTTTTCATTCGTGATAACTAGTTGCGTGGGAAGATTTCCGAATAACTGGATGCTGATTTCTCCTGTCAGCTGAAAATCCAATGCACGTAGTGAGCACCGCAACAGTACCGCTTATGTCCGACTAGGCAGCTGAGAGCCGTACAGCCCGGAAACATGGAACAGTACTCTTAAATGGCAGTGGTGTAGGAAGGGATAGTCTCTGGCAATACATGACTCTCAACGTGACACACCGACATTACTTGTGTTGGAACAGGAGGTCATCCTGTTTCACGTCACTGGATATCTACTGGTAGTGCCAAATCACTTATACCAGCGGAACAGGACTACCTCTATGTCACAAACCACACTGATTACTAGTGCAAGGCGATCTTTCATGTTCCGTAGTGCTATTAGGATTGAGATATACGTGGCCACTTTGATGTCTAAAACTCGGAAATTAGTAAGTTTTTCTATTTTTTCCACTTCGATAAATGACTTGCGAAGTTTAATAGGTTAAGGATAGCCTCGTTTCTTTTATTTTTATAGCTATTTTATTCCTTTGCTTTAGAGACTACTTTCTCGAAGAGATTAATTCAGTAATTCAAATATATTGGCTTCACAAGGAATTAAAGACCTAAAATTCCCATATTCCATCTTCAGCCCTTGAACTGATTAAATTTCTCTGATACTGTGTCTTTACTATGTTGTTCTCTTCTACTGAACTGTAGTGAAGAAGACCACGGTCTCTGATATACTTCTACCTTTCGTTCTTTCCCATTTATCTACAGTAATAGGGACTCTATGCTGATGTAAAGTGTGTTTTCTAACATTTTTCTACACCCTATATCATACATTAAATATTTCTTATATTTCTTCCATTGCGTAGAATTTCCATCCCATAAGACATATTTCTTTCAGCCTTTTTTTTATTACTTTTTCCATTTTGTTAATATATTGCATCGATTTGATCGTCACTACCTAGTGATTCGATAGACACCAGGCATTCGAGTCAAACGTGTTTCACCGCCTCAAGACCATTGATCCAACGCATGTGGTACTACAACGGTGTTGAAAATTAAAGTAACAAACAGAAATTTTGCAAGGTTGCTTTTATTTTGCCACAAAACGGCATAAATATGTGGTACTGAAGCAGAAACAATGCAAAGAATTCAGAACGTGAACAAGTGCAACACGTATAACGGTAGTCGAAACTGTTCTTCCTTTTTATCCAACTCAGCGGATTTGCACACACATTCCGACAGCTGATTAACGTCCTCAGCATGGAGTGTGGCCTCTTCTGGCAGCAATAAAGGCCTGACAACGATGGGGCATGTTGTGAATGATGTCGTCAGTCTCATGTTGAGGTAATAACGTCCGTATTTCCTGCAGAGCTGCACGCTGTCTTGGAGAGTGGTTGTTGGATGCCAGAGTGATGCAAGCCATCTCTCTAGTGCATCCCGGACATGCTCTATGGGATTCAAATCGGGGGAGCGAGAAGGCTATGCAGTGAGTGCGATATCTTCTGTTTCCAAGAAAACATCCACCACCCGTACACTATAAGGTCGAGCATTATCGTTCATCAGTATGAAGTCTGGACCCAAAGCACCTCGCAACAACCGCACATTGAGGTCCCAAGATCTCGTCGCGATACCCGACGGTAGTCAAATCTTGCCGATTCACCCATATAATTACATGAATAGGGTTCGAGTGGTAAACATAAACCCTGCCCACACCATTAGGGATCCTCCTATATATCGGTCTCTTCCGCAATGTTTGGGTCCCGAAATTGTGTTCCACCTCCCCTCCAGATGCCAATCCATCGAGAATCACTCTACAGACTAAATCGGCACCGGTCTGTGATTGCAACACTGGCCCACTGTTCGACCGCCCAGGCGGCATGTTGATGACCCCTCTAGATGTTCACTCCTATGAACTGTAGGAGCTAGACGTACAGCAGCACTACGAGGTGCATTCAAGTTCTAAGGCCTTAGAATTTTTTTCTAATTAACCACTCACCCGAAATCGATGAAACTGGCGTTACTTCTCGACGTAATCGCCCTGCAGACGTACACATTTTTCACAAGGCTGACGCCATGATTCCATGGCAGCGGCGAAGGCTTCTTTAGGAGTCTGTTTTGACCACTGGAAAATCGCTGAGGCAATAGCAGGACGGCTGGTGAACGTGCGGCCACGGAGAGTGTCTTTCATTGTTGGAAAAAGCCAAAAGTCACTAGGAGCCAGGTCAGGTGAGTAGGGAGCATGAGGAATCACTTCAAAGTTGTTATCACGAAGAAACTGTTGCGTAACGTTAGCTCGATGTGCGGGTGCGTTGTCTTGGTGCAACACCACACGCGCAGCCCTTCCCGGACGTTTTTGTTGCAGTGCAGGAAGGAATTTGTTCTTCAAAACATTTTCGTAGGGTGCATCTGTTACCGTAGTGCCCTTTGGAACGCAATGGGTAAGGATTACGCCCTCGCTGTCCCAGAACATGGATACCATCATTTTTTCAGCACTGGCTGTTACCCGAAATTTTTTTGGTGGCGGTGAATCTGTGTGCTTCCATTGAGCTGATTGGCGCTTTGTTTATGGATTGAAAAATGGCATCCACGTCTCATCCATTGTCACAACCGACGAGAAGAAAGTCCCATTCATGCTGTCATTGCGCGTCAACATTGCTTGGCAATATGCCACACGGGCAGCCATGTGGTCGTCCGTCAGCATTCGTGGCACCCACCTGGATGACACTTTTCGCATTTTCAGGTCGTCATGCAGGATTGTGTGCACAGAACCCACAGAAATGCCAACTCTGAAGGCGATCTGTTCAACAGTCATTCGGCGATCCCCCAAAACAATTCTCTCCACTTTCTCGGTCATGTCGTCCGACCGGCATGTGCGAGCCCAAGATTGTTTCGGTTTGTTGTCACACGATGTTCTGCCTTCATTAAACTGTCGCACCCACGAACGCACTTTCGACACATGCATAACTCCATCACCACATGTCTCCTTCAACTGTCGATGAATTTCAATTGGTTTCGCACCACGCAAATTTAGAAAACGAATGATTGCACACTTTTCAAGTAAGGAAAACGTCGCCATTTTAAGTATTTAAAACAGTTCTCATTCTCGCCGCTGGCGGTAAAATTCCATCTGCCATACGGTGCTGCCATCTCTGGGACGTATTGACAATGAACGCGGCCTCATTTTAAAACAATGCGCATGTTTCTATCTCTTTCCAGTCCGGAGAAAAAAAATCGGAGGCCTTAGAACTTGAATGCACCTCGTACTACAAAAACGCATTTCTGGCGAAGCCTTCTACACACCGTTTGCCTCGGTACAACACGTCCAGTGGATGCTGTGAGCTCACATACCAGTAGCCGTGCCGTACTAAGACGGTATTCCCGTGCCCTTACAGCCAAATGACACTCCTCTCTTCTGAAGTCACACGTTGTTGGTCCTACCTTGGTCTTCTGGATAGAGTTTTGGTCTTTATAAACTATCGCCACATCCGTGAAACAGGAGAACGCTTCTCACTAAGCCATCGGGCCGCATGAGTTTGCGACAGTTCTGCTTCCTTTCCTTCTATGGCACTCCTTCGCAGGGAGTTGGTAGGCATCTTATCTGTGCCACACTGCACCGTCCGTGACTGTGTACTCAGCGACTATGGATGTGGGACTACCCGACAAATACTACCTTGTTCCATAGGTGCCTCGACGTCCTTCTTGGCATGGTTGTTCGTGGCCAGGATGCCATCTACCGTGTAGAACAAGATTATACGGACATCTGGTTGACAGTTTCTATGATTATATCGTCAATTGGACACTGTGTAAGTAGGCTGTTTAGGTTTTTATGTTGATAACGCCACCTAGCGCTCTGTATGAAAATCACTGACTGTGTTGTGTGCAGTCTGTGGCTCGTTTGCATTGTTGGAATATTTGCTATTGTAGTGTCGGCAGTTGGATGTGAACAGCGCGTAGCTCTGCGCAGTTGGAGGTGAGCCTCCAGCAATGGTGGATGTGGGGAGAGAGATGGCAGAGTTTTGAGAGCGGACGATCTGGACGTGTGTCCGTCAGAGAAACCAAATTTGTAAGACCGGATGTCATGAACTGATATATATATATATATATATATATATATATATATATATATATATATATATATATAATTACTTTTGAACACCATTGAGGTAAATACATTGTTTGCTCTCTGCTAAAATCTTTCATTTGCTAACTATGCCTATCAGTAGTTAGTGGCTTCAGTAGTTAGAATCTTTTATTTAGCAGTATTGGCGCACGCTTTATTGCAGTAGTTTGAGTAACGAACATTTTTGTGAGGTAAGTGATTCATGAAAGGTACAGGTTATTGTTAGTCAGGGCCATTCTTTTGTAGGAATTATTGAAAGTCAGCTTGTTGCGCTAAAAAACATATTGTGTATCAGTTTGCTGTTCAACAGAATAAGTAAAGAGAGAAATATCTGAGTAGTTGAGTACGTTCAGTTTTTCTCAGCTGTTTGAAAAACGTGAGAGATTTACCAGCACCGTGATTCTTAATTCTTCTAAGGGGGCGTTTCAACAGGACGGGGAAATAACGGCTTGTTGCTTTAAGTATGGACACGAGCGTTAATGCAGAAACGACTGCAACATACTAAAATTGAAGAATATATGAAGTCTAGCTGAAATGCCGTTTATGTCAGCTCATAATTTTGCCTGAGAAACTGTGCGGTAGCTCACAGGGCATGGTTGACGATAAAGAAGGCCAGCAATACTAAAAGATAACAGATAAAAAAACGCTATACATCGCTAAAACTAGACCTATCAGCTGTTGGTGGCTTAAGCGTATTACTACCCTCTTTTTACCAATGCACGGGTCTGTTAAATTGGAAAAAAATCCATTCAAATTTCGATAAATCTTCAATAGGACGTAACAGAGCGAAATATGTCCACATGATTATTCACCTTTAGCAAGAGAACTTATAGAGACCAATGCAGCAGTAGGGAAACAAGATGACGGAGAGAGATCTCTGATGACGACGATGCTCAACTGTTTATAAGGGTGTACTCTCGAAATGTTTTGTAACCATGCACTTGCATAAATTGTGCTATCGGGTAACTGAACAGTTCACTCGAAACATTATGTGTGGACAGAAAGCCTGTTTCATGCTTTACCACAGTAACCGAAGTATTGCGGAATGGTCTAATTGGGAGAATGAATCATTTATGTGTTGCTGGTAGTGACTCACCTAACTTTCCCACTCACGTCAATATGTAGACCTCCTTCTATTTCACATGCGTTTCGACGCTAAGTCAACTTACCACCAGTCAAGATGGCACAATGGTTCTGTCATTGTAGTGATAGTGGGCTACAGTATTATTGCAATCCCCATCCGATGTGCTTGCTCCAGGTTTCCCACAGTTTGTCGACCTTTAATAATTGTCCCAAAGTTCCCTACAACTGAGTGACGTCAATTTTGTACCAGTATTTTTGTTCCAGTGCTCCGTACAAGATGACAACAATTTTATTGGGTTCGGAAACTGTGAAATATTCCGCAATTACTCCATCCGTTTCTGTCTACGTATGTATTTTCATATCCTCACAAAATTGTAGCACGCCATCCTAAATTGTAGCATCCCACGCTCTGCTCCCCCTTATTCGCTCTCCAACTTAACAAAACGTCCCGTGCAGTCCCTCACTGAGTATCCGGGCAGTGGACCACACTCTAGTGACATCCAAGTCACTCACTCTATGGAATCCAGTCGAAGGTTTCCAGTTTTACTTTCGTTTATGGTTTGTGAAACCTCCTCTTCTGGAAATGTTTCTTGACGTTTGTGGGACATAGTCGTTCATTGTCCATTGATGTCTTTATTTGTTGACAGTGATTGAATTAATAATCAATAAAAGTAACAGCTATAAGTCTGCTTTTACCTCCATAATGACATAGATTCACCAGAGTTGACCCTTTACGAGATGTGGCTTACTATACAGCCGTCTTTCTAGCCGATGAAATAAGCCTTGGAGGCTAATTATGAGCAGCTTTACGTAGCATTGTACGTGCAAAATAATCAGAACCACTTTACTGCACTATATCTTCCCAAAACGCTATAGCAAAGTTTCTTGAAACTGAAAACTGTCAGTTGTGAAACGTTGCTGTTTTAGCCAGTACCCCAGTGCTACGAACTAAGATATACCATTTCACGTCAAAAGAATTAACTGAATTAAGAAAGAATTTTATCTTTCTTAATGTTTCCATTGAAATCGTGACAAACGCCATCGGATTAAAACTGTAAGGTTGAGGAACAGAGGGGTCCTCGTTACGGACAGTGCTGCCATCTGGTGGCGCTCTGGCGGACCTAGACCATTGCCGACCTCCTCGGAATTCCGAATGAATCGGGTAGTCACTTCAATTAGAGGCGAAAGAGCATTCCGCTCGATATACAGGTCCTGTTACGCAGCAGACTGTAATGACCGGCTCCTTCAAGGACCGTTAGCCGCTTTGGTTATCCCCGGGACGGACCCGGCTCTTTCGCCTTCCAGCTGAGCTGGAGCTGGACCCAACGCCGTCTGCGTTCACAGTGGAGAACGGACTGGAAGGTATGCCAGACAACTGTAATGAAAAGTAAAAGTAGGACGTTCTTCTACATTTGTTATCTGTTGCCAAATATCACTAAAATATTAGAATTCATGTTGATGTTGTCTTTAACTCTATTGTTTTTCGGTCCCTCTTCCCCCGTTGCATTATAAAAGTAATGTAGGCGATACATCGCTTTTTACGGGTGTAATACGCATTTCGTTTTATTTTAAAGTAGCGTCTGCGCCACTCTAACGATGCGGTTTTCCCACAAATCTCTTCGTCAAGATCGTAAGCATTGCTCAGGTTTTAAGTTATTGCTATAAAATGGTATTAAATTGCTATGATCACATGTGTCTTTTCTTCGTTTTCCATTTCATTCCTATAGGGCTTCTACACGTATGTTTGTACTTTGCTCATCACTGACACAGATTATTTTTCCCTTTTCGTTTGTTGTAGATCTATTTACACGTTTTGTACTTTATTTTGATTTTATCAGATGTGATCGTCACTCCTTTTTTTGTGATTATGAATGCGTATATGCGTATGTGATTCCTCTTTGTGTTCGTATGTGTGTGTGTGTGTGTGTGTGTGTGTGTGTGTGTGTGTGGGTGTGGGTGGGTGGGTGGGTCTACGTATGATTATGTTTTCAACTGGTACGCGGATATCACTAAGACCTACATACGTTTTCTCTGAAGCACTTCATTCGTTTCGCCGCAGATGGCGCTATAATATGAGGATTAGAAATGGGTACTACTCGACGCGCCGTCCTGGCTGTGTAGCAATCTACGACGTGCCGTAATAGGCAGTACACTGCGACCAGAGCTCACATATCGTGCAGATGTAGAACTGATAACGACTCTAAACAGTGCAACAAGTGTGCAGTGTCTATTGCCTGCATACCTACCTATCATTTGGAGAACAGACTTGCAAGTGGATGATGAATGTTGTAACCATAGAACAAAAGACTGAAATCATCCTGATTTACCGTAAATGCAGGAGAAATGTTGAGGCTGCTGTTGCCTTGTATGCCGAGCGTTTTCCAGAGAAAGCTCGCTGTCGTTCGTTCTTTTACAAGGTTGTGAACGCCTTTATGTATAATAACAGCTTACAGACAGAAAAAAGGGAAACGAACCCAACGTGTTACAGTAGAAAGTTATGAAACAGCTGTACTAGCGGCAGTGCAGTGCAACCCACGGACATGCCCAACTCCGGTATGTCCGTAGGTAGATTTGTCCTAGTACTGCATCGGAATAAATACCATCCATGCCACGTGTCACTGTATCAAGAACTTCATGGCGTCGATCTCCATAACAGGTTAGTGTTTTGTGAATGGACGCGTCAACAAGTTGAAACGAACCTCACGGTCTTTTCCGATGAGTCTACATTTACAAACTATGGTAGCGTTAACCGGCTTTACATGCGTTACTACTACGTAGATAATTCTCACTGGTTACAGAAAGTTCACAATCAACGTCCTTGATCGGTTAACGTATGATGTGGCATCATGGGGAACAAACTCATTGCTCAGTAATTCATCGACGGCGCTTTGTATGGAGCCAAATATCGAACGTTCTTGGAACATGAACTACCGGTACTATTGCAGGACGTTGCCCTGGGCCTTCGACAACGTATGTCGTTTCCGCATTAAGAAAATGAAGCACGGAGGTTTTAGACCGTGTTTACAATGGTCGGTGGATCGGCAGAGGTGGCCCTGTTAATTGGCCCTCTAGGCCGCTGGATTTAACGTTGTCGGATTTCTTTCTGTGGGGATGTTTAAAATGTAAGGTGTACCAGCGAGTGCCGCATCAGAAGCGCCTGTGCTGAGAGTCCCGCAGATATGCTTCTGTTCTGTATCATTTGAAAAGCAGGTACTGAATTCGGCGGTACTGCGTATGAACACTTATTACAATTTAAAAAGTATACTAGTGGTCATCACGAGCAACGGTCACACTAGCGCGTCGAGTAGTCCCCTGTTCAATATGTCGGAGGAATACAACATTACGAATGGGATTGTCAATTACAAGTTATGAAATACTGGCCTGTCCTACCCACTTAGCATGGAGGTGTGTTCTCACGCTCTAATGGATATTCAAGGGCGTTTGAGTAGCATGTTGTAAATTACGATTGTTTACTCATTGTGTACCCATTTCAATTCGTCATATTACAGCGCCATCTGTGGCAATACGAAGAAAATGCATCAGACATGAAGTATGTAGATTTTTCCGTAGAATCGTAATCTGCAATAAAAAACGAAGGTTTCAAAGTTGTCCTCACTCATGGGGTGAGTTGGGGGGGGGGGGGGGGGGTTAAGTGTGGTTCATTGGATGTCCTCTTCCGAGACAAACAAATTGGAGGTACAGCTTTTTTAGATCCGATGTATAGTTTTCGACATATTTAAATGTCTCCAGTTAAAATGAACACCCTCTATATACATGGTGTAAATAAAGTCCGGTAACACTTTCAGTTATTTGTTGTACAAGAACCAAGCATGGTCCAGATATCATACATACATCATTTTGAAGAGAAACCCAGAAATTTTTTTTGTGTATACCGCCACAGCGTAGTTTGGTAATTTTCCGATAGTCAACGCTAGTCGCGAACGTGGCGAGTTCAGGAGCAGAGCGAGCAATTCTTCTTCGCCGAGAGGACTGTCACTGGATATTTCTTCTTGGACATTTTGCAGCAATGGCTGATGCCTCAAATGCAGTCGGACTCTCCTTTCATCTTTCAGTAGGATGGGGCCCCACCCCGTTTGCATCGTGAAGTTCTAAGGTACCTGCACAAGAAGCTACCTCATGGACGGATCGGCCGTGCTACAGAAGGGGTCAGCTGTTTCTTGAAATGCCCTCCCCGATCACCAGATCTCATTCAGTGTGAATTTTGTCTGTGAGGACACAATAAAGATCTGGTGTATGTATACAGAGCTCCGGGGAGAACACTGGAAGCGACTGCTACAGTCGACGTTGCCATGCTGGGACGGGTATGGCAGGAATTCGATTACAGTACTGACGTCTGCAGCGTCACTCATGATTCGCATATCGAATGTTAGTAAATAAACCTCTCCGAGTTCCTCTTCAAACTTCAATATGTATGACATTTGTACAATGTTTAGTTCTTGTGCTATAAATAATTTAAAGTATACATGGACTTTATGTACACCCTGTATATAATAATCAAAAGATATTAACACACATAACGGAATACCAGACACCGTCATAACCGCAGAAATTAAAAAAAAAGACATTAGCAACCCATAAGTCAGACCAAAGTACTCGAGAAGTAATTGTACCTACACATGACAACTGTCACGGTGTAAGTGCATAATTTTTTATTTTTATAATTATATATTTTATGATTTTGGTTGGGGTGGCTTTAAATATTGTGGGCTAGCATGAGACTTTTAATTAACTTATACCGCGATAACACTAGTACGGACATCGGCTGCCCCGAAGTACTCACGATATAATATTTTTGAATCACAGCGCGCGACTCACTGCCTTCTAGTAAATAGTTTGCGTGAGCGCTTCTATTTAGAAAAGAAAATATGCGTATTCTTACGCAAACTGTAATTATTAATATGAGTCTCAGAGTCTACTGGTTATTTATGTACCAAGTTACATAAAGGTTAACTGAGATATTGCGTAATGTAATGATTTTCAATATTGTTGTTCATTTATTTGCGAGGCAAAACTGGAGAGAATCTCGTCTGCCGTTAGGCGGCCAAAATGAAACATATTGAACTCACTCAGTATTTTAAATATTAATGAACGAAATCTATTTTGACTCTTTTTAACTTTGAAATTAATGAAAGATCTAAATTGAGAACTCTCTCGCATTTACATTTAATACTATGACATGATATTTTAATTAAATAATACAGTCAGCGTCATGGCCGACTAAATCCTGCTAGGGGAGGTGAACTCCCTGGACTACGAAGTTCTTTAAAAATTTAGTTCACTATAATTAATTTTTGCAGCCATGAGAGGTGACCACTAAGTCAATAATACACACTTTCTAATGACAATTCCTATTATATTTTTCGAAATACAGATAAAACTTACGTTAATTATCAGACAGCACTACAATGGCGGCCTTTCGCTAGACGAAACAAAACAGGAGAGCTAGTTCAATCAAAGCATTATCTCTGATCTTCATGGCCTTTTTTACAGAGAGATTATACAAAAAAAACTGTGTTTTGTTAATTACATCGATATTTGTGTTTTGATAATAATAACTTACATTCTTTACTATTTGTTATACATCGCGCACAATTACGCAGTCTTATATTTCGACAAGGAGCAATAGTTATTTGAATGCGCATAAAACCATGTCACTACGTTTTAAAGTAACGTTGTACTAATGTTAATGAAAGACGGTCAGCAGCTTAATTTGGGGAAGTGTTTCCGAGTAAATACGTTTGCAGAATATAGATGACGTTGCGCCTACCTCATACAAGGTGCGTGATGTCATACTACAATGAGCAGTTAGGTGAAGCCGTGCACTACTACGCTATACAATAAAGAACAAACTGGAAATAAATAGCCACGAGAGACGAACTCTTAATCAAAGTAGGATCAATGTAAATGAATTTTGCATAACTCGACATCCATTCACCAAACAGTAGGTAATCATGAACCAATCCAAAAATTATGTACTGTGCTGAGCTACATTGCTGGCTCCTAGCAGGCTGGTTTCATCTGTACTGCCATAGCCTCCCTCTTCTATCGAGCTTGCGCGGCGTCTTCTTACCCAAAGCACGTTAAGGCGAATAATTCTAAAGCACGTCTTCAGCGTTTTAAATCCTTACGAAGTACGCATTAAATCACCCTTCGATCTACAAGATACACTGTTAGGCCACTAATAAAAAAGTACAATAAGAAAGTTTACCCAAGATGATCTGGTAACATAAAAGGAATATTAGGAAAACAGGTGCGCTGTTCTACTGAGACCCAATTCAATATATTTAGAGAACCGATATTCGAAGAAGAGTTGATATCTCGTATAGAAACTACTCGTACGAATATAAGATACGAGAGGACAGTTGACATACCATTTCTCATCGCTTAATATTTTCATGGAGTAGATCAGAGAGTCGCTAGTTTTGTAACGAAATACGCTCTCCCATGGATTGTAGAATGACGAGCAGAGTATAACTGTAAATGTAACTATAGATTTGTTCAGTCGTGACGAACTTTTGAAGCTCATCTTCTCATTCCAGTTTCAATATTGTTAATTTTTATTAGTGACTGAATCCTTAATTCGATTTACTAACCTAGAGAATAATCTTAAAGATCACATAAATATGACAACTTGGGGACAACAGTTATAATACTTTAATGACGGTGCAATCCTTTAAGAAATACGTGTTGTTGTCGTGGTCTTCAGTCAGAAGACTGGTCCGATGCAGCTCCACAGGCTCTTCTATTCTGTGTATGCTTCTTCAACTCCGAAGAACTACCGCAACCAACATCCTTCTGAACCTGGTTACTGTACTTAAGCCTTGGTCTTTCGCTACAATTTTTTCTCCCCACACTTCAATCCATTACCAAATTGACTCTTCCTTGATACTTCAGAATTTGTCCTGTCAACTTATTCCTTCTTTTAGCGAATTTGTGCCATAAATTTCTATTTCGACAGTTTTCGTAGTTCTTCCGTAACACACATTTCAGAAGTTTCTATTGCCTTCTTGTCTCAGCTGAAATATATATGCGAAGTAATTGACGTCTTTAGAAATTACAAATTATACATCAAAACGTATGCAGAACTACTGTATGTTACACAGTGTGAAAGACTGGCACATTGCAGACACTGAAAGACTGACATGGATGTTGTTGTGGCCTTCAGTCCAGAGACTGCTTTAATGCAGCTCTCCATTCTACTCTATCCTGTGCAAGCTTTGTCATCTGCCAGTACCAACAGCAACCTACATCCTTCTGAATCTGTTTAGTGTATTCATCTCTTGTTCTCCCTCTACGGTTTTTACCCTCCACGCTGGCCTCCAATACTAAATTGGTGATCACTTGATGCCTCAGAATATGTCCTATCAAGAGATCCCTTCTTCTAGTCAAGATGCGCCACAAATTTTCCTTCTCCCCAATTCTATTCAATGCCTCCTCATTAGTTATTTGATCTACCGTTCTAATATTCAGCATTCTTCTGTAGCACCACATTTCGAAAGCTTCTATTCTCTTCTTGTCTAAACTATTTATCGTCCACGTTTCACTTCCATACATGGCTACACTCCATACAAATACTTTCAGAAACGATTTCCTAACACTTAAATCTATACTCGATGTTCACAAATTTCTCTTCTTCAGAAACGCTTTCCTTGCCATTGCCAGTCTACATTTTCCCCTCTCTACTTCGACCATCATCAGTTATTTTGCTCCCCAAATAGCAAAACTCATTTACTACTTTAAGAATCTCATTTTCTAATCTAATTCCCTCAGCATCACCCGATTTAATTCGACTGCATTCCATTTATCATCGCTTTACTTTTGTTTATGTTCATCTTATATCCTCCCTTCAAGACACCGTCCATTCCGTTCAGCTGCTCTTCCAGGTTCTTTACCGTCTCTGACGGAATCACAAAGTCATCGGTGAACCACAAGGTTTTAATTTCTTCTCCATGGACTTTAATTCCTACTGCGAATTTTTCTTTTGTTTCCTTTACTGCTTGCTCAATTTACAGATTAAATAACATCAGGGATAGGCCACAACCCTGTCTGACTCCCTTACAAACCACTGCTTCCCTATCATGCCCCTCGACTCTTATAACTGCCATCTGGTTTCTGTACAAATTGTAAATAGCCTGACTAACAAGGAATACTAACATAACTGTGACGGTACAAATCAGTGTAATCGATACACTGGTATTCCCCATGGTATTACGCATCAATGGCTGTTTAAATTGCCGGTTGTATCGAAAAACACGGGTGACCTTCTACAAACGTAACTTTGGTTGTTTAATCTATGTAGCACACAGGGAAGTTCTTTAACATATCATCTTTTCAACGTGATGCGTGACAATTATTTTTGCCTGTTGTGATTCCGTAAGTTTCCCCTACGCTATAACGTGTGATACACTTCTCAGATAAGCAGCAGGACCTACGAGTGAGGATGACACATCATTTCTACGGTTCATCTGAGAACGGCGGCCAGGTGGACTGTCGAAAAATTATGTCAACGTCACTTGTAGATCTGGGTTGCAAACCAGAAAAGAGTATCACATCCTTGATTTTCGATTGTGAATTTTTTGTTTCATAGCGTGGTTTATGGTTAAATTGCTACAGATTATCGCAAATGAATATTATCCTGTAGTTTATCAGGTTGTTTATGGAGATCTAGAAGAGTGTGATCGTTAACGATCGTTCGCCACTGAAATACGTTAGAAGTACTACTCTTCCTTCTTTATTACTAATTTCTGCAAATCCTTATTTTGGCATAAAACTGAATTCAAAACATGCACTTGATATTAATCCAATTACACAACACCAAGACCTGTAAAATTTTAATAATTTTTGAAACAATTTCTTCTACTAGAATACTTACACTACAAGTCATTACTGCCTTTATCTCTGGGAATAAAATATATCTCATTAACGTAGCGCCAGGATAGTTCTAAATTAATTTTTTAATTTAAATGTGAAAGAGACTTTTAGTCGGTATGTTGGTTCAAGATATTAGTGCTTACTTAACCATGAATGCACACTTGACTCACTCTACTTTTGGTTCTCTCCCTCTGTTTATGTTTTCTATGATCGAAGATGTATACTGGCTAACTAACATCTTTGACACCCACCACCTGACGTAAGAAAACGGCGTGTGATGCTGCTGGCTATGGTTGTGTCGTATCTGATCCCATATGGCATCTCCTTCTTCTTAAGTACCAAGAATTTTGCTGTTCAGTTTACTGATGGCAGATAGATGAATTATGATCGTTGTCATAGTGCAGTTTCAAAAAATCAAACCTCTTTAGTGCTGTTTATAACAAAATGTCCCTCTTGGTCGGGTGTCAAATTTACACAGACACCGGTTTGTTTTGCATAGAGTGCTCACGCAGTTTTTATTTTAACAAACTGGCGATAGTTAAGTGATTAAGAATCACACTGAAGTTGACGTACGACGCTGCTTTACCACAATTTGTAGCACATGATTTTCTATCCTTACCAATGCTTGTCTAAACGCCCATTTTAAATAACGTTCTAGTTTCCTTAATATCCCTTGCATAAACGTCCTCTTGAAATAACGTTCTGCCTTAATTAAGCATATGGCAACGGCATTGCCACAGTGGATACACGGGTTCCCGTGAGATCACGCTGTCGGGCGTGGCCGGCACTTGGGTGGGTGACCATCCAGCCACCAAGCGCTGTAGCCTTTTTTCGAGATGCACTCAGCCTCCTGATGCCAATTGTGGCTCCGGTCAAAGAAAACCTTCATAACGATCGGGAGAGCGGTGTGCTGACCACACGCCCCTCCTATCTGCATCCTCAACTGAGGATGACACGGGGGTCGGGTGGCCCTGATGGGCCACTTGTGGCCTGAAGACGGAGTCATCATCATCTCTTAATCAAGCATAGCATACCGGATACATACGCAGTTTAGTAATCCATATAAAACATTATCGTTACGATTCCCACAGGGAAGACTCACCTCAATCTACGTTCAACGCTTATAATTAGTTATTTGCGCCGTTTACTATAATTCTTGGTGCCTGTCACTTGGATCGAACTACTAATAAGTCATAAAAACCCAAGTACATGTTCCTCACACACTTTGAAAGCGAAATGTGAAACAGCAACTTTCAGTTTAAAATTATTTCATCACTTTATTTCGCAATCTAGTCATCGTATCATGTATAAGTGATTCATTGCCATTATTGACCACAGACAGTCAAAATCTTTGATGTGTCCTCTCTGTGATATTTGGTGAAAGCGCAGTCAAATGTTCCCGGTACCTTTAGACAATAAGCTGCTCAGTAGGTACTTGGGCATGCAGTCTGATGACCTTGATGAAATATGGCAGGTGTGTAGATGGGTCAAAACAGGCAACACGTATTTTTTTCAAATTTTCCCAGTTTCACTTTCAAATGGTAAAACACTCTCTAAAGTAATATGGAGCATTACGTGTAGAGGAAACATCTTATATAACCATGATATGTAAAACTGCTTCATACAAAAGTTGAAACTTAACTACGTTTCTTGAAAATTGTGTAATCAGATTTTGCAATAATTTGAAATTTTACAAAATACTCCACCATTGTTAATTAATTATGAAAAGTAGTTCTTATTTTCAATTAACGATATACTGGTATGTGGAATAGTAAAAAAGCTTTAATTGTAAAACAAAATAGCATGTAAGTAATATAAACAATTAGAATAATAACGAATGTTTAGATATTTTAATTACATATGTTCAAGATACTCTCTCAGCACGTTGTGTGCAGCTTATTGTCCGCATATGGTATTTGAGAAAGTATCTCCAGTGCTCATATGTGGATATGGTGTGAAAGCTTCTCTAACTTATGATTTAACAAAACTTTCAGTTATTCAAAATTAATTAACAAAATTTCAAATTATTACAACAGCTTATTACACAAATTTCGTGAATCTTCATTACACTTCATGTTTTATATGAAACATATTGTTTACAGATCACAGTTTCAAAGGTATTTCCTCTGGACTAAATATGACAAATTGTTTTTTCGGCTGTATTTTACCAGTTAAGAGTGAAATTGGGCAAAACAAAAGAGATAGATGTTATGCATTGTTTTTGCATTAGTGGTACCACATGGGAATTGTATATTGTCTTTGATTTAAACATTCTTGGCAACTGATTTAACATTTACTGAATGAGGGTAGCTTTGGTTACATTACACTTTTATATTCGCGAGTTTCAAACCACAACCGTATCCCCAATAACTGATGCATTTCCTAACATTCGTGTAACATAACGCAACACAGATAGCACTCTTTTCCTAAATATTATGGGATTGATGTGCCGTATCAGAAGACACACAGTACTGGCAATTTCTATGATTTAGATTTCCGTCTCCAGACGGCGGAAGTGTACAGTAAGCATTAGCAAGCTTCTGTATCTGTGTGCACTGCAGTGGGGGTATCTGCTCTGAATGCTTCATGGTGGTTCCTGAAGCTCTTAGTACACAGAAGATGTTTCTTGAAGCTTGTCTTATCCCTTTTTCAGGTAAATGATTAATTTTGTAGCTATGTTACGGGTATCAAGGTTAGGAAAGGAATGATATATAATAAGAATTTCATAATAATTTATAAAAAACAACGTATAGTAAGAATAGCTCCTACTGTGTCTTTGTCGTGCTGTACCGGCCATCCAATTGTCTCAGTATTGCAGAGAAGTAATTTTAATTTGTTACGTTGAATTTTCTTCTTCTTACGTCTTTTCAGACTGAAATGATTCCAAATGGGAAAATCGTAGGAGAAAAATGGAATGAAGAGTGCATGAAAATACCTGTGAGCGAGATCATATCTAAGGAAATTACAGTGAGGGAGGCAGCTGGAAGCAAACTACGAGACAATATAAGAGTAATTCAGCATTGATTCCTCAGGTGAGAATAAACAAAAAGTGAGCAAAATCAGTAACACCTTTAACGAAGGAATTCAACTGAAGCCTGAACACAAATCTGTAACGAAACTGGCATTTCTGCTATGCAAAGCAGGAAACGGAAAGAAATATGAGGATCCAGCTGTGAATCAAAGTTTCAGCTGATATTCTCCCATTTTTGTATCACCAAACAACTGAAGAGTTGATGTTGTCCTGCAGAAAGATGATCCTGTAGGAAGCATTTACGCAGCCGACGAAAGCGGCTGTATATTTGCAGAGGCATCTTTAAAATGATTGGAACTTTTCGTTCACAGGACTTGCCCAAACTAAGTAGGAGCCATCATTCCTAGTACTAAATGGCCGCTGCAGCCACATAGGTTTGGAAGTTACTTTGTTTGCAAGGAAATACCACGTTCAAACGATAAGCCTTCCTTCTCACAGTACACACAAGCCTCAGCCCTTAGATCGGACAGAAAGGCAGCCTTTCATAAGTGACTAAAACCAAGCATGTAGTGCGTGGCTGAGGAAATACCAGCCAATGATGATTCCTGCAAAGGATGTTGCACAACTTGTCAACATTACCTTCTCTTCAGACTGAAAAATGGACTTGGCACAATCAGGATATGTATGAACAGAACCTTGCCATTTAATTCCACATACATTCACAGATCTGGATTTACTCCGTCAAGAGCGTTTTCACGAGAATCAACCTACAGAATTTTTTAAAATTATTTCCCGTGTTTAATGTTCTTCAATTAGTGATTCTACGCGTATTGTTCCCCCTTTGTGCGATTTTTTGTAATTGTGTTCTGCTCCATAAATTTCCGATTACTTTGTAGTAACATTACGTGTATTAATGAATTACATAGGTCATTTTTGGTATTACTAAAAGATATATGGCACGACAAGTTTACTATGCAGAATTAAATACTTTCTCCAAAGAACAGGGGCTTTTCTGACTACTGTCCATCAAGTGATTCCTTCTTCTTGATCCTATGATTTTGCTTTTATATTAGCTTTTGTGTACTAATGCTTAACTTGAAAAACAGATACATGTGTAATATTTACGTACATATATAAAAACTGTATATGGTAGATAACGTAAATAATGGCAAATAAATCGTATATAAATATATGAATAAGCAAAGAAAAATTCTGTTTCACCACAATGAGAATGAATTTGTCTAAAAACTACTTTTGTAAGTATATCTAGACCATTGTTGGATTTAGCTATGGTTTTATTTCTCATGTACTCACTTTTGTTATAAGGTGTTTTCCCGTCATCCCACAGTGTGCTACGGTTTTTGTAGGTTGTTGAATGGCAAGGTTGAACTCATTTAAATGAGTTATTATTATTATTTTTGAAACTACTAAATCATCCCTATACTGAAAATCGAAGAAACTGTTAGTTCGTCATATTTACAGTACCAACTATATCGCGAATGTGTGCAATGGTGACGACGGTGAGCTTCGATTAAATATTTGACGAGTTATGAACATTATAAGTTTTTTATTCGCCTTTAAGTACACTGAATCAGAGTTTCAAAAGGGTTTACATCTGAAATAAGAAGACACTGAAAGCATCTGAAATGTGGTGCCACGAAAAAGAAAAGCAAGTGGCTTTATGTTTCTGGACTAGCAGCCACTGCAAATACGAACCAGCCAGCGACGATATTCAGCAGTTCCAATAGTTATCTCTTATACCTCAAACTGCTTTTCCACATTTGTAAGAAGTTTGTATTTTCATTTGACCACTTTTTAAATCCAGGAAGTACATCGTTATATCATTTATGTGTAAGACATGCCCATTAGTAACCAGTCTGAGAGAAACAGCCATGCTGCAGTATCGTATTAATGTATCGTATTCGGAACTGGTCGTACGGTAGATACTACACGATGTTTATGTCTTCTTCTAACTTTTCTTCGCAAAAAGCATACGAAAATTTCTTAAAAACGTGGGACGACGGAGCTTCCATCAAAAAGAAAGCTTTACTCATAATCAGTTTCAAAATGAAATGCAGGTAAAGTTCCTGAATGTGTGCATTTTGAACACAATGACGTACGAACGTGAAACGTGGACCATAGTTATTTCGTAGATGACTGAAAACATTCGAAACGAGGCGGCATGGTAAAATACTGAAAATTTAAAAGAAATGGAAACAACAAATGTTTTTTCTTTCAACTGGACCAGACGGACTATATCTTCATATAGGAACGATTTTGAAATAGTTTGAAATATCCTAAGACATACCCAGTCTTTGTATTTTGAGTCATCAGTCTTCGTATCGGCTTGATGTGGCCCGTTACGAATTCCTCTCCCGCACCAATATCGTCATTTCAGAGTAGCCCTCGCACTCTGCATCCTTAATCATTTTCTGGAAGTATTCCAATCTCTGACTTCCCCTAGAGTCTTACCCCCCGCTCCCTACAGTGTCGTCTACAACCATGGAGGTTATTCGCTGATGCCTTAAGCCTGTCCCTTCCTCTTGTAAGCGTTCTCCATAATTTACTTTCTTCGTTGAATCTGCGGAGAGGTTCCACATATCCTATCTTATCAATACACCCAATTTTCAACAGAGGTCTGCAGTATCACATGTCAAACGCATCAATGCCCTTCTGTTACGGTTTAACTACCGTCCGTATTTCACTAGCATACAATGTTCCCTACGTACAAACTCAGAAAATTCTTCCTCAAATTGAGACCTGCGTTTGATATCAGTAGACTACTCTTGGCCATGAATGTTTTTGGCAGTGCTACGCCGATAATAAAAGGAGAGGCTGCTAAAGAAATGGCAGAATAACCAGGAACAATGAATAATTTGGATTGGTATATAGAAGAATTATATGGAGCAAGAGGTCGTGCACTTGCTGTAGACATGAAGGATAAAAAATAACTGTTTGAGGATGGCAAGGGGTTTCCAGTCATTACAGAGGAAATTGAAATGTCACTTAACGGTATGAAATGTGAAAAATCAATTGCTAGAGATAGAATTTAGATTGAATTCATCAGTGGATTAAGCGAAGGAAAGGCGGAGAGACTGTATTTTTGTAACTACATTTATCATACAGTGAGTGGACGTATAACTTTAGAAATACTGTGATGGTACAAATATCACGAAAAAATAGGTCTCGAGATGTACAGCATGTATGACAATAGCTTTGACAACTACGCAAAAGGTCTATTAAGAATAATGAATGGACGATGGTGTTCAAATGTTGAGAGAGAAGTAAACGAAGATTATTTCCACTTGATAATGGGTAAAGGAACGAGAGATGCAACTGATCTGTTACGAGTGTCTGGAGGAAGGTACCAGGGCAATGATATAGGAATCTGTACAGTTTTTGTATACTTTGGCATTCAATGGACTAAGCATTTAGAAGCCTTGACGAACATTGGAATTAGGTGGAAGGAAGGAATGCTAATAAGAAATTCATACATCACACAAAGAGTGAAATGTGACTAGGGCCTTCGTCGGGTAGACCGTTCGCCGGATGTAAGTCTTTTGATTTGACGCCACGTCGGCGACTTGCCCTTCGATGGGGATGAAATGACGATGATTAGGACAATACATCACCCAGTCCCAGAGCCGAGAAACTCTCCGAACCAGCCGGGAATCGAACCCGGGCCGTTAAAATTTACGTTCTGTCGCGTTGACCACTCAGCTACCAGGGGCGGACGCACAAAGAGTAAATGCAGGAGTTGGAATTGAGATGATACAAGAAACTATAGCTGGAAGAGAGGTTATTCAAGGCTGTTGTCTTTTTCCTGCTCAATTTAAAACCCTTTTAGATGAACTACTACAACAGTAATGTGATGTAATGCTGGGAGGAAATACAATAAAATGTATAGGATTTGTTGATGTTGTGACATACGTAGAGAAAATGAAAAGACAGGTAACAATGTTTTACAGGAAATGAACATCCGCTGTTAGGAACATGTAATGAACAGCAATAGGGCCGCGTATGTTACGAGGCAATGGAGATATGGTAATGAAAATTTGTGACGATTTAGTGGAACAAGTGCATAACTTCAGAAATCTAGGACGTAAAATTACCAGTTGCTTGACATGCAACCAGTGTATAAAAACAGGGATAGTTACAGCAAGAGAAATGTTTTAGAGAAGGGGAAGTGCTGAATTAATAACAACATACTCAGTTCCCTTCTACACTGCCAATATCATTTGTAGGTTCCTTCTTGTTATTGTGTTTGATGTACGAGTTCGGACGAAAAGGAGAGACTGCCGACTTCAGTAAAAAGGCTCGTTACAGCGCATTTGGTTGCGTGTCGTTATTGTGTGAAACGTTTAATCGAAATTGATTGATTCAATAGAATTGGGCGAGCTATCTAACTTGTGACTTCTTACTGTACTGTGCCGAGAGGCAGAAAGGGTGAAATTGGTGAGCATCATGTAGAATGTGACATGCGCAAACATTTTGAGCAATGGAAGGAACGAGTGAAGACATGTCTGGAATAAAATACTTCCTATATTTTAGGTGACTAAAACAAATTCAGCACTTTTCGTAAATACATGGTTTACTGTCTACTTCTTACGAGAGACACACCGTTCCCGCTAATCTGCAGCGTAATGGCAGAGTTAAAGAATTATCCGAATGGGAGGGAAATCGGCAGCTGTGATGTACAAGTGCAGACAAACAAATGATAATGATTACAGAATAACTGAACGATTTATTATGGAGAAAGACCTTCACAAATTGAGAGAGTGAACAGTTGTGTTTATGCAAGTAGTTACTCGGCTTTGCATTGATTGATAAATTTGTTGGATATCCTGTTGAGGGCCAAATTCTGTCCAGTTGGCATATTAGATTGCCGAAATTGTGCCAAATTCGGTTCAACTGGCGAATTACAATGTCTAAATCCCGAAATGACAGTGAAGGCTCTGGCCATAAAGCTCCGAACATTCTCAAATGGGGAGAGATCCGGCGATCTTGATGGCCAAAGACTAAGACAATCAGAAGAAACTCGCGCCGTGTGAAGACGGGTATAATTCAGCTTAAACATTAGTCCAGGATGGCTTGTTATGAAGGGCAACAAACGGGGCGTACAATACAGTCGACGTTCCGCTGTGCTGTAAGGATGTGGCTGATGACAATCAAACGGGTCCTGCTACGAAAAATAAAGGCACCCCGGCAATCACTTCTGTCTGTCGGATTGTATGGGGCGCTACAGTCAAGCTGGTAGAACACTGTAGTTCGGGGTGAGAGAGGAAGTGGGCCCTGATGATCACTGATGACTTGTCTAACTCTATTCGGAACACTGTTTGCTGATTGACATAAGTAACTGAACGTACGTAAAAAGCTGTAGTTCCACAGATATGACGTCACCGACATTAAGGTGCGTGAAAAACTAAGTTTTGATTAAAACAGCACGCGGCGAATGCTCCACATCAGGAGTGACGTTTTAACTTATCACACCTTTGCTGCTAACTGTATTCGAAACCCAGTTTGCAGACATCATCTACATATATCACTCAATTTACCTGCAGAATAATATTAATGTAGGACACACAGTTCAGAAGATATGCACCACAAACATTCTTATGCGTGAAAACTAGATTTTGCTTAAAATGGGGAGCAATAAAATTTTAACATTACGTATGACGTTTTAATCTATTACTTCTTCGATACTAATTCTATTCGCACCACACTCTGCATACAGGATCTACGTATACCACTTGATGTACCTGTAAAAGTATAAAATTATACGACAAATTTTTCTGGAGATATAACGTCATGAATATTTTCATGGTTGAAAAACTCACTTTTGCTCAAAATAGAGTCTATATTACCCAGTCTGCATTTGTACAGTGTTTCATAATGAGAGAACTTTGCGACTTCAGAAACTGTAATTATGACATGAAACATTTAATAATTTTTTCTTGATTATATATTTAAAGGCAATTATTAAACACATTTGTGAAGTAAGCAAACATTTGAAGCTGTTTTGATTCTTCAAAATGTTGCCTTGTGTGATGAAAGAAACGTCAAAAGCGAACGTGAAGCACATGCAGACAGCAGTGAACAAGAGCGTATAAAGTGAAGTTGTAAGAGAATGAGGAATCGCGGAGGCTGTCCCGGCAGTTAAGCGACAGACACTGTAGCTGATAACTGCGCTTTGGCAATGAGACAGAGCGCTTGCAAGAATTTGCGCAGCCTCTAGTACGTTGCCTTCTGCTCTCCAGCTTGCTTGTGCTCGGTGAATGGCATGCGGCAGCCAGCTCGACGCACTGAGGGCTCCGGAACTAATTTCGGCTCTCGAGGTGATCCGGCGCTCGGCGCACCTCTTGAAACTCTGCAATACCGCAGCCGCCCCCCGCCGCGGCCGCCGGCAGCCCACAGCTGGAGTGGAGGACAATCGCCGCTGTCAACTTTGTCGTGCCGTGGGGTGCGTCGTCACGAGCAGCGAGCGTCAGCATACTGCTCCCATAGTGCCGTCTAGAGGCCCAGGTACCGCAAACAACAATGTTTAACGTCAGCCATCATTGAGAAACGATTGCATATTTTCTGAACCATTTGTAGAAATGGTTATTACACTACTTCAACTCTAGAGATGACTTACACCAATGCTTAAAATTCATAATTGGGAACATTCTCAAACAGAAGACGCAAGTTTCTAGGAAAAAAAAAAAAAAAAAAAAAAAAAAAAAAAAAAAAAAAAAAAAAAAAAAAACGGAAAATCTGCGCAAAGCATAATCTACGTATATACGTCATGCTCGAACACATGGATACTTGCAACTGTAAAAACTGAGCTGAAACAATGGAAGACGAATTATCCAGAAATACAACGAGACGCTTATCGCGAAATCTGACAACAAATGGCGCAAATAATCATTTTTCTGTACCGGTGAAGACGTATTCATTCCCCGCGTTCCGTTAACACTCACTGTTTCAAATATGCGCTTCGATTTAAAGCAATTACAATTTCCCATTTCTCTTGTGTTCCCTATAAGTATCAGCATGCCACAGGGCCAATCACTTTACGTAGCAGATATTAAACATTCCGGGCAACGCCGGACACTGTGTCAAGTAGTGGATATAACTGCCGTATGTGCCGCTCGGAGAAGCCGCGCGGTCTCAGGTGCCTTGCCACGGTTCGCGCTGCTCCCCCCGTTGGAGGTTCGAGTCCTCCTTCTGGCATAGGTGTGTATGTTGTTGGTTTAGGTTAGATTACGTAGTGTGTGAGCCTAGGGACCGATGACCTCAGCAGTTTGGTCCTATAAGGACTTACCACCAATTTCCAAATATAATTATCTCTTTTTGCGGCGCATAATTTACAACTGAGATAGTCTGATGAACGTTCCTAAAGATGTTAGCTGTTAGTTCTACCTTTTCCAAATAAATGCTGTAAATGCGTATGACAGACTGTTTGGTGATGCTTGTTTTGCTTTATATTTTGATGTGAAGTCCAACCTTAATTTTGCACATTTGCGTCGTCAGGTACGCCAGAAACATGTTGTGTTCTGAAGAACTGTATTGAAAAAAAAAATTGTTTGTTTATTTCGTGTTGAACGAGCAAGTTCCCGATAAGGTGGCCCAGTGATGGTTTACTTGATGAGCAGAGCGGCAGTGTGGGTCATTAAAAAGGGTGAAGACAGTGGTCGGCGCCTAGAAGAGTCGGTGGACTGCACCGTCAAGAGAGACTTTTATTTTGTTGTTCACTAAATTGAGTGAAAAATATTGGATTTTGTTTAATTCTTGTAACGTCTTAGTTTTAAGGCTATTTAGTTTGAATAAGTTATTCACAAAATAATTACGGAAATATTAAGCAAGATGGTGGGGAGTAGCCTCTCCAGAAACTGAAACATAACTTATTCAGCGTTTGAAATCTCTCTGAAGATGACTAGAAAAAGGGAAACCATAAATACTGATTCCAGTTATTTTATACAGAGTGATCCTAAAAGATTTATCACATAATAGATTCATGAAGGATTTATACGGAGATAATTCAGATACTTAGAGTCAAATAACAACTGTGACTTATCAGTTTTCATAATTGAGCATTTTAGAACTTAACCGTTAACAGAAAATGTTGTTAACACTTTAAGCTCTTTCTTTCGTTAGAAGGGTCAGCGTCGTACGTAGAAAATTTAATTAACAAATTTACAACTGGCCGAGGCTATAAACGCAATTAAAAAGGATTTGTTTTCGGCGAGACGACAGCATTATGCACGGTCAATTAATCACCTCATGAAAATATTTTGTCATTGCTGAATAGAGACTAAAATATCACGATAACATGAATTCTTACCTATGTAGGCAATGGAGTGCTACCGAACAGTGCTATCTGGTATTAGTATTTAACATTGTCAAAAACTGTTTTCAGCATGTTAATTGAGCTAACGTTGTCGGATTACCCTGAAGTGACATATGAGAAATGGAAATAGAAAACAATCTGATTCCCAAATGTCACGCTTGTTAAGAGAATCAAAAACAGTACAGGCTACCTCTTCTTCTACGTAACATATTTGTACCCCGAAAACTGAGAGGATAATATGATTAGAGATCAGAAACGAGCTTTGTGTACTCGCTTTAAAAACGTCAGCGAGTCCTGCGACGTCATCTACGAACTCTTCTCCCTGTGGCCGTAGACTGGACTCATGAGTCTCCGTCGCAGTCCGTTCGTCACCTTAAGTTACGTCGTCCAAGACGCGACAGTTGGCTGCGACTGCGACGCTGTCCCCTCCTCTTTTCCCATCCTGGCAGACGGCGGCAAGGCCGCAACGCGACAGGAGTCGTCGCTGTTTCCCAAGCCCTGGTCGGCGGCGGCGGATTCCAATACATAAGAAAAATAAGAATTCCGATTTTCTTGCTGTAAAAAATACTGTACGTTAATGGAACAAAGTTACATCGGCTCCCAGAGTTAGTTTTTCGATACAGATTCTCCTTTTACTTTAAAAAATTGAAAAGTATCTCATCCGGTTTTGCGTGTTTTTTTCGCTGTATATTACTTCTCTATCGATTGTGAGGAAAGTAAAAGGCACAAAAAATCGATGTTTGCATATCTTACAGTTTCACATCACAGCATGATAATGAGGTATCAATTTTTCCGATATTCGTCACAGTTATTCCGATACTTAATTTACAAGTAACTTACTGCATAAAATTTGAATTGTGTACAGTCAAAAATGTGGTCGCTGGCTACTTTGCGTATGGTTCATGTTAGGCCATACATCGTTGCCGATGAAAAGAAGCTAACATATCGAAATTATTTTTAAAGTTGAGATCAGAATGATATCGATCTCTGTTTCCGAGATTTGGGCTCATGTATCTCCGGGAGCGTCGCGACTAGCCGCCAGTTCTGTCGACGCGCAACGTGAATCATGTGGTCATCACACGATAGAGAATGCATTTGTTTGGTTTCGCTGGCGCATTTGGACCTAATGAAACCATTTTATGTCATATATTTCTCCGGTATGAGTTACTAATATTTCTCCATATGCTCTTGACAATTTCATTTAAAATGCCACGAAATGTAGGTTTCTTAAAAGTAAAGACATGCTGCCTTCAATATATTTTCTTCTCATTCTTGGGAAGAGGATAAATTACTCACCTCTAGTATTTTCTTCTGAACCTGGACGAGGATACCCAAGTAGAAGTAGGCGTCCTAACAAAACCAACAAATGTCAACAATTTAAGTTTTTCAACAGAGCGAAAAAAACGTTCAAATTAGTTTAATATCAAGACACCAATCTACCGTTTACTTTCAAAGTAAAGGTATTGTAAAATGTAACTTTCTCGTTGTACTTTAGATTGTTCATTTTATAATGTACTTGCCGTTTTCAATTTTTATCGTAACAAAAAAAGAGTAATGCGAAAAGTGACCTGCAAGTTCATTTTTATCATTCTAATTCTACATCTGCATGGATTATACTGATTTTCATAACAGGACTGAAAAATTTGCATTAATGGGAAAATAATATATATTTCACTCACCTGCCAGTTTGAACTGTGCACTAATTTCTTCCCAAATTCTGACTCTGAACAAAGTGTCCCTATATTTAGGGTTCTTCAAATCGTAAAGGCAAGGATGTTGCGAGACCAGCTCACAGAGCATCACATCCTGTGAGTGGCTCATTTCAGTTTTCCTTGACTGGCTCGACATCTTTCTGGCAGCCGTACGTCTTTGTGTCGTCCGACTTCCGTCGCAACACTGCTCACTGGTGCAGTGCTGCGGCAGCTGCCGCAACAGTCGCGCGTCGCATCCCAAACTCGAACAGCGCATGTGCCTGCAAGCAACTTCTGACGTCACGTAGCGACCCGTCGCAGTCGGTAGTGTGCGTCGCGTCTTGGACAACGTACCTTTTAGTCTGTTGTCGGGTGCAAGTGGACTCTACTGGCTTAGAAAAGACATGAGTACACAACGGATTTGCAGCAATCCTCCTGCAACCGCAAACATTTTCAAAGGAATTTCCGCTGTTACGCTGTAAAATACTACTCATCTATACCACACAATCGTGATTTCTGCATTACAGCCATTCTCAAGTGCAAGTTGAAATGCCACAAAATATCCGACCCGCTTAAATGACAGACGCAAGTTGTGTACCAATACAAAGACTGATAGGTTAACAGTGAATATTGTTCTCTTTACGCATACTTTTATATAGATAAATATTTTAGAAGACTTTTGTAAATATATTTTAATATTTGATGTGTATCCCAAGGATATCTAAAAATTACGTTGACATACTATACACGTTCACTCGAGACGTTAACGAGTCCATAACGACAGTGCCAGAAAGTATGATATGTGGATGAAGTGGAATGTATAAATACTGATTAATTGTTAAAAGAAACTGCAGAAATGAATCATAAACTGTCAGCTCGCTATTAGCAGTTGCCATGAGCAAATTAAAATATAAATAGGAGACTTTCTTATCGCAGTGAGATAACGGTGACATTGCTCTGTGCCCAGTCTTCGTTTGACGCAGCACGTGTCTATTCCCATGGTGGAGGTACAACAAAGAAGAATACAACAATTTTGTTGGCACTGGACGAAATTTTTATGTTTTTCGTGCGAATCGTGGACTGTAATGTGAATCGTATTCCAGATATCAGCCCTACTCTAGTGGAACATGGAACACACGTGTAGGTGTTTGCTTTGTATGACTTAATTTACGTCTTACATCCTCCACAGTCTCACAAAGCACAGCTTTGCCACTATTAATAATGAATGCTGTTCAATCCCACAGATGGCCCTTTTTCGACTATATGTCCACATCTACTCTGCAGATCATACTTGAATGCCTGACAGGGGGTTCATCGAACAACATTCCCTGCATTTCTCTACCGTTCCACTCTCGTACAGCGCACAGGAAGAACCAACACTTAAATCTTTCCGTGCGAGCTCATTTTTCCTTTTTTGTTATAGTTATCGCTTCTCTTAATGTAGGTGGGTGTCAACAAATGTTTTCGCTTTCGAGGGAGAAAGCTAGACACTGAAATTTCGTGAACAGGTACTGCCGAAACGGGAAAGAGCTTTAATGATTGCCACCCCAACTCGCGTATCATACCCATGACACTCCCGCCATTGGTTCGCTATAATACGAGCTAACCTACTTTGAACTTTTTCGATGTCCCCTGCCATTTATATTTCGTAAGGATCCCACACTGCAAAGCAATACTCTAACAGTGGATAGACAAACCTGGTGTAGCCAATATTTTTAGTGCATTTGTTGCATCTAAGTGTTCTACCGATAAAACAAAATCTTGGGTTCACTTCGACCACTGCCTCCTCTCCAATTCACTCGGATTAATCTGAACAGACGACGTGTGTCACTCGTGCTTCCAGTGTCATCGTTGAACGCACAATTGTAACCGTGCCCTCTCTGAGGCTTCATCAAAGGAAACCGCAACAATAGTCGCTGTGCTGACAGTACGTACTACTCCAGACATCGTCGCAATTCTGTTGCTTAAATATGCGCAGTTCCCAACTAGAAGCGCGCGACAGTGCAAACAGAACGCCCTTTATCTCGAGCGCCAGGCGCAAGGGGCAGCTGCAACTTTGCTTGGACTCATCGATTCCGTATTCGCATGACTGTCATGACATCACGTCCAACGCGAGCAGAACGATTTACCGCCGTCTTTATACGTCACGATTCGGCAAAGGTTAAGGTCCGACCCTTGCTGGTTGACATTTCTCTTCCTTCCGTGAGCCAAAAAAATCCTTTCTCCCCTTAACAAATAACAGGATTTATTTATTAAATACACAATGTTGATGGTGTTGATTCTATCAACTCGAACGTTGGTGGCTTCCTTCGTTTAGGATGTCATAGGATCAGTGGTAGAAAAACGATCGTTTCTTCCACTATTCATCAGCAATGTGCTTGCATCTTCAGTATCTACACAATTAATGTGCAGTTTTATGAACTGAAAGTAATTTTTCTCGTAAAAGAAATGGGTTTACTCGTGCAAATACGAATGGGTGCAACTACCTGCCACTCAGATCACATCAAATTCCTTCCGTGCCCAATAAATGGTCAGATATAAAATTGCAGGATAGAATAAATAGTTATGTGGGTGGACTACTTGTTTTCAATTTACAATTTTCAACACTAGTTGCAGCTGTAATTTCACGATTTCACGATTATTGACAAGCAGTTTCAACGATATTTTTCATCATCAGGCCCTCTAAATATGTAGTGGCCTAATTTTCCCCAAACAACATGTCAGACATTCCCACGTGAAGTATCCGGTATCCGCATCAGCTCTTGTAGAAAGCAACCACACACACCAGACTATATTTACTCTCACCGTATGTGCTTTGCTAACTACAAGAGCTGATGCGGATACTATTTATTTTCACGTGGGAGTTTCTGACTGATGTATATCTGGAAGCCACCTTATATTTAGATGACCTGATTATGACCAAGTGTATCTTCCAAACCGGTTGCCAATAAACTGATAATTAACATACAGCTGATGGTGGTGTTGACAATTGTGATATTCTTACCGGCTGTGGTCATCTTATGTATTTAACAAGGAGGGATGCCGAAATTTTTCTTCGCTTATGGGTTGTGTAATTTAGTGGATTTTTACCGGGTTGACGTTTGCTCTGGGTTGAGGTAAGACTTATCTGTTGAGTAGGCACTTTGTCTCATAGCAGTTATTGGTGGTGCAGAATTGGTTTCGATTACATTCTTTCATGAGAAAAGGAGCACTAAATACGGTGGCACCTTACGTATTCTTCCTTTAGTTTCCTAAAACGAACAATAGAGAGGCAGAAAAGTAGGACATGGAACGGTAGTAAAGATCGAACCCAAGCCAAAACCTGAGCACTCTTGTGCACTATCATCTGCACTATGAGAACCACAGACACAAATTATATACGGCGACCCACCTGAATCTGCTGGAGCAATGGCCTGATTGGCTAACTTCAATGCTAATCAAGTCGGAAACGGCGCAAAGTGTCGAATTTTCTCTTAACTATCATTTCTTAGCACAATCTACTGAGCGATAACTTCAGAAGCGTCTCAGACGGTTTCTGACCGCTCTGAACACACACACACACACACACACACACACACACACACACACACACACACACACACATGAACGCACGCACGCGCACTCATGTAGGGAGCGTTAAGACCACTGCCGCCTTCTGGAGCTGTAGACTTGTGACATGCTAAACATTCAGCCGGAGCAGAGAGGACTGGGGAATTACTCCTGCAACAATACATACCGGAGATGGCGAAATTCATTGAACTTGGGAATTTCAAATAAGGCTGAACGCTACGGCCGGGCATGTTGCATAGAGGGCACCTCGCAAATGGCGAAGCTGGTCTTTTCATCTTTTGCTATTGTAGGGGGTATCTATGGAAAGTCACTGAAGGGCGGTGAAACCTGGAGTGGGCAGTAAGGTTTTGGACTCCCACACCTCCTCACAAAGTGGAGGTCACAAGCACACTTTGTTGAACATCGTCCTCCGCAGCAAACGACGCTTACGTGTCCTTTGTTGACCTAATAACGTCATCATTTACCACTACAGAGGGCAGGGGTCATATCGTGGTATGGCAAATTGAGCAGTATTAAGCTCACGTTGATGTCCTGGCACGGAATTCGTCTGATCCGGACTTCCAGGAATACCTTATCGCGCTCAATCTGCAGGTCCACAAACGAACAGTTCGTAATTTACGTGAACTGGGTATACACCCTGCCTGAAAGTCTTCAAACGGCTTGTCGAATCGTTTCTATGCAAAATCGCTGCTGTATTGCGCCCTTAGGTGGACGAGAAAGCTATTGAGGGAATGGTAATAATGTTTTGGCCCATCAGTAGGTATTTGATGTTTATTGACATGGAAGTAGTAATTTCATTATACTGCATCACAGAAGGAGATATTTCCATAAACTGCTTCATGAGGACACTTGCCTTCAACTTTGACGTGCTGCTAGGCGGCCATAGTGTTTAGTCATAAGCACAAGCAATGATGATGTCACAATGGTTGCTGTTAAATGCCTCGTCTAAGACTTTTGGGATATACATATTCACAGGAGTTGCCAATTTCAAATGTGTTTTTCTCTGAATCAAAACCTCTACAGCACCTTGTAACGATACCGACTATAGCTTTCCATAGAAGTCTCTTAAACAATATTCAATGTATCTCCAAATTGATGATACGGAACACACAGAAAATCAATAATGTGATTGTAGTTAACAAAATAGCATTATAACTGCCTCTATGCAACAGTTTTTGCTATAATGCCATTAGATGTTTCATTTCAAACACTTCATTGGAAGCTATTAATTTTGTAAAAAGTAAAAAGTATGTTTTGGTGCAAAATGAATAATTCATACGGAAAAATGTCATTATGAAGTACTTCAAATAACTTAGATTCCTATAGCTTGTGAGTTTTATAAATAGTTTGTCCTTTCAAGCATAAGTGCATTATTTTTAATTAACAAATGTAATTAACGTGACTTAGATCATGAACTCCGCCGGCCGCGGTGGCCGTGCGGTTCTGGCGCTGCCGTCCGGAACCGCGGGACTGCTACGGTCGCAGGTTCGAATCCTGCCTCGGGCATGGGTGTGTGTGATGTCCTTAGGTTAGTTAGGTTTAAGCAGTTCTAAGTTCTAGGAGACTTATGACCTAAGATGTTGAGTCCCATAGTGCTCAGAGCCATTTGAACCATTTTTTTTAATCATGAACTCCGAAAACGTAGCAAACAGATCAGTGCATGACTATTTGCGCAATGTGTGTTTCACAAAGGTCATTACAGACAGCAGTTCCGAAATGTGAGGCTAACAAACTATTCACAACGTACAAAAGAGCAAGTATCGTCTGCGTACCGCAGGGAATTCAGTCGCGATGCCCCTGACTAGCAACAGTAAAAGTAGACCGAAACTATTCCAGTCAGGTCTCCTCGTTACTATACAAGAATGGGTTCAGGAACAAAATAGTATGTGCGTAAAACGGTATCAGGAAAGACGGATGACCCAGACCAGCCGCTGACATTTACTTCAAATAAACGAAATGACCATATTCCATCCAGTAACATGCTATTAATAAGTACACGGCGTTTCAGAAAGATTCAACCGACTGCAACAAACTACGTTTTCTAAATTGATGAAACTGATATTTTACAAAAGCATAACATACTTTCCTTTATTTTCAAAGAACCAAGACAAAATTCCTTGTCAATGTGGGGCAGCATATATAGGCCAAACATGTCGTACAGTACATGAACGCTGCGATGAACATCAGCGCCACACACGCCTTCGTCAACCGGAAAAGTCGGCAATTGCGGAACACTGTTTGAATACAGCACATACCGTGATTTATGAAACGACGGAAGTTTTATTCCCGGCATCATCTTTCTGGGACTGCGTCATTAAGAAAGTAATACATATCCGTACAGCCGATAATCTCATCAATAGGGATGCGTGATTTCAACTGAGCACAGCCTGGAACCCTGCAATGGCTGCTATTAAATCAAGTCACGAAAATCAAGATTTTTCGGCAACTGAGCTCAGCCTGGAACCCTGCAATGGCTGCTATTAAATCACGACGTTAAAATCAAGAATTTTCGAATACAGACACGTCATGACACTGGTCTAGTACGGATTTTTAGTGAGTAACGTCTGGCCGCGGTGTTAGTAAACACAGTGTACAGTCTACGTGCAGGAGAGCTGCTCTGCGATTTTCGCCAGAAGGCTTTTGAGTATGTCACCATCTATCTGGGGTTCATTGCGCATGCGTGATTTCCGTGCCTGCGCATTCTTTGCGCGCGTGTTCTAGAAACGCGGTATTAAGCGTACCTAGCCACCAGCAAGATTGAATGACCTGAAGATGTCGGACAGTTGCTCCGAGGAAATATTATGGAATTTGCCCAACGTGACTCGGCGGGAAACTGAAGTCTATTTACAACCATATAGCCGTCTGCGCAGTATCTGTTACGTTATTTGTCATTCTTGACTCACGCTGTTAAGCTTTCGGTGTTCAACAGTTCTCTTTGTGATAAGCACGTGTTTATTTCGGCTAATTTTTCCTAAGGACTGTCTGTTGTGCAATTAGAAAGTTTATGGAGAAGAGGATTAGCAGATATGGAGACAAAGGAATTGTCGCAGCAGTGCCTCATTCTAAAAACCAACATAGTGAATGTGAATCTTTCAGAGATGATGATAATGAGGTAGGTGTCGCTGAAGTCTCAGAACTGCAAGTAGATGAAGGTCATGAAGAATCTCTTTCCGAATGTGGAGAAAAACAATTTAGCGCAAATTCTGTTGAGTGTGACTTATCGATTTCTCGTAATGGAAATGAAATTTGGGCTACAGTTCCTCAAGGTGAAATTCCTAGAGCAAAAAGGATGTATTTCATTGACAAAGTGCGTGCGTGTGTGTGTGTGTGTGTGTGTGTGTGTGTGTGTGTGTATGTGGGACAACAATAATGGTCGCATCGTTTATGAGGACTTGGAATAGGCTATACAAATATGCATGACACGGAAAAGGGTCTTGGTGGTCCTGATTGGCGTTTGCAAATCAAGAAATGAAGATATAAATCAGCTTCGAGACGTTGGGATTGACCGCCCACTGTCAGTGAAATTATGTCTCACAACCGCTTCTATTCTATTCTGAGGGGGTTGCGCTTTGACAATGCAGCAGCCCGACGCAAACATAGGTCAAGTGACAAGTTGGAAGCAATCAGAAAAGTTCTTGAGATGTGTAAAATTACGCTTGGTGATGGCTACAGTCAAGGATGGTGCATGATAGTAGAAGAACAATTGGTCGCATTTCGAGGTCGCTGCTCATTTCGATATTAGATCGCATCAAAACCTGGTATATATGGATTAAAGTTTTGGGTAATTTGAGTCAGTGCAACAAGCTACTGCCGGAAGATGAAGGTGTATTAGGAAAGGAGTAAGAAACTAGAGCCGTGCTAGTTGGAGAGGTGGTTGTGACAACCGTCCTGACTAAATTTGAAAATTCTGGACGTAATTCCACTTGTGATAATTTTTTTAATCTCATAATATCTGATACAAATCGCTACTATCCGAAAAATGGAAGCTCAACTGGCTGTCGATTTTATTACACCTAAAGGACGTCAGTTACATTCTACATTATTTGTTTTTAACCAAATGTGATAACAGCATTTTATGAACCTAAAGAAAACAAAATTGTTACCGTCATTAACTTCCTCCATGACCAACCGACGATATTATCATCACAAGAAAGGAAGCCTGAAGTTATAAGAATATACAGTGCCACAAAGGGCGGGGTTGGCACTATGGACCAGAAGACGCGATGCTACCGTGTTAAGGGGGAAACAAGGTGCTGGCCATTAGTGTTTTCTTCAACATGATCGATGTAAGTTAAATGAATGCAGACGTAGTTTGGATGATGCTGCCTCCAATAAGAAAATGAGAGGTCGGACTTCGATCATTAATTTGGGAAAGCAACTAGCAGGGATAAAGAAGTCAGTGAGTTCATTAGTAGTACAAGACCTAGGAAGGGCAGTGAAACCACCAGCTACGAAAACTAGAAGATGTGCATCCTGTGCTGGGAAGATATACACACTATTGGCCATTAAAATTGTTACACCAAGAAGATATGCTGATGATAAAAGGATATTCATTGGACAAAAATATTATACTAGAACTGTCATGTGATTACATTTTCACGCAATTTGGGTGCATAGATCCTGAGCAATTAGTACCCAGAACAACCACCTCTGGCCGTAATAACGGCCTTGATACGCCTGGGCATTGAGTCAAACAGAGCTTGGATGGCGTGTACAGGTACAGCTGCCCATGCAGCTTCAACACGATACCACAAATGGGTCAAATGGCTCTGAGCACTATGGGACTCAACTGCTGAGGTCATTAGTCCCCTAGAACTTAGAACTAGTTAAACCTAACTAACCTAAGGACATCACAAACATCCATGCCCGAGGCAGGATTCGAACCTGCGACCGTAGCGGTCTTGCGGTTCCAGACTGCAGCGCCTTTAACCGCACGGCCACTTCGGCCGGCTCACGATACCACATTTAACCAAGATTAGTGACTGGCGTATTGTGATGAGCCAGTTGCTCAGTAACCAGTGACCAGACGTTTTCAACTGGTGAGAGATCTGGAGAATGTCCTGGCCAGGGTAGCAGTCGAACATTTTCTGTATCCAGAAAGGCCCGTGCAGAACCTGCAACATGCGGTCGTGCTGTAATGTAGGGTTTCGCAAGGATCGAATGAAGGATAGAGGCACGGCTTGTAACACATCTGAAATGTAACGTCTGCTGTTCAAAGTTACACATCTCGACCCTTCCTAGGTCTTGTACTACTAATGAATTCACTGACTTCTTTATCCCTGCTAGTTGCTTTCCCAAATTAATGATCGAAGTCTGACCTCTCATTTTCTTATTGGAGGCGGCATCATCCAAACTACGTCTGCATTCATTACACCTCGAACAAGAGGTGACCGAGACGTGTAACCAATGGCACCCGTACCATCACGCCGGGTGATACACCAGTATGGCGATGACGAATACACGCTTCCAATGTGCGTTCACCGCGATGTTGCCAAACATGGATGCGACCATCATGATGCTGTAAACAGAACCTGGATTCATTCGAAAAAGTGACGTTTTGCCATTCGTGCACCCAGGTTCGTCGTTGAGTACACCATCGCAGGCGCTCCTGTCTGTGATGCAGCGTCAAGGGTAACCGCAGCCATAGTCTCCGAGCTGATAGTCCATGCTGCTGCAAACGTCGTCGAACTGTTCGTGCAGATGGTTGTTGTCTTGCAAACGTCCCCATCTGTTGACTCAGGGATCGAGACCTGGCTGCACGATCCGTTATAGCCGTGCGGATAAGATACCTGTCATGTCGACTGCTAGTGATACGAGGCCGTTGGGATCCAGCACGGCGTTCCGTATTACCCTCCTGAACCCACCGATTCCATATTGTGCTAACAGTCATTTGATCTCGACTAACGCGAGCAGCAATGTCGCGATACGATAAACCGCAATAGCGATAGGCTACAATCCGATCTTTATCAAAGTCGGAAACGTGATGGTACGCATTTCTCCTCCTTACACGAGGCATCACAACAACGTTTCACCAGGAAACGCCGGTCAACTGCTGTTTGTGTATGAAAAATCGGTTGGAAACTTTCCTCATGTCAGCATGTTTTAGGTGCCACCACCGGCGCCAACCTTGTGTGAATCTTCTGAAAAGCTAATCATTTGGATAGCACAGCATCTTCTTCCTGTCGGTTAAATTTCGCGTCTGTAGCACGTCATCTTCGTGGTGTAGCAATTTTAATGGCCAGTTGTGTAGAAAAAGTCCAATTACATGTTATAAGTGCACCAAAAATGATGCTCGGACCATTCTGCTATTTGTGTGCATCCTGCGCAAATTTTCAATAAGAATAAAGCCACCAGTAATAATATAAAAATTCTGTTCTTTAAAGGTAAAATTTAAATAAAGATCATTGTAAAAGTATTTATGACTCAAAAGCCGTTTACATCACAAGAAGTGCGTCAATTTATGTCATTAAAACAACACCGGACTGAGAGGTCCGACTAGTAGGCAACACTGTACAGACTTTCTGCTAAGCAGAGGGTTAAGTATGAATTGCAGAGCAGTCATGTAGATGTATATGTAGGAAGTAAACATCGGCTATGAAGAAGTTCAGTGTAATCAAGTTGTTCAATTAGCTGACAAGGACTCTCCATTTAGTGGAGAAGGACTGGCCCTTCTGTACATTCGGCAGCAGAGCAGCCAGCAGCAGCAAGCAGTTAGCCCACCTAGTGCCTGAGGTCACCAGTGCGACAGCGAACAAGCGAAGGAGCGACCGGCGGCAGCGGCCGCGCTCGTCAGCGATCCTGTATTGCCCTCAAAAGCCGTCGCCAAGTCAGAGCAGCCCGAGCGGGTGCTTAAACGTATTGCTGGCTGCGTATAAAGGGCAGGGCAGAGCTGCGCCGTGCTGGGCCGGGCCCTTGGAGGGCGCTTAGCCGGGTGACGCGGTTTGCCGCCGCGCGTCATTACTGCTGAGTGCCCGCACACAGGGCGCGGCGCTGTGCCCTGCGGCGCCCGCAGGCCACACGCCGTGCTGCTGGCTGCGCTGCGCACTCTGAGCCCACACTCCTGTCCAACTGCCGTGCGCAACGCCCACGTCTGCGGGACGACGCCAACTGCTCCTGTTTCGCAAAAGTTTGTACGGAAATGCAATTCTCAAATGTAACCACTACATCTGTAGGTGTCAAAACGTCAGTTTCATGTCTTCTTTCGCGGGGTGTTTACAGAAGGAGCGTGAGGGCGAGTTTCATTTCCTTTGAAATGTGATGACAGGACATGAGGGCCCGGAAATTGAAACAACTGAGCCTTTAGGAGCAAATGCACAAATTAAGTTTATTTCTCGCAACAATTACTGTGTAATTTAAAAATGGCTCTGAGCACTATGGGACTTAACATCACAGGTCATCAGACCCCTAGAGCTTAGAACTACTTAAACCTGACCAACCTAAGGACATCACACACATCCATGCCCGAGGCAGGATTCGAACCTGCGACCGCAGCGGTCGCGCGGTTCCAGACTGAAGCGCCTAGAACCGCTTCGCCACTCCGGCCAGCTACTGTGTAATTATCTTCAACATTTCGCGGCCCTGCCAGCAAATGTATATTTATTAATTTTAATTTTAATAATCAACAGCCTCAGTTGTGCCGTTTAACTAGAATTTACCTAGGTTTCAGTCAGGGTAACCCAACCTTCTTCAGAATAACAGTAACTATCGTTTGTCCATAGTGGACATCGTCAAGCTAAAACTACAAATCCATTAATTATCGTCAGATTGTAAAAGCTGATCTGAAACTGCGTCGGCACTCGTGGCTGTCGCAGCGCGGTCGCGAAGTGGGCCGAGGCAGTAGTTGTTTCTGACGATAATTTATGGATTTGTAGTTTTAGCTTGAGCGACGTCCACTATTGACAAACGGTAGTTACTGTTATTCTGAAGACGGTTGGGTTATCCCGACTGAAACCTAGGTAAATTCTAGGTAAACGGTGCAACTGGGGCTGTTGATTATTAAAATTAAAATCAATAATTATTGTGTACACCGTAGCAGTAAGTACTCTCGAACATGTGAAGGTGAAACAACATATATCTCAGAGAAAACAGCAAGTCATGATCAGATCTAAAACTTTACATTCTCGTTTAAAAGAAAACATATATTTATTAATTAATTAAATGGTTCAAATGGCTCTAAGCACTATGTGACTTAACATCTGAGGTCACCAGTCCCCTACTAGACTTAAAACTACTTAAACCTAACTAACCTAATGACACCACATACATCCATGCCCGAGGCAGGATTAGAACCTACGACCGTATCAGCAGCGCGGTTCCGGACTGAAGCGCCTAGAACTGCTCGGCCACAACGGCCGACTTAGTTAATTAATCAATTAATATATCCTTGTTAAACTACCCTGCATCCCTCAGTTACTTTTGGGGCCAATACTGAAATTGTTAGTTAAATCACTACACGACATCTGTAAATTCAACGTACAATGCTTAAGCTTTACGCCTAAACTCCAAAAATCGCTAGCATTACTAAAAAATTACTCACACAGTGAGCACCATGGGCAAATCAATTAGTATCACATGAACAATGAAGGTGAATCCACCAAACAACATCAAATACACCCCGGCTCAGCAACAGTCCAGCATTACGGAAAGTCAGGTGGCCCAGCTTACACCTCGCCCTGGTGTCACTGCACAAAGAGGCCGTCGTCCCTCAGAGAGGGCAGGTAACAAGTAGAAAATATTTTAAAACAGAGAAACAGCAATCAGTTTCAAGGCTGATAACACTTAAAAGGTACGAGACTGAAACACAAACATATTTCGCCCACATCCTTGTCTTTTAGCCAACAACTGTAGTTAATATAGTGCATTGTAGCACAGTGAAAGTTACTGCACGTTTACATCAATTAAAAGCTGGCACTAAGCCTTTCACTTTACTGAGAACATTAATTGTAAGTGTACAACAGTTCAGTGCACAAAAGAAACGCTGTATAGTTAATTCTCTCTTCCTTTAGAAAACATGAGCACTGATAAATCGAAAAAACACAATTATTTACGGTGCAAAAAGTACCGCGTGATTAAATTGAGCACCAGCAAGCGCTTTGCCTTATAACCACCACTATCCTTCTGTGAGAAAATCAACACAGTATTAAGTGGCCCAGGGGGAAGTGCTGCCTCTTTAAAAGCTTACGAAACAGCGCCAGCTGATGAACGTAGAGAGAGATGTTTCAGATGTCTAATGCATTGGTAATTCCAACTTTGTACACTTTAATTGCCTACATGACGGCAACATCTGGAAACATAACAGCTCACAACCACACACGATTTACGACCAGTTACACATTCTCAAAAAATTTTCAGTACAATTTAACAAGGACGCTTACCGTTTCTAAAACTGAGGTCCGTATGAACTGGTGCTCCCGCAGGTGAGCAACGGGGAGTAGACAAGCACAGACACACACTTGTTCGATCGCGCCCAGGCACACCACCGTCAGAGACAATCCTCATGTTCTGTAATAATATTCACTAGATAGCCCCCTAGCAGTTTACTGTAAGTCACTGTTTATTTTTCTCTAGTATTCACTAGGGAAGCCCCTAGTAGGAAAAAAAAGAACACCACATACAGCTCCCACGATACATTTTTGTAGTTTTTCATTGTTGAGTGTCCTTTCTACCAACTACAGTGTAGGTGTTAACCTTGTGTGGCAGTACGTTTCCTTAAGTTTCTTACAGTAAATCACATATTAGCTAGATGGATAGGGATTGTGTTGTTGTGTGTGGATGCAGGAGTTGGCCACAGACCGAACGCAGCTGGAAGCTTTGTTGGCCACAGTCAACTGGTTCCAGAGTGCCACCTTGAGGTGCTTTGGGGATGGGGTATCCTCTGCTGTATTAGATATGCTGGGGGGGGGGGGGGGAGGGAGGGGATGTCACAGCTCTCGGTGCGACTGAGCCGGCAGGCCCACTCTCACCTCAGTGTGAGTGGCAGTCTGTGTCTAGGTCTCGAGCCTCAAGGCGAAGGCTGCATAGGGCATGCAGGCTCCTGCCAAATGCCAAATTCCATGCACTTTGCTAATAGATTCAGTGTGTTATCTGATGCTGGGATGGGGGGGGGGGGGAGGGAGGAGGCTGAGCCGGATCGGAATGTACGTTCTGCCAGGATAGTAGCCGCTCCTTCTGCAAGGTCTGGACAGGCACGTGGGTGTAGGGGTTTGTTAGTTATTGGGAGCTCCAAAGTCAGGAGGGTCACGGAGCCCCTCAGGAAGAAGACCAACGTTCACTTAGTGTGTTTGTCGGGGGGACTTTTCCGGGATATGGAAGAGGCTCTTCAAGCGGCTAAGGAGCATGTGGGGTGCAGCCAGCTGCAGATTGTTACACACGTCTGTGCCAATGATGCCAGTCGTCGGGGTTTCGAGGAAATCATTGGGTTCTTTCGACGGCTGGCTTAATTGGCGAAGGTGGCCTCCGTCTCTCGAGGAGTGAAAGCCAAGCTGGCGATTTGCAGCATCATACCCAGGATGCACTGGCGTCCTCTGGTTTGGAGTCAAGTGGAGAATCTAAAGCAGAGGCTACATCGACTCTGTGACGAAAATGGTTGTGGATTCCTCAACCTACGCTATCAGGTGGAATCTTGTAGGATGCTCCTCGATAGATCAGGCAGGGGTGCATTACACACAGGAAGCAGCTACACGGTTAGCACAGTACTTGTGGCGTGCACATGAGGGTTTTTTAGATTAGGTTCCACCCCATGGGAAACAAAATGTTGGCCTGAAAAATTACCAGTTCATGACACTGATGTGGGTGTGGCAACTGTAAAAATTGTTAGTTCTCCTGAATAGGTCATTACAATGGATTTAAATATGCTAAATCTCATGTTAGTAAATTGTCTGTAGCAAGATCCTCGAGTTACTCTACGAAATAAACAGTATTAATGTATTAGGTACGGAAAGCTGATTGAAACCAAACATATAGCAGTGAAGTTTTGAACTTGGATTGGTCAATGTTTAGGAAGGATAGGACGGATGCTATGGGAGGTGGTGTGTTGATTGCAGTTTAAAGCTGTTTAAACGCAGTTGAAATCGGTACTGGGTCGAACTGTGAAATAGTCAGGATATGGTTCAAATGGCTCTGAGCACTATGGGACTGAGGTCATCAGTCTCCTAGAACTTAGAACTACTTAAACCTAACCAACCTAAGGACATCACACACGTCCATGTCCGAGGCAGAATTTGAACCTGCGACCGTAGCATAGTCAGGATAAAGCTGTCAATCTGGCAAGGAGTGACCATTTATTTTTTTATTTAACCTGGCAAGATTAGGGCCATCAGGCCCTCTCTTACATCTAACCAGGCATTCTACTTATTTTACATTCATATGTTTTAGTAGGCATGTTAAACTACATCTAGTACAAAAAGTGAAATAAACAATTAGAAAGGTACACCTGGAAAAATACATACATATAGAGTTTATATTCGCAGATCATAAGTACTGTTATAATTAGACATTATTGAAGAGACAGATTTTAGATAGGAGTACTGGCAGCAGGGAGTATGAGGGAGACTCATGGTGAAGGGAGGAGAAGAATAGAGAGACATGATGAAACATAATTAAGGAAATATAAAGGAACAGAAGATTGCGTGGCTAATAGAGATAGATGAAGAGGAAGGTATCTCAGGAGCAAGATAGGAGACGCTAGCTTTGCTATTTGACAGATGAGAGGATTGGCTTTGTACATTAATTTTGTGGAGAACTTTATGAGGATGATAGTAGGAAATGCTTCAACTTTTTCTTAAAAGCAGCAGGAGATTGAATTTTGCGCAAGGTAAGGGGCAGTTTGTTCCAGAGGCGGACAGCGGCAACTGAGAAGGAGTTTGCAATAGTTTTTGTTTTGTGAGTGGGCACAGTTAGGATACCAAACAAGAGTGACCTCGTGTTTCGATTATGATGGCATGACAGGTTTTTAATCTCTGAAGCAAGGTACTGGGGTGCTTGCGCGACGAGGAGTCGTTGAAGTAGACATAGAGGGTGGTAGTCACGCAATTTGTCCGGCCGCAGCCACCCTAGCTCGGAGTATGAAGCACTAACATGATCATATCGGCGAATGTTGCAGGTGTGACGCACACAGGCATTCATGGTTAGTTCTAGTCGTCTTTTGTTTTTACTAATCATGCCTTGTTGAACCACATCACAATAGTGGAGGTTCGGTAGAACGACTGCTTGCTCGAGCTGGCGTTTCAAGTCCTGTGGAAATATGTTCCGAAACTTTTTGAGAGCATAGAGACAAGCAGCCGTCTTTCGGCACACTGCGACAGTATTACACCCAAGTTCTTCACTGTTTTCTGATATGGTATTGTAGTACCGCCGAGAAGAATAGGAGGTAGCCGTTCGCAGAAATCTGAACTTATTAATTTCTGATGGGCTATTAAGATTACGTGCGTCTTTTTTGCATTTAGTTTAAGCCCCAGGTTTTTCGCCCATGTCACTATTGAAGACAGATCATCATTCAACTGAGCGATTGCAGTGTTTACATCTTCAGGTCTGACGTTTCGGTAGAGCTGGAGGTCGTCGGCACAGAAATGATATTTACAGGAGGACAGAACCGACGAAATATCGTTGACATATAAAGAAAACAAAAGTGGTCCTAAGACTGATCCTTGTGCCACTTCCGAGGAAACATGTTTCCAGGAAGATTTTTCATTTACGCAGACAACACATTGCTGTCTGTCTTTTAAGTAGCTTTCAAACCATCTCATGGCACTATCAGAGAAATTAAGCTGTTGCATTTATCTGAGCAATATGTCAAAGTTAACAGTGTCAAAAGCTTTGCTGAAGTCCAGTAGCGTCAATATTGTTGCCTTTCGATTGTCGATGGCATATTTCAGGTCATCAGTTACTTTAATTAGACCAGTGTTTGTGCTGTGATGTTTACGGAAAACGGATTGAAATTTGTCATATAGGCTGGATTCAGGCAAGTGTTCAGTGATTTGGTCATGAACAGTATATTCAAGTGCTTTGGAAACAGCAGGCAGTATGCTGGCTTTCTTTGGAAATGTGTATGATATTTTTCTGGAAGTGCGATAGTGCGTCGCTAATCTCATAGATTCTGCATAACAGCCTGAATGTTCAATGAAACTTCCTGGCAGATTACAAATGTGTACCGGACTGAGACTCGATCTCGGTACCTTTGCCTTTAGTGGGGAAGTGCTCTACCGACTGAACTATCCAAGCACGATTAACGATCCCTTCCACAGCTTTGCCCATATCTTACATTCCAAGCTGCGAAACTTGCAAAAGTAGCCTTCCTGGAAGATAGGAGGTTCGGGAGACATGACTTCACCACAGCCTGTAATGTTTCCAGAATGAGAGTTTCACTTTGGGAACTTGAATAGTCGTTTTCTTTACCCTTGCCCCATAGACTTTAGAGATTCTGATCGAATGTTATCTATCCCTTCTGCCTTATGTGATCTAAAGTCGTCAAAAATTTCTATTCTGATACTAAAGTCCCTATCCCTTCCTTGTCGACTCGTGTTTCTTCTCCTATCACGTGATCAGACAAATCACGCAAGGCGTCAATGTACTCTGCATTAGTAGTAAATTTCTAGTTGTACTCTTAATGTTATCGCCGTTGCGTCCAATTTCACCAAATGTTGCTTTCTATTATGCAGTCAGTCATTCCGACAATCATTTCTTTTCCGATTCCTACACATTTTTCATGTAGACATTTCGCCTTATCTTCCCTGCGCTTCCTACTTATTTCATTCCTAGGCTTCTTCTGTACTCCCCAATTTTTCTGATATTTTTAATTCCTTTTTTATCGATTAACTGAAGTATTTTTTTCTGTTGTCGATTGTTTCTTCGTAGTTACTGTTCATGCACCGATGTTTTCTTTCCCATTCATGAGATTGCCCTTTTTAGAGATGTCCATATTCTTTATCACGATATCTACGACCTCAGAGAACTTGAGCGTATCTTTTCTTAGCATTTCACAGCCTCACTTGCTCCCGTATTGATTCTTCCTTACCAGATTCTTAAACTTCAGGGCGCTTCACCATTACTAAATTATGATCTGAGTCTACACCTGCTCCTAGGCACGCCTTACAATCCAATGCCTGATTTTGGAAACTTTGCCTCACCATGACATAATCTAACGGAAATGTTCCTGTAACTCCCGGAGTTTTCCAAGTATACCTCCTCCTCATGTTACTCTTGAACAGAGTATTCGTTATTACTGACATTTATTGCAGAACTACAACGTAATTTGGTGGGATGCACACTATTTCCAACTTCTGGTCGAGTTTACGTTACAGGAGTGATGATTTGGACCGACGTATCTTGATATTCCATATGCATCATGGTTACTCTGCAAAGCCACATTACTGCAATGGATTATGAGACCGTTTTGGCTGATCATGTTCATCGCATGCTGTTATATTAGTTCCACAGTGGTGATGCAGTATTTCAAGAGGACGGGGCCACTGTTCACACTGTCTTTATTATTGAACCTTTGTGGTCATCTTTGAAGAGAATGCTGCGTAACCACCATCCACCTATCGTAAAAAACTAAAAACCCGCCTCGATTGCGAAAAAGTTGCGGGTTTTCGATCTTAGGGATGGGTAGAATTATGCTTCTTTTCCATGCAGTGGGGTATATTCCGTTCACGAGGGAAAAATTAAATATGTCAGTTAAGACAGGTACTAAGATATCGCCAACATTCTTAATCATGGTTATACCGATACTGTCGTTGCCTATTGCATCAGAAGAGATTCTCATTATTGCTTTTCTTGCCGTATTTGTTGTAACATGTTTTAGATGGAAGGTATCGTTGTTAGTTATCCTGTTTGGGGATTCTTGTGGACGGTAATTATCAGCCTTGCGGGTATTCAGAGGTGCACAGAAGAATTCATTTAATTCGTTAGCTGACACATGAAAAGTAGTTTCCGATTTTGCCTCTCCGACTCCCAAGCTACGGAGATTCTTCCATAGAGTCAGATCGCTGCATACAAGGGAGCGAGCGTGCCTGATTTTAGCATTGCGAATGCATTGTTTCACTCTGTTCCGTAGCTTTCTATATTCTTCGAAACGCTCGGGTTTCGGATCTGCCTTGAAACGCCTGTGGGCAGCATCCCTATTAGTCATCATTTGACGTAATTCAGCTGTCAGCCATGGAGCAGGAGATTTTCTTACACGGATTGTGCGCACAGGTGCACGTTTGTCATAGAGGGCAGTGAGTTTATCACCAAGTTCATTAATTTTGCCTTCGATTGTAGGTTCTCTGATTATTTGATGCCATGAGATTTCTGAGCAATCGGCTGTTAGAGCGTCAAGGTCAATACGTTTCATGTTCCTACAAGTTATGTAACACGATTTGATCCTTGGGGGCAGCACAGAGTAGGCCAGGAATATTACATCATGCGCTGAGAGGCCAGGGGCCGATGTTTGACCAACATCTCTTACTGTGTCAGTCAGAATAATATACAGAAGAGTGGAAGAGAAACTTGGGGATCTGTTAGATGACGATCAGACTGGTTTTAAGAAAGGTGAAGACACTGGAGATCTGACGTTGCAGCTGATAACGGAAATAAGACTGAAGAAAAATCGAGGCATATGCATAGTATTTGTCGACCTGGAAAAGCGTTCGACAAGGTTAAATTGGTCAAGATGTTCGATGATGTTATGGAATGCTGCTACGTAAGTAGCAAAGCAACACGTAATGGAAGTAGCAAGGAGGACATTAAAACTAGACGACCACTGGGAAAACGGGAATTCCTGGTCAATAGACACCTACTAACATAAAACATAGTCCTAAATTTGAGGAAGAAATTTTTGAGAATCTACGTTTGGAACACATCACTGTGTGGTAGTAAAACAGGGACTGTGGGAAAACCGATACACAAGAGAATCGAGGCATATGAGATGTGGTGCTATAGAAGAATATTAACAAATCGGTGGACTGATGCCCTGATGAATAATTTCTGCTCAGAATCGGTGAGGAAAGCAATATGTGGGAAAAACTGTCAAGAAGGAGGGATAGGATGATGGGGGATGTGTTAAGATATAAGAGGAAGTGGAGGGTAAGACATATAGAGGAAGACAGAGATTAGAATATATCCAGCAAATAATTGATGACTTATGGTGCAAGTGCTACTCTGAGATGAAATGGTTGGCGCAGGAGAGGAGTGCTTGGAGGGACGCATTAAATCAGTTAGAAGACTGATGATAAAAAGATGCCTCTTAGCCCAGATTTTATGGCGTCGACACCATGTTTTCCTGTCGTTTCCCGCTGGTGAGTGGTTATGAAATTCTAGGTCGCTCTGTATTTCCCTGCATGGGGGCATTCCTTTGTGTTGTTCTGGTGCTGACAGGGTTCGCTAGTCAGACATTAAGTTCTGCAGTAACTTTTTCAGCTGTAGTCTTATTATTTTTCGCCACAGTCCTCTTCCGTTATCGTTCAATGACCGTCAGTGACTCCCTTTCGTACGCGTTGTGGCTTAGCGTATGATATTTATCCGCTTTCTCTCTTTGCGCTCTGTTCATCTTGACACACGAAAAATTTCGTCTCCCTAAGACACGGAAGTACGCACCATACCACCTACAACAAATTTCCCTCGTTATAATTCACTTACGAGTTAGCTCCGACATACCACACTCACAAGGACACAAAATACCTTTCTGCCCATGAGTGACGCATAGAATTGAGGACATTGCACAGGTGCCACTCCTGATCAGCGAAACCTGCAGGCTTCGCCCACCATCTACATTTATGTTCAAGATTGCATCTCTCGTGGGGTTACCACACTTTATTCCAACACTTGTACTGCTGCTGCGTCGCAAAGGCGGGCCGTTTGCTGTCGCGAATCCCAGTGGGCGCCAACATTCTTCGTGTCCAGACTGTCGTGCAGGATACTGAACAGTAATACATGACTGATTTTTCCTTTACAGATAGATGATCTGTCATCTGATTTTTCCTCGTTCAAACTTGTTTGCCAATAATCGAAGCGTCTGCGCCAGTTAACCATTGTGTCACATGATGTGGCAATTTCACCGTATGCTACCAGTAAATCAGCACCTATTCTTGCAGAGTTTTTCTTCTTCCAATACGAAAAAACGAATTACGATACGATACTCTGCTCTATCAATGGGCTGCGACATTTGGTCTTGGATCTATCAGCGGCGTGCTACCTCATTGTCACTACAGCCCTAGACCCGCAAACAAACGAAACCAAAGTAAGTAATTTCTTTGTTTGTTGTAACCGAAATCTTATGACTACCTTTCGTAGACTTCAATGGAATGTTTGAATAACATTTGTCCCTTGTTACCATACTGTGCTAGGCCTATTGAAGCCAAGAAAAGTCAAATGAAAGGACAAAGAATCTCTCCGATGTCGAATGGGACACGGGGGTTAGAGTTAATTTTTAAATGCTGTCTGGATACATGTCGTGAAGTAGAGTTAATGAAACTATCTGTTGAAATTAATTGTTCGAATTCCTTCGTAGAGCCTACACTGGAGGCACATCCCTAGAGTTGGGGTCGTCTGTTGGCACAGTCACGGTGTTTGTAGTTCTGCCACTTACTATCGTAGTCCGTCTACTCTGGAATGCTTTCTGAATGAGGAACGTAGGCCCACTCTAATCATCCGTAGACAGAAATTACAGGAAAACGTCGTTTATTGCGTAGCTGGATCTATGAAAAGGTCGTCGCACGATTTATAGTTCCCATCTGATTATAACTAAGGTTTAGGTGAAAGTTTGAAATTAACAGTTTTTCCTCAGTAGGGTTTGCAACATGCACTACACAGAAATACGATATCTTACAAGAAGTAAATTCCAGTAGCTGCAATGTAATTTTTATTTGCTTGTCTCTAGATATTTCTGCACAGCAAGTTTGCCTGTTTGCACTTACCGAAAAAATCGCGTATTATAACAGCTACGTGATTATAATAAGAGTATTTCACAACAGAAAGCTCAAATTTGGCCTGTGGATGCCATATGATCTTCAACTCCACGTAGACCTTACTTGAGAATGGCACTGTAAGCCGCAATAGGTATCGTTGTTGTGCAGAGATATCTAGAGACAAGCAAATATACTTTACGTTATAACTACATGAACTGGCTTCTGCATCATAGGTAATTCATTAAGAGAATTACAATCAGAAATCAGATAATTATTTCTTTAAGAAATGCCATTCAGGCAAACTTTACAAACTGCTTGTTATATAAAACCACAAATGAATTAAACTCATTAAAAACATTTAAAAACCCGCCACTCAGGCCAATTTTACAAACTGCTTGTTATATGAACCACAAGCGAATTAATCTCTTTGCAGATATTTAAAAAACCGCCACTCGGGCCAAGTATTCCATTTAAAATAAACTTTACATCAAATAACCGGGAAATCAATTATTATTTCCACACAGATTAAAAACCACCTCTCCCGGGCGAGTTATTACCAAACAACTTTACAAGGTTATAGACAGTTTGATCAATAATAACCAAGTTATTTCCCCATCAAAATTGACATACGCCACTAAGACTGAATTGCACCGCAATTTTAGAAAACGCTTTCAATTAAGACACATTCTTCTAGAAATCCCTCAAAATTAAGGCAAATATATGAAACATTTAACCCGGGGAACCTTGCAGAGACAGCACAAGTTTTAGGAGACTGCAGCTTGTACAATAACTGAGGCCCGAGATTGTGAGGCCGCGACTTGGCCACGAAAGGTGGAGGCGACTGAGTACTTATCTTCGAATTAAGATGAGGACTCTGTTTGTACTTCCACGTCGTTCAGAACATCGAAATCGGAATCAAACAGCATACGCGAGTTCAGGCGAAATCCACCGCCCGTACGCCCGCAAGTAATTTAAAATGGGAAGGTCTGCACTTCGGTGGCCCACTGCTTCCGATCTCTGAAACATAAATCAGAAGCGACAACAAGGAACCAAACAACGCTTCCTTCACCTTAACACTCAACCTGATACAGGAGACTACTTCGATAAAATCGGCAATAATAAAACCGATTTCATTCCCTTAAGCAGAACCACGTTCACGAATGATGCAAACGGAACTGGTTCATTAAAACCTAAGCATCACATGGAGCACCTTATGTGGCCCGTAAGGTACCACACGGCAATCTTTAGACACAGAATATAGGTCGTTCGGTAGGGCTGCGCACACGTATCAATGTTTTAGAAAAGTTTAGCAAAAATGACAAAAAGCAGATTTCAGAGTACCTGATGGCTCAACACAAAAGTTTTGTCTGAAGTGCAGATAGTGTTGAGGATCAGTGGACAAAGTTCAAAACCATCGTACAATATGTGTTAGATGAGAATGTGCCAAGCAAGATCGTAAGAGATGGAAAAGAGCCGCCGTGGTACAACAACCGAGTTAGAAAACTACTGCGGAAGCAAAGGGAACTTCATAGCAAACATATACATAGCCAAAGCCTTGCAGACAAACAAAAAATACGCGAAGCGAATTGGAGGAGGGCTATGCGAGAGGCGTTCAATGTATTCGAAAGTAAAGTTCTATGTAGTGACTTGGCAGAAAATCCTAAGAAATTTTGGTCTTATGTCAAAGTGGTCGGTGGATCAAAACAAAATGTCCAGACACTCTGTGACCAAAATGGTACTGAAACAGTGGATGACAGACTAAAGGCCGAAATACTAAATGTATTTTTGCAAAGCTGTTTCACAGAGGAAGACTGCACTGTAGTTCCTTCTCTAGATTCTCGCAGAGATGGCAAAATGGTAGATATCGAATAGACGACAGAGGGATAGAGAAACAATTAAAATCACTCAAAAGAGGAAAGGCCGCTGGACCTGATGGGATACCAGTTCGATTTTACATAGAGTACGCGAAGGAACTTGCCCCCCTTCTTGCAGCGGTGTACCGTAGGTCTCTAGAAGAGCGTAGCGTTCCAAGGGATTGGAAAAGGGTACAGGTCATCCCCGTTTTCAAGAAGGACAGATGTGCAGAACTGTAGACCTATATCTCTAACATTGATCAGTTGTAGAATTTTGGAACACATAATGTGTTCGAGTATAATGACTTTTCTGGAGACGAGAAATCTACTCTGTAGGAATCAGCATGGGTTTCGAAAAAGACGATCGTGTGAAACCCAGCTCGCGCTGTTCGTCCATGAGACTCAGAGGGCCATAGACACAGGTAGATACCGTGTTTCTTGACTTCCGCAAGGCGTTCGCTACAGTTCCCCACAGTCGTTTAACGAACAAAGTAAGAGCACATGGACTATCAGACCAATTGTGTGATTGGATTGAAGAGTTCCTAGATGACAGATCACAGCATGTCATTCTCATTGGAGAGAAGTCTTCCGAAGTAAGAGTGATTTCAGGTGTGCCGCAGGGGAGTGTCGTAGGACCGTTGCTATTCACAATATACATAAATGACATTGTGGATGACCTCGGAAGTTCACTGAGGCTTTTTGCGGATGATGCGGTGGTATATCGAGAGGTTGTAACAATGGAAAATTGTACTGATATGCAGAAGGATCTGAAACGAATTGACGAATGGTGCAGGGAATGGCAATTGAATCTCAATGTAGACACGTGTAATGTGCTGCGAATACATAGAAAGAAAGATCCCTTATCATTTAGCTACAATATCGCAGGTCAGCAACTGGAAGCAGTTGATTCCAAAAAATTATCTGGGAGTTCGCATTAGGAATGATTGAAAATGGAATGATCATGTAAAGTTGATCGTCGGTAAAGCAGATGCCAGACTGAGATTCATTGGAAGAATCCTAAGGAAAGGCAATCCGAAATCAAAGGAAGTAGGTTACAGTACGCTTGTTCGCCCAGTGCTTGAATACTGCTCAGCAGTATTCGATCCGTACCAGATAGGGTTGATAGAAGAGATAGAGAAGATCCAACGGAGAGCAGCGCGCTTCGTATAAACTACAGTGGAAGACTCTGCAGGAGAGACGCTCAGTAGCTTGGTACGGGCTTTTGTTGAAGTTTCGAGAACATACCTTCACCGAGGCGTCAAGCAGTATATTGCTCCCTCCTACGTGTATCTCGAGAAGAGACCATGAGGATAAAATCAGAGAGATTAGAGCCCACACAGAGGCATACCGACAATCCTTCTTTCCACAAACAATACGAGACTGGAATAGAAGGGAGAACCGATAGAGGTACTCAAGGTACCCTCCGCCACACACCGTCAGGTGGCTTGCGGAGTATGGATGTAGATGTAGAGTAGATGCCAGCTGAAGTAAGAACAATACTATTAAGGAGGTATGAAACATCACATCACAGTCCTTGCAACGCTTTGCTGCCTCAACAGCAATCATCATTATATTTCACTAACCGTTGGTAGGACTTGAATCACTTAACTTGATGCCAGCTGCTGGATCTCTGTGGCGAAGACACCAGACGGTACTTAGTCCGACAGTAACAGCGTGTTCCTTCACGGAAGCGAGCACATGCATAGCTTCACGCGGTTGCCAAGAAGCCACAGCGCCGGCCCGCTGTTACTGACCCAAGTACGATCTAGCGCTCACTGCCGCCCGTACTCAGGCACGCCGTGCTCGCTGTCGCCTCCCCAACGTCTCGCTAATACGCGCACTTCCGCGTGCCGTGCCCAACGTTGTTGTCCCTTTCCACTCCGTACTGCCCACTATATCCTGAGCCGGCCCAGGCTCCAAAGACAAACTTCTGCCAGAGGGAACCGATAGTGCCTAACCAAAGATAGCCCTGTCACCAGTCCCAACCACAGCTCAATAATATTAAAGAACAAAGGGAAGTTAAAAAATTTAGGACATTAAAATTTCGTTACGTGGTGAACGGAGACCGAGGGTGTTAAATGGAAGTATTTCAGATTAAGGAAAATGAGAATATCATGAGGTTGTATTTCAAGAATTTAGATAATCTCGCAACGAGAACAAGCCGCAGATGAAGGTAATGGAATGGTTCATGGTGTTCTTGTATCTTCGGTTGGCAGCCTGCTTGTTTACAGGTCTTGCACCGAAAGTGATTTTCTGGCTGACGATAATTCTCTTCTATCCAGCAAAAGGACCGGTTTGTTAGTAAATTGCGGTATAGTGGCAGTGCGATTCATTATGAATTGGAATGAATAGCTGTGAACTACTGTGAATAGGTCATATTCTCATCAGGTTTGAGAGCAAACCAACAGCGACAACGATAGTTCAGATATACTCGTACACACCAACGCAGGACGTAGAAGTTGAGGAGACACAGAAAATTTATGAGGATATTGAACGGGGAATTCCGTGCATAAAGGGAGATGGAAATACAGTAATCAAGGGGGACTGGAACGTGGTTGTAGGGGAAGGAGCAGGAGATGAGTTACAAGAGAATACGGATAGGCGGTAAGAGTGAGAGCACAGTTATCCAACATATCTCATATGGTAACAAACAACTCTCTGTTCAAGAATCACTATAGGAGGAGGCATACGCCATAGAATTTCGAAACCGCAAGTGCAGATATGTGCAAAGCTCTAGCACAATCGGCTTAACATCTCGTGCATCCAAGATGCTGCCAAGTATTATGTACAGAATTATGGGAACCAATTACCAGAGTGCTAACTAAGCTCTTAATAATGGACGTAAGAGAGAATAAAAGTCAAGAAACACTTTCAGATTTGTCAATGAACAAAAAGTTTTTTGATAACGAGAACTGGTGCAGGATACTCGAGATTCTAAGAAAAATAGGATTAAAATATAAGAAAAGACCGGAGATATACAGTATGTACAAGGACCAACTAAGAACAATTAGACTGGAACACCGAGAACAAAGTGCTTAGATTAAAATGGGCCATAGTCTTTCACTATTTCTGTGGAATTTATTCATTTAAAAAGCAAGACAAAGAAATATTTAAGAGTGGGTTAATATTCAAGATGAAAGGATATCGATGATTTGAGACGCTTATGACAGTGCTGTCCTCAGTGAAAGTGAAGAAGAACTACAACATCTATTAAATGGAATGAAGTCTAATGGGTACAGGATATGGGTTGAGAGTAAACCGAAATAAGTCAAAGGTAATCAGAAGTAGCGGATATTAGAGTATTACGAAGTCGTCAGTTGTCTTGACTCAAGACGAACATACAGGTTTTTAACTTTTTGTAATAACTCTGTACCTCTGAATGGGTATATTATGAGACCAGCTTTAAATTTTCAAATTTCGCCGATCATTACGCGAAATATTGGAAATGAAATTTTTGTTGCCTCTTGAAGCACTAGATTGGCAACCTGTACGGTACCGGGTTTTCGATTTCGGGATAGTCGCTTTCAACTTGTAATACCTATTGTTGTGACCAGAAGAAACCTCAACTTTCGGCATTATTGTGTGTTCTGTGATTGCTCTGGGAGACTGCTCATTGGAACTACTTCGTATGAAATATTCGGTTCACTTTATCACTCACAGTATCGCAGAACATCTGCTTGCTGTGGGAGACTGCTCACTGGAACTACTTCATGTGAAATATTGTTTCACTTTATCGTTCACAGTATCACAGAACACGGGAAATCTGTCAATTTCCTGGTCAATTTTTGGAAGTTACCACTAACCAAGGGTCTCCGCACACGAACATGGCCATCACCTAGCATCAGAGGAAGTGTGGACGCTTCTGTGAATAACACGATTCACCAGTGACGAAGTTCACAGTTGACATGGGAATGGCAGAGCTGAAGGTGAGCAGCAAGATGTCAAATCAAGCGTTGTACTCGAACATGTCGTCTGGGTAGTGAGGTCCTTTTCATTACAGTCTGATTGGACAAAGTGGATCCAGGGGGAATTCTGAGCTGGTTTTTCAGTGCTGTGGCAATGTCCGTACAACGCCCCAACGCAGAGATGGCCAGATATCGGTCTCCAAATGACGTTTTAATGTGTCGGCGAACAAGTTCAACTTGCATTGTGCGCTGACCTGCTTCGCTGTAGCGTGTCCATAGCCTATGGATAGCAAATGGAGAGACATTTGTATACGCAGCAACATAACAGCACAACTGGAAGTTCATAGTTTTATTGATCAAACAGGACGTTCGTGAAACTAGTACTGCTTCGAGATGCCGCGCTGCATGCGCACTATGCGATAAAAAGTATCCAGACACCCTCAAAAACAAACGTTTTTCATATTCGGTGCATTGCGCTGCCACCTACTGCCAGGTGCTCCATATCAGCAACCTCAATAGTTATTAGACACCGTGAGAGAGCAGAATGGGTCGCTCCGTCGAACTCACGGACTTCGAACCTGGTCAGGTGATTATGTGTCACTTGTGTCATACATCTGTACGCGAGACTTCCACACTCCTAAACATCCTTAAGTCTACTGTTTCCGCTAGTGAAGTGGAAACGTCAAGGGACAGGTACGGCACAAAAGCGTACAAGTCGATCTCGTCTGTTGACTGACAGAGACCGCCGACATTTGAAGAGGGTCGTAATGTGTAGTAGGCAGACATCTATCCAGGCCATCACATAGGAATTCCAAACTGCATCAGGACGCACTACAGGTACTATGACAGTTAGGCGGGAAATGAGAAAACTTGGATTTCGTGGTTACGCGGCTGCTTATAAGCCATACACCACACCGGTAAATTCCTAACGACGCGTCGTTCAGTGTAAGGACCGCAAACATTTTACGACTGGGCAGTGGAGAAACGTTGCGTTGAGTGACGAATCACGGTACAAAATGTGGCGATCCGATTGCAGAGTGTGGGTATGGCGAACGCCCGTGAACGTCGTCTGCCAGCGTGTGTATTGACAACAGTAATTATGGTGTGGTCGTATTTTTCATGGACAGCCTTGCACCCCTTGTTGTTTTGCGTGGCACTATCACAGTACAGGCCCATATTGTAGTTTTAAGCACCTTCTTGCTACCCACTGTTGAAGAGCAATGCGGGGATGGAGACTGCATCATTCAGGACGATCGAGGACCTGTTCATAATTCACATCCCTGTAATGGACTGGCCTGCACAGAGTCCTGACCTGAATCCTATGGAACATCTTTGGGATGTTTAGAATGCCAACTTAGTGCCAGGCCTCACCGACCGACATCGATACCTCTCCTCAGTGTAGCACTCAGTGAAAAAGGCCTGCCATTCCCCATGAAACCTTCGAACACCTGACTGAATGTATGCCTGCGAGAGTGGAATCTGTCATCAAGGCTAAGGCTGGACCAACACTATATTGATTTCCATTATTACCGAAGGAGGGGCCCACGAATTTGTAAGTCATTTTCAGCCAGGTGTCCGGATATTTTTTATCAGATAGTGTATCTTGCTGACTACAACATCCACAAATAACTGTTGCGATCTCTGCACCTCACTAAATAATGAAGATACATCCGTACTCACTCTCTTCTCAGTGGTCACCTGACACTGAAATGCGTAACACAGCCTAATGTGTACGACTTCATACACGATGATAAGGAGGGGTGGCAACTGTCATTGTAGGAAGGCTGGACAGCAGCAGGAATGTTAGCGAACAACTTAACACAACAAATAGAAGATTTACTTTTATTCCTCCAAATGTATGAAGACCCATTACAAATTATGCATCACTTAATAGAGTCCAGCTATGAATGGCAACAAGGCTGGAAGTCTCTGTACTAAAGCACAAAAAAGGGAGTCAGAGCTTCGGGTCAGCGGCGTCTGCGTTGCGTCGAGGTTCCAAGTGCGGATGGCAGCGGCTGTCGCGGGCCGTCCTACATTGCAGCGGCAGAGGTCGCTCGTAGTCCAGAGCCCCTGGCGGGGAGATTCTTCTGGCACGTCCCATTTATTAGTCCGCAGTATCCTGCACGATTGCTATTTGCTCTGACGGAAACTTGCAGTTCCACTGCCACCTTCGTGACGCCCGTGGGTTGGTACCGATATGGGATGACGTATGAGTGCCGCCTATATTGTAAACGAAGAAGTCAAGCCACGCAATAAGACCACAGGTACCGGCAAATTAAGAGAAGTTTTATCATGCCAGACGTTGATAAACGTGTTCCCACAATTCGTTATAAACCGGCTGTAGTTGTGCACAAGACCGCGATTGTTTCTGAGATAAAACGAAATTTATACAGTTCTCCATCCGCCTCGAGTTCCCTGGAGGTTAATCTTGTGCCTAGAGCTGTGAAACGAATAAAGTCCACGAGACAGTAGTAAACTATTTCCGTCAGTTGTGTCAGGGCTACGCAACGCGGCGCTAGCCAGAGTTCGTCGCCCCTACCGGGAATGTGGATGTGTTTAAATGGATGTCGGTACCAAATTACGACCGGCGATCCAATAGCGGAGGACGGCGACAGGCTGCGTCAAAGCGGACGGCTTGCCCGCGGAATTGGGTCGCGCCGCATTACGGTTGCGAGCCGCGCGGCGGCGCCGTCGCAAAATAAATGCAAATGTCGGACGGGGGAAATGAATAGAGAGCGCCGCGACCAAGAGATACGCTGATCGCAGCGTCGAAAATCGCCCCAGTGCGCTCTCGCGCGATCCTTGAAGCGCTGCGTCCTGCGAGTGCAGTCCGCGGCACAGTGGGTCTAGGTAACCAGCGGGCAGGAACTGCCTGATGAGCTATTGTCACGCTATGGGTGTGCTCGCTCGCTATGCTAGTGCCGCTACCGATAGAGCGGAGTGGCACGGGCCTAGGCAGGATCAGGGGAACGGAATAGTTGGCAGATACCGCAATCAGGCGCATTACACCCGTACCGCTGATTCACTCGTATTTGCGTTGTAATACCGACAAAATTTTTTATCAAACTACAATAGGTCTACTGAGAAATTAATGTGTTAAAGACCCCCTTCTTTTTCTACTCAGTTTTGACGAAGGCGATTTGTCATGCTAAATAGCTTTCTAAACTTTTTACGTTAATTAAGGCCATAGAGGCGGCCGCTGTGGCCGAGCGGTTCAAGGCGCTTCAGTCCGGAACCGCGCTGCTGCTGCGGTCGCAGGTTCGAATCCTGCCTTGGGCATGGATGTGTGTGATGTCCTTAGGTTAGGTTTAAGTAGTTCTAAGTCTAGGGGACTGATGAACTCAGATGTTAAGTCCCATAGTGCTTAGAGCCATTTGAACCATTTATGCCCATAAAGCATGTTCTTTTTCATAAACACACCTGGCCAAAAAGCGATTCACGTAGCTAGAGTTGGACGTTTTTGTTAATCCTGTCTTTTCAGTTCTTTTGGTGATATTCCCATAGAAACTGTCATCTCCTAACACATATTTCTTTATGTCTAACCGAGAAGTAAAATACCAATTTAACTTTAAAACGGTTTTAATATCATGAAATGTTTTCATAAAAATTTTAATCCCATATTTTACGCTATAGGGGTTGAATCTCCAAGAAGTTAAATACCAATTTTCATAGATTCAGCTTCAAATCTGTTTTATGTTTACGAAATATTTTCATAAAAAATTGCATCGCTTATTTCGCCCTCATAGGGGTTGAATTTGTGAAATCATTGACAATAGTATTTTTTATTTCTAACCAAGAAGTCAAATACCACTTTTCATAGATCCATCCTTGAAAACACTTCAGTAGCTTTTTAACAATGATTTGTTCTGAAAAAAACTGTCAGTCACTATTTCACACACATAGTCTAAGGATTAAATTTTAAAAAAATGCTGAATTACGTATTTCTCTGTTTTTGAACCAGAATTCAAATAACTTATTTTCATAGGTTTAGTTTCAAAACTGCCTTAATAGCGACATTTTTCAAAAAACTTTTCATCCCCTATTTCAGTCCCTTAGAGGTGGAAATTAAGAAAAATCATTTCTTAAACGTCACCAATGGGATAAGAGCAACACCCTCTTCAAATTTCAAATTTCTGTCCTCAGAGGTTTGGGCTGGGTGACGATGAGCCGCTAAGTGAGGACATTGCTCTTTATATACTTGTATATTTCATCACGAGTGAGTAGAAAAAGTTTTTGATGTTACCGAGCAACAGTCATACAATAATTTTTAAAGGAAAACACCGCCATTTGACTGTTTTATTATTTATTTAAGTACAACCCAGGTTTCGGCCTTTTATTCCATTTTCAAGTATTATATTTTATGTTTTTAACATATACTTAATGTATATGTTAAGTTTCCTGCAATATATGTTAAAGACATAAAATAAAAAACTTGAAAGTGGCATAAGAACTGGGTTGTACTTAAATAAACAACACAACAATAAAAAAAGAATAATTAACTTTGTCAAGAAGAAGTAACCACTTTATTAAGAAGAAGTGGGTTCCATCCTGTAAAAGACTACAGGTTCAAGCACAGAATCCAAGAATACACCGCCGACCATTGAAATTGCAACACCACGAAGGCGAAACTGAACAACTCTTAGCTTTCCATAATGTGCACAACGTTCTTTGATATATCAAAAAAATGGTTCAAATAGCTCTGAGCACTATGGGACTCAACTGCTGAGGTCATTAGTCCCCTAGAACTTAGAACTAGTTAAACCCAACTAACCTAAGGACATCACAAACATCCATGCCCGAGGCAGGATTCGAACCTGCGACCGTAGCGGTCTTGCGGTTCCAGACTGCAGCGCCTTTAACCGCACGGCCACTTCGGCCGGCTTTGATATATCAGATGGATATAACTCCACCAGTTATGCAAAACACTCTTTATTCAAATAGACCCCAACATGTTTCAGCACCCTTGTGCCATCATCAATGGGCTGTAAAATATTTACATGTTGTAAATGATAATCTATGAAAATTAGGCTCAAAAATAGTTTTCTTTGTTGTTGTTATGTCCTTTAGTTCACTTTACAAAATTATGCTGGACCCTCTGCAGTTTATTGGGTACTGGGTTCTGTTATTTGCAAAAAGATGATAATGTGAATATAGTTGGTGAGTGGACACATCACTTTATATGTAATCACCTCGGTTCCGAGAGTTGCGGAACCTGTATAGAAAATTGGAATAGATATCAACATAAACTTCATTTCCGCGCTTTTTATTGCTCATGAAAACCACACATGTTGTACCATCATACCGCGAGGCCTTCAGAGGTGGTGGTCTAGATTGCTGTAGACACCGGTACCTCTAATACCCAGTAGCATGTCCTCTTGCATTGATGCGCGTTTGTATTCGTCGTGGCATACTATCTACAAGTTCATCAAGGCGCTATTGATCTGTATGGTCCTATTCCTTAACGATGATTCGGCGTAGGTCCTTCAGAGTAGTTGGTGGGTCACGTCCTCTATAAACAGCCCTTTTCAATCTATCCCAGGCATGTTCGATAGGGTTCATGTCTGCAGAACATGCTGGCTAGTGTAGTCGAGTGATGCCGTTATTCTGAAGGAAATCATTCATAAGATATGCACGATAGGAACGCGAACTGTCCTCCATGAAGATGAAAGCCTCGCCAATATGCTGCCGATATGGTCGGACTATCAGTCTGAGGATGGCATTCACGTATCGTACAGCCGCTACGGTGCCTTCCATGACCACCAGCAGCGTACGTCGTCCCCACATAATGCCACCCCAAAACATCAGGGAACCTCCACGTTGTTGCACTCGCTTGACGGGGTCTAAGGCGTTCAGCCTGACCGGGTTGCCTCCAAACACGTCTCCGACGATTGTCTGGTTGAACGCATATGCGATACTCATCCGTAAAGAGAACGTGATGACAAATCCTGAGCGGTCCATTTGGCATGTTGTTGGGCCCATCTGTACCGCGCTGCATAGTGTCGCTGTTGCGAAGATGGACCTCACCATCTACGTCGGGAATGAAGGCAGACTATTGCGCACCGTTTGAGTTGTAACACGACGTCCCATGGCTGGACGAAAAGCATTATTCAACATGGTGGCGTTTCTGTCAGGGTTCCCCCGAGTCATAATCCGTAGATAGCAGTCATCCACTGCAGTAGTAGCCCTTGGGCGGCCTGAGCGAGGCATGTCATCGTCGTATCCTGTATGTCTGTATCTCCTCCATGTCCTAACAACATCGCTTTAGTTGACACCGACACGCCTGGACACCTCTTGTTGAGAGCCCTTTCCGGCACAAAGTAACAATGTGGACGCGATCGAACCGCGGTATTGAGCGTCTAGGCATGGTTGAACTACAGACAACAAGAGCCGCGTACCCCATTCCTGGTGGAATGACTGGAACTGGTCGGCTGTCGGACCTCCTCCGTCTAATAGGCGCTGCTCATGCATGGTTGTTTACATCTTTGGGTGGGTTTAGTGGCATCTCTGAACAGTCAAAGGGACTGTGTCTGTGATGCAATATCCACAGCCAGCGTCTATCTTCAGAATGGGTTACGCAAAACTTTTTTTGATGTGTGTACTTCGCGACTATTGTTGCGGTTACTTACGTTGTGTACAACTTCGTTCACAGCGGAAAGGAGAGATGTACTACAAAGTGGCGCAGCAAACGACGTCGTAGGAAAGCTGGACAGCAGCAGAAATGATTAGGCAATAAGCTAATACTGTAAACAGAAGATTTATATTTCTTCAAGTGTACGAAAGCTCATTACAAATAATGTAGCAGGAAATAATGTCCAACTCTCAGTGTCAACAAGCACGAGACTCACTGCACTAAAGTACGAACGATGGTGTTGGAGCCGCGACCAGGTGGTGTCTGCGTAGCGTCATGTAGCGAAGTGGTTCCGAGTGCGAGGGGTGTGGGGTGGGGGGTCACGTGGTTTCGGCCGCCCCTCTTATACGGCTGCGGCGGCAAAGGGCATTAGTGGTGCAGAGCTGCAGGAGCCGTGGCTCAGAAGGGCGTGGTCCATTGCGTCTGCCGGACCCCGCACCACCACTGTCGACGTCTAACGTAAATTTGCACTTCTGATACCAACTTTGAGATATTTGCAAAAACAGACGTAATGTCTTATGGGATAACAGCAATCAGTGATTTTATAATGTTACTTACAATCCGTCTTGATTGCAAATTTTTTTTTTATTATTCATATCAGATCAGAAGATGGTTCTGAATGAACCGAAACCGAGTGTGTGCGGTGTTCCTCTGCGTTGGAGTGCAAGGCCTTATGTATATTCCGTCGATACTTTCCTTTTCAGTTCACAAATTAGTTTACATGAAGAGCTACAAAAACAAACAAAATCCAAATTAGGCGCCAAACTCACTGGAGAACAAGTGAACACCAACTGGGACTGGACACACAATAACAACACTAGGATAGATATGCAGGATCCTTAAAGCAACATATTCTGAACACCTCAGAGCTATAAAATGTAGCGAAACCTCTGCGCGCATAATAGCCCACAATCATCACCCAACTAAAATAGAAAAAACAAAACTGTAACCTGGAACCATATTCACTTGAGGACAAGTGAACGCCATCCGGAACTGGACACACAACAGCAACATTTACACTGCACTTTGACGCAGCTGTCTAGTGCTATTTACAAAATGGATTTCTGCAATATATGTGTACTGTTCGTGTACGCTTATCAACAACTAATGCGAATAAAGATGTAAATTGATATACGAAAGCTAAATGTAAGTATTCGCAAATATAATCTCGAAATATAAGATGAAATATAAGAAGAAGTGACAATGGCACAAAGGTGCTCAAACGTTTGGATTCAAGGCAAACAAAGTTTTTCTTTTTTTAATATCCATACATGTTTCTGAGAAATTTCTCCATCTTCGGTGGTTTTTATTTATTATGCTATTATTATATACTGGTGTTTAAAAGTCTGTCTGGTATTTGCAGCATAGCTACAATTATGGTCTCCCAGTATGTTACTTTTTTGTAGATCTCGCGTTTTTGTGCTTCTACAGGGCATAGAAGCATCAAAACGCGAGATATACAAAAAAACCATACTTAAAGGCAATAATTCTAGCTCTGCTTCAAATACCAAACATAATTGTGAACATCAGTAGTTACAAATAAGATAATAACTAAAGCCCACTGAGTACGAAGAAACGTCTCCGAATAGAAAAAGTAAAACTGTGTTTGCTCGAGGAAGAACCACATTTGCTTATCACATATTAGGACAAAATGAGTATGTTAGGGTCTATATAAAAAAGAAAACGGTCTTTTATGAGATCGGTGGAATTTAAATTTAATAATTTTATCTGCAAGTGCGGCCTATCCTAAAGCAGCATAACCAAAAGATGAAGACAATAGTACGAGGGCAGTTCAATAAGTAAAGCAACACATTTTTTTTCTCGGCCAAGTTTGGTTGAAAAAACCGGAAATTTCTTGTGGAATATTTTCAAACATTCCCGCTTCGTCTCGTATAGTTTCATTGACTTCCGACAGGTGGCAGCGCTGTACGGAGCTGTTAAAATGGCGTCTGTAACGGATGTGCGTTGCAAACAACGGGCAATGATCGAGTTTCTTTTGGCGGAAACCAGGGCATCTCAGATATTCATAGGCGCTTGCAGAATGTCTACGGTGATCTGGCAGTGGACAAAAGCACGGTGAGTCGTTGGGCAAAGCGTGTGTCATCATCGCCGCAAGGTCAAACAAGACTGTCTGATCTCACGCGTGCGGGCCGGCCGTGCACAGCTGTGACTCCTGCAATGGCGGAGCGTGCGAACACACTCGTTCGAGGTGATCGACGGATCACCTTCAAACAACTCAGTGCTCAACTTGACATCTCTGTTGGTAGTGCTGTCACAATTGTTCACCAGTTGGGATATTCAAAGGTTTGTTCCCGCTGGGTCCCTCGTTGTCTAACCGAACACCATAAAGAGCAAAGGAGAACCATCTGTGCGGAATTGCTTGCTCGTCATGTGGCTGAGGGTGACAATTTCTTGTCAAACATTGTTACAGGCGATGAAACATGGGTTCATCACTTCGAACCTGAAACAAAACGGCAATCAATGGAGTGGCGCCACACCCACTCCCCTACCAAGAAAAAGTTTAAAGCCATACACTCAGCCAGTAAAGTCATGGTTACAGTCTTCTGGGACGCTGAAGGGGTTATTCTGTTCTGTCCTTCCCCATGATCAAACGATCAACTCTGAAGTGTATTGTGCTACTCTTCAGAAATTGAAGAAACGACTTCAGCGTGTTCGTAGGCACAAAAATCTAAACAAACTTCTCCTTCTTCATGACAACGCAAGACCTCACACAAGTCTTCGCACCCGAGAGGAGGTCACAAAACTTCAGTGGACTGTTCCTCCTCATGCACCCTACAGCCCCGATCTCGCACCGTCGGATTTCCATATGTTTGGCCCAATGAAGGACGCAATCCGTGGGAGGCACTACGCTGATGATGAAGAAGTTATTGATGCAGTACGACGTTGGCTCCGACATCGACCAGTGGAATGGTACCGTGCAGGCATACAGGCCTCATTTCAAGGTGGCGTAAGGCCGTAGCATTGAATGGAGATTACGTTGAAAAATAGTGTTGTGTAGCTAAAAGATTGGGGAATAACCTGGTGTATTTCAATGCTGAATAAAACAACCCCTGTTTCAGAAAAAAAAATTTGTTGCATTACTTATTGAACTGCCCTCGTATAATATCATAGATTTAGACAGGGATACCACCTAATTCCTGTATACGGGGTGTTTAAGAAAAAGTGTGGCGACGGAGAGCTGAGCGTTTGAGTAGAGTTGGCAGTGCTAACAGTCAAGCAACATTGCGCTGCTAGATTTGTTCCCGGTAGGTTTTATCTGTATTCAACTATTACAGGGATGCTTCGTGAACTCAAATGGGAATCCCTGGAGGGAGGACGACGCTCTTCTCGCAAAGCACTATTGCGGATATTCAGAGAACCGGTGGTTGAGGCCGGGAGCAGTAGGACTGTGCAGCCGCCAACCTATATTTTTCGTAAGGACTATAAAGATAAGATGCGAGAAATTAAGGGTCGTGTGTTCGCTTTCCCCTCACTCTATTTGTGAGTGGAACTAAAAGGGAAATTGTTAGATGAGGGACAAGGTGCCCTCCGCAATGCACCGTACGTCGGTTTGCGGAGTTTGTATGTAGGTATAGATTTAGTATGAATTAAATTTTGAGAGCGATCAGTCTGTTTAGGAAGATGGTATTGTGAAGTTACATAATTGATCATAACACATATAGTAATAAATCGAAGTGGGATCGGAGAGTAACCGGTTGATGATTAGTCCCTTTCAGTACTGTTTTCTGTGCTGTTGCTCAGCCAATGATTGTAGTTCGAATGCTTGAACTGCAAGTAAGTCAACGCAAATCTATGCAAAATGGGACTAAAATCACTACTAACACATCCACACACCCCTCACACAAACACACACACATACATTATATGTTTCGAAATATCGGATTGGATATTGTCCAAGCGACCGTTAGCTTTTTTGTTATTTTTATTGTGTTCGAGTTAGAGGTTTAGATAACAACAAACAGAACTCATCTGTGGAATATATCGTAAACAGTGTATGTAAGACATTCATTTCCCACTATCGTCTGTTTTACACATGACTTGTCAGCCCTACGATGGAGTTATTCTAGTACCCTGTAAATAATCTGTTTTACACATGACTTGTCAGCCCTACGATGGAGTTATTCTAGTACCCTGTAAATAAATTATCATGTATTTATCTTACAATTCTCTGTGAAGTCAGCACATGGTAATCGTTAACAGTTGTGCTGCATTTTTCATTGTAACTCTCACATTGCACCGAAAATTACCGTAATGCAGCAACTACAGCTCTTATGAAATACATGAAATATACTCGCATTTGCGAATATGGACGCCTATCAGCTGTATAATGGAATGAAGACAATGAATATTTTTGCCTGACCAGGACCTGTACCCGGATTTCCCACTTTTTGGAGCGGTCGCATTACCATTAGCCTATCCAAGCACAACTCCCACCCAGACCCGAAGTACTATATTCCATCAACCGTATGCGTACAACATGCATTCGTACATTCATTAAGTATATTTCCGCAAACCAACACCGACAACCATAGTTCAGGTTCAAATGGTTCAAATGGCTCTGAGCACTATGGGGCTTAACTTCTGTGGTCATCAGTCCCCTAGAACTTAGAACTACTTAAACCTAACTAACCTAAGGACATCACATACATCCATGCCCGAGGCAGGATTCGAACCTGCGACCATAGCAGTTTCGCGCTTCCGGACTGAGCGCCTTAACCGCGAGACCACCGCGGCCGGCCATAGTTCAGGTGTACATGACGATGTTGCGAGCTGAAGATGAAGAGACAGAGAAAGTATAAGAGGGTACTGAAGGGATAATACAACACATAAAGGGTGATTAAAATCTAATAGTCATGGGGGACTGGAATACAGTTGTATGGGAAGGAGTAGAAGAAAGTGTTACAGGAGAATATGGGCTTGGAAAAAGGAATGAGAGAGGAGAAAGTGAGTTCTGTATTAAATTTCAGCTAGTAACGGCGAATACTCTGTTCAAGCATCACAAGAGGAGGAGGTATACTTGGGAAAGGCTGGGTGATACGGGAAGATTTCCATAAGATTTCATCATGGTCAGACGGAGATTCCGAAATCAGGTGCTGGATTGCAAGCCAAACCCGGGAGCAGATATGGACTCACATCACAATGTAGTAATGATGAAGAGTACGCTGAGATTAGTCAAGAAGAATCAATATGCAAAGAAGTTGGATACAGAAGTGCTAAGGAATGACGAGATAAGCTTGAAATTCTCTAAGGCTCTGGGAACACCAATACGGAATGCTCAGTAGGAAATACAGTTGAAGAGGAATGGACATCGCTAGAAAGGGCAATCACAGAAGTTGGGGAGAAAAGCACAAATACAAAGAAGGTAACTGTGAAGAAACTGTGGGTAACAGTAGAAATATGTCAGTTGATCGATGAAAGAAGGGTGTACAAAAATGTTAATGGAAATTCAGAAATACAAGTCACTGAGGAATGAAATAAATGGGAAGTGCAGGGAAGCTAAGAGCAAATGGCTGCATGAAAAACGAAAAAAAAAGATTATCGGAACAACTGACCGATAATATAGAAAAGTCAAAATAACCTTCAACGTAATTAAAAGCAATGGTGGTAACATTGAGAGTGCAACGGGAATTCTACTGTTAAATGAAGAAGAGAGAGCGGATAGGTGGAAAGAGTATCTTGAAGGCGTCTGTGAGGGGGAAGATTCGTCTGATACAGCAAGAAAGTCGACTTAAAAGAGATAGCGGATCCAATATTAGAGCCAGAATTTAACAGAGGTTTGGAGGACGTAAGTTCAAATGAGGCAGAACGGAGATATAACATTTCATCAGAATTTCTAAAATCATTGGGGGAAGCGGCAACAAAGTAACTTTTCACACTGGTGTTTAGAATTATGAATCTGGCGACATACCATCTCACTTCCGGAAAAATAACACCCACACAATTCCGATGACCGCAAGAGTTGACAAGTGTGAGAATTATCTCACAATCAGCTTCACAGGTCATTCATCCAAGTTGAGGACACGAATAATATACCTAAGAATGGAACAGAAAACTGAGTATGTGTTACATGACGACCAGTTTGGCTTCAGAAACTGTAAAGACACCAGACAGGCAATTCTGACGTTGCGGTTGATAATGGAAGCAAGACTAAAGAAAACCCAGGACACGTTCATATGACTTGTCGACCTGGAAAAAGCGTTCTTAAAATGAAAATGGTGTAGATATTCAAAATTCTGAGAAAAATAGTGGTAAGCCATAGAGAAAAACGGGTAATATAGAATATTAGAAGAGCTATGAGGGAACAATAAGACTGGACGACCTAGAACAAAGGGTGTAAGGCAGGGATGTGTTCTTTCGCCCCTGCTGTTCAATCTGTACATTGAAGAAGCAATTATGGTGTCAACATTAAACACCACGCTAGAGGTTGCGACAATCGGCAGCGGTCCAGCACTTGCAGCCTCTCTGGACTCGCTGGTGCTTGCAGCGCCGCCGAATGGCACGGACAGAGACTTGCAGATCGCACCGGCCGAGTCAGCTTCAGGTCGTGAGCGAAGTCAGATTAGAATAGCCTTGAGCTCACTAGGTTCACAGCCTCTATTACGCACATATATTACACACACAATACCAGAATTGTGTTATCTTGCTTGTTGTATAATCAACATCTGAGGTCATCAATCCCCTAGAACTTAGAACTACTTAAACCTAACTAACCTAAGGACTTCAACCACATACACGCCCGAGGCAGGATTCGAACCTGCGATCGTAGCGGTCGCGCGATTCCAGATTGTAGCGCCTAGAACCGCTCGACCACACCAGCCAGAGTTTGTTAATGAGTAATTTGTATACAAGAAAGATAGTTGTTATTAGTTAAGTTCCTGGAGTGCAGTGGCAGGACAAAGTTAACTAAAAGGTATTTACTAAGGTACTCCAGTACTAATTATAATAGAATGTTCCAGATTTCTACAACCACCCCACTCGTGCTAGCCTCCATTATCCCACTGCAGATCCAAGGGGTACCAATCGAAAAGCATCCTGCATTTGTGTGAGGTCATGACTTGCTGCCATCGCCCTTCACATCAGCAATGATGGAAATAAAAGAAAGGTTCAGGAGAGGAATTAAAATTCGCGCTCTCCCATCGGCATAATTCGGTAGGCATCGAGATTCGTGAGAGCATGCAACGCTCTGGCACTCCACCAACGTCCAGTGTCGATGGTCAACTGCCCATTTGAGTCGTAGTTGCCGTTGTCGTAGTACTAACATTGACACATGCATGGGTCGTCGGCTGTGGAGGCCCATTGTTAGGACAGTGTGTTCAGACGCAATTGTACTTTGTCCAGCATCAAGTCCGACGTGAGGTCCGCCACACTTTGCTGCCTGTCCTGTTTTACCCGTCTGTTAAAACTACGACATCCGATATTTTTTAATGAGGGGTGGCCGCCCAAATGCACGACGTCAGACATGATTTCACCTTGGTTTCACGACGGTTTACAGACACTGACCACGGCACTTCAAGAGAACCCGAAATGTCGTGCAGTTTTCGAAATGCTCTTGTGAAACCTCGGAGCCATCACAATCTGCCCTCGGTCAAACTCAGGTGGACCGCGCGTCTTCCGCATTATAAACACGGGCAGCACGCGCACTGATACTACTTGCACCGTGCCTGCCTGACTAGCAATCATTCTCGCCTGTATGAGTTTATATCAGTAGTAGGTCGGTGGTCACTATATTCTGGCTGGTCAATATATCAGTTCAATGCACTCGTCCACCTCACGTTTACTGTTCTGGATCGCGCAAGTTTTTCAGTCTTTCGTTACAAACAAAACTCGCGAGCGACTTTACAGTTTACTTGAAATGTTAATCGTCCACTGTCGTTCGGTCAATTAGTAATCAACTGAGCACTTCCTTCTGACGTAACGCAGTTCTGAGGGACATAGTTTAAAGTATGGTGCATATCAATATTGTTTTTGTGCCGCTGACTGAACCTTTTTATAATCCACTCCCTCTCGTGCTGTTCCGGTTAGCAAGTCTAGTTTTTCAATTCCTCGTCTCCTTCAGCCCTCTAATTGCCTTATTATTCATCACACTGAATTGGGTTTCACAGTCTTCAAAATCAATATTGCTCAACAAAATACTTCTCAGCCTTCTCTTAATTATCTTTCAAAATCGATATAGGTCTTGAATTCAGACTCCCGCACAACTGGATGAAAATTTATGAAATCAGCATGCATCGATACACTTGCTCGTTGACGACCCGGCGCGACTTTCCACAGTCTCTTGTTTTGACGGAGGTATCTTCTGCTATAGAAAAATATTAGTCTGCATGGTTTATTAATGTGCATAAAAGGATCATCGCGTTATATTATATACAAAGCAGATATTTTGGCAACTTTTACAGCTCACTATCATAACAGAGATGTATGAAAATACGGACAGTATATAGTATAATCATCCATTATAGTTTCTTGTAGTTTTACATAACCTTTGATAATAAACCTTACAATGAAAAAGAAATAAGATATATATACAGACAACACGTTACTGAAACTCAAACGTACATGAGAAGTCCTAGGATATAAGAGAAATCAATCGTAGCATAAATATATGAGAATAAAATGTTTCAGACACTACCGTAAATCCAATAATAAAATATAAACAGCCGTTATTTTGGTTTTATTTGTTAGGAAACCAATGTAAGCATTACATTATGCCATCTTCAGGCCTACGCAATAAAGGTTGCAAAAGAGCAAAAAATACATAGGAAAAAGCCAGAAAGTATTATCTAAATAAAGCAAGTGTTACATATTTTCATATGTAAAAGAAATCAGTCTTAAAAAAACTACATGATCCAACGCAAAATGTTCTATAAGAAATTAACCAATTATGCTTAGATAATGTGGAAACATCAGTAACCTAATCGAATTAACAATAAAACTGAAGTGACGTTTCCATTGTCGGCAAATGTGAAAGGGTATTAGTGAAAAAGCACTACCGGTTTTTCTCACAAAGTATAAGAAGCGGGCAAAGGTACCCCCACATCATATTTGATTTAAGATAACAGTATCATTGTATCATGTGCAGTGAAAGGGTTCAGAATAAGTAATGGTAATCTGTATGGTAAGTATACAAGAAGGATGGAAAATTAAAGTTACTTACTTATTTATCGTTGTAACCACGGCTAAACAGTAAATATGATGGAAGAGGGTAAATGCCGAACCACAAAGTACCAGCGGTCAAGGCCTCATAATACTAATCATTTTAATCTTTTCAGGGAAGCTAAAGTGACGGAGGGTAGTAAAATTAATGTCGTCGCCAAAAGAATTCATGTTAAACCAGTAACAATCTGTGCAGTACTTAAAATCACATAACAGCAATGACCAAACACACAACAGCTGCATGCCCCATAATATCATATGACTGCTACAATGAACGATACTATCTCGTAGCCAAGAGGCTAAAAACCCCAAAACCTTTATGTTAATAGAACGAGGCCATAAAAATTGATTTCACTGATGTAATAAGACGAAGGATACCACAAACGAGAAGTGGATATTCCATACGTTAACTTTTTAAAAAATCACACCTTTTACAACAGTGGCAGCAAGGTTATTATGTCTCCTGTTGTAAAACACTATTTAGAAGATGGGAGGCTAACATTAATTATTGGGTAGACAGTTCCTTACATCATAGCTCTGGTGAGAATATAGGGAAAGAACATTATCAGCAGTAGTCTCGTTATAGAAAGTCGCGAAATTAACTAATATCCTACGTAACTACGTCATTATGGATTTTGTACATGAAATAGTAAGCAACCATGCCAGACGTAATCTCTTCCATACAAACCATAGGGGAAACGCAAACCTACAGACAAGGCTGTAAAAGAAGGACTTTTGTACTGGTTTAAATGTGCTGAGTGAAACGGAATACCAGCATCTGATGTGGAGGGTTTTCTGTAAATTGAAAACCTGTGTGGGCCATTGTTGTTAATGACAGAGATATCTAAAATATTTATTTTATTATCGATTTCTTGTTGATAAGCGAATGTAATATTCTGATGTAAACTGTTAAATATCGCCAATGTCGAATCAAAGCTACCTTTTCTGTCATTGTGCAGTAGAATTGTGTCATCCACATACCGATACTAATAGACAATAACCTCTTTCAATTCTGGGTTCGGTACAAACATAGTATTCTAAAGGTGGCTCAGGAAGATATTGGCCAGGGTCCCTGATAAACTACACCACACAGCCAAATCGTCCTGTGGTCTATTTATAGTGTCATAGAAACTAAAGCAGTTATAAGAAGGACTAGTTCAAGTAATTGTAGAACTCATCCACCTCACCTACAGAGAGCCTTCTGTGATTGATCAAATTATTCTTCACAATATTAACAATTTCGTCAATTGGCACATTGGTGTAAAGGCTCGTTACATCTAGGGACACCCATTTATACTCTTCTGATATTTGAATGTGTTTAATGTTACCAAACAGTCATAGGTTATCTTCACCAAAAACTGTTGAACAAACGCAACATTTTCGATAATAACTGTATTTGCTCTAATAGGAAACCTATAAGCAGGGCTCCCAATCTAATCAACTATTGGATGTATAGGAATATTTGATTTGTTGACTGTAGGTTGTGCCCTAAGGTGTGGAACATGCGGTTCATTTCCTCTAAAGCTTTGGAAGTCTTCTCATCTAATAGGAAACAAGTCCTTTCTAAGAAATCTTTTATCTCTTTAACAAACTGCCTAGTTGCATCATTTTCCACTCTGTAAATACCATTTTGTTCAAAGAATAATTGCATTTTATTTATATAATCATTTACATACATAATCACGAATGTATTTCCCTTACCTGCTTTGAGAACTGGAGCTTTATGTACTTTCAGTTTATCATTAATGTCATGTACTAAGGATTCTTCAGTCTTGGTTTTATTCTCACCTATTCCCTGACATTGTTTAGTGTTTGCATCTGTTACCTTACTACTAAAGATAACCTGTTGTGATCTAACGATGTTACTGTAATTAACAGTTCGTTTTATATAAACAATTAAGGACTTAATGTCCATATCACAGAATTTCTGCGTAATGGCATACTTGTTTTCATTCTGTGACCAAATTAGTCATTCCTTACTAAAATTCATGTTCGTATTATTTACCACATTGTCAAAGTTTTGTGATCACTGAATTAATATACTTCATTACATTGCCTACTTTGCTGCTGTTTCAGGCTGTTTAATTTCTTACTATGAGTTTTACTGATAATACTTCTTTTACCCTCAACTACAATCTCTGCATAATACGCTAGGCTACCTAGCTGATAAGTATTTTATAATATACTTAGTAGGATGTCTTGTCAATACAAATATCTAGAGAGATGGTCATATTTTCTACACGAATCCATTATCTCAAATCTTATCCACATTTTCTCACCGTTTTAACTTGCGGAGCAACATTACCTTCTTGTCTTATTTTAAGATGAGCATGTTTAGGTATTACACTTGCAAACTAGCATATCCTATTTAAGTAAATTGATGCTGTTGTCCTCATAAGTTGAAGCTTGCTGTTAAAAAAACTGAGGGCTTGTCCCATTAACTGGTAGGTTATGTTCAATAAATGTAACTCCAAACATATGTCCAGAATGTGGGACTTTGGCTGGTCTACTTCCAATAATTAAATACCAACAGCTGTTCTTTTGATATTATTTGTTAGGCAACCAGTTATGCCACTACATTATGCCATCTTCAGGCCTATACAAAAGAGCAATAAATATATAGAAAAAGGCCAAAGAGTATTATCTAAATAGAGCAGGTATTAGATATTAATTTACATAAGTAAAAGAAACCATTGTTATTTAAAATCTACATGTTCCAACGTAATATGTACTATCAGGAATTAACCAACTATTCATGCTAAATGAGAAAACACCAGTAACTTAATCAAATTAACAATAAAACTGAAGTGACGTTTCCATTGTCGGCAAATGTGAAAGGGTATTAGTGAAAAAGCACTACCGGTTTTTGTCACAAAGTATAAGAAGCGGGCAAAGGTATCCCCACATCATATTTGATTTAAGATAACAGTATCATTGTATCATGTGCAGTGAAAGGGTTCAGAATAAGTAATGGTAATCTGTATGGTAAGTATACAAGAAGGATGGAAAATTAAAGTTACTTACTTATTTATCGTTGTAACCACGGCTAAACAGTAAATATGATGGAAGAGGGTAAATGCCGGACCACAAAGTACCAGCGGTCAAGGCCTCATTATACTAATCATTTTAATCTTTTCAGGGAAGCTAAAGTGATGGAAGGTAGTAAAATTAATGTCGTCGCCAAAAGAATTCATATTAAATCAGTAACAATCTGTGCAGTACTTAGAATCACCTAACAGCAATGACCAAACACACAACAGCTGCATGCCCCATAGTATCATATGACTGCTAAAATGAACGATACTATCTTGTAGCCAAGTGCCCAAATACCCTAAAACTTGTTATATTAATAGAACGAGGCCATAAAAATTGTGGTCATCCATGTAATAAACGAAGGAAGCCACAAGTGAGAAGTGGATATTGCGTACGTTAGCTTTTTAAAAAATCACACCTTGGACAACAGTGGTAGCAAGGTTATTATGTCTCCTGTTGTAAAACACTATTTAGAAGATTGTAGGCTAACATTATTGGGCAGAAAGTTCCTAACATCATACCTCTGGTGAGTATCTATGGAAAGAACGTGCTTAGCAGTAGTCTCGTTATAGAAAGTCGCGAAATTAACAAATATCCTACTTAACTATGTCATTATGGACTTTATACATGGAATAGTAATCAACCAAGCCAGACGTAATCTCTTCCATACAAATCACAGGGGAAACGCAAAAACAAAAAAACAAAACTCAAGTACATACCAAGAAATGTTAAATCAAATGAGAGTCCACACTGGGTCCCAAAATTGGCATACTTGAAGGATGGCTTACATTTCACCATATAACATCCGAATATATCACTTCTTAATAACGTAATAGCAGAAAAGTCACTAGAAAATAATCTCCACTCCCCAGACTATCATTACACCACTTACACGCAGATGAAAATTACATATATGTAATAGGTATAAACAGCCAACAGTGTAACGTAGAAACCGAAAAGAACTGAAACCTATACATAAATAAACCTAAAAGTATCTCATTCTCAAATGACCTAACTACACGAGACAAGTCATGTAAAAACACACTTCTAATTGAACTGTAGGACCTACATTAATCTACAGCTTATCTCAAAGATGTAAATCAACAAAGGTGAGTCCACTCACCTGTATATATCGAGTAACCCTCTTGCTAGAAGCCATTACAGGACTGTGAACCGGTATTGTGAAGATTTTTTCTGAAGAGAAAAGTCAACATGAGTAATAGAGTGACGAAGAATATAACACAGGTAAGGCATGATGACCTTACAAACACGTATTCAACAGGTGTGTGTGCTCCTTGGACTGTTGTCCGCAACTGTCTGATCAGCCGCTAAAACTAGAAGGCCAAAGATGACACCATTGAAGAGCCTACTTCATACGAGTCGTCATCTCGCAGGCAGTCAATGGCAAAATGACGGACTTAAGCCATGTACTAAGAAGATCGACGCAAACCAGACAAGAAAATCGATTAAGGAACGACAGAGTCTTAACTGATGACTACCTGAAACACACACATCCCATACAGCATCGTCAAACTCTAAAGGTAAGTAATAAAAATATAAAGGAACTCGGTATGTACAAAACTAGCGAAGAGTTTATAGGACAGCATTCCATTACTATTAACACTCTTGTGTAACAAAGGCAGTCAGAAATAAATACACGTTACATAGCAACATTAGTGAAAATGATGAAATTAAAAGAAGTTTCTCAGTGTTTCAAAGAACTGTTTTTGTTTTTGAAATCTACCTGCTCATCTATCAAGACGCGAGGCTCATTACCCAAATGGATAGGCATCTACATCTCTTCCAGTAAATCCATCCTACCCCCTCTCTCTAAAAAGTACAGAATCTCTGTCAAGAATGCCTCCTACATGATGTTTATTGCCTTTGAGGAGTTCGTTAAATGTTGAATTTTTAATTGCATGTAGGGATGTGTACTCTGGGAATTGTTCCTTTAATGATCTATTAGTTCGGCCAATATAGCAATCATATAATGCTATGGGGCATGCACCTGTCGTATGTTTTGTGACTGCTGTTAGGTGATTCTAAGTACTGCATCGAGTGTTACTGATTTAATATAAATTCTTTTGGCGACGACATTAATTTTACTACTCTCCATCACTTTAGTTTCCCAGAAAAGATTAAAATGATTATTATAATTGGGTCTTCATCGCTCGTACTTTGTGGTTCAGCACTTACCCTTTTCCCTCGTATTTGCTGTTTAGTCGTGGTTATATCGGTAAGTAAGTAAATAATTATAATTTGTCATTCTTTTTTTATACTTACCATACAAATTACCACAACGTATTGCGAACCACTGTACTGCACATGATATAATGATCTTGTTTTCTTACTTCACATATGTTGTGTTGGCCCCTTTACCCGCTTCTTTAACTTTTTGATAGAAACCGGTAGTGTCTTGCCATGAATACCCATACATATTTGCAGACAATGGGTATACTGGACTGATGGTTGCTGTTTAATGATTATTTCGATTTTGTTACTGATGTTTTCACATTATGCATGATCAGTGTGTTAATTCCTGATAGTACATATTACATTGGAATATATAGATTTTAATTTAGCCTGATTTCTTTGACTTTTGTAGATTAATATGTAACAATATATTAAAAGCACCAGTTTGATTTTGTTCTGTAATATTACTTTTATTGGGTTATTTACTTTTCTTCTTACAAGACCATCTTCAGACATTTACAGAGTATTGTCACCAAAGAAGTTACAGCATTTACAAACAACATTGGAAGAGAAGTAACATGTCTGGACTGAAGCAGAAACATACAGTAAGTGGTGGTGGTAGTTAGCATTCAACGTCCCGTCGACAATGAGGTCATTAGAGACGGAGCGCAAGCTCGGGTTAGGGAAGGATTGGGAAGGAAATCGGCCGTGTCCTTTCAAAGGAACCATCCCGGCATTTGCCTGAAACGATTTAGGGAAATCACGAAAAACCTAAATCAGGATGGCCGGAGACGGGATTGAACCGTCGTCCTTCCAAATGCGAGTCCAGTGTGCTAACCACTGCGCCACCTCGCTCGGTCCATACAGTAAGTAATATCTTTAACAGTGTGGTGATAATTCAGTGAAAAACTAAAAAATTGTACAATAAATAATTAAAAATGGAGTAGACAGGAAAAACTTTAACACAAAATATGAACAGCATGCCCACATAACCGTTCCTATTAATAAACAAAACTAATAAAATAAAATAAAATTAGTACTTCGCAAGGTTACATCAGGAGGTAAAAAAAATGGAGAGTGATACACAAACCAATTAAAAGAAGAACCAACTATCACTGTAACTACAGAATATGTAAGGAATTTGAGCAATATCAATAAGATAAACAGAAATAAATAATTGAAGGAAGATGGAGGAGTTTGAGGAAACATACAGTAAATGCAGTCTTTGAGTGTGTTGGTACTGCATTTTAGCATTAACATTACTTCAAAACTGTGACTATGTAACAGTTTGCATTAAGTAAATGAACCAAGTAAAATATAAACACTATTTGATTAGACAACTTCAAGAGGTGTTAAACATGGACTGTAATACAAGTAACAGTTAAAAGAACGCCTTAACATCTGAAACTACTGTCTATATGGAATACATAGACAACTTTAATGAAACGAAAGAACTAAATGAATACAGGAAATTGGGAATGTGTAGGAACAGACAGTGTGGGAAGTAATGAACAACAGAGATGATTATATGAAGTTTAGGAAAGGGGAAGTGTTGAGCTGTGTCTGGTCATTTAGGATTAGATATGGACTGTGTGCTAGATGATTGTTAATTTCCACGACTTGCAGCAGGTTGACTTTGTGGCCTTTGTTAGCTAAGTAAATTACATGGGATACTGGCTGGTAGTTGTGACCCTCACTCAATACATGCTCAGCAAATGCCGAGTCAGAATTCTGCAACCTCCATTTGCATTCCTGTTCGGCCAGCCTAGTTGCTTTGTCTCTGCCTGACTGATCGATGTAAAATTTCTCACAATCAGAACCGGAGATTTTTTATACACCACTGTTGGCTAATAACTGGATCTTATATTTGCTATTAAAACCACACTAGGCTGTCGTGTTCTTAACATGGTAGGAAAGCCTATACCTGCACATTTCTTGTGCTTTGGCTTCAATCTGTGTCACCCCACCTAGCTATGGTAGTGTACACCATTTCTTGGAGACAGTGGGTGGGGGAGCAGATGGGGCATAGAGGAGGGGTATAATTTTCCCCTTTTGTTTCCTGTGAAAAATGTTGTCAATAAGAACTGGACTGTAGCCATTGGCCGTGGTAATCAATTTTACTGTGTCTCACTCTGCTTTAAAATCGTCTCTGGACACGTGGATGGATATGAGACGGTGTACCATTGAGTGGAAAGCTGCGTGTTTGTGAGCTATCGGGTATTTGTGAGCAAGAAGGTATTACTGTGTCTGTAGTTGTAGTATTTCTATAAATTTTGAAATAATGTGTGTGTGTGTGTGTGTGTGTGTGTGTGTGTGTGTGTGTGTGTGTGTGTACCAATGTCAATGGTGAGGTCTAAGAAGTTTATGGATTTGTTGCCAATCTCAATTGTGAACATAATACGTAACACTTGCTTTATTTCGATAATACTCTCTGGCTTTTTTCTACGTATTTATTGCTTTGACGAGAAAACTGTTGCTGAAACTTTTAAGTTATAATTGTATTTCATGTAATTTTAACCATTCTGATGGATATCGAACTACCGAAACCCGGTAATGTGTGTGATTTTTTTAATTATGTGCAACTGGTTGACTGACACACATTTAATATCATTTATATATTTATAGGGCCTACCTATGATCCCTAATGGTCACAGCTATTTCTGGCGACCTCCAAGGCACTGACTTCTGGTGGGAGCCACTTGAGGAACAAGGGATTGTCGATTCAGCTGCAGAAACAATAGCTGCAGCAACATCTTGGATAACCACATTCATGATACCAAGCAATGGGGATTCAACGATGGTAGCAGAGGAGAAAGTGTCCCAGCCAGCCTTGGTAAGAGCCATCTGGGCAGGTGTACAGGAGCGTGACACTGGGGAGGGTCAGGAAGGGTGGAAAGTTGTCACCACCACACAGGACGTCGTGAGTTCTCCAGTGGAAGGACTTTAGAAGGTCATTACTGCAAACGGAGGAGTCAATGGCCGATCATGTGCCATGTGCCACACTAAAGTGAGTGGGGCACCTGTATTGGGGAGGTAAACGTCGAATTGAGTTAGGAGATTCTCGATATCTTCACCATGGCCAGTAATTTTGGTTCCACTCTACAAGTATTGGGGAGGTAAACGTCGAATTGAGTTAGGAGATTCTCGATATCTTCACCATGGCCAGTAATTTTGGTTCCACTCTACAAAGAATTATGTGCATTAAGATGACACGGAAGTAGAAAAGGTGGGGAGGGGGGGGGGGGGAGGTTGAGAAATTAGTACAGCCAATAAATACTGTAGTACTTCACCATTTGAATCAAGGTAGATTTCGTAGATTGTAATTTCCAGGATTACCTTCACCCTGACAGCAACTCACTCTAAAGATGTATGAAGTGACACAGGTTCGCTATATACAGAGGAAAGGACATATATACAGACTCCACGTGACATCCTGTTATAGTCATTACGATTTTTGTAATACCATCCTATAGCCACGAAAGGGGGGGGGGGGGGTTGACATTGCTAGAAACCAAGTTTCTTGAACAGCAACGCAAAAAAGCTCAGGCTCAAGAGTTGTCGTAGCTGAGCCACGTGGGGGAACAACCCACCTCAATTCCACCGGAGAATAACACTTTCTGTAGTCTGGGAAAGCATGAATGAGCCTGTAAGAGGTCCATGACAAAGGAATTTATTGCTAACGTACTCGAGCAGATGTAATTTTTGTTTGAAAAAAAATACGCCTGCTCGAGTTCGCTAGCAATAAATTCCTTAGTCATGGACCTCTTACAAGCCAAGTAGGCAATTTATGCTTCAGAACCACCAGCTGAGTACTTGTATCTATTCCCACTGCAGCTGAAGCGTCAACGAAATTTAAGTCCTCCGGGGGTGCTATAATTTCCACCTTGTCGTCAGATGGGGAACTGGTAGGGAGTGTTGGTGTGGGGGCCACCGCACTTTGTTTCTTAGCAGTCTTCTTCTTTATCTGTTCGTCCTATCGCTTCTCTTTAGGGTCTGGCTAGAAGATCTTCTCTGAAGTAGCTTCAGGTGCACAGGAAGCCCTTCGACCAGTAGCTTGTGGCTCCTTCAGCCACTGGCTTGTGGCCACTTTTGCACAGGGGGATACATGGGAGACGAGTCAGAGGAGGCTAGTGTTCCTCTGGCTGGAGAGGACCATGGGAGGGAACCAATGTCCGCAGCGTTTGGGGAAGGCGTTGCTCCCAACGTAGATGCTTTAAGAGCAACAGAAGAAGAAGTGCCACGAACCACCAAGGCAGAGAGGTGAAGCAGTCGGTTGACCCTAGGGCCCATTGAATTAGGCACGGATGAGGGCACTACAGTCGCCATTGAGGGCAATATCATTGTAGCTACAGCGCAGGAAGATGTCAAGGGAATGGGGTGTAGTTGATAATACTTCTTTTTAGCCTCCTGATGAGACAGCCTGTCGAGGGTCTTGTACTCCATAATTTTTCCCTCATTTTGATGAACTGCCCAGTCCAGCGAGCAAGAGGCGTGATGCTTTCTACAGTTGACACAGCTGGGAGGAGAGGCACATGGATAGTCGGATACAGAGGACGTCCGCATCCTCTACATCTGGCGCTGGAAATACGCTGGGAGGACATGTGCCCAATTTTCCAGCACTTAAAGTACCACACAGGGGGAGGGGCAAGTTTTATGGCACATCAGTATACCATCACCAGACCTTTTCAGGTAACTAATCATCCTCAAAAGCCAAGATGATGGTCCTGGTAGCATCCTTATCATCTTTAATTTCCCTACAGACGTGTCAGACGAAGTAAACACCTGGCCGTTCTACATTTGAGGATATCTCATCGTCTGACTGCACTAGGAGATCTCGATGAAAGATAATCCTCTGTAGAATGGTTAGGTTTTTATGCGGAGTGACTGGAACGGTAATATAACCCTGGTTGTCACAGTCAACTTACGCCTGTGAGTTAGCTGGGCATGCTGTCTGGATGAGGACCGACCCATTTCGCATTTTAGACAATGCCGCCACTTCCCCAAACATAGTCTCCAGGTTTTCTACAACACATAGTGGTTTTGTAGCCAGAAAGGAGTCCCCATCGGTTCTGCAGCATACTAAGTAGCCTCACGTTCCTCTCTGGTGTAGCAGGTTAGGGAACAATTCGGAATCGTACTTCTCAGCATTGAAGTCTACCTTTCCTTTCTTAGAGAGTGCTTGGGCCATTCAGTCTTCAGCAAAAGATACTTGTCCGGTCCTTGCGCGTCGTCCGCCCTGATGCCACCTGTTCTGACCAGGGGCTCTCCCTGTGGGCGCCTCCTAGATTCAACAAAAGTCACCTGGCAGGAAGGTCTTTGCCGTGAGTCCCAATGCCCAGGCAGATGGGCATCTACTCTTTGGCGTACATGAGGAGTTGGTAGTTCAGGCATCAGCAGTGCGATCCCTGTGTTGTCAGGGGCTACAACCAAAATTCTACACGACGGTTCCACCACGATGGACTGGCTACCATGATGGATACCGAGTGCAAAAAAAATCCAGTATTGTCATGGGGGTGAAAGAGGACGGCGGACAACGGATGGAAATGATGCACCCCGGTAGGTGCCCTCGCCCAAATAGCTAGATTACAGGTGCATTTGAAGAGCCATGACAATAATATGTGCAGAAGGTCTCAGCGCACGACGTGTGCATGAAGCACCACGAAAGGCATCCTACTTTGAAAAATTCTCTAAATGTGGAGGTCAAACCCTAAAAGGGGACAGTAATACTGAAGGCCGAAAAGTAGGAGACGCTTTCTAATCGGCTCGTATGACAGGTAGGAATACTTCGGGTCTGTTCTAATCTGGATAGCCGCAGGGGACGAAAAAATTGAAACAGGTTATAAATACAGACAAGGATTGACTGAACGTTGCAAACACATAACTTAATGTTAGGCATAAGTGTTGGCAACGAAAACACAACAATTAAAAGGTGTATGTTTCTTTTGATGTGGTGAGTGTCTCCGACACGTGACGAAACCAGTGTGAAACCACATACAGACGTTGCGGGGTTTGGAGGCCATCCCTCATTGCAGACATCAGACGTCGTAGATTGGGCAGACTGGTAAAACAGGACAGGTGGTGAACGGTGGCGGAACTTTGATGCTGGGCCCAGTACAAGTGTGTCTGAACACACAGTGCACGGAAACTCCTAACGATTAGCCTCCACAGCAGATGACCTACGCATGGGCCAGTGTTAACACAACGACATCAGCCACTATGCCTGAATTGGGCGCTGGACCATCGGCACTGGACGTTGGTTCACTGGCTGAGTATTGCATTGTCTGATGGATCTCCATGCCCATGGAAAGGCACGATTGCTTGGTCTTCTAAGGAGCAGCTGCTTGACACGTGTGCTGCAGGACGGTGACAGGCTGTCGGTGACTCCATTATGATCTGCGGAATATTTACGTGGGCAGCCATGAGTCGGTGGAGCTCGTGCAATGCATGATGACGGCCAAGAAGTATGGTATACTGGTAGCAGAACACGTACACCCTTCCACGACGACAATGTTTTCTGACGGCAGTGGGATTTTTCAACAAAATAATGCTTTCACAAGGCCAGGAGTGTGATGGAGTGGTTCGAGGAACACAGTGACGAGTTCCAATTAATGTACTGGCTCCAAGCTTATCAGATCTGAACTATATTGACCACATTTGGGATGTGATTGAATGTGGTCCCTTCCCCGGAATTTACGGGAATTAAACGACTTGTGTGTGCAGATGTGATGCATACTCTCTCCAGCAACCTACTAAGGCCTCATCGCTTTCATGCCACTACGTGTCGCCGCGGTCATCCGTTACAAAGTTGGTCCTACCGGTTATTTGGTACGTGGATGGTCGGTGAATGGAACTTAACTGGTGTCAAGACGCACGAGATTACGCTAACGAGAAAGACATGCGTATTTCTCGCTGCAATCAATTTATTGGCCACAAATTTAGCGTAACAGATGTGTTTTTTTTTCACTGCGGGCGTCTTAAATACTGGCAGAACTATTCCTTTATTACATGGCGCAAATATTGTTTCTGCACACTTTCTCTTCTGCTGTGGCCGTAGAGAAAGTCTCCTCTTGTGCGAACTTTTGCGGTCGTTCCGCAGGAAGCGCGGGTCTCAGGAGTCTTTTCATTTCCGCATAGCCATTTACTTCCTGCAGAATCCTCTGGGGAGAGCCGGGCGCGTTGCCAAAACGAGCGGACCGTTCGTTGCCAAGTCGCGTATACTTAATTACCTCTACCGAGGAAACGAGCTTTGGATAGGGCCTGCGCGGGCGAACGTCTAATGACTCACCGAGAGCGAACTCCACAGAAGACACCTGTCACACGCAGAACACGGCGTCCCTACCACGCTTTTGTGCACCGTAATTGCGAATTTTTCTTTTCAGTTTGTTTGTGGAACGCAGTCGTTCCACCACATGCCCGCGTTACGATCTGTTACCACTTTATCCGTAGAAGCAAACAAAAGCCAGATTTATGGCTTTAGTATCTCTAGTATGACAAACTTACCATGCGAAATTACTACATCGTTGTGGTATAATAATTATAACGAGATAGCTGTATTTACTACTGCAGTGAATGTGGTATCGAGGAATGCCAAGATATATACATCTACATTTTCATTGATACTCCGCAAGTCACCGCTAGCTGCGTGTCGGAGGGTACCCTGTACCAATACTTGTCATTTCCCCTCCTGTTCCACTCTCAAATACAGCGAGGGGAAAACGACTGTCTGTACGCCTCCGTATGAGCCCTAATTTCTCGTATCTTATCTTCGTGGTCCTTGCGCGCGATGGATGTTGGCATGAGCCGAATCGTTCGGGAGTCAGCTTCAAATGCAGGTTCTCTAAATTTTCTCAAAAGTGTTTCGTGAAAAGCACGCCGCCTTCCCTTCAGGTATTCCCATCTGAGTTCCGGAAGCATCTGCGTAGCACTTAAGTTTTGTTCAAACCTACGTGTAACAAATGTAGCAGCCCTGCTATGAATTGCTTCGATGTCTTCCTTCAGTCCAACCCGGTACATATCAAAACAACTCAAGCAGTACTCAAGAACAGGTCGTTCCAGCATCCTATACGAGGTCTCCTTTACGGGTGAAATACTCTTTCCTAAAATTCTCCCAATAAACCGAAGTCGACCATTTGCCTTCCCCATTCCACCCCAAACTGCTTTGCAACGTTACGTTCAGATGCTTCAAATGGCTCTGAGCACTATGGGACTTAACATCTGAGGTCATCAGTCCCCTAGAACTTAGAACTACTTAAACCTAAATAACCTAAGGACATCACACAGCCGAGCGGTACTAGGCGCTACAGTCTGGAAATGCGCGACCGATGCGGTTGCCGGTTCGAATCCTGCCTCGGGCATGGATGTGTGTGATGTCCTTACGTTAGTTAGGTTTAAGTAGTTCTAAGTTCTAGGGGACTGATGACCTCAGAAGTTAAGTGTCATAGTGCTCAGAGCCATGTGAACCATTTGACATGACACACATCCATGCCCGAGGCAGGATTCGAACCTGCGACCGTAGTGGCCGCGCGATAACAGACTGAAGTGCCTGGTACCGCTCGGCCACAACGGCCGGCCAACGTTACGTCTAGACATTGATTAGGTCTAGCAGCACAATAGTAATACTGTATATGAACACTATAGGTTTGTTCTTCCTTACTCATCCTCATTAACTTACATCTCTCGACATTTACCATTCATCACACCAAGTGGAAATATTGTCTAAGTCGTCTTGTATCTTCCCACAGTCACCCAACTTCGACTCCTTACCGTATACCACAGCATCATCAGTAAAAAACCGCAGACTGCTCCCCACCCTACCCGCCAGATCATCTGTGTATGTAGGGAACGACAGTAGTCCTATCGCACTTCCCTGGGACAGTCCTGACGATAACTTTGTTTCTAACGAATACTGGCCGTCGAGGAGAACGTAATGGACTCAATTATTTAAGAAGTCTTCGAGCCTCTCACGCACCTGTAAATTTATTCGATATGCTCGACGCTTCGTTAACAATGCAATAGGACACCGTGTCAAATTCTTTCCATAAGTCTAGGAATATGGAATTGATGCAGCCCGCCACCATTTCCTCTCCTCTGCCCACCTGTCCATCTCAGAGTAGCACTTGCAGTCTACTTCCTGAATTATCTACTGGATGTATTCCAATCTCTGTCTTAACCTCTATCTTCCTCTGCTGATCCCTCTACTACCATGGAAGTCATTCCCTGATGACTTAACAGATATCCTATCATCCAGTGTCTTCTCGTTATCAGTGTTTCCAGATATCCCATTCCTCTACGATTCTGCGCAGAACCTCCTCATTCCTTACATTATCGGTCCACCTAATTTTTAACATTCATCTGTAGCATCACATCTCAAATGGTTCGATTCTCTTCTGTTTCCGTTCTCCCACAATCCATGCTTCACTACCATACAATGCTATGCTTCAAACGTACATTCTCTGAAATTTCTTCCCGAAATTAAAGCCTATGTTTGATTCTAGTAGACTTCTCTTGGCTAGGAATGCCTTTTTTTCCAGTGTTAGACTGCTTTTGACGTCCTCGTAGCTCTGCTGTCACTGGTCAGTTTGTTGCCTTGAGAGCAGAATTCCTTAACTTCATTTATTTCGTTACCATGAATCCTGCTGTAAAGTTCCTCGCTCTTCTCATTTCTGCTACTTCTCATTACTTTATCATATTGAAACTGAGTATGTGTTCAATGATTCTGCAGCAAGCGTAAGCTAGGAATATTGATCTGTGACTTTGTGGGTATGTTCTTTCACCTTTCTTGTATACTGGTGTTACCTGCACTTTTTCCAGTCGCTTGGGACTTTGGGCTGGGCGAGAGATTCACGATAAATCAAAGCTAGGTAAGGGGCCAAAGCCGTAGAGTACTCTTTGTAAATCGAACTGGGGTTCCATCCGGATCTGGTGGTTTATTTCTTTTCGAATCCGTAAGTTACTTCTCTACGCCAGGTACGCTTACTTCTATATCGACCATACCGGATTTGTCCGATGCACAAGTGGCGGTATGTTTGTACGTTTCTCTTCGTGAACGATTTCTTGAACTTGAAACTTAAAACTTCGGCTTTCCTTTTACTATCTTGAATTCTCACACCAGACTGATCATCAAGGGACTGAATGGAAGGCTCTGACCCGCTTAGCGATTTTACATACGACCAGAATTTTCTCCAGTTCTCTGAAAGATTTTTTGCTAAGGTGTGACTGTGGAAGTTGTTGTATGCTTCGCTCATAGATCTTTAAACAGACCCACGAATCTCTACTAACCTTCGCTTGTCGTCGTTTGTGCCTCCCGTTTTGAACCTAGAGTCCAACAGCCTCTGCTTCCTCAGAATCTTACGAATTTCGTTATTAAACCAGGGTGGGTCATTTCTATCCTTTATGAACTTACTAGGCACGTCAGTCTCCAGACCGCGAGGGCAGCAAATTTGGGAACTTTGTTATGAACACTTCAACAGTTTACTGTGATTGACCTTGCCCAGCCAGCCGCCCATATGAATGAAGGAAGGCTCAGAACCCATGCGGCAGGTGTCGTTGGTGCCGACGTGAGCCACAGATTGCAGACGACTGCACCCTGCAAGCTCGATAGCCGCACGCAAGGCTGCCTCCACATCTCGGATGAAGCGCCCCGACAGACATAGCGAGTGCACAGCAGCTTTCTTTCCAGCCTTGAACGCTGTGTCCTTAAGGGGCACCAGAAGGTGCCTAATGCTGGAGCTCCCGATAACTAGGAGGCACCTCCTCCGTGTACCTGCCCATATCTTGCTGACGAAGCGACCGCATGTCCACTCACACGGTGAATGGGAGAAGTCAAGCGACCAGTCTCCACATTGGCCCTCCGCCTCGAGCGAAGTGAACGCGTTGCCACTCGCCACTGACTCTGCTGTGAGGGCAGATCCTCCGCCTCGGGTGCACTAGGCGGTGCCTCGGAAGCAGAACCCGTGGCATAAACAAGCGACACCTGAGGCGTCACATGTGGGCTCCAAAATGCTCTGTCACTGCTGCACCCCGAGTCAGCAGCCTGAAGGTGGATGACCGCAGCCAAAAGCGCACTTAGCTGTTCACGAACTGCGGCCAGCTTCTCCTGCATGCGCACACAGCATGCACGCATCCTGACCATCCTAGCAAAACTAACTGAAGAAGGGAACTAAAAAGCTGAATCCTAGATATGCAACTTACTACCTTCCTGATGTGTCACCAATGGACGCCAAAGCGTTAAAGAACTCTGTAGCTGTCTGTTCAGTGAGCAACTACTGTGCTTCAGAATCAGTGAATTTACTCATTCAAAAACGTGTGATTAAATTTCTTAAACAAAAAGATAAGCACGAAATTTAATAAATATAGTACAAGGAAAACACAGAGAAAGATAAACACACAGCTATTCGCCGTTTAGAAGAAGAATGAGAAATCTTCGGGTAAGGCGTCAGGGATTAAATTTCATGAGGGAGTTGTAGAAGATAAAAGCTATAGTGGAAGACAGAGATCGGAATATATCCAGCAAATAATTTAGGAATGCGTTGAGTTGCTACGCTGATATGAAAAGTCTAGCGGAGGAGAGTAATTCGTCGCGGGCGCACCAAACCCGTCAGAAGACTGCCAACTAAAAAGAAAACCGTTTGATGACTATTTTTAGCGATAGATGAAACATAAGCTCTTCGCCACAAAAGTTGATCACCCCTATGGAGCATGACGGTATTACTGTATAACACTGCGTCTGGCCTTGATTGGGCTTCAGTTCGACGACGTAGAGAGCCAAAATTTCGAGGTATACCACACACCTGGAAACTTGCATTATTGACAAGATCCGATTGAGGTATCAAGTTGCTGGAATGTTGATTGTTAAGTTACATCCTTCTATAGTCCCAGACACTTACCATGGGGTTTAACATCAGATTATGTAGTAGGACAACGGAGATTTCTTAGGATGCTCAAGTGTTAACCAAACCGCGTACGTATGCGTCCAGCCCTTCGAACGCGACTGTTGTCATCATGGACAACTGAGTGTCCACAGTACACTCTTTATGAACACGTAGAAGACAGAGAAACATTTGCTCATGAAAGTTTTTAAATAATCATTCTGGGTTATTTTCATGGTACCCCGAATGTTTGTATGTCATGGCACCAAAACACCCCCAAGAGCCGTTTGTCTAAACTACACCCTTCAAAAATTGAGGATTAACGGACTAAAATCCTTTATGTGCCGCCGGTGAAGGCGACATATTAAGGGATCTGCAAAGATGCAAAAGTGGTACTCTTCACACCTCAGAATATAGATGTCCAGTCGGCAACTATCGAGTTACTATGTTGTTTGGTCCGTTGTACATGTGGAAATCTTTGTACCGTTTTAGTAATGGTATTTTGTCAGGTATCCCACTTGAGACGTCCATTGCGTACAGTTCGATTAACAACATTCGCTCCAAAACCGGTTGATTATGCCAATTAATATCATGTTTAGAATCCTCTGTCACTGAGAAAGCGTCGCACTCTTGTATATGTTAATTAAAACATTTTTACGACTGCTGTTTCCACTTAATGTTATGTGGTAGCGAGAGGTACACCATTTCTTGTAGACACATTATAATATATACAGGGTGTTTCAAAAATGACCGGTGTATTTGAAACGGCAATAAAAACTAAACGAGCAGCGATAGAAATACATCGTTTGTTGCAATATGCTTGGGACAACAGTACATTTTCAGGCAGACAAACTTTCGAAATTACAGTAGTTACAATTTTCAACAACAGATGGCGCTGCGGTCTGGGAAACTCTATAATACGATATTTTCCACATATCCACCATGCGTAGCAATAATATGGCGTAGTCTCTGAATGAAATTACCCGAAACCTTTGACAACGTGTCTGGCGGATTGGCTTCACATGCAGATGAGATGTACTGCTTCAGCTGTTCAATTGTTTCTGGATTCTGGCGGTACACCTGGTCTTTCAAGTGTCCCCACAGAAAGAAGTCACAGGGGTTCATGTCAGGCGAATAGGGAGGCCAATCCACGCCGCCTCCTGTATGTTTCGGATAGCCCAAAGCAATCACACGATCATCGAAATATTCATTCAGGAAATTAAAGACGTCGGCCGTGCGATGTGGCCGGGCACCATCTTGCATAAACCACGAGGTGTTCGCAGTGTCGTCTAAGGCAGTTTGTACCACCACAAATTCACGAAGAATGTCCAGATAGCGTGATGCAGTAATCGTTTCAGATCTGAAAAATGGGCCAATGATTCCTTTGGAAGAAATGGCGGCCCAGACCAGTACTTTTTGAGGATGCAGGGACGATGGGACTGCAACATGGGGCTTTTCGGTTCCCCATATGCGCCAGTTCTGTTTATTGACGAAGCCGTCCAGGTAAAAATAAGCTTCGTCAGTAACCAAATGTTGCCCACATGCATATCGCCGTCATCAATCCTGTGCACTATATCGTTAGCGAATGTCTCTCGTGCAGCAATGGTAGCGGCGCTGAGGGGTTGCCGCGTTTGAATTTTGTGTGGATAGAGGTGTAAACTGTGGCGCATGAGACGATACGTGGACGTTAGCGTCATTTGGACCGCAGCTGCAACACGGCGAACGGAAACCAGAGGCCACTGTTGGATCACCTGCTGCACTAGCTGCGCGTTGCCCTCTGTGGTTGCCGTACGCGGTCGCCCTACCTTTCCAGCACGTTCATCCGTCACGTTCCCAGTCCGTTGAAATTTTTCAAACAGATCCTTTATTGTATCGCTTTTCGGTCCTTTGGTTACATTAAACCTCCGTTGAAAACTTCGTCTTGTTGCAACAACGCTGTGTTCTAGGCGGTGGAATTCCAACACCAGAAAAATCCTCTGTTCTAAGGAATAAACCATGTTGTCTACAGCACACTTGCACGTTGTAAACAGCACACGCTTACAGCAGCAAGACGACGTACAGACTAGCGCAACCACAGACTGCGTTGTTTTCTATATCTTTCACATCACTTGCAGCGCCATCTGTTGTTGAAAATTGTAACTACTGTAATTTCGAAAGTTTGTCCGCCTGAAAATGTACTGTTGTCCCAAGCATATTGCAACAAACGGTGTATTTCTATCGCTGCTCGTTTAGTTTTTATTGCCGTTTCAAATATACCGGTCATTTTTGAAACACCCTATATATATATATATATATATATATATATATATATATATATATATATATATATATAACTGGTACAAAATCAAAAGTAAAGTTCAGAGGAGAAGTTTCAGAATCCTTTGAAATAAAAACAGGCGTGAGGCAAGGTGATGGACTCTCTCCGTTGCTATTTAACTGCGTTCTAGAAAAAGTAATACAAGAGTGGCGCGAACGAAAATTGGAGTTCAAAATTGACCAACCAGTGAAATTAGGACGAACAAATATTCGAATAGACTGTTTGGCCTTTGCAGACGACTTGGTTATTCTAACGCAGGACATCCAAATTGCTCAGAAACAAATAGAAATTCTTAAAGAAACAGCAGAAAGAGTAGGTATCCAAATCTCATTTGAAGAAACACAGTATATGACTAGCAACAAACTGGCACCCAAACTTTTGGAAACTAAGTATGGAAAAATCAAAAGAGTTTCGCAATTCAAATATTTAGGTGAAACAATCTCAGAGACTGGTCTAGAAAAAATTGGAAATGAAATTCGTTGTCAAAAGATGGAGTCAGCTTTTAGACTTACAAAAGACATCTACAACAAAAAATGTCTCTCGAGGTACTCTAAATTGAGACATTACAACACGGTCATAAAACCAGAGTGCCTTTATGGGGCTGAAACGCTAATTTTAAACAGAAAAAAGGACATTCAAGAAATCCAAAAAAGAGAAAGAAAAGTAATCAGAAAAATTCTAGGTCCAAAATATACTGAAGAAGGAACATACAGGCTAAGAGCAAATAGTGAAATTCAACAATACACCAGCATATATTCGGATATGAAAAAACGCAGATTAAAATTTTATGGGCATATTAAAAGAATGGATGCTACCAGACTAACTAAACAAGTAGTGGAATTCTACGAAAATCGAAGTAAAGCTAAATTTGAGACAATAAAATGGATTGCTGCTATAAAAGAGGACATGAAAGAGGCAGATATAAAACAAGATGAAATTCAGGACAGAAAATTATTTAGGCAAAAAATTCATGACTGGGTAGTTGGTCAAGCTGAAAAACTAAAGAAAACTGGAACCACATGATCTGATGAAAGGAAAAGAGCTCATTCCGAGAGAATGAAAACAATTTGGGCAGAGAGAAAGTCTAAAAGAAAATAACTGAATGCCCCGTGATTGTACTTCGCGTGGTCCAGTAGGGCCCAAACGTGAATAATAATAATATATATATATCATAAGAAATCTATTGAAAATTTCAATACTGATCTCGATGCACTATCAAAATGGGCACAGGACATATAGGTCTAAAACTAAACCCATCTAAAACCCAAGCGGTACTTGATGGTCACTCTAAGCTCATTAGCCCAAAACATCGGGAATCCGTACCGTGTGTGATCCTAAATGGAACAAATATTAACTTCTCTCCCTCAGCAAAGAGTTTGGGAGTAATAATAAATGAAAATCTAAATTGGACGGAGCACGTAACTGCAATGTGCAAAAAAGCGTCAGCATCCTTTCATGTCCTACAAAAATATAAAAAACTCTTCCCTTTCGATCTGAAAAAGAAATTAAGTACAAACGCTTATACTCCCAATCATTGATTACAGCGATATTATCCTACAAGGCCTCTCTCAGGAAAACTCGCGACGTCTGGAACTGGTCATGAATGCCCGCGTCCGATATATCTGTGACGTTCTACTTTTTGATCACATTTCACCAGAATGTGCAAAATTGTCCTGGCTGCGTGCTGACAAACGCAGAGATTTCCATACACTCTGTCTCATTTACTGCCTTATAAATGTACACTGTCCCTCATATCTCTCCTCGTCCTTAACGCTTATGTCGGAAGAACATGACAGAAACACACGTTCCCATCATAATAAAATCCTCTCTGTTCCACTGCATCGCTCAGACACCTTCTCCAACTCCTTTACAGTAGCGGGAACCCGACTCTGGAATAGCCTTCCTCGTTACGTTAGAGAATTTAAAAACATGTCCGGCTTCAAAAAACAGTTAATGACGTATCTACTTAAGCAACACAAATGCCTTCCTCTGTACATGAGTGCACTTCACCTTATTACTTCCCTCTTTCCCCTTTCTTATATCTCCCTTCCCCAAAACTCGCTATACTAGTAAAAACCTACTTTAAACACCAAGATATTAATGTACATCTGCAGAAATATTCATTACTATTGCCAATTTTTCTCACGTTTATCATTATTATTTGATTCTTTTTTTACTGTTACTATTATTGCTTTTATCATAATTTGTATGTATAGGACCTATGATAAAAAATACTGCCAATACGTACTCTATTATATCTTAGTCATTACTCTTTATTCATACTGTGACTAGAGTAATCTAATTTTCTTATTTAAACTATTGTCATGATGTAACTCTGATGTGTGAAATGCTGCATGTGTGAAACACTGGTCCGATGTAAGAGAGGGCCTGATGGCCCCAATCTGATCAGGTTGATGCGGACCTCCACGAATTCATCTGCTGTGTCAACCTCTTCATCTCAGAGTTGCACTTGCAACCTACATCCTCAATTATTTGCTGGGCGTATTCCAATATCTGTCTTCCTCTACAGTTTTTGCCCTCTGCAGCTCCCTCTAGTCCTAAGGAAGCCGTTCTCTGATGTCATAACAGATGTCCTATCATCCTGTCTCTTCTCCTTATCAGTGTTTTCCACATTCCTTTCATCTCCGATTCTGCGCAGAACCTCCTCATCTCTTACCTTATCAGTCCGCCTACTATTCAAAATTCGCCTGTGGCACCACATCTCAAATGCTTCGATTGTCTTCTGTTCCGGTTTTCCCACAGCCTATGTTTCACTACCATACAACGCTGTGCTCCAAACGAACATCCTCAGAAATATCTTCCTCAAATTAAGGCCTATTTTGATACTATTAGAAATCTGTTGGCGAGGAATGGCCTTTATACAAGTGCTAGTCTGCTTTTGATGTCCTCCTTGCTCGGTCTATCATTGGTTATTTTTCTGCCTAGATAGCAGAATTCCTTAACTTCATCTACTACATGACCATCAATCCTGATGTTAAATTTCTCATTGTTCACATTTCTGCTACTTCTTATCACTTTCTACTTTCTTCGATTTGCTCTCAACAGATATTCTGTAATCATTCGACTGTTGTAATTCTTCGTCACTTTCACTTAGGATAACAATGTCGTCAGTGAATCGTATCATTGATATACTTTCACCTTGAATTTTAATTCCACTACTAAACATTTCTTTTACTTCCATCACTGCTTCTTCAATTTACAGACTGATCAGTAGGGGCCAAGACGACATATCTGTATTACATCCTTTTTAATCGTAGCACTTCGTTCTTGGTCGTCCATTCTTATTATTCCTTCTTGGCTCTTGTGCATACTGTACATTACTCGTCTCTCCCCACGCCGGCCGGTGTGGCCGTGCGGTTCTAAGCGCGTCAGTTTGGATCCGCGTGACCGCTACGGTCGCAGGTTCGAATCCTGCTTCGAGCATGGATGTATGTGATGTCCTTAGGTTAGTTAGGTTTACGTAGTTCTAAGTTATAGGGGACTGTTGACCTCAGTAGTTAAGTCTCATAGTGCTCAGAGCCATTTAACCATTTTTTTCTCTCCCCACAGCTTATATCTATTTTTCTCAGAATTTATTATCGAAAGCTTTTTCCAGGTCAACAAATCCTATGAATGTGTGCTGATCTTTCTTTAGTCTCGCTTCCATTGTCAACAGCAAATTCCGAATTGCCTGGTGTCCGCAGTTCGTGATCGTGCGGTAGCGTTCTCGCTTCCCACGCCCGGGTTCCCGGGTTCGATTCCCGGCGGAGTCAGGGATTTTCTCTGCCTCGTGATGACTGGGTGTTGTGTGCTGTCCTTTAGGTTAGTTAGGTTTAAGTAGTTCTAAGTTCTAGGTGACTGATGACCATAGATGTTAACTCCCATAGTGCTCAGAGCCATTTGAACCAATTGCCTGGTGTCTTTACCTTTCCTAAAGCCAAGTTTATTGTCATCTGACACATCCTCAGTTTCCTTTTCCATTCTTCTGTATGTTATTCTTGTTAATAACTTGGAGCTTTTAAGCTGACTGTGCGATAATTTTCGCACTTGTCAACTCTTGCTGTCTTTGGAGCTGCGTGGATAACATTTATCCGTAAGTCAGGTGGTATGTCATGCACACCAATGTGAATAGTGGTTTTGTTGCCCCAATGATTCTAGAAATTCAGATGGATTATTATCAATCCCTTCTGCAATATTTGAACTTAAGTCCTCCAAAGCTCTCTTAAATTCGGGTTCTAATTTTGCATCATCTATCTCTTCTAAATCAACTGCTGTTTCTTCTTCTGTCACATCAGGCAGAACTTTTCCCTAATAGAGGCCTATAAAGTTTTCTTTACACATATCCGATTTCTTGTTTGTGTTTAACACGGGAATTTCCGTTGCACTCTTGTTGTCACCCACCCTTGAGTTTAATTTCAGAGAAAGTTCCTTTGCCCGTCACTGTGGCCGAGCCGTTCCAGGCGCTTCAGTCCGGAAGCGCGCTGCTGCTACGGTCGCAGGTTCAAATCCTGTCCCTGGCATGGATGTGGATGGTGTCCTTAGGTTAGTTAGGTTTAAGTAGTACTAAGTCTAGGGGATTGATGACCTCAGATGTTAAGTCCCATAGTGCTTAGAGCCATTTGGACTATTTTTTTAAAGTTACTTTGACTTTCCTACATGCTGAGTCAGTCCTTCCGAAAATCGTTTCTTTTTCAATTACTTCAAAATTTTCCTACAGCCATTTCGTCTTATCTTCCGTGCATTTCCTATTTATTTTATTCCTCTGAGGCTTATGGTTTTGTTTTTCTGAATTTCCCTGAACGTTTTTTCACTTCTGTCTTTCATCGATCAACTGAAGTATTTCTTCTGCTACACATGGTCTTTCGCATTTCTTGCTTTGCACCTTTGGACAATACAATAACAAATCCGGTAACACCATACAAGGTATGGTCATGAGCGTGTCGAAATACAATTCCTGTCTACTGTTTTGCCCCGTCTCCCCTTCGATCCATCTTACTGTTTCGATTCCATATACCGAATGGCTCACACAAACCACTTCACGGTTGTCACCTACATCGGCAGTGAAGTGTCCCATCATCGCCAGGATCTTGTTCTGCACCACATACAGTTCTCCCAAGCTCTGAACATGCTCTGTTAAGGGTGAGACAGCTATTTTAAGCGGTGAGCTTGGTTTGGTTAACTGTTGCAATTTTGTACGTGAGACAGAGGACTGCTTGTCTGATACATTCAGCACGTGAATAAAAATTCTGACTTTCGTCAACCTGCAACCTCTATTACCTTCCTACTGTACATTTCTTAATTGCGTTGTTATTTACGAGAGGCAATCAATAAATGATGCAAAATATCTTTTTCTCGGCCAGTTTCGGTAGAAAAAAAATGCGGAATTTTTCGTGTGACCCTGTGGAATATTCCTGTTTCGGCCTCTGCAGTTTCACGAAGTTCTGGTAAGTGGCGGCGCTATATGGCGGTGCTATGCGTCGCCTTCAAAACGGTGTCTCTGACGGACTTGTGTTTCAAGCAGACAGCTGTCATTGAGTTTCTTTCGGAGGAAAACCAGAGCATGGAAGATATTCACAGGCGCTTGCAGCATGTCTACGGATACATACCATAAACAAAAGCTCTGTGAGTCGTTGGACGAGGCATGTGTCAACGCAAGGAGGCCGCGCAAACTTGTCTGGTCTGGCTACCGGGAGGACGACGGTTCAATCCCACATCAGGCCATCCTGATTTAAATTTTCCGAGATTTCCCTAAATCGCTCCAGGCAAATGCCGGGATGGTTCCTTTGAAAGGGCACGGCCGACTTCCTTCCCTAATCCGATGAGACCGATGACGTCGCTGTTTGGTCTCTTCCCTCAAACAACCCAACCCGGCTACCGGCCGGCCGTAGGCAAATGGACTCCTGCAGTGTTGAAACGTTCGGACACTCTCATTCGAAGCGATCGACTTACCACAGTCAAACACCTCGCTCCGTAACTGAGCGTCTTTGTTAATAGCGCTGACACAATCGTCCGCCAGTTGATTCCTCGCCACCTAACGGAAGACCATGAAGAGCTTCCAACTGCTTGGCCCAAGAAAGGATGCACTCCGCGGGAAGCAACACGAGGATGATGATGAGGTTATTGTTATAGCAAGACGTTGGCTCTGACGTCGACCAGCAAGGTGAAACTATGTGAACATACAGGACACCCTAGTCGGGTGGCCAAAGGCCGTCACATTGAACGGAGATTATTTTTAGAAATTTAGTGCTGTAGCCAAAAGTGTGGGGAATAATACGATGTGTGATTACGTAGGATTTCCCGGCGTAATAAGTCATGATAGTCTCTTCGGGTTTGGTGCCGGATCCTAAAATCAACTTGACTCGTTATTTCGGCGATCCAACTGTTCGCCATCTTGGGGAAAATGCTGCTTCTGCTGGTGAGTCCCGCTGAGAACTGACGCCAGGCTGCAAATCGACGTCCTATATAGTCCACCGTTCAGTACACGGCGCATGCGCCGCGCATCACGGTTTGCTGCCCTCCAAGACAGGGAGATGGCGCCGCCCTTAGTGGAACCCTGCTGGCAACGATACATCGCACTCAGGGACGCACCGTAGAACGTTCAATTTTGATGCGAGATAATACTGGATTCCACATCCTGCTAGAGGAAACGCATTGTCTCTGTTGATTAAATTATCCGCCAACTTAATTTCAATCGCCTCTTTATAGACACTGTTCCAGAAACCGGAAATGTTGGCAACTACCACAGTTTCATCAAATTTCATAATGTGTCCCTTATTTAAGCGGTGTTCTGCTACTGCCGATTTTTCCGGCTGTAGTAGCCTCGTATGACGGCGATATTCCACACACCATCCTGAAGATGGCGAACAGTTGGATCGCCGAAATATCGAGTCATGTTGATTTTAGGATCCGGCAGCAAACCCGAAAAGACTTTCAATAATACTATGTATTGGAATGGTGAATAAAACTGAAGTACTGGAGTGCTGAATAAAACTAACCTGCTTTCAGTAAAAAAGTGTGTTGCATTGCTTATTGAACGCCACACGTGTTAATTTCATAGGATTTGCACGTCGCAGTTTTCAGTTCGTTTTTGGGACGGCACAGAATATCACGCTAAAGGAATCTCATGTTCGATCATGTGTCTTAAGCTTTACACTGATTCACAGAAATGAAACTTAGGGAAATTTACACTAGTGCAGGATTTGCCAAATTGTCTTCTATGGATCACAAGTATGCCCGCGAGTAGTGAGTAACTGCTTCACGAAAAACCAGTAATAACAGTCAACCTGTAACTCCAATTGCATATTTTCAGACCATGTTCACAGCACATGTAACCGCAGTATTGGTGTTCATTCTGCGGATTAGTTGTTTTATTGGTGCAAAATATGTTTGCTACCTGCCTGCCAAACATTTTGTTGATTTTGTACTTATCTTTATGCTGACACACCCAGTTCAAAAAATCTTGACAATGATTTCTCTTACCAAATCTAATTACACCCAACATTGTTATATTTGGTAATGGCTTTGGTCGATATCGTGATAGTAACATAAAAGAAAGAACTTGCAGAAATGGTCGAAATATCATTCAGATATTAATAACAGTTGGTTTGTTTTGACATTTTCAGGACACTATTTATCTTTTACATTTTCTTGTCGTGTCTATGTAGTTGTATACCATTCGATACAGAAGTACAGGGTTTCGCATGAAATTTGTTACCATTTTGTTTTTGAATAAAAAATACAATCTGAAAGGACCATATACTACAAAGAAGAGCCGTCCATGGAGGTTTCTTCTAACTCAGCACATGCTCAATATGTCCACCATATCGTTTCCTAACTTCCTTCAAACGAACACTGAAGTTAGTGATTACCCTACGGCACATGTCTTCCGTAATTTCACTGCAAGCTTGAAGAATAAGTCTTCTGAGCTCCATTAAATCACGTGGACGTTTCGGGAAAATTTTTTCCTTTAGGTACCTCCAAAGAATAAAGTCACATGGATTGAGGTCTGGACTATAGGGGGGCCAATTCTGTCCGTCACTGAAGCGACCTGGAAACCTGAGTGAAATGATCCGCATGTCGAAATGCTCGTGTACAAATTCCAACACAATGTTTGCAGTATGTGGCCTTACTCCATCTTGCATGAACCACTGCGTGGTGAAGGGCAAGGCAGTAGCAAGAAGCTGTGGAATGAAGCTATTGCGAAGCATGCTAAAATAACGCTCGCTGTTCACAGTTTCTTCAAAGAAAATGGGTCCAATAAGTCCGTGACTGGAAAATACTACCCGCGCTGTAATCCTCGGAGCATAATGTTGTCGTTCATGAAGCATTTGTGGGTTTTCAGTGGCCCAAAAGCTTACATTTTGTTTGTTAACCACACCGTCTAAATGAAAATGCGCCTCGTCTGAAAACCAAACGTTGTTGAGAGTTTCTTCCCTATCCTCCGCCCACTGAGCAAACAGTAGTCTCTGCCGCTTGTGTTCTTCAGTGAGCTTCTGTGCACAGGTCATCTTGTATGGGCACATATGGAGGTCACTTTTAAGAAAGCGTTGAACGGAGCGTCTGGATATTCCCAGTTGCACTGCTGCTTTTCTACACGATTTCCCGGGACTTCTCTGTACAGCAACTCGTACCGCTTCAATATTCTCCGGCGAACAAACAGGCCGAGGTCGATCCGCTTCCAATCCTCTTCCTTCCTGTACAAATTTATCGTACAACCTGTGGATGGTCGTCTTGCAAGGGACCCATCGTGTGTTAAACTGTTGTCGAAAACGCCTCTGAGTCACAACAAGGCTTTTCGTTTCATGAAGAAGTAACACAATTGCCGTACGGTGCTGTGTCGTCAGTCTTCCACTGTCAGCCATTGCTGCTTACTAGTCTCCTAGCGGCAGTATTGTGAATTACACGTCATTTCGTAACTCTTTTTTTTTCAAGCTCTGCTGGTACTGCTTTAGAGGTCCCAGCGGGATATCTAATGTGCGTCGTAAATTGTGAAAGAAACAATTGGTAACACGTTTCGTGCGCCACCCTGTAGTTAGTGAATAAAACAATTTTTTCTCATTTTAAAAATCGTTAAACTTCAGAGTAAACCAAGTGCTCCATCAACGCAGCAGGAGACTCAAAATGTTCCACCAGAGGAAAAGTTTGGGTAATTTCTGCATCAGATATTGCAATATCGAAACACTGATCTTTCACAGCGGATGGGGTATAAGCACTAAACTTTCACCTGTTGCGTCATGGTTCACGCAACTTCTCTCCATTTGCACTATTTCAGTGCTGTATATTCCAGACAGGCCATACGTTAAGGACCCTCTTTCAGAACGAAGCTCAGTAGTTGGAGGGCCACGTAGCACGAGGAATCAGGTTAGCGAGCGTCAACACGGCGGCAGGCGGCGACCCACAGGCCGGTGGACCTCGCGCGCCACACGGATGAATTTAATTAGAGACGATTGATGGCGATTTCCGCGGCGGTTCCATTCGGTCTCTCGTAGCAGTTCAGTCACGTCCCCGCTAGCAATCGACTGTAATCCCACTCGCGTGCTACGGTTCGACAAGCGAGATTAATACGACCGAAATCAATAGGTACCAATAACCTGGCCGGCGTCCCGTATAGCAACTGTGTTATGCAAATCTGTCTGCATATTCATACGTAATATCCAGGCTTCAGACCCGTCTGTATACATGACGCTTTTGCCTCGAGTAATTTTTAATGGAGGTACTGAAAACGACTCGATGTACAGTTAAGTGTAACGGCAAGTCAGGAATCCCCGAACCGAGAATATTAGTTTTCATGGAAACCATCTATCTTCAAATGAGACTTTGTAAATTTTGTTGCTCAAAGGGAAATCGGTCATACCCGACAAATATAAATGGTGAGTGACATTTGCAATCTAAGTTTATTTAGCAGTGTTATGCTACTGTCTAACTGTACTCTATAACGATAGTGAATATTCAGCACCGGAAATTGATGCAACGGTATGGGCACAGTATTCTCATTTGCAAGGAATGTGTTCTTCTGGTGCCATTCTTCTTTCATCATGGTCTAGGGCATAGGTCTCTTTCGTCTTCTAAGTACCCAACCACTTTCCACGGATCTTGCATCTAAGGGTCTGAAATTTAAGGCTTTTTTACTTAGTCTTGAATCGGGGTTCTTTGCAGCTTTGTCGTTTACACTTAATATTCTCATTTGTAGCACATACCACAAGCGCTACTATTATGCCTTCGTTTCTTAATCTATCTAATGTCGCACAGCCCTGAACTTCTCTTAGGAGTTTCGTTTCTGCTGCTTGGACTATAGTTACATAAATTATAGAATCGTAACATCGAAATTCAGAATAGGTCTAAATGCATCTAACTGTGATTGGAGTGTGCCCTCCTGAAGATGCAAACAAAGGAGCCTCCTTGAGGATTGCTACCTTACTGTGGTGAGGAGGTGTGTCCTTTTATATCCTGAGAGCTATGCTGACGGCAGCTTAAGCCCCTAGTAGATCACCCAAGCCAGATAGATCGAAGTGTAGGAACCAGACGAAGAGCAATCCATAACGAGACCCATGTGGGTGTTATATTAAATGGCTACCAAAAGGTCTCATAGATGGGGCTATTAAGGGAAATAACCCAGAAGAAAAATTAAACAGCTGCTGCCTTGCGGATAGTTGATTCACTTACCAAAGGTTAGAGGAAGTAGACCTTGGCCTAAAATTACTGGCAGGTGTTGAGGCCAAACGATGGCAGCCCCACTGTATGTCTAACCAGGCTACGGGCTGCTTTAATTTTCTCAAAATCCTTTTAAAAAAATAAAAAAAAACAGCCCGTTGGACCCTACCTTTATGTTCTATCATACTCTGGCTTCCGTAGCACAGAAGGTTTCAGCTATTGTGGTCTACATCTACATCTAAATGGATACTCTGCAAATCACATTTAAGTGCCTGGCAGAGGGTTCATCGAACCACCTTCACAGTTCTCTATTATTCCAATCTCGTAAAGCGCGCGGAAAGAATGAACACCTATATCTTTACGTACGAGCTCTGATTTCCCTTATTTTATCTTGGTGATCGTTCCTTCCTATGTAGGTCGGTTTCAACAAAATATTTTCGCATTCGGAGGAGAAAGTTTGTGACTGGAATTTCGGGAGAAGATTCAGTCACAACGAAAAACGCCTTTCTTTTAATGACGTCCAGCCCAAATCCTGTATCGTTTCTGTGACACTCTCTCTCATATTTCGCGATAATACAAAACGTGGTGCCTTTCTTTGACCTTTTTCGATGTACTCCGTCAGTCCTATCTGGTAAGGATCCCACACCGCGCAGCGGTATTCTAAAAGAGGACGGACAAGCGTAGTGTAGGCAGTCTCCTTAGTAGATCGGTTACATTTTCTAAGTGTCCTGCCAGTAAAACGCAGTCTTTGGTTAGCCTTCCCCACAACATTTTCTGTGTGTTCCTTCCAAATCAAGTTGTTCGTAATTGTAATACCTAGGTATTTAGTTGAATTTACGGCCTTTAGATCAAACTGATTTATCGTGTAACGGAAGTTTAACGAGTTCCTTTTAGTACTCATGTGGATGACCTCACACGTTTCGTTATTTAGGGTCAACGGCCACTTCTCGCACCATTCAGATATCTTTTAGAAATGGTTTTGCAGTTTCACTTGGTCTTCTGATGACTTTATTAGTTGATAAAAGGCAGCATCATCTGCAAACAATCGAAGACGACCGCTCAGATTGTCTCCAAAGTCGTTAATATAGATAAGGAACAGCAAAGGGCCTATAACACTTCCTTGGGGAATGCCAGAAATCACTTCTGTTTTACTCGATGACTTTCCGTCAATTACTGAGAACTGTGACCTCTCTGACCGAAAATCATAAATCTAGTCGACAATGAAGCCGCTGTTCCGAATCATAGGTCGCGAAGAAACTATCATCAGTAATTGGTGGGCTGTCGGCATTTAATCGTTAATCCGTTCCATCAGCCACAATGCGAGATACAAAAATTATTTTCACCTAAACTTTGCCGCCTGGGGTATTGCTCAGAAAGGGGTTATGTAGTCTGGTAAGGAGATATCCCACAAGTTGCTCCCGAACGTAAGACAAGAAACTGATGATACCTACCATTTCAAATGAAAGTTGAAAACATATGCAATTAGTCACTCTTACTATTATCTGAATATCTGCATTCAAGGACTGAAACATTCCCTTACCTAAATGACGAGTAGTAACGTTCGTTGTAGGGGTCAATGATAAGTACTAATTAAGTACTGTACATAGGTCTCAGTAGTTACACATATAGATTAAAATTTTCGTTCGAATATACCACACTAAAAAAGTAAATACTAAGCTGTTAATAGCAGATTTGTCAAGTAAAGCTAAGGCCCCAAAGTCAAAGTACCTGCTCAAAGTACCTGTTCAAAGAATCTGATCAATGTACCTGCTGTCTTTCAAATTCATTTGATTGAATGTATCTGCCACAAGCATGAAGCAGTATATCGGTGAATTTTTTAAAAGTAATCAGCATAGGTATTACGCAGTGGCGGCTCGTCCACAATTTCACCTGGTTGCCACAATATTACAGAGAGAAATAAAAAGCTAATTTAAAAAATTTACTAAATTAAAAAACTGCTCTCACCAAGTAACGAAAAATTAATTCAACTCGTCGCTGTTTTCTTGTGCAGAATTTATCTATAACTCTGAAGATGAAATCTTCAATATTGGTTCCTTGTTCGTACATTGCAAGGGCATTAAGTCATAGCTTTTACATGGAATTCCGAAGGTAGGTCTTGGTTCTCTTCAGAAATGAAAATCATCTTCCAGGTTCAGCAATTGTCATCGGTGTTGTCACGACTATTTTCAGAAGGTTTATCATCTGTGAGAAGGCGTCCTGCGGACTGCTGTTCGAAATGAATTGGTGTACTGATACAGCTCCAGCAAAATTCTTGAAGCCTGGTCGTTGGTATAATACCAATAGTACCGTATTTAACCTTCGTTTCTCCAACATGGTGTAAGCCCGGGCATCAAAACTATGTTCTCTCTCTGGGAAACTTCCAGAGAATTATTCAAACTCTGAAGAATCCAGCAGAACTTGTGCGTGTGGACGGCCTTGGGCCTGAAAACGATCATGAGCTTAAGTGTTAACCTTTCTTTTGTAGCTTAATGTCGGCAAACACTTATCTTATGGCACTATGAGAGGCGACTGTTGCTGTGACTGCGGTATCGTTGTCGTCGATTGAGGACCTTTTCTTATTAGTAATCCGAATGAAAAGGGATACTGCGTCGAAAGATCTTGCCTGCAAGTGACTATACATGAAAATTTTTTTTGGAAAAATGCTAGCCAAAAGATGACTTCTTCATCTTAAAGACTGCGGCGGAGTCCAACTGCTTGATAACAATTTTGGCCGGATGGCGGTTTTTCCAGCGACGATGTATATTATAGTAGCGAGGACTTATTTTCGTACACCACATTGAGGGTCCTTGTTTTAAAATTCCATCCAATAATTGACCCACTAGGAATTCTTATGCTGAAAGTTGTTCTGGGGACCTTGAAAAGGAGGCTGAAGTAAGTGACAAATTTACAAAGAACGTCGTAGCCTTTTGTGAAGTAACGTGTTCCATATTTCAATTCACTTAGCGCTCTAAGCAATGCACGTAATGACCATTAGGATACACTATTTTAATTTTTACCGGCATTCCACCTTTACGGCTATTCATTAGAGCTGCACCATCGTATTTTTATGCGACTATTTTGTATGGCCTACCTTTGGACGAAAGATCTATAACGTTCAAAACACATGTTGTTTGGGGATGATATTATTCTCTTCAGACTTGAAAACCGCATAGAGCCTTTCATTCGGCACATTATTCTTTTTATGGTGCTACATTATCACTAACTGTGTCTTTTCGGAAACATCTATTGCTTCATCTGCCATTACAGTTGCAAACTGAGTCTGATTTATTTCTTCCGAAATATGAGTAGCTTCACGACATATTTACAACACACAGTTTAGCAAATCATTTTGGACAGATTTTGAAATCCCCTTACAAATCTGATTGCTTTACACGTGTTCTTTCACTGCACTGACTATACTAGAAGTTAAGTCAGCCAAACCCAAAAAGACACCTGGATTTTCCAGTGATTCTGTGTAGTAGTGTTTTCACGAAGCCAGTTCGAAACCACAACAGAATTCTATACCGTCAATAATTCTAGCTAGATTGTATTTCACTATGTCGTCATAATGCGACTTAATATTGTTGCGATGTTGGCTTTACCTAATACCCTAAGAACAAGTATCTTGTTTATATGGTTACGATTTCCATCATATTTTTCTATTAATGCATTAATGTATTCTGTCACTTTTCCTCATTAACACACATGAAAGCGAAGTAGTGCGATTCGAACATCACACCTGCAGATCTCTTTTAATATTTTCATACTGAATTTCATCCTATACTCGCCTTTTTTTGGCACTTTCTGTAGCCTTCGGACTTGACTTAAATTTGGAGTAGGTCTGCTTATCTCTTCAGCACTCACTTTCGACCCCCGTAAATTTACTGGAAAAGGGCCTCTTTGAGAGATCGTTCACAGAACACACCACGTTGCTTGCACAATACATTATGCTCACTTTGGAAGAAAAATACACCGTACATTGTTAATGTACATTTTCGGCGGAACTGCACCACTCCACAGTTGTGCTCTAATGACGTGCTGCTGCCAGGATTGTAGCTCCATTAGTGCCGGCAGGATGATGTTACATCAGAGTTTGAAAATTCGATCACTGAAAGCTGTATCCATTCTCTGCGTCGATCGTGATACTGCTGAAATCATTTCAGGATTGGACACTTTGATTTCTACGTATCAAGGAAACAGCGCCATAAAAAATTTATTCCTCCCGTTTTTTTCGTTTTTTTTTCCTTATCAGCAAGCATTCAAAGAGCGATGGGCTGCAGTGTGCTGTAGTCCATTAGCACATAATCACCGCCCGTCACTGATACAATTTTTATTCGATTTCTTTGTGTTTTGTTAATGTAAGGTTTTGCTTGTTCCTCATTCCTGAAAGTTTCGCTTCCCAGTGGCATCTGCAGAACACGATGAACATACGAGTGTGCCCATGAAGTATTCCTAAACATTAAAGCTCTTGCAGCATATTGCGGAACTGGTGCAAAATATTGCGTCCGTCGACTGGCAGTAATGTTGGAGGCTCATATCGTGTTATTCGATAATACATTCTGTACCAGTACCTTTTACCATCTCCTCTCTTTCTTCCATATTATGATCATAGATAAGAATATAGAATGCTTCACTGGACAAGTCAGTCATCCGCACGATGCAAATATACCGCTTGTCAGTTTTCCTTACTTGGCAGCCAAGGATCCGAGTTCTTGGATTCTCACATTGTTTCCAACACAGATTGTCTGAGGAAGGAACTGACATTTCGATTACTGAAAACACGCAGAGGTCTACTTAGTTTTAGGCGTTTTTTTTTTTTTTTTTTTTTTTTTTACTTTGGTTGAAACAAGAGTGACTCTATCAATAGATGTTTATGCATGCGTATGTTTAGCATTTTGGTATTCAATTACAGTTTGAAGTACACTACAAAAAGTACGTATTGAGGCAAACTAACTGTACCGTAATTAATCTGGAATGTCAAATGGCTTGCAGTGACGGGTTCTTTTCTAAAGATTCATACGGTCTGCTAAAATGCAATATAGCGTGCAATGTTTCGGAGAACTGAGGTCCTTTATAACCTTGTGATGGCAGCGATATTCGGCTATCAGTGGTATTGAACTTAACACTCTCTCGTCCTTTCAGTTATACTATTTGCTATTCCTACACTTTCAACAAAACCTAGAGTAGGAGGTGTTGAATGAAAACCAATTACCTGCTTATCAGTCAGAGCCAAATCGTATCTCAAACATTGTGAACTCATAAACACTTGCTGTTCATCATCATCAGCACTGACAGAGTTACTACTAACGTCGAGAAACTGTGACCATTTTCTTTGGAAAATAGACCATAGAAGCGCTCGGAGGACAAGGTGGTGAAGAAAACATGTTTTTTTTTCATAGTTATCAGAACGCCATTTGCCACAACTCATTCGATGAAAGTAGGGCAAACCGAAATGAGCTCGCCTGCGCCGATAGTTGAAGCCTAGTCCTCCAGAATGTACCTCCACATCTCTGGCAATTGGAAACGAAATGCAGCTGCCATTCGAATTCTCTCTCAGCGACAACTGATATTTATATTAAATATGTGTAAGTTGCATGGAATTGCTTGCTGTCTGCGACAGTATTACAAACTTTATAAAATAACACTTTCTCACATTCAGTCACATTTATTTTCTAGAAAAATTAGTGGTACCAATTGTTTCGGCAGTATGCTGCTAGCATCGGGTCCCTAATTATTATTTGAACACCAAATATTAGTCACAGATTGGTGTTAAACGTGAAAATGTTTGTGCTGGGTGTATTGATGAAGTTGTGTACCAAAGTACTGCTGCTCATGTAGTGGCAGTCTACGCTAACATGGCATACCGAGCACAAGAAGAGACACAGCACCAACACACGAACCCATATATTTGGTTAAGGTGGACTATATTCGTAAGAAAAGCATTAACATTATGCCCAAGATGGCAATTATAATAAAGTTAATGCAAACAACTCGTTTGCTGTTTATTTCCGATGTGTGGATAAGGGGCGCCACAAGTTTCAGTGTAAGATATTGTTTCAGTAAACACAAGACAAAAGCAGTATAAACTTGTCGGTTAAGTCCTGTTCTAATTCATAATAAAAATTTCACTATCCTTAAGCCTATTGTGAACAATCTGCTGACTGTCTGTCGTTTTTAGTGGACAAGAGTGTAACTTCCATGACCTGTTGCCATATTAACTGGCGAACGCTGAATCGTTGCCCAATATAAATCAAATATTTGTTCATCACTTTCGATAATAATCGGAATTCATAATTTGAATGACTATATGATATGGCTTTTGTAGTTGCTTTGTGATTACCTGCCAAATCGACAGGTGTGTTTGACGCTCGATCAAAACTTCGATTCGTGTGCAAGTGCCAATGGACATTCTTGCTTTTCGCCATCTTGTCCACGCTGCTTTAATGTTTCTTTAAGGTTAGTTTTTTTCAGGTACTTGTAGTAATTTAAAAACTGACAATGATATGTACTAAACAAAAACAACACTTGGTCACGAATATGTGAGCATTCATGCATTGGCTACATATGTTAAGAACGTTGATGTAAGTGGGATCTACATTATCGTTGAGGTTCTTTCCTTGGATACGTTAATTTAACCAAAGACGTTAATGTTTATTTGTAGAGGTATACTTTTCTATACATCCGCTCAGTGGCTCGTGAAGTCACAATCACATCGCCATGAGACTTAGTAGACTGTATATGTCTTAAAAAGAAACCGAAATGTTTTATCTTAGAACTAACAAGATACGTTTGTTCACTTCTTCTTCTTTTTCTTCTCCTTATTATTCATTTGCTGTTTATCTAAGCTAGCGCCACTTCTCAGCACCTCGTGGCCGTCTTCTTCTGTCTTGGCTTTCTTCAGCGTTCATATTTCTGGCTTCCATAGCCTGCTCCATATCATTTTGCCAGTTGCATCTTAGGCGACCCCTTTTCCTCCGCTGTGATGGTCTCCATCGTAGTATCCTATTTAGTATCCTGTCTTCATACATCCTATTCATATGGCCAATCCACATCATTACAGATATCCATGTCTATTGTCATACTCTGTCGGATTACGTTATTTCTTATCCTATCCATCCTAGTACAGTCTGAGCTTCGCCTTAAGTAATCCATTTCAGTAATTTGTTGGTATAACAACATAATGATAAATGAAAAGCCGAATATTGCGTATGTTCTACAACTGTCAGCTGTGGATGAACAAGATTGTTCGAATACTACCTTGAAAAGTGTGTTGGGGTATTAAGCAGTATACGGAAAGTTGTCAGTATGGCGTGACTACCGAGATGCGAACAGCTCTAGTTTCTGTTATACATTTACATGAGATCTAATGGACTGCTAATTAGTGTGATGAAAATGCAACCTTTTAGTTGTGAAGGAGAAACTAATGGCTAAACGAGACTGGAGCCAGGAGGAAAAGCATTGTGGGTAAATTCGCTGCCTCAATATTGTCGTTCAAGTCCACTAGTACGTGAAGTAGGTTGTCCATGCACGTCGAGCACGTTGCAGACCGGACCCGGGTAAAGGTCCGAAGCCCAGGTCTTCCAAAGGACTAAGTTATTGTAACACTGCCACTATTATTTGTGCGTTACGATGGAAGGATAGAGGTACATCATTTACAAAAGCCATATGCTACCTGCAAGCATTGGATGTCAGCATGAAAGTTACAACAAAAGCAACTATGCTTGTAGGACCAGAGCCAACTGGCGGTAAAAATGATGTTCTTGTGCATGCGGATGCTCAATCAGTAGTAATTCCTTGCCTATGGTTAAGGCATAAATGATTTTTGGCGCGTTCTTTCTTGGTCATGTCTGTTTCCATGACGACTTCAATCGATGCTCCGACGCGCTAGTATTCAGAGAGTCGCCAATGCCAGTAATACAGCCGCTTTGTTGCATGTAGGGTTGCGGTCTCGCCAGTACACGAGCAGCGTTAGTACTTCTCTTTGCGCCTTTCGAATGCCACGAAAATTACGGTACAAGTGCGTCTGAAGAGCTGCCTTATTTAGCATTTTCACGTATTCTTTTTAAGACGCAAGTAATCAATGGTAAACGAGTAGCCTCAACAGAACTATTCACACTAATAAAATAAATCATAGAAGTCGAAATCATAACAGTCGAACATTTCAAGCGATAATCAATTTGATTTTGCTTAGTATTCTTAAAATTCCTGCAGGACACTCAATAAAACGGGTTTTAGAATTATATATACATCTCATAAGTATTATTAACTACTTTGCGGTGTACCTATAATTTATACGACATGTTCTAATATTATATTTATTATTTGTAGCCCCTGATGTATTTTGTTTCAAACCTTTTGATGTTTCTATCAGTTTGTTCATTGTATTGAAGATTAGGCTCATTAACTTTACTCTTGATTTCGAATGCATATTTGTGTACACATGCACACTTTTTTTTGTCTTTTATAGCAAATTGTTCATATTAAAACTTGCAAGCATTTTACTTCTACGAACAGAGCCAGAAACTTTATCAGGTACAGAATCCGCACAAGCCAGAGTTCAAAACATTTTGTCCTTGTTTTTGTGCGCTATATAGACATCGGCTTTGTTTTCGCCTCCAGTAAAAATTCCACAGATTTTATTTTGTACCTATTCGATACCGAATTTTAATTTTTTCGTTATTTATTTTGATTGTACCTAATTTCAGTTTCTATTTATTGCTAATAATTGACAAAAAGAAATATATGTCACAGTGGTGTACTTAATTAAGTATCTATTATTATTTATTTAGGAACTGTTTCTTCCCATGAACATGTAGAATGTTTTCTGTAGTTGCAGATTGTTTTCGACTCTAAAAAAATACTTAAGTACCTTCACTTTCTATTTAACACTGAATTTTAATTTGGTATGTATGTAGACTAGTGCCTGAGCTTGCGTTAATTCTTTTGTTCACTTTGTGTGGTTGGAAAATATCATCAACAAGTCTTTTATAAAGTGTGTTTTTTATGTGACTACGTTATTCAATGTTAACTGAAACTCAATATTACGATTGATATGTGTATTAACGTATTACCACATCTATGTGACAGCATATCCCAAAGATATAATAAGGCTGATATGACTTTCATGTAATTGGCTCTTAGCAGGCATGTTACCATTGACAGTCAGATTGCAAAATGAATTTAATGCTCAATATTAGTATATAACTGTCGACATTCCTTTTCGTTATATTCTATTTTAGCTACTTTTCTTTCTTAAGTTTGACTCGTAGATTTTGTCTTTTGTAAGAGTGTGCTGTGGATAACTGTTCAGTATCAAAGAGTGGAAAAGTAGTTGCAAAGCACACTACTGGTACCCTGTTCGATCATAGGAGTTGTGGATGCACACAGAAGCAAATGTATACTGCAGATAATAGATTGGGGGCTATTTACAAAGAAAGTAAATAAGTAAATAAATAAAAAATAAATTTGGAAACACTTATTCCATTCACAGGTTTAGAAAAGGCTTTTGAGTTTTTGGGACTAAATTTTTCCGTCCTTAGGCCGTTTATTGGCAGCTACACAGAGAGGATGATAATTCATTCTCTTTATATGAACAAAACTGACGTAGTCGCACTAATGTAATGTTACATGAGTCTCAGAAAGTGTTAGACAGAGCTGCTCATTGTCAGCACAGATATACGATGTAGTCGTTCAGGGATAGTCCCATCTATCTTGATGTAAAGGAACTGTAGTCTACGTTGGATCATTACAGAGCAACAATTTAACTACGAGTCATTCCATTTCTTCCTCCTATTACTACTGTTTCTGTGAAAATATCTTCACAACAGGGAAATGGGTATTATACACAATCACCGAAAGCTACGCACAAAACACAGATCAAGATACGTCCCTCCCATGAAACACGTACACTTTTATCACATTGTGTTCAGTCTTTGATGCAAGTATTCAATGCAGTACAAATGAAATGCAGTAATGTTCCGTTTTAGGTACTGCTCAAAATATCGAGTTCAAAGGTCACGGCAAAGTGGATAGCAACACTCCATAGTCTTACATGCTCAAGAGTCTTGACAGTTCAGTGAAAGACTCGCGTGGATGTGACGGACCTAAGAGTCACTTCCATGTGAGCATCGCCGAGTCACTAGGCTTGTAGCGAGAAGAAAGGTCTGCTGGTGTCATGTCTGGTGGGCGAGTTGGCCAAGCAACAGGACTTCCGTAACCAATCCATTGTTGTCGACACTGCATATCAACTGTTGTCTAGAGCAAGTACCACAGGTGAATGGTAGAGATTTGATTCCAAACGGGGCACATCGCATACCGTCGGCATTTACTTTGCCGTTGTTTTCAGTGGAATAACGGTAAAAATAGAAACATGTGTAAGAACTGGAATGCAGTGGAATCCGTGTTAAACGAGCTACTCCTGTGCTACTTGGCACGGTCATGTCCGTTAACTATTTAGGTGGTACGTTATAATCCAATGTGAAGTGGTAAATTGAGTGTTATGTTTGCAACTTTTGTGTAAGTTGTCTATTACGTAGATGTCGACTACTGGTTTATCTTTGCTGTGACACCTGCTTCTGGTCATCGACTTCGGTATGTCCAGTGCTGCGTCTGTTACGCTCGTTGGTCTCTCTACGACCTTTGCGACGCGTGCACTCTCAACCAATGGGAAGTGTGGGGGCTGAGGCGCCATACATGTCTTGCAAAATATGAAGTAGAAAATACAATTCTTCTTCAGCATGGAGTGCTTTTGGCTGTCGATGATACGGTGTTATAATGAGAGTGAGTGCACTGATTTATCCTCAGAAAGAGCGCTGTGTGAAAGCAAGTAACGGTTTGTATTGATGAAGTTATCATAAATATTACATACATCTCTTCTCCATGTATGTACTGTGGAACATAAGGCAACATTTTTCTACAACCGTATGTTTGATGAACCATGCTGAAACAGTGGATTTTCTTATACACCACCGGCCGCTGTGGCCGAGCGGTTCTAGGCGCTTTAGTCCGGAACCGCGGTGCTGCTACGATTTAAGTAATTCTAAGTCTAGGGGACTGATGACAGATGTTAAATCTAATAGTGCCTGGAGCCATTTGAACCATCTTATGCACCGAGGTGGAATGAATTGCGAAATGGTGTTTGTGCTTAAGATTAATTTGGAGCAGATTCCGTTTTGTTTGTAATATGTGTTTGATTTGTGGTATTGTTTAGGAAATCAGTATTTCATTCACCAAAAGATTTTTGTACCTTATGTGGTTCCCAGCAGGTCTTTGTGTGTCTATGGTATCACGTACGTCATGCAGCATTAATGTTATTGTTCATTATAAAACACTCGTATTCTTGGAATCCAATAACAATCGCACAGTGGAGCACAATCTCTTATCTTTATTCCTGTTTCGTTACTTTCACCAGTTTATTAAATGGAGTATTATTTGTCAAGATAGCAACATTAACTAACTATAAGGCCTTCCACTAATGGCATATATAATAATATCACAAATGGTAACGTTAAGTTACCAGCTCACAATAACCAAGACTAACAAATTTATGGTTGCATTCACGATTTGATACTTACGTACTTCCGATCACCTGAAATTTATAGGTTACTGATGGAATCCAAGGGTAGATTCGCTAATGAGAAAAACAGTGCTCAATGGTAAATCATTTCAGATGCCATAGAATATCCGCTCCGGGAAGTGTACGCGTCTGTGACGAATTAAACCAGAGGATAGTGAGTTTACCCAATAAAATTGCTTTCTTGGCACTTTCTTCACATTATAAAAAGAGCATATTTAATCAGGGAAATTGCAAGTGGAACTCCAACGTCCACTAATACAAACTGTAATTACCAGTTATACATAGACACTATACAAATGGAGCGAGACCGTACTGTGGAATATAGGGAAGGTATGGTCGATTTAGGAATATTGGTAGAATTTTAGGAAAGTGTAGCTTAACAGATCGCATTAAACGAAGACATCGAAGCAGTTCAAATGCACAGTGCTAGATTAATTACCTGTAGGTGGATAAAGACGGTAGCACTACGGAATTGCTAACTGCACTTAAATAGAAATCCCTGTAGAGAAGACGACGTCATTTCACAAAACACTGTTGAGAAAATTTAGATAAACGGCATTAGCAACAAACTGCAGAACGATCCAAATGCCACCGATGTATATCTCGCTTGAGCATGGTGAGTACAATATAAGGAAAAACAAGTCCCGAATTGAAGCCCATAGATTGTCATTTTTCCCTCGTTCCATCAGCGACTGGAACAGGAAAATGAATGACTAGGAGTTATACAGGGCACCCTCGGCCATACACACTAATTTGACTTGGGGAGTACACACGTAGCTGTAGGGTAGATGTAGATCACGGATCCCTTGCACCAAAACAGAAAATATCCGTGATAAACGTGCGAAATTTAGGCGTCAGTGTCCGAGTTTAACTCGTATACTAATATCTGGGCATGATTCTGCGACTGTTTCCTTCCGTCGTCCCTTTGACTACAATTTCTAGCAAAGTTTCGTGGCGTAATATATTCCTGATGATTTTATCGTTTCGTTGATTATGTTGTTCATTGGTAATTTTTTACGTTGACTCGCTGCGTGCCATATTGGTGCATTAGTGTAACAGTTCAGCTGATAAACAATTTCCTGTAATATCCAATTTGAAAGGGTTCCCAGTTGTTCCTTTTTTGTGTTCCCACTGCCCCTGTTCCACATCCATATAGAGCGGTACTCCAAATGCAGCTTTCAGCCGTATTTTCCTTATCTAACTCCTCATATTTTTCGATGGTAATAACTGTTTCTTTTTATAAGGAGCCCATTAAGTTCGTACAGCCTTTGCTATTAAGGCGACATGCACATTTACAAATGGCGGTAGTATCGCTCATACGAAGTACGAGATACAAGGCACTGCATTGGCAGGGTTGTAATTTGTACTCGGGTGATTCAAGTGAAAAGGTGTCTCACGTGATTATGGCAACTCGACGATAATTATCAGACTTTGAACGCAGAGTGGTGGTTGGGGTTAGGCGCATCGGCCACTCCATTTCGCAAATCGTTGGGAAATTCAGTATTCTGAGATCCACAGTGTCAAAATTCTGCCGAGCATGCCAAGTTTCAGGTATAATCTCTCACCATGGACAACGCAGAGGTCGGTGACTTTCACTTAACCGCCGAGAGCAGCGGCGTTTGAGTAGTGTTTTCAGTGCTAACAGACTATCACAACGGCAGAAATCAATGTGGGGTGTACGATGAACGTATGCGCAAGGGCGGTGCGGCGAAATTTGACGTTCATGGACTATGGAAGCTAATGCCTGCAGCGCATCTTCTTGAGTGGTGACGACATCTGCTAAAGCCTAGACGACGCCAGCATTTGTGGCCGAGCGGTTCTAGACGCTTCAGTCCGGAACCGTGCTGCTGCTACGGTCGCGGGTTCGAATCCTGCCTCGGGCATGGATGTGTGTGATGTCCTTAGGTTAGTTAGGTTTAAGTAGTTCTAAGTCAAGGGGACTGATGACAGATGTTAAGTCCCATAGTGCACAGTGCCATTTGTACCATTTGAATCCTAGACGACTAGAAAACCGTTTCCTGGTGAGATGAGTCCAGATTTCGGTTGATAAGAGTTCATGGTAGTCTGGCACAGACCCCGCGAAGCCATTGACCCAAACTCTCAACAAGTCGATGTGCAAGCTGGTGGTGGCTACATAATGGTGTGGGCTACTCTTACACAGAATTGACTGGGTCGTCTGATGCAACTGAATCGATAACTGACTGAAAATGTTTCTGTTCAGCTACTTGGAAATCATTTGCTACCACTTATGGACTGCATGTTGCATACAACAACGTAATTTTTATGGATGGCAATAAGACATGTGACCGGGCCACTACTGTTCGCGATTGGTTTGACGAACATAGCGGACAGTTCGGACGAGTGGTTAAGCCACTCCGATCGTCCGAAATGAATCTTACCGAACATTAATGGGACATAAACTAGAGGTTAGCTCGAGCACAAAATCCTACACCGGGAACACGTTCGTAACTATGGACGCAGAATGACGACGGGGAATTGAACACTAAACTGCCTCCCTCCCTCGCAGCATTGCCGGTGTGACGCAGATACCTGCTGCTGTAGCAGCCTCCGGTGCTCCGTCGCCTGTTGTTGGGCGCACACACCCTTGCGCGGCCACAGGTCGGCGGAATTGTCTAAGCTGCGACGGAGGCGGCGACGCGGCATAAATTGGGGAGCGCGCAGCGGTGTTTCTGCACGTGCTTCCGCCAGCGCGGGCCACCGTTGTCTGTACACAGGGCCGGAAGCGCCGCTGCTTGCGCATTCGTTACTGCAGATGAGCGGCGGGGGCGGCGGTGTGGGCGTCACGGCGCTTCGCCTCCCGGCATCGCGTATCTGCAGAGCGGCGGTGGCTGCCCGGGCGGCGGTGCGTGCTTTTGTCCGCGTCCTGCCGGAAGTGGGGGGGCTCCCCTTGTGTGGCTCAGACGACTGTAGGTCTGCCACTTACCTGCACCTTTGTTCTCTTCAGCAACAACTTACGTTTCCGCTAGTTCTACAAATAAAAACTAATTCATACAAATATCAAGTATCATTAAAATTTTCAGTATCGTCACTATATTTAGTACAGTAGCGCTGTTTCCGAACTATTCTTCATTCCTTAGAAAAGTATTTGGATAGTCGCTTATGCGCTCTCCAACTTCCATGTACTTATTTTTATTTGTCTGACAAACCCTATTCTCAGGGCTATATTTTATTTGGACTAATGGAGCTATGCAGATGATTGTAAAAACGACAATGACATATCACTCCATGTTAATTGTTGTGGCGTAACAAGACAGCTACGCCACACTGAAGTAGCCGAAAGGCACGCGTTTAGCAGGCAAGTTATAGGTCTGTAACAGGATACGTGATGAATGTGATAAAGAAAAGACCGTAGCTACTAGAACACTTAACTTTTATCTCTTCCTTTGGTATACAGCATTCTTGATGATACAAGTGAGACTCATTAAGATACATGCAATGGTACAAATGGCGCCTTGCTAGGTCGTAGCCATTAACTTAGCTGAAGGCTATTCTAACTGTCTCTCGGCAAATGAGAGAAAGGCTTCGTCAGTCTAGTCGCTAGCAATGTCGTCCGTACAACTGGGGCGAGTGCTATTCCGTATCTCGAGACCTGCCTTGTGGTGGCGCTCGGTCTGCGATCACACAGTGGCGACACGCGGGTCCAACATGTACTAATAGACCGCGGCCGATTTAAGCTACCACCTAGCAAGTGTGGTGTCTGGGGGTGACACCACATTAATGTAATACTGCCGCCTTCTGAAGAACATAGATTTAAATCTATCGAAACCTAGGTAAAGATTACTTTATCCTTTGCAACTGATCGGCTGTTTTTAATCTTATTACGTGGAACCGTTGCTGTTGCGCAGCTATGTTTAAAATACTGTATTTGGATAGCTTCACATCACACAGACAATTTACTCCTAAAAATAGCATCAGTAAAAATATTGGTAATAGTGAAAAATTTTCGAAACTCAGCCGCAACGAAATATACAGAATTCAGAAACATAAAAATATTTGACATTCGCAAAATATCTCAAAAATCGCTGGAAAAAATTCAAAAATTGAAAACATTTAACATATTTGCAGCTGCTTAAACTGTTTTCCAAAACTTTTCCAAAAAAAGGGAGAAAAAGTCAGAATACAAAACTTCCTCTAAAAATGTACTAAAGTACCAAAATCATCAAAAATATAAACAACAAAACACATGGAGGAAGCTACGCTCAAACAAATTGAAACATGTTGATGTGATGAAATGCTCGTAAAACTGCTGGAGTGTCCAATTTGCCACCTTAGCTATTTTAGTGTCGTCGCTCAGACGCTAGTACAACCGACTGCGTAGCACTTGGTGGGGTATCGATAGTTCCGATGCTGCAGCGTAGGTGCGCGCTCGTAGGCTAGCACTACGAGAGTGGACGAACTACTCCGACCACAGCGCCCTCTAGCCGACGCTGTGGATCTCAACGAGCACCGCTCTACTTCCGCCCCAGTCGATGTAGAGCAGACAACATAGCAACTTAGCTTCTACTTGTACGGGGGCTAGCCGTTATACACGTCGCCTTTGTAGCTTCTAGTAACTGTTAGCTTTCATACCTGAACGGCTTCGCACGTACGTTCTCATCTGTACCAGAAATTAAATAATGTGTTTGTAGATGTTTATACGCCAGTAAAGGTGCTTTAACTTTACTTGCAGTACCGAAGTGCCTTACCTCACCCGCTCCTACTCCCTTCCTTCATTCGGCCTATTTTACAGATCTCAGGAGCAGACCCACGCTCCGCCTTCCAGGCGCGATACAGGACTTGTTACATCCTCAGGCGTATGTTCCATGTTATCTAAATGGCTACATGTGTGTTGCAAGGTACAATGAAGAGCACGTATTGACTCGACCACCAACGGTAATCAAACTTAATAAAGCTAATTGTCACTGATAATTAATATTTTGAGCTCGCCAGAGGTCCACGTGGTAGCGTGAAACGGTCTAGTGTGTTCACCATCTGAATTTTAAGATGACAGCAAAAAATGCACTTCTTTCTCTATCGCTCCCATTGAGTACAGTACGTGTGTCCGAGAAAATGATGCTGTACATGTGTGCGTGTACGGAATAAACATTCGTTCCCCACAGCAGTAAGACCGTCAGAATTGGCTTCCTGGATGAAAGGATAATGTAGCCTCCTTAACGCACACGCCAAGTCCAGGTAAAAGCGGAACACTAAAAAGCACACAATAAAAACAGATGAGAAACAACAACCGGTAACAAACGTTAACTTCATTGAGTATTGATATGAAAACAAAACCTGACGACAGTAGATTGCCTCCAGCGACCTTATTTTGGGAATCCTTAGGTTTGATCTAAAATCCATCACATTGTGGTGGTCTTCTTTCTATCCATTGACATTGCACACCAGATACCCTCTACTGTAACTTGGTGTTTATGGAGCCTAGACGTATTAAAGATTCACTTTGGCAACAAGGTCACCCCTGTCAATGACTACCTTTGGCTCATTTAACACAAACTTCATTGTACCGTGCTCTACCTCAAAAATTCGAACATTATTCACACCGACCGTCAAGATACCGTTGTCTGATGACTATTCCAAATTATGTGGCCTTGGGATGTCACTGTGCCTATCACCATCACTACAGTGTCGAGACAGCGGCTACAAGTTGGATAATGCATGGAAAACTCATCTCCCCGATTTGTTCTAATCGAAGAGGACAGAGCATGCCGATGACAGCGGGAAGCAGCAAGGCTGAGGACAGCTAAGTACCGCAATTCACCAGTGAGGGCGCTGGTCACCCTATCAATACAAACTTGACGCAATTACAGGATGCGCACAGTGCGCTATACAAGGTGAGTCCAGATGAAAGGTACGTACCTTGAGTGGTGAAACTATCAGTAGTTATAGTGTTAGTGATTCTGAACAGAAGATGTAATGTTATTAACAGTTTCCGAGAAACTAATAAAAACAACGTTAACGTAATACTTTGTTTAATTGTGTACATTTCCTCGCAAAAGACATACCAAAAATCCACCGTCAACTGGAATGCATTTTGCAGCTCTTGTAGACAGCTGCTGTGTTGCTGGTCTGTCAAAGGGAGGGTCTGATAGGTGGTTCACCACTTATGATCAAGCTTTGCAAGGATATTCTGTATTGAAAATGAAGAGAAGCGTTTCGGATTTTTGCTAGACACTCAATTAATTCTTGAAAAATATCGATGTCAATGTTGATGACGCAAAATGGTATTTTCTGTGCTACACATTGTGATATCATCTGAAAACAAATGTTTTTTATTAACGTGCTATGTGGCTCAAAGTTAATAACTTTGGAGTTAGTAACCTTTTTGTGTTTTATTCCTGCAGCTGGAGTCCCCCTCATTCAGTATCTCTAGCAGCACAAGATCAGCGGTTGAGTGGCAAAGGCATTAGATTGCCAAACTGCTGCTCCGTATTCGATTCGTGTTTGCGGCTCTTTGTTTCGTTAGACATTTCCTTCTGTGTACGTGATAACATTCTGATAATGGAATACCTTTATTTTCTTTTAATTAAAACATCGGCATTATCAATTACGCATATACACTTAGCAGCCAAAATGTTATGACCACCATTTTAATAGCTTGTTTCCACGTCTGTGGAAAGAAATACATCACGGATTCTGCGTATCTGTGATCCAACAGTTTGTTGTTAAGTTTGTGGAAGTAGGTGGCGTTAGTTGTCTATGCAGAGGTCATGTAATGCGCCTAAATAACGGGCCGTTGGTTTGAGTACGTGGTCATGGCGCCCGATAGCGACCATAGGATTTACATCAGACGAATTTGACTGCTGACACATCGACGTGAGTTCACTATAATGCCCTCAGACCACTGTAGCGCGGTTCTGGCTTCGAGACACGGACATTGTACTGATCTTCGGAGAAACGCATGAAGGGATGCAGGCGGTTCGCAGCTGTCAGCGTGTCTTCGATTACTACCACAAGTTTCATGCAAGCGCAGTAGAATGTCTCCCATAGCTTAACAGTGCTCCCAACAGCGTGCGTCCTTAGCGCGCTGCACGTTTCGAGCTGCCATTCATCTCGATCACTTAATGCAGCAAAAATGACTCATGCGAGAAGCCGACACGTTTCCACTCATCGATAGACGAATCCCTATGGTCGCATACCATTTAAACCGTAACTGACGATGTCCTTAGGTCAACTTGTGAACATGTAGGTGTGATCTGCTGCGGAGCTGTATTTCAACTGCATGCGATGAAAGGTGTGCTCCAAAACGCTTGGGCATGCACCAGCAGTGTGCTCTTTCGGCATTGATGACACAGATCACGATCTATACGACATCTCAGAGTGGAGTAGCCTCCGAACACCATGTTCTGTGAAGAGTCGTGGACGTACAACTATTTAGAGACTAGTGGTAGTTTTACTGTCCTTCTACATTAAACCAGCTTCGTCGTTTTCGATTTATTCGTTCAAAAGTTTTGCATAATAATATTCTGCCCTTTGGCAGGGTTACTTACCTCAATGGATTTCTCCACTAGCTACCCATAAGTTCGCCAAGGCGTTCCCCGTCTGTGTCTGCTCAGCTTACGCACTTTTGTTAGCACGTCACGTGCCTTAAACGCCACCATGCGACATCCAGCGTCGCGATGGGCAGTGGTCATAAATTTTGGCTTATTGTACGTGTATACGTATGGTATTGATATTCGCTATTAGTGTGAAACGTGACACTCTCCGATAGGAATTTCGTAGATGATAATATCACTGCATTAGAGACATAACCTGTATCCATAAGACATGTGCCCTTTAAAGGAAAAGAATCACGACGATCTGATATCTCTCCATTCGGAAAATATTTCAGACTATTCTCCCATCCGTATTTCCGGGAGGGAACTGACGAGGACGAGGTGGACACGCGAAAAAACTGAATAACCAACTAAAGGATAACGTTCTACGAGTCAGGGGTGGAATGTCAGAAGTTTGAATGTAGGGAAGCTAGAAAATTGGAAAAGAGAAATTGTAAGTCGCAGTTTCTATATAGAGGACCTCAGTGAAGCGAAGTGAAGTGGAATGGAGACAAGGATTTCTCGTCAGACGAGTAACAGGCGAGTATAGGTTACTATCAACAGCAGCAGAAAGTGGTATAACGCCAGTAGGATTAGTTATGAATACGGAAGTAGGACAGAGAGTTACTGTGAAGTGTAAGGTGAAATGGCTGTATGAAAAATGTGAAGAAATCGAAAAAGAGGTGATTGTCGAAAGCAGTGTCTACAGGAAGGTCAAAACGACATTTAGTGAAATTAGAATCAAGGGTGGTAACATTTAAAGTGCAATGGGAATTCCACTGTTAAATTCAGAGGAGAGAGCAATTAGGTGAAAAGAATTCATACAGGCTTCAATGAGGGAAAAGACTTATCAGAAGACGTGACAGAATGAGAAAGAGTAGTCGATGTAGAAGAGGTAGAGAAATTAGAATTATAATCGGAATTGAAAGGAACTTTGCAAGACTTAGGATGGAATAAGGCAGAATGGATAGATAACATTCCGTTAGAATTTCTAAAATCGTTGGGGGAAGGGGCAACAGAACCAGTGTTCATGTCGGTATGTAGAACCTATGAGTCTGCCCATATACCAGCTGACTTTCAGTAAAATATCATCCAGTCAATTCCGAAGACTCTGAGACCCGACAACTGTGAGCATTATTCTGCTTAACAGCTCACCATTCAAGTTGCTGACAAGAAAAACATACAGAAGAATGGAAAAGAAACCGAGGATGTGTTTCATGACGATCACTTCAGCTTCAGGAAAGGTAAAGACATCGGTAATGCACTTCCAATATTGCGGTTGGTGATCGAAGCAAGACTGAAGAATGATCAAGGCCCGTTCATAATATCTGTCGAACTGTGAAAAGCGGGCGACAGTGTAAAATAGTATAAGAAATTCTGAGAGAGATACGGGTAAGCTATGGGGAAAGACGGATAATATACCAAATGTAGAAGAACTAGAAGGGAACAATGACAGTGGAACACCAAAAATGGAGTGGACGGATTAAAAAGAGTATAAGTCAGCGAAGCTGTGTCTCACCCACATTGTTCAATCTGTACGTCGAAGAATCATCACAGTTGGTGATCGTGGAGTAGAGCAAATTAAAGATTTCTGATACCTAGGCAGTAAAATAATCCATGACGGAAGGAGCTGACACGCAAGGACAAAAGGTCTTAAGTTGAGTAAGATACGTCTGGAGAGCAGCGTTGTACAATAGTGAGACATGGTCTATGAAAAAATTGAACAGAAGAGACCAGAAACATTTGAGATGCGTTACTACAGATGAGTGTTGGAAATTAGATAACTGATAAGGTAAGGAATGAGAAGGATCTCCACAGAATCGGCGATGAAAAGAATGTATGGAAAATACTGACAAGAAGAAGGACAGGATGATAGGACATATGTTAAGACATCAGAAGAGTTACAGGTGGAGTAGGTTGCAAGTGCTACTCTGGGATGGAAAGGCTAGCGGAGGAGGGGAATTTGAGGCGGGCCGCACCAAAGCAGTCATAAGACTGATGACTAAACAGGAACCATCTACTTATCTATTTGGGTACAGTTTTACAAAAATGAAACAAAACTCAAATTTATCCCTGCTTTCCAGCGCTTCTTTTACCCTACGATAAAAATGAGCTATACTTCAAGTGGGCAAAGGCCTTGCCGCACTGGATACACCGTTTCCCGAAGTTAAGCGCTGTCGGGCGTGGTCCTCACTTGGATGGGTGACCATCCATGCACTGTTGCTATTTTTCGGGGTGCACTCAGCCTCGTGATGCCAAATGAGGAGATACTCGACCGATTAGCAACGGCGTCGGTCAAGAATACCATCATAACGACCAGAAGTGCGGTGTTCTGACCCCACGCCCCTCCTATTGTGGCGTTCGCTGTGTTATTCAGTGGTTTGGTATTTAACTAATTTGTAAATGAAACTGATAATCTTATTTTATTACACTGAGTACTTACTAAATAATTTTTCTCCCGGCGAAAGATTTTGTCATGTTGCTAAAGAACTCCAAGTTAACATCGTGTTAAAGTGTTGTCTGTAAGTTGTGTAAGTGTCACTAAATCACAGTTCATACAACAGATTCTTACGACTATTGATTATGATGGAAATAGTTATCTTCAGCAAAATGATCATTAAAACCACTGAAAATCAGCCGCGCACAACACTGTCGTATGTTACCTGAAACAATATTCTTCGCAACTCGTGCGTAATTAATTTCGGCTCCATACGTCAGCTAGAAAAGTATCTTATAAGGATCGTGCTATGAGCACTGTTTTTAAAGAACCAATCTGATTCGAATCATTTTCATTAAAATGAGTTCGGGACCACCGGTGCACATCTATTTTTAGACATTTGTATTACGTTCGACATTTATGTCTGCAGAGATGCGTAATTTGAATTTGCCGCTGAGATAATTGTTAAGATGGCGGCAGACAATTGATAGAGACTTTCTATTGTTAGATCAAATAAGTAAGTATTTGAAATGCTTATTAAACTCTATAAACTCTACTTTCGTATTGTTCACTATTTAGACTTCATCAAGCAAACATTTGATTTGTTTCTACGGAAAAGACAGACAAAAACGCGATACAAATCACTATCATCAATGGTGTGCAGCGAAAAGAAATAATTAACACAGATTATGCTTACTGAGGGAGGAATTAAAATTACAAATAATTATTCATTCATATTTATAATAATAATGAACTCTATTCTCAAGTAATAATTAACAAATAATTACAATTTCTTAACAGACCTCAGTTTGATATGCGTCCGCAACCTACAAAAGCCAACCAACAAAAGGTAAAAACAAAGGAAGACAAATAAAAGGAATTTACAATTATCATTGTCTTTGTATGATACACATCTATAAGTCCAATTACATCATGGAATATTATATAAATAATTAATATTTATCATCGTTTTCTCTATTTTTTCATATGTCGAATAGATAATGTTTATAACTCTTACAGGCATAATTTCGTCGCACTGTAGCTAAAATTTATCTCGTGGATGTTACAACAAGAATAGCATCATAACGACCAGAAGTGCGGTGCGCTGACCCCACGCCCCTCCTATCCGCATCCTCCACTGAGGATGACACGGCGGTCGGATGGTCCCGGTAGGCCACTCGTGTCCTGAAGACGGAGTGCTACTTCTTCAGGTCTTGCACATAATTGTTCCCAAAAATGGTCCCAAGGTGATAGGATGCACGGTTGTGCCAGCAGGCTATCTGTGCCCCTTTCACGGCCATAGTCACACTTCCACATGTCGTCAACCTTGTGTGTACGCTTGCTTTCGTATTTGGATAATGCACTTTAATGAAAGTTGTGTCGGGGGATAAATACGATAATGCAATGCTTGTGTTGTTCAAACGTGGACGCAACGTTCCTCGAACATGCATGCATTTGGCATTTTAATAGAACGATAAAAAATTACTTTAAAAGGGTGGAGTGGTGGATCGGGCTGTCTCTCTCTCTCTCTCTCTCTCTCTCTCTCTCTCTCTCTCACACACACACACACACACACACACACACACACACACACTACACTCCAGCGATGATTGCGGGACTCGGCTATTCGCTACAGGACGTCTAACCAAACACACATCAGCCGTTTAATAAATTTGGAAATTAGATGGTTGAAAGGTGACTGGTTTGACATCCTAAATAAGGAGTGTTTACTGTTATCCAAGATCTCAAAAAATTTGAGAGGTTTTCCTTCAGTATAGAGGGTAAAATTACTCTTTAAATATGTATTGTAGCGGTCGCAGTTACAAATAGTCACATTTGATAACTACTTTCGATCAAATTTAATGATGCTCCTCAGATCTATAACAGTAAAATAAAACGATAATAATTAACTATTCCTGCAGATAAAATGGACTGAAAACATTTCAAATTTGACATTCTTAAAATTCTACTTGAATATGCAGGTTACATAGATTGGGGATATTTAGAATTTGTGATATTGTATCTGATTAATCAAAAGTTGTTAACATTCAAAAATCTTTAAAAATGACATAGTCATAAGCTGAAAAATAAAGGATACTGCACTGTAGTACACTTCTGAGTACATTCCATGGCATCTGCCTTTTTATTAAACTATTTATGCTGCATACAGACCAATGCGTCGTGGATGATGGGTGGTGGAAGAAAGAAGGTGGGAGGGGAGGGGAAAAGCGCTGATATTATGAGGTGCTTAATGCAACAAAGTTATCATCTAAAAACTGCAGTATATTTAAAGGGAAACTAAGAATCAGTGTAGATGATGCTCCCAACATTAATACATAAAACATCTTATTAAAATACGTAGTTAAAGTGAAACATTGATATAAACAATATTTGTACGCAGTTTTCACCACAAGGGAAATTACATTTCAGACAATCATAATTCGTGTGCATCGGTCCCATGCAAAACTGAGGGACATTTTGACTGCTTAACGTGGGCCTAACCGAGTGAAGATTAAGCTTTTAGGTCTTATCGATAACGAGGTCAACACAGATATAGCTCGAATAGCCCAAGGATGATGATGGAAAGCCGGCCGAAGTGGCCGCGCGGTTCTGGCGCTGCAGTCTGGAACCGCGAGACCGCTACGGTCGCAGGTTCGAATCCTGCCTCGGGCATGGATGTGTGTGATGTCCTTAGGTTAGTTAGGTTTAACTAGTTCTAAGTTCTAGGGGACTAATGACCTTAGCAGTTGAGTCCCATAGTGCTCAGAGCCATTTTTTGATGATGGAAACTGACTGCATTTCTTTTTTTTTATTGTTGTGTGTCTTCCCCGCATTCAGTTAAACCTCTTTAGAGAAGGTGCGGATTACGTAATCCAAAATGGTCCGATAAGAGTTTGAACACCGCACATATAGAATTATAGCCCGCTGCGCTAACCGCGGAACCACCTTTCTAGGTGATCTTAGGCCTAACCGTATTAAGTCGTTGTTCACACTTGTTTGTCCATGCACACACAAAAGTATAATCTCATTCCCATTTAAATAAGAGCCTACGTAATGTTTATAACGTAATTCAGTCGTAGTAGAAATAAGGCCATGCTCCGAAGTGACAGATGAAAACTCCGGTGTATCCTCTTCAAACTTAATTGCAGATTTATCAACTACAATATGTCGTTTATGAGACAATGAAAGACACGAAATGAGTGGTTTGAATATTAAATAGCCAGATACCGAGATAACTGCTATGCGTCTCTAGCGACCAGCATTTTCTAGTTGTGTACAGAAAGTACTCTAGAATTCTATGCATAAAAGAATGCACTGATATCATCAGTTCCTTGGGTAAATTATAACAGAGAGACAATTTGGACGCCAAAGGCATCGTTATATTTGTCGCTGTCGGAAACGCAGTTAGATAGGTGAAGCATGTGTAATAGAGGCCCTGAAAAGTATCACTGGTCTTTTTGAATCTTTTGAACGTATGTGTATACTATCTCCTGCAGCAAAAAAATAGAAGTAGCAGACTAATTCAGATAAATCCTCGAGAATGCATTTCTTTACATCTTGGATAGAGACGATTTCTATTTTCCTGTGTTCGTACAGAGGCGAGGCGTAATGCTTCTAGGTATACAGGGTGTCCCAGCTATCTTGTCCACCCAAAATATCTCTGGAACAATAACAGCTATTGGAAAACGACTTTCACCGGTATCAATGTAGGGCTGGGGCCCATGAATGTACGTATTTGGAAATATTCTAAAACGAAAGCATATGTGTTTTTTAACACAAACTTATGTTTTTTAAATGGACCTCCTATATTTTTTTCTTCAGCAATCCATAGCATGACAAAGCACATACACAATGGCGTTGATTGCATCGCAATATTCCCATTACATCCAGAGATATTAAGACGCGAAGTTGACGCTTGAAACACCCGACATGCGCTGCTAGCGCACGTCCTGAGGCTCAGGCGTGAACCCCATGCTGCCCGTAATCGCGATGTGATTGACGTGTGTAATCACACCTCCATACTTATCAAGAGGTCCGAAACGAATAATACGGTCTGCTGCCATCAACTCTCATAAGCACATAATGGTTTCCCTCTTGCACGTTTCTCGTATCTAAGTACACAATATGAACCAGTACCGATCGGTGTACACCCGTCAAGTTGTCTTATTTATCCTGCACACCCAAAATAAGGTTTATCTAATGCGTGATATGACCCATTGTGCCTGTCGCGCAGGGCCTGGCTCTACCTAGTCAAGCGTCCAACGTAGTTCCCACTGCTGCCACAGTTACCACTTTGCCTCGTTTATGATTTGCGACCCATGCAAACTCCTGTACTCCACCACCCTCAGAGCATCCCATTTGTTGTTGCTTTGGCGTGCAGTACACCGCTTGCCAGTGTAGTGTGCATCAGAGTAATCTAGTGACGGCACGGAGGTAGTACACATTCTGAATAAACGTTGTGTTGTGGAACTTATACTGTACAGTATAGTGTACACACATGAAGATATGGTAGAAATGCTGCTGATCTATGGAGAATGTACGTTGACGGGAAATACGTTATGAGATTGCTTGTTTGTTGATAGTACTGTTAGTGAACATTATGATTATTAAGTTAATATGTCTGTTTTCTACCCTACTCTACATACCTGTACTGTACCCTGTTGTAGGTGGACGAAATGCTATTCAGGCAGAACGACTGTAGAGAAGGCGATTCCCTGAGAAGCCATCGCCTTCGCGCCGGATGTTTGGTCGTCTGACATCTCGTCTACGTGAAACGGGAAGCTTAAATCCAAGACCTCGACATCGTCCTAGAACACGCACAGATGAACGTGCTGAAGTTGCTGTACTCGCTACCATAGCTGTGAATCCTCAAATCAGCACACGTCAAATTGAATGTGAAGTTGGTGTGTCGAAATCGTGCACAGCGTATTCTTAAACGTCATAAAATTCATCCTTACCATGTTCATTTACACCAGGATCTTCATGGAAATGACTTCCGCAATAGGGTAACATTTTGTCGGCGGGCTCAGCAAAAACTTCTGACTAATCTAAATTTTTTTGCAGATGTTCTCTTTACCGACGAGGCATCATTCTACAACAAAGGAATTGTCTTTTTTTTTTGTCATAAGTCTACTGACTGGTTTAATGAGGTCCGCCACGAATTCCTTTCCTGTGCTAACCTCTTCATCTCAGAGTAGCACTTGCAACCTACGTCCTCAATTATTAGCTTGACAAATTCCAATCTCTGTCTTCCTCTACAGTTTTTGCCCTCTACAGCTCCCTCTAGTACCATGGAAGTCATTCCCTCATGTCTTAGCAGATGTCCTATCATCCTGTCCCTTCTCCTTATCAGTGTTTTCCACATATTCCTTTCCTCTCCGATTCTGCGTAGAACCTCCTCATTCCTTACCTTATTAGTCCACCTAATATTCAACATTCGTCTACAGTACCACATCTCAGATGCTTCGATTCTCTTCTGTTCCGGTTTTCCCACAGTCCATGTTTCACTACCATACAATGCTGTACTCCAGACGTACATCCTCAGAAATTTCTTCCTCAAATTAAGGCCGGTATTTGATATTAGTAGACTTCTCTTGGCCAGAAATGCCTTTTTTACCATACCGAGTCTGCTTTTGATGTCCTCCAAGCTCCGTCCGTCATTGGTTATTTTACTGCCTAGGTAGCAGAATTCCTTAACTTCATTGACTTCGTGACCATCAATCCTGATGTTAAGTTTTTCGCTGTTCTCATTTCTACTACTACTCATTACCTTCGTCTTTCTCCGATTTACTCTCAAACCATACTGTGTACTCATTAGTCTGTTCATTCCGTTCAGCAGATTATTTAATTCTTCTTCACTTTCACTCAGGATAGCAATGTCATCAGCGAATCGTATCATTGATATCCTTTCACCTTGAATTTTAATTCCACTCCTGCACCTTTCTTTTATTTCCATCATTGCTTCCTCGATGTACAGATTGAAGAGTAGGGGCGAAAGGCTACAGCCTTGTCTTACACCCTTCTTAATACGAGCACTTCGTTCTTGATCGTCCACTCTTATTATTCCCTCTTGGTTGTTGTACATATTGTATATGACCCGTCCCTCCATATAGCTTACCCCTACTTTTTTCAGAATCTCGAACAGCTTGCACCATTTTATATTGTCGAACGATTTTTCCAGGTCGACAAATCCTATGAAAGTGTCTTGATTTTTCTTTAGCCTTGCTTCCATCATTAGCCGTAACGTCAGAATTGCCTCACTCGTCCCTTTACTTTTCCTAAAGCCTATCTGATCGTCACCTAGCGCATTCTCAATTTTCTTTTCCATTCTTCTGTATATTATTCTTGTAAGCAGCTTCGATGCATGAGCTGTTAAACTGATTGTGCGATAATTCTCGCACTTGTCAGCTCTTGCCGTCTTCGGAATTGTGTGGATGATGCTTTTCCGAAAGTCAGATGGTATATCGCCAGACTCATATATTCTACACACCAACGTGAATAGTCGTTTTGTTGCCACTTCCCCCAATGATTATAGAAATTCTGATGGAATGTTATCTACCCCTTCTGCTTTATTTGACCATAAGTCCTCCAAAGCTCTTTTAAATTCCGATTCTAATACTGGATCCCCTATCTCTTCTAAATCGACTCCTGTTTCTTCTTCTATCATATCAGACAAATCTTCACCCTCATAGAGGCTTTCAATGTATTCTTTCCACCTATCTGCTCTCTCCTCTGCATTTAACAGTGGAATTCCCGTTGCGCTCTTAATGTTACCACCGTTGCTTTTAATGTCACCAAAGTTTGTTTTGACTTTCCTGTATGCTGAGTCTGTCCTTCACATTTTTCCTGTAGCCATTCCGTCTTAGCTTCCCTGCACTTCCAATTTATTTCATTCCTCAGCGACTTGTATTTCTGTATTCCTGATTTTCCCGGAACATGTTTGTACTTCCTCCTTTCATCAATCAACTGAAATATTTCTTCTGTTACCCATGATTTCTTCGCAGCTACCGTCTTTGTACCTATGTTTTCCTTCCCAACTCCTGTAATGGCCCTTTTTAGAGATGTAAATTCCTCTTCAACTGTACTGCCTACTGCGCTATTCCTTATTGCTGTATCTATAGCGTTAGAGAACTTCAAACGTATCTCGTCATTCCTTAGTACTTCCGTATCCCACTTCTTTGCGTATTGATTCTTCCTGACTAATGTCTTGAACTCCAGCCTACTCTTCATCACTACTATATTGTGATCTGAGTCTATATCTGCTCCTGGGTACACTTTACAATCCAGTATCTGATTTCGGAATCTCCATCTGACTATGATGTAATCTAATTGAAATCTTCCCGTATCTCCCGGCCTTTTCCAAGTATACCTCCTCCTCTTGTGATTCTTGAACAGGATATTCGCTATTACTAGCTGAAACTTGTTACAGAACTCAATTAATCTTTCTCTTCTTTCATTCCTTGTCCCAAGCCCATATTCTCCTGTAACCTTTTCTTCTACTCGTCCGGAACCGCGCGACTGCTATGGTCGCAGGTTCGAATCCTGCCTCGGGCATGGATGTGTGTGATGTCCTTATGTTCGTTAGGTTTAAATAGTTCTAAGTTCTAGGGGACTGATGACCTTAGATGTTAAGTCCCATAGTGCTCAGAGCCATTTGAACCATTTTCTTCTACTCCTTCCCCTACAACTGCATTACAGTCGCCCATGACTACTAGATTTTCGTCCCCCTTTACATACTGCATTACCCTTTCAATATTCTCATACATTTTCTCTATCTGTTCATCCTCAGCTTGCGACGTCGGCATGTAGACCTGAACTATCGTCGTCGGTGTTGGTCTGCTGTCGATTCTGATTAGAACAACCCGGTCACTGAACTGTTCACAGTAACACACCCTCTGCCCTACCTTCCTATTCATAACGAATCCTACACCTGTTATACCATTTTCTGCTACTGTTGATATTACCCAATACTCATCTGACCAGAAATCCTTGTCTTCCTTCCACTTCACTTCACTGACCCCTACTATATCTAGATTGAGCCTTGGCATTTCCCTTTTCAGATTTTCTAGTTTCCCTACCACGTTCAAGTTTCTGACATTCCACGCCCCGACTCGTAGAACATCCTTTCGTTGATTATTCAATCTTTTTCTCATGGTGACCTCCCCCTTGGTAGTCCCCTCCCGGAGATCCGAATGGGGGACTATTCCGGAATCTTTTGCCAATGGAGAGATCATCATGACACTTCTTCAATTACGGGCCACATGTCCTCTGGATACCAATTACGTGTCTTTAATGCAGTGGTTTCCATTGCCTTCTGCATCCTCTTGTCGTTGGTCATTGCTGATTCTTCCGCCTTTAGGGGCAGTTTCCACCCCTAGGACAAGAGAGTGCCCTGAACCTCTATCCGCTCCTCCGCCCTCTTTGACAAGGCCGTTGGCAGAATGAGGCTGACTTCTTATGCCGGAAGTCTTCGGCCGCCAATGCTGATTATTTATCAAAATTTAGACAGTGGCCGGATTCGAAACCGGGGCCGAAGATGTTTTGATTATGAATCAAAGACGCTATCCCTAGACCACGGGTACAATTAAGGAATTGTCAATATGAGGAATATGCATTATTGGTCCGCACACAATCCAAAATGGCTCTGTCAGGTAGAGCATCAAAGTCCGTGGAAAGTTAATGTTTGGTGAGGGATTATTGGCGATACCATTATCGGACCTTTCTTTATAAATGGCATCCAAAATGGCAGACAGTACTCCAGATTTATATGACACAATCTTCCTGTTCTCTTGGACACCGTACCTCTGAACCGGAGAATGGTCATGTGGTATCAGCATGACGGATGCCCTGCACATAACACCTTACGAGCACGACAACGTCTGAACCGTAAGTTCCCTGGTAGGTGTATTGGACGAGGTGGCCCGGTTAGGTGGCCTGCCCGATCTCCGGACCTTACACCGCTGGATTATTTTCTTTGGGGAGCAGTGAAGGATGCTGTTTACCAACATGAACCAACAACACCAGAGGACATGAAGCAACGCATTATTGATGCTTGTACAGCCATCAAAGAGGAAACAGTAGCACGAAGTAGGGCATCCTTCATCCACAGAGTGACTCTACGTATGCAAGCCAATGGGCATCACTTTGAGCATGAGATGTGAACGCTATGTTTAGTATGTAGTGCTGGAATCACAGTGGAAAATTCTACAAAGGGCCATTTTACACAGTGATGTTAAGAAACATTTGTTTGCAACAATTTGTCATTTAACGCATTAGATAAACGTAACATCGATAATTATGTGATAATAAAACTATTTGGTTAAACATGTTTACGTTCATCTTCTATGTCCTACCTGAACTTCCCAAATCAAAACATTTTTACCTAAACAACGGTAAAACTTTTAGACCACTTGCTCGTTTCACTAAAACCATCAACATGAATTTTGCAATTACGAGTGAATGATTAACTGTCACTTGCGCTAGATCTACAGTAAAGTAAAGTTTTAACGTTGAACGGCATTACCTTTTTAGTAACGGATTAACGATAAGCGAAGTTAATTTTGTGACTAACGTTGCGGTACACAGATATGTTACAGAACCGCATCACCCCTAGCTTATGGGATAAATACGTGCTGGAATGTATGACGTTAACGCAGGGTGGCAGCAGACCGTATTATTCGTTTCGGACCTCTTGATAAGTAAGGAAGTGTGATTACGCATGTCAATCACATCGCGATTACGGGCAGCATGAGGTTCACGCCTGAGCCTCAGGACGTGCGCTAGCAGCTGTCGGGTGTTTCAAGCGTCAACTTCGCGTCTTAATATCTCGGGATGTAATGGGAATATTGCGATGCTATCAACGTCATTGTGTATGTGCTTTGTCATGCTATGGATTGCTGAAGAAAAAATGTAGGAAGTCCATTTAAAAAAAACATAAGTTTGTGTTAAAAAACACATATGCTTTCGTTTTAGAATGTTTCCAAATACGTCCATTCACGGGCCCCAGCCGTACATTGATACCGGTGAAAGTCGTTTTCCAATAGCTGTTATTGTTCCAGAGATATTTTGGGTGGACTCGATAGCTGAGACACCCTGTATATTTCCGTTTTACACTCAGTGGAAGCTCGTGCTATTCAAATGGAAATTATACTTGGATATAAACAACGTATGTAATTTTTTCTCCCGAGCAGCGATTTGTGACGACTAAATTTGTCCGTTATCAAAGTTAAGTTCTTTGATTATTCGACTTGGCCACGCGAAGTTAGCCGAGCGGTCTAGGGCGCTGCAGTCGTGGACGGTGCGGCTGGTCCCGGCGGAGATTCGAGTCCTCCCTCGGGCATGGGTGTGTGTGTGTTTGTCCTTAGGATAATATAGGTTAAGTAGTGTGTAAGCTTAGGGACTGATGACCTTATCAGTTAAGTCGCTTAAGATTTCGCACACATTAGAACATTTTTGATTATTCGACTTGTTGTGAATACCTTTGCAGAGAAAATGTGTCATTTTACTAGATCATTAATTTGTGTTTTACGGGGAAGAAGATATAAATCTAAATAAATGGCTTTGTTTGAAACTAACAGAAAAATCCCTCGTCAGAAAGTCAGTCTAATACTTCCAGTATTCTCGGCAAAATTAACTTTACTTTGCCTGATTCTGGTGTTGGAATATAACCACTTCAGATATTATAAAACATTACTTCCAATTTTTGTTGTTAAGATCTATGACAGGATGCGTGAGCTATTGTATGGAATTCAGTGAGCCGGGCGGATACAAGTACAGTCATGCTCATAAATTAAGGATAATGCTGGTACATGGTGAAACATGGCTCTGGTGGGCGGTTTTAGGCTTTAAACCACCTCGTGGTACGATCATGGGGCGCATTTGACCTGCGGTCGTCGCACAGTGGCTCTGGCAGCAGTCCACCTACGCGGAGGTGTGTTGGTGCATGTCAGAGCACGGTGCAGCCAGTAAGTGTGCAGACGTTTACAGACGTCCTAATGGTGACTGTGTGTTGAAAATGGCTCAAAGAACATATATTGATGACGTAATGAGGGGTAGAATACTAGGGCGACTGGAGGCTGGTCAAACACAGCAGGTCGTAGCACGGGCCCTCCGTGTGTCACAAAGTGTGATCTTAAGATTATGGCAACGATTCCAGAAGACAGGAAACGTGTCGAGGCGCTACAGTACGGGACGTCCACAGTGTACAACACCACATGAAGACCGACATCTCACCATCAGTGCTCGCAGATGGCCACGGAGTACTGCAGGTAGCCTTGCTTGGGACCTTACCGGAGCCACTGGAACAGTTGTCTCTAGACACGCAGTCTACAGACGACTGAACAGACATGGTTTATTCACTCAGAGACCTGCAAGTGCATTACACTAACTGCTGATCTCTGGAGAGCCCGTAAAGCCAGGTGTCTAGAACACAGTGCATGGCCATTGGAACAGTGGTCCCAGGTTATGTTCACGGACGAGTCCAGGTATAGTCTGAACAGTGATTCTCGCCGGGTTTTCATCTGGCGTGAACCAGGAACGAGATACCAACTTAATGTCCTTGAAAGGGACCTGTATGGAGGTCGTGGTTTGATGGTGTGGGGTGGGATTATGATTTGTGCACGTACACCCATGCATGTCTTTCACAGAGGAACTGTAACAGGTCAGGTGTGTCGGGACGTCATTTTGCACCAGTATGTCTGCCTTTTCAGGGGTGCGGGGGGCTAACTTTCCTCCTGATGGATGATAATGCATGACCCCTCCGAGCCCCCATCGTGGTGGCATAGTTTGAAACAAAATATATCTGGCGAATGGTGTGGTCTGCCTGTTCTCCAGACCTAAACCCATCGAGTACGTGTGGTATGCTCTTGGTCGACGTACCGCTGCACGTCAAACACCTACGACACTTCAGGAGGTCCGACAGGCACTGGTGCAAGATTGGGAGGCTATACCCCAGCAGCTGCTCGACCACCTGATCCAGAGTATACCAACCCGTTGTGCGGCCTGTGCACGTGTGCATGGTGATCGTATCCGATATTGATGTCGCGGTACATGCGCACGAAACAGTGGCGTTTTGTAGCACATGTGTTTCGCGACGGTTTTCTCAACTTACCACCAATTCCGTGAACTTACAGATGCGTGTCGTGTTCCCTACGCGCCTATGCTATTAGCGCCAGTTTTGTGTAGTGCCTCTTCGTGTGGCACCACATTCTACAATCATCCTTAATGTATGAGCATGAGCGGTCGCTTGATGCGCATCTCACAACTCTTTACACCAAAAATACGTAATCTTACGAAAAATATCAGGACAACCCCTGCTTGGTGTGCAGTTGACCACTAAATGTCACAAGAGGCGGACCCTTCAGAGTGCAAGGAGCAAGAAGTACTTTATTGTCAGTAAAAAGCAGTAGCAGCAAAACGGATCTGTCAGGAGAGCTCAGTGACTTCGTACGTGGACTAGTTACTGGATGTCATCTGAGTAACGAATGCATAAGGGACATTTCAACCCAATTAACGGTGACCATGTCGACTGCTGGTGATATGACTGTGGAAACGTAGCGGAAGAACCGTAGGCAAACGAAGACCAGACAAACCTTACCTAGTGACGCACACAGACCTTCGACAACGGTGGAGGTACCTGAAGAAATGCCTGATGTGAAGGGAAGGAATCAGTCGCGCTAGCACAACTACTGTGCATACGAAGTTTAAAAGAATGGGGTAGAATGGTCGAACTGCTCCCAATAAGCCGTACTCTTCTGAAAGCTGAGGGACGTTGGAGCTGGTGTAAAGGAAGGCGCTACTGGACACCACTGCCTGGAAACGAATGTTTTGGAATGATTAATGACGTTGTATCACGTGGCACACCGATGCGGAAGGTTTTCGGTTTGGCGATTGCCTAGAGACCGCTACCTGCCATCATGTATACCGCTAACAGTAAAGTACGGAGAAGTTGGCGTTAAGGTATGAGAATGAAAAATGTTGGTCATTTTGAGCACCAAAGCTAACACTAATGTTAATCATTAATAAAAACCATCTCAGCTGTATTATTATCGTGTTACGACAGATAGCGGACGCTAAACATCTTCGTGTTGCCTGCATTCAAACACAACAGGAAGTTCGGCTAGAGCTACCCCATGTTAACGAGTAAAACAGGCAACTCACACCGATAACAGCCTTACACTAAATCCTCGCCGAGCTGTGCTATAGTTTCGACACAAATGTTCTGATTCTCGCAGGCAATCCAAAAATTCGTGTCATAAGCATTCTGCAGACCGCCTGGCTCAAGCATGGTGAACGGACACGACACGTTGCGTACAGTGGGCTGCAGAAAAGTAGACTTGCATTCGTAGTACTTGTTTTCCGTAGAGCGCGATAATCAACTCTGCGATCACAGCCACTACAATGAAAAAACCTTAAGTACAGAAATGGTATTAAAAGAGAGGATAACTATTCCAAACATTTGAAAAGTAGAAACGAACGAAAGTTAACAGCAATAATGCACTATAGCAAGGCAACAGGTGACAGACATGATTATGGCAGCACGACGGGAATAAAAAGACTTTTAAGGCGGAATGGAAGTTGGAGCTAGACGTATTCCGTGATCCGCAGGATCAAGAGTGTGCCGAGTATGCCAAATTTCAGGCATTATCTCTCGCCAAGGACAACGCAGCAGCCGACAGCCTTAAATTAACGACAGAGAGCAGAGTCGTTTGCGTAGAGCTGCAAGTCCTAAAATACAAGCAACACAGCATGCAATAACCGCAGCAATCAATGTGGGACGTACTATGAGCATATCCGTTAGTAAAGTGCCGTCAGATTTGGTATTAATGGGCTATGGCAATAGACAAACTACACGAATGCCTTTGCTAACAGCACGAAATCACCTGAAGCGCCCACGGTCGGCCACTGTGGCCGAGCGGTTCTAGGCGCTTTAGCCCGGGACCGCGCGACTGCTATGGTCGCAAGTTTGAATCCTGCCTCGGGCGTGGATGTAAGTGATATCCTTAGGTTGGTTAGGTTTAAGTAGTTCTAAGTTCTAGGGGACTGATGACCTCAGATGTTAAGTCCCATAGTGCTCGAAGCCATTTGAACCATTTTTGAACCTGAAGCGCATCTCTGGTCTCTCAACCATAACGGTTGAACGCTAAACGATTGGAAAACCGTGGCCTGGTCAGATGAGTCCCGATTTCAGTTGGTAAGAGTTGATCGCAGGGTACTAGTGATCGCAGACTCCACGAGGAATTGGACCCAAATTGTCGAGTCACTGTGCAAGCTGGTGGTGGCTCCTTGGTATATGCTGTATTTACACGGAATGGACTGTATCCTCTGGTCGAGCTCTACCTATCACTCACTGGAAATGGTAATGATCGACTATTTGGAGACCTTTCCCGGCCATCCACGGACTCCCTGTTCCCAAACAAACATGGAATTATTATGAATGGCAGTGCTCCGCGTCAGTGGGCCACACTTGTTCGCGAATTGTTTGGACAACATTCTGGGCAATTCGCGCAAATGATTTGGCCACCCAAATCACCTAGTACGTGTCCCGTCGAACATTTATGGGATATAATTGAGAGGTCAGTTCATGCTCAAGACCCTGCACCGGCAACATTTTCGCAATTATGCATCACTATAGAGGCACAACGGTTCACATTTCTGCAGGGGGCTTCCAAAGACGTGTGGAATCTATGCCATATCGAATTTCTGCAGCCGGCCGCGGTGGTCTAGCGGTTCAGGCGCTCAGTCCGAAACCGCGCGACTGCTACGGTCGCAGGTTCGAATCCTGCCTTGGGCATGGATGTGTGTGATGTCCTTAGGTTAGTTAGGTTTAAGTAGTTCTATGTTCTAGGGGACTGATGACCATAGATGTTAAGTCCCATAGTGCTCAGAGCCATTTTTTTGAATTGCTGCACTACGCCGGGAATAAGTCCAACACTATACTGGGAGTTATGACTTTTGTCACCTTAGTGTATCGATTGTATAATAAGTTTTATAGTGTTATAAACCTAATGATGATACACATTTGTGCAACCACTGGAGTATCTTCTCTTCGGTTGAAAGTAATTGTAGCTAATTTAACACAGCTGGCTTGTAATTTTACTAACAACATACGATAATCACCAGTTTGGTGCTATACCTTTTAACCTTCCCAGAGACAGTGCATCCTTTCAACTACGTTTTTAATGACTTACGATCGGCATGCGAGGTCCTAATTGTGGCTCCTGGTGTGTTTCACGTAATTATCTTGCAAGAGTGCCTTATAGTTGTTCACTTACTGTTATAGCTGTCAAATGGCGATGTATTTCTGTGTATGCACTGTCAACTGTTCCCTTGTTATTGTACGTTATTGTGTTGTTAACTTTTGTTCAGTTTTACTTTTCAAGGGTGTGGATTAGTTGTACACTCTTTAGTATCAGTTTTGTACTTTAGGTTCTGACATTGCATGTAACGATTGTACCGCACAGTCGACTATCGCTCTCGAAGGGGACCATATACTGTTTACATTTTTACCTCAGTCCTAGACCAGCCCTGTGTGAGCAGGTAACTGTGAGCAACATGCCTGTCGTCTATCTATACAGAGTGTTTATGGTCAATGTTTTTGGATAAGGTCTTTAATATTACCTACAACAACTAGACCGTTTATGTCAGTACTTAAGCATAATACAACTCCGTGAGGATTTTGTATTAGACTATCGCTTTTGCCTAATTTATCTTTTTGTTTTACGGCAGGCAACTTAAGATTTTCAATGAAGGAAACCAATCGTAACACAGTAAAAGGGACTGAGTGTTTTTCGTGGTTAGGGTGTGGTCTCCTTATTGAAAAATTCGGAAATTTCTGAGCAATTTTCGTGGCATTGTGTACTGCGTGCAATAGAAGATCAGTTAGAAGACAGTGATTATATCAGCGTGACATGCACCCTATACTAAAGCAGCATATGTGACGCAATGCTATCGATATTATCCCAGGTGATAGATGGGGAAGGCGCGCAACCTGAGTTTGACCGAGGGCAGATTGTGATGGTCCGAGCTCAGCACGAACATTTCGAAAGCTGCACGACTTGTCGCGTGTTACAGGAGTGCTGCGATTAGTGTCTTCAACACGAGACGGAACCAGGGTGAAACCACGCGCAGACATCGTGGTATTGGGCGGCCACACCTCATTAGAGATGTCGGATGTCGTAGGCTGGGCCGACGAGTAAAACAGAATAGGCGGCCGACTGTGGCGGAAATAACATCAGACTTTAATGTCGGGCAGAGTACAAGTGTGTCTGAACACTCATAATGATGGGACCCTGCATGACCTTGCTTATCCGATGTTAAAGCCACGACATGGGCTACTACGACTGAAATAGACACATGGGAGAACGTTCTACGTCTACATCCATACTCCGCAACCCACCAGACGGCGTTCATCATGCCGATGGGAGGGCGAGAATTCGCCAGCTTCTAGGACAACAGCTTGTTGACACCTGTACTCCGAGACGGAGACAAGCTTTCGGCGGCTCCATAATGCTCTGGGCAACGTTCACGTGGGCATCGATGGGTCTAGTGGAGCTCGTGCCAGGCACTATAACGGCGAGAGAAAATCGTAAAATCACTATCATGTTTCACAACGACAGTGGCATTTTTCAACAAGGTGATGCAGCCTTTCACAAGGCCAGGAGTGTATGAGTGGTTCAGAGAACACAATGGCTACTTCCAATTGAGGTGCTAGCCCACAAACTCTCCACATCAGAAGCCGATGTAGAACATCTTGGATGTGCATGGACGTGGCGTCAGAGCTCATCGTAACCACTCCGGAATTTAACGATATTGACTGACGTGTGCAGACGTGGTGCCAGCTCCATCCAGTGACCTACCAGGTCCTCATTGCTTCCATGCCACGACGCGTGTCAAAGTTGCATACGCCAGCTATTACACAGATTGTCATCATGTTCTAGCTGATCAGTGTATATGGAATAGGCTTATAATTTGTGACAAACTCATCGATTAACAACCTTAAGCCCACAACGGTGTTTATTTTGCACACATACGTAAGACGTTCAGGTAAAAAGAGACTCGGTTCTTTTTCTGTTTTGTGGAAGTATACACACATTTGTGTACAGAAATAGCAAATAACGCTATAATTTAGGTAGTGTAATGTATTAATGATTCGAACTGCTTAATAGAATAGTACAACAAGACAATAACAGAATATTATTATTTTCTGTGTGCAGATTTTACTATACGAAGCCTAATTGTTACTAACAATTTGTATATGTGTACGTAAGATGCTAATGTGTATGTAAGATCTTCCTTCCAAGTGAATTTTTGACTCTTAACACATTTCACTTAACTTGATTGATCAGTTTATCCACGTAGACGATATCTGATTATTTTCTTCTCCTAGGATCATTTTCTTCCAAAGTGGAGGGTGCAGATTTAAACGATATTGCCTCTTCAGCTTCCTTTAGAGGATTTTCTTTTGGAAAATGTCCACAACGCACTAGTTCGCTGTGGGGTGTTTGCTTTCCACTGGACTAATTTTCCGCGTATAGTACGTAAGAGTTATTTGCATATCTAAAAACACAACACTAGGCCATCTGTTTGTCCTACTCTTTACTGTACAATCCATCATAGTTTTGTCTTGCGTGTCCATAGCTCCTTTTGTAGCGTTGTAGTCTAAAATAACTTGAGGTTTTCTCTTCGTGGAATCAATGAATCTTACATCGTGGTAAAGAGTGTTTCGCACAATAACACATTTATGTTCCTTTGGGATGTGTAATACAAGCGTTGCGTCCTTTGTGAAAGCAAATGTTGATTTGTAATTAGGAATATCCGTCATCTGCAGTAGTTTCGGTGGTATAGAAGGCTTGTTTTCTCGCACAGTTTCAATCATAGTGATATTTATCTTTATCAGCATTTGTCCTAGTTCTTGGTGCAAAGTTGTCACAGGTAATGTTATTTCCTTCGAAGCCATAACACAACTCAGTTGTGACCTTAGACCTTGGTTGTATCCAAGGGCACTGTGTGCTCGTTTCCCAGTATATGACTGAATTTTACATACATAATTTGTTTCACAGTCAAAGTACACAAAACGTGATGCCGTGCTTAGCCGGTTTACTAGATATATACTGGCGGGAAGGGCGATTTCCCCGGAATGCAAGTAGTTGTTCATCTACTGTAACAAACATGTTGGGATTGTATAACCTGGGCAATATCTCTACCCATTTCTCCCAAATCCTTTATAGGCGCCAATTTACCTTTTTCACGTCTTTGTAGTCTTGTTTCACCGTCATCAGATCGAATAACCCTTGAATGTTTCTAGTGACATTGTAGCTCTGAAAACTGGGCGATCTTAGTACTCGTTCCATAAACTTGCAGCAGACTCATTATGTTAGTTACAAACTCCTGATATCAACAGCAAACCAATGTAAGCATCTTAGTTAAAAAAAATCTAATTTTTTACTTATCTCCGTATAAACGCATTCCTTCAGCCTTAGAATTAGTGAGTATAACGTTTTCAGTTGATGGAGGAAAGAACAATTTCATAACTGAATATTCATTTGTAATGCGAGGAGTGGCAAATCTTGTTGATCCTGGAATCAGGTCAGCTGTATAATATGCTGCTTGCTGTCCAAATTGAGGCAGGGGTCTATTTCCCATTAAGCTAATTTATCCTTTGACATCGTAATTGCAATGCTTACAACTTGCTGCTCTAGAGTATCAGATGCGCCTTCTAGTGATGATGAAAAACTGCATTCCGAAACATAATCTCCATCTTGCGAAAGTATTTTATTACCATCAGATATGTTCATTAGTATATCTGCTATTTCCTCATCTTGCAAAGAGCCTATTACCTTGAGAGAAAACTTACAAAATGTATGAATTGTGAAGGTTGAAACCTAGTAACCTGAGAGTAAGTGACTCACATTACAAACTAATTTGGTTTCCACAGAAGTAGATATTCCATTATTAAAAAAAAAAGACACTGACTTCGCTTCTTTAGACCCACCTTATTGCAACCATACACGTTCCATTTTTGGCAAAGTGAATATTGTCAGCATTTGCTGTAGTTATGGACGTTAAAATTACGGAGAGTCTAATGAGAACCGAACAGCTTGCGAAGCGATATTTCTGTGGATTCAAAGCTAAAGCTCCCAACTATTTTTTTGTCAGAAAATACTTCCTAAGGGGAAAACAAAGTAGTAGTTTCTTACAACCGAATGTTTTCTAAATTGTAGACCATCCATCCAAAGTCTTTATAAATCATATGAGACACGAGCACCTTACGAGGATTAATGTCGCAATCTCAAATGGAACTGTTTCGAAAAGCCTCATAGTAATGAGTATTTCACGGGAAACAAGTGCCTTTTGCCAATATTTTCTTAAGCTCAATAAACTGCAAAAATTCCTGCTATTGCTTTTCGGGAACAAAGTTAATTGCTCCTGGATGCCGGGATAGGTACATAACAAACCTCTCACCTTATCTGGTAAACGTTCTTTTTATTTTTACTTTCCTAATGCTTGTAAATTGTGTTCAAAAAGATTTATCCTATTTTACAAGACCGTATCAGCTACTAGTGGCCCATTATCTTAATGTAGTGGTGGTAAGTGCTTATGGTACCTAAGCTTACACACTACTTAATCTAACTTGAACTAACTTACGCTAAGGACGACACACACACCCATGCCTGAGGGAGGACTCGAACCTCCAATGGGGGGAGCCACACGCACTGTGACAAAGCGCCCAAGACCGCGCGGCTACCCAGCGCGGCTTATGTTACTGCTTAAGCGCCAGGACATGGATACAAATGGATACAAGGGGCTGGGGTTTGATCTCCTATGATTCTGATGATTTTAGTCTTTCTCTTACGAGTTCCTCTGCCTCTGATTTTTTAAAGAGCAAAATTTTGTTTTGGTACGGAACACAAGTTAAACTGTGCGCACCCCGTGTAACAGGCCGGGTAAGTCACTCCGGATGTCAGAGGAGGGTAACGTCGCACCACCACCAACAGGAACACGTCAAATAAAGCCGTGAGGCGTTGAAAATAGCCTCCGATTTGATGTCAGTTTCTTTTAAAATCTTTTACATGAGTGAAGATACAATTACTGGAAATTTTAACTGACATATCTAAACTAAATGCTTAGCCTGTTGCCAGTTGTGAGTAACCAGTTCGTGTGGTGACTCAAAGGGGCCTCCGTGGTGCAGTTACCTTGCTTGCTCTTTCAGTACCTAGTGTGCATCTAGACGATATGGCGACAACACAGCAACCATAGGCGCTTTGTTCTCTCCGTTTCAACTTATGAAATCCAGTTTTTATTTGTTTCGTGATGTTCTTCGGGAGTCCTGCACGGCTGTGCAGAGTCTACAGTTCTCGCTTTGCATCACTGGCCTCCTAGGTCGCTTGACCTCACAATATGTCTTACTTTTGTGGGCGTATCTGAGACACTCCCTGTGTGTACCACGTCACCCAACAACTTTGGATGAGCTGTATAAAAGTAGCAGAGTTTTCCGCAAAACTTACTGGACGAGTTTCACTACTGGATACTTGCCAAGCGTCAGGTAAACGGCACAATAGGAATTTGTGAGATCTATACGAGTAATTAGCCCTTAATTGTTAACATTTAAATAAGTATCTTTGCAATGGACACATTTTTCGAAGGATTAAAAAGAATATCATAATTTACCTTACAGATTCTTAATACCATAAACATGGCCCCGACAATTTGTGCACGTGAATTTTCAAAAGCTGCGGCAATACTTGTAGAATTCAAAATGAAGAATGCGGACTACATGGAATCGATACTTGATACATGAATAGTTCATCTAAGCCACTAATCATTTTATTGCAGTGCAAATCATATTGTCGCAGAGTAGCACATTCACTGTAGTGTAGTGGTTATGGTACTAGACCGTTACTTGGAGGGTCGTGAGTTCAAAATTCATCTAAACAGTGAAATTTTAATTTCTATGTTCGGTTCGAGTACATTCTAGAAGTATTCACAAATGGTGAGAATCATTGTACTGGAATGTTCTGTAATTGTATATATATACACCTTATGTGTTCTAGCAGGAGGCAGTTCGCTCCGCGCTCTTGTATGTGAAAGTGCTGAATAAACCTTCGTTAGTTCATCATCCATCTAATTACACCTTCTTCTACATGACAATATCAGCTGTTGTGTGATATTTCTCAGCGAGAGATACTCCCTACTTCCTATTATCATTTATTGCATGTGCCCTACGTTTTCTCGTTTTAAATTTGACAAATTTCGCTCCAGCTATTTCAAATTCACGGCCACAGATTTTCAGGAATATGACTTTCAGGACTGTCTGTGTGACGTTAGCAATCTGTTTGGGTATAGGAGATATTACACTCTGAGACCAAAACACGACGTACCACTAAAGAATTTTCCATACGGGATGAAAATCTCTAGAAGTGATGCACATGTAGAGACAAACAAATAAATACAAAAAAATGGTTCAGATGGCTCTGAGCACTATGGGAGTTAACATCTGAGGTCATCAGTCCCCTAGAACCTAGAACTACTTAAACCTAACTAACCTAAGGACATCACACACATTCATGCCCGAGGCAGGATTCGAACCTGCGACCGTAGTGGTCGCGCGGTTCCAGGCTGAAGCGCCTAGAACCACACGGTCACACCGGCCGGCAAACAAATACAACTTCAGAAAAAAGTTGGTGATTTATTCAAGAGAAAGTGGTTTACCAATTTAGCGAGTCTACAACGGGCTGGTCCAACTCTGGCCCTCATGTAAGCATTTATTCGGCTAGGCATTACTTGACAGTTTTTGTGGATGTCTTCCTGAGGGATATCGTGCCAGATACTGTCCAACTTCCGTGCTGGATCGCCGAAATCCCATGACAACTGGAGTGCGCTTCCCAAAATGCTGCAAAGATCTAGCGACCTTGATGACAAGGTAGGGTTTGGCAAACACCAAGATCAGCAGCGGAAACTCACGCCGTGTTCGGGCGAGCATCATCTTGCTGAAATTTAAGGCCAAGACGGCTTGCCATGAAGGGTAACAAAAAAGCACGTAGAACATCGTTGGCGAACCGCTGTGGTGTTCGGGAGCCGCGGATGATAACCAAAGGGGTCCTGCTATAAAATGAAGCGACATCCCAGACATCACTGCCCGTTGTCGCGCCTTTTGGCGGACGACGGACTGTTGGTGTCCCACTGCTTTTCGGGACTTCTTCAGACACTTCTTCGCTGGCCGCTGGCGCTCAATTCGAAGCGGGACTACGTTGGTCAGGAACGTCGCTGGATCTCTCCCCAATCGAGAACGTTCGGAGAGTTAAGGTCAGGGCCCTCCAACGTGCTCGGGTTTTTAACAATTAAACGCGCTAATTGGACAGAGGTTGGCATGATATCCTTCAGGAGGACATCAACAATCTCTATCAATCACTGCCAAGCCCAGTAAGTGCTTACACAAGGACTAGCGTTGGAACAACGCATTCATGACTTGCTCAGTTTGTGAAACTGTTTCTTTTGAATCAATCATCCAATTTTCTTGAAATTGTAATAATTTGTTTGTTAGTACTGTACATCAAGGGTAACGAGTTCCGTCCAGTTTGAATAATTCCTTCACGGTTTGTCTATTTTTTGTCTTAGAGTGTATTTTACACTTCTTAGACAGTTTTAAAAAGGTATTACATTAAAAATTTCTTTGTATCTAGATAATATTTTTGCCATTTATAGTATTGTGTTTGTGTTTGTGTTTGTGTGTGTGTGTGTGTGTGTGTGTGTGTGTGTGTGTGTGTGAACGGTTTTAAGTGAGTTTCAAACACTTTGATGAGGTTACAGCAGAGCCATGTCGTGAATTTGAGGTTTATTTCAGTTTCTCTTCACTTTAGTCATCCAATATATACCCTCTTCGACGTATAATTTGTGGAAAAGCCGTGAAGGTAAAACTTAGGGAGATTAAAGTCAGAGTGTATTGAGCTTAAACGGATTCTTACCAGCAATCGTTCTTACCCCGAAACATTCGCGACTACAACGGAAAGACGGAGAAATAGCAGTGATGCAGAAAGTACTCCCCACCACACACATGATAAGAAAGAGAGATAATATTGCGTTGCTATTCGGACTTGAAATTTTCAAGTCTGTAGCTCATCAGCGAGATAGTTTAAAATGAATGGCTAAATTTGTACCGAACAGGCAAACGGATAAGAAAGGAACCTAATAAAAACGTGTTAAAAAGTACCCGAAGACTGTATGTACATGTATGTAAGAGATACAGCCTTGTAAAATTGGATGATTCTTCCATAAATGAAAACTTTACTGTTGTATATGTAACAGATATTAGCAATTAGTTCACTCACGTAGAAGATAATTACAGACATGAATAAAATAGTAAGATAATTACAGTTTTATGGGGTTAATCTTTATGTAACACTCAGAAACATTACTTACTAGCTTACTGCCCGCTGCTTCGCTCGTATAGATTGTAGGGTCTGTACATTTTTTTTTCTTTAATCGAATTGTTACGTTATTCGCAAATCTGATTATCTAAACTTTTCACGCTAATTAAGGCGATAGAAGCATCATATACTCCAAATGTATTTCTGACCGGAAAGCGATTGTTGTCGCTAGATACTACGAAATATTTTCTTAGAAATTTTCATCGCCCTTGGTGTTGGAATTTCCTAAAACAGCGGAACAGGTAAATTTTTTTCTAACAGAGAAGCCAAATACAAATTGTCATAGATTTTCCTTTGAAAATGCTTTCATAATTACATAATTCCATGAAACCTTTCAAATCCATTCATCCGCTATTTCTTCCTCTTGGGGGTTGAATTTCGAACGTTCTATTCTGAAGCAATGCCATCAGTACAGTATCAACACCCGCTCCAACTTTCAAGTCTCTGTCCTTGGCAGTATGAGCTGGTTGATGATGGCAATATTTCACCGTATTAGATGTAGAATTTCTAAAAACAGTGTAACATTCTTTTTATTTTTAACTGAGAAGTCAAATTCAAATTTTAATGATTTAGCTTCAAAAATGCTTTTACAATGAAATACTTTTATAATTAATTTCATCCCCTATTTCACCCACTTAGGGACTGAATTCCCAAAAACATTGAAATATATATTTTTTTATTCCTAACCGAGACTTCAAAAACTAATTTTCACCGATGTAGCTTTAAAAATATTTTAGTAGTTCTTGAATAATGATTTCTTTTCAAAACAATTTTCACCTACCATTTGCCTGCCGCGGTGGCCCAGCGGTTCTAGGCGCTTCAGACCGGAACCGCGCGACTACTACGGTCTCAGGTTCGAATCCTGCCTCGGGCATGGATGTCTGTGATGTCGTTAAGTTGGTTAGGTTTAAGTAGTTCTAAGTTCTAGGGAACTGATGACCTCAGATGGTAAGTCCCATAGTGCTCAGATCCATGTGAATCATCACCCACTATTTCACCCCCGCATGCGTTACATTTCCAAAATCGCTGCAACACGGATTTCTTTATTTCTGACCAGGAAATCACATACCAATTATCGCAGTTGTTGACTTAAAATTGCCCTAATCTCCAAATACTTTCAAAAATGCTTTCCATTCCCTATTCATTACGTTAAGGGGGAATTTCGAAAAAAAAACTTCTTAAACGACGCCCAGAGTATAAGACCAGCACCCTCTGATGAGTCGGTGAGTCAGTCAGTCGGGACTTAAAATTTCCCTACTCTCGAAATATTTTCAAAAATGCTTTTCATTCCCTATTCACTACGTTAAGGGGGAATTTCGAAAAAAAAACCTTCTTAAACGACGCCCAGAGTATAAGACCAGCACCCTCTGATGAGTCGGTGAGTCAGTCAGTCGGGACTTAAAATTTCCCTAATCTCGAAATATTTTCAAAAATGCTTTTCATTCCCTATTCACTACGTTAAGGGGGAATTTCGAAAAAAAAACCTTCTTAAACGACACCCAGAGTATAAGACCAGCACCCTCTGATGAGTCGGTGAGTCAGTCAGTCGGGACTTAAAATTTCCCTAATCTCGAAATATTTTCAAAAATGCTTTTCATTCCCTATTCACTACATTAAGGGGGAATTTCGAAAAAAAACCTTCTTAAACGACACCCAGAGTATAAGACCAGCACCCTCTGATGAGTCGGTGAGTCAGTCAGTCGGGACTTAAAATTTCCCTAATCTCGAAATATTTTCAAAAATGCTTTTCATTCCCTATTCACTACATTAAGGGGGAATTTCGAAAAAAAACCTTCTTAAACGACACCCAGAGTATAAGACCAGCACCCTCTGATGAGTCGGTGAGTCAGTCAGTCGGGACTTAAAATTTCCCTAATCTCGAAATATTTTCAAAAATGCTTTTCATTCCCTATTCACTACGTTAAGGGGGAATTTCGAAAAAAAACCTTCTTAAACGACACCCAGAGTATAAGACCAGCACCCTCTGATGAGTCGGTGAGTCAGTCAGTCGGGACTTAAAATTTCCCTAATCTCGAAATATTTTCAAAAATGCTTTTCATTCCCTATTCACTACATTAAGGGGGAATTTCGAAAAAAAACCTTCTTAAACGACACCCAGAGTATAAGACCAGCACCCTCTGATGAGTCGGTGAGTCAGTCAGTCGGGACTTAAAATTTCCCTAATCTCGAAATATTTTCAAAAATGCTTTTCATTCCCTATTCACTACGTTAAGGGGGAATTTCGAATAAAACCCTTCTTAAACGACGCCCAAAGTATAAGACCAGCACCCTCTGATGAGTCGGTGAGTCAGTCAGTCGGGACTTAAAATTTCCCTAATCTCGAAATATTTTCAAAAATGCTTTTCATTCCCTATTCACTACATTAAGGGGGAATTTCGAAAAAAAACCTTCTTAAACGACACCCAGAGTATAAGACCAGCACCCTCTGATGAGTCGGTGAGTCAGTCAGTCGGGACTTAAAATTTCCCTAATCTCGAAATATTTTCAAAAATGCTTCTCATTCTCTATTCACTACGTTAAGGGGGAATTTCGAATAAAACCCTTCTTAAACGACGCCCAAAGTATAAGACCAGCACCCTCTGATGAGTCGGTGAGTCAGTCAGTCGGGACTTAAAATTTCCCTAATCTCGAAATATTTTTAAAAATGCTTTTCATTCCCTATTCACTACATTAAGGGGGAATTTCGAAAAAAAACCTTCTTAAACGACACCCAGAGTATAAGACCAGCACCCTCTGATGAGTCGGTGAGTCAGTCAGTCGGGACTTAAAATTTCCCTAATCTCGAAATATTTTCAAAAATGCTTTTCATTCCCTATTCACTACATTAAGGGGGAATTTCGAAAAAAAACCTTCTTAAACGACACCCAGAGTATAAGACCAGCACCCTCTGATGAGTCGGTGAGTCAGTCAGTCGGGACTTAAAATTTCCCTAATCTCGAAATATTTTCAAAAATGCTTTTCATTCCCTATTCACTACGTTAAGGGGGAATTTCGAATAAAACCCTTCTTAAACGAGGCCCATAGTATAAGACCAGCACCCTCTGATCAGTCGGTGAGTCACTCCGTCGGGACTTAAAATTTCCCTAATCTCGAAATATTTTCAAAAATGCTTTTCATTCCCTATTCACTACGTTAAGGGGGAATTTCGGAAAAAAACCTTCTTAAACGACACCCAGAGTATAAGACCAGCACCCTCTGATGAGTCGGTGAGTCAGTCAGTCGGGACTTAAAATTTCCCTAATCTCGAAATATTTTCAAAAATGCTTTTCATTCCCTATTCACTACGTTAAGGGGGAATTTCGAATAAAACCCTTCTTAAACGACGCCCAAAGTATAAGACCAGCACCCTCTGATGAGTCGGTGAGTCAGTCAGTCGGGACTTAAAATTTCCCTAATCTCGAAATATTTTCAAAAATGCTTTTCATTCCCTATTCACTACGTTAAGGGGGAATTTCGGAAAAAAACCTTCTTAAACGACACCCAGAGTATAAGACCAGCACCCTCTGATGAGTCGGTGAGTCAGTCAGTCGGGACTTAAAATTTCCCTAATCTCGAAATATTTTCAAAAATGCTTTTCATTCCCTATTCACTACGTTAAGGGGGAATTTCGAAAAAAAACCTTCTTAAACGACACCCAGAGTATAAGACCAGCACCCTCTGATGAGTCGGTGAGTCAGTCAGTCGGGACTTAAAATTTCCCTAATCTCGAAATATTTTCAAAAATGCTTTTCATTCCCTATACACTACGTTAAGGGGGAATTTCGAAAAAAAACCTTCTTAAACGACACCCAGAGTATAAGACCAGCACCCTCTGATGAGTCGGTGAGTCAGTCAGTCGGGACTTAAAATTTCCCTAATCTCGAAATATTTTCAAAAATGCTTTTCATTCCCTATTCACTACGTTAAGGGGGAATTTCGAAAAAAAACCTTCTTAAACGACACCCAGAGTATAAGACTAGCACCCTCTGATGAGTCGGTGAGTCAGTCAGTCGGGACTTAAAATTTCCCTAATCTCGAAATATTTTCAAAAATGCTTTTCATTCACTATTCACTACGTTAAGGGGGAATTTCGAAAAAAAACCTTCTTAAACGACACCCAGAGTATAAGACCAGCACCCTCTGATGAGTCGGTGAGTCAGTCAGTCGGGACTTAAAATTTCCCTAATCTCGAAATATTTTCAAAAATGCTTTTCATTCCCTATTCACTACGTTAAGGGGGAATTTCGGAAAAAAACCTTCTTAAACGACACCCAGAGTATAAGACCAGCACCCTCTGATGAGTCGGTGAGTCAGTCAGTGGGGACTTAAAATTTCCCTAATCTCGAAATATTTTCAAAAATGCTTTTCATTCCCTATTCACTACGTTAAGGGGGAATTTCGAAAAAAAAACCTTCTTAAACGACACCCAGAGTATAAGACTAGCACCCTCTGATGAGTCGGTGAGTCACTCAGACGGGACTTAAAATTTCCCTAATCTCGAAATATTTTCAAAAATGCTTTTCATTCCCTATTCACTACGTTAAGGGGGAATTTCGAATAAAACCCTTCTTAAACGACGCCCAAAGTATAAGACCAGCACCCTCTGATGAGTCGGTGAGTCAGTCAGTCGGGACTTAAAATTTCCCTAATCTCGAAATATTTTCAAAAATGCTTTTCATTCCCTATTCACTACATTAAGGGGGAATTTCGAAAAAAAACCTTCTTAAACGACACCCAGAGTATAAGACCAGCACCCTCTGATGAGTCGGTGAGTCAGTCAGTCGGGACTTAAAATTTCCCTAATCTCGAAATATTTTCAAAAATGCTTCTCATTCTCTATTCACTACGTTAAGGGGGAATTTCGAATAAAACCCTTCTTAAACGACGCCCAGAGTATAAGACCAGCACCCTCTGATGAGTCGGTGAGTCAGTCAGTCGGGACTTAAAATTTCCCTAATCTCGAAATATTTTCAAAAATGCTTTTCATTCCCTATTCACTACATTAAGGGGGAATTTCGAAAAAAAACCTTCTTAAACGACACCCAGAGTATAAGACTAGCACCCTCTGATGAGTCGGTGAGTCAGTCAGTCGGGACTTAAAATTTCCCTAATCTCGAAATATTTTCAAAAATGCTTTTCATTCCCTATTCACTACGTTAAGGGGGAATTTCGAAAAAAAACCTTCTTAAACGACACCCAGAGTATAAGACCAGCACCCTCTGATGAGTCGGTGAGTCAGTCAGTCGGGACTTAAAATTTCCCTAATCTCGAAATATTTTCAAAAATGCTTTGTCATTCCCTATTCACTACGTTAAGGGGGAATTTCGAAAAAAAACCTTCTTAAACGACACCCAGAGTATAAGACCAGCACCCTCTGATGAGTCGGTGAGTCAGTCAGTCGGGACTTAAAATTTCCCTAATCTCGAAATATTTTCAAAAATGCTTTTCATTCCCTATTCACTACGTTAAGGGGGAATTTCGAAAAAAAACCTTCTTAAACGACACCCAGAGTATAAGACCAGCACCCTCTGATGAGTCGGTGAGTCAGTCAGTCGGGACTTAAAATTTCCCTAATCTCGAAATATTTTCAAAAATGCTTTTCATTCCCTATTCACTACGTTAAGGGGAAATTTCGAAAAAAAACCTTCTTAAACGACACCCAGAGTATTAGACCAGCACCCTCTGATGAGTCGGTGAGTCAGTCAGTCGGGACTTAAAATTTCCCTAATCTCGAAATATTTTCAAAAATGCTTTTCATTCCCTATTCACTACGTTAAGGGGGAATTTCGAATAAAACCCTTCTTAAACGACGCCCAAAGTATAAGACCAGCACCCTCTGATGAGTCGGTGAGTCAGTCAGTCGGGACTTAAAATTTCCCTAATCTCGAAATATTTTCAAAAATGCTTTTCATTCCCTATTCACTACGTTAAGGGGGAATTTCGGAAAAAAACCTTCTTAAACGACACCCAGAGTATAAGACCAGCACCCTCTGATGAGTCGGTGAGTCAGTCAGTCGGGACTTAAAATTTCCCTAATCTCGAAATATTTTCAAAAATGCTTTTCATTCCCTATTCACTACGTTAAGGGGGAATTTCGGAAAAAAACCTTCTTAAACGACACCCAGAGTATAAGACCAGCACCCTCTGATGAGTCGGTGAGTCAGTCAGTGGGGACTTAAAATTTTCCTAATCTCGAAATATTTTCAAAAATGCTTTTCATTCCCTATTCACTACGTTAAGGGGGAATTTCGAAAAAAAACCTTCTTAAACGACACCCAGAGTATAAGACTAGCACCCTCTGATGAGTCGGTGAGTCAGTCAGTCGGGACTTAAAATTTCCCTAATCTCGAAATATTTTCAAAAATGCTTTTCATTCCCTATTCACTACGTTAAGGGGGAATTTCGAATAAAACCCTTCTTAAACGACGCCCAAAGTATAAGACCAGCACCCTCTGATGAGTCGGTGAGTCAGTCAGTCGGGACTTAAAATTTCCCTAATCTCGAAATATTTTCAAAAATGCTTTTCATTCCCTATTCACTACATTAAGGGGGAATTTCGAAAAAAAACCTTCTTAAACGACACCCAGAGTATAAGACCAGCACCCTCTGATGAGTCGGTGAGTCAGTCAGTCGGGACTTAAAATTTCCCTAATCTCGAAATATTTTCAAAAATGCTTCTCATTCTCTATTCACTACGTTAAGTGGGAATTTCGAAAAAAACCCTTCTTAAACGACGCCCAGAGTATAAGACCAGCACCCTCTGATGAGTCGGTGAGTCAGTCAGTCGGGACTTAAAATTTCCCTAATCTCGAAATATTTTCAAAAATGCTTTTCATTCCCTATTCACTACGTTAAGGGGGAATTTCGAAAAAAAACCTTCTTAAACGACACCCAGAGTATAAGACTAGCACCCTCTGATGAGTCGGTGAGTCAGTCAGTCGGGACTTAAAATTTCCCTAATCTCGAAATATTTTCAAAAATGCTTTTCATTCCCTATTCACTACGTTAAGGGGGAATTTCGAAAAAAAACCTTCTTAAACGACACCCAGAGTATAAGACCAGCACCCTCTGATGAGTCGGTGAGTCAGTCAGTCGGGACTTAAAATTTCCCTAATCTCGAAATATTTTCAAAAATGCTTTTCATTCCCTATTCACTACGTTAAGGGGGAATTTCGGAAAAAAACCTTCTTAAACGACACCCAGAGTATAAGACCAGCACCCTCTGATGAGTCGGTGAGTCAGTCAGTCGGGACTTAAAATTTCCCTAATCTCGAAATATTTTCAAAAATGCTTTTCATTCCCTATTCACTACGTTAAGGGGGAATTTCGAAAAAAACCCTTCTTAAACGACACCCAGAGTATAAGACCAGCACCCTCTGATGAGTCGGTGAGTCAGTCAGTCGGGACTTAAAATTTCCCTAATCTCGAAATATTTTCAAAAATGCTTTTCATTCCCTATTCACTACGTTAAGGGGGAATTTCGAAAAAAAACCTTCTTAAACGACACCCAGAGTATAAGACCAGCACCCTCTGATGAGTCGGTGAGTCAGTCAGTCGGGACTTAAAATTTCCCTAATCTCGAAATATTTTCAAAAATGCTTTTCATTCCCTATTCACTACGTTAAGGGGGAATTTCGAAAAAAAACCTTCTTAAACGACACCCAGAGTATAAGACCAGCACCCTCTGATGAGTCGGTGAGTCAGTCAGTCGGGACTTAAAATTTCCCTAATCTCGAAATATTTTCAAAAATGCTTTTCATTCCCTATTCACTACGTTAAGGGGGAATTTCGAAAAAAAAACCTTCTTAAACGACACCCAGAGTATAAGACCAGCACCCTCTGATGAGTCGGTGAGTCAGTCAGTCGGGACTTAAAATTTCCCTAATCTCGAAATATTTTCAAAAATGCTTTTCATTCCCTATTCACTACGTTAAGGGGGAATTTCGAAAAAAAACCTTCTTAAACGACACCCAGAGTATTAGACCAGCACCCTCTGATGAGTCGGTGAGTCAGTCAGTCGGGACTTAAAATTTCCCTAATCTCGAAATATTTTCAAAAATGCTTTTCATTCCCTATTCACTACGTTAAGGGGGAATTTCGAAAAAAAACCTTCTTAAACGACACCCAGAGTATAAGACTAGCACCCTCTGATGAGTCGGTGAGTCAGTCAGTCGGGACTTAAAATTTCCCTAATCTCGAAATATTTTCAAAAATGCTTTTCATTCCCTATTCACTACGTTAAGGGGGAATATCGAATAAAACCCTTCTTAAACGACGCCCAAAGTATAAGACCAGCACCCTCTGATGAGTCGGTGAGTCAGTCAGTCGGGACTTAAAATTTCCCTAATCTCGAAATATTATCAAAAATGCTTTTCATTCCCTATTCACTACATTTAGGGGGAATTTCGAAAAAAAACGTTCTTAAACGACACCCAGAGTATTAGACCAGCACCCTCTGATGAGTCGGTGAGTCAGTCAGTCGGGACTTAAAATTTCCCTAATCTCGAAATATTTTCAAAAATGCTTCTCATTCTCTATTCACTACGTTAAGGGGGAATTTCGAATAAAACCCTTCTTAAACGACGCCCAGAGTATAAGACCAGCACCCTCTGATGAGTCGGTGAGTCAGTCAGTCGGGACTTAAAATTTCCCTAATCTCGAAATATTTTCAAAAATGCTTTTCATTCCCTATTCACTACGTTAAGGGGGAATTTCGAAAAAAAACCTTCTTAAACGACACCCAGAGTATAAGACTAGCACCCTCTGATGAGTCGGTGAGTCAGTCAGTCGGGACTTAAAATTTTCCCTAATCTCGAAATATTTTCAAAAATGCTTTTCATTCCCTATTCACTACGTTAAGGGGGAATTTCGAAAAAAAACCTTCTTAAACGACACCCAGAGTATAAGACCAGCACCCTCTGATGAGTCGGTGAGTCAGTCAGTCGGGACTTAAAATTTCCCTAATCTCGAAATATTTTCAAAAATGCTTTTCATTCCCTATTCACTACGTTAAGGGGGAATTTCGGAAAAAAACCTTCTTAAACGACACCCAGAGTATAAGACCGGCACCCTCTGATGAGTCGGTGAGTCAGTCAGTCGGGACTTAAAATTTCCCTAATCTCGAAATATTTTCAAAAATGCTTTTCATTCCCTATTCACTACGTTAAGGGGGAATTTCGAAAAAAAACCTTCTTAAACGACACCCAGAGTATAAGACCAGCACCCTCTGATAAGTCGGTGAGTCAGTCAGTCAGGACTTAAAATTTCCCTAATCTCAAAATATTTTCAAAAATGCTTTTCATTCCCTATTCACTACGTTAAGGGGGAATTTCGAAAAAAACCTTCTTAAACGACACCCAGAGTATAAGACCAGCACCCTCTGATGAGTCGGTGAGTCAGTCAGTCGGGACTTAAAATTTCCCTAATCTCGAAATATTTTCAAAAATGCTTTTCATTCCCTATTCACTACGTTAAGGGGGAATTTCGAAAAAAAACCTTCTTAAACGACACCCAGAGTATAAGACCAGCACCCTCTGATGAGTCGGTGAGTCAGTCAGTCGGGACTTAAAATTTCCCTAATCTCGAAATATTTTCAAAAATGCTTTTCATTCCCTATTCACTACGTTAAGGGGGAATTTCGAAAAAAAACCTTCTTAAACGACACCCAGAGTATAAGACCAGCACCCTCTGATGAGTCGGTGAGTCAGTCAGTCAGGACTTAAAATTTCCCTAATCTCGAAATATTTTCAAAAATGCTTTTCATTCCCTATTCACTACGTTAAGGGGGAATTTCGGAAAAAAACCTTCTTAAACGACACCCAGAGTATAAGACCCGCACCCTCTGATGAGTCGGTGAGTCAGTCAGTCGGGACTTAAAATTTCCCTAATCTCGAAATATTTTCAAAAATGCTTTTCATTCCCTATTCACTACGTTAAGGGGGAATTTCGAAAAAAAACCTTCTTAAACGACACCCAGAGTATAAGACCAGCACCCTCTGATGAGTCGGTGAGTCAGTCAGTCGGGACTTAAAATTTCCCTAATCTCGAAATATTTTCAAAAATGCTTTTCATTCCCTATTCACTACGTTAAGGGGGAATTTCGAAAAAAAACCTTCTTAAACGACACCCAGAGTATAAGACCAGCACCCTCTGATGAGTCGGTGAGTCAGTCAGTCGGGACTTAAAATTTCCCTAATCTCGAAATATTTTCAAAAATGCTTTTCATTCCCTATTCACTACGTTAAGGGGGAATTTCGAAAAAAAACCTTCTTAAACGACACCCAGAGTATAAGACCAGCACCCTCTGATGAGTCGGTGAGTCAGTCAGTCGGGACTTAAAATTTCCCTAATCTCGAAATATTTTCAAAAATGCTTTTCATTCCCTATTCACTACGTTAAGGGGGAATTTCGGAAAAAAACCCTTCTTAAACGACGCCCAGAGTATAAGACCAGCACCCTCTGATGAGTCGGTGAGTCAGTCAGTCGGGACTTTGCATTTTATACACAAAGATTCCATGCTCTATACAAGCAATGCAATTCGACCCTGCTAAGCATATGATAACTACGTTAACTTTCATAAAAATTAGCCTCCCTTGGGACATGAAAGTGCCTTACATCACGCTCCCCACATTCTTTACTGGAAAGAGTTGGGAACATAATAGAGTCGACACTGAACGCTGCCGGGAGACGCTAACAAATGTGTTTAGTAACACTGATAAACTCTCAGAAATTGAATTAATCTAAAGTTGTAGTACAGTATCACAGTACAATACTGCACAGTTTTGATGTGACAACTGCGTTACAGCAACACAGCACAGTGCTGTGTAATGTTTACGTTCACTGATAATCTCACACGTGAAGCACTTTCGCCTGTAATTTGAGAGATTTTTTTGTGAGGGCTTTTAGTCCGTTTCTACAGAGAGATTTCACGATATAGTTAAAAAAAGTCCTGAGGTAAGTTTAAACTTTATTTGCTACATAATCTTCTGCTTTCGCTTATGTAATGTTATGCTAATTCAGCCGGGCTGAAATGAAAATATAGTACAAAAATTTAATTTAGCTTTCACCCTTCAACGTATAACTCCGTCTTGCGGAGATATGAAAACGGGAGAAAATTAAACGCCGGAACGCACTAATTGTGGAGCCCTGTCCATAACCCTGATTTCATAACCAGCGCTGGGATAATAACATGAGACAGATGTAAAACATAGAAGATAGAGTCATTTCTCAAAACATTTATTTTAAATTCCCACTCATTATCGTTGCGTCGACACACACCGTCGTGAAGTTTGTACCATCAGCGCCGACAGGTCTTTTCTCCTTTTTTGAAATATTATCTGAGAAATCCTTAACCACCAATTCTCTACATGCTCCCTGGCCCTTCAAATAATGAACTGATTGTCTCATTCAGTCACACTTAAAATTCCTTTGAAACCCTTTAATGAGGAGTGGGTGAAAACAAAGAATACTCGAAAGATTCAGTTATGAGAAATCGATTTTCAAAACTATCTCAACATCAATAGTTTCTTATAGACAAGCATGAAGGTCGGCAACACTGTTCTTTTTATATACGAATAATTTAAAAATAGTGTAGTTAGAAAATTAATGATTTTGGAGGATAGTTACTAGCTTTTTCAGTCACCGAATTCAAATTCTGTAGACCTATGATTGTATACTGTAGTGTGATGGCCTTATATCGTTAATTGCAATGTATGAAGCAGATAAACTCGGCGGGGCAAACGTGTTAAAACTCTTTGCTTAGTATAGCAGTGACAAGGCAAGCCAGCCGCTGTGGCCGAGCAGTTTTAGGCGCTTGAGTCTGGAACCGCGCGACCACTACGGTCGCAGGTTCGAATCCTGCCTCGCGCATGGATGTGTGTGATGTCCTTAGGTTAGTTAGGCTGAAGCAGTTCTAAGTTCTAGGGGGCTGATGACCTCAGATGTTAAGTTCCGTAGTGCTCAGAGCCATTTGAACCATTTTTTGACAAGACGATATTAAATTCAAATAGTTGTCACTTGTATTCAAGCACTTCCACTTAGCTGAAAACGCACGCACGGTTAACGTTATAACAAGCATAGAATGGAAAAGTGCAACGGAACGAAACATCATGGAAGTCAGTTATTTAATAAGGAATAGTGAATTGTTGTCTTGATAGGAAGTTAAACGTTACTCATTGGTGGTTAATAAAAGCTACTGATGCCTCAGTTGACGGTGTCATAACATATGACTGTCCTGGCGTAACCACAAGTGCTGGAACAAAGAAGAAGAACGCAAGACTAGAAAAGTCGGTGAAACGACGTCGGCCAATAGCGCGCTGACCAGGACGTCACCACGATAGGAGCGGCATCTAGCCGAAGTGAAAGTAAGCACCACTCGTGGCAGCCTCGGCTGTGCATAAGTGGAGTATTAGTGCGGCCTAGCAGAGTGCTACGAGAACGGTTAGTAGAAATCCACGAATTGTGTGACACGCCTGCCTGAACATTGCATATGGCACAGGACTCTGACTTATATTGCACGTACGTTTATCCATATTTAAGACGGACGACTTGGGACGTCAGCTGGTATAATATATGTTAAAAAATGACGTAATTCCTCCAGCTGTATTAAGATGTTGGTTTCATTGGCAACTAGTTTCGATGTTGTTACGACATCATCTTCAGGCCCATACTTGTTGACAGTAACCGTATGTGTCTAACACTAGTAGTCAGTGGTGAGATAGGCGTGTTCCAGTTAGTACCTGCCTACCGCATGGAACACGCCTATCTCACCACTGACTACTAGTGTTAGACACATACGGTTACTGTCAACAAGTATGGGCCTGAAGATGATGTAACAACATTGAAACTAGTTGCTAATAAAACCAACACCTTAATACAGCTGGAGGAACTACGTCATTTTTTAACATATATTGCATGTCACTCGTCGCTTGTGACACTTGTTCTAAATCAAAAGTTAAGTATTGTCAATCTGCTTTATTGAAATAAGCCTACTGATGTTATTTGCCTGAATTTATAGCATTCCGAGAACGATGCACCCCTCAGGCACGCTATACGCGACGAGTGATTAGGACCCCACATTTGGCGACGAGGACTTCCAAACGAACTCCGTGCAAAGGCCACGGACATTTTTTGCAGGCACCTTAATTCTCTCATGTCTTTACTTTGCAGGAGCTCTTCTTGCTTTAACAGTTTCTTGTCATATTTGCTACTCAGTGCTTTCAGGTGGGCGTTGCTGAAAATTTCTTTGATTTTGTCGTTATTTAGATTTCTTGCCTTGTCTGTTTGCTGCACTTGTGTCTTCCAACTTGGCCACCCCACCTGGCCCACGCCTGCTCAGGCTCCGCAGCGGCAAGCGTTAGATGTCACACAGCTAATGCAGATGTTTCAGTTACAGACGCAGCAGATTTCTACACTGCTCAACACGGTGCAGCAGCTACTGGGCATTGCTGCGCTCCCGACAGAACACACACTGTCTACTACAGCTGCTATACCACATTTTCGACAGTTTAGAGGAATGGCTGCAGCAGTTCGATGCCCATATGCTAGCTCAAAAAGTCCCAGGCACAGTGAAACTTCCATATGTATTGTCCACCGTAGGAAGTGCAGTGTTCCGACTTATCCAGAAGTTGTATCGTAACGCCGCTCTGAGTCAACTTAATTATGATCAAGTAATCGGTTCTCTAACAATTATGACCAACAAATCAATGCGGTAGAAGCTAGGTCAAATTCAAATTTGCTTGTGGTGCTTTATATTCAGACATTACGTTGCGTAGTGCGATCGTGTTCAATGTACCTGATGTCAAAGTCAGGGAACAAATTTTGAAACAGTCCAATCCATCATCTGAGCAGGTGGTGCTAAAACTAGATCAGTACGATTCCGGTGCCTTGTGGCTCAAACATCTGAGCAGTCAGCTGTTTACTGGGTTGAGTCCCTTGCTTGCCATTGCTCCATTCTGCACCAGCGGCTTGCGCTAGCTAAGTAAACCACTTTCCACGCCGCGTAAGCAGTTCGCTAAACAGGCAGCTCTACTGGCGATCAGAATAAAGTCTTACCCCACAAGTTATTCACGACACAAACGCCACAACTGCTCCTCCCGACAAGCTCAAAGTTAAGCTTGTGGTATTAAAGAACATGTGCAGTTCATATGTTTGCAATGGAACAAACATAAGAATTCGGCCCACTCACAAAAATCTAGGCACAAGGCTCATGACATTAATGCAGTATATTCCAAATCTGCAACTATCAAGCGTGCAGTTTCGTCAATGACACGTCAGTCCAGCAAACGTTTTTTTCATTTACTTATTCGTGGGAAATGTGGGAAATTTCAGTTGGCTATGGATGCCTCTGTCAAATTGCTCAATCTTCACACATATGAACTGTTAGGCTCCCCACGCCTGTCTAAAACTAGCACGCAACTGATGGCTTATAATGGGCAAGACATTCCCATTCTCGGAACATGTACTTTGCATGCCACATATCACTCACGTACACTAACTGTGACTTTTACAGTGCTACAATCACGGGAGTGTGAGAACATATTTGGTCTTGATTCTTTTGACTTATTTGGCTTTAACATTCAGGACATTGTGTTGTCAGTGTCCGCATTCAATGAAAAAGACAGAGCAGCTAGCTTGCTAAAAGAATTCCCGGAAATCTTTTCTGAAGGTTTAGCAAAGCTAACAGTTTTGTTGCACATATTACGCTCAAAGCCAATGCTCAGCTGAAATTTTGTCACTCCAGAACTGTTCCCGTTGCATTACAAGACAAAGTCGCTTCTGAACTTAAAGAATTGCGCGATAACCGATTTATTGCTCCAATATCAGCTAGTCAGGGGGAAAGTCCGCTGGTTTTACTCCCCAAACCTTCAGGTTGCTTTTGCCTCTGCGTTGACTTTAAGTCTACAGTCAACCCACAAACTGTCATTGATAGTTATCCATTGTCAGGCCCAGAGGATCTCATGGACAAATTAAGCGCTGGTCGCTATTTTTCCAAAACTGATTTTCGCGATGCGTATCTTCAAATGCCATTCGATTAAGAATCTCAAAAAGTGTGTGTAGTATATACTCACTTGGAATTGTTTAAATATTTGCGTTTGCCTTTTGGCAGTGCTTCCGCACCTGCCATTTTTCAACAGTATTTGGAACAGCTGACTGCACAAGTGCCAAAGTGTTCATACTATTTGGACGACATTCTCGTAGCAGGTCGTACACATGAATAACATGTTGCAAGTTTACGTGTTTTGTTTCGTGTGTTAGCTGATGCAGGACTAAAACGTAGACTAGACAAGTGTAATTTCTTAAACCTGATTTGCAGTATTTTGAGCCGGACGCTGTGGCCGAACGGTTCTAGGCGCTTCATTCCGAAACTGCTCTGCTGCTACGGTCGAATGTTCGAATTCTGTCTCGGGCGTGTATGTGTGTGATGTCCTTAGGTTAGTTAGGTGTAAGTAGTTCCAAGCCTAGGGTACTGATAACCTTAGATGTTAAGTCCCGTAGTGCTTAGAGCCATTTGAACCATTTTGCAGTATCTTGGCCATGTCGTAAACAGTCATGGTGTACATCCTCTGCAGTCGCATTTGTTAGCCATAAGAGACTTGCCAGTTCCTCACAATGTTCCAGAATTGCAGTCTCTTTTAGGGAGAATGAACTATTATACGTGATTAAGTCAACTGTTATCCGCAATTTAGTTATATTTTTGTTTATTTTGGTAATACTGTCGTTTTACGTTGAAGACGCATGATTTGTTCTTTGCAATTTTGTAGCTGCTAGGTTGGTTTCGTGATCGCTGCCGTGATGTTAATCATGGCTGCTCTGCTGTCTATTTGCACCAGGAAGGGAAACGTTCAGTGATACGTTTTTTGTGGTCGGGAGGCGTATCAGATGCCGACATTCATCGCAGACTTTCGGTACAGTATGGGATCAGTGTTTTGACCCAACAGAGTGTCTACGAATGGATTGAAAAATTACGAAATGGTCGCACAAGTGCTACGCAGATGAAGGAACCGGACGACCGTTTACTGCCACAAATTAAGAAAGCATTGAGCGTTCACGTGAAATGATTCTCTTAGACAGACGACTAACTATAGACGAAGTGGCACATCGTCTGCTATTTAGTCACGGCTCTGCCTACGAATTCATCCACAACATACTTGGGTTTCATAAAGTTTGTGCAGCAAGGGTCTCAAGACAACTCACACATTTGCTTAATCAAACGTGCCTGGACATCTGCAAAGAAACATTTGGATCGCTGTGGTAACGACGGGGACAACTTCTCAGACGGGATCATTAGTGGTGACCAAACATGGACAATCATTACGATCCGCAGAATAAACGGCAGAGTATGGAATGGAAACATCGAAATTTGTCGTTCAAAAAAATGTTCAAGGCCCAATGGTACGCAGGAGAACTGATGCTTACGGTTTTTTGAGACGCACAGGCTACAGTATTGGAGCATTATGGGGAAAGGGGCGCAACAGAAAACAGTGTACGTTACAGTGAGATGCTTAGTACGTGGCTAAAGCCTGAAATTCGAAGAAAACGCCGAGGATTGCTGTCAAAAGGTGTTGTGTTTTTGCACGACAATGCCCTTCAGCATACTGCTGCCCACACTGCTGAAATGTTCCAGAAACTCAAATTGGAAGCACTGGATCATCCTCGAAATAATCCCGATCTTGCCCTTTCTGACTATCACTTGTTTGGTCCACTGAAACCGGTGTTAAGTGGCCGTCGATTGGCCCCGGACGAAGCAGTGAAAGAAGAGGTGCATTCCTGGCTCGCAGCTCAACCGAGAATTTTCTCTTATGAGGGCATCAGGATACTTGTACAATGATGGACCAACTGCGATGAGACGCAAGGAGACTGTGCCGAAAAATGATGTTCTTGTAAGTTTCCTATTTGATTACACAAAATTTTACAACTACTTTGCGGATAATAATTGACTTATACTCGTATTCGGTTCATAACGAATGCTGCACGAATCGCAGCTCCATTGCATCGCTTGCGTCGCATGACTGTCCCCTTTGTTTCGACAGATGACTGCTAAGTGGCTTTCCAAAAACTTAAAGATGTATTGCTCAGTGATCGATGCTTAGTTCACTTTGATCCTGAAAAAACAGATGTAATGCAAGTTGACGCTTCCTGTTACGGAATCGGTGCAGTGCTTTCGCACTGAATTTAAGATAAAGACAGACTTATTGCTTTCACATCAAAAGTGTTGTACAAAGCTCAGTATAACTATTGACAATTTGAAAAAAAGGCATTGACTATTATGTATGGTGTCACGAAATTTTACCACTATTTGTAAGGTACAAAATTCTATTTAGTAACGCATCACAAGCCCTTGCAGTCCTTGTTTCATCCGACGAAACCGGTCCCAGTACGCACTGCCCAAAACTTGCAAAGATGGTTTTGTTGTTATCTCAATACCAACACGAGCTTGTGTATCGTCCGACAGCTAAACATGGTAATGCAGACGCACTTTGAAGTCTTCCGGTTGGCCCTCACATAGACTTTGACGCTTCTGCTGCATCTTGTTGTCACGTCGATGCTCAGGATTCTGAATTGCTTCAGTCTTCTCCACTGGATTGTAGAAAAATTGAACAGTCCACGGAAGCTGATTCACATTTGAACATTTTGCTCGACTACATTCGTGCATTTTGGCCACGTACCTTGCATTGGGTAAGGAATTTTTGGGCGCTAATGACCATAGAAGTTTTGCGCCCTAAAACCACAAAAAAAAAAAATTGGGTAAGGAACTTTGTAGTGCTCCTATACTTTGCACGTCTGCATCGCCTCACTGTACAGAGAGGTGTGATTCTTGTTCAAAACGATAATGGACAGTCACGTGCGTTGATTCCCAAAGCTTTGCAAAAAGAAGTGTGGCAGTTACTTCACGGAGGACGTAGGGAGATTGTTCGTACGGAGCAATTAGCGCGGCGACACTGTGCTTGGCAGGGTATGGACGCCCAGATAGAACAGATGACGTTTCAGTGTCACACATGTGCGGAAAATCAGTCTGCTCCACCACAAAAGTTGTCTGCTTGTCCTAAGTCGCAGTCGCCATGGCAACGAGTTCACACAGACTTTACGGGACCTTTCTGGAACACTAGATGGCCGATTGTGGTTGATTCGTATAGCAAGTTTCCTTTTGCTGTGCCAAAGACCTCGACAACGTCACGTAGCAACATTCAGGTGTTGTCATCGATTTTTTTGCCTCGAAGGTTTACCTGAATTTATAGTGTCGGACAACGGCCCTCAGTTAACGTCAAATGAATATGAAACGTACTGTGAACGCAATGGCATACAGCATCTGACTAGTGCCACGTTCCATCCACAGTCAAACGGCGATGCGGAACGTTTTTGTCAGAACATTCAAGCAGCAGATGGCCGAACTTCGCTCCGCACACACCAGGGATCAGGTATTGCAACTGTTTCTCGCCTCATATCGTTCGCTTCCACGAGATTGATAATCGCCGGCGGAATTACTTCACGGCCGCCGCCATCGGACACTGCTCCACCTCCTCCACCCTCCTCAGCATCTGGCGCCGCAGGAAGGCCGCAAGTATCACTTCGTGCCGCTTGATTTTGTCTATTACAGGGTTTTTAGCGGCAGCAGACGGTGGGCGCGAGGCGAGATCGTACGTCGACTTGGAACTTCCATATACATCGTTTCAGGTCCCGATGGCTTGCAGCGCCGCCATCAAAATCAACTTCGCATCTGTGAAGCACACGATGATCTTTCAGTCTCTCTTCCCCCAGATGGGTTCAGAGGACAGCGCAGCCACAACAGCCGCCAGGGGGTGTAATCACGACACCGCGGAACGACCCCGTGGAGACGGAGCCTTCGCCTCCTCTCGTCATACAGATGGCGCTGGACCCGCGCACACCGCAGCAGTCGCCGCCCTCTTCATCTGGTTCATGGCGGCAGGAGGTGGACGCGAACCCTTATGGCCGTTTTTGGGGGAACGTTTCTGTGGTGTCACCGCCAGACACTACACTTGCTAGGTGGTAGCTTTAAATCGGCCGCGGTCCATTAGTACATGTCGGACCCACGTGTCGCCACTGTCAGTGATAGCAGACCGAGCGCCACCACACGGCAGGTCTCGAGAGACCTACTAGCACTCGCCTCAGTTGTACGGACGACTTAGCTAGCGATGCAACACTGACGAAGCCTCGTTTATTTGCAGAGAAGATAGAATAGCCTTTAGCTAAGTCAATGGCTACGACCTAGCAAGGCGCCATAGCAACTGATAGTTATCGTATGAAGCATGTCTCATCAAGAACGATGTATACAAATGATGGATTAAAGTTAAGTATTCCAGCAGCTACGTACTTTTCTTTATAGCATTCATTCCGTATCCTGTTTCAGACCTCACGCCAGCCTGCTTGAGTTTAACGCGTGCATTTCGGCCTTCTCTAGTTATACAACAAGTGGCGACGAGGCTTAAAAGAGGGTTTCGCGTTCGTATTGCTCTAATTTATATGTGTCATGGCTTCGCCACAATCTCCAGATGTGCTGTCCGAATTTTATCGCTTGCAGAATCAGCAGACGCAGGCCTTATTGGATGCCCTTGGACAGCTCGTCCAGGGTCAATGTGCAATGCAAAAAGATGCGGCCGTCGCCGCTCCACCGCTACCGCACCCACAACATGCATTTGCACCACCGTTTCGACACTTCAATGAGGCGATGGAAACCTGGACGGAGTGGTCACGCCAATTTGGATTTCATCTCGCCGCCTACAGAATTCAAGGTAACGAGCGGCAGCCTCATTTATTGGCGTGTGTAGAGGTGCAAGCGTACCGTGTGATAGTGAAATATTTTCTCCGCCGCGACGTAGCAACTCTGTCCTACGAAGAAATTTTGTCTGCATTAGATGCATATTTCAAGGAATCACTCAATGTAGTTGCAAAACGGTATACGTTCTTTCGTACAAGACGTGCGGCCGGTCAAACTAATCGGGAGTGGGTTGCAACTTCGCAAGGCCTTACAAGGGATTGTGCTTTTGAGTGTGAATGTGGACTCCCTTATTCAGATACTATGGTACGTGATGCAATTGCACAGAACGTTTCTGATGTTCGTATACGGGAGCAAATTTTGAAACTAGTCAATCCCCCCCTTCAACAAGTGATAGACATATTGGATAGGCAAGACACACTTGACTTTGCCCAGGAATCATTTGAAAGTTCGCCAGCTGTGTGTCACATTAACCGGCCCGCCGGGCGAGCTGCACGGAACTATAAACAGCCCTCGCGCACGTCCGCGCAGCCACGTGTCCCACGCAAGCACGCAAATGCAGTAAAATCATGCCCGCGGTGTGCTACTAGACATTCGCGTGAGAATTGCCCGTCACGCCAAACTATTTGCTTCTTCTGTAATAAGAAAGGACATGTTCAAAGTGTTTGCCAGAAAAAGCTCAGATCGGACACTCACAACCATTCCAGACCCTTTGCTTCGCGCCGGAGTCGAACCAAGAATACTAAGGCTCGTGAACCTTCGCCCATGGACATTCATGTAGTTAATTCCACTCCGCCCAGTGTTCATCCCACAAAAAGTGTGCGTCGACATCGACGGAAATCACGTCAAGTCGCGAGTGAGTCTGTACCAGTGTCTGTTCACGTTGCACAAAACAGTCGCTCTTGTCGTCAGCAGGACAATAAACTTTTTGTAGACATGGACATTAATGGCCACGTGATCCCATTCCAGCTCGATACCGGAGCTGCAGTTTCATTGATCTATAAAGACACGTACAAACAACTGGGCACACCTCCGTTGTGTGCCGCAAATGTTAAGTTACATAGTTATTTCGGACAGCATATTCCTGTGTTAGGACAGTGCAGCCTTCTTGCAACATACAAGGGACAAACAAAACTTGTGTCAATCTACGTCCTTCGTTCTCCTTCTGCAGTGAACTTGTTTGGTTTAGATTTATTTCAGTTGTTTAAGTTGTCTATAGTCAATCAGGTTCTATCAGTGAACCAGACTGTGCCTTCAGCCAGTGTTTCTAGTCTATGTGAAGAATTTGCAGATATTTTGCACCGGGCCTAGGTTGCGCTAAGAACTATAAAGCACAATTGGAACTGAAAGTAAACGCGCAACCGAAATTTTTCAGAGCGCGCAATGTTCCCCACGCATTGCGTGATGAGGTCGCAAGAACATTACACGATTTAGAATCACAAGGTGTGATTGAACGTGTGCAGGCTTCTCTCTGGGCTTCACCCTTAGTAATTTTGCCAAAACCTTCCGGAAAATTGAGACTTTGCGTGGACTTCAAGGCCACAGTGAATCCACAACTAGTGATTGCAACTTTTCCTTTACCCCACCCGGAAGATCTATTTGATAAACTGTGCCCAGGTAAATACTTTTCGAAGTTGGACCTAGCAGATGCGTATTTGCAGATACCAGTGGACGACGAATCCCAGAGCGTCTTGGTGGTTAACATGCATCTTGGTTTGTACTGATTCAAAAGACTGCCATTCGGGTGTGCATCCGCCCCTGCATTGTTTCAGCAATATTTACAAACTGTTTGTGCGTCGGTCCCTACTGCAGCAAACTATCTGGACGATATTGTGATCTCCGGAAGGACAGAAGAAGAACATTTAGCCAATCTCCGAACATTATTTCAGGTCTTGCGACAAAATGGTCTTCGCTTGCGGAAGGACAAATGTGTGTTTTTTGCTCGTGACTTACCCTATCTGGGCCATGTATTCAATTCACAAGGCATACATCCGAGTCCAGAGCACCTCCATGCCATTCAAGACTTGCCTTCGCCGCAGAATTTGAAGCAGCTACAGAGTGTGCTGGGAAAACTTAATTATTATACTAACTATGTGCCGCAAGCCTCTTCCATTTCAGCACCGCTTCATCGCTTACGCCGTAAAGGCGTTCCGTTCGTCTGGACGACTGAATGCGAACGCGCCTTTTGCCAGTTGAAATCGGCGTTGCTTTCAAATACTTGCCTTACGCCATTCGATCCCCAGAAACCCCTTTTGTTGATGGTCGATGCATCGGATTTCGGAATCGGTGCTGTGCTTGCGCACAAAGATGGCTCGCTGATCGCCCTATTGCCTTTGCGTCAAAATTGCTCTCGTCAGCGCAAAGAAATTATTCACAGATCGAGAAAGAAGCTTTGACTCTCTCGTCTTTGGTTTTACTAAGTTCCATGATTTCTTGTATGGTCGTCACTTTACCATCATCACAGACCACAAACCTTTGACGTCGCTTTTTCATCGGAACAATCCTGTACCTCCACATACAGCGCAGAAATTCATACACTGGTCTATTTTCCTCTCGCAGTACCGCTACGATATCTTGTATCGGTCCACGGCTAAGCACGGAAACGCCGATGCGTTGTCCCGTTTGCCTGTTGCTGAGGATAGAGCATTCGATTCTTCCGAACTTGCTTGCATGTTCATTCATGCGGAAACCGATGACGTGGTCGAATCGATTCCGATTGATTTTCGTCGTGTAGCTACAGCCACAGCTGCTGACCCTGTCCTTGCTATGGTTTTGTGTTTTGTTGCTACGCAATGGCCCTTGTCAAAGTCACGGATCGAGGATCCATTGGTTCGCCGATTTTTTGCTTACAAGGAGAGACTTGCGTTCTGATAATGATCAGTCCAGAGTCGTGGTCCCACGTTCGTTACAGTCCTCTGTCTTACGGCTTCTCCACCAAGGACATTGGGGTATAGTGCGAACGAAACAACTTGCTCGTCAGGACTGTACTTGATTCGGAATCGATGCTGCGATTACGAATATATGCTCTTCTTGCAATGCGTGTGCCGAACAACAATCCGCACCACCGCGGAAATTCTTTGCATGGCCGAAAGCCACTTCCCCTTGGCAACGCTTACACATCGATTTTGCTGGTCCATTCTGGATTGCTCGATGGTTGGTTGTGGTCGATTCATTCAGTAATTTTCCTTTTGTTGTCAAGATGTCTTCCACGACGTCATCTGCCACCATCCAAGCGTTATCCGCTATCTTTTGCATTGAAGGTCTTCCACAGACTATTGTTTCCGACAATGGCCCACAATTCATGTCCGCGGAATTTCAGTCATTCTGCAAGGCCAATGGTATTCAACATCTGACATCCGCGCAGTTTTCGCCTGAGCTGAACGATTGGTCCGGATTTTCAAGTCACAGATGTTGAAGTTGAAAGAGTCGCATTCTCGGGAGGACGCGTTATTGCTCTTTTTGTCCTCGTATCACTCTCAGCCCCGAACTGGTCGCTCGCCGGCTGAGGTGCTCCACGGACGTCCTCATCGAACCTTGATGTCTTTGCTACATCGGCCACATCAGGTTCCTGTGCAGCGGCAGACACTTGCTTTTGCTCCCGGCGCCGTAGTATACCATCGCAACTATCGAGGTTCACGGCGTTGGCTCGCAGGGCGCATTCTTCGCTGCCTCGGCCGCGCTATGTATCTGGTTTTGGGGGCCTCTGGTGAGGTGCGTCGGCATCTCACTCAGCTGCGCCTCTGTCGTCGCACGGGTTCTGCCGCTCCCTGTTTGCTTTCAGCGACGGTGCCGTCCGGTCAGCGCCCTGGGGACCCATCTACTGGCTCGCCTCAGCCCCAGGTGTTACCGACGCTGCCTTCCATTTTGCCCCATGGCGACGCGCCGCCGCCGCCGCCTGTTCTCCTGCCGGCGCCGCCCGCAGTGGACGCTTCGCTGCAGCCGTGCAGCGCCTCCCTGGGTCACGTGCCGCCGATCGCTTCCCGTGACCAGCTGTCCTCCGACATGGAACTCTTGCCCGCTCCGGACCATCTGTCGTCTTCGCCAGTCGGGTGCTCCGACTCGATGGAGGTCGACCCTTCGGCCCCTCCTGACTTTCTTAGGGCGTATAACCCGCATGTTGGCGTGCACCCTGGACTAGGTTTTCAGGCGTTTCCTAGCTCCCCTCGGACCGAAATGGCCGGGTGCGGGTGGCACAGCCTCGCCTGTTGTTAGGCTCCCCACCTCGTCGCATACGACAACATGCGGTCCTCCCCACGGCGGGCGGAAGCCTTACAATACAACCGTTCGCTGATTTGCGGGGGAGGAATGTGGTGTCACCGCCAGACACCACACTTGCTAGGTGGTAGCTTTAAATCGGCCGCGGTCCATTAGTACATGTCGGACCCACGTGTCGCCACTGTCAGTGATAGCAGACCGAGCGCCACCACACGGCAGATCTCGAGAGACCTACTAGCACTCGCCCCAGTTGTACGGACGACTTAGCTAGCGATGCAACACTGATGAAGCCTCGTTTATTAGCAGAGAAGATAGTTAGAATAGCCTTTAGCTAAGTCAATGGCTACGACCTAGCCAGGCGTCTTAGCAATTGATAGTTATCGTATGAAGCATGTCTCATCAAGAACGATGTATACAAATGATGGATTAAAGTTAAGTATTCCAGTAGCTACGTACTTTTCTTTATAGCATTCATTCCGTATCCTGTTTCAGACCTCACACCAGCCTGCTTGAGTTTAACGCGTGCATTTCGGCCTTCTCTAGCTATACAACAGTTTCCACCAGAGCGCAGGCCGAATGGCGGGGTACGGCTGGAGGCTTGACGTCCCCTGCAGCCACAGCCCTACGAGGCGCCCACACTCCTGCATATCCTGCCGTGGTGGAACTCCATACACGGTGACGGTTCGTTACTTTGGGGGGGGGGGGGGGATGTTATGGCGTAACTACAAGCCCTGGAAGGAAGATGCGGAAAGCGAGACCAGAGAAGACGGTAAGGAACCGTCAGCCAATTGTGCGCGGAATTGGACCGCGCTGCACCAGGTGCGCCCCCTGATACAAGTGAATAAAAGCGCCGCTGCTGCCAGCCTCGGCCGCTCAGATCGGCTCAGAGAACTGACAATAGTGGAACATATTTGCGGAGCGTGCTATAGGAAGCACTAGTTGCGATCCTTATCAGTTACTTATCTGGACCTTGTCTATAGCAAAGTCTATTACTATTTTGCATGATCATGCTTCACCGATGTAACACCAAAATATTGTTAGATTTGCTTTATAGAAATAAAACTACTGATGTTATTTGCTTGAATTGTTGTATAGCATTGGGTGAATGCAGAGTCCTTTAGGCACCCTATAAGCGACGAGTGGGCAAGATCCAACAGGTGTGAAGAACGGTCTACATCTGGTCCGCAAAATGTAATTTGATTTTAATAACAGGCTTCACTGAAGCAGTCTTGACGTTTCCACGACGTGCTGTGGAGCTACAACCCTGGTTCCGGAGCAGGCGTCAAGCAGAAGTTCAACATTTATTTAATCAGCATTTTGCCGGAGGGAGTGTGCGTGCGGTTCTGGGCGCTACAGTCTGGAACCGAGCGAGCGCTACGGTCGCAGGTTCGAATCCTGCCTCGGGCATGGATGTGTGTGATGTCCTTAGGTTAGTTAGGTTTAATTAGTTCTAAGTTCTAGGCGACTGATGACCTCAGAAGTTAAGTCACATAGTGCTCAGAGCCATTTGAACCATTTAATCAGCATTTTACTTGACTACGGAATTTTTCATGGCCTTGGCTCAAATGGTTCAAAGGGCTCTGAGCACTATGGGACTTAACTTCTGAGGTCATCAGTCCCCTAGAACTTAGAACTAGTTAAACCTAACTAACCTAAGGACATCACACACATCCATGCCCGAGGCAGGATTCGAACCTGCGACCGTGGCGGTCTTGCGGTTCCAGACTGCAGCGCCTTTAACCGCACGGCCACTTAGGCCGGCTTTCATGGCCTTGTTCGGGTTTCTGTTTACCAAGTAAATTTTGAAGTCAATCGAATAACTTTTCTGATAAGCAATTAGCAGATACGACTGTACCATAAGCAAAAGAACTTTCAAATGTCCCAATAAAAATGTTAATTTTGTATAAAAAAGTAGTCAATAGCAAAGCGTATCTTTGAAATGGACAGCACTGTAAATAATAGGTGGCTGAGCTGTCGTATTTTAAGTCGTAAGTATCAAATTATTCCCAAATCTCTGCAGTAATCATCAATTAACACGGTTAAAGTGACTTTCAATTAGCTCTTGCAAAATATACAGCCACTGTAGGCTTCTTGAATAATAACTCGACCAATTAATAGTCAGTTCTTGTCAACCTTGTTACATCGTTAGTAATTATACAGGAGTTGGCATCAGATCTTGGCAGTAACATGCCGCCGGCCGGAGTGGCCGAGCGGTTCTAGGCGCTTCAGTCTGGAACCGCGTGACCGCTACAGTCGCAGGTTAGAATCCTGCCTCGGGCATGGATGTGTGTGCTGTCCTTAGGTTAGTTAAGTTTAAGCAGTTCTAAGTTCTAGGGGACTGATGACCTCAGATGTTAAGTTCCACAGTCCTCAGAACCATAAAAAAAAAAAGTAACATGCCAGTAACCGTACTGATTTACAATATCATGATATGTTAATAAAATTAACACAGCGTAATTCATTGTTAATAAATTGCAAGGTTTTCATTACGTAATTCAGTTCAGAGCAGAGGTGGGCAACAATCGCCAGCAGGATCTTCTTCTTCGCGCAGGCCGTTGCTTAGTGTGTGGCGGTGGTTGGGTTACCATCTCTGGCGGCAGCGACGTGAAACAGACAGAAAGAACCATTCATGTGCTAAATTATTATGTTTAAATTAAAAATTAAATTCCGAATCCAATAACATATATCGTGTCAGTACATTTTCTCCTCACATCGTACATCGGGGCGCTAAGAATTGCGGTATCACTGCTGCTAATTTCTGTTACGCCACAATGTTCAATATAACTCTCCACTAATGAGGACACTCTCTCAGCAAGATAAACTCAGTTGTTATAGTCAGCGATCTCATTCTCCTTTAGTCATTAGTATTCCATCCAAAGCAAGCTTCTTTCTGTGAGTCGCATTTATGGCTTTTATCAGGATTTCTCGAACTAGAATATGCGTTCACCAATTCAAAATGGTGTAAGATGTTCAAAATTCTGAGTAAAATAGGTGTACAGTGTCACAAAAACATTGACCGCTGAGTAGATTGTATTCAATGATTCGGAAGTGAGTAAGCCAAAGAAACATTATACCTCCCCACACTACAACCTGGACCACCAAAACGGTCACGTTCGACAATCGTGTGTTCTATCGATACACTTACGGGTCAACATTGTTATGACACTGTACTCCTCACCCACGTGCATCATTTCACGGATGGAATCGGCACTGACTTCATTTTCATGGATTACAGTGAGCGACCGCATCGAACTGCGCAAGTGGTGGAGCTGTTGGAACGAAAGGGATTTCGGCGAAATGGGCTGACCTGCCCATTGTCCCGAGTTAAATCTCATTCATCACGTGTAGGATGCTTTCCGGCGAAGTACTGCAGGATGTCTACATGCACGAACGAACGACCATTAAGTAGTCGTAAAGGGCACTAGTTGAGAAATGGAACGCCCTACCAAACGAACTCCGTAGCAACCTTCTAGCCAGCAAGGCAGCACATTGAAAAGCTTTCATTACCATCTTCAGTTATTACGCACCCTAATAATACTCACGTCCCAGGGGCTATAATAAACCGCGGTGACTTTAGTGTGTTTAATGTTCAGGAATAAAAATGCCATTTCTATTCTTCTCATTGGGTATTTCTTCTTCTATTCTGTAGCAGTTCCCTCTATACGATCGAGATATGCCACTTGGCAGTGACTCATTATATGAAAGTTATTTCATCCTTAATGTTTGAACGCCATAGTATGAAATTCACTAAAACTGTGTGAAGATAAAAAAGAAAAATAACTTATCAGACGGTAGTTATTTGAAACATTATATTGAAGCATTGTCGATATGAGTTTTGCTTTATTAAAAATACAGAAAATTTCTTTTTGGTTTTACACTCTGTTTTTAATAGTTATTATGTGATAATTACTTTCTTCCCTTATATAATACGGAATTATTTCTCATTCAGTTACGCAAACTGACTCATATTTCCGCCCTCTTAGAAAGAATTATGCAGTATTGTTACGTAATAAGTGATCTACATGTTAGATGGAGGGAAGACTGGAGTTTAACAACACATCGGCGAATATATAGTTCAAGATCAAGCAACTTCTCCGATGGGCCAAGGATGGGATACAACCCTCATTTTGAATAAAACCATACCTGTGGTCAATTTCATCTAGTTATGAAAACCACAAATCTCCTAAAACAGGAAGATTAGACTGGTATTTGAGCCTAGCTTCCCTAGAATGCGACATCTTTGTTGTAACTAGTGCACCACGTTTCTTAAAAACGCGTTTGTCATGTCAAGCTAAATATTTTCAAGTACAAGTATTTGTGATTTGTGATATTTCAGTTGGTGAAAGAAGACACATCAATAAATCGCACATTGTGTTTATTGTAGCAGATAAGTATTTCCGTCACTGAGTGACCAGCTTCAGTGGTGTATGTAATACATGAGACAATTGGAACAGAATCACATCCGTGTTAACACCAATGTACGATTTTATAAGTTGCATATATGCTGATGATTAGATGGGTAGATCACATAACTAATGAGGAAGTATTGAATAGAAATGGCGAGAAGAGAAATTTTTGGCACAACTTGACTAGAAGAAGGGATCGATTGGTAGGGCATATTCTGAGGCATCAAGGGATCACCAATTTAGTATTGGAGGGCAGCGTGCAGGGTAAAAATTGTAGAGGGAGACCAAGAGATGAATACACTAAACAGATTCAGAAGGATGTAGGTTGCAGTAGGTACTGGGAGATGAAGAACCTTGCACAAAATAGAGTAGCATGGAGAGCCGCTCAAACCAGTCCCTGGACTGAAGACCACAACAACAGCATATTTTACACTAGCAGAGTTAATACATTCCAGCCACTACACACGTTGAGAGTTCAAAAGTACTCCAAGACCGCAGTTTCAAGTTATCCCACACTTGGCCTCAATGTACGTCATACATGCGTCATCTTATAGTAATACATTGTTATATGTAATTAGTTACTGATATTATCACAGGAATAGTTCTTTTAAGGAAATATATTTTTTATCGTTTTACTGTAGAGGCGACTAAAGCGGTGAGTGGTGTTAAAGTACTAAAAATTCCTTTTAAAGTGTTAGTCATGCGAACGATTTCGTGTCGGTGGCTCTTGATTTGTACACAACTGCTATACATATTGCAACAGAGAAGTACATCGTCTATAACAGTACCTAGAAACATTATATATCCATTGGTCTCTACAAAATTTTACAAAAGTAATTAAAAGAGGAAACTATAGTTAAATGCATCACTGTGTGCATGTAGTCGTTCTTATGTCAGTTAATCACCCACTTAGTTACTATTATTTTCATAATTATGCATCGCTACCAGTACTAAAACAAACATAAGGTACAAATAGGTCTTCAATTAAACTACATTTTTCACCTTTAATAAATAATGGAACAAAATTTAACAAGAGCTGATTAGTGAGCATAGGACCAACTACTTTCTTAGCAACTCAAGAGCTTTTATGGGATCACATCGAACGATTACAAGGGTGAATGTTGCTATGGTACTAATTGATATCAAAGTTAGTTCAATATTATGTAAAACGCTTCAATGCATGCAAATTCAGTTATGGAAGATCGCAGAGCACTCGAACTACTAAATAATGTAGTAGATGGAGAATATAATATCCACGACACTATGTTCTAGCCACAAGATGTTAAAATGAAATAAGTGTACAAACTTCAACAAATATTGTCGATACTAAGTATAAAAGGACTGTATCGTATAAAAATGACGATAATTATGTCATTATTTCTGTAATAATTTAATACCTGTGTGAATTAAAACTATTATCAGAGAACTACATTCATGGACAACGACAATTATAATCTTTTTTTTTGTTATCTGTGATAATTGTGGTTCAGTTGTTCTTCCTGTGCTAACTGATCAACTGTTCGGAGGTGAGAAGTGTGAGGTCTGTAAAGAGAAAACTTGTAACTATATATTGTTAATTTTTAATTGAAAAATAGAGTCGCTATTGTCTAGACGTGGATTTGTATTTATTTCAATTGTAATGCAATCTAATTAATGTTTTTTAAGTGTTAATTTTCAGCTCCGCAATTAGGAGCGCAGCCATTAGCGCTAGTAACTTACAGCGGAGTTTACTAATAGCTGGTATAAAAAATATAACGGTACTTAGCATTGAACATGATTGAAAATGATTGTAACTGCTAAAGAATGTAGATAAAAGGCTTGAAGAGTTTTGTCTAAATATATTACCTTGATAGAAAATAAATTGAGAATAACAATAAACAAATTGACTATCGTCTGTCTGCCGCCATCTTCGCAAAAAGATCTCGCGGCAGCTTTGAATCGAGAATTTAACAAACATTAATGTTTTTAGATATAAATGAATGGAAGTAAATGTGTACTGGTGGTCCCGAATCTACTTTAAAAGACAGAATTCAGCTCAGATTTAATCCTTAAATACAGTGCTCACAGCACTTTACGTAATATCAATTTCTTTTTTTCTGATGTATGAAGCCTAGTTATTTCGTACGATTTACAGGAAACATTTCAGTAGGGGACATACGTAAGTGTTGTGAGCGGGTAGTATTTTGTGACTAAATGTTCCCTTTGCTGGAGAAAAGTGCTTCCATCTTAAGTAACAGCTGCGTAAAATCTGATTAATGATATGTAATTTTGTGCCACTCACACGAGCTTACAGACAATATTTCTACACAACGTCAAGTGAAGATTTCTTTATCAGAGGGACAAATATTAGCCGGGATAATCATTTTTGAGATCAAACGAATTCAAAGAAAATGGCTCTGAGCACTATGCGACATAACTTCTGAGGTCATCAGTCGCCTAGAACTTAGAACTAATTAAACCTAACTAACCTAAGGACATCACACACATTCATGCCCGAGGCAGGATTCGAACCTGCGACCGTAGCGGTCACGCGGTTCCAGACTGAAGCGCCTTTAACCGCACGGCCACACCGGCCGGCTCAAACGAATTGTTACGCTGACGATAGGTAACTGATTTTTATATAATGATCTACCTGAAACATCATTAATAAGTAATTAAAGTCAGGAAATACTATAAACCGGTTCCGGCTCACTGGCGCCCAACGTGGGGCCACCAATGCACATTTATTTATTTAATTAATGAGTATTGTGATTTCTTTCAGGTACAGTGTGCCATGACAAAATATCAATGTTTGTGTTGTTCTTGATTTCATCACTGAACTTGGTGTACGTGTGTACATGTCAACCGTGGAGCGAGAGACATCTAAGAACAGTTTAGCTGTGCTGTCCTCCGACAGCTGTAAAGAGGCAGGAACAGTAGTTCATGTTCACGCTGCATATGCTCACACACACACACACACACACACACACACACACACACACACACAGTGTGCATTTGTTGCTAGTGTTCTTTTAAAAATTTGCAACAGTAACGGCAGCCATAGATAGTAGCAATTTTGTATTCTGGCTGAGGGTGAAATAGATATCTGGTATCATTTTGTACACACAGTTGAACCATTTTGATGTTGTTTTTATCTAAGTATATTTGTTAGATATAAGATTATTTTGTGTCAATCTTGTCATTGTCAGTGATATCTCTATATATTTTTGTGCAAGATTAGTGATAAAATGGTTAGGCCAAAGAAGCAGATAAAACCGAATGACCAGGCTGATGCAGAAATGGCATGAGATCCTCAAGTAGATCAGTCTACGCACACTTTGGTGCAATTACTAGAAAATCTAATAACTGATGATGACAATCACTTAACTGATGTCCCAAGCGAAAGTGAGACTGAGGAGTTGTCAAAACAAGTAGACATTCCTGCAGTCAACGAGTTAGAAATTAATGATGATATTTCTACTGGGCAAGGGACAGAAGTTAGCAATCCTCAAGCTGTGTCAGTACCGGATATGCTATCGTCACTCTTTGAAAGGTTTACTATCAAGCAGCAGGAAGAAAGGGCTATAGAAAGACAGGAACAGGAGCGAAGGGACCAAGAGCGTGAAAAGCAACGCGAGCTCAGGGACCAGGAGCGTGAAAAGAGATTTATGGAACAGATAAACAGTATTTTCATAGAGAGAGATAGGGAGATTGTTCACTGAATAAATCAGGTATTGGTCGATAGCGATAAAGCTATCACCACTCATTTTAACAGAGAGATCAGTGCAATAAAAACTACTATCGAACTAATAACCATACCAGTTCAAGTCAATAATCTTCAAACTGAAGTCGATAAATTAGAAAACCTGTTCAAAGCTTTGGCTACTACTGTGGAGTCAATGCAGGATGACATTCCCACAGAAATTCAAAAACAAGTCCGAACGGATGTAACCAAGGTACTGGAGTTTGAAAATCTAAATTTTGAAACGATTTCAGCAGACAGTACTGACAGGCAAAAGCTCAGTGAAATTCTGCCAACGAACATTAATGCTTCACAAGCAAGACGAAGTTTTGGTAATCAACCCATAATACCCCAGCATTATTTGTCACCAAGGAAATGGAACTATGAAACAAAGTGTACTTGTAATAGAGTTAGTACACCGACTGCTAAGGACAATAACTCCAGGGACTTAACTACGTTGGTGCATAAAGAAAGCTTGATTAAGCATCGACAGTTCCAAGTATTTAACGAAGAGAGTAAGAAAAATTTTCATCCGGTAGTTTTTATTCGGAACTTCGAAAGTGTTCATCAAAACTCCTGGACGGAGGAACAGAAAATACAGTTTGTGGTTTCTCACATTTCTGGTGATGCACCGCTCTGGGCGTTAAACGCAGCAGAAACCAGCAAGACTTTCAATGAGTTTGAAAAGGCGCTTCTCTATCGGTTCTGGTCAGCGTCGACTCAAGAACGACTGCAAAAGTTTGTCTATAATGCAGAAATATATAATCCGAAAACAGGTTCCTTAAAAAATACTTCGAAAAATATATTAATATGTCACGGTATTGGGATGAACCAGTAACCACACGGGATCTCTTACGTGTATTGAAAGCTAGATTGTCGATACATATTAGAGGAAAATTGTTCAATGTCACAGATACCGATTTGAAGGAATTTTTATCTGTGATCGATTCCCTAGATTTAGTTCAAGAAGACGCCAGAAAGAATTCTGACGCGACAATGGAAAATTTTCCTGGAATGGGAACAGTGAGAACAGGGGCAAAGATAGTCCCAAGAAAAATAAAAACAAGACTTGTAATAATGGGAAATATAATAATAGTAGAAATTGCTACAACCAAAATTCTGACTATTTCAATAATAACAATAATTACCATAAGTTCAATGACTACCAGCATCCGGATGGTAATCAGAGGCAGTATAATAACGAAAATGCTAATAATAGTAACAACAATAGTAAACGTAAGAGACGAAATGACAGTAGATCAGACAGTCCGTACAAGGTTAAACCTAAAAACATGCGAGATGACAATGAGTTTCGGCGACAACCAGGGCCAAGTCATTGGCAGGCACAACAAAATTCTATGAATCCAGATCAGCTAATAATTTATATACAGGCTGTACCCATGACAAATAATCAGTATCCACAATGGTAAGACCCAAGTAGGCTACCTCCGACTGTAGACTCACAAATTGTGAAAATAGTGGAGTTACCCTCGGAACTAAAGCAGAATATACAGAAGCAAACAAACTAATCTCGGTCCCTGCACGCCTTCGCCAGGTGACCGAGACCAATAATGAAGGCGATAGGCCTATAAAACAGAAAATAAATATGATTCGCAATCAGGATGGTAAGAGGATCGAAGATGAACTCTATCAAGAATCTGCTGTCCCTGATAGGCAAGAAAAAGAGAATATTCAAGCAAGTGTCACTGAAACCATCAATGGTGTAGCAACTATTATTCTCCTCGACACAGGTGTAAGTGTATCAGTAATGAATACACAATTCTTCAAGAAGGTAACGCAAATAAAAGACTGCCGATTTTGCCTGTTACGAATTGTAAGGTTACAGGAGCGCTGGGAAAAAAGGCACAGATTATAAAGCACCAGACACAGGTTGAAGTTTCCTTTGGAAATGATAGCGTTTTGTGCACACTCTTATTAATGGAAAACTTGTCAATACCAGTGTTACTGGGTCTTGAGCTTTTACGGGACAGAGAAGCTGTAATTGATCTCGCCCGTGGAACATGTGTACTTAAGTGCCAACAGCAACCAATAACATTGGAGCTGAATCGGGAGTTCGGTGCAAATCTTCCGCTGACAAGAGAAGTGTATCCACCTGTCAGCAAACAGAAATTGTTAGAGTTAGAATATGAGCACCCCCGAAAGTGTCACAATAACCGAAGAAATGATGCACCCAGTAATATGAGTGACATAGCTGCAACAATCGAGGAGAAGGTGAAAGAGGCATCTTGCATTGACGCTTCAGAGGCTGGACTGTTAATAAAATTATTATCCAGATACCATGAAATCTTTAGTAAACGACCAGGTATCATAAAAGATTATCTTTATGATATGGAGGTCTATTGCAGAGCTTCATACTCGGTCCCCTGGACAAAGAAAAATGAAGTAATGAAAGAAATCAGAAAAATGCTCGACTGGGGAATTATTGAAAATAGTACTTATAGTAAAATGCTTAGCATAAGAAATGTCATGATGTTATTTGTATTTTAGTCTGTAAGCCTTCATGCCAGTAATTACATTATAATATTCATGAAACATTATGTCAAAAAGGGAGAATCTTAATGATAAGCGTTCTTACTCCGAAAAAGCCATTAACATGACACAAGTTCGTTGTCAAATACTACATTATTAAATACAAAAAAAAATTTCTTTTCTACGTAGGATAGAGAAATGCTCAAGATGAAAAACGTGTGTAACCTTAGATAATGTATTTGTTCATGTATTAGAGTAAACTTACAAAAAATATTTCCATGAACCTGACCCATGTAGACGCACACACGTAACGGGTGTCAATTGTTTTTTGATTTGCATGTCTGTCAGAAACTGCTTTCACTACTAGTGAAACGTGTTCCAAATATGTACCGATTTGTGTACATAGTTTTCTTTACGTGATTATACACTCCTGGAAATTGAAATAAGAACACCGTGAATTCATTGTCCCAGGAAGGGGAAACTTTATTGACACATTCCTGGGGTCAGATACATCACATGATCACACTGACAGAACCACAGGCACATAGACACAGGCAACAGAGCATGCATAATGTCGGCACTAGTACAGTGTATATCCACCTTTCGCAGCAATGCTGGCTGCTATTCTCCCATGGAGACGATCGTAGAGATGCTGGATGTAGTCCTGTGGAACGGCTTGCCATGCCATTTCCACCTGGCGCCTCAGTTGGACCAGCGTTCGTGCTGGACGTGCAGACCGCGTGAGACGACGCTTCATCCAGTCCCAAACATGCTCAATGGGGGACAGATCCGGAGATCTTGCTGGCGAGGGTAGTTGACTTACACCTTCTAGAGCACGTTGGGTGGCACGGGATACATGCAGACGTGCATTGTCCTGTTGGAACAGCAAGATCCCTTGCCGGTCTAGGAATGGTAGAACGATGGGTTCGATGACGGTTTGGATGTACCGTGCACTATTCAGTGTCCCCTCGACGATCACCAGTGGTGTACGGCCAGTGTAGGAGATCGCTCCCCACACCATGATGCCGGGTGTTGGCCCTGTGTGCCTCGGTCGTATGCAGTCCTGATTGTGGCGCTCACCTGCACGGCGCCAAACACGCATACGACCATCATTGGCACCAAGGCAGAAGCGACTCCCATCGCTGAAGACGACACGTCTCCATTCGTCCCTCCATTCACGCCTGTCGCGACACCACTGGAGGCGGGCTGCACGATGTTGGGGCGTGAGCGGAAGACGGCCTAACGGTGTGCGGGACCGTAGCCCAGCTTCATGGAGACGGTTGCGAATGGTCCTCGCCGATACCCCAGGAGCAACAGTGTCCCTAATTTGCTGGGAAGTGGCGGTGCGGTCCCCTACGGCACTGCGTAGGATCCTACGGTCTTGGCGTGCATCCGTGCGTCGCTGCGGTCCGGTCCCAGGTCGACGGGCACGTGCACCTTCCGCCGACCACTGGCGACAACATCGATGTACTGTGGAGACCTCACGCCCCACGTGTTGAGCAATTCGGCGGTACGTCCACCCGGCCTCCCGCATGCCCACTATACGCCCTCGCTCAAAGTCCGTCAACTGCACATACGGTTCACGTCCACGCTGTCGCGGCTTGCTACCAGTGTTAAAGACTGCGATGGAGCTCCGTATGCCACGGCAAACTGGCTGACACTGACGGCGGCGATGCACAAATGCTGCGCAGCTAGCGCCATTCGACGGCCAACACGGCGGTTCCTGGTGTGTCCGCTGTGCCGTGCGTGTGATCATTGCTTGTACAGCCCTCTCGCAGTGTCCAGAGCAAGTATGGTGGGTCTGACACACCGGTGTCAATGTGTTCTTTTTTCCATTTCCAGGAGTGTATTTTCCATATGCTCTTATGAGCATCTCTCTCTTAGGTGAACAGAACATGGACATCTGCTCCATAATATGGTAATATTCCTAATGAAAACATGTATGAATGACTACAAAAAATGCCTGATAAATGTATGACATGAAAAGGGTAATGTACTGACATCCACACAGTTCAATAATGATCTTATGGTCATAACAATATAGCAGATTTTAAACTCATATTGTCTCATATTCTATGTGACATCTTCGATTTTTGTTATCTTGATGTAATTATACGAACTGATGGGCCAATGTACAAGACCTCACTATCTTGCAAAGTCTCATTTGCATATAAGATTTTCTGTCGAGTACTTTGAGTAGCACTGGCAGCAATCAGGACAGTGAAGCGTGTTTGACAAGAACTAAAAAAGTGTAGTGTGGACGCGTGAGAAACTGTGTTCTTTTTTTGTAAAAACTGATAAACAATGATTAGAACAGTGATCATAGAACACATGAACACTCATAGAGTGTTAAATGTTAGCAGCAATGAGAAGGACCTTGAAAAGCTGTTAACAGCATTTGTAACAATGTAGCACTCAAGACTTCAAATTGCCAGCCGCGTGACAACAATAAAATGCAACGCTGGCTACGCAAAACCTCCGCGGAAATGTTTACATACCGCAGGAATTAAACAGAGCGCACGATGGACACCTGTATGAATAACGGTGTAGTGTCGTATATGTGTATACTGTGTTAAACCTAATTATGAATCACTACATTAAATGAACAGTGTAAAGATACAGCACATACTCCAAAAACAAACTATTTCCGTCCGTGTTAATGAAAGTGAAATTGAGATTAAAAAACTTCTTCCACAGGATGAATATAATTATTATCTTGTCACTGATACCCATGTTTCGATATTTCATGTACCCTTCTTGTACGAGAGGGACGTGGAAATAGGGTAGGAAGACCTGCTGCAGTACTACTTGCAGCAGCGGCAGATCCAATTGAACCGTGGATTTACTTTCTATGAATATTTTTAAAAATTTAATTTATCTACTAGCAATTCGTCAAGAACATTAACACATTTAATCACACTATGTGAGCGTGGAAGTAGTTGCCATGGAGTAACTGATAAAATCATAAGCAAAATCCTTTTAAACAAATGGTAATTTATTCACTTTAATGGTGCCTAAAGCATTTTTTAAAGAAACAGATTTAAAATTATGATCAGAAAGCACCCTCTAAATATCAAGTTACAATTTATTCAGAGGCAGAAAGAAACAAATTTTTGACCGTATGAGCTTTCGGGCTGAGAACCTTGCCGCTCCCTTTTGACACGGCCGTAATCACGACCGCTCACAACAGCCTCTGAAAAACTATACTGGTGCAAATCTGCAACACACCAGATTACCTTAAACTAAAAGTTTTACAACTCACACAAGCGCATAAATTATGCACCCCGTAGCAGGGATAGAAATTGTACAGTACACTAACATTAAAAGATTAACTTGCCACCAAAGGTGCCACTTGATTTTAATAAAAAAACTCTTACAGTGGAAGGGTGGCAACTTTATATTCTAAAATGACGATTTAAATAAAAACCCATAAAATGCAGTCTTACATAAAATATACAAGGTTAGCCAAACATACTCTACATTACACATATACCGCCTCTCAAGATGATAGGCAAGATAATAACATATTTCAGGAATTCGGCCGTTACACTTCAAGCAATAAATTCGTTAACATCGAATCCGACAAACATGACAGAGGCAGCTATTAACGTATGGCAGACCAACAGACAGACAGACACTAACTGCCTAACAAATGCGGACGAGAGACAGACCAACAAGCTGGGGACGAGAGACTGACCATGAAAACAAGTACAATTTAACAAGTAAATGAAACAACATATCTCCAACCACTTAACATCAAATAAACTGCGATTTCTGCGAAGACCTGGTGGCAGCACCCCCACAACGCTCTCCCGAACCGCCCGCTGCCAGCCGCTTCAACGGACGCAGGAAGGCGCGCCGATCTCGCGTCTCACTGCGTCGCAGCTCGCACCGGCCAGACCGATGTCGTGGGTTGGCTCCTGTTGCTCTCGTGTCGGCCGCGAAGCCACTACCCTTCGCTATACGGCGTGGCCCACTGGACTCACGTGGCGACCTTGAATGCGTCGAAACTCAAGGCAGACAAGTCATCTTGTGTCTCAGTGCACGGCCGATCAACCGATCGATCCAGCCGCCAACGACAGTTGCTTGAGCAACTCGAGCAGACTGGCGGCCGAACACATACTAGCACTCCGGACGGCAGACAGACACTAACTACCTCTTAAGTAACAGCTGCGTAAAATCTGATAAATGATATGCAATTTAGTGCCACTCACACGACTTTACAGACAATATTCCTACACAACGTCAAGTGGAGATTTCTTTAGCTAAATGACAAATATTAGCCAGGATAATCATTTTTGAGATCAAACGAATTGTTACGTTGACAATAGGCAACTACCTGAAATATCGTTTATAAGTAATTAAAGTCACGAAATACCATAAACCGGTTCCGCCACAATAGCTATAAATATGTCGTTCATACCTAATCCGTAAGTCTCAGTCACTCATCGCTTTTGGTCGACCGCCACAGATATACAACTGCCTCTAAAAAAACGAAGATGTAGTCTCCCTATAATTGAGCAGCGTCCCACTAGGAGACGCTTAATGGCGAAAACTCTCAACACCCTGTAACAAATCCATACAACTATCCTTCCCAAATGAATGCTACAACTTTATGTGTAAGGACATTGCGGGCACACCGTGGCCACTTGAAATCAGACAGACTGCGAACTTTGTCTTAGCAGCCGCACTCCCCCGCTCTACAGCAACGTGCTCGCCAAATCTGCCTCTCATCATCTACTAGTCTGTCCCATGCAACACACGTCACTATCTAGACTTTAGACGATCCGTTTTTCAACACCGTTTCTCTAGATTAAGCCCACATTATATGTGATTGGAAACGCCAAGTCTATATTCTATTAAAAAAACGAAGCAATTTAGTCAATAATTTTCTAGTAATAGGACAGAGAATTTATTGGCACTGTTGTCAGCAGGGTTAGAAATACTTTCCTCTATATTTTTATTAACTGTGTTATTCTAAATGTTGCTGATATCACGGTATTGGGTAAAAATAAATTAGAAAGCGGGGTTTTAATAACCGGTTAAAATCAAAAGTGGAAAATGGCTTCTTATATTGGCTTGAATGGTTAGACATGTTGTTGATAATGGTATCAGCACATCTACTTTTTCCAAGCAAAGGGATGTTTATCAGTAGAAATGCAGACGATTAAGTCCAGAATATTAACGGACCTGTTTGTCTCCATTTCACGTGTAAATACCAATTGTTTATCTTTGCTATTCGTGACTATCTGTTACAGTATGCATTTCACAGCCACTGTTCATTCATCTCGTGTCCTTATTAAAGAGTTTTAACGTAGTCGACTGACGCAACGTTAATGCTGCCATTTGACGACTCCATCTAGTGACCATCTATTGAGCACTGGTTATTACAAAGCACTTACAGTCAGTAATGCAGTTAATGATGTGCGATCGAGGCTTGTGGATTTCTTGTGTTTATCGACCATGATTTTGCTTGCTATGGACTCCACACAAACTGGAAATGCCCCTGTACTGTCAGCAGCACCTAAAGCCCAATCCACAGCAAATACTAATAAATCTCGTGCTTAACATTAAGTAGGTCAAAATGACAATAATAAATTGTGCTGCTATTACACCGAAACAAAGCCGAAGCATTTTTTATTTCCAACCACTGCCTGCAGAAGGACCATATACGAATATGAAAAAAGGGGAACGCAAAAGTGCACAAAGTGAGAGAGTTTTAACAGTTCCACTTGTGAAGTGGATTATGGTTGATAACAAAGCATACTAAGACACACAAGAACTGTTAAGCCTTCAAAGAAAGCACAGTGCAGTGTCCTGCAAGTGATACGTACACTGACACTCCGCCAGATGACTGGACAGAATGTTGCACATGACGTACGTGGTGACATGAGGACAGTTCGAACTTTGAACAAGTGAAGTTTTTGTGTGGTTTATGAGAAAGTGCCAAATTTTAGGTAATACCTCACACCACGGACAACGCAGTGGCCTACGGGCTTCACGTCACAACCAAAATGGTTCTGAGCACTGTGGGACTTAACATCTGTGGTCATCAGTGCCTTAGAACTTAGAACTACTTAAACCTAACTAACCTAAGGATATCACACACGTCCATGCCCTAGACAGGATTCGAACCTGCGACCGTAGCAGTCTCGCGGTTCCGGACTGCGTGCCTGGAACCGCTAGATCACAACCAAAAGCTGCTGTGTCAGCGTACAGTTGTCAGTGTTAACAGACGAGCAACACTTCTCGAAGTAATGGAAGAAATCAATGTGGGACGTAAGGCGAACGTATCCGTTAGGAGAGTGAGGTGAAATTTGGCGTTAACGGGCCATGACAGCAGACCGACGCAAGTGTATTTGCTAACAGCACGAAAGCAGCTGCAGCGTCTCTTCTAGGATCGTGACCATACTGGTTGGACACTAGGCGACTGGAAAACTGTGGCCTGGTCAGGTGAGTCTCGACTTTAGTAGGTAAGAGCTGATGGTAGGGTGCGAGTTTGGCCTAAACACCACGAAGTCATGGGCCTGTCAACAAGTCACTGTGAAAGCTGGTGGTGACAGCATAATGGTGTGGGCTATGTTTAAACGGAATGGATGGGTCCTCTGATCCAACTGAACCGATCATTCACTGGGAGTGGCTATGTTCGGTTACTTTGAGACCATTTGCAGCCATTCAGCCATTCATGGACTTCTTACTCATGAACAAAATGGCATTTTTATGGATGACAATACGCCATTTCATCAGCCCACAACTGTTCGTGACTGGTTTGAAGAACATTCTTGACAATTCGAGCTGATGATTTGGTCACCATGATCGCCCGACATCAGACATAATCGAGGGGGCAGTTCGTGCTCAAATTCTTGCACCGGCATCACTTTTCAGTTACGGTCTGCTATAGAGGCAGCATGGCTCAGTATATCGGCAGGGAGCTTCCAACGGCGTGTGGAATCCATGTCACATCAAGTTAGTGCACTACGCCGGGTAAAAGGAAGTCCGACACGATACTAGGAAGTTTCCTTTGACTTACGTCAGCTCAGCGTAAGTACCAACGAAAGGGGAGAAATGAGTACAATGAGAGACATAAATAAAGCTTAAATACGTGGGATCGGCAACCAATGGTTTATACGTTACGACGTTCGTAAAACTGAGGTCATGCCAATGTTAAAACACTGTTAATCGACTATCTGAATGATGTTCCTTATAGTAAGAGCATGCTTGTTTGGTAGATGGACAATAGTGCACCAGCATGTTTTCATGTGATTGTTCGGGAATACGTAGCAGAAATTTTCGACAGCAAGTGTCTCCTCCGAGACTCTTCAATATCATGACCTCCCATTTCTCCGGATTAGAAACAGTACGAATTTTTGTGTACAGATATTTAAAATATTTGTTGTATTCCAGCCCTATTGATAGCGTCATTTAACTGCGTGAACGCATTGTGGATGGCTATCAGTGTATTCGGAACAGGTCAGCGGGGTTTGTTGAGTACAGGCATTGGTGAGTAGACGTGCTGAAGCCTAGCTTCACATGGACGTTGGCCAAGTAGAGCATTTCTTGTAATACGCTTGTCCTGTAGTGCATATCAACAAGTTCGGAACCTCTGAGACCATGTTTAAAGTGTTATGTACTCAGTTGTAATACGTAACATTGGGGAAACTACTGGCTTCTGAACCCATGTTTGTGGGATAAATTTGCTTACGTCGTTGCACTCTATCCGTCCCTGTCGTTTACACCTGTATTACTGAAACACCGTGTATTAGAGTACTAAACAGTGGTGTAGAATGAAACAGAGTTCTGTTAATACGCAAACAAAGGAAATACAACAATCTTTAAAAAATGAATTCATGTGAATTGTTCACCTTTTACATTGTCAACTTTTCGGATTTTTGGTTGGTAGCCGACCGCTGTAGCCAAGCGGTTCTAGGCCCTTCAGTCCCGAACCACGCTGCTGCTACTGTCGCAGGTTCGAAACCTGCCTCGGGCATGGATCTGTGAGATGCCCTTCGGTTAGTTAGGTTTAAGTAGTTCTAAGTCTAGGGGACAGATGACCTCAGAGGTTATGTCTCATCGTGCTCAGGGCCATTTGAACCATTTTGGTTGGTAGATTGGTTGATTTGGGGGGCGGGGACCAAACAACGACCCGGCTGGAGTGGCCGAACGGTTCTGGGCGCTTCAGTCTGGAACCGCGCGACCACTACGGTCGCAGGTTCGAATCCTGCCTCGGGCATTGATGTGTGTAATGTCCATAGGTTAGTTAGGCTTAAGTAGTTCTAAGTTCTAGGGGCCTGATGACATCAAACGTTAAGTCCCACAGTGCTCAGAGCCCTTTTTGAACCAAACAGCGAGGTCATCGTTCCCCTCGAATTAGGGAAGGTTGGGGAAGGAAGTTGGCCGTGCCCATGCAAGAGAGCCATCACGGCATTAGCCTGAACCGATTTACGATCTTCTCCGAAAATATAAATTAGGAATGCCGGACACAGTTTTGAACCGTCGTCCTCCCAAATGAGAGTCCGATGTGCTGGCCATTACGCCAGCTCACTCTGTTTCCGCATTTTTCTCTACATACGTCTTTTCAGTTTGTTTCTGTGTAATATTTAGTAATTTTTGGAAGACCTTTCTGATACTATGAATCAGTGAAGATAACGAAACAATAGCCTCAGAACCAAACGAAGCTACGAACAGGAGAAATACCTACTTAAGCTAATGAAAATAACACAAACAAAACAAACGGTAGGTGAACTAGAGAGGCAGCAGAATTTCAGAATCTTCTACAGGGACTCTATATATTTGACTGGACGAGGTAAACAAGAAAATGGTTCAAATGGCTCTGAGCACTGTGGGATTTAACATCTGAGGTCAACAGTCCCCTAGAACTTAGAACTACTTAAACCTAACTAACCTATGGACATCACACTCACCCATGCCCGAGGCAGAATTCGAACCTTCGACCGTAGCAGCCGCGCGGTCCCAGACTGAAGCGCTTAGAACTGCTCGGCCACAGCAGCCGGCATGAGGTAAACAAAACTGAATACTAAGAAAATAAACGATTTCATTGTTATGAACTGGCACGTGGCACAACTCGTTGGTTACTACATTTGAAATGTACGCTGGATGACGAATTCGGCAGTAATGTTTGGCGAGTGTATTTCTAGCAAAGCAAACTATGAAATTCACCATTAATGGAACAAATTGAAAATACCGGGTGATCAAAATGTCTGTATAAATTTGAAAACTTAATAAACTACGAAATAATGTAGATAGAGAGGTAGAAATTGGAACACGTGCTTGGAATGACATGGGGTTTTATTAGAACCAATAAACAAAGTTCACTAAATGTCCAACAGATGGCGCTGGACAGCAAAACGTCAGTAACTGCTACCGTGATGGGTGAGAGGTACGCCGATATGTTACAGAATCGCATCATCCCCAGCCTCCCTGATAAACACCTGCTGGAACGTACGATGCTTATGCAGGATGGCGCTCCACCCCATATAGCTAGACGCGTGAAAGATCTCTTGCGCGCGTCGTTTGGTGATGATCGTGTGCTCAGCCGCCACTTTCGTCATGCTTGGCCTCCCAGTTCCCCAGACCTCAGTCCTGCGATCATTGGCTTTGGGGTTACCTGAAGTCGCAGGTGTGTCGAGATCGACCAATGGTGAAAGACAACATCCGACGCCAATGCCTCACCATAACTCCAAACATGCTTTACAGTGCTGTTCACAACAGTATTCCTCGACTACAGCTATTGTTGAGGAATGATGGTCGACATATTGAGCACTCCCTGTAAAGAACATCATCTTTGCTTTGTCTTACTTTGTTATGCTAATTATTACTATTCTGATCAGATGACTCTAGATCCGTTGGACATTTTTGAACATTTGTATTTTTTTGGTTCTAATAAAACCCCATGTCGTTCCATGCATATCTGTCAATTCGTACATCTCTATCTACATTATTCCGTGATTTATTCAGTTTTCATATTTATACTGACTTTTTGTTCACCCGGTGTAAATATTGTATTATTTTCATAGCAGTAGGCGCTTATTTCACATGGCAGAGCTCGAACCACATCAATAATATGGGCAATGACAGCACAGGCATTGTGTCCTCTGCGATCTAATCAGAGGAGTGCGAGCCGTGAAAGTGGAAACCTCAGGGGCGGCCGCAGCGCGCGAGCATCAAAGCGGCCGCAGCCGCCAGCCACGCCTGTCCATCTGGCCGCCTCACTCGCGCTGACAAGCTTAGTTTCGGCCGGACAGGCTTTTGTCGGCCGCTGACCTACGCGGGCGCGCAGCATTCGCAACCCTTTGATAATTTGTCAACCTGCCACGCCGAAACAGTGACAGACGATCCGCGGGGCCGGTGGCAATTCCTGTCACGTGTACGTCAGAAATCTGACACCAAGACATTTTGGGAACATCATTCGCGGGGGAATAGCGAACACCGTACAGCGTTCTGAATGTGGCGCACGGCAGATCTATTGGTCATGCTGTATAATATATCCTGTAAATGGGTTTACTTTTTGATGTTGTTGTGGCATTATTAAATTCGTGTGGAAGGGAGCTTAGCCGTCTGCAAAACGTATTAAATCACGTTATAAAAAATCATAATGTTTCCTTCGCTGATTATAAAGCATTTAGCTTATACCTTATTGATTTTAACTTGCGTCATATCGTTTCGCTATACTCTTTAGTAAATATATACATGAGACTACCTGTCACTCATAGCCGGCCCGAGTGGGCGAGTGGTTCTAGGCGCTTCGGTTTGGAACCGCGCGACCGCTACGGTTTCAGGTTCGAATCCTGCCTCGGGCATGGATGTGTGTGATGTCCTTAGGTTAGTTAGGTTTAAGTAGTTCTAAGCTCTAGGGGAGTGATGACCTCAGCAGTTAAGTCACATAGTGCTCTGAGCCATTTGAACCGTTTTTTTTGTCACTCATAAAATTTTCTACAGTTTACATGCTTATTTATTTAGGTCGATTCAGGAACACATAGCAGCACAATACGTATACTAATGTGATGATGATGCGGTCCCATAATGCCAGGAGCGTAGGGGACTATGCGGGAGATCCACACCGCCGTACTAGGCAAGGTCCTCGCAGAGTTGGTTTGGCATTGCCTTCCTCCGACAGTAATGAGGATGAATGATGATGATTAAGACGACACAACAACATCACCAAGTCATCTCGAGGCCGGGAAAATCTATGTACCCAAATAAGGTATAAAGCATTGTAAAACCAACAACTAACAATAAGTTTATAAAACAAGGAGCAGTGCTGGGGCAAGTTGTGCACCTTTGCGTTGTTGTCTTTTGCGTCGCAAGCTCACCGTATCGGGCGTTCGATGTTGGAGACACTATACTGTATTAGTTGCACGGACTCATTGAAGATGGATCACTGGCATGTGAAAAAAGACAACTTTTTATGTAACTATACTACAATGAAATGACTTTAAACATCGTCATATTATTGTATTACAGTGCCAATATGAATTATAAAATAACCCGAAACATTGGTTTTATGCTTTTCTGTCAAGATAATTTTCAGTACACCAGAGAGAATTTGACCAGAGAAATGTTCTAATGCTCTTTCACCAATTTTCCTAAACGACACCAGTGTATATATACATATTGTATTGTATTGTATGTTAACCGGGGACCTAGAAACGACGGAGAGGCTCCGTCCCCGCCGCAGTCGCAGTGGTCCAAAACCCCACGACGACTACCGCAGTCCACTTCATCCCTCCGCAGCCCCACACCGAAGCCAGGGTTGTTGTGCGGTTCGGCCCCCGGTGGACCCCCCAGGGAACGTCTCGCACCAGACGAGTGTAACCCCTACGTTTGCCTGGTAGAGTAATGGTGGTGTACGCGTACGTGGCGAACTTGTTTGCGCAGCATCGCCGACATAGTGTAACTGAGGCGGAATAAGGGGAACCAGCCCGCATTCGACGAGGCAGATGAAAAACCGCCTAAAAACCATTCACAGACTGGCCGGTTCACCGGACATAAATTCGCCGGGTGGAGGCGCTCCTTCCCGTCCGGAGAGCCGTGCGTTAGAAACGTTTCAAATGGCTCTGAGCACTATGGGACTAACTAACCTAAGGACATCACACAACACCCAGCCATCACGAGGCAGAGAAAATACCTGACCCCGCCGGGAATCGAACCCGGGAACCCGGGCGTGGGAAGCGAGAACGCTACCGCACGACCACGAGATGTGGGCCCGTGCGTTAGACTGCACGTCCAACCGGGCGGGCTATATACATACACTCAGCGTGAAAAAAAATTCTCGCACTTAGATTCGCAGCGCGATTCCTCGTATACTGCTCATATACTGGGAATACGAAAATGTCTCTCACAAAATTTCATCCTATGCACATTTCGGACAGTAACAGGACGTTAAGGTTTGGCAATATGACACACTGATATTACATATACGATAACTGACTCCGTCACCGAATAGGGGAGTGCTGCGATGGTGCAGTGGTTAATGTTTTGGGTTGCCATGCAAGATGTTGGGCATTAAATTCTCGATTATGGCATATTCGTCTTATTTCCTAAAAGTAGTCTGCTTGTTACAGTATCTGGTATCTTAGTCGTCACACATCGATTGCACTGGGTCTTCTACAAAACGTTTGCAGTTTCGTGCTACAAACACAGGAATCGAAGTACAATCGTTTCCAATGGTCAGCTTTTAAAACAGCGTTTTACACGTCGCGAACACGAATTGGATCTACTGGATTCCAAATCTGTTTTCTGTGTACCTTCCCGCAAGGGTCCCACCGAAATTCTTTGCAAAGCATGTTGCTAGCGCTACTGGTGACGAAAAGCCCTAACAACAGATTGTAATGGACGTGAACGTGGCCAGAATAAAGTTGGTACTAAACGGTGACCGAAATAGGCACAGGACGAAATTTTGTGACAGGCATTTTTGTATTGGCAGTATGTGAGGAATTGCGCTGCAAAACCTGAGTGCGCGAAGTTTTCTCCGCAAGGGAAAATCGTTCATAAACGATAGCACGAAAATGCAGAACTTAAGAGCTATCAGCACTTTTTGATTTTTGCTGCTATGAAACACATGTCTTCAACAGAAGCCACTTTGCTCTCCATGTTAAGAGGTCATGGTATGAACGAAACAAGAATAAAATTATCTGGAAAACATGTGCTTTAAAATATATGCCAAAAGAGCTATGAACATTGTTCATTAGGTGCGAAGTGTATAAGGGTATCAAGCTCCCAAGGTCTGCATTTCAGAGCCCATGTTTACAAGACTTATTTCACGTTTTGCTCCATAATACCACCTCTCTGAGTTACCTACAATCTTAGCAACAACGGTAACGGTACACATAGCTATTATGCATATTACCACCATTCGACCGTGGCACAATGGCTTTGGACAACTTCATAGCATGTCTCCCACGTCAATACCCACCCACGCCCCAGAAAGGTTGGTTAAACTCCAATAGCATTGCAGAGGCTCTACAACTGTATTGGAGTAGCACATCAGCATCGAGCGAAACGGGGGATCCCGCTTAAAACCCAAGCACATGTGCTATAATCAAAAGGAACTGTAGGCTCCGGAGATCTTTTTTAAGGTCTCTAACATCTGTAACATGTGTACGCAGACTGAAGCGCCGAATGGATGTTTTTGTTGAGACATTCCGTTCAGTTATGGAAAGCCGCTGTGCCAGGGTGGCGTAACGGTTAGTGCATCTGCCTAGTGAACAGGGATTTGGGTTTGAATCCCGGTCTTCGTACAAATTTTCATTCACCGCTTCAGTCCGCATATACACATCATAGATCTTTGTGACTTGAAAAGAGGTCTACAGCAAATAAACCCCGGGTCTCAGCCAGGTTCTTCCATTTCGTTCGATGCTATTCCAGAACAGTTGGAGAGCCTCCGTAATGCTGTTGAAGTTATGGAAAATAGCAATTAGGCTGTGGCGTGAGTGAGAATTTGGACCGCGGAGGGAGGCCTGGCCGGGCAGTTCATGCAGTTGTGCAAAGCCACTGTGCGGGAGTGGCTTAGCGTGAGCGGATCTCCCTAATGAGCAAAAAACACGAGTGCGAATGCTAGATTTAGTATAAATTGTCATTCTTTGCAGTCTGCATATACACATCATACCTGTTTGGTACTTGAAAGCCGGCCACGGTGGCCGAGCGGTTCTAGGCGCTTCATTCTGGAACCGCGCGACTGCTACGGTCGCAGGTTCGAATCCTGCCTCGGGCATGGATGTGTGTGATGTCCTTAGGTTAGTTAGGTTTAAGAAGTTCTAAGTTCAAGGGGACTGATGACCTCAGATGTTAAGTCCTATAGTGTTCAGAGCCATTTGAACCATTTCATACTTGAAAAAGGTTCCTAGAGCCATATAATTTCATTGAATCACTATTTTCTTGTTTGTATTTACAGTACCGTTAATTCCAATGTGTCACTATTTTTATTAAAATGTACTGTCCAAGTTACTCAAGAAATTCACTGCCATTAACCGTGCTTCTATTCACGCAAGGCACAGTGCATGAAATAACACCAGCCACCAAGAGTTAGCCCGCCGTAGTGACCGCGTGGTTCTAGGCGCCACAGTCTGGAACCGCGTGACCGCTACGGTCGCAGGTTTGAATCCTGCCTCGGGCATGGATGTGTGTGATGTCTTTAGGTTAGTTAGGTTTCAATAGTTGTAAGTTCTAGGGGACTGATGACCACAGCAGTTAAGTCCCATAGTGCTCACAAGGGAACCTCCCCATCGCACCCCCCTCAGATTTAGTTATTTAGTTGGCACAGTGGATAGGCCTTAAAAAACTGAACACAGATCAATCGAGAAAACAGGAAGAAATTGTGTGCAACTATAAAAAAATAAGCAAAATATACACACTGATTAGTCAAAAATGGTTCAAATGGCTCTGAGCACTATGGGACTTAACTGCTGAGGTCATCAGTCCCCTAGAACTTAGAACTACTTAAACCTAACTAACCTAAGGACATCACACACATCCATGCCCGAGGCAGGATTCGAACCTGCGACCGTAGCGGTCACGCGGTTCCAAACTGACGCGCTTACAACCGCACGGCCACAGCGGCCGGCGCACTGATTAGTCCATGCGCAAGATATGCAACATCAAGGATACTGCGAGGTCAGGAGCACCGTGGTCCCGTGGTTAGCGTGAGCAGCTGTGGAACGAGAGGTCCTTGGTTTAAGTCTTCCCTCGAGTGAGAAGTTTCCTTTTTTTATTTTCGCAAAGTTATGATCTGTCCGTTCGTTCGTTGACGTCTCTGTTCAGTGTAATAAGTTTAGTGTCTGTGTTTTGCGACCGCACCGCAAAACCGTGCGATTAGTAGACGAAAGGACGTGCCTCTCCATTGGGAACCGAAAACATTTGATCGCAAGGTCATAGGTCAACCGATTCCTCCATAGGAAAACACGTCTGATACATTCTACACGACACTGGTGACGGCATGTGCGTCACATGACAGGAATATGTTGTCGACCCACCGAACTTGTACACTTGGCGAATGGGTAAAAAGATTCTTCTACCTTGCCCAATTTAGGTTTTCTTGTGGATGTGATAATCACTCCCAAAAAAGGGATGAAAACATAAGCGTTTGTCATATAAACTGCAACAAATGAATGCAACAGTTTCACAGTCGCACAGTTTTCCCTGTGCTCTGTCAAAATATATGTTTTGTTTCGATGTTTGTTTAGGTGTAGCGTCCCCATACTACAGCGCAGTTACCTCGCATCGGACGGACAGATAATACTTCTATTTTGTCTAAAACTGACAATTTCTGAAAATAAAAAATTAAACTTTTCGCTCTAGGGAAGACTTGAACCAAAGACCTCTTATTCGGCAGCTGCTCACGCTAACCACGGGAGCACGGCGCTCTTGAGCTCACACTCTCTTTGATGTTGCCTATCTTATGCATGGACTACTCAGTTTGTATATTTGCTTATTTTTTCATAGTTCCACATAACTTCTTCCTGTTTTCTCGATTGATCTGTGTTCAGTTTTTCAAGGCCTATCCACTGAGCCAACTTATAACTAAATCTGTGGGGAGTGCGATGGGGAGGTTCCCTTGTCAGAGCCATTTGAACCGTTTTTGAACCAAGAGATGCAAAACGTGCCTAAAATAATAATAATTCAAATTAATATCCTTATTTAAAATCGAGTAATTAAACTTTGTAAGGGAGACGGTTTGGCGTGCTACTGACGTGAGCGTCTTAATTGCGACATTTGCCAACAGACATTCTTCCTTTTGATCTGGTTACAACAGTGCAGAAGACATCCCGCGACTGCATCTGCATAGGCGCCATACACTACCACTTAAAGACGCTGTGCTACCGTGGTTCTAAATCAGTACACTCTCTATTTTGTTGATCTATTCGTATACCAATGTCGTAGCTCTTTCGTTGTTAGTTTTCACATTCCAGTATTGAAAAAGGAGCTTTGTCACCCATTTTCTGCGATGCTCTTACACCAGCTCAGCTGATTATTTTGAGCGGTCAATACTCGACCACGTATAATTTTGTATGATTCTCTCGTGCTATTCACTCCTAATCCGCATCTGTAAGGCACTGGGCTCATGAAGCAGTCCTATCTAAACAACCTAACTTTAATATGCTGAATTTCTTAAGATTGCACTCACAAATTTTTACTCGTTGGATACTCTCTGGTGACCACCAGAATGCGTCCCACTGCAACTAAGACAACCAAACCAAAGTCTGCCTCGGTAGCAATGGGCTCAATGTGGCTAAATGACAACCGATCGGTCCGGGGTTGATTCCCGATCGGATCGTGGATTTTCTTCTTTCGCGAATGGGTGCTGTGTTTGCTCTCACCATCATTTCGCCCCCACGACACACAAGTTCCCTTAACTGGCCTCAACGGAAAAGACTTGCATCTGGGGACGACGAGCCACCGCGCGACGAAGAGGCGCGAAACAATTTAGTCGCATTTCACTAAGCAAAATGAACCACTATTAATAATAGTTCTATGTATCGTCGTAAATAACACTGAACAAAAAATCTGAGGTGAAAAGTGTAAATTCCATGCTTTTAAGTTAGTTTTGTTTATTTCAGTATAAAATGATACAAAATCATCATCGTCATAAATACATAATTCTAGATTAAAAAAAAAAAGTAATCTACATATTTGTATAAACAACTCACTAAGCATGTGTTCATGTTCCAAGACTCAGTATAACAGATTTTAAGTTGATAATTAGTTTAATTATGTCATGTGCTGTGCATTGATGAATTTCAGTGCCAGTCTGGAAGTACAAAAGTAAAATATTAAGAAAAAAATGGAGATCATATTACGTGAATGAAAATACTTTGTAAGTCTACTATGTACCAGAACTATGTAAAGCACAAAAGAAAATATATAAATTAACTTGTCACAAATTTATATAAAGGATTACAAATGTTAAATGTCCATATTCACGGAATATACAATTGCATATTTTGTTCAGAGATAAATTCAGAAGATGGTCGTTTTCGCTTGGCCAGACATTTATGCACATATTCGGGAACATCCCTTCTGACAGCTTAGCAGTAATCTTGTAGAATAGTAGGGCTCCACTTTCCAGCGTACCTCTTCTCAAATGTGACAACGTCTTGATGAAATCGCTCCCCATATTCGTCACTTACTTCACCACTATCTTTCGGGAAGAACTCAAGACGACTATATACGAAATGCATTTTCAATGACATGTTGCAACCAAGTTTTTAATAAGATAAGAACATGTTATCTACAATCTCCTTGTAATTTATCGTTTATTCCCTAAGAACAGTAAACAGCCTGTCTTCAAACATTTCAAGCATGCTTCTCATCACCTTGTATGACTCCATCAAAAGTGTGGTCTCCAAAAAGTTCTCGAATCTGTGGGCCTACAAAGATTCCCTCCTTTACTTTCGCATCATTTAGGTAAGAGAATTTTTGCCCTAAGTACTTAAAGATGTCACCATCTTCGTTCATTCCCTTAGCAAGGCTTTTCATGAGACCCAACTTGATGTGCAAGGGCGGGAGCAGAATCTTTTTAGGGTCTACTAGAGGTTCACTCTTAATGTTCTTTGTACCTGGTTGAAGAGGTTTTCTGGAGGGCCATTCACGTTTGCTGTAATGAGATGCACGAGCTATCCCACAGAGAAAGCAGCAATATTTAGTATACCCTAACTGCATACCTAATAGCAGTGCTACCACATTCAAGTCACCCAAAATCTGCCATTGAGAGTTATTATACATGATGGCTTCTATTAAAATTTTCATGTTTCGATATGACTCTTTCAAATGCACACTATGCCCAACTGGAATAGAAGGAAGCTCATTAACAATATGTAAAACCACTGCTTTTAAGGTCAACTTTGACGAATCAATAAAGAGTCTCCACTCATCAGAGTTGTAATAAATTCTGAGAGCCTTCATTAGACCATTTATGTCCACACATGCCACAAGACTATCTTGCATGTTAAAAAAAGGAGTGAATTGTAGCGGTCTTCTGCGGTAGAATCAAACATTTACACTGCTTTCCAAAAAACTGCGCTGCTGCAATCTTGATGCTAAAATCTGTCTTAACTTTAGAGAACTCCAAATCTCTAATGAGATCACTTAACTCATTTTGAGACCATTTTTGTAGATCATCAGGTGATGATATATTTGGAAGAAACTCTGAATCTTTTGATGTGCTTGGTTCAGGACATTCAGAATCCCCGTCGGAAGTAATATCGTACTCTGTCGGTGGTTCAGGTATAGGCAATAATTCCTCGTGTAGAACTGGACGTATGGCAGATGGAATGTTAGGATGGATCACTGTCCGCTTCTTCTTCTTAGATATTCCCTTCTTGATAGGAGGAACCATACGAAAGTAGCAGTCACTGACAAGGTATGTAGGCTCACGTACGATCCCGGGCACTGCAAATGGCACTGAATGTCTTTTTCCATGCATGCAGTTCCTGAGGCTGCTGGCACAAGTGTTGCAGATCACACGTGTAGCCCAGGGTTTATCCTGATCACCTCGTTTGCGTCCAAAATAACAACTGCAAGCTTTTTTAAACAATTTGTGAAGCAAATGTCACTTCTCCACACACATAGCAAAATGTGCCAGCACTGTTAACAGAAACTCGTGGCATTTTTGTTCACTTCAGTAGCAGTCAACTTGAACAACCGGTAGTCAATGTAGAAACAAATGTGCAAAAATTATTACATGCGTTAATAAAGCCACTGAAGTTGAAGAGGAGGGACACAAAAAGATCACTAAAATTGGTATCAACATGTTTATATACAAAATATTGCACACAAGTAAGACTATGGGCAATAATATAATCCATTGTTATAGTTACTATGACTTGGCAAACCATTATAATATTTGATTTTAAACTTAACATAAAAATCCTTATATAATTATCTCACTGTAATAAAACAGTGCAAAATGAAAACTAGAGCTAATTTTGAATTGTCTTTGTGATATTCGCGATCAGCACATTACAATTAGGAATTTGCTACTTTCATTCGATTTGCATGCCGGCCGGTGTGGCCGAGCGGTTCTAGGCGCTTCAGTTTGGAAGCGCGCGACCGCTACGGTCGCCTGTTCGAATCCTGCCTCGGGCATGGATGTGTGTGATGTCCTTAGGTTAGTTAGGTTTAAGTAGTTCTAGGGGACTGATGTCCTCAGATGTTGAGTCCCATAGTGCTCAGAGCCATTTTAACCATATCGATTTGCATTTCCTTTCTTGCACTGTGTAGTTAAAACCCCTGCATCCAGCAAGGGCACATCTAGAATTATTTCTAAATGCCACTCCCCTTTAATATGATTCAGCTTAACATACGATTCTCGAATGCCGAGGGAATATACCTGTAGCTTTCCTCCTATTTCAATAAGAGATGATCAAATTGTAAATTACCCATGTAAAATGATAGATCAGTGTTTTAGAAGGAACCAGACTGCACTTTATAACAAACACTGACTATTAAAATGTCTGTGGTGTATGAAAGTGTAAAGCTTAAGGAGGGAGAGGACGTAAAAAATTAAAGAAATTCGATTTTAAAAGAAATGTGCCTATATTGTAGCACACATCTTCCTCAATAGTTTGATGTATAAAACATTTATATTTAAGAGATTATAAGGAACGTTATGCGGTCTAAAGTGTACCAAGCTGCAGTGTCATACCCCTTTGCACAGCATTCTTCTGTCATACACAAGTGCGTTTCACTCTGTGGAATTCGAATGTTTATATTTTCGCCATACCGGAAACAAAGGACTATTGATATTATCGAAGAAAGTGGTGACAGGGACAGAGTCGCCGCTTTTGGTGTTAACTGGCAAGAAATAGGACACTCTTGGTTGAATGGTGTTGTTGACAAAAATATCTGGTGACACAGGCAAACTACTAGATGCTGAAGTGTTGAGCAAATTTTGTCATAGTTGTGTGATACTTATTCCAGATCATGAATGTAATATGAACTATAAAGGCTCAAGTGCAGGTGTGAAAGTGAAGGGAGTTGTCAGCTTGCGTACAAGATCTGTTGCCTCCAGTGGCCTGCGATACCTGAAGTGCCTTGCTGATGTTTACAGTAAAGCTTTCGTTGACAATCAAAATTGTGCTCCATATGAAGCTGAGACAACCGTGCAGAAGTCAGAATGGGTGGGACATGTACAGCAATGACTTGGCACTGAATTTAGAAGACTGAGCCAAGGTTTGTAAGGAGAGAAGTTATCTGATGGGAAGGGAATAAAAGGGAGAGGGAGATTGACGGATGCCGAAAATGAAAAGCTACAGACATATAATGGCTTGGCGATAAATAGAAACAAAGGGGAAATAAAAAAATTTGAAGCAAACTTTTTGGACCTTAGACTTCAACAAAATGTGCACAGACAATAACCCTATCCACAACTTGTGCCCAAAAGGAAGTGATTCATTGTGTGGTTACCAAAGGTCAATTGCTGGTGGTGAAGAACATCATCACAGGAATCCTCTACCAACTGCTGTAATGGAGGTCATCAAATCTATATTCAGGGACCTTGCAAATGAAAACTTATTGAAGGAATGCCTTCTTGGCGGTACCCAAAACCCAAGCGCAAGTTTTAACTAATCTGCATGGGCAAGATTGACAAAAAGGATTTTTGTGGGAAGAAACGCTTTTGCTTTTGGTGTTTATGATGCAGATTCTTGTTTTAATGATGGTGTCCAAAGAAGGAAAAACGTTTTAGGGAAAATGGGAATTAAGGCTGGAGTGAACTGCATAAAAGCTTTGTATACGATAGACAGTGAGCACATACTGAAAGCAGATAAATCGCTTTTGGAGGAGATAAAATCAAGAACAGTGCATCATAGGAATGTGAAAATGAGGAAAACTGATATAGAAAATGAAAAATAACATGCTTATGTTGCTGGACAGATCTAAAAGAATGCCAAATACAAGCCATGTTCCAGAAAAAAAAGTTTCGTTACTTTGAGAGGCAACGAGCCAGTTGTGGCGCTCTGGAAATATTATATATTCGGAATTAGGGCGGCCGCATAGGAGGCTCGTCATAGCCGCGGCCCGGCAGCGGACACGTGGTGGCAAACGTTAGCCGGACGAGAGGGGTAGCCCAAGCGCATGGTCCAGCCGCGTGGCTGGGAATTCCGCTGTGACGACGACGACGCTTTGGGTCGATGAAGGAGATGTCTACACCGGGAGTGCCAAATATGGCGGACTTCGTGAAACCTTAGTGGGAGACATTACATAGTTCGTATAGAAATTAATAGTAGCCAAATGAATCATTATACCTCAAAAAGAAACATGTTCATTACTATCATTTGCACGACGATTCTGATGGGCCAATCAAATTTTCAATTCCTGCATTAGTTTAAAGCTTAGTATCCGACGGTAGATTATACTAGTAAAACCCAGCAACGAATTTCCAAAATATAAACGCTTCATTCGATTTTATCGATCGCCGTGTCTTTAGAAAGCTGTTAGTGTAAACCTAAACTGGCATGAATTACAGGTACGTAACTTGAATAGTACATGAGTTGTTGGAGGTCAAAGTGGATGATTATTATCGATCGCGTCAGGCCATAAGTACTCCACAGTTACACGATGAAACAGTAGCAGCATGTTTATCAATATATTTATTCATCCACGTCTTTGTTTATATCTGATATATACGAGGGCAGTTCAATTAGTAATGCAACACATTTTTTTTCTCGGCCAATTTTGGTTGAAAGACCGGAAATTTCTTGTGGAATATTTTCAGACATTCCCGCTTCGTCTCGTATAGTTTCATTGACTTCCGAGAAGTGGCAGCGCTGTACGGAGCTGTTAAAATGGCGTCTGTAACGGATGTGCGTTGCAAAGAACGGGCAGTGATCGAGTTTCTTTTGGCGGAAAACCAGGGCATCTCAGATATTCATAGGCGCTTGCAGAATGTCTACGGTGATCTGGCAGTGGACAAAAGCACGGTGAGTCGTTGGGCAAAGCGTGTGTCATCATCGCCGCAAGGTCAAGCAAGACTGTCTGATCTCCCGCGTGCGGGCCGGCCGTGCACAGCTGTGACTCCTGCAATGGCGGAGCGTGCGAACACACTCGTTCGAGATGATCGACGGATCACCATCAAACAACTCAGTGCTCAACTTGACATCTCTGTTGGTAGTGCTGTCACAATTGTTCACCAGTTGGGATATTCAAAGGTTTGTTCCCGCTGGGTCCCTCGTTGTCTAACCGAACACCATAAAGAGCAAAGGAGAACCATCTGTGCAGAATTGCTTGATCGTCATGTGGCTGAGGGTGACAATTTCTTGTCAAAGATTGTTACAGGCGATGAAACATGGGTTCATCACTTCGAACCTGAAACAAAACGGCAATCAATGGAGTGGCGCCACACCCACTCCCCTACCAAGAAAAGTTTAAAGCCATACCCTCAGCCGGTAAAGTCATGGTTACAGTCTTCTGGGACGCTGAAGGGGTTATTCTGTTCGATGTCCTTCCCCGTGGTCAAACGATCAACTCTGAAGTGTATTGTGCTACTCTTCAGAAATTGAAGAAACTACTTCAGCGTGTTCATAGGCACAAAAATCAGAACGAACTTCTCCTTCATCATTACAACGCAAGACCTCACACAAGTCTTCGCACCCGAAAGGAGCTCACAAAACTTCAGTGGACTGTTCTTCCTCATGCACCCTACAGCCCCGATCTCGCACCGTCGGATTTCCATATGTTTGGCCCAATGAAGGACGCAATCCGTGGGAGGCGCTACGCGGATGATGAAGAAGTTATTGATGCAGTACGACGTTGGCTCCGACATCGACCAGTGGAATGGTACCGTGCAGGCATACAGGCCCTCATTTCAAGGTGGCGTAAGGCCGTAGCATTGAATGGAGATTACGTTGAAAAATAGTGTTGTGTAGCTAAAAGATTGGGGAATAGCCTGGTGTATTTCAATGCTGAATAAAACAACCCCTGTTTAAAAAAAATGTGTTGCATTACTTATTGAACTGCCCTCGTACTATTCATGAAGAAATTGGTTAAATATTTACTGTGTTTTAGAAAGCACAGAAACATTAGGCTCCTGGCCTACCTTTTGCTCCTTTTCTTTTGATACATGTTTATTTAATTGTTTATGTATTTAATAATGTGAGTTAGAGCGTGTTTATGGTCCAGCCGTAGGAATATTTATTTAACTTCAAGTATTTAAATGAAAATCCAGTATTTCGTATATGTTTCATTATGTTTGTGTGACTGTGCGTTGGCATAAAGACATGGCGCGAGCGCTATAGCCAATCACAGCACTCTTGAATGGGGAGACTGGATGGAAGCGAGTTTCCGGAGAGAACACAGGAGTAGTCCGGAGAGTACGGCACTGGACGCGGGGATGCTGGACAAGACGGGGCAGGACACGGAAAGAGCTGGACGGCGCGGCGGGCGCACAGTCGCGGGAAAGACTTGGAGTGGAGCAGTTTGCGCGTGATCGCGAGAGCTAGAAGTACCTCGGAGCGTCGACTTGTGCTCTTGTGGGATTTCCGTGGCTTCTGCAGTGAAGACGTAGTGCGCGTTTAGAAGTGAATGTCTCGCGAGCTATGTTGCTATTCATAATCAATTACGGGCTGTAGGAATCTATTGATTCCCTGTTATTCAACTTATATTTTATTTAATTGCTGGACCATCGACACCAATAAGTGTTTTGCAGAAATAGACCAGATTCTCAAAAGTACTTCTACTGTCTAACTGATCATTTAAGGTAGTACTTGCAGATTTTATTGAATTGCAATCTTTCATTTGTAAATTTATATGTTACATTCATAATTCACAATTGCCAAGTGATAGAAACCATCGACCAATCGATTCATGTGTGTATTCTTATTGTATAATGTAGACTCAGCAGTATTTGGCCTGTAACGCGGTAAATACATATCCCAGCCCCTAGACAACGAAAGCAGCCAAAACTTTTAATGTTGCATCGTTGAGTCGGAGGGTGCGTAGTTTTTAGAAATCCCGTAACGTAGATACATGTAACATCCTAAATAAATACCCTATTTCTTGCTTATTAAGCACAAACTCCTTGATACAAAACTCTAGAATTTTCCAAATGTATTAAAAACTCTGGAAGAATTTTAGATAATTAACTACAAAATTTGAGTTTTTTCTTATCATTAACTTTAAAATGTAACAGCTCATTCAGTTTTTCAAAAAATAAATAAATTCTACGGTTTCATACACCTGTAAGTATGGTTTGTATGCAGTGCAAAATTCATCGTACAATCTGTGTTACTTATGAAGAAATGTGTGCCTATAGCAACAAATGCAATTAATAGTAAGCGAAAAACGACGAAATTTCACGTGTAAAAAATTTATTTCGTAATGTTTTTGAACTTCCTCTGCTGTGAGTGTGAATCTTGAAATTTTTGTTTTCTTACTGACAAAGTTTTATGAATTTGTTTGTAAAAGTATATACAGCGGAAATTGAAATGTCCTGTGGTGCCTCTCCTGTTCCAAGTAGGCCCGTTTGACGTCCTACCCCCCTCAAGTTGTACTAAATTGTAAAGGATAAAGTGACGGCTAATAATTGATGGAATAACTTGTGTTTTAAATTAGGTGCTCAAAAATTAGCTGTAAAGTAACCGTTATATTTAGTAAACCATCTTGGTTATTTTAAGCACTACAGCTGACCCTAATGTTAATGCTTAATGAAAACCATCTCAGCGCATTATTACACATTTTTTGTGCTACGACCGTTTTCGTTTGTTGAATATCTTCAGGCTATATTTTGTATCACGTCTTCAGAGCAACTCGACAACATGTTCATCGAACAAAACCTGTCGTAACACAATACATGGTTTATAGTACAGCTGAAGTATTTTTTGATTAACCGTTAATATATACGATAATTTTTCGGTATACGTCGTGCTGCGCTTTATGTTTAATCCTTGCCAACAAAAGTACTTCGATACTTCCCTCTGCTACTCGTAAACGTATTCAGAAAATAATCGATTCAGGAGGGACAAAGCCGTTTTATCCAGTAAGATGTTATTTTACATTTCAGCTCTAACGTTTCCACAGTTTCTGTCATGGCGGATGAATGCAGCTAAATGCTAGACAATAATGATTTTAATAAAAAATTGTGTGCAATGGAAACTGTGCTCAGTCCTTTTCTTAAGAAATGTAAATTCATAGTTCTTGGAATTTTATAAGCGTCTTTGTCGTAGTCTGTTATGGAGTGGCCTCCACAGGATGCAAAGCCAAGTTTGGCTTCGTGCAGAAATCGTTGGAAGATTAATTTCTCTCAGATGGTGCTGTTCTTTCTCAGTTGGATAGTCTCTGCTGTTCACGTGTTTCAGCTGTTTTGAAGATGCTGTACCAAGGCGAGATAGCGATTTTTATTTTGCCTCACTTGACAATTTTGAGGTTTTCATTTTCTCAATAAGAAAATTAGTTAACAAAATGGAAAATAAAATATCCTCTGCCACGCCGGCGCGGTAAAATTTTAAAAAAACCGTTTCCGAATAAATGTGGCACTCGATTATGCTGGGTGGACCCTATTTTATACATTAACAATTGGAGACTATATAACTACATGACTCAATGGCAAAGCGTCTCTTTTACTAGCACTCCCTATTTGAATAACGCATGCTAATCTACAGATTGATCAAACAAATTTTCTAAAGTGGATCACATTTCATCACACAAATAATAGCTATCAGTATCCACTTATAACACAGTCCATGCAACAGGTAAAATTCACTGCCTCTCTTCTTTCCAAACTAAATGGAAAATATCTTGATGTACTTTCAGGAGAAAGATAAATACGCTTTACATTCTCTTGATGATGTGTTATCAGCTTATGCATACTAATGTCTTCAGTCTTGGATCTTCAAAAATCTTCTCTCTTGCAGTTCTTGGTACTTGTTTCTTTTTTTAAAAAATCTGCTCTCTTGCAGTTCTTGGTACTTTTTTCTTTTTTTTCTTTCCTTCAAAATCTCACGTTTTTCGATATCTATCTATGAGCTAAGTTTCAGGATTAGTTTTATTCTCAAAACTGCGGTATGATATTAACACAATAGAGAAGCATTCATTTTCTATAATGTTCTGAGTTCTTCTGGTCTCACCACAGTACTATTGCTTTCTCAATCTAAATAAAATGCCTCTGTGAACGCAAACTTACCAGCTTTTTGTCAAAAGTAAAGCTGTTCTGCCTCCTGAAAAACAATTAACTTTCCTCTAATTAATTCTGCTGTTGTGACTATCCATCTATGCACATCTGAGACCTGGCCAAGAATGACGGCAAATCAATACTTCGAATTCTGTTATATAATCCGACAAGACACAACCGTCCATCTTCACGCTTCTGAGTCCAATATGAGATTGACTTATCTCCCTTGATACTTCCGCACTGCCTCTGTATGCTCCCTAATTTCTGTCGTCTCCCTGTCAAGATCCCCGCACGAGAAATACGATGTTGACAGCAGAAATGTTGCACATGTTCTTCAAAACTTATTTCTCTAAATTTCACCCAAATTTCTTGCAGAGATTCCGATTTAATTTCCGCTAGCATATGCTACATGTTTGTATTTGCTAGATGGCTCTATTACGACTGTAGCAGACTGTCACTAAATTCGTTCCATGCCTACTGTCAAGCGCATTTGGTAAAGGAATCCAATGTTGAAACAATTAGAAATTATAGTACACTGCATGTAGTTTCCCTTACTGATGCAGTACAACAGCAACGCCCTTTCCTACTACAGGTTTTGGGCGATCCTTCGATTTGATCCCACATTTTAGAACTACACCAGAATGTTTAAATGATGTGGCGTGCTCCAGGTGTTCGCCCCTAGTGAAATAATGAGCACTGATTCGTCCCATGTCGGTCATCATCTGAAATTAATCTATGATTAAAGAGATCTGCCGTTTGATAAGCAAAATATCAATTTTTTCCAAATTTAAGAACCTTCAACATCGCAGCGCGTCAGCAATCGTTGGTTAATATATTAAAAAACTAGAAACCCGCCTCGATTTCGAAAAAAGCACCTAGTGTTAACCTAGGTTTCGGCGTAGATAACTACACCTTCTTCAGAACAATAAAACCCACAAGCGCCTAAGAAGACCTTTGGCAATGATTAAAAGAACACCACAGCTATACATTTAAGGATATTGTCTTTATCATGTTGCAGATGCTTAAAGATCCGCATTTCTTCCAAAACATCCAGTTTTAAGCCCTTAACCTCGGCGTGAAGTAACTGGATATGCTGTCGGCGCATGAACCGTTTGCATAAGGTGTTCCGCATAAGTAGAGCCCTTAGTATCGTCACCGCTTCTAGCAGGAATATACTCTTTATACCTGAGACCCAGAGATCGTCCCGTTTGCCCGATGTAAAATTTTGGACAATCCCCGCATGTAATTTTATATACCCCTGATTGGGAAAGTTTGTGACTCTTATTGTGCAAGGAGTGGATTAAATTCCTATGTAAACTATTATTAGTAGATTAGGCGACTCTGAAATTATGAACTCTGAGTAAACGCTCCAATTTGTAACCTAAATTGCCTATGTAAGAGACAGATATCGTTGCCACTTGTTTGTCATCTAACGCATCCCCTAGGGTGGAAGACGTAATATTATTTTTATTTATTTTCTTGCTATACATCTGTCTTACCAATTAAGGCCTATAGCCATTATTTATAGCAATATTCTCAAGTGTGACCAGTTCAGTTTCTACCGCATCTGGTGCAAGAGGGATAGCTGTAACTCAGTGAATATTAGAATGAATAAAGGCCATCTTATGGGCGTACGGATGGGCCGAGTCTGCAGGTATAGTATTGTCGGAAAGCGTATTTTTCCGAAAAATATAAAATTTAATGCGGTTGTCAACCTCAGTTAAAGTGAGTGTGGTGTCACCGCCAGACACCACACTTGCTAGGTGGTAGCCTTTAAATCGGCCGCGGTCCGTTAGTATACGTCGGACCCGCGTGTCGCCACTATCAGTGATTGCAGACCGAGCGCCGCCACACGGCAAGTCTATAGAGACTTCCTAGCACTCGCCCCAGTTGTACAGCCGACTTTGCTAGCGATGGTTCCCTGACAAAATACGCTCTCATTTGCCGAGACGATAGCATAGCCTTCAGCTACGTCATTTGCTACGACCTAGCAAGGTGCCATTATCAGTTGCTATTGATCTTGTTAATCATACCTCACGCCAGCCTGCGTGAGCTAAAACGCGTGCCTTTCGGCTTCCTCTAATATTCCTGGGATTGGTTCTCCTGCCAATCCACAACAGTGAGGTCCAAAAAATTTAATGACCTAGTATCGGATTCTCGCAATTCTTTCCAAATCTTCCTGCAGTTGCTTACGATCATCCAAGGAAGACAGTGTCCTGGTGACAGCTGCAGAGTAAACGACGATCTATAACTGCTGCTGAGCTTATAAAGTAAATTGTTTTCGTATTGAGAGCGTAGCCGGCCGGAATGACCGAGCGGTTCTTGGCGCTACAGTCTGGAACCGCGCGACCGCTGCGGTCGCAGGTTCGAATCCTGCCTCGGGCTTGGATGTATGTGACGTCCTTAGGTTAGTTAGGTTTAAGTAGTTATAAGTTCTAGGGGACTGATGACCTCAGAAGTTAAGTCCCATAGTGCTCAGAGCCATTTTTTTTCGTATTGAGAGCATTAGTGGTCCTAACACTCTTACGTGGGGAATAGCAATCGCTTCTTTCACTTCTGCTGACTATTCACCATTCTGTGTATAGAAGCAGGCTCCATTACTTTATACAAGTGTTGTAAAATAAGTAAGTCAAAAGTATTTTCTGGGACAATTTCGCTTGGAAAAAATGCGATATTTGTTTCTGAAATATAGGGGAATATTCTTGCCTGAGCCCCTATAGTTTCATGAAGCTCCGGTAGGTCGAGGCGCTATACATAGCCTTGAGAATAGCGACTGTAACGAAGTTGCGTTCCTAGCAGAGAACTGTCATTGAGCATCTTTTAGCGAAAAACAGGAGCATCACAGATACTAACAGGCTGGCCTGCAATGTAGGAACGTGCGGACACTCTCACTCTAGGCGATTAGAAGATCACAATCACATCGCTGCAGAACTGGACGTTGGTAGTCTAACACACTCGTTCACCACTTGTCGTACTCAAAGGTATGTGCCGTCTGGTTTCCTTGTCGCCTGTCAAAAGATCATAAACAGCAACAAAGAACCAGCTGTGCGGAATCGACAGCGCCTTTCTACGCTGATCGCGACAATCTTTTGTAGACCATCGTCACTGGCATGAGACATGGATTCTTCACTTTGAACCGTAAATATAAAAGCAACTCACGGAGTGGCGCCACTCCACGTCTCCTCTGAAAACAATTTTCAAAGCCGTACCCTCAGCGGGTAAAGTCATGGCGACGGCCTTTGGGTCTCTAAGATCAATTCTTTCTCATTTCGTCTGTCATACTGCAACTATTAACTCAAAAGAATATCATGTTACCCACATAACGTAATGCCTCATATAGGTCTGAGCTCCCCAGAGGAGTTCACAAAACTTCATTGGACTGTGCTTCCTGTTCCACACTACAACCTGGATGTCACACCTTCCGACTTCCATGTGTTTGTCCCAATGAAGGGTGCACTCCGAAGCTAGCAGTACGTGGGTGATGGGTAGGGCATTGATGTAGCTCCGGCGTCGACCAATAGAGTGTTACCATGCCAGAAGCTGAAGAACTACCACCTGGACACAACGAGAGCTGGCTGGTATGGAAATCTTTAAACAGATTACGATCAGGAGTTGGACGATCCAGAGACAACCTGAAGAGATGGGGCTTCATAACAGAAGATACATCCTGTGATTGTGGACAAGAACAAACCACAAGCCACATGCTCCAGTGCCTTTTGTGCCCTACATCCTGCACGAAGATTGATCTCCTTCAAGCCACTCCAAGCGCCTTGGAGGTTGCAAAGTACTGGGCACGTGTAATATAAATACAATTTGTGTGTATATATTTATTGATGTGTATGACAGCTGTAAATTTGTATGTTGAAACTTAGGGTTCTGTAGCCAAGAGTAGTCGCGCGGGGTAGCCGCGCAGTCTGGGCATCTTGTCGCGGTCCGGGCGGTTCCCCCCGCCGGAGGTTCGAGTCTTCCCTCGGGTATGGGTGTGTGTATTGTCCTTAGGGTAAGTTAGATTAAGCAGAGCGTAGCCCAAAGCCTAGGGACAGATGACCTCAGCAGTGTGGTCCCGTATAACCTTACTACAAATTTCCAAACGTAGGGAATAACATGGTGTACAGGAATCCTGAATAGACCCGAACTGTTTTCAGAAAAATATGTCCTGCATTACTTATTGAACGCCCCTCGTAGTTTATACAGCCAATTATGTACTTTTGAAGGCTGCTAATTGTTGCTGACAATACGGTACAGTGTCGAAGGCATTTCAGAGATCTAAAACGACGTGATCAATATGTTGACTTGCATCTGTAGTTTGCTAGATGTGATAGACGAATATGGTATGTTGTTCCTCAGACGGATCTAATGTCACATGGAGAGCCGACGATCATTATCGCACTTGCAGAGCAATTATTACCAGTCACTGATTATATAAGCCTACGTATTTTATTATTGCTAACAGTTTTGATGTTAGAAATCTTCAGATCTGTCATAGCAAATATCTATGAGAAATTGCAGTTAACAATTGTTTTACTACAAAGACAACACACTATAGCTAACATTTGTCTAACATTTACCTATCGTTCGTTTTATGTACTTTATGCGCTGGTGACAATTCAAAAGTTTAGTACATGGATGCCGTTGGCATCTTTATATAATGACACACAGACAGATAGATGGCGTGATTCATAGTGTCTGTTTTAGTGAGTGACGTTATTTTAAATTAAGCAGTTGCTTAAAAACCACATGATCTTACATTAAAAATTGACTTGAATTTTCATTCAGGGCTCTTAACAAGAAATACAATATAGAGAAAAGAAAAGTAAAGCTGTGATTCGTTCCCATTGGACTAAACGAAATACTAGCTGAAACTAGGTCTATGGCCAACAATTATATTTATCGATAGCTGAAGCTCAGCGACAGCTGTTAAATGACTTGCCTCTAAACGAATGGTTTCCAAAGTTTTAGGTGCATTCTCAGGTATACATAATCAATTCATATAAAATACAGAAACAAAAATCGAAAGAGCGGCGATTAATGGATGAGCAGAAGTTATCAGTGTAATTAGAACAGGAACTCTACACAGATAATAGAATCGACAAAAAGTTGAAATCAACCTCGCCGGAATCTGTGTGTATTCATCTCTTGGTCTCCCTCTAGCAATCAGCTTTACTGTATGGTTAAATGATGATGGAGTCCTCTTGGGTAAAATATTCCGGGGGTAAAATAGTCCCCCATTCGGATCTCCGGGCGGGGACTACTCAACAGGACATCGTTATCAGGAGAAAGAAAACTGGCGTTCTACGGATCGGGGCGTGGAATGTCAGATTCCTTAATCGGGTAGGTAGGTTAGAAAATTTAAAAAGAGAAATGGATAGGTTGAAGTTAGATATAGCGGGAATTAGTGAAGTTCGGTGGCAGGAGGAACAAGACTTTTGGTCAGGTGAATACAGGGTTATAAATAAAAAATCCAATAGGGGTAACGAGGAGTAGCTTTAATAATGAATAAAAAAATAGGACTTTGGGTAAGCTACTACAAACAACATAGTGAACGCATAATTGTGGCTAAGATAGATACGAAGCCCACGCCAACGACAGTAGTACAAGTCTATATTCCTACTAGCTCTGCAGATGACGAAGAAATTGATGAAATTTATGATGAGATGAACTAAATTATTCAGGTAGTGAAGGGAGACGAAAATTTAATAGTCATGGGTGACTGGAATTCGAGAGTAGGAAAAGGGAGAGAAGGAAACATAGTGGGGGAATATCGATTGTGGGAGAGAAATGAAAGAGGAGGCCGTCTGGTAGAATTTTGCACAGAGCATAAATTAATCATAGCTGACGCTTGGTTCAAGAATCATAAAAGAAGGTTGTATACATGGAAGAATACTGGAGATATTAGAAGGTATGAGATAGATTATATAATGGTAAGACAGATTTAGGAACCAGGTTTTAAATTGTAAGACATTTCCAGGGGCAGATGTGGACTCTGACCACAATCTATTGGTTATGAACTGTACATTAAAAATGAAGAAACTGCAAAAAGGTGGGAATATAAGGAGATGGGACCTGGATAAACTGAAAGAACCAGAGGTTGTACAGAGTTTCAGGGAGAGCACAAGGGAACAATTGACAGGAATGGGGGAAAGAAGTACAGTAGAAGAAGAATGGGTAGCTCTGAGGGATGAAGTAGTGAAGGCAGCAGAGGATCAAGTAGGTAAAAAGAAGAGGGCTAGTAGAAATCCGGGGGGTAACAGAAGAGATATTGAATTTACTTGATGAAAGGAGAAAATATAAAAACGCAGTAAATGAAGCAGGCAAAAAGGAATACAAACGTCTCAAAAATGATATCGACAGGGAGTGCAAAATGGGTAAGCAGGGATCGCTAGAGGACAAATGTAAGGATGCAGAGGCTTATCTCACTACGGGTAAGATAGATACTGCCTACAGGAAAATTAAAGAGACCTTTGGAGAAAAGAGAGCCACTTGTATGAATATCAAGAGCTCAGATGGAAACCCAGTTCTAAGCAAAGAAGGGAAAGCAGAAAGGTGGAAGGAGTATATAGACGGTCTATACAGGGGTGATGTTCTTGAGGACAACATTATGGAAATGGAAGAGGATGTAGATGTCGATGAAATGGGAGATACGATACTGCGTGAAGAGTTTGACAGAGCACTGAAAGACCTAAGTCGAAACAAGGCCCCGGGAGTAGACAACATTCCATTAGAATTAGTGACAGCCTTGGGAGAGCCAGTCATGACAAAACTCTAACATCTGGTGGGCAAGATGTATGAAACAGGCGAAAAACCCTCAGACTTCAAGAAGAATATAATAATTCCGATCCCAAAGAAAGCAGGTGATGACAGATGTGAAAATTACCGAACTATAAGTTTAATAAGTCACAGCTGCAAAATACTAACACGAATTCTTTACAGACGAATGGAAAATCTGGTAGAAGCCGACCTGGATTCCGCAGAAATGTTGGAACACGTGAGGCAATACTGACCCCACGGCTTATCTTAGAAAATAGATTAAGGAAAGGCAAACCTACATTTGTAGACTTTGAGAAAGCTTTTGAAAATCTTGACTGGAATACTCTCTTTCAAATTCTAAAGGTGGCAGGGGTAAAATACGGGGAGCGAAAGGCTATTTACAATTTGTACAGAAAGCATATGGGAGTTATAAGAGTCGAGGGGCATTAAAGGGAAGCAGTGGTTGGGAAGGGAGTGAGATAGGGTTGTAGCCTGTCCCCGATGTTATTCAGTCTGTATATTGAGCAAGCAGTACGTCACGGACACGGAAACAAATTACGGGAATGTACTGCTCTGTCACAACAAACAATGCGCCGTAGGAACACAGTGGGCTAATGATATGATCGTAATACACGTGGCAGATACTGTACATTACGTACCGTGGTACGCTGTGGATTACTGTACGTGTTATTCTGTTGCGTGCGCTTGATACCAATGCAGACACGTTTTGCTGCATTAATATCAAGTATATAGGCTGTTTCCTCATTTGTCTGGTGCCAAAGTGCTCTGTGTGTAAGATATGCTCCTATTACACATGCAGGCCTCTGAAGGTACGAGGTTTGCGACCAATGCTTACAGCGACTCTTTTTCTTTCGCTGCTCCATGCCGCATGCCTGTCTTAGACGGCGCTCCTGCAGCTGTCGGTGATAAACGAATGAAGGCGAGCCGATGCGGGCAGGAGCTAGCGCGGTAGAGCGCTCGGATGGCCCCTAGCGAACCGCGAAGCCACATTAATGATGGTTATGAAGTGCTTTCCCTTACATTTCGAAAAAGCGCACGGATCAACTGCTCACCAAGCACTGAAAATTGCCCTAAAAATCTAAATAGCTAGTATATTTTCAACTCCCAAGGATTTGAAAAACCTTAGAAATATAGGTGTGACTCGTACACCAAAGACCCAAAGAAACTGGTACACCAGCCTAATGTAGTATAGAGACCCCACAAGCATGCAGAAGTGCCACAACAAGCCGTGGCATGGACTCGACTGATGTCTGGAGTAATGTTGGAGGGAATTGACACCATGAATACATAAATCCGTAAGAGTACGAGGGTGTAGAGATCTCTTCTGAACAGCATGTTGCAAGGCATCCCAGATATACTCAATAATGTTCATATCTGGAGAGTTTGGTGACCAGCAGAAGGGAGCCACTCTGTAGCAATTATGGACGTGTGGGTTGTCGCATTGTCCTGTTGCAATTGCCCAAGTCCGTCAGACTGCACATGAATGGTTGCAGGTGATCAGGAAGCATGCTTAAGTACCTGTCGGAGCCGTATCTAGACTATCAGGGTCCCGTACGAGTACAAATGCACACGCCCCACACCATTATAGAGTCTCTACCCGCTTCAACAATTCTCTGCTAACACACTGGGTCCATTGGTTCATGAGGTTGTCTCCATATCCGTACACGACCATCCTCTCGATACAGTTTGAAAGATCTCTCGTCCGCTAAGGCAACATGCTTCCCGTCAGCATCAGGTCAGTGTCAGTGCTAACGGGCCCAGGAGAGGCGCAAGGCTGTGTGTTGTGCCGTCATCAAGGGTACACGAGTGGACCTTCGGCTCCGAAAGCCCATATTGATGATGCTTCATTGAATGATTCGCACGGTGACAGTCGTTGACGACCCAGGATTGATACCTGCAGTAATCTGAGGAAGGGTAGCACTTCAGTCACGCCGAACGAGTCTATTCAGTCGTCGTTGGTCCCGTTCTGGCAGGATGGCCGCAGCGATGTCAGTGATCTGATATTTTACCGGAATCCTGATACGTTACACTCGTGAAATGGTCGTATGAGATAATCTTCACTTCATTGCTACCTCGGAGATGCTGTGTTCCATTGCTCGTGCGCCGACTATGACACCACTTTCAAACTCACTTATATCTAGGTAACCTGCCATTATTGTAGCAGTAGCCGCTCTAACAACTGCGCCAGACACTTGTCGTCTTACATAGGCTTTGCCAACCACAGCGCTGTATTCTTCCGTTTTAGTACACTATATGATGAAAAGTATCCGGACACTCCCAAGAATATACTTTTTCATATTACGTGCATTGTACTGCCACATGTTGCCAGGTACTCTACATCAGCAACCTCAGTAGTCATTAGACAACGTGGCAGAGGAGAATAAGGAACTCCGCGGAACTCACGGACTTCGAACATGGTACTGGTGATTGGGTGTCACTTGTGTCATACTTCTGTACGCGAAATTTTCACACCCCTAAACATCCCTAGGTCCACTGTTTCTACATCTACATCTACACCCATACTCCGCAAGCAACCTGACGGTGTGTGGCGGAGAGTGCTTTGAGTACCTCTATCGGTTCTCCCTTTTATTCCAGTCTCGTATTGTTCGTGGAAAGAAGGATTGTCGGTACGCCTCTATGTGGGCTCTAATCTCTTTGATTTTATCCTCATGGTCTCTTCGCGAGATGAACGTAGGCGGGAGAAATATACTGCTTGACTCCTCGATGAAGGTATGTTCTCCAAACTTCAACAAAAGCCCGTACCGAGATACTAAGCATCTCTGTTGCAGAGTCTTCCACTGGAGTTTATCTATCATCTCCATAACGCTTTCGCGATTACTAAATTATCCTGTATCGAAGCGCGCTGCTCTCCGTTGGATCTTCTCTCTCTCTTCTATCAGCCCTATCTGGTACGGATCCTACACCGGTGAGCAGTATTCAAGCAGTGGGCGAACAAGTGTACTGTAACCTACTTCCTTTGTTTTCGGCCGGCCGTAGTGGCCGAGCGGTTCTAGGCGCTACGGTCTGGAAACGCACGACCGCTGTGGTCGCAAGTTCGAATCCTGCCTCGGGCATGGATGTGTGTGATGTCCTTAGGTTAGTTAGGTTTAAGTAGTTCTAGGGGACTGATGACCTCAGAAATTAAGTCTCATAGTGCTTCCCATAGTGCTCAGAGCCATTTGAACCATTTGTTTTCGCATTGCATTTCCTTAGGATTCTTCCAATGAATCTCAGGCTGGCGTCTGCTTTACCGACGATTAATTTTATATGGTAATTCCATATTAAATCACTCCTAATTCCTACTCCCAGATAATTTATGGAATTAACTGCTCCCAGTTGCTGACCTGCTATATTGTAGCTAAATGATAAAGGATCTTTCGTCCTTGTATTCGCAGCTTGTCTACATTGAGATTCAGTTCCCATTCCCTGCACCATCTGTCAATTCGTTGTAGATCCTCCTGCATTTCAGTACATTTTTCCATTGTTACAACCTCTCGATACACTACAGCATCATCCGCAAAAAGCCTCAGTGAACTTCCGATGTTATCCACAAGCTCATTTATATATATTGTGAATAGAAACACTCCTACGACACTTCCCTGCGGCACACCTGAAATCACTCTAACTTCGCTAGACTTCTCTCCACTGAGAATGACATGCTGCGTTCTGTTATCTAGGAACCCGTCAATCAAATCACACAATTCGTCAGATAGTCCATATGCTCTTCCTTTGTTCATTAATTGACTGTGGGGAACGCCTTGCGGAAGTCAAGAAACACGGCATCTACCTGGGAAGATGATAGCGAAGTGGAAACGTGAAGATGATGTACACCACAAATACGTACAGACCGACGTCGTCTGTTGGCTGACAAAGACGGCCGTTATTTAAAGAGGGTCGTATTATGATTAGGCAGACATCTATCCAGACCACCACACAGGAAATCCAAACTTCATCAGGATCCAATGCAAGTACTATGACAATTAGGTGGGAATTGAAGAAACTTGGATTTAATGGTCGATCGGCTGCGCATAAGCCACACATCACGTCAGTAAATGCTAAGCGACGCCTCGTTTAGTGTAAGGAGCTTATACATTGGACGACTGAAAAGTGAAAAAACGTTGTGTGGAGTGACGAATCACGGTACACAAGGTGGCGATCCGATGGCAGGGTGTGGGTATGGCGGATATCCGGTGAACGTCATCTGCCAGCGTGTGTAGTGCCAACAGAAAACTTCGCAGGCAGTGGTGCTATGGTGTGGTCGTGTTTTTCATGTAGGGGGATTGCACCCCCTGTTGTTTTGCGTGATACTATCACTGCACAGGCCTACATTGATGTTTCAAGCACGATCTTGCTTCCCACTGCTGAAGAGCAGCGCTCTGTGAAGAATGGACTGCAATTCCCCAAGAAACCTTCCAGCACCTGATTGAACGTATGCCTGTGAGAGTGGAAGCTGTCATCAAGACCAAGGATGGGCAAACACCATATTGAATTCCATCATTAGCGATGGAGGGCGTGACGAACTTATAAGTCATTTTCAGTCATGTGTCCGGATACTTTTGGTCACATAGTGTATTTCTGAATTTGTCGCTTCAGTGTATAACACTCTCAGTTTAAAAATGAATACCTCGGAGTTTTCGCTACTTTCAGTAAATTCCTTAATATATAAAACAAAACCACACACACACACACACACACACACACACACACACACACACAAAACACACTCAAACACCCCTCTTCCCTCTCCGTCCCCCTCTCTGTATATCTATTTGTTCTACCGAGAGAGGTGGCACAGAGGTTGGCACAATGGACTCGCAATTACGACGACGGTTCTAACACACGTCTGGTTGGTTCAAATGGCTCTGAGCACTATGGAACTTAACATCTATGGTCATCAGTCCCCCTAGAACTTAGAACTACTTAAACCTAACTAACCTAAAGACATCACACACACGTCTGGCAATCCCCGTTTCGGTTATCTGCGCTTTCCCTAAATGTTTTAAATGAAATGCCTAATCCGAGCTTGCACGACGTGTAACACTAATCCCCACCTCCTTCTCTGTTTCTCTCTCTCTCTCCTTCCCGCCCCCCTCCCCCCCCCCCACCTAAAATACACACATGTACACCTTTGTTTTCTTACCTAACAGTCAATAGCTGTCTCTACTGAACAGTACAGTTACATTATTAATACATTTATTTGTCGTATTAATAAAAGATTATTGCATATTGTATGAATATGTCTACATTCATCCCAGTATGATACCATAAGATTGTTGAATAATTCAGATAATTATCAAACTGTATTACTAATTTATTTGTTTAACAACATACTTAATTGTTACTTCTCCTGTAGATTATTTACGTACTAAAATTATTTGAGGCTCAAGTTGTACTTTATTGCTGAAATATCATACTGTTTGCGTTGTTCTTTGAAACATTCATGACGTTTAGTTTAGGATTCGATGAAACTTTATCTTTCGTGAAGATACCAGAGCCACGTTGAACATCTTCAGAGATGCTCTTGTTTCCATCAAATCTATTGACACAGTAGACCAAGAGGCACATCTGAAGATGTCCAACACAACTTTCTATGAAACTGAACCTTTGCAATGGAATACAATGTTTAATGAGGAGATGTTATGGATTCACATAAAAACAAAAAAAGGCGGTAGTAATGAAGAGTGGCTGGATTAGCAATGAAAATTCGTGACCAACAAATAAATGAATGTGCTTTGGAAGGAAAACAGCACACCGTGGAGGAAGAAACGTGGACATAAAAAGCGAAGTACAGCGTTAAGAGAGGGAACTCCTGGCTAAAAGATAAAAATAGTAGGGATAAAATCAGTAGGGGAAACCAGTAATTGGATCCACAAATAATTGAGGATGCTGTGCGTGAGAGCTACTCTGGTGAAGTGGTTAGCACAGGACAAGAATTCATGGTGGGCCGCATCATAATTGGCAGATGACTAATGATCCAAAGAAATTGCTATAATGAAACGACAGTTACATTCCTTATGTTTCTAATGCTTTGGAAAAATTAGTGCCATTATTTCCTCATATATAACAAATTTGTAGTCTACATCCATACTCCGCAAGCCACCTGACGGTGTGTGGCGCTATTCTCACTGGTAGAGATGCTTCCTTTTTATTAACAGGAAGATTCTGAAGAAGTGAGATTTTCTAGGATTGTGTGTGTACAAACTGAGCATCTGATGTCGAGAATCAGGAGGGATGACCACCCGATGGGTATCTGACTCTGTGGCCAACAGAAGGACATCCTCGACCATGGAGAGCCTTTGGGACAGGTGGCGCCAGGGGCTGAAGTGAGTCAGCATCCAATGAGTAATATAGGAGGGCCAACCGTGGACCATGTAGCGGAGAACTTGCCGCAAGATATTGTCTTGGCGCTTAGCTATGGCAGTGTGAGCAGACCGTCCAGCGCATCCCCATGGGCGGAATCAATGTGAAAGCAAAAGACCTCCTGTTGTTCAAACGCAGAATTGGGGCCTACTGGGAGACATGACAAAGGGTCTGCATTAGCATGGTGGGCGGTGGACTTATACCAGCTTCTGTCCGCAGCTCGTGGTCGTGCGGTAGCGTTCTCGCTTCCCGCGCCCGGATTCCCGGGGTCGATTCCCGGCGGGGTCAGGGATTTTCCCTGCCTCGTGATGACTGGGTGTTGTGTGATGTCCTTAGGTTAGTTAGGTTTAAGTAGTTCTAAGTTCTAGGGGACTGATGACCATAGATGTTAAGTCCCATAGTGCTCAGAGCCATTTGAACCATTTGAACTTATACCAGATGCTGTAAGGGTAATTCCTTAAAAATAACGCCCAGCGCTGGAGACGTTGAACCGTCCTCTCTGGAAGGTGAGTGTGGGGTCTGAAAAGCGTAACTAAGGGTTTATGGTCCGTCAGGAAGGTGAACTTTGCCCCAAAGTGATAGATGTGAAATTCTTGGACGATGAACACTATCGCCATGACCTACTTTTCAATCTGGGAGTAGTTACGTTGTGCTGGGGTTAACGTCTTGGATGCATAACCGATGGGCCGTTCTGAGCCATCGGTATTCCGATGCACGAGGACTGCCCCAATGCCATAAGCCAACACATCAGCCATCAACACATCAGCAGGGAGTAAGGCAAGGGGCGGACTTCAGCATCATCGTTAAATGGAGAAAAGTCTATTCACAGGTAGGATTCCAATTAAAAGTCACCCCTTTGAGATGCAAGTGTTTGAGGGGTTGCGCATCGGAGGCAGCTTGGGGTAAGAACTTTAAGTAATAAGTAACCTTACCCAAAAACTCCTGGATATCAGTTAAGTCTTCGGGACGAGAAAGAGACTCAATGGCCACGACATTGTGTTCCGAAGGGCAAATGCCATCTTTGCTAAGCCAGTGGCCTACCTATTCCGCTTCCAGTTGAAAAAAACAACACTTGCCAGTCGCCATCGTAAACCTGCAGATTGTAGAGCGTGAAATAATGCGCTGAGGTTGTGCAAGTGTTCCTGGCGGGAACGCCAGGTGACCAAGATGTCATCCAAATAATCACGTAGGGTGGGACAGGCTGCGTAAGCTGCTCCAGGAACTGTTGGAAAATTACCGGCGCCGAAGAGACACCAAATCGAAGGCGCTTGTACTTGTATAATAACAAAGGTGTGTTGACAACCATGATGTTCTTGGAATCGGCATCCAAGGGTAAGTGAAAGTATGCGTCAACCAGGTCGATCTTAGAAAAGTACTCGCCACCCACAAGCCTGGAGAGAAGGTCTTCTTGTCGGGATATGGGGTAAGTGTCTATTAAGGTCTGAGTACTGACAGTAGCGCCGGAGTCCACACACAGCCAAAGGGATCCATTGGGTTTCCATTAAACCACCAATGGTGCCGCCCAAGCTCTATATGTCACAGGATCGAGGACGCCAGCAGCCTGGACCCGATGAAGCCGATCCATTCCAACCGGAATGGGTCTGGCCCAGAAAAAGCGAGGCTGCACATCGAGATGAAGTGTGATGTGCGCCCGAAAACGTGGACACCCAAAATACGTTGCAAACAATGATGCAAAGTTGAGCACAAATCGTCCAAGTCCTGAAAAGGAGCAGCCATGGAAATGAACTTAACTTCATCGGAAATTGAAAAGCCATGTAGTTGAAACGCATCCAGGCCAAAAATATTCCACAGTCTGGAACCGCGCGACCGCTACGGTCGTAGGTTCGAATCCTGCCTCGGGCATGGATGTGTGTGATGTCCTTAGGTCAGTTAGGTTTGAGTAGTTCTTAGTTCTAGGGGACTAATGACCTTAGAAGTTAGGTCCCATAGTGCTCAGAGCAATTTGAACCATTTTGAACCAAAAATATTCGAAACCGACGGATGGTCGACTACAAATAGGGTAAGGAGCTTGGGAATATGTTTGTATGTCGCCTGGACAACGAACTGCCCATGAAGGGGAATGTAACCGTCGCCGTATTAGAATAAACCCTGAGAGGGAGGTGACATCGCAGGGGAGCCCAGGAGGGTATATGTCGCAATGTTAATCAGGGAGACGGTGGCCCCACTGTCGACCTGAAAACTGACATCCTCAGTAAGAAGGCGGAGCTTCCATGCTGATGGGTCCTCCAGCGGGACGACCTATTGCAGAGCATGTACTGCATCCTGAGGCCCAGTAGGGGGAACACGGGAGCGAGGTGGGTGACTACGACAAACAGATCGGATGTGGCCCTCCTTCTCACACAGCGTGCACGTTTTCCAGCAGTGCGGACAATCAGCTCTAGAGTGTGCGGTAAAGCACTGTGGGCAAGATAGAAGTGGGCTGCGCGACGGGCGACAATTGGTGACCGGAGGCCATAGAGACATCAGACAAAGAGGACTCCCGACAGCACTGGACTCTGTTGTCCAGGCCACGTCTACGCCGCGAGGGCGGAACCCGCAGAGACTAATCGATCGCCGCCACTTGCGGCCGCACCATGAGACGCTCGTTAGCCGCCTGAGCGATTGAGTGGGCAACGCGGACAATCTCTTCCAATGAGGGATTATAGAGTTTAAACGCCGCAGTGCGGACCTCAGTATCGGGATCCAGCTGAACCACCACGTCCCGGATCAGGGAATCTGCATGCGAAGCCTTACACTGCTAATTGGTGCATGTAAAATCGCATCGACAGCTGAGACCCTGGAAGTCCGTGACCCAGGAACGATATGATTGACCAGGTGGTTTAGGCCACTGCTGGAACTTCAGCTGAAAGGCGACCACATGGCAGCGCTGTGAATAATAGTTTGTCAGCAAAAAACGTATCTCCGGGAAGGAGAGCGCCACAGGATAGACAAGCTTGCCAACTTTCGAAGAAGAATGTGTCTGCGGAGGCCCAAGACAAAAACAACGACTTCTGCAAGGGGTCATCCGTGACTAAGAGAAGCCGCGAAATGTTGTTTCAGCCGATGTAAGTATGTTTCCCAGTCTTCTTTAGTATTAAATGGTGGGAACGAAGGCGGACGTGGGAAAGCATCGGACACCCGAGGACTTCTAAGCTGTTGTGGTAATGCGTCCCGGGCATCGACTTTGTCCGTTAGCAACCGCATCGACTTTTGTAAGATGTCTAACTGGAGATGCTGCTGCTGCATGAGCTGCTGCTGTTGTTCCAGAAGACAGACCAACTTAGCCTCCATGCTACAACTACTAACGTTTACTTCGTCGCCAAAATGTTTTAACCGCGACAGGAACGGTCGTGGAGTTGCCGCTAATGAAAACGCAGCGGGACGGAATGAGAGCAGCCCACGAACAAACCAGGACAAACGGGAATGGAAGGACAAGCACAACGACGGAGAACCGAGCAATACACCAAGATCAGCAACAAAGTACTAAGCAATGGGGTTACAAGAGATCAGGGTATGTCGCTATTGGTGCTGGGACCACGTGCTCCACAGTGGCGCCCTTACGTTAGACTCCGGGCCAGGAGCGCCCGCAGCCACAGGGTACGGCGCGATTGCTGCAAAGACCTCTAGTGGTCATCGAGTTCCATGCCATCTGGCGCGGATTCGAAACCCACGGTGCTTGGTACCAGATTACCGATTATAAAATCTCATGCAGATATGTCACGAAGTTGGAACCGGTAATGAGAGCACGTTTTGTTTCGTGTTGCAGATCAAATTTCACTTGCCAATGAAATGTTCCAAAATTTCAAGAGAATGTGGCGCACATCTTCAACAAACAAAGTAGGAGCAGTCGTTGTCCATGGTTTGTACATCTTCCAATACTGATACAACACTTCGCTATTTCTTTAATGGCACATAGTTTCGTTTATTCATTTACGCTGCATTTGTGAACAAAACGTAAATATGTTCAAAGCAAAGCGGTCTCTGACATAACCTACATACACTGATTTCCAAAATGAAAGAATAAACAGCTATGTCCCTGTATGGTGTCTAATTCACGGTATAATCATACAAAAGGTAAACAGATGTCCGTACAATCTTGTTCTGCACGGAACATGGCTTTCCGGTCAATGGAGAACCACGTCAACGATGACGCGAGGGCACCTATAAAACGGGGTAGCGTTGGCCAGGTAGTACCATATCCACAATCGCTGTGTATACAGTCACACGCGATGCAGTAGGCGCAAAGAAGGCGCCTGCCAGAATCTGTGCGGTGGGGTGTCATAAGAAGGATGGAAGCAAGACAGTTGCAAACTGATTTGATCCGAAGGCTTAATGTGAATCTTTCTGTTTTTTCTCGGATGTGGCGACGGTTAATAGAGACAGAAGACCAGGGAAGGGCCGACCAAGTGTGATATCAAAAAGAGAGGACTGTTATTTGGCCGTAATGGTACGACGGTACCGCCTCAGTACTGCACGGCAACGCGCATCTGACGTCGCAGCATCCACGAGACGACTTGTATCGAGACAAAAGGTGTACAGAAGGCTTCGGCTGAGTAGGCTTTACTGTCGCAGAGTTTCTGTACGTGTATTTCTGATGCGTCTTCACACGAGGGGAAGTCTGAAGTGGAGTCGCCAACATGCCACCTCGACGGTAAAACTGTGGGTAAATGTTCTTTTAGCTGATGAGTGCCGATTTGGTCTGGAGGATGATTCTCGACGCATTGGCATTTGGAGGGTACGTGAAATATGATATGGGAATCTAAACATTATGGAAATCCTGAATGGTGTGCGAAGCGATTATGTTGACCACTTATGTTGACCACTCGAAAACCTCTTCGTGAAATTGTACAGGTGAATCGCCAAGGTTTAACTGCTGTCAGGTATCGCGGCGAGATCTTGGGACCTCATGTGCGCTTGTTGCTATTAGGTGTGGGCCCAGACTTCGTACTGATTGTTGATAATTTTCGACCTCATAGAGCACGAGTGATTGATGTTTCCTTGGAAACGGAAGAAATAGCATGCATAGCGTGGCCTACTCACTCTCCCCTTTTGATCCCATAGAGCGTGTCTGGGATGCGCTAGGGAAACAGGCTGCATCACATCAGTTACCACCAACTCCTCTTCAACTCTCGCGAGCAGCTCTGCCGGAAGAATGGGCGTTATTGCCTCAACTTGATACTGATGGCATCACTCATAGCATTCTCACCGTTGTCAGGCCTGTTTTACAGCCAGAGCTGGTATCACCCCTCACTGCGCTCATTAACCAGAAGTCGGAATGTATGCGCAGATCCGTTAAGTTGGAAAACACTAAGAACATTTTTCTCTACCGTTATGCATGTCGCAATTGTTTATGTTCAGTGTTCTTTACGTTGTCCTTACTTTACTGTCACCTGTTTACTCTGTTTTTTTGGCAAAATATAAGCAACCTTGAAAAATGTCAGTTTTTTGCTGTAATTTTGGACAGCAGTGTATTAGAAACTACGCACACTGACATAATGAAAAATGCGTTACCAGTGTCAGCAGCATTTCAGAACCTCTTTTTCACTCTACTGTGCAGTACTTTACCGTACAGTTAGGCAGCATGCAGTGGAAGGGAGCGTGTGACAAACAATCGGTGCACGCCTTAAACTTGAAAGTTGTACGTACTGATGGTCGTAAGTGCGTACTATCAGAGATATGGCCCAAAGTTTTGCGAGATGTGATTGCTAGGGCCGATATTTTTCATGTGTTCTTTTTATCCCTTAAAATATGAGGTCGAGTTGACAATGTTTCCTTGTCAGAACAGCAGTGATAGCATGATACCCAACGTCCTACATTATTTGTTTGATGTTCGTCTTTCCTACAAATATGGTCCCTTTCGATTGTCTCTAGTTCCACAAACATGTCGTAGTATTTTAGATCTTGAGCCACTTAGTTTAACACAGAGAAATTCTTTGCTTCATACTTGATCACCCTACTTCGTTTTCAGTATCCCACCTAAACAGCCTCGCTGTCTTCCTTCCCTGTTTTCAGACAGTCCATGATGCACTTCTGTACAACGATATGTTAGATACGTACATTCTCAGTAAATTCTTCGCCATTGTAAGATTTATCTTTGATAACTAAGACGTCTTTGAGTGAGGAACACACTATTTACTAGTTCGGATCTGCTGCATATATCCTCCTGCCTACGGGTGTAGTGCGATATTTTGCCTGAAAGAGAGCAGCATTCCTTCACTTTTCCAAATTTTAGTTAATTTTATCACTAATATCGTTTTTGCTACTCCTAAAAACTTTCCTCTTTTTTCTTGTACACCATGTATAATTTATTCCTTCCGTTGCTTATCCGCTGTAGAGACTGACCTTTAGAGGAGAAAAAGGGCAGCCTTTTCTCACATTTTATAATGTGAACGCTTCTCTCTTCATTTTCCGTTCTTATGGCTCCCTGTTGCTTACTGTAGATATTGCAGTCGTCTTTTCCTACAGCTTATACCTATTTTCCAGAGAATTTCAAACGTCCCACAACATTTTACGTCGTTGAAAGATTTTTCTAAGTTTAAAAATCCTACAAAAGTGTTTTGCTCTGGCTTGAGTCTGCCATCCATTAACAAGCGTAACGTCATAACTACATCTCTGGCGCCTTAATAATCCCTGCAGGCTAATTGGTCGTCATCTAACAGAGTCTCAGTTTTATTTTTCTTTCTTCTTTTTATTATTCTTGTCAGAGTATTCGGTTAAGCTGACTGTGCGTCATTTCTTACGTTTATTGATTTCGATATCTTCGCGATAGCTTGGATGTCGAACCATTTTTGTGTACCTGACAGGGACCCCAACACGGCAACTTTGCCTATCAGAGACAAGTGCTACATCGACTGAGCCATCGAAGCACGACTCACGACCCGCCCTCGCAGCCTCATCTCCTCCAGTAACTCTCTCCTGCCTTCCAAACTCAACATAACTGGCGGTAATGGTGCTGCGGGAAAAATAATTTTGCGGAGAAATTGCTAGGCCTAGGGAACTGTTTGCAGAATTCATAGTGAAAATTCAGTTCGGAACGATCCAATAGTCAGTCGCTAAGCTGAGATATGTTTCTTCTGCAAGTTAAGCAGGAGAGTTCATGTAAAGTAACAAAGGTAGAAGGGAGATGCTGCAGCAGGTGAGCCGCAAAGTGCTGACTGCGAGTCGAGACCCAACAGCTCTGTCCGCAAAGCACTTGTCCATGAAAGACGAAGCTCTCAGTTTCGAGTCACGCTTAAGCACCCACTTTAATCTGCCATGAAGTTTCAAAACAGTCCACATTTTGCTGAAGAGTGACAATTCATTGTGGAGTGTAGATGATAAAGTTTGGAAACTTCCATACACTTTTGACACTGAAATAAATAATCCTTTGAATCACACTTCGCCCAATGATTCCAGAAATTCCGAAGGAAAGTTTTTTATATATTCCACTTTTTGTAAAAGCAAGTTTTCAAGTTTTTCAAACTCCTGCTTTCTTTCAATAATAATAATTCAGCCATTTCATTGTTCTGTTATTTATTTTTCTACACTATTACAGTTTTCGCTCAATAAGCTACTAAAACTGATTCGTGATATATATATATATATATATATATATATATATATATATATATATATATATATATATAGAACAACAGCCCCACCCACAACACAACAACACAACACCTGGCACAGCTATAGATATACTTCATCGTTGATGTATTTAGTACTGAGGCAGACATCGAGACAGTTTCAGTTAGTTTGGTGTACTGTTCTATTCTATTACGTGATTAGTGATTTTACTTCACCACCAGAGTAATATTAAAGCTGGCGCTCAGCTCGTCGATGACCTACGCTTGTCAAGGACAAGGGGAGAATAGACAAGCTTCCTCTCTGCCCCATACTAAGAACCATAAAACACTGAAATAAGATGAAAAACAACGGTAAAAACTAGAGTTAGAAAAACGAAGTGATAATCGAACACGAGAACAGGTATTTTTCCTTATACTGCCTCATTTCAGCTTCCATAATATTTTACATACCACGCCACCAATTATAAAAAGTCGCTGTTCAGTCAATGAATTTAATGCAGCTTAGTTGACACATACGAAGATAAGGACATGGATATCCTGAAGTGTGATATCTTATTAGTAAGTTAATGAATGTATATTTCAGCTAAAGGACATATCATAGTTTCTCTGACTTATTAAATTATTGAATTTTAATTCCCGTAATTCAATACTAATACGGTTTTGTAGCCTGTTACAACGAATTAAAGCTATTATATCAGACACTTCTGATTTCTATTGAGTGTTGGGAAGCGCTAATGAGGGGTAACAAAGGGAAATAATAAACAGAAAAATCCTGTTTGTCCCGGGACTGCCAGGTTCAGGTTACTGTAGCAGGATGCAACAAAGAAAATATTTGTAGTTGGTGTGATGAATGGCAGCTACCTCCAAATGTAGAAAAATGGAACTTAATGCTACCATAATGTTAAACTATACCATAAGAAATGAGCTGCGTGACACAGTCAGGTCGGTTAATTATCTAGGAATAACGTTGAGAAGCAATGTGAAATAGAGTTAGCATGTAAAGATTCCAGTAGAAAAGGCGAATGGTCGACTGCGGTTTGTGGAGAGAACGTCCGGAAAGTGTGGTTCTTCTGTAAAGAAGACCGCTAAATCTACATCTACATCTACATTTATACTCCGCAAGCCACCCAACGGTGTGTGGCGGAGGGCACTTTACGTGCCACTGTCATTACCTCCCTTTCCTGTTCCAGTCGCGTATGCTTCGCGGGAAGAACGACTGTCTGAAACCCTCCGTGCGCGCTCTAATCTCTCTAATTTTACACTCGTGATCTCCTCGGGAGGTATAAGTAGGGGGAAGCAATATATTCGATACCTCATCCAGAAACGCATCCTCTCGAAACCTGGCGAGCAAGCTACACCGCGATGCAGAGCGCCTCTCTTGCAGAGTCTGCCACTTGAGTTTATTAAACATCTCCGTAACGCTATCACGGTTACCAAATAACCCTGTGACGAAACGCGCCGCTCTTCTTTGGATCTTCTCTATCTCCTCCGTCAATCCGATCTGGTACGGATCCCACACTGATGAGCAATACTCAAGTATAGGTCGAACGAGTGTTTTGTAAGCCACCTCCTTTGTTGATGAACTACATTTTCTAAGGACTCTCCTAATGAATCTCAACCTGGTACCCGCCTTACCAACAATTAATTTTATATGATCATTCCACTTCAAATCGTTCCGCACGCATACTCCCAGATATTTTACAGAAGTAACTGCTGCCAGTGTTTGTTCCGCTATCATATAATCATACAATAAAGGATCCTTCTTTCTATGTATTCGCAATACATTACATTTGTCTATGTTAAGGGTCAGTTGCCACTCCCTGCACCAAGTGCCTATCCGCTGCAGATCTTCCTGCATTTGGCTATAATTTTCTAATGCTGCAACTCCTCTGTATACTACAGCATCGTCCGCGAAAAGCCGCATGGGACTTCCGACACTATCTACTAGGTCATTTATATATATTGTGAAAAGCAATGGTCCCATAACACTCCCCTGTGGCACGCCAGAGGTTACTTTAACGTCTGTAGACGTCTCTCCATTGATAACAACACGCTGTGTTCTGTTTGCCAAAAACTCTTCAATCCAGCCACACACCTGCTCTGATATTCCGTAGGCTCTTACTTTGTTTATCAGGCGACAGTACGGAACTGTATCGAACGCCTTCCGGAAGTCAAGAAAAACAGCATTTACCTGGGAGCCTGTATGTAATATTTTCTGGGTCTCATGAACAAATAAAGCGAGTTGGGTCTCACACGATCGCTGTTTCCGGAATTCATGTTTATTCCTACATAGTAGATTCTGGGTTTCCAAAAACGACATGATACTCGAGCAAAAAACATGTTCTAAAATTCTACAACAGATCGACGTCAGAGATATAGGTCTATTGTTTTGCGCATCTGCTCGACGTCCCTTCTTGAAGACTGGGACTACCTGTGCTCTTTTCCAATCATTTGGAACCTTCCGTTCCTCTAAAGACCTGCGGTACACGGCTGTTAGAAGGGGGGCGACCCCTTATTGAGTAGTGATCGAATGTTTGGGATACGCAGCAGGTCGAATACAAGGAAGACATCAAAGAAATTTGGAGACGAGATGCTAGACTTATTACCGGTAGTTTTGAAAAACACGTAAGTGTTACGGAGATGCTCCGGAACTCATGTGGGAATCCGTGGAGGGAGGCGATGTTCATTTCGAGGGCCGAGGGCCACTGCTGAGATGATTTAGAGAACCGGCACTGGAAGCTCGGTGCAGAATGATTCTACTGCCGCCAATGCACATTTCGTGTAAGATCCAGGAAGACAAGGTTACAGAAATTAGTTTTCGTACGGAGACATATAGATAGTCGTTTCTGGAAGAGGGTGCCTTCTGCCACTCACCATATGATTGCTTTCGCAATGCAGATGTAAATGTAAATCTAATTTCTTTATAGTCAGTGAGTGTGCCAGCAGACTGCTGCTCTGCTGTAGGGTGCTACAGGAAATACCACACTTATGGGAAATTAAGTTCTCTTAACTACTCAAATTTTATAATTCTTTTTATAATTCCACTGGTGTATTACTATTGAAAAGTCTTTATTAATCTACGTCTAGATCAGCTAAATAACTTAAGTATGTTCCAAGGTAGTGATAACTTTCTCCTTGTTCTAGTATCATGTGATAAATAACAATTTTCGAATTTATATGTTTGGCACCTGTAAATTTCTTAGACCCTACTGTCGTCTGATCAGTAGAGAATTTCTTATTGTGTTCTTGACATAATCAGATTAGAATTTCTTATTATGTTCTAGACATAATCAGCTTAGCTTGTGAACAGCGTTTCTTGTTTTACCTTCATAATTATATATAGGATAATTTAGATACGATTTAACAATTTTTGGGGCCACGTTTCTTGTGCTAAAAAGGGGGAAAAATTCCATATAAAAAGTCTCCAAAAATCATTCATTTCCGATTTGTTAATGAAAGATTTCATTAAACGCCTTTCAAGATACCGCCTAAAACCATTATGGCATCCAGTCAACGAAGGATTTTACTCGTTGTATCCAATCGTAGATGACAATCTGATACCGTGGAGATTTGTTTGTATTTATCGTTCGTTATCTGATATTATTCTGTCCCACAAAATAAGAAGAAACATGTGGTTTGTGTATGTTGGGACTCTAATACAGTTTAATTCTTTGATTCGAGATGCATTCGCTGACAGATGGAGGGGGGCCTGCACGTCGTTCCGAACTCAAACCGTTTTCAGTTTTGTCTCTGGAGCACATCAAACAACTGCTCTATGTAGCAGACGGCACAGATGCCGAAAGTCTTCATCAACGTGTTATGGAAGCTGAGAAACCATGTAGTGTTAGAAAGGGTACGCCGAGTGCACGCATTTGTGGGAACAAGAGAGGACATTCTGAACGTTTGTTATTAGTTTTTGAGCTGATGATGCTTTGAGTTTGACAAAATGTAACTGATTATTAGAAAATTGTTGTATCCATACATTCATTTAGTATTTTAGGGATTTTGAGTTGTTATTAATACGAACCAGCAAACGAACAGCGTGTGAACGAAGAGGAAGATGTCATTCACTTGGTAGAACTTTACTCTTTAAGACGAACATGAGGAATTTCTGTACGTATCTGTATACTACATACGAAATAATGAGGGAATTACGTGTGTACGGCTTCTATCAATTGCAACGAATTCAGCATGTGCGAGAAAGAGATAAATTTTATTTTTACGTAATTACAAATCGTCATTTTTGCCTCATGACGGTATCAATAACATTCGTAACTCATGTTGGTGGTCCGACGAAAACATTTGTAGAGACATATTTTGATGAACGCATCTCAGAAAATTATGATGTGATATGATAAATAACCTGTCGATTGGATCTGTTATGTTACCGCGTCTTCTAATGGGCACCGTTATCTAGACTTCTTTTGATAACGAGATTCAGACATCTTTGGAAGAGCTTTGGAAAGTAAGAGGGGCATGTTCTTCCAGCGGGACTGAAGCCTAACACATTCTAATCGTCAGGTGACATATCTAAACCTAGCCTTCTCCGAAAGGTGGATTCGGAGAATGGGCCACTTTTATTGGCCACAAAGGTCATCGGATGTCACTGTGGATGGTTGAAAGGTGTAATTAACGTAGAGACATACTGAGCATTTTTATAAAGATTGCTGCCCTAATTAAAGAACTTCAAGACTAGCTACGACGAACTACTCGTGGTTTTGTCGTGTGTGTTGAAGTCACAAATTTTTTTTGTCCTTTTCACCCTAATATCGCAGCAACCCGAGAGTGTGGATGAGAGAACCACAGCTGAGCGTCTGAGAGGGAATTCCAAGTTGCTGCGTTTTCCTGATGACAAGGGAAAAGCAGTCGAAAACCTTTGTCGGAGTTGGTTATCGGATGTACCTACAGGGTGGTCGATTGACAGTGACAGGGCCAAATATCTCACGAAATAAACATCAAACGGAAAAACTACAAAGAGCGAAACTCGATCTAGTTTGAAGGAGGAAACCAGATGGCGCTATGGTTGGCCCTATAGATGGCGCTGCCGTAGGTCAAACGGATATCAACTGCGTTTTTTTTTTAAATAGAAACCCCCATTTTTTATTAGATGATCGTGTAGTATGTAAACAAATATGAATGTCTTAGTTGGACCACTTTCTTCGCTTTGTGATAGATGGCGCTGTAACAGTCACAAACGTATAAGCACGTGGTATCACGTAACATTCCGCCAGTGCAGACGGTGTTTGCTTCGTGATACATTACCCGTGTTAAAATGTACCGTTTACCAATTACGGAAAAGGTCGATATCGTTTTGATGTATGGCTATTGCGATCAAAATGCCCAACGGGCGTGTGCTACGTACGCTGCTCGGTATCCTGGATGACATCATCCAAGTGCCCGGACCGTTCGCCGGATAGTTACGTTATTTAAGGAAACGGGGAGTGTTCAGCCAGATGAGAAACGTCAACCAGGACCTGCAACAAATGATAATGCCCAAGTAGGTGTTTTAGCTGCTCTCGCTGCTAATCCGCACATCTGTAACAGTTAAATTGCGCGAGAATCGGGAATCTCAAAAACGTCGGTGTTGAGAATGGTACATAAAAAAAAAAATGGTTCAAATGGCTCTGAGCACTATGCGACTTAACTTCTGAGGTCATCAGTCGCCTAGAACTTAGAACTAATTAAACCTAACTAACCTAAGGACATCACACACATCCATGCCCGAGGCAGGATTCGAACCTTCGACCGTAGCGGTCGCTCGGCTCCAGACTGTAGCGCCTAGAACCGTACCGCCACTCCGGCCGGCCAATGGTACATCAACATAGATTGCACCCGTACCATATTTCTATGCACCAGGAATTTCATGGCGACGACTTTGAACGTCGTATACAGTTCTGCCACTGCGCACAAGAGAAATTACGGGACGACGACAGATTTTTTTGCACGCTTTCTATTAAGCGACGAAGCGTCATTCACCAACAGCGGTAACGTAAACCGGCAAAATATGCACTACTGGGCACAGGAAAATCCACGACGGCTACGACAAGTGGAACATCAGCGACCTTGGCGGGTTAATGTATGGTGCGGCATTATGGGAGGAAGGATAATTGGCCCCAATTTTATCGATGGCAATCTAAATGGTGCAATGTATGCTGATTTCCTACGTAATGTTACACCGATGTTACTACAAGATGTTTCACTGCATGACAGAATGGCGATGTACTTCCAACATAATGGATGTCCAGCACATAGCTCGCGTGTGGTTGAAGCGGCATTGAATACCATATTTCATGACAGTTGGAGTGGTCGTCGAAGCACCATACTATGGCCTGCACATTCACCGGATCTGACGTTCCCGGATTTCTTTCTGTGGGGAAACTTGAAGGATATTTGATATCGTGATCCACCGACAACGCCTGACAACATGCGTCAGCGCATTGTCAATGCATGTGCGAACATTACGGAAGGTGAACTACTCGCTGTTGACAGGAATGTCGTTACACGCATTGCCAAATGCATTGAGGTTGACGGACATCATTTTGAGCATTTATTGCATTAATGTGGTATTTACAGGTAACCACGCTGTGACAGCAAGCGTTCTCAGAAATGATAAGTTCACAAAGGTACATGTATCACATTGGAACAACCGAAATAAAATGTTCAAATGTACCTATGTTCTGTATTTTAATTTAAAAAAACCTATCTGTCACCAACTGTTCGTCTATAATAGTGAGCCAAATGGTTGTGACTATTACAGCGCCATCTATCACAAAGCGAAGAAAGTGGTCCAACTAAAACATTCATATTTCTTTACATAATACACGAATATGTAATAAAAATTGGGGATTTCTATTTAAAAAAACGCAGTTGACATCCGTTTGACCCATGGCAGCGCCATCTAGCGGGCCAACCATAACGCCATCTGGTTTCCCCCTTCAAGCTAGACAAGTTTCGTTCTGTGCAGTTTTTTGGTTTGATGCTGATTTCGTGAGATATTTGGTCCGATCACGATCAATGGATCACCCTGTATAGTTATTTCTGGGACAAGACCTTGGAGTCAACCTTTAACTTAATATTTGCGTTTTGTTACAGCCTCCTATGAGTATTTGCTTGGATTACAATTTTACGGCTGTATTTCGGGTATCAATAAAACTTTAATAGATGTTACATGAAGGGGTGTGTTCGTAATAATCCGCGCTACCTCCTCTTAAAATTTTTCCAGTTCCCCTTGAAACACACTGTACCATAAACTGTCACTAGAATTGGTAGATAAGATTCAATTCTTTAGATTTTCTGCAAAATCCAGTTTTCTCCTGACTGATGATACAGTAATCAGACTCTGTATATTTTCGTCAACATTTTGTTTTCCAAATTTTATATTAGGAGCGAAGTTGTTCTCGTAGCTGCCTTGGCCCAATAAAATTCGCTCCTCTGAGCAGCTTTGCAGAATGCAACAGCACCGAATTAGAAGCTGTTTCCCACGTAGACATTAGTAATGAGTACATCATAAAGTGCATTAGTGAGTAATTGGAGTGAGGCGATGGAAGCGAGCCATGGGAATGAATCTGGTTATCTATACGTGAGAGACCCACCAATACTCAGGTACGACGTCTAAAACTTTTCTCTTCTAATTATTAGAGTCCACCTTTGTATAGTAGAGGCTGGGAAGTGCCTAAATTGTTTATAAAGCTTTGATACTACAATACCACTATGCAGTACACCCGTTAAATCTGAAAGTAAAAGAAAATTATTCAGCTACCATCACGATCGAGTAGTACGAAGTTGTAGGTAATAGGCAGGGCATATTTGATCATCACTCGGAGATACGTTGTAATCTTTGTTCTTTGTACTAGCCCTATTAACCATATTTTCGAGTTTTAGTACATTTTGTGACGAACTCTATTAATTATTTAATTATAAACTGCTTTATGTTGTCCGTTAATAAACGCACAATAGTAAAATCTCACAATTAATTTCAAATATGTTAGTTGCCCGCCTAGGTTATGAAACGTCCTCTTAGAAAAACTTATTACTGATTGTGCTGGTAAACCCCTTACGTTATTTGATTTTCAAACAGTTCAAAAGAACGGTTCAAATGGCTCTGAGCACTATGGGACTCAACATCTTAGGTCATAAGTCCCCCTAGAACTTAGAACTACTTAAACCTAACTAACCTAAGGACATCACACGCACCCATGCCCGAGGCAGGGTTCGAACCTGCGACCGTAGCAGCCTCGCGGTTCCGGACTGCAGCGCCAGAACCGCACGGCCACCGCGGCCGGCTTCAAACAGTTCAGCAGAACTGTACGTACTCAGACATTTCTCTCTTTACTTATTCTGATCATCACTAAACTGACACACAATATTTTTAGCGCAACGCAGTCTGACTTTTAATAATCCCTACAAAAGAATGGCCCTGACTAACAATAACCTATACCTTCCATGAATCACTTACCTGACAAAAATCTTCATTATTCAAACCACTGCAATACAGCGAGCGCCAATACTGCCAGCTAAATAGAAGATTCTAACTACTTAAGTCACTAACTACTGATAGGCATAGTTAGCAAATAATGATTTTGATAGAGAACAAACAATGTATTTACCTTAATAGGGTTCAAAAGTCATAATATATATATATATATATCAGTTCATGACATCCAATCTTACAAATTTACTGTCTCTGATTGACACACGTCCAGATGATTCCACCATCTCTCTCCCCATATCCACCACTGCTGGCGGCTCACCTCCAACTGCGCAACGCTACGCGCTGTTAACAGCCAACTGCCCAACACTACAATAGCGAACAACAATGCAAACCAGCCACAGGCTACACACAGCACAGCCAGTGATTTTCATACAGAGCGCTACGTGGCGTTACCAATATAAAAACCTAAACAGCCTACTTACAAGGTCAGCTGCTTGCATCTCGAATTCATGACAGTGACTACAATCAACAGAGACCTACGGAAAACAGCCAGGAGGAATTTGTATGCGTCGATTCATTAAGATGACTTAGGCAAATGTTAAATTTGACAGTCTCGAGTGGGAAGTTACAACTAGCCTGTACTGCTTTCTAGGGACACGTGGGTAAACTGAGCAACACTTACGGATGTTTGGTTCCTACAGGCCCTGTACAATACACACTTACATTCGGTTCGTGAAGCGGAGCTCGGTTCAGCAGGGCGTTCGAGTGGCCCGCCGTAACAGGAGTAGTGTTGAGGGTCGGTCAGATCTCGCCGCCCCGGGCGCCAGCAGTGGTAGGTCACCCGCACTCCATGCCGTTAGAGGCCAAGAAGCTGCGGTGAGATGTGGTGTGGTGCAGTGCGGTGTGGTGTGGTGTGGTGTGGTGTGGTGGGCGTGTCCCCGGCGCAGAGTGGCTGCGGCCGCGGGGCGTTACGTCGGCTCCAGGCCGCCGTGCATCAGCGCCGGTCACGCCCCGAACGCTCTTAGCCCGCTGCTCTGGCCGGCGCTGCTGGAGAGCCGTTACCGCTACCTGCCGCACTCCGACGCGTACACTTGTCCGAAGGCTGCAACGAGGAAACTGCTACTTACGACACTTACACAAGCAGTTAATGTCTCGAAACAAAAGCAGATGGTGGGAGTGGCAGTGCGGTAGTATTTGCTTGCCCATATCCACCGGAGGATCTATGGCACCCCGTCACCCCAGCGATATTAAAGTGACTCGAAGAGCAGTGTCAATATTGTTTTCGTGACACATTAACATGCTAGAGAAACCTAAGTAACCACAATTAGGTATCACGCTAAAATTGTGCAACACAGCTTCTAGTCTTCACAATGTTCCCCTCTCGGTGAGGAAGAGAGTCCAAAAGTTACAAGCTGCATCTATAACCAGCAGAAACCAGTCATTGATGATGAGGTGCCTTAGAGCCTCCATATTGTTGGGCTGATGCTTGCTACGTATCATTCGCTCTTCCAAATAGCCACAGAATTTATCCATGTTATTAATATCGCCGGCCGTTGTGACCGTGCGGTTCTAGGTGATTCAGTCTGGAACCACGCGACCGCTACGGTCGCAGGTTCGAATCCTGCCTCGGGCATGGATGTGTGTGATGTCCTTAAGTTAATCAGGTTTAAGTAGTTCTAAGTTCTAGGGCACTGATGACCTCAGATGTTAAGTCCCATAGTGCTCAGAGCTATTTGAACTATTTCTTATTAATATCGAGTACTCAGCAGAAAAAGCCCAGTGGTATAGCTAGCATGAGTGTTCGTCAAAGTGGTGTCTGCAACCCTGTAGCAAATCATCACGAAGGTGCTGGCCGCGGTCGTCTCGTGGTTCTAGGCGCAACAGTCTGGAGCCGCGCAACCACACCAGACGTTAAGGGGTATATCTTTCGGTCTCTTCCATTATTCCTTCAGCTCAAGGCGTCGGGAATATTGTCTGCCAATCAGCATTGCTCTTCTAAAACGGGAGAATGACGTTTCGTTTAAGGCGACCAATCCGAAAACCTGTAGCATTGGCGTTTGGCGTTTGCTGTCTCCCTGTGAAAATCTCTGAAACTGCGTGCTATGTGTAAAGAATACGTAGGCTGGCCGCTCCCACACAATGTAGCGCAATTTGCGTTTAAGCCGAACACGGGGTTGTTCCCCCCTTTCACTCAGGCCCATGCCGTCCGCTACACGGGCGGTCACCGGCCGACATAGGCTGGGTCCTCTGAAGGGACCAGCGTCCCGTTGTGCGGTTTCTCTCCCAAACTAAAAGCTTCTGTGACTGTCTTGTCTGGAATGTATGTGTGTATGCCAGCCTCGAGTATTTAAACCACAGTGCACTTACTTGTTACTGCATATCGTTTACGTGAATTCATACAACATTGACTTTATCTTATCGAGTTTCGGTTCGAATGAAGTGTCTTGATGTGCGGAATACGATTGTGAGGGCGGAATATGTAAGCAATGAAAGTCAGGAGACCACGACGTCTTACACACGTAAAAAATCATTGTATCTCGCTTTTTCCACTTCGAATGGTTCAAATGGCTCTGAGCACTATGGGACAACATCTGAGGTCATCAGTCACCTAGAACTTAGAATTACTTAAACCTAACTATCCGATGGACATCACACACATCCATGTCCGAGGCAGGATTCGAACCTGCAACCGTAGCGTTTCACCTGTTCCAGACTGAAGTGCCTAGAACCCCTGGGCCACAATGGCCGGCTTTTCCACTTCGAGAAATTCTATGAATGTGTCCTGGTTTTTCTTTCATTACTTTCTATTTCATTATCAGCTTTAGCGTCAGAACTGTCTCTTTGATGGCCTTACCTTTTCTCAAGCCAACTGAGCTTCATCTAACAGATCTTTGATTTTCTTGTCCATTGTTCTGTGTATTATTTTCGTCAGCAGCTTGCTGATATGCGATAATTTTGGCACCTGTCGGCTCTTGCAATCTTAGGAATTGAGTTGATGTTCTTCCAAAAGTCAGATAGCATATTGTCACTCCCAAACATTTTACACGGCCAAGTGAATAAACTTCTTACAACCGGTTCCACAATGAGTTTATAAATTCCGAAGGAATGTTACCTTCTGCCTTATTCGATTTTATGTCTTCCGAAGCTCTTCTAAATTGAGATTCTATTACCGGAACTCCTATTTTTTCCCTATCGGGTCACGTTTTCTCTTCTATCACATCAGACAATTTTTCTTCCTATTACGGCCCTTCAGTATACTCTATCCACCTATCCCCTCTCTCCTCTGCACAGCCGAATTCCCGTTGCACTCTTAATGTTACCGCCCTTATGCTTAATTTCATCGAAGATTCATTTGAATTTCCTATATGCTGACTGCGTCCTCCCGAAGAACATTTGTTTTTCGATTTCTTCTAATTTTTCATGCTGCCATGTCGTCTTAGTTTCCATGCCCTTTCTGTCTATTTCATTCCTCAGTGACTTGTCTTTCTGTATTCCTAAACTTCCCTGAACATTTCTGTATTTTCTTCTTTCGTCGATTACCTGAGGTATTTCATCACTTATCCATGGTTTCTTCGCAGTTACCTTCCTTGTACTTAGGTTCTTCTCTCCAACTTCCGTGACTGAGCATTTTTGAGAGGTTCGTTCATCTTCAGCTGAATTGCCTACTGAACTATTGATTAACGCAGTATCTGCAACCTCAGAGAACTATAAGCAAGGATGTAGCCAAAGGGGGTGGGGGGTCATTGGTGTGTGGACCCCTTATCACCTAGGTGCTATTACACACGACCGACTTGCCATGTAGTGAAATTCAAAGATTTTTTAAATTCAATCGCACAACAAAAGATGGATACACATTTTCGATAGCCAACAAGCCGAACGGTAAATTTGAGCTATCTATACAGCCATAGCACTGTCGGCTATCGTCCACCCCTCTTTTTGCCAAGACCAGTTGCTGGTCTTGCTTGAGCTCAGTTGTTTTCTTACTTAGTTCAGTTTTTTGTTAGCGTTGAATTTAGTGTAAGTTCCAGCGTTCACAGGGTTCGTGCCGTTTGCTGTTGTGGTAGTTTCTGACTATGGTTAAGTTGGTAACAAGAAAGAAGAGGAAACCCGATTTTTATTCGTCACCTAGCGCTATTTTAGATTAAAAGTATTTATCTACTACTATAATAGGCAAAATATATGTCTATAGCTGTTTAACGTTAGCACTGGACTCATTATTTAGAGGCTAGTAGAAATTTGGGGTTGCAGTATTTCAGTATTTCACAAGGCACCAGATCTGTAAATATCATTACGTATAACTTTAAATTAACATCAGTGCTTAAAAATACACTTGAATTTATCTTTGTCGCCCAAAAATCACGATGATCAACGAAAATATCGCCCAAAAGATGCTGGTTGCATTTCTTTAAGTAAATTTCTCCTAAGTCTACCGTTAGTAGCCCAAATGGCAAAATGTCGTCCGATCTAGTCATCCGGGCGGTATTCAGTTATAAGAACCAGTCCAGATACGAAAAGAAACGACGGGGAGGGTTTGTGGTGAGCGGAATGGATATGTGATCACGCCTATTGCCATAGTTTGTTCGTCTCTAATTTTTTTTCTTTTTTTCAGCCCGTTGCCGACTGCACTTTTCATCCCTTCCTCCCTCTTTCGTCCAAAATCTAGTTACTCTAATAACTGACGCCAGCGAATCTATGCACAATTAAATGTTAAAAGATACAGCATTCACGCACCAACAAATGGCTAAATACGCACAATTGAAGGAAAATATATATTATGCCAGACATCAAAATTTATTTTACTCAAAAACAATTTTATTTAAAAACAATATACAATAACCAGTTTTCCCAATTCTCCAACGACTTGGGATAGCTCTACGTGTTGAGCCGCTGAGCTAGCAGTACCTGTATTCGGGAGCCGAAGTGGCTTGAGTCCATCCGCCGGCAACCTTGAAAATGGTTTTCAGTGGTTTCCCGCCTTCAGTTTAAGCAAATGCCAAGGTCGGTCCGCCACAGCCATTCCTTCCGAATACCTTTCTTTCCTAACAGATTCTACATACCTTAAAGATGTGGTCCCTCTACTTAAATGAAAAGAGCTGCATCGCTGGCGATCCGAGCACCTCTTCGGAGGCTCCCGGCACAAACAACAGTGTGATAACAAACGAAATACTCCACATTTAGACTCATGCATTTTTCTGACGGGACATTCTCTAATGCAGGAAATGACCCTTCGCATTCGGCAAGAAGGGACAGATGCATACTTAAGTGAGAAAATTTTGGGAAAGTCAAAGTCTGGACAATTCTAGTTCCTGTGTATTTTCGGCACCAAAAATTGTTCTACATTCTCTGCCGAACAGAGATCTGTTTATTCCCAAAGTCCTGTCTGTAATAACGACAGTGTCCCAAAAAATTTGTTCTTGTCCATTCGTGATCACTTCTTCAACTCAAATCCAGACCTTGAAGGGTGAAGGTAGACTGGTACATAACTACTTCATAGAGCTTCGCCAAAGTACAGCATTCCTAACTAATAATTGCCGAATTAAATGATTTATTGTTCTTTGTGGCAATTTTCAGAATACAGAGTACTTGCATATCCCATTTATTTGTGCATTGGTTCTTCCTGGTTAGCCTGTTAAACTTCCGCCTACTTTTCATCACTGCTAAATTGTGATCTGCATCTATATCTGCTGCGGGGTACGTCTTACAATTCAATGTGTGATTTAGGAATCTCTGCCTGGCCTTCATATAGTTTCATTAAAACTTCCTGTGTCCCCGGCCTTTACCAAGCATACCTCCTCCTCTTGTAATTGTTGAACGCAGGATTTGCTATTACCATACTCAATTAGTCTTCCTCCTCTCCCACTCCTACTACCAAGGCCATATTCTCCCGTAACCCTTTCTTCTACTGCTTTCACCTACAACCGTATTCCAGTCTCCACGACTATTACATTTCATATGGCTTTGCGTAATGAATTAGCCATTGAATATCCCCATAAACTTTCTCTATCGACTCATCTCCGCTGAGGGCGTCGCCATGTGAACCTAAACTGGAGCTACGATCTTCTGGGTTGTTAGGCAGCGTCGTATTTCTTCAAACCATCGAATTTTTGGCCCCTCTGCTGGGATCTTTCTGAGGATCTTGTAGTGTCCACTGCAGAGTGCCCAATCAACAGTGGACATCACAAGATTGTGAAGATCGCAGCAGAGGTGTCGAAACGTAGGTTGTTTGAATAAATATGACGGGACTTCACGACCTAGAAGAGTTGAACTTCAGTGACAACTGCTGCGAAAGCCCGAAAAGCCCTGACACAGAACTGTTCACAGTAACTCATTCTCTGTCCTACCGTCGTATTCATACCAAATCCTACTGCTGTTATATCAATTTTTGCTGTTACTGTTATTACCTTATATTCGTCTGACAATAAATCCTTCTCTTCTATCCATTTCACTGCACTATGAAGGATTACATCAAGAATCTCATCTCTTTTTTAGTATAGAATTACTTCAAATTAATTGTCTTTTCCGAATATGCGCCATGTTGTTAAAAAATATTTAAAATTGTCTAAGAAAAATTTAATGAAACGTGTGCGAACAGTAAATTCAGACCAGCTATATCAGAGAAAGCAGCCTGTTACTGAAAGGAATCGGGGAATTGTAATTTCATATATTTTAAGAGAAAAACAAGGAGCGAAGCTTCTCTCAGATAACTGAAACACACTTATTCTCTTGTCTCAATTGAACTGAGCAGACGTATTTTGCGTAAGTATCTTTGTAGTAGACACAAGTATTCTTCCTAAGTGTCTCTGTAATAGGAATAGATTTAATTGATGTGCTAAAACTGGTTATATTCTTGTTTACATTTTAAGTAAATATTCTCCTGCAGTTAAAATTTTGATTTTATTCTGATTATTTGAGGATCAATTAACAGTGACTTGCGATCTTGCCATTTTCTCTGAACTGTGAATCTGCTGGTCTCGGTTGTACCAAGTACAGGTACGACAGAAGTAATAGTGGTTTCATTTAAAAAGTTTCTATTTACAAAACATCTTCTGTGGTATTTGTGTTTCTTTACATAATCTCCTCTTTACCTTCTTGCTAGCAGTGGTTGGTGTCGACCGGCTTCCTTTCACATCAGCAGTTCGCAGTTTTTGGCATTTTGCGCTGTTTCCTGGACTGCACTATTCACAGTTGACTTTCTTAACTGATTTTCATTCATCAGTGCCACAGTGTTTATCAACCTGAAACCATGGTACTTTATTCATAAAGCCTTTCGCAGACTGCAAACTGAGTATAATAATCACAGAGTATAAACTTGTGGACAAACTGTCTTGAGCGACTATTCCTGAACTTTTCACAGTAACCACACAACAGTGCGTAAAGATTGTCATAGAGTTGTAGAGTTTGAAGTTGGCACATATTTTGCATGCTACTCCACCAAAAAGGAGAGACTTTCCTACCAAAATAGCATACGATCTTACTCTCTTTAATTTCAACGACCCAGTGTAATTCCTACGTGGTGCTTTACAAGCAACACTTACGACACTTCATGTTCACCGAAATGAAACGACACGTGTACCTCTTGAATAGGTAAATAAAACATTTCAAAATAATGCGATGTCTGGTTGGCTGATGTCAGGGTCTCCCAGTGGAAATATCTCCCTTTCGAACTCATGGACTTACTCAGCTCCGTCCTGCAGTACCTGCCCACCAAACGCAGTGAAATGACCGGTGCTCCGATAAGTAACACAGTTCTAATCTTCCTCAAACGTCGGCTCACAGCACTAAACAGCAGAGTTCAAATGGCTCTGAGCACTATGGGACTTAATATCTGAGGTCATCAGTCCCGTAGAACTTAGAACTACTTGAACCTAACTAACCTAAGGACACCACACACATCCATGCCCGAGGCAGGATTCGAACCTGCGACCGTAGCGGTCGCGCGGTTCCAGACTGAAGCGCCTAGAACCGCTCAGCCACACCGGCCGGCAAACAGCAGAGTAAAAGATACCTTGTCTATTGTTAATTAGTAAGTAAAATATAAAATAGTAAAATTTTGAGGCAAATGAAAGTACGTATCATTACAACAAACCGAAAATTAACTTAGTAAGAAGAATATATATCATTTTCCATCTATACGAAGTTCTGACTTAATAATATTTGTCATTTCCTTCTTTACGTGAGAGTACAGTATTAGAGACTATTTTAAAAACAAGAAAATAAAAAAACATTGTCTTATTATATGGCTTACAAGACACACAACTATATGCTCTATGAGTCCAATGAAATTAATGTTGGAATCAATAAACAGAAAAATACCTGAAGAAGCAAGACATCAATTTTTGTCTAAAAGAACGTTTTGTATCATTATCGAGCGGTATTTCCTTAATCTTTGATCAGCAATTTTTTTTTCGGGTCATCAGTCTTCTGAGTGGTTTGATGCCACCCGCAACGAATTCCTCTCCTGTGCCCACCTCATCCCAGAGTAGCGCTTGCAGCCCACTCTCTCAATTATTTTCTGGATATAGTCCAATCTCTGTCTACCTCTACAGTTTTTGCCTCCTACAGCTCCCACTATTACCATGGAAGTCATTTGCGATGTCTTAAGAGATGTCCTATCATCACCCCCCCCCCCCCCCCAATGTCCTTGACAGTGATAATACGAGGCGCCAGTAATCCGGTGACTCGTGTATGGAAGAGTGTGCGTTCTCCTAATGTTAGTGTAGAATGGAAACGGTGTGGAGGAAGGTACATGTGCAACATGCTTATTTTCCTATGTGATGGTAATCTGTCAGGCGTAGCGTAATTCAATGTTTCTTGTTCACCTACGAACCTACGTATGTGACAAATCGCTACTCGGTAACACAATTATTATTAATAAGCAACACCTGACAAACTATACTTGCTGTCTCATACAGTCTTCTTGTTGGAGATGTATAATTCCACAAAAAACCAAGGCATGTATCTAACGAGGGATATTGAAAATGTTACTTGGTATTTCCAAGAATGACAGTAACTATTACGAGTATTTTAGCAACTGAACCCAATTTCATTTAGCGAAGTTTCTGAATGACAGATGAGTAAGGCTCTTGGGCAATTTCAACAGATAACAAAGGGCAGTAGAAGAACATTGTGATATTCTTCTGATGTCGAGCTGTCGAGGAGTTATTGACAGCAGCTGAAAATAATACTTCGTGGAAGTAAATAAACTGCTATATCTTAACAAGGAAAGAAATGCAAAGGAAAATATGACTTGGCTACAGTGACTGATCAGCTAGGATGAAGACGTCAAAGAATTTTTCTTTGGCAGATCCGGGATCGCCAGGGAAGGGAGTCGGGGGTTTATTTTCTTCTGCTGGCGGCAGACGTTCTTTTGAACAACGTCCGTATGTGCAGTCGAGGGTTATAGTATTCCTTACAAAGAAATCCATCTTGCAGACCGATAACGTTGCAACGAAATTACCAGTTTGAAAGTTCGTCCACAAAGGTTATTGCAAAACGCGATGTACAGCGTGATTGATTGGACTGAAGTCCACGGAAGGAGAAACAAAATTACTCCATACGCCGCGCAGTACAGAGAAATAGAGAAGACCTACAAAGAAGCAAATGATTGCGTGTAATAAATTCTCTACGTTGTCTTATAATTAAATTATCCTGTTCTCTGAAAGTATCAAGGTGCATCGTCCTGCTGAAACAATCATCGTTTCCAAACTATTCTCCTACTGCACACAGTACGCAACAGTGTAAAATGTGTTAATATCTTTCCGCATCTAGTGTTTCCTTAAGTTCAGTAAGAGGACCAACACTAACAACGACAAACGCTTCCATATCGTAACACCAACGTTTTTGTACTTCACTGCTGGCGCTGCTCGTGATGAAATATGATGTTGTCCAAAAAACACCAAACCAAAATCCTTCAATCCCTTTTATCGGTGCGGAGAAGCACTGGGATGCATAGATTAGGAAAGGACGGCAACGATTGACGGAGGGACGAATTCATTACATAAAACACATTTATTGAAAATCTCACAACTTAGCAAAAAATGGTTCAAATGGCTCTAAGCGCTATGGGACTTAACAACTGAGGTCATCAGTACTAGAGACTTAGAACTACTTAAACCTAACTAACCTAAGGACATCACACACAGCCAAGCAAGAGGCACGATTCAACCCTGCGACAGTAACAGCAGCGCGGTTCCGGAATGAAGCGCCTAGAACCGTTCGGCCACACGGGCCGGCTCACAGCTCAGCAAATTGGGTGTTTCATGGAACAATTTCCTTTCGTCACCTAATATCTCATGAGAACAACTTCTTATGCTGTAAAATGACAGTTATACAACCCAGTAGTAGTTCAAGGTTATTAAACTACTCCTAAAACTATTATTCATCTAACAGCAATGACGTCGACCCAATTAAAAATTTACAAACTTTTATTTACAAGAGCATCAATTAAATTCTCTGAACTGAAATTACACTACAGACACCAGAATTCTCACAGGCCTCAATCATTGTGTATTGTAACTGTCCAGCTGATATTTCTGCTAAGGTTGGAGTTTTAAAAGAAAAAATTGTATAACGACACCACTGACAAATTTTTTTGGTCGTCAGTGTCTTTCACCGGCTGTACTGAGAAAAACAATCAGTAATGAGCATAATCGTATATTGAGCAAATTCCGTTTAAGGTATTTCACCTCTCAGATGGATCGTTAGAAATTACTTTCATCAGCCAGAATCACCAGAAACTTCTACATCTATATCTGCGTAGATACTCGGCAAGCCACCGTAGGGTGCGTGGCGGAGGGTACCTTGTCCTAGTACTTGTCGTTTCCTTTCCCGTTCCATTCGAAGATAGAACAAGGATAAAATGACTATCTATATGCCTTCGTATGAGCCCTAATTTCTCGTATCTTCGTGGTCCTTATGCGCACCGTATGTTGGTTGCTGCGGAACCGTTCAAATACCGGTTCTGTAAATTTTCTCAATAGTGTTTCTCGAAAAGAGCGTCAACTTCCCTCCAGTGGTTCCCATTTGAGTTTCCGAAGCATCACCGTAGCACTTATGTGTTGTTCGAACCCACCGGTAACAAATCTAACAGAACCTGTCTCTACTGCTTCGATATCTTCCTTCAGTATGACGTGGTACGGATCACACACACTCGAGCATCACTCAAAAATAGGTCGCACCAGCGTCCCATAAGCGCTCTCCTTTACAGGCGAACCAATCTTTCCAAAAATTCTGCCAATAATCCGAAGTCGACCATTCGCATTCCCTACCACAGTCCTCATATATTTGTTCCATTTCATATCGTTTAGCAACGTTACACTCAGTGTGTCAAGTACAAGTAGGAAAACAGAACATTACTGGTTAGTTCTTCCTACTCGTCCGCATTAACTTACGTTTTCCAACATTTTGAACTAGGTGTTATTCCTCACACCAACTAGAAATTTAGTCTGCGTCGTCTTTTATCTTTCTACAGTCACACAATTTCGACACCTTATCGTACACCACAGCTGCATCAGCAAACAACAGCAGATTGCATCATACCCCGTCCGCGCGTACCTTCGTTAATAGCCTGCAATGGGGTACCGTGTATACCATATCAGATGCTTCCCGGAAATTGAGAAGTATGGAATTTGCCTGTTTCCCCTTCTCAGTTGTTCGCGTTATATCATGTAAGTAAGGGGGAAGCTAAGTCTGGGACGAGCAAGGCTTTCTAAAACTATGCTGAGTCGTGTACTTAAGCGTTCAGTCTCAGGAAAGTTCATTATATTCGAACTGAGAATATGTTCAAAGATTCTGCAGCAAACCGAAGTTAGGGATATTGGTCTGTTATTTCCAGGTCCTTTCTCTAACCCTTCTTGTACACTGGAGTCATCTGTGCTTCTTTCCATTTGCTTGGAAATTTGTGCTGGACAAGAGATTTACGATAGATGCAAGCTAGGTGGAGTACCCTTTGTAAAACCGAACTGGTATTCCATCCGGACCTGGTGACTTATTTGCTTTCAAATCTCTTAGAGGTTTTTCTTCTCCATCCATGCTTATTACTATGTCGTCCATACGAGAGTCTGCCTGATGGTCAAATGACGCTATATTTGTACGATACTCCTCTGTTAACGATTTATTGAACGTAAAATTTAAAACTTTGTCGATATTTTTTCTCTCTTCAGCTGACACACCAGAATGGTCAACCAGGGACTGAACGGAAGCTTTAGAACCACTTCGTAATTTTACACTCTGCTGGAATTTCTCGGGTTCCCTGCCAGATCTTATGCTAAGGTGCGACAGCGGGAGATGTATGATTCATGGATAGATTTTTTAACAGACACACAAATCTCTTCTAACCTTTGCTAGTCTTCATTTATGCGTTGTCTTTTGAACCGAGAATGCAACAGCTTATGCTGCCTCATAATTTCGTTAATAAACCATGGTGCGTCTTTTCCATCCTTAATCCACTGACTAGGCACATAACTATTCAGACCACGATTTACCATCTACTTGAACTTTGTCCACAATTTCTCTATGCCCATCTTACTGGAACTAAGTGGGTCATTTCTCTGTCTGAGATGCTAACAACTGCGTATCTGCTCTATCTAGCAGAAATGCTATCCTAGTATTCTTGACTGACTTATTAACTTTTGTAACCATAGTTGCTATAATGACATTATGATAGCTAAATTCCGTTTCTGCACTGACATTGTCATTAAGGTCCGTAATATTTGTATCTCATAGGTGTAAAATATTTTCATTGCTTTTGAGCTGCCGAGCTAGCTGCTCAAGACAGTTTTATCATGACTGTCTGTCCGTATCCCACACAATGAACCCATCGACATCACAGTCAATGTAAATGTCGTGTCACTAGGGCCTCCCGTCGGATAGACCGTTCGCCGGGTGCAAGTCTTTAGATTTGACATCACAGTCTGTACTCAATATGCTAGTCATCTCCAACTAGTATTGCATGATCTGGGTATTTCCGCGCTACTGAGTGTAGGCTTTCTTTGAATAGGACCGTCACAGCGGAGTTGGATGGCCAGTAAAAGCATCCGACAATTAACTTGGTTTCACGTACACCTGCTAACTCGACCAGATAACTTCAGTGTCACACCCAACTTCGACCTCAATAGAGACAATGATTTCATCAACTACAGTGAGCACTCCCCCTTCTATGGCCTCTAATCCGTCTTTCCAATATATAGTCCACGACTCGCTAAATATCTACGAGCTTTCCACTTCGAGTTTCAGCCAGTTCCCGTTCTCAAGAATAACTTGACCGTGAGAACTTTCCTGGAGGGCAGTAAATTCGGGAACTTTATTACGATAACTTCGACAGTTTACTCATAAAATTTTGACAGTCGAAGTGTCTGTACTCTGAACGCTGACATCCGCTGCTGCGTATCGATTGGCGAGTGTGCATCAGAACACCGCAAGCTGCTATCTAGCCTAAATAACCTTCATGAGTTTTCCACAAGTATTCCACTACCCGAGTGGCTGCCTCCTTTGTGTAGTGCACCCCTGACTTACCAGTGGGAGTCCTACACACCCTCACACGATAAAGCACGTCTAGAAATCTGCAGCCAAGACCGTCACAAAGCCGACGAAGCCTTTGGTTGAGACCATCCACTCGGCTACAAACAACGAAACCCGATTGTCTCTGGGAACAACACTGCAAACAGCGAGATCGGCTTGCACCTCCTGTGTAAGGCCAGCAATTATCACCATTTCCGCCAGTCGCCTGTGTGAACTGAGTATGGCCTCAGAACCTATGAGTCAGGCGCCATTGGTCCCGATAGCGACCACAGCTTCAAGAGAACTGCACCTTTCACAATCGACTGTTGCAGGCAAGGCCGTCTCCACATCTCGCTTGTGGCGTCCCCCTCAGTCATACCGATTGCACATTGGCTTTCTTTCCAGTACTGAAGGCTATCTGCCTAAGGGCTCCATAATGCGCCTAACGTTGGAGCTTCGTGTAACTAGCAAAACCTTGCGGCCAATCTCCACCTTAGCCCTCCGCCTCGACTGACGCGAACGCGTTACCAGCCGCCACTCACCGTGCTGTGTATCCCTCCCTTTCGTAATGATCGTTCAATCTCCAGGTGCCGTACATTACATGGAAACAGTCGTCTGGTCGGTTTCCTTCATACAATACAAAGAATATCTCATAGTTCACCTGAAACAACGCAGCATTAGAGAATGTATGACGGCAGGGCAAGCTTCACACAAATCAACAGAATCAAATAAATACATTGTACGTATCTTAATGCGATACCGACAGAGGCCACCATCGAATAAAGAGGAAAAACATACCATAGTAAGGATGAATGTGAGCCTAAAGGCACCTGCGCAGTTAGTAGTTAACGCAGCATTCATCAATTTTAATCAGATGAACGACATCCAATGGGGACGGTTATGAATAGAATACAAGTAAAACAATGCTTATGCAGTCCAAGTATAAATCAAAGTCTCTTGTGGGTCACCAAATCCAGGAATCACTTCAAGAACTGATACGGTACTTGATAGCAAGAAGCCATAACCTGAGACACGATGATCCTAGCAGGGTAGCTTGAAACTCTGACTTCCCAACGCCATTAAAGTAAAACAATTTCTGGACGTATTATCTGTTCAAAAACTTGAATGCTCAGTACGCTCGTGACCAGTATACACAATGATGACAACCAGCAAGAAAGTGCACGCTGTCTCTCGTCTAAAGCCAAGTAAACTAGTTGTCTGAGCAATAGTTGCTTACTCGCCGTGCCTGTACAGAGTCTCTCTGCCTTCCTTCCACCGCTACGCTGGCACAGATACAGCCTGCGGTTCTTCAAAGAGGTGATCTCAGCACTGGTAGTAGTACAGCCAGAGTAAGTATAGCACCGAACACGGCGTGTCGGACTGCCACAAATTATAGCGTGATTCAGCACTCTAAATCACTCGTTTCCAGTCACCCGCTGTGAAGTGGCGTCGCTCTTTATGACATCTGAAGAGTCGTTTAGCACTGACTACAAAAACGTGTGGCATATTAGGAGCTGTTGTACTCCATCCTTTTAAACTCCCTGTGCACTGTCATTGTGGAAGCAAACTGGAACTCACGAGTCCTCCCTTCCGTTGAATTCATCCGTTACTTTCCCACCCACCAACCACCATGCTCGACGATCGCTGATCGTCGATAAATGATTTCTGCCTGGCCTTAGTTAAGCTGTGGTTGTTCTTTCGAGTTTCCAGCCAACGAGTCTGGAGGTTTAGAAGCTTGCAGTATCCGAAATGGATTTGTATTCAGTTGTCTTCCAGCGACTACTCCATGTTCGAAGTGACGGAGCTCTCCTGATCGACTCATTCTTCAGTTACAGTCCCGCTAATGACAACACAGTAGCCCTCCGTCAATACTGGCAGATCCGCCGATTGTGACATCTGATGGTAAACTCCGCACTGTGTAGGAATGTACGGATACTTTTGATCGCATACTGTGTTGCTTGACAAAAAAAAAGAGGTATCCAGAAGGACAGAGAGAGACGAAATGAACACGGATTGTCAGGCAATGCGATATTATTTCAGTGTCTAGATAAACGAGTAAAATTTACCCCCTCAGACCTGGATGCGTACACTGGTTCTGTTAGGATGGATGTCATATAGCACTTGCATCCTCTCAGATAAGTTCGGCACACCTGTTTTCCTTGATATACTGCATACAGTCAATGCGATGTATTCGACGCCCTCGCTATTTCCATTCATGTTCTATTGGGTACAGATCTAGGAATATTATGGATCGCGGGAGTACGGAAACATCACGCTGACATTCCGTAGAGACACATGCCACCACTGTATCGTGCGGGAGACGTCCTTGATGTATAGTTGTACTGTCAGAGTCCCGTCAATCACTTCCACCATGAGCAAAAGTCGTAATCGATGTCTCGTAACACCACGACGCCAGAATTAACACCGCCGTACTTCCCCACGTTATCGGAACAGTGGGACGTCATACTCGCAGACTATGGTCATCCGAGGAAGTGCAGAACTGTGATTCATCGATGAAAACAATGCAACACCATTCATCAGTTGTTTATGCTTCCTGGTGACAAATCACTCAAAATGCAACCATTTGCGTCTTGTTGTCAACGCCAGTCCACGCAATAAATGATAATTCGCTAGTATGGCTGCTCTTAGTCTATGATCAATGGTGCGAGATGACTCAGAGCGTTGTAGGGAGTCCGTTACCTGTCCTCGAATGTCAGACGGGGACAGGAAAGTGTCGTGCTTGCTGCACATCACTGCGATCCGCCCTTTTATTTATTTATTTATTTATTGATTTATTTAACTTGGCAAGATTAGGGCCATCAGGCCCTCTCTTACATCTAACCAGGCATTCTACTTATTTTACATTCATATGTTTTAGTAGGCATGTTAAACTACATCTAGTACAAAAAGTGAAATAAACAATTTGAAAGGTACACCTGGAAAAATACATACATATAGAGTTTATATTCTTAGGTCACAAGTACTGTTATAATTAGACATTATTGATGAGACAGATTTTAGATAGGAGTGCCGGCAGCAGGGAGTATGAGGGAGACTCATGGTGAAGGGAGGAGAAGAATAGAGACATGATGAAACATAATTAAGGAAATATAAAGGAAAAGAAGATTGCGTGGCTAATAGAGAAAGATGAAGAGGAAGGCATCTCAGGAGCAAGATAGGAGACGCTAGCTTTGCTATTTGACAGATAAGGGGATTGTCCTTGTACATTAATTTTGTGGAGAACTTTGTGAGGATGATAGTAGGAAATGCTTCAACTTCTTCTTAAAAGCAGCAGGAGATCGAATTTTGCGCAAGGTAAGGGGCAGTTTGTTCCAGAGGCGGACAGCGGCAACTGAGAAGGAGTTTGCAAAGGTTTTTGTTTTGTGAGTGGGCACAGTTAGGATACCAAATAAGAGTGACCTCGTGTTTTGATTATGATGACATGACAGGTTTTTAATCTCTGAAGCAAGGTACTGGGGTGCTTGCGCGATGAGGAGTCGGTGGAGTAGACATAGAGTGTGGTAGTCACGCAATTTGTCCGGCCGCAGCCACCCTAGCTCGGAGTATGAAGCACTAACATGATCATATCGGCGAATGTTGCAGGTGTAACGCACACAGGCATTCATGGTTAGCTCTAGCCGTCTTTTGTTTTCACTACTCATGCCTTGTTGAATCACATCACAATAGTGGAGGTTCGGTAGAACGAGTGCTTGCACGAGCTGGCGTTTCAAGTCCTGTGGAAATATGTTCCGAAACTTTTTGAGAGCATAGAGACAAGCAGACGTCTTTCGGCACACTGCGACTGTATTCTCCACCCAGTTGAGATGCTCATCCAAAGTTACACCCAAGTTCTTCACTGTTTTCTGATATGGTATTGGAGTACCGTCGAGCAGAATAGGAGGTAGCCGTTCGCGGATATCTGAACTTATTAATTTCTGATGAGCTATTAAGATTACTTGCGTCTTTTTTGCATTTAGTTTAAGCCCCAGGTTTTTCGCCCATCTCACTACTGAAGGCAGATTATCATTCGTCTGAGCGATTGCAGTGTTTACATCTTCAGGTCTGACGCTTAGGTAGAGCTGGAGGTCGTCGGCATAGAAATGATATTTACAGGAGGACAGAACCGACGAAATATGGTTGATGTATAAAGAAAACAAAAGTGGTCCTAAGACTGATCCTTGTGGCACTCCCGAGGAAACATGTTTCCAGGAAGATTTTTCATTTACGCAGACAACACATTGCTGTCTGTCTTTTAAGTAGCTTTCAAACCACCTCATTGCACTATCAGAGAAATTAAGCTGTTGCATTTTTCTGAGCAATATGACAAAGTTAACAGTGTCAAAAGCTTTGCTGAAGTCCAGTAGCGTCAATATTGTTGCCTTTCGATTGTCGATGGCATATTTCAGGTCATCAGTTACTTTAATTAGAGCAGTGTTTGTGCTGTGATGTTTATGGAAACCGAATTTAAATTTGTCATATAGGCTGAATTCATGCAAGTGTTCAGTGATTTGGTAATGAACAATATATTCAAGTGCTTTGGAAACAGCAGGCAGTATGCTAATTGGTCGGTAATCACTAGGCAGTTGCGGGTTTTCGATCTCAGGGATGGGTTGAATTGGGCTTCTTTTCCATGCAGTGGGATATATTCCGTTCACGAGGGAAAAATTAAATATGTCAGTTAAGACAGGTACTAAGATATCGGCAACATTCTTAATCATGGTTATACCGATACTGTCGTTGCCTATTGCATCAGAAGAGATTCTCATTATTGCTTTTCTTGCCGTATTTGTTGTTACATGTTTTAGATGGAAGGTATCGTTGTTAGTTATCCTGTTTGGGGATTCTTGTGGACGGTAATTATCAGCTGTGCTGGTATTCAGAGGTGCAGAGAAAAATTCATTTAATTCGTTAGCTGACACATGAAAAGTAGTTTCCGATTTTGCCTTTCCGACCCCAAAGCTACGGAGATTCTTCCATAGAGTCGTGGGCGTCAGATCGCTGCATACAAGGGAGCGAGCGTGCCTGATTTTAGCATTGCGAATCCATTGTTTCACTCTGTTCCATAGCTTTCTATATTCTTCGAAACGCTCGGGTTTCGGATCTGCCTTGAAACGCATGTGGGCAGCATCCCTATTAGTCATCATTTGACGTAATTCAGCTGTCAGCCATGGAGCAGGAGATTTTCTTACACGGATTGTGCGCACAGGTGCATGTTTGTCATAGAGGGCAGTGAGTTTATCACCAAGTTCATTAATTTTGCCGTCGATTGTGGGTTTTCTGATTATTTGATGCCATGAGATTTCTGAGCAATCGGCTGTTAGAGCGTCAAGGTCAATACGTTTCATGTTCCTACAAGTTATGTAACGTGATTTGATCCTTGGGGGCTGCACAGAGTAGGCCAGGAATATTACATCATGTGCTGAGAGGCCAGGGGCCGATGTTTGACCAACATCTCTTACTCTGTCAGTCTGTTTCGTTGCGATTACGTCTATAAGAGTATGACTGCGCGCCGTATGGTGTGTAGGTTGTAATGGAAGAATGTTCATGCTATTGCAACTAAACAGTCTTCTTAGGTTTATTGCGGAGGGAGTGTCTCTTAGCAGGTCTATGTTCAAGTCACCCATTACGATGACATGTTCGTATTGACACTGAAGTGAATGTAATTCCGACTGGAAGGAACTCATTGAGCTTATTTTTGGCGGCTTGTACACGACGCCAGTCAAGAATTTCCGACGTTGTATATTTATTTCAATGAACATGAATTCAGCCTCTTTTTCTTCAGCAGGATTTGACGTACATAAGACTTTCGCTTTGAGATCTGTTCGTATATACGCGCCGACCCCGCCACCTCGCTTTTTTTATCTGTCTGCCCTAAGAAATGTGTACCCTGGGAGATGAAGAGATGCAGAGGATATGTGTGGTTTCAACCACGTTTCGGATAAGAGGATTACGTGGTAGTTTAGTTGGTTGAAGAGGAGGCTAAGTTCTTCGTAATGTGCAGGTAAAGACTGGATGTTACAGTGAGCTGCTAAAAGCTCTGACGCGTTCCGCCGAGCAGCCTGGAGTAGGGTGGCAGACTGGTTTGTCCCTTTGTTACGCACTGCCTGCCGCGAGGGGCACTGGCCGCTGCTTCCGCCAAGTGACATAACACAGGGGTGTCCGAGATTTTGCACGCCCTGTTTGTGACACCGCGAGTGCCGAAACAAAGGCGCCTGCTAAAGATTTCCTGAGGTTGCGGGAGTATAGAAAATGGATTAGTGGTATTCTGTGCAAGGAGAATATGACCAAAATAGTGACGGCTGTGTGGCACTGTGTGTCCTCTGTCGTACGAGGAGAAATGTAATTAGCGTATTTGAAACAGCTTAGGGTGGAAATAAGGGAGAAGGGAGTGATTTAAGAGGCCGATGCTGCCAGCAGAGAGAAGTAAGCTTTGTAATTAACAGATTATCGTAGGAAGCTAGAATTAAATTGAAATTTACTAAAGTGATACTGGTAGTGATTATCGTAGGAAGCTACAATTAGATTGAAATTTGCTAAAGTGATACTGATAGTGATTTTTGTTATGAACAATTTAAACCGAAGACATGGGTGATTAATGAACTAAAGGAGAAACTAATAATTGCAATAGGACTATTTCAGAACGGAAGAGAATAAACTGAGAAAATGAAGAAAGAATTAGCAGTAACTAAAATTAAGTAATGGTTAGAGCTACAGACACAAAAAAATTGTGAAAAGTTAATACAGTTACAAAAACAATTAGTTGAAGGTACAAATATGGGTATGATTAAAGAATTAATAAAATTACAAGACTATATCTGAGTATTGGGGCTGTTACAATTGCAAATGGTGTTAAGTTTGCACTTTTGGCTCGAGTAGCTTCACTTAATACTATTCAGTTCTGTCATGTTTGTGACTGTCTTCTTTCCAGCTGCTGTCTTAATGATTACTCTGCCATCCTGAGTCCACACATTCTGAAGACCGAAATGGGATATGGCACTGTTTACAATCTTTAGCCGTTCGTGTGTCAGATCTTCCCTTATTGGAAGCCCTGTCCTTGCTAACTTCTTCTTCTGGGTAAAGATCTCTGCCCTTTTTCGGTACGAGACAAATTTAATTATTATTGGACGAGGTTTGGTGGCACCTGGTAATTTTCGTCCCACCCGATGGCTCCTGTCAATGTCTGCCTTGGTCACTTCAACGCCTAATTTTTCACGCGCAACCTGTATAAGCAGGTTGTCCGTGTCTTCTTCCTTATTTTCTACTACTCCAAACAGTCGTAGACTATTTCGCCTTTGGTACTGTTCTAGTTCGTCAGTTGCGACAGATAGTTTGACTTCCAACTCTCGTGCCTTTTTCTCGTATTCAGACACAGACTTTTTTAGTGCTGTAATTTCGGCAGTATTGGCCTCAACAGTTTCACGCATTTTGGCCAATACTGCTGCCCTTACAGTATCTGATATAGTGCCTGCTATCAGATCGAGATTGTTTTTATCGCGAAGCGCAGCGTTTACCTCAGAGCGGACCAGCTCCGCTATACCGGGAGCCGCGGCCGCACCTTCCGCCAAGAGCGGGCCCGCCGCACCTGCTGCTTCCCCACTGCTGGACGCGCTGCTGTTCACTCTTCTGTTTACCATTTTCTCGAAGATATTGGCGGAGCACAGAAAAAAAAATAGCGCTACGATTTCCACTTGTACTAGACAACACCACCTGCGAGAACACCTTCGAATTCAACTAAATTTCGCGAGCAGAACTTAACACGTGTTACACTGCAGCCGCCCTTTTGGTGGTCAGATGTGTCTACCGGAGCCATGACGACGGATGTCCCTGCACAAGCGTTCCAGTTCAGTTCAAAATTGGGGCCAATGACATACCCCAACGCCTCACAGATCTGGTTATTTTACGATTCGATCAGATGAGGAAATGGAAACCCACAACCAAGTCCATTTCCAACTGTCAGTTTCTCTGTCTCACGAGTACGTGAGATTTCTGTGTCCTTCCCAGCGATCACACAAATCTCTTGCTGTTTTTGTCTCGTATATACCCTACCACACTTGGTACCAAAAATGAACGCGTGCAGCACTGGTGAACTTTGGTGACCGTGCCACCTCTCACAAACAATTTCATCTCTAATCATTTACACTGTAGAACACAGTGTTGCTCGTAACGTGTACCGTGTGTGCAAATAATTAAAACAACACTGTCGTTGATAACCGGAGGATTTCCATAAAACGAATATCGTTTGGTGGTTCAGTGTATCTAATCGAGGCAGTTATTGCTAACGAGATGCTACTACAATGTATCATTACTTGGATACCGTTAATTTATTCCAACTAAAATTTTTTTTTCAGTCATCGGTCTTCTGACTGTTTTTTGATGCGGATCGCCAAGAATTCCTCTCCTGAGACAACCTCTTCATCTCAGAGTAGCAATTGCACACTAGGTTCTCAATTATTTGCTGGATGTATTCCAATCTCTCTTTTTCTCTACAGTTTTTAGCCTTAACAGCACCATCCAATAGCATGGAACTTATTCCCTGAAGTCTTAACAGATGTCCTATGATCTTGTCCGTTCGTCTTGTCAGTGTTTTCCATATATTCGTTTCCTCTTCGATTCTGCGCATAAGCTCCTCATTCCTTACCTTATCTTTACCAGGAATGTCATTCTTGCCAGATCTAGTCGTCTTTTGATGTCCTTCAAGCTCCAACCACCACTGGTAAATCCGACGTGTGTTGCTACAGAAGAATGTTGAAAATTAATTGGAGTCATAATGTAAGGATTGAAGAGGTCCTCAATAGAATCGTTGAGGAAAGGAATATATCGACAACACGGACGAGAAGAAGGGAGAACGTCATAGGACATCTGTTGCGTCATCAGCGAATAACTTCGATGGTACTAGAGAGAGCTGTTGACGGCAAAATATGTAGAGATTGGAATACATCAAGCAAACAGTTGATAAGATAGGTTGTGATTGCTTTTATGAGATGAAAAAGTCGGCACGGGATAGGAATTCATGGCGGGTCACGTGAAACCAGTGGACGCAGTCTTCTAGGGCTGAAATTACCTCAGCAAGAGACAGAACGTGAATCATGATTTTTTTTCTCCCTATCGAGGAAAAGGAATTAAAATATTTTTTTTTTTCAGGAAGCATTTCAATGAACCTCCTACCCCACAGTGAGGTAAAGGATCATCACTAGAGTAAACAGAATAATAACTTTGTTCACTGAGAAGTGCCTTCACGCTTTCCTTATAGCAAAATCAAAACTTCTCAGAATCTCTCATATTCTCCACTGTGGCTCCCACCAGCAAGACTCTAGGTCTATCCCTGGAGGGAATTGTTTTCATTTAATACTTGCAGGGAAGTCCCTCCATTCCACACCACCACTCACTCCTGCACATCTGTCGCCTACATTTGTGCCCAGTTGACAAATACCAGTGACCGTTACAAAAAACGTTACTTCCCAATACAGGGGTCATGAATCTGAATCTGCCAGCCGTCTGCCTGAAACCCATATTCACTTCAGAAGATTTTCGAAAGTTTCCATGTCCCCTCCTAGATGCTAAGCACTCCTCCAATGAAATACGTGCATCTGGTTTTCGATTGGGAGCGTGTTACCGTGACAATATTTCTCGGAGGTCAGCTAAGGACAATCGTTCTTGACCTACGAATTTCTTCTCACAAAAAGGATGTCTTTCCACATTGTTTCGTCCCAACGTTCTTCCACCAGGCACACTACTCAAAATAATTTTTTTTTAGTCTACCAGAGTGCAACATCCTGCCCCTGGCAGCACTTTGGGGATTCTACGGACTCCAGCATTGAAAAGTGTCGCATCCTCGATCTGCTCTCTCTCAGGGCAGCAAACGTCCGCCGCTACAGAACATGACAACTATCTTCCCAGCGTCTCTTTAATTGATATCGGCTTCTGAGGAGCGTAGTTTCTACTTCGTTCTTTATGTCGCATCTCACCTCTAATTATCTCCTAGATGTGCAGCACTACAGAAATTGTCAGTACATGGTGCTAGCCAGTAGCAGCAAATGAAAGAATTATTAATCTGACGGTGCATCATAAAAAGTAATCTAATGAAAATATAAATCGAAAGAAACTTACAAAATGTTACATCTGTTGTGGCAAATTCTTGCTCCCCTACAACATAGCTACAAATGGTGAGTACTTGTTGTGTTCATAGTTCCGCGTAGTCAGCGCGTACACAACTTTCCCACTAGAGCGCGTCCCGCTAAGCACAACAGCGCAGGCGCAGCGCTCGTCCGTCTCCGCACTACGAGATGGTGCTACCTAAGAGACGGACCAAATTCTGCTTCCGCGTATTAATATGTAACGCAGCCAATGAGATTGCTGCTAACGTAGAACCTTTTCTCCTCGTGGATCACACTCGCGCAGTGATACCTGAACGCTCGAGGTATTACTTACTTTACTTTTTTGTGTCCGGAAACTACAATTTGTTTACCCAATATTGGGCAATGTCCAATGCTTCTTCTTTAGCCAGCCATAGATCGTCGAGGGTGCATCTGTGTGGGCAGGCTGGCCATTGTAGGAGATGTTCCATGTCCTGTCGAGTGCTGCAGTCGCATTTGTCGTCATTTTCGTCCAACAAACCCCATTTGATCAGATTAGATTTCACAGGAGCCATCCCAGTTCTGATGCGGTTAAGCATTCTCCAGGTTTTCCAATCACCAGAAACGGCGCTTGGTGGGTCCCTCTCTTAGTGGATAGTAGATGGGGGGGCTCATCTAAGGCGCAACTTAGGAAACGGCGTCTGGATTTGAGTCTGCTGGGGCCACACTCTAGGCCAAATATTGAGTGACGAGCATCAAAGGTTTGTTTTAGCTTCTCGGTATGTTCATGGGCTTTCCTGCGTGAGTCAGGGTTTGTGAAACCTGCGGCCCTGTAAAGATTTTCTGTGGGGGTAGGTTTCATGCAGCCTGTCACTATCCTGCATGTTTCATTCAGGCTAATATCTACTTTTTTGCGTGGGCGGATCTGCACCATACTGGGCAGGCATATTATAAGGAGTGTACAGACCTCCGATTAGTCAGTCTGCATTAACCTGCATTAGTCTGCATTTGTCTGCACCAGTCTGTACCAGTATGCATTAGCCTGCATTAGTCTATAGTCAAGTTTCGGCCTGCGCCTAATAAGATTATCATATTCCTGTACATAGCCATGAAGATAAATGTATAGACACTCTGTCAATTATCAGAGATATGTGAGAATAAGATTAACGTACCAATACCAAAGGAACTCAGACTGTCAAATGTAAATAACATCCAGAATCAAGTTAAGTAATTTTATGTTGTTATTATTTTAATAAATGTGTGTGAAAATTAATCAAGTTCTGTTTAAAGTTGGTCACCGTCAATCTGCTACTCTAAGCATGCATGTGGCATTTCTATCGTCTGACCTAACGGCAGAAGATAAACACGCCACGATAAGACCACGAGACATATTGCTGACACTCGCCTACTTCGTTAGAGCGACAAGTCAAATAACCTGATGGTGTGTGTACCGAAGGTCTTACAGTACGCACACCACAGTACTTTTAGAAAGTTACATTTACATCCGATCCTGTCTTGTGGTGCTTCACTTTTTGGGCAACAGGAATAACATTCTAGACGTAAAACTAGACACTCTCTTAAAAGAGTAACTGGTCACTTTGTAGCGCTATAGGAGGTTTTGATTTGGGGGAGAGGACCAAACAGTAAGGTCACCGGTCCTATCCGACTAGAGAAGGAAATCGGCCGTGCCCTTTCATAGGAACCTTACCGGCGTTTGCCTGAAGCGATTTAACTAAAGGTTGTTTAGAACTGATTATGTAGTTATGTGACAATACAACACTGACGGAAGTTACGGCAGTGAAGTGGTGTGTATTTGCATACCGGTTATATGGAAATAGCGCAGTAGGTGAAGTCTGCACGAAGATATGACAGAGTAGCACGAAGGAGCTACCGTATTTGGACTTGCAGATATCTAAATTGCTCAGTTTCTTGTACCATCGCTGCCCTTTAACGTCTACCGCTCACAGCCATGTAACACGGCGTAAGAACAGTGGGCGTAGCAAGATCGTAACTGAAAAGGACCCGAGAAGAGTGACACGCCTTGTCAATGACAATCGGTCTTGGCTCCGACAGGAAGTGCCGCGTGCATCAGTAGGCGAAACAGCAAAGAAACTAGGGAATAACTGGACTCAAGTGTTTACCTCGATGTGTCGCCACTTGGCCTCATTTCAAATTATGCAAAGCATAGAGAATACCAACGACCCAATAAGTCCGTTAACCTGTAATGAATAGAAGGTGTCCCGACCAGAGATTGTTTTCTGATGTTCCGCAGGTGTTTCACGTACCATTACTTCTGAAAACATTTTCCTTTTCTCTAAATATGAACTACGTCGTTTATTTCATCATTCTTGGTGATGATAGCTCTATTACCTACTTCTCAGGATGAGTGTGCTAAAGACTCTTTTGTCTTGACAATAGCCATTTTCAAAGAGCTCCAAGCATACGACTCGTGTTTGACGAACACTCAAGTACTCAACTGCATCTCGACCGGTCTGCTAAATCAGGCAACCGTTCCTCCGTTAGCTCCGAATGCCGCTAGTTTGGTTAAACATTTTGCAGGAAAGACAGTATAGGATGTGTTTGCATTAAAAAGAGACCCAGAAGCGTAGAAATGTTGGGTTGTTAGACAGATCAAAAACTGTGGGCGATAACTAAACGTACGTGATATTTCATCAAGACTTAAAGGAAAGTGCTTGCATTCGAACAGCTTAAGGAAGGCCGCCTGCAATGCTACAAGAAACAAAATTCTGGGAACAGCTGAGTGGAGTACTGCACAGGTGAAATGTATAGGTAGCAACTTTTCTCAACAGGATAAGGAAGATCAGTGATAACATCAGCTTGTTGATGGGGAATAAGGTGATGCTTAAAGTAATTCTTCATGTAGCGAACCATAGCCTTGAATGGTTTTCTAATTGGCTTCCACCTAATATGTCGCAGAGAGTGCTCACGGAAAACCCGAAGGACCTAGATGCCGTCATTAAGGTGGTCATGGATCTAGAACAGATAGACGTATGGACAAGGGTACACAAAAAACTGATTTCTCTGCGGACGTAAAGTGTTATAGGTCTGGATATCAGCCCACAATTCAAAGGCATTGTCGCCAATCACTGTGTATCAAATGCGACGTGGTTGCACACCAGGAATGGGATTGTAGAGGCAAATAACGAAATGGGCAAGGACGAAGTAACAACGCGTTAAAGACCAGTGACATCTCCATATTCGTCGAACGGTTTTCCCAGAAAGTGTCAACACTACGAAGACGGTTCAGAGAGGGGAGTGTTGCTTAATTGGTGTAATAGACAGTAGAGAGCTTATTACTGAACAAAAATTGGCCTCACGTGCAAGAGGAGTTTCGACCTTCCACATTACATAGGGTACGGAATAATGATGTGGAAGTGATAGGTTTAGGTAGGAGCAAAATAGTTCTGAGAGACTGGCTCATGTAAGTGAAGGGAACTGCACAATACTAGTACTGGATTTCTTTGGTAATTCCCTGGAAAACGTAATCATCGCCTATGCAATGGGTAACTCAGTCGGCCCAATGACTGGCCGAGGGAGACTGTAGCCTATGACGCACTGTCTCAAAGTTCTGGCGGACCATTTAAAGTGCATATAAAGTTATTCAGTCTCATTTCGTGTGATAAGGTGCGTTTAAGGAAATTACTTTCCCTGTGTGTAGCTATGGAGTTACTAGTCAATGTGGTACAGCCACTAGATGAAAGTGATGGATTACATGCATAGATGTGTTTTATATGTAGGGGCGACGTAAGAGTGCAAGAAGCAGGTGGTGTATATATGTTTCCTGACGGTGTGGATAAGTTCGGAGCCGATGAAGTGAATTTGGCAAAAGGGTTGTTGGCTGCCAATTTGAACATTCTGGATGACAAAGTTTTCTGCATATTATATGTGGACCTTAGCTATAAGCAAACCGCCAATACAGTTGCATTATGTGTAAAAGTTGAGAATTGAAAGAGAGAAGACAATAAAGGCACCTGGAGAAGCTCTTACCAGAATTCAAGGACTTAATTAATTCCACAGGTCCATTAATGGCAACACGAGGTTCCAACAGGAGGTAATTCAGTTATGTACCAAGAACAGTATAGACTTTCCTGTCATTTACAACCAATAGTGGAAGAGTTTATTAACCAGTAATCGAACGATGGAATAAAAGAGCAAATTAATGGTTCGGCTCATTATTAAAACGAAAATATCATCGGATTCCACAAGAAAAAACGGGTTCTTTTGTGATTATCCCTAAAAGAACGGAGAACGCATATTTGATGACAAATATTATAGAGACCCTGGGTAACTTGTGTAAACAGAATTATTTATCTATAGTAGCCCTTGAGAGTGGTCATCACCAACTGGAAATAGTGCCAGAGGACTTGGCAGAGACTATGCTAATGGTCCCTTCGAGCCATTACCAGTATCACCATACGCCGTTACCTCTGCAGAATGTGCTGGCCAGATTTAAGCTATTACTGGATGGAGTAATAAGATTTCAAAACCTAGACTGTACTTGGTGTATCCTGACGACGGTATTGTATTTTCAGTCCTTAGGAATCAGCAAGTGTAATAACTGAGAAACGTATTTAAAAGATTGTGTTATGCTTGCCTTACATCGAATATCACGAAATGCCCTTTTTGTGGCAGGTGATTAGTCAGGATGATATGAAAAGAGATCCACGATCTGTACACTCAGTGTGAAGATTCCTGGCACTGCATGTAAGTGAAGAGCTACATTCTTCCTTGGGAATAAGTAATTGTTACTGTTAGATGAAGATCAGTTTGGCTAGAGGAAAGGTAAATGCGGCAGAGAGCCAGTTATGACGTTACTGTCAATAGTGGAAGCAATGGGAAGAAAAATATCAGGACACGTTCATAGGATTTGTCGATTTGGAAAAAGCGTTAGACCGTGTAAAACGGAACAAGATGTTCGAAATTCTGATAAAACTAGGGGAACGCGGTAGGGAAAGAAGGGTAATATACAATCTGTACAAGAACCAGGAAGGAATAATAAGACTGGAACACGAAGAACGGATTACAAATGATGTAAGAAAGGGATATAACCTTTCGGCCCCTCTGTTCGATCTATACGTAGCACCATTGACCAGTGGAATTAAAAATCAGGGTGAAAGGGTAGTAATGATAAGATTCGCTGATGACTTTGCTATCCTCAGTGAAAGGGAAGAAGAATTATTGGAGCTCTCGAATGGAATGGACAGCCTAATGACTACATAATATAGACTGAGAGTTAATAGAAGAAGGACGAAAGCAATGAGAAGTAGCAGAAATGAAACAGCGGATCGCTGCTTCAGCAGCAAAATAACCCGAGATGGACGGAGCAAAGAGGACATCATAAGCCCACTATCACTGGCAAAAAAGGCATTCAGGTTCAAGAGAAGTTTACTAGTTTCAAACATTGGCCATTGTTTGAGAACACACCATTGTATTGGTGTGAGATATGGAATGTGGGAAACTCGGAACAGAGGCGATTCAAAGCATTTGAGATATGTTGCTACATAATAATATTGAAAATTAGGGGTTCTGATAAGGTAAGGAATGAGGAGGTTCTCTGCAGAATCGTCGAGGAAAGGAATATATGAAAAACACGGACAAGAAGGAAGGTCAGAACAAAATGTAATGTGTAAAGACATCAGAGAATAACTTCCAAGATGCTAGCCGGACCTGTAGACTGTAAAAACTGTGGAGGAAGACAGTAATTGTAATTTATCCAGAAAACGATCAATTAAGGACTTAGGTTGCAGTTGCTACTCTGAGATGAAAAGGTAGGCACAGAGAGGAATTCGTGGCAGGTTGCATAAAACCAGTCATAAGACTGGTGACGGAAAAAATGTGCTTAAAAATGTTATTAGGAAGGCAAAGAGTATGTGGTAGGCAAATAGAATAGCTGATTCACCCTACATTTCAGCAGGACAATGCACGTTCGCATGTTGCAGGTCCTGTACGGGCCTTTCTGGATACAGAAAATGTTCGACTGCTGCCCTGGCCTGCACATTCTACAGATCTCTCACCAATTGAAAACGTCTGGTCAATGGTGGCCGAGCAACTGGCTCGTCACAATATGCCAGTGACTACTCTTGATGAACTGTGGTATCGTGTTGAAGCTGCATGGGCAGCTGTATCTGTACATTCCATCCAAGCTCTGTGTGACTCAATGCCCAGGCGTATCAAGGCCGTTATTACGGCCAGACGTGGTTGTTCTGGGTACCGATTTCTCAGGATCTATGCACCCAAATTGCGTGAAAATGTAGTCACATATCAGTTGTATTATAATATATTTGTCCAATGACTACTCCTTTATCATCTGTATTTCTTCTTGGTGTAGCAATTTTAATGGCCAGTAGTGTATTATGGACCGCGGAAGTACGAAAACACAACGCTGACATTCCATAGAGACACATGCCCCCTCTGTATGTGTCGTATATATCCTACCACACTTGGTATTAAAAATGAACACGTACAGCTCTGGTGCTCTTTGGTGACCGTGCCACCTGTCACAGACAATTTCAGCTCGAATCATTTACACTGTGGAACCCAGTGGTGTTCGTAACGTGTACCGTGTGTGCAAATAATTAAAACAACACTGTCGTTGATAACCGGGGGATTTCCATAAAACTCGTGATGACTGGGTGTTGTGTGATGTCCCTAGGTTAGTTAGGTTAAAGTATTTCTAAGTTCTAAGGGACTGATGACCATAGATGTTAAGTCCCATAGTACTCAGAGCCATTTGAACCATTTCCATAAAGCGAATATCGTGTTGTGGTTCAGTGTATTTAATCGAGGCAGTTATTGCTAACGAGGTGCTACTACAATGTGTCATTACTTGGATACCGTCAATTTATTCAAACTAAAATAAAATATTTACAATCATCGGTCTTCTGACTGGTTTTTGGTGCGGATTGCCAAGAATTCCTCTCCTGAGACAACCTCTCGATCTCAGAGTAGCAATTGGACACTAGTTTTTCAATTATTTGCTGGATGTATTCCAGTCTCTATCTTTCTCCACAGTTTTTGGCCTTAACAGCTCCATCTTATAACACGGAAGTTATTCCCTGAAGTCTTAACAGATGCCCTATGATCTTGTCCGTTCGTCTTGTCAGTGTTTTCCATATCTTCGTTTCCTCTTCGATTCTGTGCAGAAGCTCCTCATTCCTTACCTTCACTTTGCCAGAAATGTCATCCTTGCCAGATCTAGTCGTCTTTTGATGTCCTTCAAGCTCCAACCATCACTGGTTAATTCGACGCATGTTGCTACAGAAGAATGTTGAAAATTAATTGGAGTGATAATGTAAGGAATGTAGCGGTCCCCTGCAGAATCGTTGAAGACTGGAATATGTTGACAGCATGGACGAGAATGTAGAGGATAATAGGATATCTGTTAAGACATCAGGGAATAACTTCGATGATATTAGAGGCAGCTGTAAAGGGCAAAAACTGTACAGATTGGAATACATCAAGCAAATAATTGAGGAGATAGGTGGTGATTGCTTTTCTGAGATGAATAACGGAAATGTTATTAGGAAGGCAAAGAGTATGTGGTATGCAAATAGACTAGCTGATTCACAGGATAAAATTAAAACCATATGGTCAGTTGTGAAGGAATTTTCTGGTCAGCAGCACGAGGTCGACGATATGAACTCTGTTTACAGTAAAAACATTTCTGTTACGGATGAATCAGATGTGTGTAGAGTATTCAGAAATCATTTTTTGAGCATTGCTGGTGAATTAAATAAATATTTAGTTTCTACAGGAAATATAATTTTCTTGGCAAATGCCTTTCCGAGATTGACGTCTGAAATACTCCTCTGTGATGCAGAAGAAAGGGAGATTGAGTCCATAATTAAATCACTGAAAACTATGGACTCCCATGGTTACGATGGAGTGCCTAGCAGAATATTAAAGTACTTTGCAGCACATGTTAGTCCTGTATGTAGCCATATTTGTAATTTTTCCTTAGGGAAGGCCAGTTTCCCAAGCGATTAAAGTACTCAGTGGTAAAGCCCCTTTATGAAAAGGGAGAAAAGGACAATGCAGATAATTTTACACCTGTTTCTATGCGATCAGTGCTTGCTAAAGTTATTGAAAAGTCTGTATATGTAAGGATAATTGATCATTTTATATCATACGATTTGCTATCAAATGTACAGTTCGGCTTTAGAAGTCGTTTAACAACTGAAAATGCTATATTCTCTTTTCTCTGTGGGGTCCTGTATTGGTTAAAAAAATGATTTCGAACGCTAGGCATATTTTTAACCAAGGCATTTGATTGTGTTGATCACAAAATATTGCTCCAGAAATTGGACCATTACACAATACGGGGAGTAGCTCACAATTGGTGCACCTCTTACTTAAGCAACAGACATCAAAAGGTCATTATACACAACGCTGATAATGGCTGTGATGTGGGGTCTGAGTGGGGTACAGTCAAGTGGGGTGCCCCAGGGATCAGTGTTGGGGCCTCTCCTGTTCCTTATTTATATAAATGACATGCCTCCTAGTAATCTGAGTAACTATAAAATATTTCTGTTTGCTGACGACACTTGGTAGTAAAGGATGTTGTGTACAACATTGGCTCGGTTTCAAATAGTGCTGCTCATGATCTTAGTTCATGGCTTGTAGAAAATAAACTAACGCTAAATCTCAGTAAGACTCAGTTTTTACCGTTCCTAGCACAAAATTCAACAAAACCTTAGTTTTTAATTTCACAGAATGAGCATATTTTTACTGAAACAGGACAGATCAAATTTTTTGCAGTTCAGATAGATAGTAAGCTGTCGTGGAAAACCCATGTTAAGGATCTTCCTCAAAGTCTTAATGCTGCCATTTTTACTATTCGAACGGCAACTGAAGTGAGTGATCGCTCGACACGAAAATTAGTCTACTTTGCTTATTTTCATTTGCTTATGTCCTGTGGTATTATATTTTGTGGTAACTCTTCCCATTCTAAAATGATATTTTTGGTTCATGAACGGGCGGTTCTAAGAATAAATGGTGTAAGTTCATGAAGCTGTTGTCGACCCCTGTTCACGAGACTGGGTATTCTTAGATTGGCCTCTCAATATATATACTGTCATTTCTTGTTAACAATATTAGCTTATTCCCAAGAAAAATCAGCTTTAACTCAGTTAATACTCGGTAGAAATCAAACCTGCATTTGGATCGGGCTTCCTTAACTCTTGTGCAGAAAGGTGTGCAGTATACTCCTGCATCCATTTCCAGGAAGCTATCACTATAATTCAAAAATCTTAGCAATAATCCACTCGCTTTCAAATCGAAACTGAGCAGTTTCCTCATGGGTCACTCCTTCTTTTGTGTCGAGAAGTTCCTTGAAAAATTAAGCTGATTCTTACTGTATTGGTGATAGCGTTTACTTAAATTTATGGACTGATTTTTTTGAGGTTCGTGAAGATTTATTTTTATCTGTTATTACTTTTATGTCGTAATTTATTGTACTGACGCGTTCCATGACCTTGGAGATTTTCTCCTCAATTTGGTCGTACGGAACTTGAAGTGGGAATAAATTAATAGAGGACAGCTGTAGTGGTATTCGTGAGTATTGTATGACCCATCTCGTAATTGTTAAGGAAGTGTGTGATTTTCTGTTGGGCAGCATAACGTCGAACTGTATTTGATAATTTTAAGGAGGCACTATCAACTGGTAATGTTTTATTACGGAAGGGAAATTATACTTTCGTGGGACGTTTCCATCAAACTAATAGGTTCAATCTAGGCCAGAAAGTAAGGGAGTGTTGTGCCCTTTCAGACTACCACTTCCAGTCAGCCCTGTCATAGAAGTGTAATATATGTTGTTATTCCATTCTGAAGTGACAGCATTCACTTTATGTGGGTTGCCACCTTTTTCTGATATTTAGAAATATACGCTGATAAATTATCGTTCTTTCGGAAGAGAAAAATTGTGCCAAGGACCAAATTTTATTGTAAACATCAAAAAATATTATATGCAAATTTAGAAGCGTTGCAATCAAGAAAATCTGCTCAGCACTGCATATGCCAGGCCATGTCTTACCTTATCACTGTGCTACACACCAATAATTAGTAAGCGAAAACAAATCAGGAAGAAGCATTGTCAAAAGCCAGTTACTTGTTGAAAGTAATAATCTAAAATAGATGCTGTTGGCAACTAACAGAAATCTCTATTTTGGTCGCAGTGAAAATTGTTAAGACGTTAAAGAAACTAAGTTTTTTGCGAATACCACATGTTCCATGATAAGGGATCTTCTGCTTCAATACACAAGGTTTTGCAAAACTGAATATGTATGACTTAACTGTCCACGCATTATGCAACTAACATAGCCAAGACAAACAATTACGATGAAGGTAAGTGATCGTTTTGAAAAATATATGTAGTCTGCAAAACCCTGAACAAGTCACTGAGGGGAAAGACATTTACTGAACGCAGAATGACTTTATTAATCCCATATTACACATTTCGGCGTTTATCATCATCAGACATCCTGGAACTTCAAGTAACCAATGGACACAGTAGTTACAAGTTGGGTGGTAACAAACATGAGCAGATCATCATGATGAGTTGTGTTTTACAACAAGAATCATAGTGCTTCCAGCATCATGGGTGTTATCTGCACATGGAAATCGTAAGACAACAGTAGTCAAGCATTGTTGATGGAGGATACAGAAATAGGATGTTGACCCATACGTGAGAAATAACAGGGCACGAGCATGATATGCAGACTTAATTCATGTGCAAATGCCTCTTCACAAGTTGCAGGGCTACAAGATTTTTCTAAATGACTGATACGGATATCTTAGGAATACTCAGACAGACGGCAGAAGGAAACCAATGTTTTCTGTTACAGGTGTTTTTCGCAATTTATGACAAAGATTGCCATTCCTAATCAAAAAATGAGCACAGTAGTGCTTGAGACAGTAAATAACTAGTTTTTGAAGATTGATGTCCCTGATCATCACAAATCAAAGACCCAAATCCATGTTAGAGCTAATCAAATACTTGTGTAAATTTCTACATATCTGTTAACTTGAAACTAGCTCTTGTATGAAAGTATGGTGTCCTTTTGTTTTCAAACATGTTTTAAAGAGCACACACTAAACAGAATCTGGGGCTGTAATACTTACTATGTAAATGAAGCTAAAGGGGGTAGAAAGAGAAAAGGGAAGGGATTAAATATCAGCTGCATCAGGAATTAATGCGAAATCAGCAGCCAATGAAAATCTGCTTAGTAGGTAGTTGCATTAACCACTGCGCCACCTGAAAACTGTTTTTCGCAAATGCGCTGCCTGTAACACCTTGGAACGACCCCGCACTAAACCACGGTGCGGGTTCAACCTAAGAGCAGGCACTACATTGTGCGGCCACAGTTCCAGACCGACTGGGAGACAAATGTGAAGGGCTGGACGTTCCATGTATCCCCACCTCCGGCCCATCACTGTAATGCCCATTAGCAGCAGCTTCAAGCTCTGTGACCAAATCCAACACCACCTAGAGCAAAGGGTCAACAACTCAGATCTCATCCGAACACAATTTCTATCCAAACCAAAGACAGTGGAAATATATCCTAGATAGTTAATAAATAGTGAACTGTGTCTGATAAATAAACAAATACGATCGAAATTAACGAGTTTAAACTAAAAAGCCAAGGGGAAATTTAAAATGAGTCACTTCTAATGTGAAGATGTGTCAGACCCTCAGAACAAAACGATGTCCGCAGATGTGTTAATGCAGGAGCGAAAGCTAGCACTCGACTGAGGCCCATAATTACTGTAGCGGCTATTCGGACACAAAAGAAATGCCTGGCTCGATGCAGACAGTGTACTATGCGTTACACAGTAAATAAGCCCCGGAACTGTGCCTGACAAACAAAGAAATATGAGCGAAATTAACGACTTTAAACCGAAGAGAACTTCCATTGACATCCACAGCCCAGCGGAACAGTCTGCATTTGTGCCAATAGCATAGGGACTGGACCAACGTGAAGGGGCGTCGAGTGCTGTTCAGTGCTGCCTCAGTAGTTTTTTCTGAATGTACCCTTATACGGCGAGAGGAGGGAACGTGTAATATTGACGAACATGGTGGTTTTGGAGGTTCAGGTGGTGTAGAGAGACAATGTTGCATTAGCATACACACCTCCAAATCTTCGAATCTTTAAACATGAAACTCACCAATCAACTTTTATTTTTTGTTTTTGGTGAAACTGTACTCCTACTCCATGTACGGCTCCTGAGTGGTGCATTCTGCCCTGACGTCACCTTCTTGGATGACAGTGTGTACATCATCGAACCGCGCATGTGTAGGAGATCTTGGAAGGAGATGACGATAGACGAAAGAACTCACCTGTCACCTCGCCTCCCCACCCTCCACACCTCTACTTAAATTACATCAAGGACAGGTGGGATGCGTTACAGAGACGTACTGGGCACGTCCTCATGCACCAACCACCATCCAGCAGTTGTCAATCTTGCTGGTGGAGGGATGGAAGGCCCTACCCTAAACACTCCTTACCAACTTTTTTGTCACCATGGTGTCGTGTTGCGGAGCATGCAGTGCTCCGTGGTGATCATACATCCAGAAGAGAACCATACCCCTCCGTTTATAATATCCTATGGACCACCATAAATCACGCCGACATTATTGAAATTTCAGAATGAGATTTTCACTCGGCAGCGGAGTGTGCGCTGATATTAAACTTCCTCGCAGATTAAAACAGTGTGCCGGACTGAGACTCGAACTCGGGACCTCCTGCGAAGGAGAGCTTCTGTCAAGTTTGGAAGGTAGGAGACGAGATACTGGCAGAAGTAAAGGTGTGAGGAAGGGGCTTGAGCCGTTCTTGGGTAGCTCAGATGGTAGAGCACTTGCCGGCGAAAGGCAAAGGCCCCGAGTTCGAGTCTCGGTCCTGCACACGGTTTTAATCTGCCAGGAAGTTTCATAGGTGAAGTTATTTCCTTTGAAAGAAAGTGTCATTTCTCTTTGTCTCATTTTTCACGTCTTTCATTTATCTCCTGTGCTCTACTGCAGTTGTTTTTTCAGTGAATAATAAAAGTTAATCAAGCAATGTTACTTGGCAGTAACACATCATGCAGAAGTCTAAGTTTTGCCAAACACTGTCTTTTTTCGTGTAAAACATTATTTGCAAAACTTTTGAAAGAGGTATTACGTTATTCCTTTTTTATACAACAAGAAATAATATCACCGAACTCTGGAGGGGCATTAGTTTCTTTATGCTACTATGTCACTTACTATCTTTGGTAGACACAACAGTTAATTGTGATGAAATCACTTATTCGTTACAATCCGGTCATGATAACTGTATCGTTCTGCAACTGTGACTGGTGTAAAGATTCCTAAAGGATATGATCTACGTTCTTCTGTTATTTGTCTAGAAATCAATATAAATTTGGTTGGTGATCTTAGCGTCAAAGATTAGGAAGGGTCGTCACAAATTTCTTAAAATGATTCCAGAAATAAAATTACTTAATTAATTATTTGACGGTTCCCAGATTCATATCTACCGTTCTGGTACACACTGAAATCTTCACGTCCGTCACAGTACCGCAAAACGCCGCCAGAGAAGGAAAAATGAAAGTGTGCAGTTCAAAGATTAAGTGGTGTGTCATGTCGTAGTTCGATTTCGACCGCTAGAGACAAGTTCCATCTGTATCACGCTATTGCAGGTGACTTGTTTAGTCAACTGAGTTCCCCTAACGTAGTTATAACATTTACACTGCTGCCGATAACGTATTACTGCAAATTAGTCCACCGAATCAAAGGACAAAGCCATATTACTTTGTATCCTCTAGTGGCTTGCTACGGTAGTTTGACGCCGGGATTTCATTGTGAACCAGGTATGGTTTGTCTGTCTGAACGGTTTGAGAATGGGATCAGGTAACACAAAACTAGTCGTCAATGAAATTAAAAGCGGATCTACTAACGGGGCTGTTTCTGCATAGAACTGGTTAACACAAGTTGCTATGGTTCAAATGGCTCTGAGCACTATGGGACTTAACGTCTATGGTCATCAGTCCCCTAGAACTTAGAACTACTTAAACCTAACTAACGTAAGGACATCACACAACACCCAGTCATCACGAGGCAGAGAAAATCCCTGACCCCGCCGGGAATCGAAACCGGGAACCCGGGCGCGGGAAGCGAGAACGCTACCGCACGACCACGAGCTGTGGACCAAGTTGCTATTGATCAAGACAGCTAGCAACTACCTCCCGACAGATAAAAATTTGGTCAAGCGACTTTATGTTTTAGAGGTAATAATAAAAACCCTGTGAATCTCTTACATAATGGGTTGTGCAAAATAGAAAGAGTTTTCGGAAAGAATTCTCTGGTGCACGATGGACATTGAATAAAGTTAGCTTAAAAATAGTCTGATGAGCAATTAATATTGAAGCACCCAGTTTGAGTGTATGTTTTTTTCCCCTTTGTTATTATGTGGAGGTTAGGAGAATCGTACGGGATAGACTAGTTTGTAGAGGTTCATGATACCAGTCTTCAGACTGAACAGAAAAGAGGCCACAACAGCGTTGTACAATGAACAAGTAGATCGTCAAATTCTTGTATGTAGATGGCAACGGTGGCAGCAGATTATCATGTACTAATGTGATAGAACACACTGTAACTATTGTACTAAAACTATGCCATATTTCTTTGAATGGAACCCAGAACCAATACTAAAATTCGAGACAGAAACCGTATTAAAATTACGTCATTTCTCTTAGAAAGCGTGTTGGTATGCGAATAAAATGAACGAAACATTATTTTGTAGTGCTGCCTTTGGGACAACTACACTCTTGTCCAGAAAAAACAGAACACCTTGAATGGCTAGAGGTAGGACCTTCATATTCACAGGACATGTGCATTAGTGTGGGTTGGGTTGGGGTTGTTTAGGGAAGGAGACCAGACAGCGAGGTCATCGGTCTCATCGGATTAGGGAAGGAAGGGGTAGGAAGTCGGTTGGCCGGCTGTCGTCCCCCCGAATGCGAGTCCAGTGTGATACGTGTGGAGCACGTGTTGATCTAACTGCGAACTTCTGCACTGAGCCACACACAACCGATTTCAGCAAAGCGTACGGGCCTGAAGATGGCGTAGTAGCGAAGTAAATAAAAAATCTTAAGGACATCTGGAGGAATTTAATTCTTAATAAAAATTAGTATGCTCTGCAGAAGTGATTAGCATTTCAGTCACCTCGGTTAAGCATGTGCCCTGTTGCCTGGTTGGGACAGAGACCGCCATGGACCCAGATAACCTGTTCCATGCGTGATGACATCGAAGCGTTTAAGGCTCGAATGGCGTCCTGTTGTATAGCTGTCCATTCTCCATTCAAATGGTTCAAATGCCTCTGATCACCTTGGGACTTAACATCTGAGGTCATCAGTCCCCTAGAACTTAGAACTAATTGAGCCTAACTAACCTAAGGACATCACACACATCCATTGCTGAGACAGGATTCGAACCTGCGACCGTAGCGGTCGCGCGAATCCAGACTGTAGCGCCTAAAACCGCTCGGCCACTCCGATCGGCTTCTCCATTCACCTGGTTCCAAAGTTCATCTGTGGTCTTTGGCACTGTGTCGCAGCGCTGCACCCTTCCTATCACCATAAACACACATTTTTTATTGGAGACAAGTCTGGCGTTCTGCCAGGCCGGGGCAAAAGGCTGACATCCTTTGACACCAAGAAGGCGCGTCGTAGTGCAGCAAAATATGGTCGTGCATTGTTTTGCTGAAAAATGGCGTCTAGGGTTCTGTGCAGAAGGGGTATGGCTATGAGTCGCAGGATGCAGTTCACATAGCTCACATTGGTCACACTGTCCTGGACTCGTACAGTGGTTTCTGGTTGTACCCAATAGAATTCCACACCACATGCTTCGAGCTGGCGTTGTTTGTCTTGTCCGAATCCAGTCACGGTTCGTCCAAAACACTATCTGACCATCTGATGCCATTCTTGTCCCCAGTGACGTCGTTCCCTACACATTGCCTTTTAGCATGTTCTTGCACATTAAAAAAATGGTTCAGATGGCTCCAAGCACTATGGGACTTAACATCTGAGTTCATCAGTCCCCTAAACTTAGACTCATTCAAACCTAACTAACGTAAGGACATCACACACACCCATGCCCGAGGCAGGATCCGAACCTGCGACCGTAGCAGCAGCGCGGTTCCGGGCTGAATCGCCGGCCACAGTGGCCGGTTTTGCACATTCGTCACAGGTAGGTGGAGAAGTGGACAATGCGCGCGTAACCCACTCCATAATAAACGGCGACGGACTGTCCCCCCTGATAGTGTGCAAGGTATTACACTGTTCCATTGTTGCGCCAGATCCGACGAGGACCCGGATCTGTTTTGTCGTGTCATTCAGAAGAGGTGCCGATCTTCTCGCTTCTTGGAAGAGGGGGGGGGGGGAGGGGGAGAGGGGAATGGTCCTGTACTACGGCCCTCTGTGAATCTTTTTACACATACCCGTTGCATTGCCGAAACGCTTCACCCCACACGAGCAGCAGTTTCCCACATGGATGCATCAAATTCTATGCCAATAATGCGCTCTCTTTCAAACTCACTGACTTGATGGTACGGTTCGAGCATACGTCTGCGTGGCATCCAGCACGTCTCCTGCTCAAGTAACACTGATCCATTACCTTCGGTCTATAGCGACAACGAGAGCCTAGGCACATTTTACCGGTATGTCGGTATGTGGTGTTGCACCGTGACAACGATATTGACCTCTAACCCGCGGGCAGGAATGGTTGAAATGCAATTCATTTAAGCGTAACATACATGTACATGTCTTATGAATATGGACGTCCTATCTCCTGTCGTTCAAGATGTTCTATGTTTTCTGAACATGAGAGTAGAAGCCAGTGTCGAGTCCCGAACTGACTGTCAGCCATGTTACAGTAAACTCAGGCAGACGACACACATGTCCGTTTTACTACGACCCTTTCGTGAGTTCATCCCTTCTGGTACTATGAATACAACATTGTTCACAGCACTAGGTCAGTATTTTTCTTTGAAGTTTCATGCATCGTACTGGGCAAGAGAAGACCGCGAGGACATTTTTAAAGAACTCTTGTCATGATGACAATGTGGGCAAATGGTGTGATTCAAAAATTTGTAATTTGTAGACCTGGATCTATTCGCACAAACTTTATTTCATTTTACTTGATTCCTCGGAGTATTGGGCTATTGATTACAAAATTTAAAAAAGTAACATTTCAGTTGATGTATGTAAAATTAGTGTATTCGATTTGGTTACGGTTACTACCATTGTAAGCGTAATTGCTATAGCTTAGATGATGGTAAAACAAGTGGTTATAGCAGGAAATTTAGTTTGAAAGTGTTTTCTATAGATGATCTGTAGACGGTCTGCTAAAGAGTTTCTTTTCTAGTAGAATACTAGAGGAGGAGGGGACATTTTAAAAAGTTGGGTACCTGTATTTCAGATGTATATCAACCAATAGAGGGTCGTGGGATGAGAATCATTGATGTGGCCTCGTGACACTTAAAATTTCATAATACTCGCTAAATATTTCCATCAGCTTCTTAATTTCCGGAAACAATCCGTAATACTGAAATGCTCACAGAACTCCAGAAAAGATTTACTCACAGGTGTCAAAGAAACTGAAGAAGTTATTAAAACCTTATAAAGCTAATGGAGAAGACTATTACAGCAGAACTCTTCAAATAGTCTCTACCAAAAATAAAAAAGGGAACTAAAATTAATCTTTGACAATTCTGGGGAAACAGGAAACCCCCTGAGTGTGGCAGATGACTCGATACGGCCACTATATCAGAAAGGCACTAAACAAGAAGTTAAAAACAACAGAGGAATTTCTTTGCAATCAATTGCATATAAAACATTTTTCAAGATCCTACTAAACAGAGTAGCAAAATAATGGAGACAATCTGAGGTGACTGACAATGTGGTTTTAGGAAGCCAGATATTGGTCTGAACAAATGTTTAATCTGAGATCAGTCATTTGCCACAGATTACTATACCGAAACGGTCAGTATTTTCCTTTCAAATAGAATGTAACCTACTGTGCAAGCAGAGGAATTCATAGCACCATCATCATCATTCCACAGTCGGCGATTTGTCTAAAGTATAGACTAGTAATTCGTGGACCCAGGTGCAATTCCCACAGATAGTAACACTTTTTATTTGTTATTTTATTCCTGGCAATGTTAAACTATTAGTATGATACAATTTAAATATAGTTAAACAGTTCAAGTTACAGATTTAAAATCGTAGATTTAAATTAATATATTCTGATCAGTTACGATTACTACCATTGTAAATCAAAAGGCTATAGGCTGCAACATTGTAGCACATTGGTATAATATTGCACGAGTTACCATTGGACTGTAATATAATTAACTGAAGAAATATCACAAAATATTACGTCATCGCTTCGCCACTCAAGTGGTGCAAACATTCGTTTGTACAATGGCGTGATACATAATACGGCTTCATTGTTGTTTTGCAGCCTTGCTGTAATCTTTCACCGACCTAGGAAGCGAGTGAGAGGGTTGTGTTTTCCCTTTGTCCGAAGCTCGGACCTGTCTCGTGTTTACCTAGCTTTGCGTGCTTCAGCTTGTCGTGCCATTCGTGGCTGCGGGTCATTAAGATGCCGCACAGAAATGTGACATGGTGAGAACGGCGTCTGTAGGTCTTGCGAAAAAGGACAGCTGTCATTTATAAAGAAAAGCAAGGCGCCATTTTAATGATTACGGGTGCTAATGTCACAGCACACAGTTTATTCACTTTGCAAAGGGATCTGAGAGAAATGTCATCAGTAGCAGTGCTTAATGTATTGCCGTAATAATGTTGAAACACGACAGCAAGCAGGTAAGAAGTTCACTGAACCCACTGACAATGTCTCTTCGACATAATTGCCTTACACGCTATTCCCGTTCTCGTACCACAGTGCAGTTGTCATTGTTTTCCTTCACCTTAGCATTAAGAAAAGAACTGCTTGCACAGGCTCCCAGGAAAACACATCCCGAAATAGTACTGGGTAAAATATAAATCAATTTTTAAAGATCTGGTCAGTCAGAAATTCCCGAACATGCCTGACAGTGACTTTATTTTCGGTTGTACCATCAGAATTGCAACTTTTGTGAAAAGTACGCTAATTCGATGTGAATCACTGTAGCATTAGTATGGAGTGACTCAATGTTAAAATGTTATTCACTTAGCTTTCCGTGAAAGAAATGACCAAATTTACAATCATGATCATCGCCTCCATGGTGTAGGCCACAACAAATAGTGCGAAAGCACATAATTATATGAGAGGTACTGCTGAAGTGTAAAATTGCTAGAGATGGTATGGAAAAATTAGAAAGTAAAATTGAAATGATAAGTAATTTTTTATTGACGTAATTTGTCCTGAAGATGTAATAATAAAATTTGGTAATACATGGTAGCACAAGAGGAAAAAAAATACATCTTCACAGAGCGCATCACGTTGAAAAGATCAGAAATTCGTAAAAGGCGTATTGAAGTATGCCATATCCAACAGAATAACGTCATAGTTCAGGAAACTTGAGGTTCATGTAAACAGATGAAATTTAGGAAAACACTCTTTAAAATAGGAATAGGAGAACGCAGCGATGTATTCTGCTGAAAAACGATGTAATAAAGGAAGAAAGACGGGGTGTGGCTACTGAATAACTGAAACGCGACACGCAGCGTTCATACTGTTCTATTACCAAACGAGGTGAGTTAAAACAAAAAACTTTGACTAGGGCAGTCACCATTTAGAAACATTCCTAACGTATAAATCGTACATTTCCTTGCAGTCTACAGTTTTGATGTAATCAGCGTATAGCGTTGATCTAAGGATAACTGGTCACTACTGGATGTGTATTCTGTAATTGTCATTTTTCTGAAGTACTCTTTTTGTCGAAAGTTTTATTGGTACGTAATCAATGTTTCTGCTTTGTAATTATTGACTGTCTCATAGCAAATAGATGAGAAAGGTCTCCTATTCGACTGAAAGTCACAGTTTTAATAAATTCACATACAGTTGCTCTAGAAATCACTTTGTTCCAGTCAACGTCTCCATAAAATAATCCTCATATATGAGTCTTAATTACTATGCACTGTTATGATTTGTGGCTTATATCAATCATAACCTAATTGTGAAGAACCAATCAATCGAGTTTTAAAGTGGTAACAACGTCAAAATCTTCTTTTTTGTTTTGGTAATATCTATTATGTTGAAAGATGTCCTTCAGTTTGATAACATGACCTTCTCCTCTTTGCTTCCTTGTCAGTCTATCTGCACATCGAACAGAGGAAGTAATACCCGTTTAAATTTAGATGATTAAGTGCAATTCAAGTGATAGTACTTTCGCTGGGAAGCATGCTTGGATCAAAGATTGAATACGCAATGAATACGCCCTAACGACACGCGAGATTAATTAATTACATAGGGCAAGTGATTATTAAAATACCCAGCTTGCATATGGCGAAAGACAATACTGGAGCTGGAATCGATCTACACTCCCGGAAATGGAAAAAAGAACACATTGACACCGGTGTGTCAGACCCACCATACTTGCTTCGGACACTGCGAGAGGGCTGTACAAGCAATGATCACACGCACGGCACAGCGGACACACCAGGAACCGCGGTGTTGGCCGTCGAATGGCGCTAGCTGCGCAGCATTTGTGCACCGCCGCCGTCAGTGTCAGCCAGTTTGCCGTGGCATACGGAGCTCCATCGCAGTCTTTAACACTGGTAGCATGCCGCGACAGTGTGGACGTGAACCGTATGTGCAGTTGACGGACTTTGAGGGAGAGCGTATAGTGGGCATGCGGGAGGGCGGGTGGACGTACCGCCGAATTGCTCAGCACGTGGGGCGTGAGGTCTCCACAGTACATCGATGTTGTCGCCAGTGGTCGGCGGAAGGTGCACGTGCCCGTCGACCTGGGACCGGACCGCAGCGACGCACGGATGCACGCCAAGACAGTAGGATCCTACGCAGTGCCGTAGGGGACCGCACCGCCACTTCCCAGCAAATTAGGGACACTGCTGCTCCTGGGGTATCGGCGAGGACCATTCGCCACCGTCTCCATGAAGCTGGGCTACGGTCCCGCACACCGTTAGGCCGTCTTCCGCTCACGCCCCAACATCGTGCAGCCCGCCTCCAGTGGTGTCGCGACAGGCGTGAATGGAGGGACGAATGGAGACGTGTCGTCTTCAGCGATGAGAGTTGCTTCTGCCTTGGTGCCAATGATGGTCGTATGCGTGTTTGGCGCCGTGCAGGTGAGCGCCACAATCAGGACTGCATACGACCGAGGCACACAGGGCCAACACCCGGCATCGTGGTGTGGGGAGCGATCTCCTACACTGGCCGTACACCACTGGTGATCGTCGAGGGGACACTGAATAGTGCACGGTACATCCAAACCGTCATCGAACCCACCGTTCTACCATTCCTAGACCGGCAAGGGAACATGCTGTTCCAACAGGACAATGCACATCCGCATGTATCCCGTGCCACCCAACGTGCTCTAGAAGGTGTAAGTCAACTACCCTGGCCAGCAAGATCTCCGGATCTGTCCCCCATTGAGCATGTTTGGGACTGGATGAAGCGTCGTCTCACGCGGTCTGCACGTCCAGCACGAACGCTGGTCCAACTGAGGCGCCAGGTGGAAATGGCACGGCAAGCCGTTCCACAGGACTACATCCAGCATCTCTACGATCGTCTCCATGGGAGAATAGCAGCCTGCATTGCTGCGAAAGGTGGATATACACTGTACTAGTGCCGACATTGTGCATGCTCTGTTGCCTGTGTCTATGTGCCTGTGGTTCTGTCAGTGTGATCATGTGATGTATCTGACCCCAGGAATGTGTCAATAAAGTTTCCCCTTCCTGGGACAATGAATTCACGGTGTTCTTATTTCAATTTCCAGGAGTGTATATCATGTTACCTCTCTGTATTTAGATTATTTTCATGCTGCTAGCATATTTTTCACGTGTAACTAAGCGTGAGGGGATAGGAAACGATAAGGTGACAGTAAATCATTTACAAAGCATATTGATTTATTTTGATAAAGGACTGTGAGGATGTATTTACAGAAAGAAATTCAACTCTTGAATCGTCACTAACAGAACATTACAACACTTTTATAGGATATAAAAATTAATTATTATAACTGAACTACAAGAAGTGGACAAATACACGGAAACAACAAAAATACACAACTTACCAAGCCCTTCCAGTTTACGAAAACCGTTGGAATTCAAAACTGATACCAGTCGCCTCGGAATGGTCCAATAAGTGTCCAGTATGGTTTTCACGGGAATCTTATAACGAAACACTGGCGAGTTCAGGAGGTGGACATAGATCACGCCGCCTTCCCTGCGAAGTAGACTAGACGGACTCAATAATGCTGAGATCCGACGACTGCGATGGGCAGGCATTATGCGGGAAATCGTCTATGTGATCATAAAGTAAGCCTTGGATGATGCGAGCTGTGTGAGCAGGGCCTCAGCCGTCTTGGAACGCAACACCACCACTGAGGAGCAAATGTTGTACCAAGGGATGTACCTGATCGGCCAAAATGGTAGCATAAATGTGACCACTCAGAGTAACCGTTGGTCCATGGAATACCACGACATGGCTACCCAAATCATCAGCCAGCCCCCCGTCGCGTTTCACCCTAGGCACGAATCAGTCTGTATGTCGACTGGACGGCGTATGCCACACGTACACTTGGCCGTAAGTTGGAAACACTGTGCGACAAGAAACACCCATCAACTTACTTTTTTCCATTGTGCCATACTCCAGGTTTTATCATATCGACTCAATGTTTTTCCTGTTACGGTAATCTGCATCAGTTTTGAGTGGTTTTGGAACTGTGGCTCGCCCCCCAATTCCTTGCTAACAGAGGCCTTCGAGTTCTTTTGATGCTGAGAGGGTTCGCGAGTTCAACTTTAGTTCTGCAATGAGTTTTGCAACTGCCGTCCTCTTATTTTTCGTTGCTGGCCTCTTCAGTGACCGTCTGTCACGGTCACACAACACACAGTTTCGTCTACGATGACAGTCAGTGACGTTTTTCCGCTTCCATGTTTCGCCGTTTCCCGTGTATGCTGTATAAACCGTCGATATGGTGACTCTTGAAACACTAAACTCCGTAACCATCCGAATACACAGAACACTCCTCTGACGACGACTGACACTTACAACGAATTGAGAACATCATACAGGTTGCAATCGTGATCGAAAACTACAGCGCAACTTGGAGGCTTACCGTCTGCATCTATGTTCTACGAAGCATCTCTCGTCGTGATGACATACTTTTATCCAATCCCTGAAAAATGGTACAGGGAACATGCGTTGGATTCACACTTGCATCAAAGAGCCGGCTGCTGTGGCCGAGCGATTCTAGGCGCTTCATTCAGGAACCGCGCGACTGCTACTGTCGCAGGTTTGAATCCTGCCTCGGTCATGGATGTGTGTGATGTCCTTAGGCAGTGGCTTACTGACTACAAAAGGAAATAGAGAAAGAAAGTAGCGGTCAGCAGCCAACATAAGTGCATGGAATTTAATTTTGTTAAAAACGGAAACCGCCTCAGTATCAATAGTTCTCTATGAGTATTGATGTTCTTTCGACACTGAGTTTCACGGCTACAAAAACCATGTGAGCACTTTGAAAAAGCTACAAGACCACAAATATGTGAAGTGGAATACGACGTCCATGATGCTAAACGCAAAGGAAGGTAATCATAAAACGGCATTAATTTCACACATAATCCTGTAGTTATCATTTACATTACTAAGCAAATAGATTTAACAATATGTTGAGCTCACAATCCCTAACGCACATAAACCCGTGGATGTGGTGTGGTGATTCGAGTTGACACATAGTTTAGAATACCCGAACTGCTATCCCATGCAAAATAAATTAAAATGAAGGTAACCTAGAATTTTAAAACGATTCCCTATCCAAACTAATATCGAAACGGAACATATTGCACACTTCTACAAAATTAAACATGTCCAGTACGTGAGTCCACGCTAGAACAGTCCAGCATACAAGAGCATAGCCGTTGCAGTGACACGGTGTTGCGCGTGGTGCCTGGAGAAACGGTCCCGCTTTCAAATCACGGTTGTGTCTATTGAGGTCCATTGAATCGGACCAACTACAGTACGACGAAATCTTAAAATGGTTCAAATGGCTCTGAGCACTACGGGACTTAACATCTGAGGTCATCAGTCCTCTATAACTTAGAACTACTTAAGCCTAACCAACCTAAGGACATCACACACATCCACGCCCGAGGCAGGATTCGAACCTGCGACCGTGGCAGTATCGTGGTTCCGGACTGAAGTGCGTAGAACCGCTCGGCCACCGCGGCCGGCCGACGAAATCTTAACCTAGCGTTTATCTTTGGTTGTGCCCTAAGCTTTCTCTCTTTTCCAAACCAACGCATCAGGTTTATTTGGCAATAACATCAGACTGTCGATTCTAAATGAGGTTGCGTCAATAACATTTGAGTTGCTGGCGCACTCATATACTCTCACTCGTGAGTAAACTTGGGATTGTATATGGATAGCTATGGATACTTATTGATAAATAAACACTGGTCCATCCATTCTCCAGAGGCCACTAGTAACTTGAATAAGGCAACACGTGTCACGATAACGCGAGCAACTAGTATGCAAGATGAGGCTTATGAGGCTTATGAAACGATTCTGACTCGAACGTTTCAGTGTCAACGCAGATATTCTTCAGTAAATTCTTCACCAAGTTCCTTCTGCGTAAATTTACTCGATCTGGAGCTTTCGACGACAGCGTCTGTCGTCATCGGCAGCAGGCTAAATTTCAGTAAGCTGTTAGGCAGAATTATGTTATGCAGGGCATCGTACGAATTTCCCCTCAAAGATTTCATTCACACTGACAGAGTAGATATGGCTTGACTACGACTTCCACATAAGTAAATAGGAAAATGTAAGTAGGAAGACACAATTCTCAACTGTTTTTGAAAAAAATCCAGTTCAGAAATTTTCGTCGTGCTTATAGACTCTGTGCGGCCCACGATACACAAGGAATTAGGTGACGAGTAGGTAAAGGCTAAAAAAAAATTATCCTTACGTCGATGACACTTTTATCATCTGGCCCCATGGTCGTAAAAAAGTGGGAGAATTCTTAAAACACCTGAAGAGCATTCGCGGCCACGTCAATTTTACGTTGGAAGTCGAGACAGATGGTGCATTGCCCTTCCTTGACGTCCTCGTTCGACGGGAAACCAATGGATCCCTCAGCCACAGTGTCTACAGGAAACCGAAACACACAGGTCTGTATCTTCACGCCCTCAGCTACCACTATCCGGCACAAAAACGTGCGGTTCAGAATACCCTCGTCCATCGTGCTAAAGTCGTCTCAGACGCTGAAAGTCTGCCACTAGAACTGAGCCACCACCGAAAAGTCTTCCGGGAAAACGGGTACAGCCACGGACAGGTGTCACAGGCTGTGTCTGATGTGACACTCAAGAAACACATTAACAGAGAAGAGAACACCACCGAAGAAAAACTTTTGTTTTTGCCTTTCTGTGGTATATTGTCGGGAATGATTAGCCGGCTCCTGAAGAGATATAACATTTCATCGGAGTTCAGGCCCCCAACACAAATTCGACAGCTCATGAGACCTGTGAAGGACGGTCTAGGGCTAAGAATTCCTGGAGTGTACAAGATACCATGTCAGTGTGGCTATTACTACGTCAGCCAAACAGTACGCACTGTGCAGCAACGCCAGACGTAACACGAGAGGTGCTTACGTCTACGAGGTGCACAAAAATCAGGCGTCGCAGAACACGCCTTAGAAAATGGACACCGAATTTTATTCGAAGAAACATCTGCCGTTATGAGGACGAAGGGATTTTGGAATAGCGTCATAAAAGAAGCTATTGAAATAAAAACCTCTGAAAACACCACCAACAAGGACGGCGATTTGCAGCTCAGTACAGCCTGCGACCCGGCCATCGCGAGGTTAAAACGGGCGCGACGGACGCGGGATGAAAACTCTACCATATATGGCTAGGAAGAGAGCACTAGTGACGTCACAGCCAGCAGTGAGGCTATATAACGACGCGGCCACGGCGACAGAGCAGTCATTCTGACCACTTGACAATGACTGAGGCGAACTCGATCGAAAGCTCGTGGGATTTTAGCCACCTGACGCGGCTGGAAGCCCGAGAAAAGTTTATTAATTCATATAGCTGCGAAACCATGCAACATACAGGTAAAGGCTTATTTTCAAGAGCCCGAGGTTTCTGGATCGAATCTCGCAACTGATACTTTCTATTTTCGTTCCTACATGGTTCAAAAAACAGAGATTATCAGTATCTAACGAATACTATTTTTATAACCTTTACTCTCAAAAATCGGATATTTCTCTAAAATTTTGGAAGTACGTCTCCATTATAATCGTAATGGACTTCCGTAACTTTTGCAATGTGTCGAAGTAATTATTGTTTTCCGTTTCTCCGATCAGTAACATCCTTATTCGTGCAGTCCTCCATTGGTTACACATTATAGTTGTGATTCTTCAGTTTCTCCCGGTGTATTTGTTGATCGAAGAGTCCAAGGGTGAACTTGTCACAAATGTAGGCACAGTAATATAAACAAAACGTCCGATTTTGATGAAACGAGCCCCTGTATGCTAATTTGCTTCCACTCTCCTTAGAAGAAAACGTTTGCCTCCTTTTTTTTTTTTTTTCAAGATAGAGATATCTAAAGTAACAATTGAATCGTTAAATATTGATAATTTGTATGGTCATAATTAATCTGTTGTTAGAATTACTTGGGAATGAAAACAGAAAGTACCAGTCTGGGATTCGAATCGGTGACTCCGCACTAATGAAACTAAGTCCTTACTCCCTCGGCTGTGAACCTCTTAAACGTTACCGCACATACAAAGTAAATAAGCACGCCTAAAATCTCCAAACTTTATAGAGAACTATTGACAGTAGCGTCTTACTGTTTGCGTATGTTGGAGTCCTAGTCGTGCCCTACACCACACAGTCAATACGAAGGAAATCTCTGACGGAATGTTACTACTGCCTCCCTGTAAGTCACGGTACTTCCACGAGTTACCAAAGATTATGTCGATGTCTGTGACCGAAGAAAACTGGTAGTTCTGCTGATTTCGTTAGATGATAGATGATTCGACTGATTTTTCTGGTCAATGGTGGCCGAGCAACTGGCTCGTCACAATACGCCAGTGACTACTCTTGATGAATTGTGGTATCGTGTTGAAGCTGCACGGGCGGCTGTACCTGTACACGCCATCCAAGCTCTGTCTGACTCAATGCCCAGGCGTATCAAGGCCTTTATTACTGCCAGAGGTGCATAAAGCACTCATCACTGATAAGGAACACTTGGAATACAGGATCAGAATCTAAGAAATTTATTCCGAAAGAACGGCTGTAGCGCCAGAGATATTAAGTTAGCCATCTCTAAGAAGTAAAAACACAGACAAACTTAGTCATCAGCCGACAGCATTTCTTTCTTCATTGGAAACTACAACAAATAAAATAGGCGGTGTATTTGGAAGATACTGTATAAAATGAATTTTTCGACCCGGCACCAAAGCTATTGAGGTGCTGCGCCCAGTAAAAGACAGCTTTGGTTCCGGTGTTCATGGAATCTAAGAACACCTTGTGAGTGTGGTAACAGTTACATTGGCCAGTCATTACTAACAATTTTAGAATGTCAAATGTCTTGAATGAACTGTGACAGGAGCCCCAAGAGCAGGGATTGACGTGCTAACGCATGTATTAAAACTCTGAAATACTGCACAGATATCTGATGGTTACTAGTCGAAATCTGGATTTGTTTCAATAACGCCAGAAATAAACCTACTATCTGTTTCTCTCCATCATTTTGAAGGTCATATCACAGTCGTGGAGTGCATCCCACATGCCCAATGGAAGGTAATTTGGTGAATTTTAGAAGAATTCAGAGCACAGACAACAACGCACTAACCATCGCCATTTCCTCAAATCTGCTGTTGACGAACAGAGGCTCTTGAACAAACATACAATATGTTTCTTAAAACGAAAATAGAAGGCCATGCATCTACGCACTACGATTCTTTCATCAGAGAAGCCGTTCAGACCAGAATATGCAACAAATTCAACCGAAACGGTGGCTACACCCTTATGGTGCATGGATTTGGGAGCTTCATTGCGAAAGGTAATGGAGAAATCAGTGGAGTCATTTACAGTCTACCGAAGCCAGCGTCCTACCAATGTTCTTTAGTTCCTTCAGTTATAGACATCGGAAAAGTATGGAAGTTTTGTGACTTCGTGACGTCTCCATGAAATAATTAGGCCAGCTGACGTACCTAGCAGCCTACTAAAATCTAATCCCCAGACGCGGAGGAAGTCGTTGAACATTCCAGACAGATAAGTGTGACGTGGCAAGATCTCCGTGAAGCATACATTCAATGTCGATTATGTGTTTGGTACATACGTACGTAACAATTTACTTTAACCTACTTTGTTGGCAATTGAATGCTCTTGATAATTCATTGATCACAGTAACTAACCGTAGCGGCGATGGCCCTTTGTAACTGTGGAAATACTCCGTTAATCACCGGTAGTGGAGTCCCGATATTACATTTTGAGACAGTGACACGTACGTGCCACCTTTAATTTCTTGTTATTTACAGAGTGCGTGCTAACACCGGTCCTCCATGTTGTTCGACTAAACTCGCGCTGCACAAAATCGTTAATTATCTGCGGAGGCAGCGCTGACAATACTCGCCGGTCCGGTGCGGGATTGCGGCCGAGCTAATTGACGCTGGCCGGCTCTGGCTTTGATATCAGGAAATTGTTTCTTCTCACTTTGCGTAGAGCCAGTCGTTAATTAGTTTGTTAATTACGCATTTACGGAAAGTGATTACGTTCATTCGAGTCGGAAAAGAGCTGTGGACGGAGGTTCACGGTTGATCGGACACTCTGATTGCCTTTGGTCATCGCGCACCTCTGGACCGACTGGGGACGGGCGTGCGAGCTGGCGACCAAAACTGCACACATCGCCTCTGATCGTCCTGCCTTTGGTGCACAACGATTGCACCTCCCGCTGAGGTGTGTCTCTGGCAGTTGTGAGCGGCACAAATCTGGGATGAAATGAAGCTCGATAACAAGACATTTTGTGGATTTTTGTGATGTACAAACACGAGAGGTGTGAAGGACCGTCAGGAGGCCAGATCGACTGTTGGTGTTGTACGAATTTCAACTGTAAATTTTAAGTCATCTTTTTCTCGTTGTCACTCCATGGCCTCAGGTCAGGAACACTTGTTACTTTCGTCTTTACCCTCCTCACCGACACACTCCGTCATGCCCATAGCTGGCAGTACGAATAGTTTAAGTTTATTTGCCTTTAGTCGGTCTATGTTGTTCTACTTTTCGTGTACGACGAGCAGTGTATTTCTTAGGTGTAGCTCATGTTGTTTCCTCTGTTTATGTTAAAAGCTAATTCTAAACGTTAGATTGTGTCTTACTTGAAAGACTTGCCGTTAGCAATGTAATACACACTGAAGCGCCAAAGAACCTGGTGTGGGCATGCATATTCAAATACAGACATACGTTAACAGGCAGAATACGGCGCTGCGGTCGGCAACGACTATATAATAAAACAAGTGTCTTGCGCAGTTGTTAGATCTGTTACTGCTGCTGCAATGACAGGTTATGGAGATTTAAGAGAGTCTGTGTCGTAGTCGGCGCACGAGAAACAGCATCTCCGAGGTAGCGGTGAAGTGGCGATTTTACCGTACGACAATTTCATGAGTGTACTGTTAATATCAGGATTCTGGCAAAAAATAAATAAATTCCGACATCGCTGCGGCTGGAAAGAGATCCTGTAATAACGGGATCAACAACGACCGAAGATAATCGTTAAACGTGAAAGAAGTGCAACCCTTTCACAAATTGCTGCAGATTTCAATGCTAGGCCATCCACAAGTGTCAGCGTGCGAAGCGTTCAACGAAACATAGTCAATATGGGCTTTCGGAGCCGAAGGTCCACTCGTGTACCCTTTATGAGTGCTCGACACAAAGCTTTACGCCTCGCCTGGGCCCATCAACGTCAATATTAGACTGTTGATGACTGTAAACATGTTGCCTGGTTAAAGGAGTCACGTGTCAGATTGTGTCGAGTGGATGTACGTGTAAGGGTATGGAGACCACCTTATGAATCCATGGGCCCTGTATGTCAGCAGATGAGTCATCAAGCTGGTGGACGCTCTGTAATGGTGTGGGGCGCGTGCAGTTGGAGTGATACGGGACCGTAGATACGTCTGGATACGACTCGAATAGGTGACACGTACGTAAGTGTTCTGTCTGATCACCTGCATCCATTCTTGTCCATTGTGCATTCCGACGGCCTTGTCCAATTCCAGCAGGACGATGGGACACCCTACACACCCAGAATTGCTACAGAGTGGCTCCAGGAACACCCTTCTGAGTTTAAACACTTCCGCTGTCCACTAGACTCCCCAAATATGATTATTATTGTGATATCTGGGATGCCTTGCAACGTGCTGTTCAGGAGACAGTCCTGCAGTATTCATGGTGTTTGTTCCCTCCAGCACTACTTGACATTAGCCGAGTCCATGCCACGTCGTGTTGCTGCACTTTTGCGTGCTCAGGGGGGCGCTACACGAGTTAGGCAGGTGTACCATCTTCTTTGGCTCTTCAGTGTAAAATACGTTAACTGTCTAGTTAGGTATAAGTGAAGGTCTGATACCCCAAGTAAGCACGTATATGAAAGATTATAATCTACTTCTTCTTTTAGTTTTCTAAATCACGTTATAGACGATCCAGTAGCATTATTGTGATTGCTGCCTACGTTCGATATCAACGTGCAATTACCACTCACAGACGACACTTGCCATCATTAGAAGTGGAGGGTATATAAATAGCGTTGAGGAATCGAAACAGGAAATAACGTACTCATGGTTGTAATGAAGGAATGGAGCGATTAAGCTGATGTCCAAAAGGTCTTCACCATTGGCTTTCGGAGCAAGGCAGGAAGCCTTTCCCAGACGGCTATGTTTGTAAACTGTTCACGCGATGCCATAGTTAAAGTACACTGTGCATGGCAACATGGCGCTATCCAAACACCGCGCCTATGGAGCACCATGCGCCATAGATGACGGGGGTGAAAGACGGCTACGATGTGTACGAGTAAACGCGTCACTATTGAGTCCAGGTGAACCAAGGGGCTACGAACAATGTCCTCTCGATTAACGTTCACACAAGCGTTGCTGCGTATGGGCCTCTACAGCAGGGCCTGGTTCATGCATCCATGCTGAATGCTATTCACGGTCGACCAAGGCTTGAATTGGCACGGCAATACCTCAACTGGAAGTCCACTGAATGGCGACTGGTGGCCTTTCCAGATGAATTACGTTTTACGCTCCATCAGCGTGATATATCTGAAATCTCCCTGCAACAATCGTCAGAAGAGTCCAGGCCGAAGGAGGGAGCGTAATGGTCTGGGGAATGTTTTCGTGGCTTTCCTTGGCTGATTTCGTCATTCTGGATTGCACAATGGATCAATAAGAGTATGCTTCTGCCTTTGGTGAAGGTGTCCACCCATACGTGCAGTTTGTTTTTCCTCGGCACAATGTCATGTACCAGCAGGATAATGTAACGTTACACACATCTCTCAATATACGACCGTGATTCGAAAAGCACCATTACATTCTTGCCACCAAACTCCCTGGATATGAACTCATTAGAAGATCTGTCGGATCATTCCCATCAGGCTGTTTGTGCCATGGATACTCAACCGAGAAACCTATCACAGCTGCCCACGACACTGGAGTCGGCATCGCTCCACATCCCTGTCGGTACCTTGCAGGTCCTCACTGACTCTCTTCCTGCACGTCTCGTAGCTGTCCGTGGGACAAAAGCTGGTTGTTCCAGTTTTTGACAGGTGATCACATTAATGTGACTGGTCCGCAGCTCGTGGTCTCGCGGTAGCGTTCTCGCTTCCCGAGCACGGGGTCCCTGGTTCGATTCATGATGGGGTCAGGGATTTCCATGTGCCTCGAGATGACTGGGTGTTTGTGTTGTCCTCATCATTTCATCCTCCTCATCATCTTCATTCGTGGATGGTGAGAGGAAGGGCATCCGACACCCCGAAACTAACCCCGCCACATCCATCGATAACACTGCAGACCTCGCCAGCCGGGATAAATGTTTGGAAAGAGAGATCACATTAATGTGACTGGACATTGTACAAAAGACGGTTGCTGCTTCTGATTTCAGAGTTCAATCAATATTTAATTATTCTTTCTTTGCCTGTGTTTATTCTGCGGTCAGTTTCTCTCACATTTGTCAAGAGCTTTTCTTTTTTCCAGTCACTACGAGGAACTTATTTTTATCTTTCTTTCCTTCCTCAGTCCTGCACTTAGTGGACGTGATCGACTCGACAGCGGTGCCCAAACCTGTCACTGGTGTTATATAGAGCTTGCATACTTCTTCGAAGGCTCGCCTGTGGAAAATCGTTTATGTGTATTTCCTATAATGAAAACCTCCGTGCTACTTTTTAGCACGTGCACTCTGTCTCAGCAAGTCTACCAACAGTTTGGACGAATTTTCGTTACCTGATATCAGCCTATCCCCTTCTCTTCTTACTGAGGTCCTCAGATCAAACCTTCTCCTGTGAAAGTCTCTTTACTGCTGCGAGACTGTTACAGTCTCCTTCCACTTACGTACTGAAGCATGGAATCGTTCTACAACTTTTTTCACCAGCACTTCACACAGTTAACGATTCATTGTCTCAGGACGCGCCATTTGTGATGTATGATTTGCAGCATTGCTATATTTTCTCGTAAGTTTATTAAATTCAGTATCTGGTTCTTTGCGCAAGGATTTGCATCTCGTCCTACGATCTTGTATATATACAGTTACGTTGTATACTTCTCTTGTCAAAGCTAGACTTTCGTCCTCTTTTGTCTTCCTTTTCTCTGGCTCATTAAGGTGTCGCTAATGTTGCTACCTTTGGAAACTCCCAGCTCCGATTCTTTCAGCTCATACAGGTCCAGTCTCGTTACTTTTCCTACCTGTATAAAATTTTTCAGTTGTAGTCTGTGGTTTACGATATATTACGGCCAAAGTCTACATCTGCTCCCGGAAATATTTTACATTTTAGCTCCTGGTTTCTAAATCTCTGTTGCACGCGTACGTAATGTAGCTGAAACCTTAATATGTTTCCATGCCTCCTCTACGTATGAAACCTTTCACGATTCTTTAACCATCACCTGTGGTTTATAGAAAATCGAGTGGAGAACCATTCTGATTACAGCTCCGTGCTACAGTACTCATGCTACTGCAGCGCTAACAAGCACACGGAATGTTATGAATGGTCGGACCAGTTTTTCTCTAATTTTCCCTTCAAAGTCTTTCTCATTTTCCTGTCCGCTAACATAGCGGTTTCTTCCAAAACACTATCCATATCTTACGTTTGTCAATTTCACCAGGCATTTCCACCAACGATCTTTATTCCTCCGTCTCGCGCTAAATAGTTGTTTCATCAAATCAGTCACAGACGTTCCTCTAGGAACTTAGATAAAGTTTTATCACGAAACCCATCAAAGAATTACACATCTGCCTCATAATTTTTACTTATGAGGTATGTAACCATATGAAACAGTAACTGAAGGTTTCTGAAATAATATCGAAAAGTCAATATATTCTGAAAAAGAAACCACGGTCATTGACCTATAATTATAATATGAATTAACGGCCTTTAAATAATGTGATACCATGTCAATTGTCCATTTATTTACAAACGAGTTTAGAGGTTTAATACTGGATTAACTGAAATTTGCCTGCCAGGGGAGGAATAAGGATTATCCAACACCTTGTATTATCCAACACCTTGCTCATTTCCGTTTGAAGGGGCACGTGAGCTACAAACTCAATTTTCTGGTGCGCTTCTGGCTGTTTCTACATTAAGGACCATAGACAGTAGCACTGGATGTAGAGAGCAATGTAAGAACGTCACCGGCCGCGGTGGCCGAGCGGTTCTAGGCGCTTGAGTCCGGAACCGCGCGCTTGCTACAATTGCAGGTTCGAATCCTGCCTCAGGCATGGATGTGTGTGATGACCTTAGGTTAGTTAGGTTTAAGTAGTTCTAAGTTCTAGGGGACTGATGACCTCAGATTTTAAGTCCCATAGTGCTCAGAGCCATTTGAACCATTTTTTGTAAGAACGTCATGGAAAGACAGCCGTCTGGAAGGAGATGGTATTTTTATTAATCAGTCAAGTATACTCATTATTGTGTTATCCTGCAATGTGTTCAGTTTACGGTAGTTTTACAATTTTCTAAAGATTCATTTGGTGTCTACTTGTACGCATCATTTATTCTTCGACGTGTGGACTTCACAGACAATAAGAAAGATTATTATTGCTGAGTCGCCTGACTCATGATCGCATACAATCTCCTTGTGACTTTCCTTCTTCTCTTAGTCGCAATACAGGAGAATATGTATTCAGAAATATAACTTGAACAAATACATTCTTCTACGTTAAGTTTAGACCCAAAAAATGATTTTAAGCTATCTATATGTGATTTAAAAGGATAGGAACAAGGTGAATGGTACGTGTAACTTAGTTTGCGAAACGAAACACCAATGGCCATAAATGACTGAAAGAAATCTGTGATCACACTCGCTTGCAATAAGTCTTCATATGATTTCAAAAACGTGTTGATACGAGTAATCCTTCTTGAAGGCCACTTACATGCAATGCCCATTCGTGGCTCAACTTTCTGTATACAGAAATCTGAAATCTAAGACCACAAAGTAATCAAGTTGTACATAAAGTGATGTACCGCCAGCTGTCTCTGACTCTCGAAACGATGACTTACACTCTGACATGAAATAATTCTAAGAAATGGCAGAAGCGTTCTTTCAGTTTTAAGAAACGTATATACTGACTATAGTAGTGGTTCACAACGACTCATATCCATGTTGAATGCAGGAAGTCAGTCAAGCTGCGTGCCGTAGTGCGAGTCAGGTTGCAAGATGTAGACAACACCAAGGGAGTAATTGAATCTGTCAACATAAGTCGAACAGTGGTATGGCATTATGAACAAATCTCATGAGCTTTATTTCAACTAAAATGTCGTCGTGGCTACATTAAAGCATCTGATCATCAGCAAGTGAAACACGATATTTAATGAATCACAAAAAAAGAAAAACAAATTGAACAAGAATTCTACATGCATTAGAAAATGGAGAAAATAATTTATTAGACGATGTATGATGAATTCAACAACGCCATTATTTGGAAAAATTAATGGAAATTTGATTCTGTCCTAATCGCCACGGAAACTGAGCACCTCGCCTAACAACGGTCGTTCAGTTTGAATGCAGACAAATGGAAATTATCAGTATCTAAGTATTGCAGATATAATCACCCCAAGCTACACGATGTGAGTCAGAATTTCATCATGTATTTGTATACATAACCTGAAAAGGATCATCAGAAAGTGCCTTCAAAGCAGCTTAGCACATATACGCTGACGGTAAAAGAAAAGTCGCAACACCAAGGAGTTGTGCGGTATAAACGAAAGTTGGTAGGTGTATTTCTGCATCTCAAAGATAATGTCTATTCAAATTTCGCGCCACAATGACGATGCAAATCAGGTTTACTTTAATAATACGCTGCAACAATTATTAGCGTCAGTTATCTTTGAGAATAGACGTGGTGCGTTTACGTTAGTGAAAAATGCCTTTACGGCGACAAAGACAACATTATCATCACCTCACTGAGTTTGAAGGAGGTCGTGAGGCTATGAGAAGCTGGATATTGCTCCTGCGATACTCCAGAAAAACTTGGCAGAAAAGTAGCCACTGCACGTCTGCGGTGATTGCGGGAATGTGTTGTCGCAAAAAGACCGGGTTCCGGAAGGGCACGTGATACTACCGAGAGGGATGTTCATCGTGTTCCGCGTATGGCTATGGCGCATCATAACTGCATCCGTAGCAAAAATTTTAGCAGCAGTTGGCACCGCAGTGACACAAGGAACCTTTTAGTTACTTCAGGGACAACTCAGAGCCAGACGCCCTGTAGCGTGCATTCCATTGAACCCAAAACATCGTTCTTACGACTTCAGTGTGGTCAAGCGCAAGCTCATTGATGGGCAGGAAGGTTTGTTGTGCTTTTTTTGGTGAAAACTGGTCCTGCTACGGTGCCAGTGACGGTGAAGCGTTGGTTAGGAGTAGGCCACTTGAGGACCTGAAACGAACCTGCCTGCCTGCTGAACACACTGGACATACAGCTTGAGCTGTAGTAAGGGATGTGATTTCGTATCACAGCAGGAGCGCTCACGTGGTTTTCCCACGCAACATCACTGAAAATTTCTTCGTGAGTCTTGTGGTACGGCCTGTTGTGTTGCCATTCACGAACAGCATACCAGTGGGTGTTTTTCAACAGGATGATGCTCTCTCAACTGCCGCTGTTGTAACCCAACATTCTCTACAGTGTCGACTGGTTGCGTTGGCCTGGATGATCACAAAATCTGTGTCCAGCCGAGGACGTAGGGGACAACATTGGGTGACAACTCCAAGAACATCTACAAAGAGCGTCAACCGTCCCAAGGGCAACAGACGTGGAGCTCTGGCCAACAAACTGACATCCTGCACTTGTACAGCACATTGCAGAAACGTTTCCATGCTTGCATTCAGCATTAATTTGGTTACACCGGTTATTAATGTACCAGAATTTCACATTGGCAATGATTTCCCCTCGCTTACATTAACCCGTGATCCTTCAATGTGAATCACGTAAATATGTGTGCCTACACAAATCTGTTCCCGAAATTTCATTACTTTACATGAATTACTTGTTGGTGTAGCGATTTTCTTTCCTGCCATTGTGTTACGCATCCATAATAGTTCTGCTGAATCTGGGACTCGTCGACATGAAGACTCAGACAGGACAAGACTGTCTTTCTGTGGTCCAAAAGGCCTGTTCACGGTGAACCACACGGTAGCGCTAGCTTCCCATTGGTTAGTTCTACCAATTTCCAGAGTTTTTCACATGAGATATCAGTTAGAAGTTCGTGAAAAATAGTGATACTCTCCACAACAGAGTGTTCATTGTGGAAACATCTGTATACATCGCCCACTGGCAGACTAGAGTCCGTATTATTTGGCCAGGATGTAGACCGAGGACCTGTGTAGTATCGTTATAAGTAATAAAAATTCAAAATTATTCCATTTGTTACTGAAAATACGTCGCCATATCTTCTGCTATGGTCAGTGACTTCGTAGTAGGGAGAGGAACCCGCTCAGTACAACAGCGGATTCAAGATTGCGAGGACGCTGCATCAGCCCGAAATGGAAATCGGTGACACCCTTTGCGGTGGTTTGTTGCTCGCTGGTGAGGCAGCCTCGCCCCGTTGGCAGCTCTGGTTGGAAACAGTGATGTGAAAGGAGTGGACTGGGGTACACTTATATGGGGCACACGAGTACTGTAATGATACTAACGTAAACGAAAATGAAACTATTAAATTATACACGATGTATGTCACTGATGTGCTCTATAAAGCGGATCGCTGACTTCTTACAACCTCTAAGCCAAAGATACAGCATCTGGTCTGAGATTGTATTGACGGAGTAAGAGAGCGCTTGGCGCACAGAAGTGAGTGTGTACCAGTCGGTGATCGATGGAGGATGCACTAGGCCGTTTCTGTGGGGTTCTCTGTAAAGTCACCAACTGTTAGATTACAATGTAGGAATTTTCTCGTACCAATATTTTGTGTTACACTGCATGTAAAATACGTAGCTAAAAATGATGAGTGATTTTACAATGAAATTTAAAGTGAAATGATGAAATTTAAATTTAATTGTGAAAAGAAAGGATTAGTCGATTGACATTACATAAGGCTGTCTCCATACCTGTACACGTACATCCACTCGATACAACCGGACACCAGACTCCTTTGACCAGGCAACATGTTTGCAGTCATCAACAGTCCAATATTGTTGTCGATGGGCCCAAGCGAGGCACGTGGAAGACCCATTATAAATCGTCGACTGACAACTTATTGCCATGAGGCCACTTCGACGGGCAGATACAACACGACTCGGAAATAATAGCGGCCGCTCCAAAGATGATACCACAGTACGCGCTATGGACAAGCGCTATAGGTGACACTCACGTAGAGGCAAGGCGAGCAGTGTCTTTGACTTCCTTTCGGTAATGATTTGCTAACCGAATAATTATTGTAACTGCTAAACTGTTCATCGAACTGAAAAACACGCACAGCTAAAGTGTGATGACGATCCATCCTCACTCCATCTTGAGTAACAATATGCCCCAAGTAAATAATTTGTGGCTGGGCAGAACGACATTTGTCAGTACTTATGCGGAGATGAGCTGTTTTCAGTCTGTCAGACATTTCCGATGGGCACTTTGCATGTTCAACTAGATCTTTTGAAACATCGATAATCGGTTTTAACACTGTAAAAATAGAATCTAATAAGCACTGAAATGTTGCAGGTAGTAATTTTAACCCGAAAGTCATTTTGTGATACTGGTAGTGACTGGATGACGTTGGAAAAGCTTTTTCCGGTCTATCTTCTGGACATATTTCAATCTGATGATACTCTCTCCTTAAATCGATCACAGAAAAGAACTTACTCTGTCTGTAGGTATTCAAAATTTCGGTTATAATTGAAACCGGATAAATATCGGTTACTGTATGATCGTCTGGAACCTTGTCTCATAGCACAATTATATTTTTCTTGTTCTGTAAGGTGACATCTTTGGTACTATTACTATACTTGCTGACCAAAGACTATTACTGAGCTCTGTTATGTCTACTGTTTTCGCTCACAGCCGCAGACGGCGCTGACTTCGGTTGCGCAGCTTGAGGCTGTTGCCAACGGGCACCACTGTGAGGAGCCGGACTTGGGTATCATGGGGATGTCAACCTCGTGCCGTCTGTCCCCAGATCGGTCTGCCGCTGTGGATGCCACGGTTGTTGCCCGCAGTGGGGCTGAGCCCTCGCCTGTGGTTGATTGGGAGGTCGTTCCAAGGCGTGGCAGGCAGCGAAAGACGTCCCCGGAGGCTGATCAGAAAGCCTCCCCGGTGCGTCTGACAAACAGGTTTCAGGTACTGTCTCTGGCTGAGCCAGATGCAGCTGCCTGCCCTGTTTCAGAGGATGATTCTCAGCCTTCAAGGTCCGGGCAATCGCAGAGGGTGGGCTTATTGGTAGTTGGGAGCTCCAATGTTAGGCGCGTAATGGGGCCCCTCAGGGATATGGCGGCTAAGGAGGGGAAGAAATCCAGTGTGCAGTCCGTGTGCATTCCGGGTGGAGTCATTCTTGATGTGGAAAGGGTCCTTCCGGATGCCATGAAGAGCACAGGGTGCAGCCAGCTGCAGGTGGTGGCACATGTCGGCACTAATGACGTGTGTCGCTTTGGATCTGAGGAAATTCTCTCTGGATTCCAGCGGCTATCTGATTTGGTGAAGGCTGCCGGTCTTGCTTACGAGATGAAGGCAGAGCTCACCATCTGCAGCATCGTTCACAGAGCCGACTGCGGACCTTTGGTGCAGAGCCGGGTGGAGGGTCTGAATCAGAGGCTCAGACGGTTTTGCGACCGTGTTGGCTGCAGATTCCTTGACTTGCGCCATAGAGTGGTGGGGTTTCGGGTTCCGCTGAATAGGTCAAGAGTTAACTACACTCAGCTGGCGGCTACACGGGTAGCGGAGGCTGTGTGGCGTGGACTGGGTGGTTTTTTAGGTTAGAAGGCCTCGGGAAAGTACGGGGTGGGCTGCAATCTCAAAGGGTGCATGGCAAATACAGGACGTGCTTGGATCAAGGAACAGTCGGAATTTTAGTTGTAAATTGTTGTAGCTGTGCTGGGAAAGTCCCTGAGCTTCAAGCGGTAATAGAAAGCACAGAAGCTGAAATCGTTATAGGTACAGAAAGCTGGCAAAAGCCTGAAATAAGATCTGCAGAAATTTTTACGAAGTCTCAGACGGTGTTCAGGGAAGATAGATTAGGCAGAATTGGTGGTGGAGAGTTTGTGTATGTCAGTAGTGGTGTATCTTGTAGTGAAGTCGAAATAGATACTCCGTGCGAATTGGTATGGGTGGAGGTTATACTTAACTGCCGAACTAAGTTAATAATTGGCTCCTTCTACCGATCCCCAGACTCCGATGATATAGTTGCTAAACAGTTCAGAGAAAATTTGAGTCTCGTAACAAATAAATACTCATACGGTTATAGTTGGTGGGGACTTCAACCTTCCCTCGATATGTTGGCCAAAATACTTGTTCAAAACCGGTGGTAGGCAGAAAACATCTTCCGAGATTGTCCTAAATGCTTTCTCTGACAATTATTTCGAGCAGTTAGCCCACGAACCCACGCGAATTGTAAATGGTTGCGAAAACACACTTGACCTCTTAGCCACAAACAATCCAGAGCTAATAGAGAGCATCATGACTGATACAGGGATTAGTGATCACAAGGTCATTGTAGCTAAGCTCAATACCGTTTCTTCCAACTCCACGAGAAACAAACGCAAAATAATTTTATTTAAAAAAGCGGATAAAGTGTCACTAGAAGCCTTCCTAAGAGACAATCTCCATTCCTTCCGAACTGACTATGCAAATGTAGACGAGATGTGGCTCAAATTCAGAGATATAGTTGCAACAGCAATTGAGAGATTCAAACCTCCTAAATTGGTAAGAGATGGAACTGATCCCCCATGGCACACAAAAAGGGTCCGAACGCTGTTGCAGAGGCAACGGAAAAAGCATGCGAAGTTCAGAAGAACGCGAAATCCCGAAGATTGGCTACAATTTACAGTCGCGCGAAATTTGGCACGGACTTCAATTTGAGATGCCTTTAATAGGTTCCACAAGGAAACATTGTCTCGAAATTTGGTAGAAAATCCGAAGAAATTCTGGTCGTATGTAAAGTACACAAGCGGCAAGACGCAGTCAATACCCTCGCTACGCAGTGCCGATGGTACTGTTACCGACTGTGCAGCTAAAGTGGAGTTATTGAACGCAGGTTTCCGAAATTCTTTCACCAGGGAAGACGAATGGAATATTCCAGAATTTGAAACACGAACAGCTGCTGGCATGAGTTTCTTAGAAGTAGATACCTTAGGGGTTGCGAAGCAACTCAAATCGCTTGATACGGGCAAGTCTTCAGGTCCAGATTGTGTACCGATTAGGTTCCTTTCAGATTACGCTGATAGAATAGCTTCCTACTTAGCAATCATATACAACCGCTCGCTCACCGATAGATCTGTACCTACAGATTGGAAAACTGCGCAGGTCGCACCAGTGTTTAAGAAGGGTAGTAGGAGTAATCCATCAAATTACAGACCTATATCATTGACGTCGGTTTGCAGTAGGGTTTTGGAGCATATACTGTACTCAAACATTATGAATCACCTCGAAGGGAACGATTTATTGATACGTAATCCGCATGGTTTCAGAAAACATCCTTCTTGTGCAACGCAGCTAGCTCTTTATTCGCTCGAAGTAATGGCCGCTATCGACAGGGGATCTCAAGTTGATTCCTTATTTGTAGATTTACGGAAAGCTTTTTACACCGTTCCTCACAAGCGACTTCTAATCAAGCTGTGGGCCTAAGGGGTATCGTCTCAGTTGTGCGACTGATTTCCTATCAGGAAGGTCGCAGTTCGTAGTAATAGATGGCAAATCATCGAGTAAAACTGAAGTGATATCAGGTGTTCCCCAGGGAAGCGTCCTGGGACCTCTGCTGTTCCTGATCTATATAAATGACCTGGGTGACAATCTGAGCAGTTCTCTTAGGTTATTCGCAGATGATCCTGTAATTTACCGTGTAGTAAGGTCATCCGAAGACCAGTTTCCGTTGCAAAGCGATTTAGAAAAGATTGCTGTATGGTGTGGCAGGTGGCAGTTGACGCTAAATAACGAAACGTGTGAGGTGATCCACATGAGTTCCAAAAGAAATCCGTTGGAATTCGATTACTCGATAAATAGTACAATTCTCACGGTTGTCAATTCAACTAAGTACCTGGGTGTTAAAATTACGAACAACTTCAGTTGGGAAGACCACATAGATAATATTGTGGGGAAGGCGAGCCAAAGGTTGCGTTTCATTGGTAGGACACTTAGAAGATGCAACAAGTCCACTAAAGAGACAGCTTACACTACACTCGTTCGTCCTCTGTTAGAATATTGCTGCGCGGTGTGGGAATCTTTCCAGGTGGGATTGACGGAGGACATCGAAAGGGTGCAAAAAAGGGCAGCTCGTTTTGTATTATCACGTAATAGGGGAGAGAGTGTGGCTGATATAATACGCGAGTTGGGATGGAAGTCATTAAAGCAAAGACGTTTTTCGTCGCGACGAGATCTGTTTACGAAATTTCAGTCACCAACTTTCTCTTTCGAATGCGAGAATATTTTTTTGAGCCCATCCTACATTGGTAGGTATGATCATCAAAATTAAACAAGAGAAATCAGAGCTCGAACAGAAATGTTTATGTGTTAGTTTTTCCCGCGCGCTGTTCGGGAGTGGAAAGGTAGAGAGATAGTATGATTGTGGTTCGATGAACCCTCTGCCAAGCTCTTAAATGTGAATTGCAGAGTAGTCATGTAGATGTACTTTAAGCTGCTGATCTATGAACAGTTCTGTTAAAGTCTGTAGATGTTTTGGTAACCTATACTGCTTATTGTAGATTGGTGCATGTCTACCTGTTGTAACACGATCCTTCGTTAAGGACCTTCTGAATTAAACAAATCTCCGTAAGAACTAACGATGACTACATGGTTGATCGATCATTACCCTTTAAGTGGCTAACATCCTTACGTAACGCAGACGTACTGACGGTTTTCATGTTTTTGTGCTCTATCTCTACCCTTTCTATGTTTTCTTTGTAGTGTGCCTGTAGTGTCGCTACTATCAATCCCTTCTAAAGGCATACTTTGTTCATGCCGAAAGTATCCAGGCTTACTGGCAGCATAACCTCGCCATTTATTTCCCTACCACGCTCTGTATTTCTTCATGTAAAACAGTGCTGTTCATCCAACATGTCATTAATAGACAGAGGTTCTATCAAACATAACGCTTCTTGTGGATCCTCGAAATCTATCGTAGCCACAACTAATTTTCCTGTATCTGTTGGTACTCTGTCGTAAGAAACATCTTTTAATATACTTGTACAAAATTTAGTTGGTAGTATCTAAGGAATGGGTTTACCTTGGACATAGAAACAGTTGCAAACTTTGCGCGAATGGAAAAAAAATTCCTGTTGCGTTCAACTGTTTGTTGCCAAAGTTCGATTTTAGTAAGATACCTAACAAGAAAGTCTAACCGAGGTTAACAGAAAATCGCTGCCCCAGAACTGACACACCTCAATTTGCTCTTGAAACCATGTATTTCCTACCCAGAACTTGGGATGTGTTTGTCCCCACCGAATATATTTTATTATCCGGCAGCGCTCGCAATCTGTACCTAAGCGTTTGCAGTCTCCTCTTGTCCATAAGGTCCAGACTAACAACCGATATATGTGCCGCAGTATCTACTTCCTTTTATTTATCCAATCTATCAGGTTACAATTCATGCCTGCGTATGTTTTGACAGTACTGCGATTTACTGGGAATTCAGCCTGTTGGTGTTTAACTGTTTCTTTTTCGGATTGTAATTGCCCTGTTTTCTAAATTCGCAATCCTCTAGCATATGCCCGAACTGTTGGCAATTACAGCATTGTCGTTGGAGACATTGCTCCTTTAACTGCCCTTACTAGCAGCAACGGTAACATTCCTGTCTAGATCTGCGTATTTCCATTCAGTTCAGACCCTAGCTGTATTATCCTCTTCTTCTAAACGTGTAGAAACGCGAAGTGCTGTGATTAAATCCTACGGGTTTTCCATACACACCCGTCGTCAGCAACCTCGGTGGATCCCTTTTAGAAATACGACCAAGGTGTATGCTGTCAGGAAACGATTCCACTGTCCAATGTATTTTCTTTGTCAAACTATTGAGTTTCTCCCTGCTTTCTTCAACATGGACGCAAAGCCTCATTAACAGCTTCGCCCGTGATACTTAACTTGGCCGTCGGCAAGCATGTTTAATCTGACCAGTTATCTGACGCGACCGTGGATATTACGCCTCTAGACACTGTAACGTCCACTGTTGCTTTGGCCGGAGAACCGGGTTATTAGATTCGTGTCTACAGGATCAGTGGATGAAGGGGGAACATTTATTACAACTTTAACTTCATCCGAATCTTACAGCGGCTGTCGATCTGCCAATAAAGCTTATAATTGCTGAATTAGCAGTTTATTAAGGGCTTTGTATTGTTCATTATCCTCCAACAATATGGAAACTTGATCCGTAAGATCGGCTATCACCTCGTTAGTATTAGCCGACCGTGTCTATTTTCAAACACGTTATCTTTCCCTCTTTTACATGAATAAAACTAGCATTATTTCCGACAATAGCTCAATAGCCACTGCGATAAAAACAGAACAGTTACATCCGACTCCTGACCCTCACAACTAACCAACTATACTCTGAACAACCATCTGCTGTGTGACTATATTTTGTACATGAAGCACATGTTCGTTGGTAAAAATCAATTAGATGTAGCAGTATGTCCCATAAAATTGTAAGTTTTACAATGTGTTGGAACAAGATACACTACCTAACTATTACCCTTGAACTGCGATAAATCTGCCAGTTCTCTCGGTTTATACAAGGCAACTTCTAAGTATTTAAGTCATAACCTGGACATAGCGAAGAACACAAATTTTTCTTTTGAAATGAAATACCAATGTCCTCTCTGTCACTCATTCTCTGTGACTATTGTCGATGTTGGTGTGCCGTATCGTTGCCCTCAAAGTCTTACACGCGCTGGGATGGAGGATTTGTGACTCCCAAATTTTAGTGTTCGCCCACTGCCGCGCCGGAAATCCCTATTATTTTGTCAAGATGCAGACCGAGTATTTACGTGGTGCCGTTAGACGCAGTATTCAAAATTCATCCATTTGTTGCTCAGAATACAAGTTGTCGCCGTGTCTTCTACGGCGGCTAGTGGGACGAATTCGGAGAGGAATCCGCTGAGTCCAACAGCGGACTCACGGCTGCTGAGGACGCTGAATGAACTGTGAGTGGGCCGGCCGATGTTGCCGAGCGGTTCTAGGCTCTTCAGTCTGGAACCGTGCGATCGCTACGGTTGCAGGTTCGAATCCTGCTTCATACATGGATGTGTGTGATGTCCTTAGGTTAGTTAGGTTTAAGTAGTTCTAAGTTCTAGGGGACTGATGAGCTCAAATGTTAAGTCCCATAGTGCTCCGAGCCATTTGAATCATTTGAACTCGGCGTGGAAGTCGATGACACCATAGAGCGGCTGACGGTGATGTCCGCGACGTGTGTATTTGATCCACACACCGTTTCGGCGAATATTCAATCCCGCCCAAGTCACTGTCCATATCTGAGCCATGGCGGCTCTCTGGTTATCGATTCTTCACATAAGTGCATGGTTTGTCTACGAGGTTGTGGTAGGTGGGTATTTGTGCGCTCTAGCGACGACTGGGGGTGGGGTGGGGGGGTGGGGGGAAGAAGCTAGAAGTCAGGCCCCGTCGCGTTGAAGAGGAGAGGTGGCAATCGGTACGGAGGGGAAGCTAGAGTTGTCTTGAGACAGCCAGAGCGAGAGCACCAGCAGCAGCGAGTACTGTTTGTATAAAGCGTTTATTTTGCATTTTGTTTACGACCTTCCACTAAGGAAGGGATTCTATTTGTGTTTATCTGCTCTGCATAGTAACTAACAGTTCTTGATAAAACTTTACGTAGTTTTCGTGTTAGATTTCTTAGTGTTTTCTTGATCGTTTAGAACAGAAAGCGCCCTAAAACCGTCTTTTGTTTGTTTCGCCGCCGTTAGCCACTAGTCACTTGAATCAGCAGTTGTCTTGTGACAGCCAGAGCCAGAGCACCAGCAGCAGCGAGTACTGTTTGTATAAAGCGTTTATTTTGCATTTTGTTTACGACCTTCCACTAAGGAAGGGATTCTATTTGTGTTTATCTGCTCTGCATAGTAACTAACAGTTCTTGATAAAACTTTACGTAGTTTTCGTGTTAGATTTCTTAGTGTTTTCTTGATCGTTTAGAACAGAAAGCGCCCTAAAACCGTCTTTTGTTTGTTTCGCGGCCGTTAGCCACTAGTCACTTGAATCAGCAGTTGTCTTGTGACAGCCAGAGCGAGAGCACCAGCAGCAGCGAGTACTGTTTGTATAAAGCGTTTTTGTACTTATTTGCTGCGCTTAGCTTTTAAATAGTTTTTCTGGGAAAACCTAGCGTAGTTTTCGCGTCTCGTATTTCAGTGAGTGTTTCTTGATTATCAGAGTAGCTCATCAGAAGATTATCTTGGGAATTTGTCACCGTATAGAGTAGGGTAAACATAGTCATGTGTAGGGACTGTGGTTGTTATGAGCGGACGCAAGGAGAATTGGCCACTCTTCGGGGGCAGGTGGAGGCTTTGTCTGTTAGGCTCATCGAGCTCGAGGCGCAGGCGTCGGCTCGTAGTGGCGTTGGGGTAACTGTGGTGAGACCTATGCCTACTTCGGTGGCCTTGGAATCACATGGAACCCCTGATGTCGCTGCGTCTTCCGGCAGTGAGCATCTTACCGGTCAGCCATCACTCCAGGGTGAATGGCGGACAGTGGTGGGCTCGCGCGTGCCTGGCCGAAAGGCGAAGGTGGGATCTGGCCGCGTGGCAGCTGCCTTACCCCTTTCCAACAGGTACGGGGTGCTTCCTAGTGGTGATGACATCGTTTCCGAGCCACCACAGGATGCCTCGCCTGTTGGGCCAGTGGCCGATTCTCCGGCAAGGTCCCGACAGTCACAGAGGGCGGGCCTATTAGTTATAGGGAGCTCCAACGTTAGGCGGGTTATGGAGCCCCTTAGGAAAATAGCGGGTAGGTCGGGGAAGAATGCCAGTGTGCACTCGGTGTGCTTGCCGGGGGGTCTCGTCCGTAATGTGGAGGAGGCCCTTCCGGCAGCTATTGAACGCACTGGGTGTGACCGGCACATGTCGGAACGAATGACGCCTGCCGCTTGGGTTCTGAGGCCATCCTTGGTTCCTTCCGGCGGCTGGCTGATTTGGTGAAGACAACCAGCATCGCACGCGGAGTGCAAGCTGAGCTTAATACCTGCAGCATAGTGCCCAGAGTCGATCGCGGTCCTCTGGTTTGGAGCCGTGTGGAGGGTTTAAACCAGAGGCTCAGACGACTCTGCGACTATAATGGTTGCAAATTCATCGACCTCCGTTATTGGGTGGAGAACTGTAGGGCCCCCCTAGACAGGTCAGGCGTGCACTACACACCGGAAGCAGCTACTAGGGTAGCAGAGTACGTGTGGCGTGCACACGGGGGTTTTTTAGGTTAGAGGGACCCCCCCTTGGGCGAAACGATAAAACACCTGACGGCTTACCAGAGAGGACATTATCATCGTTGATAAAGAACGTCCGTTCTCAGAGACCAAAAACAGGAAAAGTTAACGTAATATTGGTAAACTGCAGGAGTATCCAGGGCAAGGTTCCTGAATTAGTATCTCTTATTGAAGGAAATAGTGCGCATATAGTATTAGGAACGGAAAGTTGGTTAAAACCGGAAGTGAACAGTAACGAAATCCTAGACACAGAATGGAATATATACCGCAAGGATAGGATAAACGCCAATGGTGGAGGAGTATTTATAGCAGTAAAGAATTCAATAATATCCAGTGAAGTTATTAGCGAATGCGAATGTGAAATAATCTGGGTTAAGTTAAGTATCAAAGGTGGGTCAGATATGATAGTCGGATGCTTCTATAGACCACCTGCATCAGCAACCGTAGTAGTTGAGCGCCTCAGAGAGAACCTGCAGAACGTCGTGAAGAAGTTTCGTGATCATACTATTGTAATAGGGGGAGACTTCAATCTACCAGGTATAGAATGGGATAGTCACACAATCAGAACTGGAGCCAGGGACAGAGACTCTTGTGACATTATCCTGACTGCCTTGTCCGAGAATTACTTCGAGCAGATAGTTAGAGAACCAACTCGTGAAGCTAGCGTTTTAGACCTCATAGCAACAAATAGACCGGAACTTTTCGACTCCGTGAATGTAGAAGAGGGTATCAGTGATCATAAGTCAGTGGTTGCATCAATGACTACAAGTGTAATAAGAAATGCCAAGAAAGGAAGGAAAATATATTTGCTTAACAAGAGTGATAGGGCACAAATCGCAGAATTTCTGAGTGACCACCATCAAACGTTCATTTCTGAGGAAGAGGATGTGGAACAAAAATGGAAAAAATTCAGAAACATCGTCCAGTACGCCTTAGATAAGTTCGTACCGACTAAGGTCCAAAGCGAGGGGAAAGATCCACCGTGGTATAACAATCATGTACGAAAGGTACTACGGAAACAAAGAAAGCTTCATCATAGGTTTAAGAGTAGTCGAATCATAGCCGATAAGGAAAAGCTGAACGAAGCGAAAAAGAGCGTAAAGAGAGCAATGAGAGAAGCATTCAACGAATTCGAACATAAAACATTGGCAAACAATCTAAACAAGAACCCTAAAAAGTTTTGGTCATATGTAAAATCGGTAAGCGGATCTAAATCCCCTATTCAGTCACTCGTTGACCACGATGGCACCGAAACAGAGGACGACCGAAGAAAGGCAGAAATACTGAATTCAGTGTTCCGAAACTGTTTCACTGCGGAAAATCGTAAACGGTCCCTGACTTCAGCCGTCGCACGGACGCCAAAATGGAAAATATTGAAATAAACGATATCGGAATTGAAAAACAACTGCTATCACTTAGTAGCGGAAAAGCATCCGGACCAGACGAGATACCCTTAAGATTCTACAGTGATTATGCTAAAGAACTTGCCCCCTTTCTATCAGCAATTTATCGTAGATCGCTGGAAGAACGTAAAGTACCTAGCGACTGGAAGAAAGCGCAGGTTGTTCCCATTTTCAAGAAGGGTCATAAATCAGATGCGAATAATTATAGGCCTATTTCGCTTACGTCAATCTGTTGTAGAATAATGGAACATGTTTTGTGTTCTCGTATTATGACGTTCTTAGATAATACAAATCTCCTTCATCATAACCAACATGGATTCCGCAAACAGAGATCATGTGAAACTCAGCTCGCCCTATTTGCCCAAGAAATTCACAGTGCCGTAGACACTGGCGAGCAGATTGATGCCGTATTCCTGGACTTCAGGAAGGCATTTGATACGGTTCCGCACTTACGTTTAGTGAAAAAAATACGAGCTTACGGAATATCGGACCAGGTTTGTGATTGGATTCAGGATTTCCTAGAAGAAAGAACACAACATGTCATTCTTAACGGTTCAAAATCTGCAGATGTAGAGGTAATTTCGGGAGTACCGCAGGGAAGCGTGATAGGACCTTTATTGTTTACAATATACATAAATGACTTAGTTGACAACATCGGTAGCTCCGTGAGGCTATTTGCAGATGACACGGTTGTCTACAAGAAAGTAGCAACATCAGAAGACTCGTACGTACTCCAGGAGGACCTGCAAAGGATTAATGCATGGTGCGACAGCTGGCAGCTTTCCCTAAACGTAGATAAATGTAATATAATGCGCATACATAGGGGCAGAAATCCATTCCAGTACGATTATGCCATAGGTGGTAAATCATTGGAAGCGGTAACGACCGTAAAATACTTAGGAGTTACTATCCGGAGCGATCTGAAGTGGAATGATCACATAAAACAAATAGTGGGAAAAGCAGGCGCCAGGTTGAGATTCATAGGAAGAATTCTAAGAAAATGTGACTCATCGACGAAAGAAGTAGCTTACAAAACGCTTGTTCGTCCGATTCTTGAGTATTGCTCATCAGTATGGGACCCTTACCAGGTTGGATTAATAGAAGAGATAGACATGATCCAGCGAAAAGCAGCGCGATTCGTCATGGGGACATTTAGTCAGCGCGAGAGCGTTACGGAGATGCTGAACAAGCTCCAGTGGCGGACACTTCAAGAAAGGCGTTACGCAATACGGAGAGGTTTATTATCGAAATTACGAGAGAGCACATTCCGGGAAGAGATGGGCAACATATTACTACCGCCCACATATATCTCGCGTAATGATCACAACGAAAAGATCCGAGAAATTAGAGCAAATACGGAGACTTACAAGCAGTCGTTCTTCCCACGCACAATTCGTGATGGAACAGGGAAGGGGGGATCAGATAGTGGTACAATAAGTACCCTCCGCCACACACCGTAAGGTGGCTCGCGGAGTATAGATGTAGATGTAGATGTAGATGTAGTCGCTCCGTGGTTGAGAAGCGTGACAGGGAACGCCAAGTTGCTTGATTGGCATGAGTGCGGCAGGGTACCTTGTACGGTTGGCACCTTCCATCACTGAAGGACTGCTCTGCCGTTCAGCAAGTTTGCTACATATGGAGCCGAAGTCACACGTTTAGGTGATTTGCCACGCAGTGGACTTGTCTGTAACATAATCACAAAATTTGTAACGGACAGTTAGTGATATGTTGCGACAGTTAAAGGAAGTGATTGGCTCCTTTAGCCTGTTCCCGAGCACAGACGTAAATTGATTTGTCTTGCTACTAAATTTCTCTTGTCATATTCTGCCATTTATATGTTACACTCTACTAATTTATTTGTTAATGTTTTTTTTCTTCTAAAGTCTTGTTTTAGTCTATTGCAGGCTATTTTGTCTAAGGCGAATCAGGTGCTTCGTTGCGGACACTTAATGTAACACATTAAGTGCTGTATGCATTCCATTACTCCAAGTTCATAAATCTTGCCATTCGTGTGGGCCTGGGGTAAGCCAGGCAGGATAATAATGAAATCTGGTCATCCAAGTGTTCTTAAAATTTGGTTTTACGCTTATTTTTGTATTTTAGAATGACTGATGATTTATACTTCACCAGGTCAAGTAGTCTCCCTTGTGGTTGTATTTAATATTAATTTATTCCGTTCGTCTTATCGCGGAAATAGACTTTGCTATTAATTGTAATATCGTTCTTGTGTGTTGATGTGTAAGCACATACTGATTCTCAGGTTTCGGTTTCAATTTGTGATCGGTTGTAAGTCATTAGACCAGGAATGTAGCACAGTATTGTACACATAAATCACAGAACTTAAGGCAAATCAAGCTTTAGTAGCTTACAGATTACCATAGTTCCAGCAGTGAGTCCACGAGTAAATAATAGGTCATATACACCCAGCGGAACAACCGTCCAGTAACGTAATCGTAGATGAAATTTAGCAGCCCACGTGAGAAATACTAGAATACACCGAGATATCCATCAAATATCAACACAAATAAAAGCACGAATTTATAACAAAACGCTCACCTTACAGCTTATACAACGTCACGTTAGAAACATCCTGAACTAAGGCAAGTGAAGGCAGTCGTTTAAAACACAGTCTCAAGCCAACTGAGCCACACTGGCAACGCAAATGCATCAGAAGCAGTTGTGGTGGTTGGCTCCAGAACTCTGAAGAGTAATATCTTCGCTTCATTCTCCTCAAATATGGTTTTAGTGGGCAATCGGAAGGTGCTAAAAATCAGTTCGGCCTGAACATTAGGACAGCGATCACGGAAAAATCCTACCACCACCCGCAGAGTGCTCAGCTACCACCGGTGCGCAGTACGCCCAACAGCGCACGTTGCTTCGTAAAAGGCCTTGGCAAGCTCGGCACACTCACCTCACTGCAGCTTCGCTTACCTCCCGACCACGGAGCGCCACTGAGCCGCGTGGCGCGGCACCGAACCAAAGACATGCAAGCAGCGACGGACTCACTCGAAAAGAGGCGCCACGGCTCAGTTTATTTACAAATGGTGTGACACTCATGATTCTTTTATGCATATAGACTAAAGCGACGAGTGAAAATTTGTATCAAGGCCGGGAATCGGACCCACGTCTTACGGTTATTAGGCAGGTGCGTTAGTCACAGCGTTTCACACAACTGCACGCATTATCCTGGCTCGCTTCCCTCTTTGATCAAAGTTCCCTCTGCCTCCCCAGTCTAAATTGAAGTATTTGGTGCAAAAAGGAGGCAGCTCCACTTTTTCCAGTTTGTTGCAAATTTAAAAAAATATGTTTTAAAAATTCAGTTTTCACCAAAACGAAAAAGTTTTCAGCCTTGTTTTAGGCTATGGGGCATCCAATACTACTGACTAGAATACACACAAATGCATGCACTCAGGTACGTGCAATAGAGTTTTGAATTTTGGAGCTGCCTCCGTCTTGCTGCAAAGTGAATGAAAATCTCTTTGTAGGGCCATTTTCTTCGTAATTAAACATATTTCAATTTAAAAAACATTTATTAATAAAGAAAGTACACCATTATTGGCGTAATACATTAATTCTACAGTTCTTCTTCAGTCTTCTAGCTCCCCTTCAGTCACCTCAGGGTCGTTTGAAGCATCTGACGTCAACTGGTCGTAAAACCACATTTCGTTTGGCTCAACATACTTTCTGGCCAGATCTTTGACATCTTTAAAGGGGGTAGGACGTCAAACGGGCCGACTTGGAGCAGGAAAATCACCATAGGACATTTTAATTTCTGCTGTCTATACTTTTACGAATAAGTTCATAAAACACTGTCACCATGACCAGGAAGGATTGAGGACTCACACTCACGGCAGTGGAAGTTCAAAAACGTAGCGAAATACCTTTTTTTACATGTGAAATTTTATAATTTTTTCACTTATTACTGGCTGCATTTGTTGCTATTGGTACACTTTTCTACCTAAGTAACAGAGATTCTTCGATGAATTTTTCGTAGCATACAAACAGTAGTTACAGGTGTACGAAACTCTAGAATGTTCGAAATCTATTAAAAAACTGTGGAAAAATCGAGATAATTAACAGTAAAACTTGATTTTTTTCTAAACATTAAATTTAAAATGTAACAGTTAATTCATTTTTTTATAAATTAAATAACTTCTAGAGTTTCATACACCTGTAACTATGGTTTGTATGCTGTGCAAAAGTCATCGAAGAATCTCTCTTACCTAGGAAGAAAAGTGTACCTATAGCAACAAATGCAGCCAGTAGTAAGTGAAAAAATGATGAAATTTCACATGTGAAAAAATGTGTTTTGTTACGTTTTTGAGCTTCCACTGCTATGAGTATGAATACTGAATCCTTCCTGGTCATGCTGTTAACGTTTTATGAATTTATTTGTAAAAGTATAGACAGTGGGAATTAAAATGTCCTGTGGTGTCTCTCCTGCTCCACGTCGGCCCGTTTGACGTCCTACCCCCCTTGAACATTCCGCCTTTAAGCGGGAGGAGACAATCATAAGCTTGATGAAGGTGGTCCATTGTTATGAGACTCGCAGGTACTTGGTTGCAAATTTGCGCATTAACGAAGACCGTCATCCCTACGGTCGCACTGCATTGAATAATCCCATTATCGATGTATGGCTGTTCATAGAGGAATATTTTGTACTTAGTGATTAAATATTTTCCTCTTTTCTTGTTCGATAATGAGACGTATGGGTTCTTTACAAAAAATTTCTTCAACGTGTCAACAAAGTGGAAAATAGATCTCGGCTCCACTTCAGTGACATGAAACGCGCGATGTTTACACCGGTCTGCTAAACAATACGCAACACAACCTCCTTCCTGCTATTGTTTGGAGGAAGAACGAGGCAGCTCCCGGAGCTGTTTTCATGCAAACTCGGAGAACAGGCAGCTCCAACTGTTGGATTTCTCTGAAACTAGTGGGTGGAGATGCCTTTTTCTTGCACCAAACGAAGGTTTCTTTTTGTTTGTGATAGAATGTTCAACTCAATAGAGCAAAAAGTGGAGCTGCCTCCTTCTTGCGTCAAACCCCTCAATTTCCTTTTACACACGAACAGAATCGCCGTGGGTCTCCATGATATGGAATAGCACCTCGGCATCGAATGTGAGAATTTGGATCGAGGAGGAAGGAGTGCCAGGGTAGCCCATGCAGTTGTGTGAACCGTTTGGCTTAGTTGCTAACGCACCTACCTAGTAAGTAGGAGACCTGGGTTAGATTCCTGGCCTTGGCACGAATGTTCACTCGCCACTTCAGTCTACACACATATAAAAAATCGATTTGTTCACAAAAAAATGTTTCAAATGGCTCTGAGCACTATGGGACTTAACTGCTGAGGTCATCAGTCCCCTATAACTTAGAACTACTTAAAACCTAACTAACCTAAGGACATCACACACATCCATGCCCGAGGCAGAATTCGAACCTGCGACCGTAGCGGTCGCTCGGCTCCAGACTGTAGCGCCTAGAACCGCACGGCCACTCCGACCGGCGATTTGTTTACAGTTTCTACCTGTATACAGCCGAAGGCACAATTCAGAGATGTTATGACTTTACCTGTGTAACTACACTCCTGGAAATGGAAAAAAGAACACATTGACACCGGTTGTGTCAGACCCACCATACTTGCTCCGGACACTGCGAGAGGGCTGTACAAGCAATGATCACACGCACGGCACAGCGGACACACCAGGAACCGCGGTGTTGGCCGTCGAATGGCGCTAGCTGCGCAGCATTTGTGCACCGCCGCCGTCAGTGTCAGCCAGTTTGCCGTGGCATACGGAGCTCCATCGCAGTCTTTAACACTGGTAGCATGCCGCGACAGCGTGGACGTGAACCGTATGTGCAGTTGACGGACTTTGAGCGAGGGCGTATAGTGGGCATGCGGGAGGCCAGGTGGACGTGCCGCCGAATTGCTCAACACGTGGGGCGTGAGGTCTCCACAGTACATCGATGTTGTCGCCAGTGGTCGGCGGAAGGTGCACGTGCCCGTCGACCTGGGACCGGACCGCAGCGACGCACGGATGCACGCCAAGACCGTAGGATCCTACGCAGTGCCGTAGGGGACCGCACCGCCACTTCCCAGCAAATTAGGGACACTTTTGCTCCTGGGGTATCGGCGAGGACCATTCGCAACCGTCTCCATGAAGCTGGGCTACGGTCCCGCACACCGTTAGGCCGTCTTCCGCTCACGCCCCAACATCGCGCAGCCCGCCTCCAGTGGTGTCGCGACAGGCGTGAATGGAGGGACGAATGGAGACGTGTCGTCTTCAGCGATGAGAGTCGCTTCTGCCTTGGTGCCAATGATGGTCGTATGCGTGTTTGGCGCCGTGCAGGTGAGCGCCACAATCAGGACTGCATACGACCGAGGCACACAGGGCCAACACCCGGCATCATGGTGTGGGGAGCGATCTCCTACACTGGCCGTACACCACTGGTGATCGTCGAGGGGACACTGAATAGTGCACGGTACATCCAAACCGTCATCGAACCCATCGTTCTACCATTCCTAGACCGGCAAGGGAACTTGCTGTTCCAACAGGACAATGCACGTCCGCATGGATCCCGTGCCACCCAACGTGCTCTAGACGGTGTAAGTCAACTACCCTGGCCAGCAAGATCTCCGGATCTGTCCCCCATTGAGCATGTTTGGGACTGGATAAAGCGTCGTCTCACGCGGTCTGCACGTCCAGCACGAACGCTGGTCCAACTGAGGCGCCAGGTGGAAATGGCATGGCAAGCCGTTCCACAGGACTACATCCAGCATCTCTACGATCGTCTCCATGGGAGAATAGCAGCCTACATTGCTGCGAAAGTTGGATATACACTGTACTAGTGCCGACATTGTGCATGCTCTGTTGCCTGTGTCTATGTGCCTGTGGTTCTGTCAGTGTGATCATGTGATGTATCTGACCCCAGGAATGTGTCAATAAAGTTTCCCCTTCCTGGGACAATGAATTCACGGTGTTCTTATTTCAATTTCCAGGAGTGTATTTTCCTGTAAAACTATCCCGGATGTGCTAGAAGTTAGGTGGCCACTATTTAGGCAGCATATAATGGTTATCCCCCACAGAGTATGAAGCGTCGGCGCCGATCGTACTGAATCTGTTACTGGGGGGCGAAGAAGCATCGCGAACATTAGCGTTGCCTGGTAAAATTTTTATAGCCTACACCGAAATTACCGCTTCGAGCAATGCGTTCGAGTACGAGCCCTGCAGTGCGAGATTTATTTTTTGTGAGAAAGTTGTCGCTCATGACGCGCCTGGGAGCGCCAGCAGGGGAAAAGGGTAGGGGGACTTTATGCGCGGTCGTAATTCAATCATTTCGTGCTGTGGGGTGCGGTGTGGGCCGGTAAAGCGCCTCAGAGGAGCCGTCGCGGTGAGATACGGCCGCCGTCTGAGCCGTTGTTTTTGCGCCGGACGCCGCTATTGGCGGCGCAGCGGCGGGTCAGCGCAGGGTTTGGGGCTGGGGTTGGGGTTGGACGAATTAATCGTTCCCGGGACGAGCGTGGCGGGCACCACTGTGCGAGACGCGCGGCGGACAGCCCGGCACCGGCCGCGTCCCCGGGGGCCCGTGGCTCAGCCGGCGTTATCTCACCTGCTGCCCCGCAGCTTCACCCTCCGGCGCCCCACTAAGGAGCCGCGAATAAATACATGCCGCCCAGAGTGGCGTCCTATCCGCCACAATCGCGCAGCGGCCTCCGACGCGGCTAACTGGCGCCCTGGGAGGCCCATCAAGTGCCGCCGAACGGGTATCTTTTGTTTCTAGGTCAGACTACGAGTATCCTCTGTGCGGAAGCACCACGGTCTGTATTCGGTTCGCATCGCCGAAGAGTTTGATTACACGAACAGGCGTTTCTTAGCGCCGTTTGCGTAACAGCACGACGTGGCGATTACTCTGTAATAATTTAATATCAAATAATCGGTGTATGCATGCCTCGCTGTGTTTGCTCGTAACTTGGGTTCTACAGGCGATAAAAAAGAAAGGACAAGTGTTTTGTATTGCCTTTGGACTAAGAATCTTTTATGTAGCCAACAGGAGGATCTATCAAGTGTCACTAACCCACAGCACAGGGTCAAAAGTACGGAAATTACACACCTTGTGCTGCTTGGGTAAATGGTCTACGATGGGCTTGATGACACTCATTGTGGCATCGTTAGTTCACAGCTTTCTTTCTTCGGAAAAACACAGACGAAGTTTTTTTTTACTGTATTGTCACTATCACGACGATACCCAAACACAGCCGAGAATTCCGAGACGGCTATGCATAGCAAATGGCTGAACTTTTTTCAATATATTCCAAACATCCCGATCTCTAACAGCTTTGAAAGTCCTCCTCCTACGTTGATCTGTTTCCAGGATATAGAAGTTACAAGTTCCCTACTTATACACATAAACTCCGGTATGAGGCGGAATCTAAATAATAGATATCGGCAGCATATTGCCCCAATTTGAACGGTATATTTTCTAGGTATATATGTAGAAGAGCCATCGCTCCGATTTTAAAATTCCTCATACGTATTGAGAAATACCCCAAAAAGTTGAATTTTAGGTATCAAAAACCAGCCGCGAATTCCTAGCAAAAGGCTATAATTTTTACACTGTATTGCTAAGATCCGGATCTCTAATAATCTTAAAAATTTTCTTCATACATTTGTACGATTCCGAGATGCAGGTGTTCAAAAGTACCCTACTTGTACACGTAAATACCGATGTGTACGTAAAGTGACGTATCACGGACAAATATGCTGTAATGTGGCTCCGTTATCATCCTGTATGGTAGTACTGAGGCACACGCAAAGTTGCTTTGGTCTGCTTTGGTCTGGTCTGAGGTATAAAATTAGTTTTGCGTTGTCTCTATTTCACATAATTAAACTATCTAAATTTTACTGACCTATACATTTCTTTTCACATAAGTTACATGCCGAAGGGAGGGCGGAATAATGACAGTGAGAAGAGGTAAACCAGTAGAAAGGAAAGAATGACATACCGGCAATAAGAGAGAACAAGAGGGAGATAGTGGCAGTAGGGGAGACTTTAGCAGTACCGAGCGGACTGTGGCTGTGACGCAGGAGACTGTGACAGGGAGACACAAGTAGATAATGACAGCGAGTTGGGCTGAATCAATGAAAGAGAAAGTGTAGCTGGATGTCGATGGGTATGAGCGACTTACAGTGATGGGTCAGTGGGCGTAAGTTAGGGAGCTTGTGGCAGTTTAAGGTGAGCTACGTGTTTATAAAAAAAAAAAAAAAAAAAAAAAAACAATTAAAGTACTGATGAAAGTTAAATGAGTCATCTGGTACCCCACTTTTCAGTCAATCTTTTAAGGTAACAGGATCACATTCACATTTTTTGTGCTCCGATACGAGCAATTTTCCACGGTTAAATATTATAATTATAATCATCCAATCATTAAGTAACTGAGCTGTGCGTGCTTGAGTATTGCTGTCTTCTGTTGATCAGACCTTTGTGCCCTTCTTACGTTGGCGACCGGGTCTCGAGCGTCTCGCGCGTGTCTGCACACCGAGCTGATTTTCAGATATCCGCTCGTGTACTCAGTCTCCTGGCTGCAAGGGTTGCTGGTTGTTTAGCACAGCAAATGGGGCTGATCACCGAGGATAGACGTCCACATCAGTGTGTTTTAGATGGCTGTGGAGGCTGTGCCTACGATATCTGAAGAATTACTTCCGGATTTTCGTCTTCAGATTCGGTACGTTTCCTGCTTCTACCGCACTGGTTTGTGGATGTTGAGCTGCAGGTATTCACTGTGCAGCTAACAAATGGAGTAGAAAGGTAAACTATGAACATGTTTTGTTACGTATGAGTAAAGCGCTTATTGTTCTTTGAATAAGGCTTTAATACAGAGACTGGATTTGAGTTCCTGCCTGAAACACCATATAGCTTTGAGGTACAACAGTTATTTTATAATCAAAATATCCACGGGTGTACTGCCGCTCTACGGTGTCCAACGGGCACAATATTTCGGCAATCATAAATGTCGCCATCATCAGGTGAACTGACGGACAGAGCTCCTGTGAACGTGCCGGCACGGAGATCCGTACGCTATGGCTGCTCAAAGGGAACTGGGTTCGGTCGCGGCGGCGGCAGATTTAAATATCCTCCACCCGCGGCGCGCTCCCTCCACTGTCCGCCATCCGCGCCACGGTCGCGCGGTGGAACAGATTGCGACGGCGTCTGAGATGACGACGGTGTGATGGCTCTGTCCGCCGTGGTCGTCACAACTATATGTTTGCTCGATTTACTCTTGATTAACCCAATCGCTGGTTCCCAAGCCTTGCTAAGATTATAGCCACAGTCACGGTTTATGAGGTCGTCATTGGTGCGAATTTCGATGGCCTCTCTAACAACGCTGTCCCAGTATCTCGACGTCTGTACCAGAATCCTCGTGCGTTCATACTCTATAGCGTGATTTTCCGACAAACAATGTTCAGCGACCGCCGACTTGCTCGGATACATCAGTCGAGTGTGCCTCTGGTGTTCACGGCATCGATCCTCGACGGTACGCATCGTCTGACCAATATGACATGTATGATCGCCGAAATTTTGTGCCCGTTGGGCGCTGTAGACTGGCAGTACACCCGTGGATATTTTGATTATCAAATACGCCGGGAGAAACTCAAGACATGTATGATCGCCGAAATATTGTGCCCGTTTGACACTGTAGACCGGCAGTACACCCGTGGATATTTTGATTATCAAATATGCCGAGAGAAACTCAAGAATCACAACAGTTATTTTGATCTTGATTCCTCAGACTCTATTAATGAGTCACAGTTAAACCTGAAAGGGCTTTATGAGAGTTCTTGTCGTGTGAATTACAATTTATTTCTGTTTTTACCTCCTGTCTACGCGGTTTTAATTTTTGCTCTCTGTGTGTTATAGAATTTCTAACCAAAGTTGAATGAAGGGATCGAACGATGAAGCTAGTCGTCTAATATAAACTTCTGTTTAACGACCACATGCATTTCAACTCTGGTTAATATGGGCAGTTAATTTTCTATTAAATATTTTGTTAAAAGTGATATTCTTATAGAAAACAGACGTTTATTGTATATGAATCTCCAAATTTCTATAAGTATTTAATTAATTATCATTTTCATTAGCGTATCTTTTGAATGTTTTACGTTGGCCTTTATCATTTATTTTCTTAATGTAGAAACTCCGCTGAGGCAACCAATATATTGTTAAAAATCTTTTTGCTTTTAGGCTCAGCATCTTAGATCTCTCCGCTCCATGCTCCTTACAATTTCAGTAAAATTTGATTTCGTATAAAGCAGGTGAATTAAGGAACTGAGGAGCCGTTATAAGTTTTTTTTTGTGTATATTGAGGCCAGCAGAAATTTGAAGCCGGAGTTGAGATTAGATAAAATCTATATGGACTTAAAAAGTGGCACTCGTTTAGTTACAAAAATCTCGTGCCGTAAACAGGTCTCTTACGGCAGTCCACCGACGCAGAATTACGCCATGCCAGTAGCTCCAAATACAACACCTGGTAGCTGGAGCAGTGGCAGCGTTCGAGACGTTTCGGCAGCTATTGGCGAGCCGCGTACGTGACAGCTGCAGCTGCAACGTCTGTCTCGCCGGCCAGCCACAACTTGGGAACGACTGGGCCTCCAATAAACGTTCGCTATTCGTTGGCTTTTACGAGAACGCTAACATTCTTCCGCGATCTCGACCGTGCTCCGGCCGCAGTCTAGATAGAGCGACGGTCGAACTGAGACTCTACCAGTCCCTCGGATCCAGCTCCCTGCTTTTTTTTTTTTTTTTTTTTTTTTTTTTTTTTTTTTTTTTTTTTTTTTTTTTTTTTTTTTTTTTTTGATCATCGCCTGCGATAAGCTTTGCGAAAGAAGCGGCGACACCTTCTGCGCAACCCACCCATCATTCTGCACGACAATGCGCGGGCGCATACGGCGTAAGCTTTGGCTGGTCTATTCGGTCGGCAGGACTGGGAAGTACTGTACCATTCACCATACTCCCCGGACTTAAGTCCTTGTGGCTTTGATTTGGTTCCGAAGGTCAAGGAACCATTTCGTGGAATTAGCTTCAGAACTGTTCCAGAGATTCGACAGGCAGTAGACCTCTCCATTCGCACCATCAACAGAACAGGCTCTGTTAACGGTATACTACGCCTTCCACGTCGCTGGCAATGGGTTCTACACAACGCTGGTGACTATTTTGAAGGGCAGTAACAGGTGCAAACATATAACTCTTTTGTATCTGTTGTGCATAAATAGTTGCCACTATTTAAGTTCCAACCCTCGTACAACTGTTGATGTTTCGAAGTTCAGGCAACCAACATTGGCGGGACAGGCGCTAGTTTACCGCCTTGTAACGCGGCGGTCAGCATTCGGAACGCAGTCGATGGTGCGTTGACTCAGCAGCAATGACGTCACCACTCCAGACACTTCGACTGCGATAGTGCTCAACCGCACCAGATCCAAGTGAGGCTACACACAGCTTCTGGAAAATGATGCCAGGGCATCCACGATTCCTTCGTAGATTCTGCGCAGGAAAGACGTCTACCAGATCTCCTGGAAGTATGTCAAACCGTACTAGGAAGTGCCGTGGCTTCTGGTCCAGAAACACAGACTGGTCCCACCGAAGTTTGCCACAGGAAAAGAGGTGAGAGGCAGCAGTGGCTAGCCCACACGATGATGAACGGCGATCTGCTGCCAGGTCTTCGTGGTTAGGCATGCAGGTTGGAGATGGACATAGCTTCCCAACAGTCTTGGCTCGGTAGCTGGTACTGCAGCTCACTGCGATCAAGTCTGTCGAGACAGAAATTGCTGCTTTATAGAAGATCAAAGGTGACCAACGTAGCCTTCCCCTCTCGACTAAAGATCTGCTAACTTAACAGAACAAAAACACTTGTAAATAATAGATTTCAGCTATCAGTCGTCCTTTTTAAGTTTTATTGGCAGATCTAGAATTCAGCTAGAAACTAGCCTTTCTCAATGCACTATCACTTATGAACAATGTATGTAATGCTTGTTGGTCGGGCTTCATCCACAGAACATAAACACTTGCAAACAATACATTTTAGCAATCAGTGGTCCTTTTTAAATTTTATTGGCAGATCTAGATTTCAGCTACAAGCTAGCCATTCTCGATGTACTATCATTTACAGGGTGGCGCACGAAATGTGTTACTATTTTGTTTTTGAATATAAACCTTATTCTCAGTACAATCTGGAAGGGACATATGCTACAATGAAGAGCCGTCCATGGTGATTTGTTCAAACTCAGCACATGCTCAATGTGTCAGCCATTTCGCTTCCTAACTTCCTTCAAACGAACACTGAAGTTAGTGATTACCCTAAGGCACATGTCTTCCGTAATTTCACTGCAAGCTTGAAGAATAAGTCTTCTGAGCTCCATTAAATCACGTGGACGTTTCGGGAATTTTTTTTCCCTTAGGTACCCCCAAAGAAAAAAGTCACGTGGATTGTGGTCTGGACTATAGGGGGGGAGGGGCAATTTTGTCCGTCATTGAAGCGACCTGGAAACCTCAGTGAAATGATCCGCATGTCGAAATGCTCGTGTAAAAATTCCAACACAATGTTTGCAGTATGTGGCCTTCCTCCATCTTGCATGAACCACTGCGTGTTGAAGGGCAAGGCAGAAGCAAGAAGGTGTGGAATGAAGCTATTGCGAAGCATGCTGAAATAACGCTCGCTGTTCACAGTTTCCTCAAAGAAAATGGGTCCAATAAGTCCGTGACTGGAAATTGCTGCCCACGCTGTAATCCTCGGAGCATAATGTTGTCGTTCATGAAGCACTTTTGGGATTTCGGTGGCCCAAAAGCGTACATTTTGTTTATTAACCACACCGTCTAAATGAAAATGCGCCTCGTCTGAAAACCAAACGTTGCTGAGAGTTTCTTCCCTATCCTCCGTCCAATGAGCAAACAGTAGTCTCTGCTGCTTGTGTTCTTCAGTGAGTTTCTGTGCTAAGGTCATCTTGTATGAGTACATATGGAGGTTACTTTAAAGAATGCGTTGAACGGAGCGTCTGGATATTCCCAGTTGCACTGCTGCCTTTCTACACTATTTCCCAGGACTTCTCTGTACAGCAACTCGGACCGCTTCAATATTCTCCGGTGAACAAACAGGATTAGGCCGAGGTCGCTTCGCTTCCAATACTGTTCCTTCCTCTGCAAATTTATCGTACAACCTGTGGATTGTCGTCTTGCAAGGGACCCATCGTATGTTAAACTGTTGCCGAAAACGCCTCTGAGTCACAACAAGCCTTTTCGTTTCATGAAAAAGTAACACAATTGCCGATCGTGGCTATGTCGTCAGTCTTCCATTGTCAGCCATTGCTGCTTACTAGTCTCCTAGCGGCAGTATCGTGAATTACACGTCATTCCGTAACTCATTTGTTTTTAGCCCGCATCTCGAGGTCGTGCGGAAGCATTCTCGCTTCTCACGCCCGGGTTCCCGGGTTCGATTCCCGGCGGGGTCAGGGATTTTCTCTGCCTCGAGATGGCTGGGTGTTGTGTGATGTCCTTAGGTTAGTTAGGTTTAAGTAGTTCTAAGTTCTAGGGGACTGATGACCATAAATGTTAAGTCCTGTAGTGCTCAGAGCCATTTTTTTTGTTTTTCCAAGCTCTGCTGGTACTGCTATAGAGATCGCAGCGGGATATCTAATGTGCATCGCAAATTGTGAAAGAAACAATTGGTAACATATTTCGTGCGCAACCCTGTATGACTGATGCATGTAATGCCTTTTGGTCGGGCTTCATCCATAGTTCATTGAATTGAGTATTCAATGAACGGATGATAGAGGATTGAGAATGGCTAGTTTCTAGCTGAAATCTAGATCTGCCAGTAAAATTTAAAAAGGACGACTGATAGCTGATATCTATTATTTGCAAGTAAATATTACAGTTGCTGCGTGCAACAACCTTCTGAATGGAAGGTAACCTGGAGAACATAGACAGTATTTATAAAGGAAGAGCTCGTGTGCTCTACTACACCGAGGGTGCAATGACATCATTCGTCCGGGTTTTTCCATTTGGTCAGGTCTCTTGGCCCCTTCACGATTTCAGAACTTCACCAGTCACTCTTCTCTGCCATTTCAGCAAACGTATGGTTACTGTCACATCTAGACCAAACTTTGTTGCGTCACATTTTGCAGTCACCAGCATGATGATTTCCCTGTGTCGTCCTGATGTCATTTCGCTACACTGATGGGTCGGCTGCTCAGTTTGTTCAGGGTGCTGCAAATGTTCAAATGTTTCCTAGCTTGTTAGCTGTAGCTCCGTCAGCGGTCGTTTCTCACTGCCGTTCCTCCTGGATATTGACCCATGCTTCTGTGCCTCTGTCATTGCCAAAGAAGGATTCTCAATTTTTTCTGGCCGCAGCATACATACTACTCTGCTGCGCAACGGCACCTACGACCTTACAAATATCACATAACTCTGGTCTCCACTTACTCTGGAAAATATGGACCAGCTCAGTCACTGTGAGAAGAAACCAAGGTACTGGTCCTTCTAGTCGACATTTTCCGATTGAAGGTGAGATAAGAAATGTTTTTCTGTGGAAACATATTTAGGAGGGTACTTTCCAGTGTTTCAGCATTATGATGTTAAAATTATCGGTAACTGTTTCCTGACTGTTGAGAATGTGCAGTATTCCAGGTTCCACAGTATCAGACATGATGAGGATTGATACGAGAGGACAATAGCTTGCTCAGGGGAGGTGATGGTGCTGAAGGGAGAGGTGCAGTTTGCCACGGATTGACGAAACAGTTTCGAGATTTCATAGCTCTGGCAAAATTTCCTGCTAACCAATATCCATTACATGTCCCTTCCTTGAAACTGATAGTTAATATGTCTGTCTCTTTGGTGGGACAGGATGTGAGTTTGGTTTGAGAATATTTAATTCTTCCAGGACATGCGATAAGGTGGCTAGCGACGCACCATGTAAGTAAGTTTCAGTTCCTTGCTTGTATTTGGCTTTGTATTTCGCGCAGGTCTTACTTGTATATTCTAACATATCTCAAACGCTTCATGAAGAAGGTATAAAAATAGTAGCAGTCAAGAGATTTCTGTGCGTTTCTATGTCTCAATTTACAACACGGTGGTACCCCTAAGGGCAGTTTCCGTTTCGTACCATAAAAACAGGAACCTTGGTCATTATCGATTCGAAGGGAAATATTGTGCTCCGCGGCCGTGCTGTAATCCAGGGCAGTAAGTTGCTCTACGACGGTCTTAATGTGTTGTACAACTGTAATCTGGTACTTCATCAGTCAGCTGTTTCTATGTCTGAATCTTGTAATGTTTTTATTTATGCCTCTGATGATAGCTGTAATGTCAATTGCAATCTAGGTCTGCAATGCAGTGAAAAAGACAGATGACATTACGACCGATGCTGACATTCTTTCCGTCGTAGAAACATTCTTGACTTGTAAGCGGCTGTCATTTAGGATATTGTAGTGCACATATAAAGGAGGTTGACGTAATACTACACCTCAATAACCCGATTGTCTGCAATCATAAGGTCTCCTCCTCCATTTCTGCTTCTTCCTATGCTCAATCATATTCAGTGTTGTTAGAGCATACACTAAAGTACAAAAGTTGGCATACCTTGGGAGGAACAGGGGAGCTGCTGCATCGGCCGATCTCTGCTGATCCCTATGGTGTCGAAGACAGACGAAGGTAATGAGAAGAATCAGAAATGAGAACAGTGAGAAACTTATGACTGCCATGTTACTAGAGGGATCTGTAGAGGGCTTCTCTCGCTTTATTTGAGGAGACAGTGTAATAGATCAATAACTATGGTTTGCGTAATAGACAAGCTCCAAGCGGCCATTTAAGGTCGAGACTTGCTCTGAGACCTTTCCGTGAAAGCTACTGTACTCACCCAATTATTGACGTTTTCATTGTTTTACGAATAGTGCGTAAACCTATCCTCTGTAGGTACTGGGAATGATATTCTTCCCTCTCTGCAATCAGAATGTATTTTATCGGGTCTGTAATTGACCCTAATAGGGATGTTCACGTATCCAAAATAAAAATAAAAAATGCCATATCAATGCCGCCCGTAATCTGCTACCCTAATAGCCGTTTCTTGAGAGTCGTTCATGGCTGGTTCTTTGAGTGGATCGTATTATTCTCACTTCGGTGATAGAGCTTGATAAATCTGTCTAAGCTCAAAACCAGAGGACGATGAGTGGTTCGCCGGCCGGTGTGGCCGTGCGGTTCTAGGCGCTTCAGTCTGGAACCGCGTGATTGCTACGGTCGTAGGTTCGAATCCTGCCTCGGGCATGGATGCGTGTGATGTCCTTAGGTTAGTTAGGTTTAGGTAGTTCTAAGTTCTAGGGGACTGATGACCACAGATGTTAAGTCCCATAGTGCTCAGAGCCATTTGAACCATTTTTGAGGAGTGGTTCTAGAAAGTACCCCACAAAACTCTATGTCATCCTCCATGCTGTGTGCGAGTCAAGTTGTCTCCACCTGATCGATGTTGGCCTCTGAAACCAAGTGGCTGAAGTCGCTCAGGCCTACATGATTCATACTTTGCAGTCAGTTGTATCATGTACGCCTAATTGCCGTCAGAGAGTCAGCCTCCACACATCGGATTACACACCCGGCTAGCAGATCTAGTGGATTACAACGTTCCTTCTCGATCGGCCAGCTACCCACATCAAAAACAAACTTTCCATCACCTCGGTTCCGAGAGTTCCGGAACCTGTACAGAAAATTGGAATAGAGATCCACATAAACATCATTTCTGCCCTTTTTATTGCTCATGAAAACCATTGCATGTTGTACCACCATACAGCGAGACCTTCAGATGTGGTGATCCTGATTGCTGTACACACCGGTACCTCTAATACTCAGTAGCACGTCCTCTTGCATTGATGCATGCCTGTATTCGTCGTGGTATACTATCCACAAGTTCATCAAGGCACTTATGGTCGAGACTGTCCCACACCTCAACGGCGATTCGGCGTAGATCCCTCAGAGTGGTTGGTAGCGCACGTAGTCCACAAACAGTCCTTTTCAATCTATCCAAAGCATGTTCGATGGGGTCATGTCTGGAGAAGATGCTGGCCACGTTAGTCGAGCGATGTCGGTACCCTGGAGGAAGTCATTCACATGATGTGCACGATGGGGTGCGAATTGTCGACCATGAAGACGATTGCCTCACCAATATGCTGCCGATATGGTTGCGCTATCGGTCGGAGGATGGCATTCACGTGTCGTACAGCCGTTGCGTCGAATTCCATGACCACCAGAGGCCTACGTCGGCCCCACATAATGCCACCCGATAACAGCAGGGAACCTCCACCTTGCTGCACTCGGTGGACGGTGTCTCTAAGGCGTTCAGCCAAACCTGGTGGCCTCCAAGTACATCTCCAACGATTGCCTCCTTGAAGGCATATGCGACACTCGTCGGTGAAGAGAAAGTGATGCCAATCCTGAGCGGTCCATTCGGCATGTTATTGGACCCTTCTGTACCGCGCTGCATGGTGTCGTGGTTGCAAAGATGAACCTCGCCATGGACGTAGGGAATGAAGTTGCTCTCCTTGCAGCCTATTGTGCACAGTTTGAGTCGTAAAACGTCCTGTGGCTGCACGAAAGGCGTTATTCAACATTATGGCGTTGCTGTCAGGTTCGTCGGATCCATAATCCATAGGTAGTGGTTATCTACAGCAGTAGTAATCCTTGGACGGAGTGAGCGAGGTTTGTCATCGACAGTTCCTGTCTCTCCATGCCCGAACAAAATCGCTTTGGTTCACTCCGAGATACCTGGACACTTCCCTTGTGCAGCGCCCTTCCTGGCACGATGTAACAATGCGGACGCGTTCGAACCGCGGTACTGGCTGAACTACAGACAACACGAGCTGCACCTCCTTCCTGGTGGAACTGATCGACTGTCGGACCTCCTCCGGAAATAGGCGCTAATGCGTGGTTGTTTATATCTTTGGGCGGGTTTAGTGACATCTCTGAAAGTGAAAGGGACATTGTTTGTGATACAATATTCACAGTCAACGTCTGTCTTCAGGAGTTCTAGGATCTGGGGTGACACAAAACGTTTTTTGATGTGCGTATGTCACTTAGGGGCTCCATAGTTCGCTATCGTTATGCTTTCCAGTAACCAGGCAGTTAACTCGTTGCACGTTGCTTGACGTTCTGACATTTCAGGAACATCGGCCGCAGTCATAAAGGCCGAGGTTTACAGTACAGGCTAACTAACACACACTGTCACCAATGTACAAGACCTGATTCCTGTTTTCAAGTACTAAGGGAAAAGCCATGTGGCCAGCAGCCTCTTTTGTCTTACGTTCCGTCCAGTTACCTGCGGCCTTGTAACTGTTCGCCTTTCACCATCAACTCGGAAAGAAGCAGAGCGTCTGGCGTATGAACCGTGATGCGAAATCAGGATTCCTTGTTGACGTTAGAGGCACGAGATGGAGAGTGGAAAATTGCACCATCGACACTGGAGCAGCGCATGCGGTGCTGTTGTAGACCGATTTTAAGACTCCAAGTCATTCCTTGTGACATAATTAATTGCAGTTGAATTACAGTAGGTCTCGGTACATTTCTACACGTTTTCTTTCTGTTGTTTGCCGCCCGCCGTGGCCGTCCGGAACCGCGCGACTGCTACGGTAGCACGTTTGAATCCTGCCTTGGGCATGGATGTGTGATGTCCCTAGGTTGGTTAGGTTTAAGTAGTTCTAAGCTCTAGGGGACTGATGACCTCAGATGTCCGATAGTGCTCAGAGCAATTTGAACCTTTTTTTCAGTTCTGTTTGCATAATTTCAAGTTAATTAAAGAATCACTGAAGCTACATCTGTGGCGATGATTGTCGCATTAGATTTTCACGCAAATTTCAGTAGATTGTATACTGACTGATGGGAAATTTAATGGTGTACGTGATGTCTAAGGACATTAAAAATTAGTTCAGTGTTGTTTCACTACTGACAATAAAAATTATAGTATAAGTGGTTTTACGACATACCTCTGATAAAAAGAAGAAAGAGGCGAACAGTGAAAGTTAAAGTTAATCCGGCAGAAGCTAATCGTAAAGGAGATTTATAGAAACGAACATATCAGTTACTTCTGTGTGAAGTACGTGTTTAATGCTGTTATAAGCTACAGTATTTCGTCATATATACAAATAGCGTCGAATAAGTAATGCAACATTTCCTATTTCCCCTGCCAATTTCTGTTGTAAAAATGCGTTGTTTGTTGTTCAGCTACTATAGTTTCACCAAGTTCACGTTGCCTTCACTATGTCCACTGCAACGGTGCTACTTTTCAAGCAGAGAGGTGTCACTGAGTTTCTTTCGCCGGAAAACCAGAGCATCCGTGATGTTCGTAGTGGCTTGCAGAGTGTCTACGGAGACTTTGCAGTAAACAAAACGGCGAGACGTCTATCATCACCTCAACAAGGGCACGCAATCCTGTCACGTATACTAATGCTAGCCACCCTTGGCGAAACTGAAGAAATGCCTTCAGGGTGTTCGCCGCCACGAAAGTGCAAATGAACTTCTCCTTCTCCATGAAATCTCAAGACCTCATGTAAATCTGCGTACCCGAGAGGGGCTCACAAAACTTCACTGTACTCCTCTTCCTTACCCACACTACAGACCGGACCTCACACCTTCAGATTTCCATCCGTTTGGCCTGATGAAGGGCGGATTCCGCGGGAAGTAGTACGTGGTCGGCGGAGACGTTAAGGATGCCGCTAGTTAGTGGCTCCGACGTCGATATGTAAAGTGGTTACCTTCCAGTAAGTTGGTGTAAGGCCGACGCATTGAACAGAGATTATATCGGAAAATAGGGTTTTGTAGCCCCAAGGGAGGGGGGGAGGGGCATACTGTGGTGTACTGGAATCCCGATTAAAACCAACCATCTTTCAGAAAAAAACTGTATTACTTATTGAACGTCCCTCGTACTATTCTCCCAATAATGGTTAGTGTTGCGGAGCTAAGGGTACAATTTACATGCTGCTACCACAAGAAATAATAGGAAAGTTACATTTTTACTACCAAACTTTGGTCATACGACGATTTTAGTACGTTGTCTCTTAACATTACCAAACAAATTTCATTTAGTGCAGAACACTCTGTATCTCTTAAGTAATTTAATGCGGGTCTACGTGGCTAAGTAGTATTTTACCTGGCTACCACGCCAAAATCCTTGAGATTTTTCTTCAGTCATTTCTACTGCTTGTTTCAAATACCGCCTCCTCTACCTATTGTAGTCATTTGTCAATGTGAAAAATGGAATATTCATCTTGTGAGACATGTCCATAGAAGAAAATGAAAAACAATTTAGAGACCGCACATTTTTTATTTACGAACTGACTTTTAATTGTTGTTTATTGACATTTACCAACACAACAGTGGATATGCAAAACGAAGGACAGGGAATAAATATCTCACTACTGCTCTTTTGCCAGTGTGGATTGTCATTTGCACGTTACGCGTTACTAGCGCTGTGCCAGTGTATATAGAACATAGACGTTTCGTTTTCTAAAACCAGCTACTCTGAAATAGCTTTTCTCTGAACCTTTATTTTCCTACTTTTCTAGATGTCAGTGAAGAAATACTCCGACGTTCGGTTTCTCAGATGCAGCTGAGCTGTACGGCCTTGTTTATCCGCTGTACCCTGGACCGTGGATATATCAACCTTCACCACCTACAGTGGAGAACTTCCGTATATCCATCTTCTATGGAAAAAAGACAGTATCTGGTAAGGATGTGAGGTTTCATTCTACCACATTCAGCCATGCGTTTTTTTAAATTTCTTTATTTAATGCATTAAGTAAAAAAATATTAACATAGAAACACATGGCTGGGCGTGATATCATCAACCCACACATACAGTACGGATTTCTACTAGCTAGATGAATGAATTAACTAATGGAGTGAACAGGGGGATAACAACAGGCAAGTAACAGACACAGAACCATAATTTAATCAGACATATTCATTTCGAAGACATGTGAGGAAGTCTTATCGCAAACGGTGGGATTTAGTCAACCTATAATTGTGGGCTACATCGCGAGCCACCGACTTGCTGTGGGACAAGATAAATCTACATGAAAACAATGAGCATCAAGCAAGAAACATCAATAACTGGTTCAGTCCCTAGAGAGATGACTTTTAGAAACTGAGAATCATGAAAGAAAGCAAACCCGACGAGATTTTCAAGACTTATTAGGCCGGGAAAGCCAACGAAGTCACATGGAAGAAAGTAAGTTAGTCTTGAGGTGTCACGTAATGCGAACATACACAGTGGGGAAGCCCAACAGATCTTATCACCTTAACATCAGTGGAATAGGAATACTGATTGCTCGTGGTGGAAATAGCGTAGCTGCTTCTTGGTCACAGTCGAATTTACCACGAGTATTCTGCTGTGAAACGTGTTGATTGAAGCTGATTGAATATACACATACCTGCTTCCAAGGTGACGGGAACCAAAACGTGTACCACGAAAGTGATGACAACTTCTGCACTACTGCTAAGACGAAACGAAGCCGACCAAGAACTACAGCTAAATGGAGCTCACATGTCGTAGATACGTAATTTTGTAAACTCGGACGTACAGCGTTAGTCTGTGTCCTTCGACAGAAAAAGTATTCTGCAGTCAACTTTACTGACGGTGGCTACGCAACCGCTTCTGCTGCTTTAGACCGCTAAGGACCACCTCCGTCTCCTGGGACTGGGGTTGGTGAACCTGATGTGGCACCTGTTTTCCAAACACAGGAGGGGTAGTGCCCTTACGCATCACCTTTGCTGCGGCTTGAATTTGAAAGCAATGGAGGAACTTTCCACAAATTTTCTCTGTTTTGTGAATTTACTGAAATAAATGATTGATGAACACGAAAATAGTTCCATCTCCAGCATTCTATCTTCTTCTACTCAAAAGAACAATTGGTGGTTTCAGTTGGCAGGGGAAAACTTATTTCACTGCCTATACTGACAGATTAATTTCATCGCTTTTTTAACCCTATCGCCACTGTTGTCGTCTATACACATTCAGTATAAGCACGCCGCTTGGATTTTCTTGTAGTCCTGTGGACTTCTGTATGCGTCCAGAGCTGCCAACATCTCACAGTTGCGGACGAACTACTTCTACAGGGTGTTACAAAAAGGTACGGCCAAACTTTCAGGAAACATTCCTCATACACAAAGAAAGAAAATATGTTATGTGGACATGTGTCCGGAAACGCTTACTTGCCATGTTAGAGCTCATTTTATTACTTCTCTTCAAATCACATTAATCATGGAATGGAAACACACAGCAACAGAACATACCAGCTTGACTTCAAACACTTTGTTACAGGAAATGTTCAAAATGTCCTCCGTTAGCGAGGATACATGCATCCACCCTCCGTCGCATATAGTCCCTGATGCGCTAATGCAGCCCTGGAGAATGGCGTATTGTATCACATCTGTCCACAATACGAGCACGAAGAGTCTCTACATTTGGTACCGAGGTTGCGTAGACAAGAGCTTTCAAATGCCCCCATAAATGTAAGTCAAGAGGGTTGAGGTCAGGAGAGCGTGGAGGCCATGGAATTGGGTCGGCTCTACCAATACATCGGCCACCGAATCTGTTGTTGAGAAGCGTACGAACACTTCGACTGAAATGTGCACGAGCTCCATCGTGCATGAACCACATGTTGGGTCGTACTTGTAAAGGCACATGTTCTAGCTGCACGGGTAGAGTATCCCGTATGAAATCATGATAACGTGCTCCATTGAGCGTAGGTGGAAGAACATGGGGCCCAATCAAGACATCACCAACAATGCCTGCCCAAAGGTTCACAGAAAATCTGTGTCGATGACGTGATTGCACAGCTGCGTGCGGATTCTCGTCAGCCCACACATGTTGATTGTGAAAATTTACAATTTTATCACGTTGGAATGAAGCCTCATGCGTAGAGAGAACCTTAGCACTGAAATGAGGAATGACACATTGTTGGATGAACCATTCGCAAAAGTGTGCCAGTGGAGGCCAATCAGCTGCTGATAGTGCCTGCACACGCTGTACATGGTACGGAAACAACTGATTGTCCCGTAGCACTCTCCATACAGTGACGTGGTGAACGTTACCTTGTACAGCAGCAACTTCTCTGACGCTGACATTCTGTTAAGTTTGGAAGGAAGGAGACGAGATACTGGCAGAAGTAAAGCTGTGAGGACCGGGCGTGAGTCGTGCTTCGGTATCTCAGATGGTGGAGCACTTGCCCGCGAAAGACAAAAGTCCCGAGTTCGACTCTCGGTCGGGCACACAGTTTTAATCTGCCAGGAAGTTTGAAGACGTGTCTTAACAAAGTGCTTGATTTTATGTTTAATCTGAGACGGCTTATTCGTCGTTCCCAGCTCACTCTACAAATTTGCAAACAGACGCAATACTAACGTTGTAAGTAGTCTGTTTGTATGTTGGCAGCTCTATAGACAGTGTTAATATCGGTGACAGCGGTCTGCGCCCTCGGCAAGAGATTCTGTGGTTGGACGGACTAGCAGTTAGTGAGTGGATAGGGAAGTGTATGGATATGATGTTTTTAGTGGAGACCCTGTGTTGGTAGGACGCGCAATGGGAAGTGAGATGAAATGATGAGTTTGTAAGATGATGTATAAGTCATGATGATGGATGTTGTTGATAATGTTTCTGTAGTGGCATTATTGACAACTGTATAATTTTTTGAACCGGATGTCACATGAATAGGATAAAATTTTCTAAATACATTGTTTGCTCTTAACATAAAATTTTTCTTTTTGCTAACCATATGCCTCCTGACAGTTAGAATCTATAGTAGCTAGAATCGTATTATCTAGCCGGCTGTTTTTGCTACTTGCTGTAATTGCCGTTGTTGGTGTTATGAAGATTTTCTGTGAGGTCAGTGACTTACGAAAAAGAATGAGGTTTCCACTATCGAAATTCGTGACTGAAATGAGTTTAGGCAATTCACAGAGTTGGAGGTAGTTTCATTTTACTTTAATTTCATATTTTTTTGGATTTGTATTATTGTTAGAATCTCTTGCAATTCGGGTCCATTCTTTTGAGTTAATTATTGGAACTCATGTTGTCAATCTATAGCAGTCAGATTGCGTTGGGCTTGTATATTGTGGGCCGGCCGCTGTGACCGAGCGATTCTAGGCGCTTCAGTCCGGAACCATGCGGCTGCTACGGTGGCAGGTTCGAATCCTACCTCGGGCATTGATGTGTGTGATGTCCTCATGTTAGTTAGGCTTAAGTAGTTCTAAGTCTAGGGTACTGAAGACCTCAGATGTTAAGTCCCATAGTGCTTAGAGGCATTTGAACCATTTGTATATTGTGGGTAACAAGTGAATAGATTGAATTTGTTTTGTTTTTGTCAGGGAAAACTCTGTAGGTCAGTGTTTAACTTTTAAAAAATAATTCAAAAAATGTTCAAAATGTGTGTGAAATCTTATGGGTCTTAACTGCTAAGGTCATCAGTCCCTATGCTTACACACTACATAACCTAACTTATCCTAAGGACAAACACACACACCCATGCCCGTGGGAGGAGTCGAACCTACGCCGGGATCAGCCGCACAGTCTATGACTGCAGCGGATAATCCCGCGCGGCTTAAAAAAATAATTAAAGAGTTAGTTTCAACGTTCGCAAATTCTCAGAAATCTCCTACGTGCAGTGTACAGAGGCTTTCGGAAAAATATATAACGTAGATATTAATGTACTTCAGACACATTTTCAATTTAAATTGAACAATTTTATCAGTATTCTCGTAGCATTACAAAAATCTGTAAATAAATTACATTGTAGTGTTGGACACACGGCTCTGACGGGCCACGTTTCGTGCAAAGTATCTGAGCCTGACATGCTGGAAGTTTCACTGTGACGCAAGCACGTCAGTCAAGCTGGATCAGCAGCAGCGGGATGGTCAACAGGCGAGCTATGCGCCATCACAGCCTGCTGTGTAATTATTGGCAGGCAGACGGCTAGTGTGCACTTGTTGGGAATTACGGAGATGCATTGTGCGGCAGGAGGTGATCGATCCTGAGGCGGTGGGAGTACATGGCACGCATGCTGACGTTCACTTACACAGCTCATTAGCATAGCCCCGTGCGCGCTGCTACTAACCAACGCCCTGCGAGTGAATAGGCCAGCTGACGGTCGGGCGAGGCTAACGCGACATTCAGTGGCACTGGTCTGTTATTACATACGTCACGACAGATTACTGGCTTAAGTATTAAACATCAAACGTGACGCACGCAAGGTGAATACCAGCTCGCTCACAGACTTAGGAACGTACGTGAAAACGTTTCCTTGACAATGGAGAAACTTAACTTGGTGACGCTGAAAACGATGCAGCTACTTCGTCTAGCAATTATTTAGCCTCCTAAGAATATGACGTTAGAAGATACCTTCATAATACAGTTTTATAGTGGACAAACCGGAGAAAACGAAACTTGTATATTTTGAAATGTAACACACAGGTGTTCTTACAATCCTCAAATGGTTCAAATGGCTCTGAGCACTATGGGACTTAACATCTGTGGTCATCAGCCCCCTAGAACGTAGAACTACTTAAACCTAACTAACCTAAGGACATCACACACATCCATGCCCGAGGCAGGATTCGAACCTGCGACCGTAGCAGTCCCGCGGTTCCGGACTGAGCGCCTAGAACCGCTAGACCACCACGGCGGGCTTACAAATATCTATTTCGCGGAATAGACATAGAAGGAAACTGACTACAAATCATTACCAGATGGGAGAGACAGCCTTCGGAGGAGACTTACAGAAACGGTTAACCCAGTCAGAAAATGTTAGGAAAGAGGAAAAGTTGTAGGATCACAAGTAGTTTACATCCGCTCAATAACATATCTCTTCCATATGGCTGGTTTTTCACGTCAAAGACGTCGATTTCTGTGCCTCGGACCGCAAACCATAATGGCTGAATATTATTAAGCATCATATTTATAATTTGTGATTCCAAAAACTACCGCTTTCTACTGCGGTCGTCCCCTCCATTACTTGTTTCACTCTCATTGGACACTCGTTTCGTATCTTGTAATCTGAAAAGAACATGACAAGTCTTTTTAACACATCAAAATAATTGCTGTGATATTTATTCCCTGAGCTATAATTCTTCTGTGCGTCTGCCAAATTAATCCAATGACGACAGTCATCGCCCGTTTTCGTTTTTCAATCATGGACCGAAGTGTACCGGATTACAATAATGAATGGAATAATGCAATTATATCACCGGAGTACGAAGTAATAAAAATTTTAGATATAAAGATTTCGTTAATAAAGGACCACTACCAGCTCCACATAATGAGGTAATACTATTGTAACCTCGAAATTTAATTTGAGCTCTGCAGTGCTTTACTAGGTGCTATTGGAGGTGGTATTCCACTACGTTCATCCGACCTTTGATCTGTCTTAGCTAGCTAATAAAGGAAGGACCTTGTAATCTACTCCTCCCTCAAATCATTTGTTGATTGTCACTGACTTCAAAATACACTCTTTTAATAAGCTTAGAGAGGAGTAAGATTTAGAATAATCTTTTTAATTATCTTCGTTTCTCGTAGTTGGCTTCAGTTCTTCTCGTCTAGGGGGTTGATTCTCGAAACTGAAAGTTTTGATGTCATAGGCTCTTATGCCCCCCATGAACCATGGACCTTGCCGTTGGTGGGGAGGCTTGCGTGCCTCAGCGATACAGATGGCCGTACCGTAGGTGCAACCACAACGGAGGGGTATCTGTTGAGAGGCCAGACAGACATGTGGTTCCTGAAGAGGGGCAGCAGCCTTTTTAGTAGTTGCAGGGGCAACAGTCTGGATGATTGACTGATCTGGCCTTCAAACATTAACCAAAACGGCCTTGCTGTGCTGGTACTGCGAACGGCTGAAAGCAAGGGGAAACTACAGCCGTAATTTTTCCCGAGGACATGCAGCTTTACTGTATGATTAAATGATGATGGCGTCCTCTTGGGTAAAATATTCCGGAGGTAAAATAGTCCCCCATTCGGATCTCCGGGCGGGGACTACTCAAGAGGACGTCGTTATCAGGAGAAAGAAAACTGGCGTTCTACGGATCGGAGCGTGGAATGTCAGATCCCTCAATCGGGCAGGTAGGTTAGAAAATTTAAAAAGGGAAATGGATAGGTTAAAGTTAGATATAGTGGGAATTAGTGAAATTCGGTGGCAGGAGGAACAAGACTTTCGGTCAGGTGATTACGGGGTTATAAATATAAAATCAAATAGAGGTAATGCACGAGTAGGTTTAATAATGAATAAAAAGTAGGAGTGCGGGTTAGCTACTACAAACAGCATAGTGAACGCATTATTGTGGCCAAGATAGACACAAAGCCCATGCCTACTTCAGTAGTACAAGTTTATATGCCAACTAACTCTGCAGATGATGAAGAAATTGATGAAATGTATGACGAGATAAAGGAAATTATACAGGTAGTGAAGGGAGACGAAAATTTAATAGTCATGGGTGACTGGAATTCGTCAGTAGGAAAAGGGAGAGAAGGAAACATAGTAGGTGAATATGGATTGGGGGGAAGACATGAAAGAGGAAGCCGCCTTGTAGAATTTTGCACAGAGCATTACTTAATCATAGCTAACACTTGGTTCAAGAATCATAAAAGAAGGTTGTATACCTGGAAGAATCCTGGAAATACTAAAAGGTATCAGATAGATTATATAATGGTAAGACAGAGATTTAGGAACCAGGTTTTAAATTGTAAGACATTTCCAGGGGCAGATATGGATTCTGACCACAATCTCTTGGTTATGAACTGCAGATTGAAACTGAAGAAACTGCAAAAAGGTGGGAATTTAAGGAGATGGGACCTGGATAAACTGAAAGAACAAGAGGTTGTAGAGAGTTTCAGGTAGAGAATAAGGGAAGAATTGACAGGAATGGGGGAAAGAAATACAGTAGAAGAAGAATGGGTAGCTCTGAGGGATGAAGTAGTGAAAGCAGCAGACGATCAAGTAGGTAAAAAGACGAGGGCTAATAGAAATCCTTGGGTAACAGAAGAAATATTGAATTTAATTGATGAAAGGAGGAAATATAAAAATGCAGTAAATGAAGCAGGCAAAAAGGAACACAAACGTCTCAAAAATGAAATCGACAGGAAGTGGAAAATGGCTAAGGAGGGATGACTAGAGGACAAATGTAAGGATGTAGCGGCTTGCGCTACAGTCTGGAACCGCGTGACCGCTACGGTCGCAGGTTCGAATCCTGCCTCGGGCATGGATGTGTGTGATGTCCTTAGGTTAGTTAGGTTTAAGTAGTTCTAAGTTCTAGGGGACTGATGACCTTAGAAGTTAAGTCCCATAGTGCTCAGAGCCATTTGAACCATTTTGTAGCGGCTTGTCTCACTAGGGGTAAGATAGATACTGCCTACAGGAAAATTAAAGAGACCTCTGGAGAGAAGAGAACCACTTGTATGAATATCAAGAGCTCAGATGGCAACCCAGTTCTAAGCAAAGAAGGGAAGGCAGAAAGGTGGGAGGAGTATATAGAGGGTCTATACAAGGGCGATGTACTTGAGGACAATATTATGGAAATGGAAGAGGATGTAGATGAAGATGAAATGGGAGATACGATACTGCGTGAAGAGTTTGACAGAGCACTAAAAGACCTGAGTCGAAACAAGGCCCCGGGAGTAGACAACATTCCATTAGAACTACTGACGGCCTTGGGAGAGCCAGTCCTGACAAAACTCTACCATCTGGTGAGCAAGATGTATGAGACAGGTGAAATACCCTCAGACTTCAAGAAGAATATAACAATTCCAATCCCAAAGAAAGCAGGTGTTGACAGATGTGAAAATTACCAAACTATCAGTTTATAAGTCGCAGGTGCAAAATACTAACGCGAATTCTTTACAGACGAATGGAAAAACTGGTAGAAGTGGACCTCGGGGAAGATCAGTTTGGATTCTGTAGAAATGCTGGAACACGTGAGGCAATACTAACCTAACGACTTATCTTAGAAGAAAGATTAAGAAAAGGCAAACCTACGTTTCTAGCATTTGTAGACTTAGAGAAAGCTTTTGACAATGTTGACTGGAATACTCTCTATCACATTCTAAAGGTGGCAGGGGTAAAATACAGGGAGCGAAAGGCCATTTACAATTTGTACAGAAACCAGATGGCAGTTATAAGAGTCGAGGGGCATGAAAGGGAAGCAGTGGTTGGGAAAGGAGTGAGACAGGGTTGTAGCCTCTCCCCGATGTTATTCAATCTGTATATTGAGCAAGCAGTAAAGGAAACAAAAGAAAAATTCGGAGTAGGTATTAAAATTCATGGAGAAGAAGTAAAAACCTTGAGGTTCGGCGATGACATTGTAATTCTGTCAGAGACAGCAAAGGACTTGGAAGAGCAGTTGAACGGAATGGACAGTGTCTTGAAAGGAGGATATAAGATGAACATCAACAAAAGCAAAACGAGGATAATGGAATGTAGTCAAATTAAATCGGGTGAAGCTGAGGGAATTAGATTAGGAAATAAGACACCTAAAGTAGTAAAGGAGTTTTGCTAATTAGGGAGTAAAATAACTGATGATGGTCGAAGTAGAAAGGATATAAAATGTAGACTGGCAATGGCAAGGAAATCGTTTCTGAAGAAGAGAAATTTGTTAACATCGAGTATAGATTTAAGTGTCTGGAAGTCGTTTCTGAAAGTATTTGTATGGAGTGTAGCCATGTATGGAAGTGAAACATGGACGATAACCAGTATGGACAAGTAGAGAATAGAAGCTTTCGAAATGTGGTGCTACCGAAGAATGCTGAAGATAAGGTGGGTAGATCACATAACTAATGAGGAGGTATTGAATAGGATTGAGGAGAGGAGAAGTTTGTGGCACAGCTTGACTAGAAGAAGGGATCGGTTTGTAGGACATGTTTCGAGGCATCAAGGGATCACAAATTTAGCATTGGAGGGCAGCGTGGAGGGTAAAAATCGTAGAGGGAGACCAAGAGATGAATACACTAAGCAGATTCAGAAGGATGTAGGTTGCAGTAGGTACTGGGAGATGAAGAAGCTTGCACAGGATAGAGTAGCATGGAGAGCTGCATCAAACCAGACTCAGGAGTGAAGACCACAACAACAACAACAACAACAACAACAGGCTCTTATGGTTCCAATTGACGTAATAACTTCCGAATAATTACCTGAGTTGTTAATTTTATTCTCTCACACTTTTCTATGTCACACTGTCTTCACAATTTCCACTTCAAAATTGAAAACGGCATTGTTATTGCCAGAAATAAAAATACGTTCGGTCACATCAGAGGCATGCGGTACGAACAAAGTTCCAAAGAGTTTACAAGTTTTTTTGACAAATGACTCTCCACGAATGTACATTATTATTTTATAAATGAATTCAGAAACAAACATAATAAATATCGTCAGATTGCGCAGTTACTAATAGGAATTTTAACTCTCCGCTGGGCACGCTGGAAAAGTTACATGACTTGGCAGTTGCGGTCTTTCAAGACCCCAGTTCATGTGACTGGAGCGCTTTATGTGTTGTTAGGTTTTGCCATTATTTCCTTGTTGTAACATCAAATTGTTGTATTCCACACTGTTTTTATTGTAAATGAATCATATGTATCAAATGAATTTTTTTAGTATTTTATGGCTGAAAATACATTATATAATTTCTGAATAGTTCGTTTCACATTGCTTTTTGTTAGAAAAAATGTTTTATTTTTTACAGTTTACATCGTTACATATTAAACATTATCAGTACATACCACTTTATTTTATTTTTTTGAAGACAACTGATAGATTTTCTTATTTATCAGGTTTTTTTTATATCTATAGGGATCGTAACAAAAATGAAACGAAACTGAAAACTTCAGGACAATGAATACCTGTTCTAATTTTACTGTGATAGAAATGTCCATGTCAACACGACAGACGTATTCATTTTTATCACATTCTAAGCATATCACAATCTGGCTGGAATGAGAACTGCATACAAATTTTCCACAGTAGTTACAAATTGTTTTTATTTTTTTATCTAGGTTTCTTGGACACAAAAAACACCTTTGTCTTTCGTTGGTGGGTTGGTAATTCACAGGTGTACTGAGTCCGTTAGGCTCATAGTCATATCCAAGAGCAAGAAGCCCACTTTCTGCTCCCTTTCGAAGGCGCATCCTATCAACAGTCTTCTGTCGATGTAAAGACGCCCAAGCTGTCGTCCTAACTGGAGCAGGAACTGCTGCGTCTTCTGGTTTGAAGTCAGGCTTTGTGGGTGATGATGCAACCATATAATCACGGCAGCTATTCCAGCAATGTCGATCATATTATGGAAGAGTACAAGAGGCCAGCGTTTCACGCTGTTGGTGCCCACAAGTTGATCCATGGAGTCAACACCACCCTTGCGTTTGTTGCAATGCTCAGTTACTTTTGGCTCCTCTTTGTGACCAAGTACAGTTCGTGATGAGTGAAGAGAGGAGACAAGTATAATTGCTGATGACCTCTTTGGTACATATGGTACTAGTGATATGGAATCAGAGAATCCAAACACAGAGGAATCTACGTGTCTCGAACGATGTGGCTGCATCTCCTTAGGAATTTCAATCTTGTTTTTCCTGAGTGTTCCGACATACGGGGTTTCGACCGCCAGCAGCTCTCTCACAGAAGGTACGCTACCGAAAAAACCTGTCAGCTACAATATTGCGGCCCTGATTGACTCATTTGTCAGTTAGAGTTCTTATGACTCTGGAACCCTGATTTCCTTCTCTCTGTTGGCCAGGTTGTTTTCCTTAGTAAATCTGTCCACTCAGTGGAAATACATTTCTAGTATAGCAAGCCCATCATATTTTTATGCCATATTTAGCACGCATGCTTTTCATGTATTGTCGAAATGGACATTTCCATGCAAATGCAACAAGCTGTTCATCAACAGTTACGTCAAAGCCTGGAGAGTATATGGAAGAAATCTGTGAGATGAACATTTCCCAGGTGTCTCTAAATGCAATTAATTTATCGTGAATCCTACGATCATCCCTTGCTTCCTTATTGTCAAACCTGAGAAAAAGTGTGATAGCTGAAAACCTTTTTAGGCGCATCCTTCCTCAGAAAATAGGCCTGCCTTGTTCTTCCTTCCCTGATCTGTAGGCTCCAGAAGATTCGAGCAAACAAAAGTACGCCTCTAATTTTTCGGCATCAAGTTCCTCCCATACTAGGTGTACTACTAGCCTCTCTGTTAGTTACCGTTACCACGATCGACATTATTTCTGGGGCAATTAGTAGCTTTAGGGCTTCTTTTATTGAACTTGGGGTACGCCTTTAGGACAAGGTTTATCACGAGTTATATCATAAGGTGTAGTCAGGTACTTAGTTGGTTCTTTGTACCAAGTCATTCCATTTCTTCCAATAAAGTAATCTTACATATGGTTGTTATTATTTAGTTATATCATCGTCACTGTGAAAGACGTCATCTTCATTATCTTCCATTACATCACTGCCTTCCGCCTCTCCACTATCTCATTCAGGTCAGAAATACTTTCATTATCGACGTCAGCATCAGCCCAAGCCTGAGGAAGAATCTTAACAGCTTCGTCTGCCCGAACATGTTTTCCATCAACCCTAAACAAAAAATTAATCCTATATTTAAGCTCTAAGCTGAGTTATAAGAAAATACTTTTTCCTACAGTTCCCACAATTTTGACTTACTTCCTCTATAATGTCAGACATTTCCTTCCTTTTGTGAATAATATCATACATGTACGCAAAACTGCAAGATTTGAAAACAAGTACTGTGCATACCTAATAAAGCCAGCCATCATCCACATTCCATGCATCAACAATGCTGTCTGAAGCTTGACAACTGAGTAACCATCATTGTTGAGTTCTTCAAACTTCAGCCATTTTCTGGCAACACTCAGGTAGTTAAACCAGCTGAGTCTTTGAAGAAACCAAGTGCCCATCTCGTTGATTCCTATATTAAGTCATCATAAATTAAAGAAATAGCTAATTAATGGTATTTATACATAGTAGTTATTTGTATCATAACTACTAGAGATACTAGAGAGATGTCAATCACCATTAGCCTTGCAGGTCCAATAAATAATGAAGTACAAGAAGTGTAAGTGGTCTGGAGTCTCAAGAGACCCCACGTGCCCAGAGGATGGTTAACTGTACATTCAAAGCTAGTACATATCAATTATAACAACGAAAATAAAGTAACTTCTTTTTCCACATTTTAGCCCTGAAATGCGATACATCATGTACAAAATCATATGAAATTCTTTTCAGAAAAAATTTGGGAATTTATGGTAAGATCTTATGGGACCAAATTGCTGAGGTCATCGGTCTCTAAGGTTACACATTGCTTAATCTAACTTAAAGTAACTTACGCTAAGGACAACACACACACACCCATGCCCGAGGCAGGACTCGAACCTCCGGTGGGGGTGAGCCGAGCGAACCGTGGCAGAACGCCCAAGACCGTGCGGCTACTCCGCGCGACTGTTACGAAGGCCAAGTGAGTCCAACCCCACTTTCGGCAACGGCGAAACGACAGTGCAACAGTAAACTACAGAGATAAATACGGTGACATTGAAAATAACGAGAATTACCAGTTGTAGGTTCACATCCATAAAATCACATCTTCAAAATCTTCAAAAGAGTAGAGAAAAAATTCAGAGCCTAATTGTACGAAGAGTGAGCTGACTCGAAAAACTCACGATGACGGGTACAGACCAGAAGAATATACTCAACCATGAGTAGGAATACAGCACAAAATCAGTCAGCCACGTGAACCAGAGTATTTAAAGGTATGGTGACGATGAAAGGAGAAAATAATGAAAAATCATTAGGGCCACAGCTTACGATGAAGGGACAGACACATGAATCCAAACCACAGTGGGTAAAAACCAGAAAAAAATGTTTCAACACAATAACATGCATAAAGTTCATAATCATATCAATAAGTTCAATCATATGTAATTATAAGAACAATATGATATCATATTATGATAATAATATTATATCATATGTAATTATAAGAATTATAGCAGTGAGAAACTCTCCTTAAAAACACACACTCTGTCGTGATGACATGGAGCACACAAAAGAGAGTTAAACATGAGTCTTCCACAGTATTTACTAATTGTCTATAGAGACTAACCTACATACCTAAAGGCCCAGATAGTTCATTTACAATTGATAAAAAATACTTATTTGAAGTTATATAATATATTGGGAAGTCTATCCCCATACTTGAAAAAACATACATTTATGTGGAATAACGCTGGCAGTCCTGGCTAACAACTTACAAATCTCAGTCACAACACTTATATAGTTGGTAGATGCTTGAATACAGTACCCGGCACATATGATCGCCCGTAAGTGGACCGGTTCAGCCTCGTACAGCCATACAGCAGTGCGAGGAGTGGATCCGCCCACACCCTTCAGTTCCCTCTGTACAGTTCTCATCACACGCTACAGTGGATAGGTAATTTCCTATCTACCATTCACATCATATCCTGAAACATCGTTCTGTATACTAAATACGCCGTTCAATATCTTCTTCGCATCACACAGCATATGCTCTCCCTGTTTATATTGCAAAAGCAATTGTGTAGGACTTACGTCAAATAGGAGTAAAAAGTGTTCACGTATGAAACTATAATAAACAAAAATAGAATGAAAAAAATGAACTAACAAGGTGATACACGCAGATATCCTAAGATACTATTTCTCATTCTTGCAGTACAAATTATGGACGTTGTCCCATTTTAAAATAGCAAAATGGTCTACTTATTAAGTCTCATGGCATATATGAATCAAATTCCAAAGCACAAAACTTTTACAAAACATAATTATATAGTGTATCACAGATTTAAACGCAGTCAATAGCTAAGACAGAAGTTGAAAAATCACATCATTTTACGTACTAAATTCATGTCAATGGGAGAAGAACAAAAACTTTAGATACTAGTGAGTCATATATGAACATGGGGAAAGTATCTATTAGGAACATTACATATGTAGATTGTGGACTGTTGAGAATGTGGGTCTCACTTGAAGCTTGTAAGGGATAAGTCCCTGCAGTCGCACTAATCATCTGTGTCCTCGGTGGCTCAGTTGGATAGAGCGTCTGCCATGTAAGGAGGATATCCCGGGTTCGAGTCCCGGTCGGGGCACACATTTTCAGCTGTCCCCATCAAGGTATGTCAACAACACCTGTCGGCAGCTAAGGGTTTCAATTAATTATCATTTATTTTACTAGTGGATCATGTCAATATGCTTTCAGTTTACTGATATTCTTAGATTTAGGATATACAAGGCTGTATGCATTAGGATGTGGATTTTCAAGAATTTCAAATGGTCCAATACAAATATAGAATTTCCTTATCTCAAATGTCAACACTTAAGATTTCCCTTTGGCTTTCACTCACACAAGATCTCCTACCTCAAACTTAGAAAATTAGCCTTTACCATCATGTCTCTGCTTTCTCCTAGCCCCCTGTTTTTTGATCATCTCCCTAACACACTCTTCACTCTCTTGCGCTGACTGAATCTTACGTGGTGGAAAGTCAACATTCTCAGAAATAAGGTTAGCCGGTCTGCGATTAAACATGATGTCAAATGTTGAAAAACCTGTTCATAATATCCTCAGAATCACGGATATAATCTATCCAACTTGTGTGATTCTTACTACAATATGTTCTAAACAGTATTCCAATCTCACTCATATATCTTTCTGTGGGTCTACACAAAGCATGGTTACCATTATTTCTGTTTCTGTAGTTGTTCCCATTGCGATCTCTACTATTCCGCTTGTTATGACACATACGTTTTTCTGCTGTCCTATCCAGTTTGTCAACATATTGTAAAAATTGTTCAAGACAGTCGTCAGGTCCGTGTACTAAATCCCACTGCTACCTTTCTGGTATTCTCCATTTTAGTTCATCAATAAATGTCATTTTTGGTCAAATGGTTGGTCAAAGTGTATTAATTTCTTACGTTTGTTCTTACAAAACTCTTTCAGGGTACCGTCCCTACACATATGATTAGGAACTTCCTAAAATTCACTTTTAATTGTTCCCTGTTCAGCTTCTGACCAAAATTTATTTAAAAAACTTTTTTTTAAACTTTGATATGTTTCCCACTAATTTAAATTTAAAATTACCCAAGACAGAACTTTGCCTTCAATACACCTATAGAGTGATCCAGAAAATAAATTGATTGTAAATTGTCTGATGGATAATTTTGGATAGGAATGTTGGACCACTCAATGCCGTTGTGTGAATACAGATTTTTGTACAAGAAATGTTCCTGGACTTCAGAAATTTCTAGATTTATAACTTTTATATTAGTTTGCACATTGATTTAAACATTTAAAATTTTATGACCTAAACTACTGATGTTTCGTTCCATTTTTTCCGCTACGGTCTTCTGTTCAACTCTGACGTCATTAATATTCTTAGACTGTCTCGCCTCTTCGACAATTAACCCGTTTTCCAAAACAATAAATTTATTTTATAAGCCATCAAACTTTTCATTCACATTTTTCAACCCCCATAACAACCAATCATTTAGCTCTGAAAACTGATTATTAAATTGGTCTATTTGGTATTGTATCCTATGCATTTTGCTATTGTTTTCAGTTTTCAGGTCATTTAATTTTCCTTACAGTGAAGTAAATTTGCTATCATAATCTATTTTTCTTTCGGTTAACTCATATTTAACTGAACTAAATTTGCTATTGTTATCTGTCCTCATTTTCTCTAGTTTGGTCAGAACCAACTGCAAAATAGCAGTTTCTACTGTTCCTTTGCAGACTACGATTGCACTCGGCTCAAACATGTCCTGACTGTGTCCCACAGCGTTCACTTCTACATCACACCGGCCGTCGTCTCTATTTATTTTGTTAACAAGCACACGAATCCACAAACAAATTTATTTCACAAATTGTTGGTACTTATCTTTCCTCTTTGATGTCCCTCGATGTGCTTATTAAGTCCTCTTTCATTCGATCGGGTCCGACGTTGTCGTTAATACCTCGTCACAGTTCATACGACTATGTTGGACAGTCCTCGATCTTCTTTCTACGCGTGATCGGAAATTCATTTATACATAAACTGCAAATGTCACAAATCACTCTCCCTTATTCTGCAACAGATACAACTTCATTATCAGTCAACTGATCCCGGACGACACCACCACTTGTAATCAACCCCTCCGTCACATCACTTTTTCATTGTTATTGACTTCAAAATAAACTCTTTTAATGAGCTTAGAGAGGAGTAAGATTTATAATAAGCTTTTTACTTATCTTCTGCTCTTGTTGTTGGCTCCAGTTCTTCATGTCTAGTGGCTGCGTCTAGAAGTTGAAATTATTAACATCATAGGCTCTCACGGTTCCAGTTGGGTAATAACTACTGAAGAATTGCCTGAATTGTTAATTTTATCCTATCACACTTTTGTATATCGCACTGCCTTTACAATTACCCCTTCAAAAGCGAAAACTACATTGTTATTGACAGAAATAAAAACACGTCCGATCACTTTAGAAGCATGTCCACTACTAATCCCTTCTGCGGTACTAACAATATTCCAAAGAGTTTACAAATTTTCTTGGCAAATGAATCTCCAGCAATGTATATTATTATTTTATAAATGAATCCAAAACTAAACATAATAACATAATAAGTATCGCCTGATTGTGTAGTTAATAATAAGAATTTTAAGTGTGCCGAAAATTTCGTAATTTCAAATGTTTTTATAAGAAAGGTAATTTTAGCTGTGCATTCATAGCTATAGATATCGACTGCAACGACAAAAAAAAGAACTTCTTTTTATACATTTTAGCCTGACATAAATACATCGTGTACAAAATCATATGAAATTCCTTTAGGAAAACAGCTGAGTTAATGTTAACCTGTTTAAAAGGTAGAAAGTACTTTTTGTATCTACAACTTCTGTTGAAGAAAGGTGATGTTTGAGGAGTGCGTCCCTTCGCAACCAGCTTGGCATTTTTAAGTAAAACGTGATAGGCAAATTGCGTGAATCAAGAGCCGATCACGGTTTCAAATACTGAGGTGATATAGAGAAGTAAGTACCAGATAAGTAGGTGTTAGGAGTTCAGCAATAATTGAACCTAAACTATCGACCTTGCACGGTATAATCGCCTTTGTGAAGCATCAAATGTATGTTGAAACAGTTCCTTTGCTCCTTGCACTACTTGTCTGGGAAATGGACATACATTCAATGGCAGCACCGGATCCTGTCAGGCAACTGACTGACTGTCATTCACAAGGTGTGAAATTCTTCTACCATCACTAACGGTTTTATACGAACAGTGTTCTTACGCCATGTCTCGTGGCTGCAAGTGTGGTAATGGCTATGTCCTATCACCAAAACATCTTTCAGACATTTTATCACATTTTAACATCTTCCATACAGTCGACAGATGTATACATGGCACTTCACTGCCATGACCCAAGTCCACACCTTGTACAGCTCCCATACCATTTATAGTGCTTTTAGGAAGGTGAGTAACATTCTGCCGAGTGAAATTATTAATTACACTCTGAGTCCTCGTCCAGGATATCACGTGAAATTATGTCCTATTGGAGCGTTAATCGTCAAAATCCTGAGATGGTTGAAGGGTCCTGCCCATAATGCTCCATATGTTCTCATTTGGGGTCAGATCCGGTGACCTTGCTGGCCAAAGCACGGTTTGGCAATCGCGAAGAAAAGGCACTAGAAACTCTCGCTTTGTGCGGGCAGGCGTTATCTTGCTGAAATGTAAGCACAGGGCCGGCCGCTGTAGCCGAGCGGTTCAAGGCGCTTCAGTCTGGAACCGCGCGACCGCTACGATAGCAGGTTCGAATCCTGCCTCGAGCATGGATGTGTGTGATGTCCTCAGGTTAGTTAGGTTTAAGTAGTTCTAAGTTCTAGGGGACTGATGACCTCAGATGTTAAGTCCCACAGTGCTCAGAGCCATTTGAACCACTTGTAAGCACAGGATGGCTTGCCATGAAGGATAACAAAACGGGGCATAGAATTTCGTGTACGTACCGCTCTACTGTAAAATGTGCCGCAGACGATATCCAAAGGGGTCTCCTCATGAAAGAAATGGCGCCCCAGACCAACACCATGGCCAACTGGCAGAATGGCGAGTGACAGTGAGGTTCTTATCCCACAGATGTTCAGGACGTTTCCGATCGTCTTCGCTGGTCACTAGGGCTCATTTCCAAGTGGGACTTATTATTGAAACCAATTGTACTCCAGTCAGTGACATTCAAGGCGGAAGACGTGTCTGGAGATGCCCCAGACAGCGGTTGGATACCAACCTGACTGTCACCCGCCACATTATCCGACAACCAGGAATGATAGTATTGTGTGCTACCTCAGGATCTTGATGATCCAACGCACCAACTGGATACTGTCTGCAACATTATCTCTCAGAAGATATCCAGCAAGTGTATCAATCAATGTCAAGCCCTATAACCTATTGCCTAAGGACCAGAGGTTAAGCAGCACGTTACTGACTTGCTCCATTTGTGAAGCTCCTTCTCTTGAATGAATCGTCCATTTTTTTCTGAAACTGTAAGAATTTGTTTGTCTTTAGATGTACGTCTACCGATTCTAGTCGCAGTCCAATAATACGAGGGCAGTTCAATAAGTAATGCAACACATTTTTTTCTGAAACAGGGGTTGTTTTATTCAGCATTGAAATACACCAGGTTATTCCCCAATCTTTTAGCTACACAACACTATTTTTCAACGTAATCTCCGTTCAATGCTACGGCCTTACGCCACCTTGAAATGAGGGCCTGTATGCCTGCACGGTACCATTCCACTGGTCGATGTCGGAGCCAACGTCGTACAGCATCAATAACTTCTTCATCATCCGTGTAGTGCCTCCCACGGATTGCGTCCTTCATTGGGCCAAACATATGGATATCCGACGGTGCGAGATCGGGGCTGTAGGGTGCATGAGGAAGAACAGTCCACTGAAGTTTTGTGAGCTCCTCTCGGGTGCGAAGACTTGTGTGAGGTCTTGCGTTGTCATGAAGAAGGAGAAGTTCGTTCAGATTTTTGTGCCTACGAAGACGCTGAAGTCGTTTCTTCAATTTCTGAAGAGTAGCACAATACACTTCAGAGTTGATCGTTTGACCATGGGGAAGGACATCGAACAGAATAACCCCTTCAGCATCCCAGAAGACTGTAACCATGACTTTACCGGCTGAGGGTATGGCTTTAAACTTTTTCTTGGTAGGGGAGTGGGTGTGGCTCCACTCCATTGATTGCCGTTTTGTTTCAGGTTCGAAGTGATGAACCCATGTTTCATCGCCTGTAACAATCTTTGACAAGAAATTGTCACCCACAGCCACATGACGAGCAAGCAATTCCGCACAGATGGTTCTCCTTTGCTCTTTATGGTGTTTGGTTAGACAACGAGGGACGCAGCGGGAACAAACCTTTGAATATCCCAACTAGTGAACAATTGTGACAGCACTACCAACAGAGATGTCAAGTTGAGCACTGAGTTGTTTGATGGTGATCCGTCGATCATCTCGAACGAGTGTGTTCGCACGCTCCGCCATTGCAGGAGTCAGAGCTGTGCACGGCCGGCCCGCACGCGGGAGATCAGACAGTCTTGCTTGACCTTGCGGCGATGATGACACACGCTTTGCCCAACGACTCACCGTGCTTTTGTCCACTGCCAGATCATCGTAGACATTCTGCAAGCGCCTATGAATATCTGAGATGCCCTGGTTTTCCGCCAAAAGAAACTCGATCACTGCCCGTTGTTTGCAACGCACATCCGTTACAGACGCCATTTTAACAGCTCCGTACAGCGCTGCTACCTGTCGGAAGTCAATGAAACTATACGAGACGAAGCGGGAATGTTTGAAAATATTCCACAAGAAATTTCTGGTTTTTTCAACCAAAATTGGCCGAGAAAAAAATTGTGTTGCATTACTTATTGAACTGCCCTCGTACTTTCGTGGGGCGTAGTTACTTTCTTTGTCTCAGACTGTACTCTGAATGAACAACGGCTTTAACTAATTTACAGTAGGGTTTCAGCACCGTGAGGTTGCTACAATGAAGTCTGAAGTTATTTCAAGTGGAGAAACGTATTCGTTTGTTTTATAGAAGTTGGCTGCTGTGCGACTGACAAAAGTCGTGAACTGTATTGGAGGCTGCTGGCACCAATGTGTTGCTATTTTCCTCGCCTACACTGGCGAAACACCATGGTTCGGTAGAAGGCAAGATGAAAGAAATACTCTAGTGTGGAGGAATACTTCACAAACGCTGTTAATTATTCTGTTTCGGTTGTTCTGCATGCTAAAGGCCGTGGAGATCTTTTGTACCGAATCCTGTTTTACAATATATTCTTATTTTTATTGGTAGATTCAGGTTGAATGGGTCCCACTTCATTTTACTATCACTACACCAGAAATTGACAATTCAACTACCAAACCGCGTTTTGTAAGGCGAGAGGTGAGAGTCGAATAAACAGATAATTTATTATGCTCTTCATCTAATCACTCGGTGATATTCGAGTATCAAAGTATCTTCATTTAATTAGTACTCTCGTGCACAGTAGTCAGAGAACTGAAATTTCGATATCGTACTGTCCCGCACAAACCTCTGAGAGCTTGCTAATGCCATTACACACGTGTGTCCAAAATTTCCTTTGAAGTTGTATGCCCTCAAACTTTTGTGAGCTAACCCAGCTGGACATATCTTTTCTCCTAAAGGTATAATTTTTGACTTCTAGCCAGGTTGCAGATTCCATTTTTCCATCAGTAGTAATTACACAATCCAACAATCAATCGCCACGATAATGACACCAAAATTTAAATAGTTTTTTTCTGGTCGTCGCGATCAAGGCCCGATATCAAATTAATATTTAGTTTCCGCTTATCTGCAAAGTACGCCAGTCATTCTGTTCTGCACGGACTAAGATGGTTTATGACATATGAAAGCGGATATTATCACCGTAAATTTTGCGTTCACGATACGGAAGCTCATTTCAAAGTTGTAGTGGATGTGTTATACTTAATGGTGTCGCATAACTGATATCGTACAAACAGAATCGTAATTCATCAGTGTCGGACGCTAATGATACGAGGTTTGCAGAATGTCATGCCAGCTGCGCTTGTCTAGATTATGCAGATGACACAGATGTGAGATCTGCTGAAATGTATTCCCTGTGTTCTGAGAGCTCTTGCTCTACTCAAACATACAGCAACACTCACATTTATCATTGGAACATAGGGTTTCCTTTACATTACAACGTTCTCGTTACTTCACTAACAACAGACTAAAAGTTGTATGTTAAATAACCATTTTCAGTATCCAGTATTACTGTTTTTACGTGGGTGAAAAAAATGCTGAACTAAGAGATCGGCAGGCAATCCCTCACTCAGATTCAAAACTAAAATTTAACTAGTAACATCAGCTTGGCAGCATTACGGAAACTCATCTATGAAAACGAGGAGCCGACAACAGTGTCACATCTTGCGGCGCAACGGATTATACCGAGTAGACTGCTGGGGTAAATTTATTTTCAGCAGCGTCGGAGCGAGGACGTGCGTTCCCTCCATCTGGAACTGGCGCGTGTAATCTGTGTTTACTCCTCGTTGCTCGCTACGGCAAATACCTATAGGCAGGACACGACGAAGACCACTTTTGTACCGAACCACGGCCTGCCACTTGCTTACGGAGTTGAGCAGTATTTTTGAGACCACCTCAGAACATGTCCATCGCCCAGTGTGGGTATACATTTTTGCATCGCGGCCACTATTGATTGTGAAAAGATGACATCTGGCATGATTCATAAGTACACCGACGCCCCCACTTTCAGACAGTCCGCCAGTCGCATCACAGCAGTTACGGTGGACCATGCATGAACTGGCCCGTGGACTCAGTCAATATTTGAGCTTCTTTGTGAGGTGATAAAAATTTCGTCAAGGCGTCTTTTCGACCATGTGACAATAAGATGAGCCATATGGTGGAGAACTTTCGAAACGTACAGTCTCCAACGGAGTCGTGAAAACTGACATTTCAAACATGTCTCACCGTACATGAACGTCATCGTCATGTATCACGACCAATCTTGAAAGTCTTCCGGCTTTGGAAAAGAAGCTGAAGTCAGGCCAGCATGCCATGGATGTCATCTTACGAGGTCTCTAATATATTCTCTAGTTGCATCTACGGGGACAACAATTTTCCCCTTTCCGCTATGTCAAGCATCCCACATAGCTCTCGTTGGGTAGCGAAAGGGGTGATGTGCTGAAAGTTGCCGAAAGAGGGCAGGACGTTGGAGCTTTTGACGACCCCGACAACATCTAGTGCGACCACGAACCGTCTGTGGTCGTATGTCAGGAAAAGTTGAACATGGACGCTAGGGTACTGCCAACATCGGCATTCCTTACAGATAATGAAATGCCTACGAAGTGTCCAGAGCACACCAAAACAGACGCCCGTATACCTAATCGACGATCACCTCGACGCTGCAATAAAAGTCAGCTGACTCTTTCTGACGAACGCTTTGTTCACACATCTGGCATGAAGCATAATTATGATGCTGATGATGATTTGGAAGATAACTTGGATGAAGATATTTGAGGATCAGCTCCACATATCGGGCTTAAGGCTGGTGTCATCTCATTTCCCAGCCTCAGAAGGCCAGCTCAACGATCCCACAGCGTCGACCAATGACATAGCAGTCTGCAGTGAAGGGAATGGCGAGTCATCCCTCGGACAGATATCATTTCTTGTCATGTAGGCTGATAACACTGAGGTTGCCAATGATTTGGCGATGGGGAGGTGCAGGGCTGTGGCATGTCATGTGCCACCTCTGTCCATCAGCCCCATTCAGGCACTTTATCTCTCCCCCTTGTATGCTACAACGACACTTCTGTCTTCTGTCTGGCAACTACAAACATCAATATAAGCCACATGACCTGACCTTGCTCCAACAAATAGTCACTGCAGCAGATGTTGACGTAGCCTTCTTGCAAGAAGTCCATGTAGCAAGCTTCCCTGACTTCTCTGGATACAAGGATTGTGTATCACTTGTCCCCCACAGACAATGGGGTTGCTACACTTTTCCATGAGAGTTTGAGGCCCATCGATGTGCGATACCTCCCAAATGCGACGGGCATAGCCAACCCTGTCAATGCTGTGCAGCTTGTTAACATCTATGCTCGTTCTGGCTGAGGTCAACGGAGAGAACGCTCATGTGTCTCCATGGAGGACGTAGAACAACTCTGCCACGGTCGACTGGATGACATGATAATAGGTGGCGACTTAAATTGTACGAAGTGCGTACTCACCATTTGCCTCCTTATCATCTTATCTGGAGCTCAAGACTCTTACACAGAACCTTTGCTGGCCGTTGTGACCAAGCGGTTCTAGGCGCTTCAGTCCGAAACGGCGCTGCTGCTACTGTAAAAAAAGGATCGAATTCTGCCTCAGGTATGGTTGTGTGTTATGTCCTTAGGTTATTAGTTAGTTTTGAATAGTTACATGTCTAGGGGACGATGACTTCAGATGTTAAATCCCATAGTGATTAGAGCAATTTCAACCATTTTTGAACAGAACCTTCATCAGGTCGACACAAGACGATATACACACGATGATGTCCCCGGAATCACCCATCTTAGCAGTAGCTCATCAAGCAGGATAGATCAGTTTTACTTCACACGTGCCTTAATGGTGGCCATGAAATCTCCGTCCCCTTTACTTATGGGGAAGTCGACACCCCTGGAAAATTAACATCAACAACCTCGCCTCACAAGTATGCAGGGATGCAGTGGAGACCACGCCGTCAGCTATGGCTCTCTCGTCAGATTTGAAATAACTTGGTGGATCGGATGTGCCAGACCTCCTCTCTGGCAGACACTGGTGGCATATGGCAGTGACAAAGCAACATGTAGACGACGCACGAGTATGTTCCACTGTGTCTCCCTGTCCAGATCGCCAGATGCTGATCAATTGCACTAAAACTAAGATCATCGCCCTGCTCAGCCTTCAGCTACACTGTTCCATTCTATGCCACGAGCTCACGACAGTGTACATCAGGAACGATCTTCGATGCAGCACGTTAACACGGAGAGCAAAAAGTGCATCAGAACGCTGGTGTATAACTTTCTGACCGATGATGGCCAATTTAAAGAAGTGATGTGGGGTATTTTTGGAGTCTTCTATCGACATTATTTTCGCCTCTACTTTAGAAAGTGCACATATCTTGTGCACAGCCACAATTTTTGGCTTAGTCCACGGTGCAGTTCCACTGGACGTGGCAACAGACTTATTACAGGACGTGTCCGAACATGAAGTTGACGACGCTATGTAAAGGGGCAACTAAGAAATCACCAGGACTCGACGAGCTCCCACTGGAGTTTTACAAGACATTCCAACGGCTGTTAATACTATTTTGAACTGAGATTTGTACGGAATCATTGTACCCTGACCTGAGATCTGATAGTGCCAGCACATAAACCTAAAGGTGGGAACCGAATACGAGTCTACTGAACTTTGACGATGCTTATCAGTGACTTGAAAATATTCGCACCGCTGCTGGATATATCATCACATCATCTCCAAGGGCCAAACTTCCCTAGGAGCTCCATACAATATCAGGTCTCCTTTTTGTTCCTAGGACGGATAGAGCGGCTCCCATCCACACAGCAGTACTACGCATTATGCGATATCTGGATACCTTTATTGATGCCCTCATGTTTCTCCTACATCGGGTGCCTTCAAGTGTACTCATCATTGGATACCTGACGGGAGCCCTCTTCATTAACCATTCGGTGTTCCAGGGCTGCCTTTTATTTTGGGTGATTTACGCTTTGGCTTTGGAACCTTTCCAGTGTGGCCTGAGCCAGTGATTAACTGGACTCTAATTTGGTGGTCGAGCTTTCCAATGCATGGCGTATGGCGATGGTCTGATGCTTATATTCGTGGGAGTCAGTGACATGACGGAGGGTATGTCCTGTACTGTAACAAACTGAGTGACATCGCGATGTAAACTCAACATAGACAACTAGCTCGGATGCCATGAGAGTGCGTTGCCCCCTTACGATGCCTGGAACTGGACTTCAGAGTCGACATCCAACAGACCAATATCGAACATTAGACGCTTTGGCAACAGAAACGGGCCGTCATTGTGGGTCAACGCTTACAGTCCCTTAATATCGTAAAGCGAGCACATTATGTCGATGTATACTTATCATCGCGGCTTCCACACGGCGCACAAACGCTACCATCGTGTACCCCTGGTTCGTAGCGTTAAGGACACTTACAGATGCTTTGTCAGCATGGGAACGCTGTTTTAAGTTACACACGCGACTCTCACCCTAACCAAGGATAGAGCCGGGCTCGGACTAGTCAACGTCTATGACAGGGCTGTGGCCCTCTACATCAGTACCCGCCTAAGCTATGGTGTAGATGCCCATTGAATCTTATGAGCTCTTTACCAACTATGTTAGGAGACTTTCCAGCACTCTTGAATCACCTCCGGTGATTCAATTTGGACCACTGTTATCAAGGAAAATGGAAAATTTGTGGTAAGTTCTATGGGACCAAACTGCTGAGGTCATCGGTCACTAGGCTTACACACTACTTACTCAAACTAACCTACACTAAGGACAAAATAAACACCCAGGCCCGTGGGAGGACTATGACGGGGGGGGGGGGGGGGGAAGGAACAGCGCGAACCGTGGCAAGACGATTAGACCGCGCGGCTACCCCGCTCGGCAGCGGCAATTACGAAGGCCAAGTGACCCCAACCCCAATTCGGTAACGGCGAAACGACTGTGTGGAGAACTACAGCTGTACCGCGACCTCATGTGATTGAATCCAAGTATACACTGGAGAGTGGTAGAGTGGTGTGGAGAGCTATATACCATCCCCTGTCTGACTCTGACGCACAAGTCGTGTGGTATACGGCTGTCAACAGGAAGTATGTGACACACAAACGCCTTTATAAGATTCACCTGGTGGATTTACACATGTGCCCAACGTGCCAAGAGGTGGATACCGATGAATAAAGTTTTGAGGATATGCGGCCAGGGCATGTAATACCATTACCATAACGATCATAAACATGTTCTTAGTTTCAGATTTTATTTCCGAGGGCGCTACTACACCATTGTTCGTCGCCCACAACAAGGTCAAATTTTCTGAAACTACTTATGGAGTGTCTTGCACCATCCACCTAGTAGCTGGAACGTCCCAGTCGAGAAGAGTTGAAGTGACTGATTATATATCTTAAGGGACGAACAATTTACTTCGCGAACTAAATGAAAAGATACGTCAGGCAACCCGACCCTGCGTGTGTTGGTGCATCTTATTTGCCGTTTTTGTTACCATTTTGTTTTTAATTTTTCTCCTCAGTGTGAATCACGTACTAGAAGCGTAATTTAGTTATCCACCTCCGACTTAGCACGGTATATCATAGGTCTTCCCCTCTGGTTCTTCATGTAAAAAAAAAAAAAAAAAAAAAAAAAGAAGAACCCAGTTGTTTGGTTTGCTGCATTCTTCCACTTCTCTCTCTTTTCCTCAAGATATGACTGGGACATTGCAGCCAGGCCTCGGGCTGTGACACCTGCCCACTCTTCACCTGACCCCCTTCTATACATATACCCCAGAAGAAAGGAAATATTAAATAAAATGATAAGCGGACCGAGTCAAACAATGTGACATCAAATCCGCATCCACCATGGAGCTATTTTTCGAATCCTTTTCAGGTTTATTTTTTATTTTTTATAAGTTCGTTCCCTAGGTTTTGTCATTTATAAGCTGGACACAATTTTCTTACATGACAGTAGACTATATCATCACAGTGGGATCCATTAAACTGCATACATGTGTCTACTAACCATGCAGTGCACTACCATAACATGTCCTAACAATTTTATTTAGTAGGGCCGCCCGACGAAGTGTACAGACGATGACTATGTTGATATACTTTTGGTGCAGGTTTGACCCGATAATCTGCCTGCTGCTGCTCGAGCTTATCCTACATGGTACCCTCAAAGGCTTCTACTCGATAAGAATGTTTTTTGTCGCCTGGAGCAACGCCTTCGGGAAACCAGTTATCGTAGTCCACAAGTAATGGACAGAGGTCGTCCAAAGACTTGACGTACTCCACAAACAGAGGACGCGATTCTTGGAACCTTCATACCTGTGATACCCGTGATACTGCAAGGCAGTTGCAGGTAACTCAAACACGCAGTGCAACAAGCTCAAGATCTGCATCCATAACGTTACATCTTAACAGCAGCGGCCAGAAGACGGCGTACGACGCATGCAGTTACGTGAATGGCTTTTGCACTTAGTGGAAGATAACGAACGTTGTATGAATATCGTGATACGGATTTACGAATCTGACGTCACTCGTGAAGGTATTTTAAACCTACACAGCAGCTACTGTTGGTCAGAACACAACCCATATGTCATTCGCAAACGTGGTGTTCAGGCAAGCTTTGGCATAAACCAGTGGGATGGAGTCGTGTGAAGAGTACTTTTTGGCCCTTACCTGTTGCACCCGTGGGCTAGTGATAGCGTTCTCGGTCACTGTTTCAAAACCCACCACGACTAAAATATTGTATAAAAATCATCAGCAATCTCGCCCGAAGACTACCTCATTCAACCAACGACCTTATCAAAGAGGGCGAAGGAGTGGACCGAGATTCAGGGCACTCTCTTGCCCTTGGGGTGGGAATCTTTCCCTAAAGGTGGAATAATCACCAATTATCAACGCCATGAGAATGCAGAAGTCAATGGCGACCACGACATTAAAGAAACAATCTGTATCCACAGGACATGAACTCTCTAAATAAAAGTGTCTGGCCAGTCGGGGTGGCCTTGCGGTTCTAGGCACTACAGTCTGGAACCGCGCTACCGCTACGGTCGCAGGCTCGAATCCTGCCTCGGGCATGGATGTGTGTGATGTCCTTAGGTTAGTTAGGTTTAAGTAGTTCTAGGTTCTAGGGGACTGATGACCTCAGAAGTTAAGTCCCATAGTGCACAAAGCCATTTTTCTGAAAAGTGTCATGATGATCTCTTCATTGGCAAAAGATTGAGGTCGAATCCCACTTATGGATATCTGGGAGAAGGCTGCCAAATTGGAGGTGACTATGAGAAAAAGACTAAATAACCAACAAAAAGATTACGTACTACGTGTCGGGGTATCGAATGCCAGAAGTGTGAACGTTTTACGAAATCTAGAAAATCTGTAAACGGAAATGCTAAGACTCATTCTAGATATAGTGGTGGACAGTGAAGTGATATGTTAAAAAGACATGGATTTCTGGTCAGATGTGTATAGAGTAGTATCAACAGTAACAGAAAATGATAAAGCGGGAGAAAGATTCGTTAGTGATACCGTAGGTCTCATCAAATTCTTATCAGATAGAATGTATATTGCACAGGTAATTAAGTACGCAAAGGAAGATGAAAATCTAATAGCCATAGAGTATGGGAATGCGGTCGTAGGGGAAGAAGTAGAAGAATGGCTTTCAGGAGAATGTAGACTTAGTAGGAGAGAGGGGGAGGACTAATTCAGTTCTCCAATAAATTTCAACTAGAAATAGCGAATACTCTGTTCAAGAATCACAAGAGGCGGAGATATACTAGGAAAAGGTAGAGAGATACAGGAGGGTTTCCGTTCGATTACATAATGGTCAGGCAGAAATTCCAAAGTTAGTGAGTGCATTATAATGCGTACCCAGGAGCAGATACAGACTCAGATTACAATTTAGTAGTGATAAACAGTAGGACGAAGTTTGACTAGCTAGGAAGAATCAATGTGAAATGAAGAGGCTTGAGGAAGTACTAAGAAATGAAGTGGTACTCTTAAAGTTCTCTGAGCCTATAGATACTGCGATAAAGAATAGCTCAATAGGCAGTTCGGTTTAAGAGGAATGGACAACTCTAAAAAGGGCAGTCGCAGAAGTTGGAAAAAAAAGATACGTACAAAGAAGGTAACCGTGAAGAAAACATATGTAACAGAAGAAATACATCAACAAATAGATGAAAGAAGGATGTACAGAAATGTTCAGATGAATTCAGAAATACAGAAGTGCTGGTAAACTAACGCCAAATGACTGCATGAAGAATGTGAAGAGATCAAATAAGAAATGATTGCCGAAAGGACTGACGCAGGATACAGAAAAGTCAAAGCAAACTTCTGTGAAATTAAAGGGAAGACTGGCAACGTTACGAGTGCAACGGGAATTCCATTGTTAAATGTAGAGGAGAGATCGGATTGGTGGAAAGAGTATAATGGAGGCCTCTGTTAGGGTGGGGGCCTTGACTGATGATGTAACAGAAGAAGATGCAGCAGTCGATACAGAATAGACAGGGGACCCACAATTGGAATTTGAAAGTGCTTTGGGAGGCGTAATATCGAATAGGGCAGAAGGCATAGATAAGATTCCATCAGAATTTCTAGAATCATGAAGGGAAGTGGCAAACATGACTATTCACGTTGGTGTGTACAATGTATAAGTCTGGCATTACACCAACTGACTTACGGAAGATCGCAAGAGCGGACAACTGCGAGAATTTTCCCACTATCAGATTCTCAGTGCATGCATCCAAGTTACTGACAAGAACAATACATCGATGAATGGAAAGGAGAATTGAGGATATGTTAGATGACTTTCAGTTTGGGTTTAGGAAAGGCAAAGGCACCAGAAAGGCAGATCTGATGTTGCGGTTGATAATGGAAACAAAGCTAAACAAACATTAAAATACGTTCAGTGGGTATGTCGACCTCGAAAAAGCGTTCGACAATGTAAAATGGTGCAATATGTTGGAAAATTCAGAGAAAAATAGGTTGGTTGGTTGGTTTTGGGGAAGGAGACCAAACAGCGAGGTCATCGGTCTCATCGAATTAGGGAAGGACGGGGAAGGAAGTCGGCCGTGCCCTTTGAAAGGAACCATCCCGGCATTTGCCTGGAGCGATTGAGGGAAATCAGGGAAAACCTAAACCAGGATGGCCGGACACAGGATTGAACCGTCGTCCTCCCTAATGCGAGTCCAGTGTCCAACCACTGCGCCACCTCGCTCGGTAGAATAATAGGTTCATGCTGTAAGGAAAGGTGGGTAACATACAATATGTACAAGAACGAAGGTGGAACAATAGGAGTGGAAAATCAAGAACGAAGCACTCGGGTTAAAGAAAGTGCGCGATTGGGATGTCTTCTGTCACCCTCATAGTTCAATCTATATATAGAAGAAGCAATGACGAAAATAAAAGAAAGGTTCAAGAGTGGAATTAAAATTCAAGGTGAATGGATGTCGAAGACATAATTCGCTGACGACATTACTGTCCTGCTGATTGGAAAGAGCAGACTAATGAGTATAGAACATGAACTGAGAAGAATCGAAGAAAGCAGGAAGTTGTGAGAAGCAGTAAAAATGAAAACAGCATGAAACTTATCATGAGAGTTGGTTATCACGAAGTAGAGGAAGTAAAATCATTATGCTACGTAGGCAGCAAAATAACCCACGACGAACTGGACAAGGAAGACATAGAAAGCAAACTGGCAATGGGCCCATTTATGACCAACAGAAGTCCGCCAGTATCTAACATAGGGCTTAATTTGAGAAAAAAATTCTGAGAATGTACACCTGGAGCACAGCATCGTGTGGTAGTGAAACATGGACTACAGGAAAACTGTAACAGGAGAGAATCGAAGTATTTGAAATGTAGTGATAGTGAAGAATGTTGGACATTAAGTGGACTAATACGGTAACGAAAAATGAGGTCCCCCATAGACTCAGCGAGGAAAGGAATGTATGGGAAACACTCTCAAGAAGGAGTAACAGAACAGAAGGGCAGCTATTAACGCAACACGGGATAGCTTCCATGGTAGTAGAGGAAGCAGCAGAGGAAGAAGAGATGGGAATACATCGAGCAAATAATTGAGGATTGAGGACATACTTTGCAACTGCAAATTTGAGATGAAGAGTTGGCACAGGAGGGAAGTTCGTGGCGGAGCGTATCATACCAACCAGAAAACTGATGACAAAAAAAAAGAAGTTCGTTTGTGTGGTCACCTTCCGGAGCAGATGTTCCTCATTCCGCACAGTAAGAGTGTTTACGTATGTTCGTTTGTTTCGAAAATGGTTCAAATGGCTCTGAGCACTATGGGACTCAACTGCTGAGGTCATTAGTCCCCTAGAACTTAGAACTAGTTAAACCTAACTAACCTAAGGACATCACAAACATCCATGCCCGAGGCAGGATTCGAACCTGCGACCGTAGCGTCGTTTGTTTCGTTCACGTTGTGAACGCGTAAGGAAAACGTGAATGAAACAAACTAGCAAACATAAATACTGTTACTGTGCGGAATGAGAAAAAGTTTACAAAAGTGAAGTGTAAATAATGGCCAAACTAAATGTGAATCGTAGTCTTTCGACGTCAACTGCCGCTAGCAAAGATGGAATGACCAGAATATGGAGAAAAAGAAAACAGTAACCAGGGCGGATGCTTCATAAACAAAAGCGAAATGCGTCTGAGGTAATTCTTTTTTCTTTAATTACAATCAGCTCAACACCGATAACCAACAGTAACAAAGAAGACGAATTTTGATTGGTCGTGGAGGGCTAATGTTCTGGCTTCCAGTGTTGTGGCCTCCACGTTCTCCGGAACTTAATCCACTTGATTTCTCTCGTGGGGACAAGTAAAGAAATAAGATCGTAGTACTCCACCCACGATTGTATACAACCTAAGAGCTGGCGTGTATACCGCTTTGGCAATGGTGGATGCAGGTGCTTTGTTTTATGGTCAAACAAAGTATAATCTGGTGAGTGGCGAAGTGTTTGGAAATGTATGGTGCTCGGTTTTACGATCTTCTATAAACTGAATGTTGCTCACATATGTACGTACTGGCTCAGCGAAGATAAGTCTAGATGTAACACGTATAGACTGGAATTATTGTATGTAGCCCTTATGCGCAATTTAGTGTACCCTACATTTTGTGTTTCTTGTACCACACAGGATACATACGATGTTACTGTTTCCACGATTATTTTCTGTAGGCTTTGTGTCATGGACAAAACGAAGTGACCATTTACGTTTGTAAGAATCTCATGTATATGTAAATATGGGTAACACTTCAAAAATAGCATTATGGAGGTATAAAAATTGGGCACGATTTGATGCCGTAACTAGAGAAAAGAAAGTTTGTTGCGAACGCAGTTCGAACATCAGCGAGCCTGCATATCTGGTCCCCACGGCATTGTCCCGTCGCATTGATCTAATGGGACAGCTCTGGCATAGCGCAGAGTTGTTGCTGTCTCTTCTTGGTCACGCTGCACGCATTGCCGGAGCCTCGTTTTTTTTTTTTTTTTAAATCGCATTTCTATTACAGCTATTGATGGGATTTGGTATTGCTAGATTTACTTTTGTCTCGAACTGGGACGAGGAATCGCATGCCGACAGCCAAGTGCGGAATTTTTCCATCACTCTGTGTATTTCAGTTGTTCGGCGTACTAATTATTGCAGGATTACAGTATGGATGATTCTGTATCCACTGCCAATCACGAACTGTTGTTATCTTTAGAGTTCAGTCTGTGAAGGTTTACGGGAAGGATGCTTTGCACTTTCAGATGAACGGACCAATCAAAGCTCTGCTCGCTCAAGGGGAACGCTGGGACTCGCTTTTGAATACTGACTGTTGTATTCCCGGAGTCAAATCCGGCCCATCACGGTGTTGCAGTTTGGTCAGATGGTCATGTAACTGGGTTGTGCCTAGGCAAACTGCGTCTGCAGTATTGATTTGCTAATCGTTAATTAATTTTTCATGGAGTCACATTGTGAAACTATTACGATTCTCGCGCGTGCATTTCCTTGCCATGTGTCGTTAGCAACTACTATTTTGTGACTAGTAGTTACGAGTTTTTGCATAGAATCTTTCTTAAGTCAGTTAATTCGATAGGTACCACTGTCATTTCAGTCACACTTACGATCAGTGGAACTATGTAAACAGTTTTCCGCTTCTATGGAATTCTGACTGTATGCTTGTTATGTATATGAACTTAAAATATCACGTGTTGCTAGTTCACTTGTAGCACGTGTACCACTACACTTACTTGTTTTTCTAAAGTTAGTTTTCTAAAGTCAATTTCTCTGGTTGCTAATTTGTTATTTAGACGGATTATCGTGACTTACACTCTGCAGCCGTTACACCATCACACAGTGCAAAACACAAACTTTCACTTCAGTGACTGATGCATTCGACATCCTGCTTGAGCCGTGAGTAGCTCGCCCCCGTGAGATCTTTTGCTTTATATCCTGTTTTTTTTTCTTTTTTTTCGTGTTCTCCGACCGTTGCCACCACACATTGCTTGAGCCGGTGACGGTCAGCGTCGATCGTCGGTCGGTCGTCCTACCGCACGATGTGAATTGGCTCGCCGATCGCTTATGGGTTGGCTGTGTGTGTGAATCGACTCCCAATTTGTCTTCATGGTTGCACAGCCACTGCTTAGTGTTGTTCAAGTCTTCGTGCAACTGTTTGTCAAACTAAAGTGTGTAGTTGTCATTTCCACTGAAAACTTGTTTTAAATGTTGACGGCGTACTGGCAGTGAGTCGGTCGGTTGGAGAGGATCAGCAAGCAAGTCCCTGCGCGGCGCGGTTGGCCAGGCCCGCTGGCGGTCTCTATGCAGTGACGGTGCGTGTGGGGGCTGTTTCGAGTGCTACGAGGTTCGTGAAAAGTTGGGTGGTGATTTAACTACCGAAGCCACGCCTGTTTCTCTTGTCCCCTTGGTTTGAGGTTCGCTGTTGGCGGTATTCCTGGTAGCAACAGTGAGTGTTCGAGTTGGTGAAGATTTAGCTGCCATGTGGTGGAATTAACTATATTGGTCGGTTTGAAATTCAAGTGCACCAGCGGAATTTCCTGCCTTGTGCTGTTAGTGTTCCTGTTACCTGCCCTGGTCGCTGAGTAAATTCAGGCATTGTCCTTTCTTCACCCTTTGTCGCTGTCCAACGTGGTGTGTACTTTTTGACAGCTTAATATTTTTTAGGTTGTGGGCGGCTATGTCTGTAACGTTTTGGCTTTCGAATTCTCTTATACTGGTCGATGGTTAGCAAGTCGTCTTGTCGGTGGATCCCTAACTGTTTTTGGCTGTGTTGCCGGCGGATCGAGTAAAGTTGGGCTGACTTCTTGTCTCACCTAAGCGAACGTTAAGACTTCAAGGGCAGACCGAGCCCACTGAAAATCTCTGAGCGCCGTTGCCTCTACTGCCTTTCTTTTTGGCGTTTAATTGTGTATTTTTAATGACTCATAGCCGATGGTTGGAATTTTTATGCTTGTAATTGTGTTTTTACAATCAAAGGCCTTCAGCCGTTTCAAAAGCAAGTTTTTCTAAATTGGGCAACTCTTACATTGACTGAAGATACAGTTTGGGCCTTCTACCTCTTAAAAAGCATTGGCCTTTAGGATCCTATTTATGAAGTATTACCTTTCGGAAGATAAAGCTGTGGGTTTTCTGCCTGTTGAAAATTCATTGTAGTTGTATTATTTTTTTTAAAGCATGGACCCTCAGCTGCTTAAGTTTTAAGGTTCTTACTTATCAAGTCCCTCCCCATGAACAATGGACCTTGCCGTTGGTGGGGAAGTTTGCGTGCCTCAGCGATACAGATAGCCGTACCGTAGGTGCAACCACAACGGAGGGGTATCCGTTGAGAGGCCAGACAAACGTGTGGTTCCTCAAGAGGGGCAGCAGCCTTTTCAGTAGTTGCAGGGGCAACAGTCTGGATGATTGACTGATCTGGCCTTGTAACACTAACCAAAACAGCCTCGCTATGCTGGTACTGCGAACGGTTGAAAGCAAGGGGAAACTACGGCCGTAATTTTTCCCGATGGCATGCAGCTTTACTGTATGATTAAATGATGATGGCGTCCTCTTGGGTAAAATATTCCGGAGGTAAAACAGTCCCCCACTCGGATCTCCAGGCGGGGACTACTCAAGAGGACGTCGTTATCAGGAGAAAGAAAACTGGCGTACTACGGATCGGAGCGTGGAATGTCAGATCACTTAATCGGGCAGGAAGGTTAGAAAATTTAAAAAGGGAAATGAATAGGTTAAAGTTAGATATAGTGGGAATTAGTGCAGTTCGGTGGCAGGAGGAACTAGACTTCTGGTCAGGTGACTACAGGGTTATAAACACAAAATCAAATAGGGGTAATGCAGGAGTAGGTTTAATAATGAATAGGAAAATAGGAATGCGGGTAAGCTACTACAAACAGCACAGTGAAGGCATTATTGTGGCCAAGATACATACGAAGCCCACACCTACTACAGTAGTACAAGTTTATATGCCAACTAGCTCTGCAGATGACGAAGAAATTGAAGAAATGTATGATAAAATAAAAGAAATTATTCAGATAGTGAAGGGTGACGAAAATTTAATAGTCATGGGTGACAGGAATTCGGTAGTAGGAAAAGGGAGAGAGGGAAACGTAGTCGGTGAATATGGATTGGGGCTAAGAAATGAAAGAGGAAGCCGCCTGGTAGAATTCTGCACAGAGCACAACTTAATCATAGCTAACACTTGGTTCAAGAATCATAAAAGAAGGCTGTATACATGGAAAAAGCCTGGAGATACTGACAGGTTTCAGATTGATTATATAATGCTAAGACAGAGATTTGGGAACCAGGTTTTAAATTGTAAGACATTTCCTGGGGCAGATGTGGACTCTGACCACAATCTATTGGTTCTGACCACAATCTATTGGTTATGACCTGTAGATTAAAACTGAAGAAACTGCAAAAATGTTGGAATTTAAGGAGATGGGACCTGGATAAACTGACTAAACCAGAGGTTGTACAGAGTTTCAGGGAGAGCATAAGGGAACAATTGACAGGAATGGGGAAAAGAAATACAGTAGAAGAAGAACGGGTAGCTTTGAGCGATGAAGTAGTGAAGGCAGCAGAGGATCAAGTAGGTAAAACGACGAGGGCTAGTAGAAATCCTTGGATAACTGAATATATATTGAATTTAACTGATGAAAGGAGAAAATATAAAAAATGCAGTAAATGAAGCAGGCAAAAAGGAATACAAACGTCTCAAAAATGAGATCGACAGGAAGTGCAAAATGACTAAGCAGGGATGGATAGAGGACAAATGTAAGGTTGTAGAGGCTTATCTCACTACCGGTAAGACAGATACTGCCTACAGGAAAATTAAAGAGAGCTTTGGAGAAAAGAGAACCACTTGTATTAACATCAAGAGCTCAGATGGAAACCCAGTTCTAAGCAAAGAAGGGAAAGCAGAAAGGTGGAAGGAGTATATAGAGGGTCTATACAAGGGCGATGTACTTGAGGACAATATTATGGAAATGGAAGAGGATGTAGATGCAGATGAAATGGGATATACGATACTGCGTGAAGAGTTTGACGGAGCACTGAAAAACCTGAGTCGAAACAAAGCACCCGGAGTAGACAACATTCCATTGGAACCACTGACGGTCATGGGAGAGCCAGTCCTGACAAAACTCTACCATCTGGTGAGCAAGATGTATGAGACAGGCGAAATACCCTCAAACTTCGAGAAGGATATAATAATTACAATCTCAAAGAAAGCAGGTGTTGACAGATGTGAAAATTACCGAACTATCAGTTTAATAAGTCACAGCCGCAAAATACTAACGCGAATTCTTTACTGACGAATAGAAAAACAAGTAGAAGCCGACCTCGTGGAAGATCAGTTTGGATTCCGTAGAAATGTTGGAACACGTGAGGCAATACTGACCCTACGACTTATCTTAGAAGCTAGATTAAGGAAGGGCAAACCTACGTTTCTAGCATTTGTAGACTTAGAGAAAGCTTTTGACAATGTTAACTGGAATACTCCCTTTCAAATTCTGAAGGTGGCAGGGGTAAAATACAGGGAGCGAAAGGCTATTTGCAATTTGTGCAGAAACCAGATGGTGTTATAAGAGTCGAGGGACATGAAAGGGAAGCAGTGGTTGGGAAGGGAGTGAGACAGGGTTGTAATCTCTCCCCGATGTTATTCAATCTGTATATTGAGCAAGCAGTGAAGGAAACAAATGAAAAATTCGGAGTAGGTATTAAAATCCATGGAGAAGAAATAAAAACTTTGAGGTTCGCCGATGACATTGTAATTCTGTCAGAGACAGCAAAGAACTTGGAAGAGCAGTTGAACGGAATGGACAGTGTTTTGAGAGGAGGGTATAAGATAAACATCATAAAAGCAAAACGAGGATAGTGGAATGTAGTCGAATTAAGTCGAGTGATGCTGAGGCAGTTAGATTAGGAAATGAGACACTTAAAGTAGTAAAGGTGTTTTGTTATTTGGGGAGCAAAATAACTGATGATGGTCGAGGTAGAGAGGATATAAATTGTAGACTGGCAATGGCAAGGAAAGCGTTTCTGAAGAAGAGAAATTTGTTAACATCGAGTATAGATTTAAGAGTCAGGAGGTCTTTTCTGAAAGTATTTGTATGGAGCGTAGCCATGTATGGAAGTGAAACGTGGACGAAAAATAGTTTGGACAAGAAGAGAATAGAAGCTTTCGAAATGTGGTGCTACAGAAGAATGCTGAAGGTTAGATGGGCAGGTCACATAACTAATGAGGAGGTACTGAATAGAATTGGGGAGAAGAGGAGTTTGTGGCACAAGTTACTAGAAGAAGGGATAGGTTGGTATGACATGTTCTGAGGCATCAGGGGATCACTAATTTAGTATTGGAGGGAAGCGTGGAGGGCAAAAATTGTATAGAAAGACCAAGAGATGAATACACTAAGCAGATTCAGAGAGCTGTAGGTTGCAGTAGTTACTGGGAGATGAAGAAGCTTGGACAGGATATTGCAGCATGGAGAGCTGCATCAAACCAGTCTCAGGACTGAAGACCACACACACACTTATCAAGTATTACATTCTTTCAAGATAAAGCTGCGGGCCTTCTGCCTGTTGAAAATGTATCGTGGTTGTATCGTTATTAAAATGATGGGTCTTTAGCCGCTTTAAAATTTTGGATTCTTACTTATCAAGTCTTACATCACTTGGGATTAAATTGTATTTAAGGTTAAAAGCCTTGGGCATTCTGCCTAGGAAAACTGGTTGCAGTTTTTTTTTATTTTTTTATTTTTTTTAACAAAGGCCTTCAGACGTTTTGGAGTAAGGTTTCTTATCGGTCATAAAGCTCTGGCCTTCTGCCTATTCAAAGGTTATTGTAGTTATGTTGTGTTAAATTTATCGGCCTTCAGCCACTTTTAAAAAATCTAATGTATCTGACCAGTCAAGTCTTACATCGCTTGGCCTTAAATACTATTTACGGTCTAAGCCTAGAGCCTTCTAGCTGAATATATATATATATATATATATATATATATATATATATATATATATATAATTAATGCATTTCAATTAAATATAAACTCATCAGGTCACTCTCTTTTATCACTCACTCCAGTAATCCAGTCTTAAACGTAGCAGTCGGCTTAAGAGCTTCAACTCCCGTGCACATCTTTACCTCAGTAAAGAAGAAGACTGGAGCACAATGACTGCTCTGTGTAGGTGCTAAATTAAAAAAAAAGCCACCAAACGCAAGAACCACAAGAACTACAACAAATATTCCACACTTTCTGTCAGTGGTGATGGATAAAAGACTTTAGTAGAAATCTGAAGCATTGGTTAAAGCCGCGCGCGATTAGCCGAGCGGTCCAAGGCGCTGCAGTCATAGACTGGGCGGCTGGTCCCGGCGGAGGTTCGAGTCTTCCCTTGGGTATGGGTGTGTGTGTGTTTTTCCTTAGGATAATTTAGGTTAAGTAGTGTGCAAGCTTAGGGCATGATGACGTTAGCAGTTGATTCCCATAAGATTTCGCACACATTTGAACATTTGAACTTAGGTTAAAACTTGCTTTGACATTTGGCATTACACCAAACGCTTTACAATTATTTTTAAGCTATGTAACTCCTCTCTAAAGCCCATGTACACAGATCGGTATTTACAGGCTACCAAATGTCAACTTCCTGCATAGACAATAGACGTTCTCGGGACCTTGATCCATCAAGCGCAGACCATCTCAGCTGCAACTTTGTTCCTAGAAGAGATAGGCGGACGCATCAAGTACGATGGAAACCAAAGGCTACGACAGAAGAATGAGGAGGATGAGGCTATCTAGACGACAGCTTACATACTACAGACATTGTATCAAAATAATATAGGAAATTGAGAGAGGTAAAGGACACAATTACGTAAGTAAAAGGTTTCCAGTATGTGTCGGATCGACAAAGAGCAGCTCACAAGATAATTCCGTATGTGTGATTACTAGCACCACTGACTTCCGTATGCAATCGTCCCGGTTAACAGAAAAAGATTTTAAATGTAAACTTTTCAATTCAATATCAACTAATTCGGCTAGTGTGTCTATGGATTAGGAATGTAGTACACACTTGATGGGGTACCGGAATATTTTGCTGCTGATGTAAGATTAGATCTAATGCTAACATGAACATGTAATGCTAATATGGTGATGAATACGCAAACAGGGCCTGTACCACTGCCTCCAAAATTACCTGACCTCCATCAATTGAAATTTTCTGCCTGTGCTAATCTGGATAGTCTGATGTACAGTATTCCTGATGATACAATACAGTAAGTGGGGCAGCGGAATATTCTGCCATGCCAGGATCTATGTATCAGTCTGAGAGTGTTTCAAGTAACTCGTAACTGACTGCCGAGATGAGTGAAGTACTCTGGAGTAATTCGAGGATCACATGTGGAGCACCACCTTTAATATGTAAGAGTGAATAGGGAATTGTGATGTGTTGAAGCATAATTGTATATCCTGGGAGGAAGATCATGAGTAAAACCTGCGCCTAATATGAAGGGTCTTTTTTGTATCCCGGCGCTAAGGTTCTACTAAAATATAGCAAGATCGATCGGGTTGCCTCTCCCAACAGCAACCGACAGCATGTAGGCAAGAACACATTTATGAGCAGGACTGAAGAAGGCTCCACGCAGATCGCCAGCGACAACATCGCCACCGCTGAAGCCGCCCCATTATTTTCCTGTGTTAATCTCATGTCCTCAAATGAGCGACATATCTGGTCTTCCGCCTAGTCAGTATTTAGGAAGTCATACAGCTCCAAGCCAACCACTTCCGGTTATACACCATTCCAGCGAGCTGCCTCCATGTTTGGCGCACAGCAAAGTCACGATCATGAGTAAGCCATCGATCGACCATCCAACTCTCATCACCTCTCCAACTGTGGACTTCGCATCTAAGTGTTAGATTTTTAGGATTTTGTGTCCATATGACAATTAATTTTTGTAGGTCACATTCAGACCCTACACTCTAGATAAACTTTATGCACTGTGACTAATAAATGTTTTGCTTTCAGTGGGACTGTTGTTAGTAGTTACGTAGTAATGTTTAGATACATGGCAATTTAAGGCATGCAGTTCAGTACCCGGTGACTGCCGTTACTACAGACTATTTCTGTTACGTTTTTACTAATCAGAACGTTCTTATACTGGTAGCCAGCGGTAGCTCATAACTAAGAATTCGCAGTTACCTCTAATACTGCCCATTTGCTGTCCCGAGTTTACTGGAAAGTATTTAACTTCACTCTCGCCTTTTTGACCCACGTAACCCAGAAATTGTAGAGATTACTAAGAAATCATCAAGCGACGGAGGTGTATCAGCCTTCAGTAAAATATTCAGGATTTTCTGGGTCAGACACGGCCAGCTTAGTGCAGCGGAAAACAGAGTGTTATTCCGTGCGAATGGAACGTATCTGCTATGTGGAAAACCCAGCGCACCATCCGCGAACACGCCGTATAGCACTTTTAATACATGCCTCCAAGTCAACTAACCCAGTACTATCGACCACAACATTTCTACTTACTGATCATTAATTATAGTGGAACAGAAATTATACCCCCACATATCGAACTTCTGGGACTTCATAGTCAAGGAATCGATGTAAATAAGACCCACCGAAGACTTGATCAGTAGGGTCAGCAGTTGTGAGACGTCGTGATAGTGTGGCAGGGGTGAGCCAGCCAATACCAGATGTCTGACAGAGGAAAGTAGGTCATATGTGTCCAGATAGTTTACTGAGTGACCCTTGCGATTAAGACTTAGCAGTGCTTACCATATCAGTAGGTTCAAAGATTTCAAACTCCTGCGGTTGGCTGAAAGTAGCGGCGCAAGTATGGCGAGCAAAGGAATCCCTCCCATGCAACACCTGAAACCTTCGGACCATGTAATTGACTGGTATCTTAATGTCTACAACTAGGGCAGCAACAATACTTAAAATGGCTCTGAGCACTATGTGACTTAACATCTGAGGTCATCAGTCCCCTAGAACTTAGAACTACTTAAACCTAATTAACCTAAGGACATCACACACATCCATGCCCGAGGCAGGATTCGAACCTGCGATCGTAGCAGTCGCTCGGTTCCGGACTGACGTGCCTAGAACCGCTCGACCACCGCGGCCGGCCAATAATACTTACCTCGAATAGTCGCAGAGTTAATTGCGGTTTTCTTAAAGTTCATTTCGTTCCATTTCACAGGTGAAGCAAGTAGACACATCTGTCCGCCGCAGTAAAACCGAATATTGAGAGGTTGCATTAGCCATCGACTTCACTGAAGAGCTGTACCACGTCATTAATATATTAATATCATGACAAATACATGTACGATTAATGTGAAGCACCCAGAAGATATTATGGGATGTCAGTGTATCTTTGCACACCTAACGTCATTCACTGTAACTGGTAGAACAGGAACAGTGTGCTTTAGTGTTGCTGGTATTTAGTGTTGTTACCATGTCTGATAGGGTACATATGGGACATGAAATGAATCAGAATGTAAAGGACGCGCAGTTGCCATGTACTCCTGTGAGACAGTGTTATCAGTACATCACAGAATTATAACGTCGCCTCGTTCTGGGTCCCAGTTTGGCCGGCTGACAGAATCGTGAAATGTCCAGATTTGTGAAGCATTCTGCTATGACGGTTGGACGTCATGGAAACGTGAGGACAAGCATACCTGTTATCAAGGTTCCCGACGACGACGTCTAACCCATCACAAGGAGGGCATCTGTATCTATATTAATCCTCTTCATTTCACACTGAAGTGCCTGGCAGCGGATATTTTCAACCACTTTCACACTTTTCTCTACCGTTCCACTCTGTAATAGCGTGTGGGAAGAACGAACACTTAAATATTTCTGTGCAAGTTCTCATTTCTGAGATTTTATTAGGATGATCCTTTATCTCTATGTAGGTGGGCGTCGACAAAATAGTATCTTCGTATTCGGAGGAGGAAGCTAGAGACTGAAACTTACTGAAAATATCTCGCCTTAATGAAAATCCACTTCTGTTTAGTGTTTGCCACCCCAACACGTGCATCATATCTGTGACACTCTCTCCCATATATCGCGAAGGCACATGGTAAACCCTTCACAATTGTGGCTGCCATATGACACCAAGTAACTGGCGCCCTGCATCATTCTGTGTCATCACTCATCACTGGTCGAAGACGAACAGCTGTAGTAATGGGGAATTACCATCCCATGCCGAGACTATCATTAACATTACAACGCAAACGGCCACGTTTGGAGCGTTACTGTGACCAGGAACATGGACAAGCTGATGTTTGGCGTCGCATACTGTTCCACAATGGGTCACCGTTCTGCACGACCCCAGATGCCCATAGCCGGCGTGTATGACGGCAACAAGGGAACTTCCAATGCTTTGGAGAGGCACAGCGTTATGGTGTGAGGACGCATGACGTATGACATCAGATCACTAATTGCAGAGATTCAGGGAACTTGCACTTAACAATAGTACGTCGTAGACATCCTGCGCCGTCGTATGTTACCTCTCATAACCACACATGGCGTGTGACTATATGAATCGTCCGCGTGTTACTGAGGCTTCCTGTGGTCAGCAGTATATCTAGAGCAGCCCACTACAGAACATGTGTGGCGTGAGCTCGAACGTCAACTGCTTCCCAGGGCCAGTATCCAGGATGTCATGGTTCGTCACTGCTGTAGTGGGACAGCTTGCCTCAGGAGACGACGCAACGACATTGTGACACCCTGACACCCTTCGCAACCGAGGCAGTGCATCTACCCGAGCCAGAGAATGGAGGGGGTGGACGGCAGGGGCACTGTCGGACTGCTAACAGAGCTCATAGTGCCAAGTTGTAAATCTCACACTACTTCGCATTCACTGACAAAAGATCACATACCCTCTCAACTCGTGAGGTTCCGTTTCGCTTCTTCCTGCTCTCCTGGGTGATTCACTTTTTTGTCATGCAGTGTAATTGGTGATATCTTCGGATAGCATAAATGATTACCAACTTAATGTCAGCCTTTAGGGGAACAATATAATTTGCTTTGATTAACCGGAGTTGTTTGAGATTTCCTATAGTCTGGTGCGTTGCATTTCTCAGCTGACGTAAGCAGACACAAAACACCGACACAATAAACCTACGATTGAAAGTATAAATTGATCTTCTACATCTTCCTAATTTGTATGTTAATATCACGTCCAAACAATCTGGTAGCGACTGGCTCAAGGTCGCAAATATTAATGTGTTGGGTTTACAGGAACTCGGCTCAGTCCATGAGGCCACAAGGTGCCAAATAATGTGGCCGATTCAGTGAGGAAGCGCGATGCGCAGTAACTGGAGCCGAAACCAATACGTCTTGCAGAAAAATTCGTAACTGATGAGTTTTAATTTGGATAAGGCACAGAAACCTGCCAATGTGAAAATTTGTACTCTACATAACCGATGAATTCGTTGTATTATATAAATTGTGGATGATTTATTAAATACCGATAATGGAAGGTGTCATCTCGGGGAGTGCTCGAGGCAGCGCATAGAAGCACGTATGTTCGCGTAACACAGGGTCAGTGAACTGCGGGAATACCAAACATATACTAAGTAGAACAGGTTAGTGCACATTCATTAGTATACACCCGAGGCTGGCCAGAAGAAAGCTTACAGTAAGCTCAGCGTAGCACTTACATTCCACGCCATGGACGATTTGATGCCTGTTGTCTTTCTTTCCGGTACTGTTCTTGCCCTCTACCGCTCCCTTTAGTACCATGAAGTCGATCCCTGAGAAGTAAACAAATGTCTGTTCGTTCTGCCACTTTTCCAGCACTGTTTTCCTCATAATTTTCTTCGCCGGGTATAATTCCTTATTTCTTGTCGATCCACTTCATTTTTGTCATTCTAATTCAATTTTACTTGAAATGTTTCTGTTCTCTTCCTTTCTGGTTTTCCCACAGTCGATGACTCACTGCTATACATCAATGTGCTACAAGCGTAAAGCGTACATTATTTGAAATTTCTTCCGCCAATTATTACATTTCATACAAGATATGTTTTAGCGAGACTTTTCGTGTTTTTGTGGACTCATCTGCGCCTAATATTCTCCTTTCCATGCACTTCACGAGTTATTTTGCTTCTAAGGTGTTAAAATACCTTCAGTCCGTTTACTACTAGGTCCTCAATGTAAACGCTCAGTTAATCGCTGTTCACGTTTTCTGCTACTTCTCATTGCCTTCGTATTTCCATGTCCACATTCTTCATCATTCAATCCAACAATTTCTGGAATGCTTCCACATTTTCACCTGGGATAACAATGTCATCACCAAATTCGAACATTGATATTTTGTCACCATATATTTTAGTCCCGCCTGTTTCTTATTTCCGACATAGCTTATTCTGTGTGTAGACTGAAAGGCATAGGCGAAATGGTGCACCGATTTCTTAAAAGCCTCTTAACCCGAGCAGTTCGTTCTTGGTCTTCTTATTTTTACCCCTTCTACTTGTAAACATCATATAGTACCTGTATTTCCCTTTACTGCATACCTTCTTTTCTAAAATACAAACTTCTTGCATCATTTGCTATCGAACGCTTTTACTAGGACGGCAAATACTTGAAAAGTATCGGGGCACCTTTCATGGAGATACTGAAATCTCTAACTTAACAAGTGATACTCCCCCTTCCATATCTATCCAGTCTATAATCCATCAAAGTGTATAATCAATACATATTATATAAATGGATGTTTGAGTGTATGCGCGTTTCGATTTCAACAATACAAGGTACCCATGTACGTTACTGTGGGGCCACATTCCCTGTGGGGTAAGAACCACTTACCTGTCAGAGGGGTGGGGGATGGAATGAAAACGAATATTGCTCACGACGCGTCAATTATCAGACTTTTTCATCCAGTATTTAAGAATGAGAGCACTTTGCGACTTGCAACAAACTATACGCATAATTTCAAACCCCTGTGGAATTTTTTCTAGCTAACAACCCAGAAAAAATGATGAAACGAAAAATGTTTATCGCTTACTGCTTTTCTGCTGCTCGTGTAGTAAAAATACTGCATGAGGCCAGACGCTATCGTGTATTATTTCCTTACTAGTAACTGTATTCGCGACACATATGACAGACAGAATGCGCACATACCAATGAATGTAGGTGCGAAATCACTGTACGACATATAGTTCAGGAGATGTGACGTCACAAACAGTGAGATGAGTGAAAAGCTGCCGCATCCTGCATGACGTTTAAATTTATTTGTACTTTACTACTAGCTCTATTCGCAACACATTTTGCAGACAGTATCCACGTATGCCAATGCATGTACCTACAAAATTATATCATAGTACGACCCATAGTGCGAGGGAAGAAGCTACGTGACGCGGATGTAAACGCACAGCTATAAATGGATACCTGGGCAATGCCGGGTTTCTCTGCTAGTTTACTGATAAAACATCTTATCATTTGAGTGATTAATTTGCCTTCCAAGAATTAAAACATTGACTAATTCCTGCACATACTCACATGCCTGTTGTGGTCTAGTATCTACATTCCTCGACTAGCTAACGTATTTAATGCAGATGGAAATTAAACGCGTACTAATTTTATGAATAATCCGTGACCTATGGATTTACTTCGAGCAGCTTTTCGATTACCGTTGGTCACGGCCTTCTTTCACATTTATTTTTTCTTTTCATAAACACAACTTTCAATTATTTGAGAGAAAGTGTACTTGTTAGCCAAGATCGCTTATGAACAACCTTTATTGTTGATTACCGGTTTCGGTAAGCATGGTTAACTTCTTCAGATGTAGATAAATGTTTATTACGTGTTTCCTGTACCACCTACACAAGTCTTTTTCTAAAATATGGCTAGGTATGTGAGAGACGAGATGAAAGACGCATCGACAAGCATGGTTTATTACGTGTTTCCTGTACCAGCTGTACAAGTACTCTTTCTGAAAGATGAGCTGGTATGTGAGTGACGAGATGAAAGACGCATCGGCAAGCATGGTTAACATCTTCAGATGATAATAAAGATTTATTACGTGTTTCCTATACCGGCTGTACAAATACTCTTTCTGAAAGATGGTCAGGTATGTGAGTGATGAGATGAAAGACGCATCTGCAAGCATGATTAACATCTTCAGGTGTAGATAAAGGTTTATTACACGTTTCCTATAGCAGCTGTACAAGTACTCCTTCTAAAAGATGTCCACGTATGTGAGGGACGCGTTGAAAGACGCATATGAAATCCTGGTTAACGTCTTCAGATACAGATAAAGGTTTATTACGTTTCCTATAGCAGCTCTACAAGTACTCTTTCTAAAAAATGGCCAGGTATGAGAGTGACGAAAAGAAAGACGCATCGGCCGGCTCTAGTGTACCTGCTTTCGTATTTAATATATGTATTTTGTAATACAAATATCACACGACAGTAGTCAGTGTCATAAACTCCGAAGTGATAACAGAGAAGTAAAGTACCTGTAACTAAACAACGAAAAATCTTCTTCGTTTTCGGTCTACAAAGCCGATAATATTAGAAATGCTGAGCTCTCTCGGACGCTGAATTTGAAGTTGATTAGACTCATGTATTGTCTTGGGTGTCAGCACTTGTGCAAGAGAGTAATATTATTGAAATATAAATTTATTTTTGAAATACGTGTGTGTTATTGATTTAAACTTACTCTGTTCCGTAAGTACAATGATATTCTTTACAAATATAAATGTCTTTCATAAACTGTATCGATTGGTAATTATCACGAAGTCATTGTTGAGCGACATTTTGCTCCATTTTCACTTTCTCAGTATTTTCGAAAGATAATCTGCCTCTCTTTGTAAAAGAAGTCCGATTGTCTTTCATGATAAATTAATTTCCACGGATTATCATTTTGTAATCGCTTGTGTAAGCAATTTAAAATGACCCGAGACCATACAGATGACGACCCTATCTATGAATGTGTATATTCACTATAACGAATTTGAAGTAAATAAAGGCTTTATTAAAATAATTGTGTACAAACCATCGCAGATCGAGTCATACCAAAAGAAGAAGGGTACATTATACTTTTGCCTAGTGTTCGGTATCCACAACAACGCGAATTTTAATTAGAAGAAGGGGGAGCTAGATCTTTTAGCATACGGCCAAAATAGTAGAAAGTCAAGACTAAAACCTCACTATTCGGCGCAATTCGCCAAATGCTTCTGTCCCATACAACACACTTTGCTTCATACCTGCCAGATCACTGCCAGACACCCTGACATGCACTAGACGCCCTGGCTGCAATGGGGTGTACCGTAGTGTGAGGTGTGGGATAGAAGCATTTGGCGAATTACTCTGTATATTGTTGTTCTAACCTTGACTTGAAGATGTATCTTTCATCAAGTTCCTCACGTACCTAGAAATGTCGCAGAAAGCGTGCTTGTGTCACTGGTATAGAAGACATGTAATAACCTTTAGAGCTCTGAAGACGGAAACCATGCTTACCGAAACAGCAAAGGTGGTTTACAAGTGATCTCGGCTAAGACGTTACCTTCTCTGAAGTAATTATTACAGGTTGCCTGTACCACTCACGATGAGTAATTTAATGGCTAATTTTAATATTCCATGCCCAGAAATAATCTGCTAATATTCACTCAGCTTGTCAAGCTGCAAGATTTCCAGGAAAATTGTGAAGCTCGTGAATACTCTAGCCACCATATTAGCTACGACCAGTCCCAGCACCAGAGGTCTGCAAAAACTCGCGCAGGTAATCAGAATAATGCCGCGCTCCCCAGCGACGTCGACGCAGCGCAGAACGTCACGCCGGCTCACGACTGCCCTTACAACAGCGAGCGTAATCCCAGCGGCAGGCAACGGCAGGCAGCGCGGGTATGACGCCGCGCCGGCAGAGGCCGCCGGCCGGCAATCGCGGATATTTCCCGGAGGGCACGGCGATTGTCCGGCTGCTGGCACCTGCCGTGTATTGCCCTCTAAAATATTAAGCCGCGACCTGCTGGCAGCCCGGCTACGACCCGACAGCCTGCTCTGTCACCTCTGACTCCACCAGAATTTTATCACTATTCCCAGAAATGCGTGAAATGTATTAATTTTACAGCTCCGGTATATATAATCCTTAAAGTTTAACTTGGATAAGAGACTCTCAGGTCACCGTTTAATAATGATTAAGAGTGGGCTGAAGAGACTACTCAGGAAGAATCAAAGAGCAAGGTGTAAGTAGGTGCCGGCCGGAGCGGCCGAGCGGTTCTAGGCGCTTCAGTCTGGAACCGCGCGACCCCTAGGGTCGTAGGTTCGAATCCTGCCTCGGGCACGCATGTGTGTGATGTCCTTAGGTTAGTTAGGCTTAAGTAGTTCTAAGTTCTAGGGGACTGATGACCTTAGAAGTTAAGTCCCATAGTGCTCAGAGCGATGGGCGTGCTCAGCGAGAGGCAGGGGGGGGGGGGCAGCTGCCCCCCCCCCCTAGAAGATATTCGCAGCTTTTCACTAGTTTACTCTTTTATTTAATAAGAAATGCTGCATGTTTTCTGGGATTCTGCAAGTCCATTCTTGTATTTAAAATACACACAGTTTTAATCTGCCAGGAAGTTTCATATCAGCGCACACTCCTCTGTAGAGTGAAAATTTCATTTTATTAAAAGCTGTTTTTCACTGGTTTACTGTTTTATTTAATAAGAAGAGCTGCATGTTGTCTCGAGCCCTTGTTTCCTGAGACTACTATGACCTGCCCCCCCCCCCCCCCCCCCCCAGTTCAGATCCTGGGTACACCCTTGTTCAGAGCCATTTGAGCCATTGTAAGTAGGCTGTTTAGGTTTTTATGTCGGTAACACCACGGAGTGCTCTGTATGAAAATCACTGACTGTGCTGTGTGCAGTCTGTGGCTGGTTGGCATTGTTGGAATATTTGCTATTGTAGTGTTGGGCAGTTGGATGTGAACAGCGCGTAGCGTTGCGCAGTTGGAGGTGAGCCGCCAGCAGAGGTTGATGTGGGGAGAGAGAAGGCAGAGTTTTGAGATGTTATTATAAGCGGACGATCTGGACGTGTGTCTGTCATAAAAAGGAAATTTGTAAAGATGGATGTCATGAATTGATATTGAAGATTATTAAGGTAAATACATTGTTTGTTCTCTATCAAAATATTTCTTTTGCTAACTATGCCTATCAGTAGTTAGTGCCTTCAGTAGTTATAATCTTTTATTTAACTGGCAGTATTGGTGCTCGCTGTGTTGCTGTAGTTCCAGTAACGAAGATTTTTCTGAGGTAAGTGATTCATGAAAGGTGTAGGTTATTGTTAGTCAGGGCCCTTCTTTTGTAGCGATTATTGAAAGTCATATTGCGTTGCGCTAAAAACATTGTGTGTCCGTTTAGTATTGATTGGAATAAGTAAAGACAGAAATGTCTGAGTACGTTCAGTTTTGCTCAGCTGTTTGAAAATCAAATAACGTAGAGATTTTCCAGCACTGTCATTTATAAAGTTTTTTCTAAGGGGACGTTACAAAGCATACAACATCCACATGATTATTCTGCAATTCACAATTAAGTGCCAGACAAAGAGTTTATCGAACCGTCTTAAAGCTCCTTCTCTACTATTCCACTCTCCCCCCGCTAGAGAAACGAACACTTAAATTTTATTGTGTGAGCTTCGATTTCTCTTATTTTATTATAATGATCTTCCCTCCCTAAGTAGGTGGGTGAAAGAAACGAAAACTAAAGTTTTCCTGTGTGAGCTCTGATTTTTCTTATTTTATTATAATTATCGTTCCTCACTGAGTAGGCGGGTGCCAACAAAACATTTTCACACTCTGAGGAGAAAGCTAGAGAGTGAAATTTCATGAGGAGTTCGTGCCGCAGCTGGTTGGTTGATTTGGGGGACGGCACCAAACGGCGCGGTCGTCAGCCCCATCGGATTAGCGAAGAGGAATCATTCCGGAATTTGCCCGAAATGATTCAGAGAAATCACGGAAAACCTAAATCAGGATGGCCGGGCGTGAATTTGAATTGTCATCTTCCGAATGCGAGTCCAGTGTGCTAACCACTGCACCACTTCACTCGGTGGTGCCGCAGCGGAAAACGTCTTTGTCTTAATGATTGCCACCCTAATTCGTGTATCGTATCCGTGATTCTCTCTCGCCTATTTCGTGATAATACAAAACGATCTGGTCCTCTATGAAATTTTCTACGTCCTGCGTCAACTATGTCTATTGCCGATCCCACAACGCGCAGCATTACTCCGGAAGAGGACGGCCAACCATACGGTAACCAGTCTCTTTAGTAGACCTGTTGCATTTAGCTGAGTTCACAGCCTTTAGATTTGTGTCATTTATCGCATAACTGCAATTGAGTCGCTTGGTTTTAGTGCTCATATGGATGACTTCACAGTTTTTATAATTTAGATTGGTCACTTTTGGCACCATACAGAGGTCCTGTATAAATAATTTTGCAACTCGTTTTGAAGATCTGATGACTTTACATGACGGTAAATGACAGCATCATCTCCAAACAATCTAAGAGGACTGGTTGGATTGTCTTCTAAGTCATTTACGTAGATCAGGTAGAACGGAGGGCCTGTAACACTTCCTTGGTGAATGCTTGATATTCCTTCCGTTTTACTCGATACTTTCTGTCAGTAACTACGAACTGTGGCCTTTCTGCTGGAAATCACGAATCCACATAACTGAGACGATACTTCAAGGTCACGTAATCTATTTAGCAGACGCTTGCATTGAAAGCTGTCAAAAACTTTTGTGAAATCTAAAAATACAAAAGCAATTTCACGTTCCCCGTCGATAGCACTGACTACTTCGTGAAAATAAAGAGGTAATTGTGTTTAAAAAGAATCCGTGTTGGCTGCTTGTCAATAAATAGTGTTTTTTGAGGTGATTCATATATTCGAGCACAGTATATGCTTCAGAATCCTACTGAAAATCGTCTTTACTAACGAATGAAGAGACACGATCGAATTTCCCTTATATATAGACACAAGCATAACGAATAGTTTAGTAGGCAGTTCGGTTGAAGAGGAATGGACATTTTTCAAAAGGGCAATCACGAAAGTTGGAAAGACAAACATAAGTAGAAATAATGTAACTGCGAAGAAACCATAGTAATTAGAAGAAATATTCCAGTTGCTCGACGAAACAAGGAAGTTCTAAAAATGTTCTCGGAAATTCATGAATACAGCAATAGAAGTCAGTTAGGAATGAAATAAATATTAAGCGGTAAGAAGCTAAGAAGAAAGGGCTGGATGCAAAAAATGTGAAGAAATCGGAAAAGAACTGATTGTCGGAAGGACTGACTCACCATAGAGGAAAGACAAAACAGCCTTTGGTGGAGTGGTCTAAGATATTGGAAACTCTGAGAATCTTAGAGTGAGCTCTAGGGAAATATGGGTAATGCGCAACAGTACAAGAACCGAGATGGAACGATAACACTGGAAGACCAACAGAGAAGCGCTTGGATTGAAAAGGGTGTACTGCAGTAATGTAGTCATTCACTCCTGCAGTTGAATGTATACATCGAAGAAGTAATGACGTAAATAAAAGAAAGCTCCAAGAGTAGGATTAAAATTCGTCGTGAAAGGATATCATTGACAAGATCAGCCGATAAATTTCCTGAGTGAAATTATAGAAGAATTACAGGTGCTGTTGTAAGGAATGAACAATGAAATGAGTACAGGTTATGGATTGATAGTAAACAGAAGATAGACAAAAGTAATGATAAGTATCAAAAATGTGCAGACCGAGCAACTTAACGTCAGAATTGGGATCACGAAACAGACGAAGTTAAGGTAGTGTGCTATTTGGCAGCACAGAGCAAAGAGGGTGTATAAAGCAGATTAACACTAACGTAAAGGGCATTCCAGGAAGAGAGAAGTCGGCTAGTAACAAACATAGGCCTTAATTTGAGGAAGAAAATTCTGAGAATGTACATTTGGAGCACAGAATTGTACGGTTGTGAAACATGGACTGTCGGAAAACCGGAACAGAAAAGACGCGAAGCATTTGGGATGTGGTGCTACAGAAGAATGTTGAAAATTAAGTGAACTGATAGGGTAAGGAATGAGGAGGTTCTCCGTAGAATCGGTGAGGAAAGGAATATGTGAAACAGACTGGCAGGAAGAAGAGACGAGATGAAAGGACTTCTGTTCACGAGGGAATAACTTCCAAGGTACTATTGAGCGACCTCTATAGGGTAAAAACTATAGAGTAAGGCAGAGTTTGGAACATATCGATAAAATTAGTAAGGATGTAGATTGCGATTGTTTCTCTGAGATGAAAAGGTTGGGACAAGGGAGGATTTCGTGGTGCGCTGCATAAAACCAGCCTCAAAAAATAAAAAAGGGAAATTTTTCATCCATATCATACACACTGATATGTAGCAATATAATTCGTATTATGAAAACCTTTATTCCGGCACGTCAGTATTCAAACGTGTTCTGGAACTTCCTACTGTTTCACATATCAGTATACATATAGGAAACAAGAAACAGGAATTAATGACTCTTCCCATAAATCATGAAAGCGTATAGGTTCCCGTTATTGAGATAGTAATCCAAAAGTATCATATATGACATAATAACAGAAACTAATAAAAGTGAATAAATGAATGACATTAAGCTATACACACTCGAACATAAAATCTACATCGCCTGAATAAGCACAAACCTCAGTAAAAGACTCCAAATATGAGTGGCCATAGATGATTATATAACTGTGGCTAGTTTCTTGAAATACAATTGTAAATATTAAGTCCAGACAAACCACATGGTGGCAAACCTGTTCTACACAAATACATTATCTGGTGGTACAGTATGCAGAATACTATGAAGTACACATGTTGATCCAGAGCATGCAAAATATGTGACATATAAAATCACTAAATGACATACTGATTTGTCCATAGACATTAATGGTGACACATTGAAAAATGTTATAAATCATAGATCGCAGTGTTGATGTCTCCATAGTAAGTACATGTGATTCAGACTATCATATAAACAGAAAATTAGGATTGCTCAAAGATCTATTCATCTACGTAGTAAGGATTACAAGTAAACAATAAAAATATGAAGTTCATGTAATCCAATTTGTGTGATAGATATTTAAAAAAAACATATGTGAGTACACATGGAATTCCTTCTTATGCGTTATAAGGGACTTCAGCTCAAGCTAACATAGTTCAGTTTTCATAACAATTCTTTTTTACAGATCTAACCACTGAATATAGGAAAGTAATAGTTACAAGTAAATCTTTATCACTGCAGCACATACATTTCATCTTGTTGTAAATCGTAGTAATTTTTAATGTTTATGTGTTGATCATAAAACAGATAATAGCAAGTAGCGTCACTAACAGATGTCAAATGTCAACTTGTCTGTGTGTGGAGTCAGAATTGTATGACCATACACAGGTAGTCACGACAGCAAAATAAATACTACATTCGAAAGAGGTATCTTGTAAAGCAATAAATTATGACGTAACTTACACTAAGATGCAACCCAAAATAATCATTCTCGAACCATCCAGTAGTAGCTGACATAACGGTTTAGTAATCTAAAATGAAGCAAGTAACTTCCCTTGAGCTTCAGTATTGCTCAATGACAAGGAAGAAAACCATTATCTTCCAACCAATAACTTAACGAGCTAGAATCGGCGCTGCATTACTACTGAAGCAGAACTTATATCTTCATTCATCATCGTAAGAGAAATTCTGAACTAAAAATTGGTTAAATGAAAAGACGCGAAAGTACTGAGGTAACTGATTTTGCACAATTGTTTACATCGTGCGTGAGAAATGTAGCAGATGAACCTGCATTAGGGCTTAAAATAACTACAAGCTGAAAAGAAAAAAGAAGTCAGAATGCACAACTTACTTTCGTACAAGCCATGGATCTATGTTTTTGATATGGCCAGGTAATTCAGTAATGTCCATTTCTCCGTAACAGACCACTGCAACGTTTGCATTTTTAGAATGTAACTCGCCCGCTACGTACGCTACAACGAGATCTAAAAATATTATTTAGTTCACACAAACGCTAAGAGTTCTGTGTTCTCTTATTAATTCTCCCACTGAGAAAAATTCATTTATGATCGCATCGCATCTTTTGGGGTTTACAACGAATATGGCAGGTATGACAGGTATGTCAAACTGTATTTTGTGTTCTTTCTATAATAGATAGCTGTTACACGTCACATTACATCTCATCAGTAGCAACAAAATTGCAGTAGTAGTGTCCTCTCCGATATCCTTTCAAAACGAATCTCTCTTAAAAATAGCTCTTTCCCTCTACCTTCGAACAAAATGTGCACAAACAGAACTTCCGTGTGAAACTTCCTGGCAGATTAAAACTGTGTGCCGGACCGAGACTCGAACTCGGGAACTTTGCCTTTCGCGGGCAAGTGCTCTACCGACTGAGCTACCCAGGCACGACTCACGCCCCGTTCTCACAGCTTAAATCCCGCCAGTACCTCGTCTCCTACCTTCCAAACTTCACAGAAGCTGCCTTGCGAACCTTGCAGAACTAGCACTCCTGGAAGAAAGGATACTGCGGATACATGGCTTAGCCACAGCCTGGGGGATGTTTCTAGAACGAAATTTTCACTCTACAGCGGAGTGTGCGCTGATATTAAACTTCCTGGCGCAGTCGGTAGAGCACTTGCCAGCGAAAGGCAAAGGTCCCGAGTTCGAGTCTCGGTCCGGCACACAGTTTTAATCTGCCAGGAAGTTTCATATCAGCGCACACTCCGCTGTAGAGTGAAAATTTCATTCTAGAAACATCCCCCAGGCTGTGGCTAAGCCATGTCTCCGCAATATCCTTTCTTCCAGGAGTGCTAGTTCTGCAAGGTTCGCAGGAGAGCTTCTGTGAAGTTTGGAAGGTAGGAGACGAGGTACTGGCGGAATTAAAGCTGTGAGGACGGGGCGTGAGTCGTGCTTGCGTAGCTCAGCCGGTAGAGCACTTGCCCGCGAGAGACAAAGGTCCCGAGTTCGAGTCTCGGTCCGGCACACAGTTTTAACCTGCCAGGAAGTTTCATATCAGCGCACACTCCACTGTAGAGTGAAAATTTCATTCTAGAATTTCCATGTATCTGATACAATTGTCGGTTGCTTCGTTCAAAGAGTGTACATCCCATTCCTTGTCTTGTTCCATAAACAGCTGCAAAAAACATAAATGCTCCCTCACTAAATCGTAAATAATACCTCATATGTCTTCCTCAGAACAACATATTTCATTAACCTTTAGCATAAGATTCTACACACCATAATACACTTCATATAACACATTATAATAGCACGAAAATATACCATAGCTGCACCACAATAAACCATAATAACATCATAAGCAAAATTCACCATCATATTCTATATCCATAGTTCATCCTGTGTATGAATACAGTTTGAAATTATCACTCATTAAGATACTTCCTAAATAGCAGAACAAGCAACAGTAAGAAATATTCCCAGTTAAATTATTGCCCATCAGAACTACCTTTCTGAATTCAGAACCTCTAACGCACAACATATGATCCAAAATAAAGTCAGCAATTATCTATACCTCTAGAATTCTTTACTTCACAAAATATATACCTACAGAAAGTGTCTTTTCATGCACTTGCTTCAAAATAGCACAGTATTCTCTGTAGTGAAGGTAAAGGAGAATCCACATGACAAGTTATCACAATTCACAAGAAACTTCATTATATGTCCAAACTATCTTCCTGAAGAAAAAATCATAATCTTAGAACCTCGAAACCAATTGTAGTCTGCTACAGCAAGATGTCAAAAGAAGAGTTCAAAAATCAAGAAATAGGATAAGAGTACTACATTTCGATCAGATAGTTCATCATTGCAGTCAGAATTATTCCAGCTGAATACAACTTGTTTACAGATGACTTGCCATTTCCTATAGACATAGTACAAACACTAATGAAAAAAAATGCCTATTACGGCTGTGTTATAATCTTGTCAGACTACGCTTAACAAATTCAAAGTAATTTTCTTCAGACAACAGAAGCCGTAGATAATCACCATTTACTAATACTTCCTACCATATAGAATGAAGATATTAACGGATGTACAATTTAGTTAAAGAGTGTGAAGCAGTGCTGAAAGCCGAAGTAAGAAAATGGACTGCAACAGGTGGGGCACCTACGCTCGCCACTACATATGTGTACTGCATAACAGTAAACCCCCTAGAGTATTAGTCTTTGTCTACTTTGGCGTCCGGCACATGATGAAGACCTTGTGTTTTATGTGTGCGTATGGTTTCAAGCTCCACAGTATTTGCATGTGCGATTTGGCATGTGCTAAATGGACCATCATTTATCACGAAAAACTTGCTACTTAAAGACTTTACTTTATGGGATAAACGATGCGAATTCAGTTCCTGATGTTCATTCGCGCCTCCTGTAGCCTCTTCCTTTTCTCTGCGGATTTGTTGATGATTTCCAAAATTAATTGATTATTTGACGGTGTTTCAAACGTATTTGTGTAGGGGAGCCTATTAATTATTTTATACGATCTTGTGATGGTTTATACTCTAATAGAAGGAGTGGAGATAAATTTTTAGAACCATTTGGTTGTTCGCTATTGATATTTTGCAGCAAAGTTCCAGTCACGACCCGCTCGCCTGGTAGTACCATGGATGGAGGTGTCTGCCGGCGGCGGGTACGGAGCAGCAAAGTATCCGCGGGGAAGGTCCGCGGCGTCGACGAGGGAGCGATAGCGGCAGCGGTGAAGTAAGCTTGTGGACGGTAGTGGACCAGCTGGAGCTTTTAGCCGGCGCTGGGGAAGAGGATAGGTGCTTGCTGGCCGACAATGGGCAGAGAGTGGTGCCGAATTAATTGTAACGGTGCTGTGGGTGGAATGACCGCTAATGGAGGAGGTTAAGACGGCAATTTCTCTCCCAGTATTATGGGTTCGAAGTGTTGGCAAGGGTTACGGGAGTCCGTCAGTGGTGAAATTGGCTGCAGCCAGCCAGATGGCGTTCATGTAAACTCACTGTTACCCCAAAGAACTGCAGCAGTTACAGGTGCGCGGCGCAGCGTCAACAAATAACGTCCAATGTACGACGGGTATGGTCATGGGTCCACCTCGTCGCCCACAGTGGTGAGAAGCGGTGCCGCGAGGATGGCGGTAGCTGCTTGTCCCATTATTGCCAAGGCTTTGCATGGTCGCACAAATGGTCCTTCACCACCCGTTATGTCTTCTGTTGGGCGGCGAAGAACCCAAGGGGCACACACCTTGGATTGTAGCAACTGCTAGACGAGCGTGTCAGCACTACCATCAGAGAGGTCCAGCTGAGCAGCGATCCGTCGATCACATCGAACGGGACTGCTAGCACATCCCCCATTGCAGGAGTCACAGCTGTGTGTGTCCGGCAGGCACGCGGGCGATCCGACAGGTTTGTGCGAACTCGTGGCGATGATGGAAGACGCCTTATTCGATGACTCAGCGTAAGTGTGTTTACTTTCAGGTCTCCGTAGACATTCTAGAAATCAATAATTCAAGAACAGTCTTAGTCGCATTTATTATTGTTATAATACCGCCAACCGGTTTCAACCCGACTTAGGGGTCATCTTCTGGGCGTTTACACCATTGGTCGACTGCTGGTGGTGTCACTCCTGTCTACATAACAGCAGGAAACGTCAATGACACCACCAGCAGTCGTCCAATGGTGGAAACGCCCAGAAGATGACCCCTACGTCGGGTTGAAACCGGTTGGCGGTATTATAACAATAATAAATGCGATTAAGACTGTTCTTGAATTATTGATTAATCATACTAATCGCTTCTTCTCTCCACAACCATGTTGTCCAAAAATCATTCTCCTGTTTTCCGCCAAAAGAAACTCGATGACAACTCTCTGCCTGGAACGCTCATCCGTTACAGACGCCATTTTTAAGGTACGTATAGTGACGCCACGTATCCGATCTTCATCAAACTGTAGGGGTTGAAGCCGGAATATTTCTTGATGTCCCATACGAAATTCCGCATGTTTCAACCGAAAGCTGCCAACAAAATGATGTGTCGCACTAAACGCTACAAAAATCTACGCACAACGTTCCATTTATGGTCCCGAAGGCGAGCACCTGGCGAGACAGCTGACTTGCCGAAGCGCAACACGTTACGCCAACGCGTCGCGAGGTTCTCAGAACACCAAGGGCACTAGGGAAAAAACCGTCCGTTCAAGATATTTCTACACTGATTGGCGGGCTTCAACCGCATCAAGACCTGCATTTTCTAGTATAAAAGCTGGCCACTCATCTTGCTGCGATATTGACGCTGCTGGGCTTCGAAACAGCGTCTTCATTGCATCGGTTACCGCTGTGAGTCTGCGCACGTTCTTTATGCTGCAGATAGCTGCAGAATGAGATGAGGAGTGAACGGCCGCTCTTCCAAATACGGAGCTACAGGGCGTCTGCAGGGTGTCTGCCAACTTTCGTCACTCTGTCAACTGGGCAGGGCAGTGCCACTGTGCTAGCAGCGTAACTCCAACATAAAGCTACCGCATCCTAAACAGCAGTGCCAATGAATGACGACCTTGCAAGGCCTTGGCGCTAAGGGGGAAGCAGCTACCGCCGTCCTCGCGATACCGCTTCTCATCACCATGGGCCACGAGATTGACGCTTCATCACACCCGCGGTACATTCGACGTCGTTCGTCGATGCCGGGTCCCGCACATATAGCTGTTGCAGTTTGTTGGAGGAGCAGTGAGTTTAGATGCATGCCGTCTGGCTTGCTGCAGTCATCTTCACCTCTGACGGACTCCCGTAGTCCTTGCTAATACTTCGAAATCACAACACAGGGAGAGAAATCGCCGTCTTGAGCCCTGTGTAGCGGTCATACCTACCGCAACGTTACAGTTTATTCGATGCCACTCTCCGTGTTTGTCGGCCAGCTTCCACCTATCCTCTTCCCCGGCGCCGGTTATAAGCTCCAGCTGGTCCACTACCGTGCATGAGATTCCTACGCCGCTGCTACCGTCGATCCCTCGTCGAACCTCCAGCCATGGAGCCATCTGGTGAGCGCGACGGGACTTGAACTTCGTTGCGAAATCGCAGCACAGTTTTTACACAGTCGATGTCATAATTCCACAGCTATAAAGGTTAAATATTAGTTGTGTACACTATCAAATTTGTCCCATTACCCGATCTAACTTAGCTACCGTATCTCGTGGTGTTCACTAGGGCTAGATATACACTGCCAGTAAAAAATATAGCTCCCTCAAGGTCTAAGTTTAGTGTCACCTGGGTGCAGGCTAAGGGGTTGTAGTTTTAGTGGTTTCTTTTTCACGATCATCGGCAATCAGATGCTGCTCAGGAGTCCAGTCTGAGCACCCTCTGCTTTCACTCTGCAGGGGGTAGCTGTGATGAGTTTAGAGGTGAATAGCGTTCGTAACATTCATTCTAGGGTACAACCATGTCCCACGCACAAGTACGTACTCCACATCTATATAAGTAGATCTTAATATAGATGGTTGCGGCCTCACGGCTATTCAGTATAAAAGGTCGAATCAAAACACCTTTAAGCAATCTAAATTTCCAAATGACATTTTATTTGTGTAACGGGTTTCGGCGCTACCCTACGTCAGTTTCAGGCCCCCTGAGGGACTTGTAGGCAGATTCCCACCGCCGGTCCATTCAAAATAGCGGCCAGCATTCAGTGACTGCTATCCGTAGATTTTTGACACAGTAATAAGTTCCATCATCACTTGTAGACCATTTGACAAACTTTTAGATGACTGAAAAGTGTTTCTCGTTCGACGTTTTAATACGTACTCCTTTTGAAATGTTGCAGCCATTTGAACAGGGTCACACTGTGGGCCTATGGAACACTGGACTGACTTAAGGACAGATTGTTGCACGTAGTGCAATGGGCACAGTGTATTAGTGGTGCGCCGCTGCTTCGAGCAGAGGTCTGTGGAACTTTCCCACACTCACAGACCAGGTTCTGGACGTCCGCAGGTAGTAGTATAGGCAAATGTCAAGATCGATGCGTTAATCTGGCACCGGTTGCAGACGAAACATCATCCAGGGCCGCAGTGGGATACATGTTAAACTTCCTGTGTCACCAGGGACCATTGGGAAGTATCTACTCGCAGCAGAAGTAAAACCATGTTTGTCTGTAGCCAGTATACCATTGACACCACGACTCCTTCAAGGATGGTTGCACTGGTGCCATGAAAGAATTGACTGCAGAATGGATTGGGGCTGTATTTTCGTCACTGGTGAGAGTAGATTTTGTATGTACGTGACTGATGGACGCACACGTGTGAACACCCTATCTCGGAGTACATTAGCCGACGACACTCGGGTCCCATCCCATGTTTCATGGTCTGGCGGGGTCACCAGTTGCAACTGGCCGTCACATTTGGTGTTTCTGTAGAGTAAAATAACAAGTGCCCGCTACATTTCACAGGCTCTTATCCCCATGCTAGTGCTATTTCTGTGACAGGAAGGTGACGCACGTTTTCAGCAGCACAACGCTCATCCACATACGTGCTCTTCCTGGTGTAAAACAACTACCATGACCACTAAGATCGCCAGATCTATCACCATTTGAACATGTATTGGACGGTATTAAGCTGGAACTCATTCTTTCTGCAGGACATTGAAGAACCATTGGCGAATTGTAACAGTGCCTTAAGATGTTTGTGACAATACATCGCAGGATACTAGTCGACATCTTTATGTTCACATGCATGTGAGAACACAAGGCCGAATTGCCGCCACAGGGGTGCTTAGTGTATTGACGCTAGTGTCTGGACATTCTTTGCTGGGACATGTCTGTTTCATTTGGTCTGAATTTGTTGTAATATGCTCCTACAATGATTAATTGTCACATCACTTATCAATAAAATGACCAAGTCATTGAGAGTTGTGTCGTTCTTTCAGTCAGTGTATTTTGATACTCCTCTCTTAGGTGTATAAGACGGAGGGTGTGTTTTGAACCACCGAAATGTGATTAATAAAAACTTGGAGACAGCGATGCAACCTCCAGTAGCAGACTACGTTTCAAACCGTTATTCAGCATACACTGCAACAGTAAATGTTTCCTGCGTGAGGTTATGGTCACATAAAACAAAATTAAGGAAAGGAAAAGTGTACTAGAAATGGCACTTGCAATAAGTGCTGTGCGACAGGGAAACTTTAGGAAATTAGTGTGCTGTCATATCTGACTGGATGCGGGTGGGACGGTAACCCCAGCTGTGCGAGTTACAGCGGCCGTTGAGGTTGGTTGCGTGCACGCTTTTGTGCTCTGCCTACCGCTGATTCGGTTCCAAATGGAGTAGCACTGTTTGTCGCTGCGCCAGTACCATCAACGTGGCCTGAAATCCACTTATCCGATTAGTGGCGACAGTCCAGGTATGTAACACAGATTAAACGGTGACTCGCTGACCACATGTCACCCGTTTCGCTGCTTTCTCGTCCAAACCGGCTGATTACACCTAATCACTTTAGCGAACACAGTGCTGACAACGTTCCGAAATTCCCTCTAAAAGAATAAATCTCCCTGCAGGGAGTTGTACGTATGGCAGGCTTACAAGTGAATAGAAACGTGCGTTACCTTTCTTTTGTTCTAAATTTTACGACGTGTCTTGAGCTAAATATGGATCAAAGAAATCTTTTCTCTTTAAATGTCAAACAGATTTATTTTAAAATATACCTACAGTTACTGAACATCGGTTTATCAATTGGTATATACTCACGAAGGCTTCGTAAAATGTCAGTTCATGCACGATAAGCTGTTGCGAAAGGTCCCAACTTCTACGTGTTGCGAGCCACAGGCAGTACCAAAAAGCCTGTTTCTGAAATAAAAGAAAGATTAGTGTGGTGTCACCGCCAGACACCACACTTGCTAGGTGGTAGTTTTAAATCGGCCGCGGACCATTAGTACATGTCGAACCCGCGTGTCGCCACTGTCAGGGATCGCAGACGAGCGCCACCACAAGGCAGGTCTCGAGAGACTGACTGGCACTCGCCCCAGTTGTACGGACGACGTAGCTAGCGACTATACTGACGAAGCCTCGCTCCTTTGCCGAGCCGATAGTTAGAATAGCCTTCAGCTAAGTCAATGGCTACGACCTAGCAAGGCGCCATTAGTAACATTGCATGTATCTAAAGAGTCTCACTTGTATCGCCACAATCTCCAGATGTACCAAAAGGATGGATTAAAGTTACGTATTCCAGAAGCTACGTACTTTTCTTTATAGCATTCATTACTTATCCTGTTTCAGACCTCACGCCCATCTGCGTGAGCGTAGCGCGTGCCTTTCGGCTTCCTCTCATTGTGTCTAGGCTGTCTTGTCTAGACACAACAATTAGGAGACGTCACATGAAAAGCCTACAGCCAAATTCTCTTCAGCGACAGCACAGTCTGCGAAATTATTTTGTCCGCAGTCATCAGTGACAGCAACAAGAACTTGAAAATTAATACTAATTATAAATATCTAGCCTTGTCAACATCAATGTAACGCTCTTGAATGACACCATCAGGTTAATGAGAACAACTGCTTTTTCCAGAAAATAGTAAAAAACGTTTATTAATATTCTATTACAATGATCTAACCACGATATGGTAGATTTGAAGGAGACTTTAGCTAATGGTGTGCTAGACGTTGATGGAAATGAGAGATGAAAAGTTCTTCAATGAATACAAGCCAGCCACTTTGCCACAATTGGTCTGTTTGTGTGGGCGTCCGAATACAGACGCTGTTATTTGCGGACTGACAACATGACGATACAGCCGGTAGTGTCATCACATGTAACGAACGCTTACAAATCATCGGTTGTATCTGCAGGTACTGGATTCTCTTCTAACCGCTGTTTTCACACCCACTGCCTCAATTCACTTACTGCTTAGAGGTCGCTGTTGCCTCCAGTCGACATATGATAGTTGCCAATGGCAATCTGACACTGAAATGTCTAAACGACATGCGAATTTTAATAACAATTTATTTTTCCTTTTAATGTACTGATCTACTGACGGCGTCTCTTGAGAGCAGAATAAAAACCTGTTCTATGACAAACGAGGACAACCACTGAGACGGTAAAAATATGTTCTGATGTATCAGCAAACAGATTATTTGCAGCTGTCTCGCCCATTACACCTGTCATGCATTGTTACGATGTTGCTGTCAAATGATCACGTTAATCCGTCCACTATTTTCAAAATGCTTGATTGATTAGAGTGCTGCTGAAGAAAGGGAGCCAACCCTCACCTTTAGAGGTTTTACAAGATACCACAAACGAAACCGCTTCATGACAATATATGCATTCACATGGAAAGAACCAAGCCACTGAGGCAGTAGGTGCTACATCTGTGCCTTAGCCTAGACAGTGCCCAGTCGCCAAAAGGTCCAAGGTTGTCCTCAAATTGCATTTTGTAGTCTCTTTGTCTCTTTCTTACTTCAGATTTTACTAGTAGCCGTCTACGTAATTACTTGTCCAGACTAAGGCGCAATATAAGGCAGATTCCGCAACATCAGTTTGTGATCAAATAAAGGCACTAGTTATTCTTTTCCTTCTCTTTTAATTGCCATGACGGGTTTTGATCACCAACGTCATTTTCCTGTTGTTGTTTGTCCATCGCCATGAGAACACATCGACAACAACACTATTTTTCCAACGGCTGTTTGTGTTTTGTCGGGAGAGCGTACAAACAGCAAGGCCGTTTTCCAGAGGTTGAATGTCTTGTCAGAATACGCAGACAACAAAGCCATTTTCCTAGATCGTATGTTTGTTTTCGTGAAAGTACAGAGACAGCAAAACTATTTTTCCAGTGACTATATCACCAATGGTGTAAGAGAACACAAACAACAAGGCCATTTTCCACAGGCTGTAGGTCCATCGTCGTGAGAGCACGCAGACAGCAATACCATTTTCCTGAGGCTGTGTGTCTATCATCGTGAGACTACACAGATAGCAATGTCGTTTCCAAAGGCTACAGGTCTATTATCGCGAGAAATACACAGAGTCTGTGTACTCTCACGACGAAAATAGGCTTCGGGGATGATATCGGAGGAAGTTAAAAGAAAAATGAATTGCAACTAGTGCGTTTCCTACATTTCAGATCTGTGTAATGTTCTCATCAATCTTGTAAGAAAGGACAACTTGCACCTGATCTCACTATTTCGCCAAGGAATGTCTGCAAAGAATATTGTTCTCCAAAGGAAATTAGGATTCCAGATTGTCACCTTCACAAGTTTGTGTGTCCGAAATACCATTCACCAACTTTGACAGTCCTTTTCCATACAATCTCTAAGGTGGTATACGGATGATTCTTACAGATATAAAGGTCTCGTACTGCCAAAATTCTACTCGTCAGCTATGATGCTGCATCGATCACTTAATTAAGTACATTCTGAATGATCCCAATGAACAGAAAGAACATAGTGGCACCATCCAAGAATGGCACCGCCTGAAATTGAATGACCAGGAAATGACCTTACAAATCCCCAGTCTTTGGTTTCCACCATCAACTTCCAGCTCGAATGGGTCCCCAGCAGTGTGCGACTGTAGGTGTCGCACATATTCCAGAGAGAATGGTCCTCACGAACTACCTGCCTCCCTTTAGATTTAACAGACCACTCGCGTTTCGACTGTAGGATCATCTCCATCGTTGATACCACAGACTCTGTCACGATTTCACGAGCCGAAGGAGTCCAATAACGTAGAGTAGGAGGCAGAAGATCTCTCCATGCTCACTAACCAGCAATGCCTTCAGGCGGATTTTCTACGATTTCAGCAGCCTATCTCAGAAGCTCTGTCGTTACCGGAGCAATATCTGTTGGTCATCTCAACGGCAGCACCGTCGCAATGTGCCAATAACGTTAAGGGAGTCTGTCAGTCGATACATCTTTGCGCAACATCAAACACCTGGCTTTAAAAATGTGGAACCAGTGACTGCAAAAACAGATGGCCACGTACACTGCATCATATTTACTTTTTTTGTGGCTCACTACTCTTCTGAATGGTTTGTTGTGGACATCCAACCACTCTGTCAGTCAATACTAAGGCAAATAACTGCCTGCATAATGACCAGAGGTGGACTAACGCACCGTTAATTACTCAATTTGTGAAGTTCTTTATTTTCATTAAATTATCCATTTTTTTAAAAATTGCATTCGTTTGTTTGTCTGTACATGTACATACGTCTAGTGATATCCGTCCCTTTTCTGATAATTCCTTCGTAGTGCGTGGTGCGTCTTAAGAGTGTATTTTATGCATTACCACCATTACGCCTATTACTGTGCCAAACTTATCATCTATGAAAAGCAGTTATTTGTGTGATATTTTCCAGTCTCTGTCTTTTCATTCACACTCCCACCTTTATAGTTCCTCCTAGAGCTAAGTAGGTTATACCTGATATCTTAACACATGTTCTATCACAGTGCTCCGTTTTCTTCTCAATATTTTCCACACATCCATTCCCTCGGCCGTTCTGAACAGGACCTCCTTATTTCATATCCCGTTGTTCACACTGTGCATAGCTAAAAGTAATACAATAGGTCATATTGTACAACCCTTATCGAACTTATGATGATGATATTTGGTTTGTGGGACGCTCAACTGCACACTCATCAGCGCCAGTACAAAGTCACGATTTTTTCACAGTCAAATTTTTTACACAGTCCAATCGAACCACTGTCGAATGATGAGGATGAAATGATGAGGACAACACAAACACGCAGGCGCCGGGCAGAGATAATCCCCAACCCGGACAGAAAGTTCACATCACACATATCAATGGTTGCCTCTCAGTGAACGTCCAGTTGAGGTACTGGTGTGCCAATTCCAACCATCGTCGCCGATGACCAGCTATCAGTACTGGAACATGAATCAGACGCCTGCTGCGGAGGCCCATACGCCGCAACGTTTGCTGAAAGATCGTTGAGGACACACTATTGGTAACCCCTTGGTCTGGACCTCAGGCAAGGGAGCGCGGGCAAGGACTGAAGCCCTCAGGACAATCACTGAAAGGAGTCCAAAATCGTCTGTCAGTGGAATAGAACATTCCGCGCTCGACGGTAGACAAAGTGTTTCGGTTTTCCTTAAAGGAGAAGCCGTATCACCTGCAGGTTCTCCACCATCTGCATGAAGAGAATATTGCAGGGCTTGTAGCCGCGTGCATCGACCTCCTCGTTGCACATGAAGAGCGCAACATCCTGAATCACATCTGATTCAGCGATGAAGCGTCCTTCCACATTTGTGGATGTGTTAACAGGCATAACAACCTTATCTGGGCCAACACACCACCAGTGGAAATGCTGATGTCATGCGAGAATCTCACAAGGTCTATAGGTAGATGAGCATCACTTGTGAAAATGTTTGAGAACGGTTTTTTTTTTTGTCCTGAAAAAAACAAAAATGGACCAGTGGACCTAGACAGGATCATAAATTTTCTGTAGCCACAGCTTATCCAGGTAGGGCATCCGGATACTGTTTAATTTCAGCAAGATGGGGCACCATGTCTTTAAGCCTCAGATATTCGCTCGTTCCGTAATTCACAGTTCCCTGGGAATTGGGTTGGCCGCTCAGACCGCTTGCCGTTGGCAGCACGTTCCCCTGACCTCACACCGCTGCCCATTTTGTGTGGGGATTTTTGAGACTTGCGTTCACACGCATCACCACATTGCAGGAGCTGAGAAAGCGCATGACACCAGCAATGCTTCAGAATGTGAAGAGGTTGAAAAATTCAGCCAACCAGTTGCGAAACAAAAGTTTATTACCCCTTTACTTATGTTTCGATATTTCTAAAAATATTTTCTTCAGAAGGAGTGGACCCTAAAAATGTATATAATCAGCTATAGAAATATTTTTACAAACATAACAAAATAACAATAGAAAATTATTTGTGAGGTAAGCGCACTCACTTGTTACGTCATACGACGGTAAATTAGATTAGCTGAAGCCGAGGGGCTCTTGTCATATATAAAATTGAGAAAAGATGAATTATCCCAAGCCATGGCTTTAGACAGCAGCCAAATTAACTTAGCGTACTTCCTAATGATTGCTCTTCTGCTACGGTCGCAGGTTCGAATCCTGCCTCGAGCATGGATGTGTGTGATGTTCTTAGGTTAGTTAGGTTTAAGTAGTTCTAAGTTCTAGGGGACTGATGACCACAGATGTTAAGTCCCATAGTGCTCAAAGCCATTTGAACCATTTGATTGCTCATTAGTAAATGCCCACCGGTAGAGGCTCTTGCAAACATAAAATTGTAACAGGAATCACAGGATAAAATATTTGCGTAAGTTACATGTACATCATGTCAGAGGCTCAAGCGACAAGGAAAAACTGGGCTGCAGAGGGTGCAAAATACATGCGCATGATAACTGCGTGTTGGTTCTATTGAATAACAGCATTTTACATTAAAGTAAGCATGAAATTTCCTCTACAAGGTAATTAAAAATGTAATACATTTAAAGCTATATCTTACGTATAGAATTACTGATACATTTGCTGACAGAGTAATACGGTACGTCAATTCAGCGTGCAGAAGGTAGAGTTCTATTTACAAAAGGTCACTCTTACAAATGCATGGGGAAAGAAGAGCAAATATAATCTAAAACAACTTCAATAAAAAGAAAAACTTCCGCCTAAAACTAGGAAGCTCGAGGGATAAGGAAAATCGGAAAGCAGGGGACGCTAAATACAGTACATGCGCGTAAGCACGGCGTCTTGCTGGTGTTACGTAGCATTACTTTGTATTAAAGCATTATGACAATCCCATATAGAAGGCCAGTAATAAATGCTATAATTTTTGACGTATACATTAAAATTTTGTAAAACATCTGTAAAATATTTATGTAACAAAGTGAAACGGCACTTAGCTTTAGTGTGCAGAAGATAAACAATTAAAGAAACAATAGTTGTGTTACCAAAAGCGTGGAGGACAGAATTAATGGATAAAGCTACATCACAACATAAAAAAGAGAAGCTTCTGCTTGACTGTCTAATACCATTTTTTGGAACATCAGCTGTAGGAACATGTGTTGATAAGGCCACGAAAAATGAATCTAGTGATATGAAAATGTCAGTAGCTCAACAGCAGAACTAAGATAAATTGAGGGAAAAGGCACATTCACCGGTATTAGCGGGGATCGGTGAACACCTATTATGTGACCGTGAGCAGCCGCTTAAATCCATCAAGTAAGTGCTTACTCGCGAGTTGCCACTGACTCTTCAAAATGTTTGCGTGTCTCTTAGCAGGATATTTATTAATTCGCAGTTCTTCTAATAAATTCAATTTTCAGCCCTTTATTTCCTTACGTAAAATTACGATTTCTTCTAATTCTCCCGGAGAATGGTCTGAAATATGTAAATGTTCAACATATGAAGAATTATGTGCATTTCCTCCTTTCTTACCCAAGAGTTGCTCCTTATGTCTGGCTTTAATAGCTCTACCGGTCTGCCCTATATAAATCCTGTCGGACACATTACCTAAAAGTGGTATCGAAATGATCATGCCATTTTCCTCTTCATTACTCTTCAGTTGGTCGTCACCTAATGTTGAACATTTATTATTTACCATTTTGTTACTAAGTAACTTGTCGATTATTTCTTGTTTATAACAACTACTGCTAGCAATAGTCTTAATGAAATTAATTTCTATCCGAAAATCGTATGGGGAAAGGGCTTTCTTAAAGCACGACTTATTCCTGAATGGAAAAATGCAAATATATCAGCCTGTGGGTGGGAAGAATCTCATGGAATAATATTATCAGAGCAGATTGTCTTATGATGAACATCGAAAGTGACTCTGCCATTACGTATGCGTAATTTCAGATCAAGGAAATTTAGGTCATCGTTATTATTTTGGATTTTTGTAACTTTAATTTTTTCGTGGAAGCCGTCTTTTTAGTGGCGTTGTTATAGCTTACATTTCCTCTTCTTCACCGAGTATTTGTAAAAGTTATCTTTATTAAACAAGTTCTACCTTAAGCACGCTGAATTTCTACACAGTATCACTCTGCAGCAAATGTATTAGTAATTTTGTACATAATGTATACTAAAAAATCTATTACATTTTTAGTAGACTTGTCGAGGAAATATCATGCTTACTTTAACGCAGAATGCTGTTATTCAACACAACCAACGTGCAGTTCTTACGTGCACGTATTTGGTGCCCTCTGCAGCCCAATTTTTCCTGGTCGCTTGGGCCTGTATTTTCGTGACAGTTGGCCTTTGCTTCCGGTATGATGTACACGTTACATATGCAAATATTTTATCCTGTGACTCCTGTTGCAATTTCTTGTTGGCAAGAGCCTCTACCTGTGGGCATTTACTAGTGAGTATTCATTCGGAAGTGCGCTAAATGTAATTTGGCTGCTATCGAAAGCCACGGCTTGGGATAATTCTTCTTTTGTAAATTTTATATATGACAAAAGCCTGTCGGCCTCAGCTAATCGCCGGCCACTTTGGCCGAGCGGTTCTAGGGGCTACAGTCTGGAACCGCATGACCGCTACGGTCGCAAGTTCGAATCCTGCCTTGGGCATGGAGGTGTGTGATGTCCTTAGGTTAGTTAGGTTTAAGTAGTTCTAAGTTCTAGGGGACTGATGACCACAGCAAGAAGTTGTGTGGAACTATGAAAAAATAAGCAAAATATACAAACTGAGTAGGCCATGCGCAAGATTGGCATTATCTAGGAGAGTGTCAGCTTGCGAGCGCCATGGTCCCGTGGTTAGCGTGAGCAACTGCGGAACGAGAGGTCTTTGGTTCAAATCTTCTCTCGAGTGTAAAGTCAAATTTTTAATTTTCAGACAATTATTAAAGTTCAGGCACTCACACATAATCAACTTCGCTCTTCAAAATTCCAGGACATGTTTAGATTTGCTTGGACATATGCAGGATTTGACGGTCTACACACGGAAACATTTGAAAACGTAAAAACATATGTTTTGACAGAACACAGGGGAAACTGTGCGACTGTGAAACTGTTGCATTCATTTGTTGCAGTTTATGTGACAAACTCATGTTTAAATCACTTTTTTGGGAGTGATTATCACATCCACAAGAAAACCTAAATCGGCCAAGGTAGAAGAATCTTTTTACCCATTCGCCAAGAGTGCAAGTTAGGTGGGTCGAGAACATATTCCTGTCATGTGACGCACATGCCGTCACCAGTGTCGTATAGAATATATCAGACGTGTTTTCCTGTGGAGGAATCGGTTGACCTATGACCTTGCGATCAAATGTTTTCGGTTCCTATTGGAGAGGCACGTCCTTTCGTCTATTAATCGCACGGTTTTGGATGCGGTCGCAAAACACAGACACTAAACTTATTACAGTGAACAGAGACGTCAATGAATTAACGGACAGATCGTAACTTTGCGAAAATAAAAAAAAGTAAAATTTTCACTCGAGGGAAGACTCGAACCAAGGGCCTTTCGTTCCGCAGCTGCTCACTCTAACCACGGGACCACGGCGCTCCTCAGATCACATTATCCTTGATGTTGCCTATCTTGCACATTGACTACTCAGTTTGTATATTTTGCTTATTTTTTCATAGTTTCACACAACATCTTCCTGTTTTCTCGATTGACCTGTGTTCAGTTTTTCAAGGCCTATCCACTGCGTCAATTTATAACTAAATCTGAGGGGGGTGAGATGAGGAGGTTCCCTTGTTAGAACCATTTGAACCATTTCTTTGTTGTCTAGCAATCCGAGACAGCACATTTCCCTGACACTCCACATTTGACGACTAGGCAGGATACAACAAAGAGGGTGTTTACATACCATTTATACAGAAGAAACCTTTAAGTGTGAAAAAGGTAAAGAATTTGCAGAAATATTTGATGTAGCCCGGAATGATCTTGAAGTTGAAGTTTTATTTGCAAATATTTACTGTGGCAACATTTTGCAACAAAATATGGAAATTTGTGGTAAGGTCTTATGGGACCAAACTGCTGAGGTCATCGGCCCCTAAGCTTACACACTATGTAATCTAACTTTAACTTACGCTAAGGACAACACACACACACACCCGAACCTTCGACGGAGCGAGCCGCGCGAACCGTGAAAAAGCCCCTGAGACCGCTCGGCTACCCCCACCCCCCTCCACCCTGCCGTGGCCATTTTGTAACATGACAGTGTCCAATCTGTAATCAGTTTTCCGCCAAATCCCACGACGCAAGTCTTGACGTTCGGAGGCAAATACTGGTTTTCTCCGTTCTCACAATTCGTCGACAGTTCCTTGAAGCGGAAGAACAAAAAATCTGTCTCTATGTAACAACATACATATAAATTCACTGCAGTTAAATCAGTGAATGTGGTGGCCATGATATTGTTCCACCACGTCCAACGCAACACGACACATTCCTACAGATACACGTAACAACTTCACCAGGACAATGAGGTGGGGTAACATTTGCTGGAAATAAATTCTGTGGCCATATCCTGATGTACTTTAGGCGTTGGATAATGTTCAAGAAAGCCCAGCTGTGATATGCCAAATACATTTGACTCGGCAAAAAGAGAAAGAGCCGTAAATCTTATCACAACTTACAGTGGAGAAAACATTTACCTTCAGCAACTCCAGTACATGTTCGATTACGTGTAGTGGTTTCTGCTCACCGCACGTCCAAACATTATTCCGCTTTACTTTGTCTCAAATATGGAAGGTGGCTTCGTTACTGAACACAATTTCATTGATAAAATCGTCTTCATCCTGCACTTTGTTACACATTTCTACACAAAATTAAGCTCGTTTTTCTTTGCCACTTCGTCTTAAAGCATGTAACATTTCCAAATTGTTGGGATTGAATGACAGGCGTTACCGTAATGCCTGTCTCACTGTAACGCTATCATATTCACTTCTCGGCTGCCACGTCTCGTTTATTTATTTGGACTACGAATGAAAGACTGTCGAACTTGTTCAATTGCTGCAACCTAGACTTCTGACTGATTCTAACCCGGACTCCTATCTGCCACACAGCTGGCTTCAGTGAACCCACCGTAAAAGTTTATAACAGTTTCCTTGTAAGGTGGTCGCTTGCGATATTTAGTCATGAATTGTCTCTGAGCTGTAGTAGCCGATTTGGATTCATAACACCGTAAACAACAAAGCACACCCTCTGTACCGCTGTACGACTCTACGATGACTGTTGAAATCACGCATTCGTGGATGCCAACTGTTGCGAGCGACGGGAATTAATAGTGTTGTGTGGGAATAAGGCTTGCGGATACATTGCATTCAGCGCTGTATCAAACATTTTTGTATGTTAATTACCTTTTTCACTATTAAAGTTTACCTTTGTATAACTAATTCACAAACACGCTAAATATTGAATCGTGACCAATAGTAAGCCCTTATTAAGTATTTCTGTAACATATACGAGAAATAACACAAAGGTAACGATTCAGTGACATAATGGGCAGTTAATTAACAACTGAATTCATGTTGCTTGGCCACTGGGCGTGTTGTGTTTAAGTTGCATTAAATCAAAATAAAAACTGTTAAAAGAGAACCCAACATCTGTGGCGACTCACTCAGGATAACATTTGAGCAGTAACTTATCTCTGCAACGATTAGTGCTTCGGCTCTTACCCGAGCCTGCGTTTACTGTTGTGCGATTAGTCGCGATAGCCTATACAGGCGTGCGCGGAACGATTCAGAAGACAGTCGACGAAGGATAGCAGCGACCCTATCAGCCGTCGTCGTTGCAGTACTGGCCTTGCTATGGCCGGTGGTGGGCCGTACGAGCCCAGAGTTTGCTTTGGTCGAGTACGGAAGCAACGCTCGTAAGTGGACAAAGTAAAGCGAGACTTCACGGTAATAGCGGAACTAGGGTTTTGCTACGTTTGGAGGACAGTGTAGCTACGCAGAGACTGTGGCGTGTCCTGGAAGCCTATCTAATGTATGACGCGATTTATTCAACCGATATGAAGGTAATGCAAAACACACTACTGGCCATTAAATTGCTACACCACGAAGATGACATGCTACGGACGCGAAATCTAACCGACAGGAAGAAGATGCTGTGATACGCACATGATCAGCTTTTCAGAGCATTCACACAAGGTTGGCGCCGGTGGCGACACCTGCAACGTGCTCACATGCTCGCGTTGGTCGAGATCCAATGACCGTTAGCAGAATATGGAATCGGTGGGTTCAGGAGGGTAATACGGAACGCCGTGCTGGATCCCAACGGCCTCGTATCCCTAGCAGTCGAGATGACAGGCACTTTATCTGCACGGCTGTAACGGATCGTGCAGCCAGGTCTCGATCCCTGATTCGACAGATGCGAACGTTTGCAAGACAACAACCATCTGCACGAACAGTTCGACGACGTTCGCAGCAGCATGGACTATCAGCTCGGATACCATGGCTGCGGTTACCCTTAAAGCTACATCACAGACTGGAGCGCCTGCGATGGTGTACTCAACGACGAACCTGGGTGCACGAAAGGCAAAACGGTGAATGCACATTGGAAGCGTGTATTCGTCATCGCCATACTGGCGTATCACCCAGCTTGATAGTATGGGGTGCCATTGGTTACACGTCTCGATCACCTCTTGTTTGCATTGACTGCACTTTGAACAGTGGACGTTACATATCAGATGTGTTACGACCCGTGGCTCTATCCTCCATTCGATCCCTGCGAAACCTTACATTTCAGCAGGATAATGCACGACAGCATGTTGCAGGTCCTGTACGGGCATTTCTGGATACAGAAAATGTTCGACTGCTGCCCTGGCCAGCACATTCTCCAGATCTCTCACCAATTGAAAACGTCTGGTCAATGGTGGCCGAGCAACTAGCTCGTCACAATACGCCTGTCACTATTCTCGATGAACTGTGGTATCGCATCGAAGCTGCATGGGCAGCTGTACCTGTACAAGTCGTCCACGCTCCGTTGGACTCAGTGCTCAGGCGTATCACGGCCGTTATTACGGCCAGAGGTGGTTGTTCTGGGTACTGATTTCTCAGGATCTATGCACCCAACTTGCGTGAAAATGTAATCACATGTGAGTTCTTGTATAATATATTTGTCCAACGAATACCAGTTTATCATCTGCATTTATTCCTAGTGTAGCAATTTTAATGGCCGGTGGTGTAATAAAGTAGTATCTGTAACAAATTTCCATGAGTCTGGTAATATTTTGTGACAAATATTGTAAATATTTTCCATTAATATCACAGATAGAATACCATATTTCAATACGTTCCATGAAAGCCTTTTCTTCTTTATTGTGTTTCGATTCCCTCCGAAGGGGGGCGGGCTGGCAGCAGTTTAGTACGCCGCTCTTCAGCCTACAGAATTTGTGTTAAAAAGATGAAGATATTAAATAATAAAATCAGGCGATAAAATCGGTGTATTAAATGGTAAAATGGCAGAAAATCGTGGAACTTAAAATATAAAACAAAGGGTTGACGATGCTAATAAAATACATATGAAGCAGACAGGTAAAATAATAAACAGACAATTAAAATAATACGGCGACAGTCTGGTTTCTGTTCGCAAGAGATATAAAATTCACACCCAGCGACAACATGGTTTCTGTTCGCAACACTTTGGAAAGACGAACAACACTGAAGATTCACTTGAACACTGTACTAAAAAATTGGCACAAATAAGACATACCACAGCCGAAGGCAGACGGGGAGAACCTGGACAGATGACGGGAAAGGAAAGGGGGGGAAGGAGAGGAAAAAACGAAGTGGGGGAGAGGGGTGAAGGAGCCGATGGAGGAAGAGGGCCCATAAGAGGGGGGCGGGGGCGGGGGCCAACTTTAGGATTCTCCATAAAAAGTTAATCATGATTTGTCTGAAACTTTTTTTTGAACCATTGACAGATGGCGCTGAAATCGAGAAAAATTAAAATTGGGGAAGAACTCCGATTTATTTAGAATAATCCGAGAAGGGCACATCAAAATGATAAAAATATTCACCAATTCTTTCATTACGACAAAATAAGCTATTTATTTACAAAATGTATCCAACGAGCCGCAGTTTTTGATGGAGGGAGGCGGAATGGTATTAAAATTTCGTTAGGGAACTCTTTACAATTGCATTACTCACCCGACTGTGGCGATACCGTGGCCACACTGCGAACTATGGCTCAGTATAAAGGTCGGTGCAATGCGATGAGACGTCACTTCACTTTCAGATTGTGAACTGTAAACATCAACTGACGAAAGTAAACTATTCTTTAGCGAAACATGGCTCACTATCCTCCTACAGAGATCGTTGATATGATGTTAATTTTAGGTGAATGCCATAACAATTACGCTGCAGCTGCGCAATTGTATGCAATCGTTTCCCAAACAGACGACATCCGAGAGAAAATATTATCCGAAATTTCACTCAACGAGCTCGAAACGGATACATGCACCGTCCACCTTCTCATCACGAATACAACGAAAATGACGATCGTACCCTTACCGTTCTCGCCTGTGTTCAACTGGATCCCGAAATGAGTAGTCGTGCGATTCAGAGACAAACTGGAATACCGAAATCATCTGTTTTGTGGTTTTTGAAGACACATAAATATGATGCGTATCATATCACACTGACACAGGCATTAACGCCGAAAGATAAGAGGTGATAATGATTTTTTTTAGATACGTTATGTTCATCGATGAAGCCACATTCATAAACAATGGCGAATTAAATCGTCATGATTGTCATTATTGGTGCCCTGTCAATCCATACTGACACAAACCCGTTGACAATCAACACAAATGGTCGTTAATGGTCTGGTGTGGAATTTTAAACGGTTAATTGATAGGACCGTATTTTTTTGACGGAAATGTTACTGGGGAATCTTATTTCCAACTCGTGGGCGATCATTTGTTGGAGCTAATGGAAGACGTTGATTTAGAAACTAGGCAACGAATGTGGTTCCAACAGGATGGAGTAGCTCCCCGTTATGCTAAAAATGTGCGGAATGTTTTAGATTTACGGTACCCTGGTCGGTGGATAAGACATGGCGGACCAGTTCAGTTACTTCCACGTTCACCAGACCTAACATCTCATTTTTTCTTGTGGGGTTATTTACAAAATATTGTTTATGAAAGACAGCTTACAACCCGAAACTATATGGAGCAACGCATTCGATGAGCGTGTGCAGCCATACCACGGGATGTGCTGCTCAAAACTGTGGATAACTTTCGCAGACGATGGACGTTATGCATTGAAGGAAATGGAGATAAGTTTGAACATTTTCTTCGTGGCTAATGTCATTAATTAAGCACCCAAAATTGTGAGACGCAAGGGGACTCACTCTAATGAAGCGCGCCATGGGAACATCATTCTACTAAGTCCATGTAGTTGTTCCTGGGTAACACTAAACATAAGATACAGTGCTTTTTGCACAAAAATAGCTTAATTTGGAGTAACGAAAGAATTGGTGCACATTTCTTATCGATATGATGCGTCTTTCTCTGATACTTCTAAATAAATCAGAGTTCTTCGGCAATTATATCTTTTTCTTGATTTCAGCGCCATCTGTCAATGGTTTAAAATTTTTTTTCGGAAAAAACTTAATTACCTTTTTTATGGAGAATCAGAATCTGCAATTAAAAATGGGTGTTTCCACTTAAGATTTAAGAGGAGGTCACGTGTAGTATCATTTGATGTCCTCCTTTGAGCTTACGTACTTGTCATACCCACTATTTTTACCCAATGTATAGTTTTCGAGATAATCTCATACGAAACTCCTGATGGACCATCCTGTGTATATACAAGAGCCACGTTGCTCGCCCCCGTTTGTCCACCGTTTTTGGTCTGTTTGTTCTTTCTCGCCTGTGGGTCCATGTGTGTATAACTTGCTGTCTGTACTTTAAGGTTAAAATTTATTGTTAACTGAAAGTATCTTACTCCCCCTCCACCTGAAATTTATTTAAATATAATAATAATATTGCTGTCGATTGCCCATCTGGCTTCGACTGTTTCGGTGGCGCTGTGTCCGGCATTAAGCGTACTCAAAATACACTCCTGGAAATGGAAAAAAGAACACATTGACACCGGTGTGTCAGACCCACCATACTTGCTCCGGGCACTGCGAGAGGGCTGTACAAGCAACGATCACACGCACGGCACAGCGGACACACCAGGAACCGCGGTGTTGGCCGTCGAATGGCGCTAGCTGCGCAGCATTTGTGCACCGCCGCCGTCAGTGTCAGCCAGTTTGCCGTGGCATACGGAGCTCCATCGCAGTCTTTAACGCTGGTAGCATGCCGCGACAGCGTGGACGTGAACCGTACGTGCAGTTGACGGACTTTGAGCGAGGGCGTATAGTGGGCATGCGGGAGGCCGGGTGGACGTACCGCCGAATTGCTCAACACGTGGGGCGTGAGGTCTCCACAGTACATCGATGTTGTCGCCAGTGGTCGGCGGAAGGTGCACGTGCCCGTCGACCTGGGACCGGACCGCAGCGACGCACGGATGCACGCCAAGACCGTAGGATCCTACGCAGTGCCGTAGGGGACCGCACCGCCACTTCCCAGCAAATTAGGGACACTGTTGCCCCTGGGGTATCGGCGAGGACCATTCGCAACCGTCTCCATGAAGCTGGGCTACGGTCCCGCACACCGTTAGGCCGTCTTCCGCTCACGCCCCAACATCGTGCAGCCCGCCTCCAGTGGTGTCGCGACAGGCGTGAATGGAGGGACGAATGGAAACGTGTCGTCTTCAGCGATGAGAGTCGCTTCTGCCTTGGTGCCAATGATGGTCGTATGCGTGTTTGGCGCCGTGCAGGTGAGCGCCACAATCAGGACTGCATACGACCGAGGCACACAGGGCCAACACCCGGCATCATGGTGTGGGGAGCGATCTCCTACACTGGCCGTACACCACTGGTGATCGTCGAGGGGACACTGAATAGTGCACGGTACATCCAAACCGTCATCGAACCCATCGTTCTACCATTCCTAGACCGGCAAGGGAACTAGCTGTTCCAACAGGACAATGCACGTCCACATGTATCCCGTGCCACCCAACGTGCTCTAGAAGGTGTAAGTCAACTACCCTGGCCAGCAAGATCTCCGGATCTGTCCCCCATTGAGCATGTTTGGGACTGGATGAAGCGTCGTCTCACGCGGTCTGCAGGTCCAGCACGAACGCTGGTCCAACTGAGGCGCCAGGTGGAAATGGCATGGCAAGCCGTTCCACAGGACTACATCCAGCATCTCTACGATCGTCTCCATGGGAGAATAGCAGCCTGCATTGCTGCGAAAGGTGGATATACACTGTACTAGTGCCGACATTGTGCATGCTCTGTTGCCTGTGTCTATGTGCCTGTGGTTCTGTCAGTGTGATCATGTGATGTATCTGACCCCAGGAATGTGTCAATAAAGTTTCCCCTTCCTGGGACAATGAATTCACGGTGTTCTTATTTCAATTTCCAGGAGTGTATTTCAGTGCTTGCTAGCTTCACTCGCAAAGAAAAATTAATTCTAAGTGTTTTTATGAATTTGTATTAAAATTAGTTAATATTTTTGATTACGAAACTTATTTCAGAGATTTAACACCTTACTGCTTAGGTGAGGCTTCACCTCTAGTTTAAAACATTTTCGGTTAATTCAAACGATTAAAAGTTAACTCGGTTCTTAAAGAGATAAAGTTAAAGAAATTCTTTGTAATTACGGCAAAATACGCAGGTGTTTGTACCATTCTTTCTTTCTGTATAATATTGGATTAATTTGCTGGGAAAAGAGATCATTTCATGCTCTATATTATCGCTGGGTTAGTTGCAGGTTACGTTATGTTGTCATTCATTGAAAGAGAGCGTAACATTTCCTTTTATAATAAATAACTTTCTGCCTGCGTATTGACATTAAGTCACGCTACGTATATTTAAGACGCATTTGCTCGCGCTCAAAATATACGTGGCGTTCCCAAAAACAGAATTCAAATTTTAAACTGCTACGTTACATTATAGTCGCTGTAGGTTGCGACTAACTCCTGCGCGCGTATTTCAATCCGCACGTACCAATCTGCGCTGACTTAAACGAAATAACTAAATTAATTCAACACCACAACAAATAAGCAGAAACGAGATCATGGTACATGGCCTGAACACAACAGGCTGCATCCTATCATCTTGCAGAGACTTCTGTCTGTATCTCCCACTTTCAGCTGTCTTAATTCTAGTGAGTAAGCTGTTTTTCTATCCAGTATCGTTCTCGTTCGAACTGCTGGGTGGCCCTTTACGATTTTGGAGTTTAGTTGTGGTACCTCAAATGTGCTGTCGACTTTGTGCGTGGGAGTTTCTCGTCCTGTAGCCGGCCGGTGCGACCGTGCGGTTCTATGCGCTTCAGTCTGGAACCGCATGACCGCTACGGTCGCAGGTTCGAATCCCGCCTCGGGCATGGCTGTGTGTGTGTCCTTAGGTTAGTTGGGTTTAAGTAGTTCTAAGTTCTAGGGGACTGATGACCAAAGATGTTGAGTCCCATAGTGCTCAGAGCCATTTGAACCATTTCTCGCCCTGTTGGTGCCGTTCTGCTTAGAAGTACTACCTGTGCCTATTTCTTTATTTGCTTTGTCTAACTTACGAAAGTTTTGCAGATTGTTCAGACTGTATAGCGCTTTCATCCGTGAAGTTTTGATGAAATAATATCTGATTATTTAAAGCCTAACGGCTGGCAATTTCTGTAAGCGCGACTGCGGTAAATTCTGTTATGATGTTTGAAGGGATGTTGTATTGAATAGCAGCGTGTGTAGTCTTAATTGTGCGTCAGCCAAATTTCTGGTAAAGGTGGCTCTTGAAGTACTTAATTACGCACTGGTTATCTCTGCTCAACTGTTTGCACAAGCAGCTAAAATTATACAATGCCGTTCTTGGTGTAATCCTAAAGGGATATTGTCGTGTTAGCCCTATGATGAACTCTGCTTATACCGCTTTGCGTACTACTAGAGTATTTCAATAAGCTTTCTGTTTAAATCATTTGATGGTTAAAGCTGCAATGAAAATGTCTTACCCGCTTGAAAGCATCGCAAATTTGCTTTACGAACTTGGGCTTGTTGACTCTTTGCAAGGCTGTACGGTAATGTCTGATTTAATAGCCTGCATGCAAGAGCCTGGCTGGCTTCACAGTTGACGCAAAGCTCGCCATGTTCTAAAAATATTTTGGTATGTTATACAATGAACTTGTTTTCTAACCCGGATGCGCTGCTCCTCGCGTGTTACCGCGTCACCACTACAACTTAGTGGGTCTACGACCACAAAATGCTGCTAAATTTGAGCAGTACTGTAACTGATGTATGTATTTTACGTCTAATTTTTTTTATTTTAAAACTGTAGCTTATAAATCTATACGCGATTTTAACAAATTTCTCTTCTTCAGAAACGCTTTCCTTGCCATTGCCAGTCTACATTTTATATCCTCTCCACTTCGACCATCATCAGTTATTCTGCTCCCCAAATAGCAAAACTCACTTACTACTTAAAGAGTCTCATTTCCTAATATAATTCCCTCAGCATCACCCGACTTAATTCAACTACAATCCATTATCCTCGTTTGTCTTTTGTTGATGTTCTCATACATTCTCCTTTCAAGACACTGTCCATTCCGTTTCTGAAAGTATTTGTGTGGAGTGTAGCCATGTATGGAAGTGAAACATGGAAGATAAATAGTTTGGACTAGAAGAGAATAGAAGCTTTCGAAATGTGGTGCTACAGAAGACTGCTGAAGATTAGATGAGTAGATCACATAACTAATGAGGAGGTATTGAATAGAATTGGGGAGAAGAGGAGTTTGTGGCACAACTTGACAAGAAGAAGGGTAGGACATGTTCTGAGGCATCAAAGGATCACAAATTTAGCATTGGAGGGCAGCGTGGAGGGTAAAAATCGCGGAGGGAGACCAAGAGATGAATGCACTAAGCATATTCAGAAGGATGTAGGTTGCACTAAGTACTGGGAGATGAAGAAGCTTGCACAGGATAGAGCAGCATGGAGAGCTGCATCAAACCAGTCTCAGTACTGAAGACCACAATAACAACAACATCAGCTTGTAAATCATATTTTTGGTGTTTCAAACTATTCAAAGATTTTTGACCCCTTCCGGAACGCCGAGCTCGTTAGTCCTCTGTTAAATAATTTTGTCTGAAGTATTGCATTGAACAAGTGGAACATCTGTAAAGATTTTCCTTAAAACATCTTATTTCCTTTGTTTTTAAAGAATACTGTATTTTGCAACTAAGTTTTGTCACAAGCTAAAGCATAAGTTCAAAGTTAAAAAAAATTCTTTTATTGACGGAAATCACTACCAGTTGTCTTAAAATAAAGTATATATTCTTAAAAGTCACGCTTATTGCTTTGCCAGATTTTTCTGAATTTTTACCTTATGTATTATTTTAACAATAAGTAAATTGTAATATCGTTGTGTCTCTGTGCTGTTAGGAGTGTTGCTTCTTTGGATGCCTGGTAAATAAAGTTTGTTGTTAAGAATCCTCTGTTGACTTGGCACTTTCACTCCCTGCTGCCTTGAAACATGTTATCAATATATCAACATTGCTGAATCCTTTGTATACCACATGAAATGAAAATGAAATTATCTTATGACGTGAGTGGCCGGAAGGTCCCAGATGGGAAATTCGGCCGCCTCGTGCAAGTCTTATTGAGTGCGACCCCACACTGGGCGAATTGCGCGTCGACAGTGGGGATGAAATAATGATGAGGACAGCATAACACTCAATTCCTGTTAGCAGAAAATCTCCCTCCCCAGACGGGAATCGAACCCGGGCCCCAGTGTATGGCATTCTATGTCCGCAGCTCGTGGTCGTGCGGTAGCGTTCTCGCTTCCCACGCCCGGGTTCCCGGGTTCGATTCCCGGCGGGGTCAGGGATTTTCTCTGCCTCGTGATGACTGGGTGTTGTGTGTTGTCCTTAGGTTAGTTAGGTTTAAGTCGTTCTAAGTTCTAGGGGACTGATGACCATAGATGTTAAGTCCCATAGTGCTCAGAGCCATTTTTTTGTGGCATTCCAACGCTCTGTCCGTTCAGCCAACAGGTCGGACTTTGCATACCCTAGTTGTCATAGAGTTGATGCAAACAACTGATTTGCTGTGTAGACGGTAGGGAGACAATTTGGCTATTCAATCTTATTGCCATAAAAGCTGTTTTTCGTACTATGAGTATTTTTCGTAGAAAAACTAGGTCTCTAATTCTATTCAGTAATAGTAATTCCACGAAGCAAATTATTTTAAGGCAGCGGGTTGCTGTAGCCAACCCGGCTGCAGAATTCCACACTTTCGGTGAACTTCGGCAGTACCATCTACACCATTGGCAACTAACTTCCGTAAGCAATATGCTATGTCGAACGGTTGGTGAACAAAAAGTATCGTTCCAATTAAAGCTACACTGACGGAAAAAAACTACAACACCTAGATGAGGCTATGCGACATAAACGAAAATTCGTAGGCATGTTTCTGTATATGTCTATTCAGATTTCGCGCCAGTCGCAAAAGAGTGGCGCTAAGAGTTAAGAATGCTTTTAATGCGACATCATTAACGAGATGGCGTAATGGGGCTACGACAAGCCGGGTGTTCCTTGTGCGACATTGCGGATAGACTTGGCAGGAATGTAGCCACATAAACGATTGCTGGCAGCTGTGGTCACGAGAATGTACGGTCGCAAAAGAGCGCGCTGCAGACAGCCACGTGGCACTACCGTGAGATAGGACCATTGCGTTCAGCGAATGGCTCTGGTGCATCGTGCTGCGTCTGCAGCAGCTGTTTGAGCAGCAGCTGGCGCCACAGTGGCACAATGAGCTATGCAAAATCGGTTACCTCAAGGACAGCTCCGAGCCAGACGCCCTGTAGCGTGCATTCAACTATCCCCAAACGAAAGCCGTTTGCTACCTCACTGGTGTCAAGCGATAGCTCAAGGGAGGGCGGAATAGAGACCTGTTGTGTTTTCCGATGACAACCGGTTCGGTCTCGGTGCCAGTGATGGCCGTGGTTTAGAAGGAGGAAGTTCAGGGACTGCAATCAACAGCCTAGGCGCCATTGGACCTACACCTGGAGTTACGGTCTGGATTGTAATATCGTATGGAGCAGGAGCAGTGTTGTGGTTATCCCACGCACCCTCAGTGCAAATTTGTATGTCCATCTGCTGACTCGACCTGTTATGCTGCCATTCATGAACATCATCCCAACAGGATAACGCTAGCCAACATACAGTTGTTGTAACCTAACATGCTCCACACTGTGTCGATATGTTGCGTTGGCCTGCTCGATCTCCAGATCTTTCTCCAGTCGAGCACATATGGAACATCATCGGATTACAGCTCTAGCGTCCCTGTATGTACTGACCTAGCGAAACTGGCATGAAATTCCGTCCCACAAACTGATATGCGGTTACTGTAGAACACAGTGCATGCACGTTTGCATTCTTGCATTCAACATTTTGGTGGTTCCAGCGTTTAATAATGTACCAGTACTTCACGTTTGTAACGGCTTACCCCGTGCTTACTTTAACCTGTGAACTTACCATGTTAATCACTTAAATATGTTACCTTTGCAAATGTATTCCAAAAATTTCATTATTATACTCAATCGTATTTTGGTGTTGCGATTTTTCCCGTTGATGTAGAAAGTTCAAAAAGTGTAGCTAGACTATAAGAAGACACGAAGTTTGTTCAGAGACAGAGAGACGTAGAAGTCAGTACACTAGCACTAGAAATATACTTATCAGGTTACTGTATGAACAAACTATTTGTATGTACATTAGTTTGACCATTTATTTGTATAAAAATTTAAATGAGGTTTTAAGTGATTCTGTCTAATGGAAGGTACTATTTCTGAGCAAATTATGACCACTGTGGAGGAAGAGATGAGGTCAGTCAGAATGTGCAAGACGAAATTTGAGGTCTCAAAGAAGAGATGGGATTAGTCAAACAGAACATTAACAGGAAATTAATGGTCTGGAGGAGAAGATGAAACACAAGATAGCGTCAGTAAAACAGGTAGTACGTGAATTTGTGTTAATAAGTAGGGAACCTCAAGATTTAAGAGATCAATATGAACAGAGGTTAGTTCAACTTATTGAATGTAGCCGATCAGAAAGCACAAGGTGTTAAAAGGTATATTAGGAAGTAAAACAAAATTTGCAAATGTGTCGTTACAACGGATAAAGGCGACATCTCAATTGTAGTATTGAAAATGATGCTAAGATCAAAACAATAGCATAGGAAGTACCTGAGTTAGGAAAGAAGGAAAGGTTAATCAGAAAACAAGTAGAGAATCTCCAGAGACATATGGCAAGTCTAGGAAAAGATATCGATGGCATAACTGCTTCGACAGATAACAAAACTGCTACCATCCAGAAAGGGATCGATCGAAAATTAAGTCAGCTAATATCCATACTGTCACAGTTTTATAAAAAAGATGTCGTCTCAAGTTTGAATGGATCTTTGCAAGTCACTTCTACAATTAAACGAGACAAAACAGAATTAGTCGGAGCAATATCTGGTAGTGTATAAAGGCTACATGTCGACAATGAGAGTGCCCATTCAGAGGCAATAAGTACAATTAGTAAGAGTTAAAACTCTTGCTCCTGGAAGAAAAAACTACCATTGCTCACAGTACTTGAAGTTTGAGGTGAAAAGTGGCGGCACTTCTAGTTTTCCGAAATATAGGCCACAAGGGAAAATTCATCTAGCAATATTTTTGAAATAATTTCAAGGTACTCTTCCTTACTTACGGGATTCTCACAAATGTATCAAGCTTATATCAAATCATGTGGAGGAAAACGCTTCTTAATGGACCCATTTAAAAACTGAAATGCTTTATACTACTAAGCAATTTATTCGTGAGTTTAAAGGAACATGATGGAGTGCAAAGAGATCTCAGACTAATATTGTTAAGTCCAGGTATATTTAAGAAAACTTGGAAGGTTACATGAATTTCATAGAATGGCACTTACATCAAGCCATGTACCCCGAGAAATCTATGAATAAAGTGCATCTTATCGAAGTACTAATTAGTCATTTATCTTATCGGTTACGAGAAAGAGTTTAGTCACTGCTCGACAGACAGAACTGAAAACTTACTGATGTTGTTGGACCAGCCCTTTTCTTTGCACCAAAGAACACAAAGGATGGAGACTAAACATACGCGATGGGTACGTGTAAGGCGAAACAACATTGCTAAAACACCTTAAAATCTGAACATTTTCTCGCAAAATAGTTCACAGGAGAGAAACTGGTTTTGTTATCAGCATAATCGATTTAGAGCGGTTGGAAGTAGTGAAAGGCAAAGACAATCCCCTCAACTAAGTGAAGTAGCAAATGTTTTTTTGAGGTACCAGGATAAGAACTTGTTATTAGGGAATTATCGGAAATACGTGAATAACCAGAAACAAAATTTCAACATTAATAGAGAAATTATCAATATGGTAAGTGCCTGTAGACTCTTTGCTCGTCACATCAGAGATGAGCATTGTTCCGAGGGAGTATCAGGAAATAAATAAGGAAGTGGGGAAATCTCCATCGTATCCTATTACGGTATATATTATAGTGACCGCAGAGTCGAAAGAGAGGAAGGTAAAGTCTGAGGCGCTAATCAGTATTGAAATTAGTAGTAACCAATATCTACAATGTATGCTAGAAGTTTGAACTTGGAGGTATTGTCAGGTGAATATTTGAGAGTAGACAACAGTGTGGTAATTAGTATTATATGTCAGGTTATGAAAGTTACTAATGAAGTAGAAAAAGCATGCAATCCATTGATGAGGGGAGAAAAGAAAGATCCAGATTTCAGAGAAGATCCGAGAACAGTGATGTAACCTTTAGCCAGTAACTGAGGATGACAAAGAGGAAGAGTTATCAAAGGAATAGAAATAATTGTAATGAAACTAGTGCCACAGATGAAGAGAGAAGAAAAACAACTAAGAAAATATTTACAGAATGTAGAGCAGTATTTGTTGAAGAACCAGGGTTCATTGAAGGGTATACATTTAAACATAAGACCAAAAGTCATGTTATATTTTTGAAATCTCCTCACGCCATACATCTGAGTATAAGAGACGCGGCAAGTAAAGAGATTAGCAAGATGGTGACAGGGAGAATTATGGAATGGGTATAAAGCTCATACAGCAGCCCCGTAGAGTCAGTTAAAAGACCAGGTGGATAAATACACTTAGTTTCATATACTTGCACATTGAACTAAGCACTAAAATAAAAGCACCGAAACCATCTTTCAAGTGGAACTAATTCAATTGTAAAGGACAATTTCACAGTAAAATGATAGTGTACATTTTTAATGTAATAGTTACATAAATCCTATGCTGTTAATGGTAAAAATACGTTTCCACGGTGGGAAATTAAAATACGCATGAAGCTGTTAACGAGTAACATTTATCCATCCTCTAGGGCGGTCTGCAATTAACTTTACCGACGCGTCAAAGACAAACCACGTTGTAAAGGGTTAGCTGTGCCACCGACGGTGATGAAAGAGCTTTGAAAAGCAAGCGAAGCAATAGTCGACGATGTTATCTCAGTACGGGTGACCGCAGTGTGAACTACAGAATGGTAGCGAATGCAGTATCAATAGCGACCGTCATTTGAGATTAGGTGTGCACTGTAGGTGTGTACTGTGTCAACTTGGTGCAGTTGGCCAGCCACAGTGAATGACATCCGACGTGTGACGTACAGTCCGTATGGTAGTGTATGTGTAACGCCTCATCGTCACGTAAAACACGTCACCTAAAGGATATCGCATGCGGATCAGACTCCACGATTCAACACAGAGCTGCGCTATACCTTGGCTATTATCTGTAGCTTTACTTCTCACGGTTAATAGCCCCTCTTTAGGCCAGGGACGCAGCATTTTACACTCGCTTTGACGAAAACTGGCTACCAAAAATACGTTGGGTCTTACAACTGTTACGATAGACAACATCCCAAGAGAACTGGCTGCCACTACTTCACAGATGTATTCATGAGTTTTAAAAACAAATGTATATGCCGCACACAAAGAAACTGAGTAAGTGTGCGATAGTGTATGTGTCACATCGTAAAACTTTTGATGTGTGTGTCCCATGATGACATAAATCGTGTTAGATTTTGCTGTCGTTACTGTTTGTAGCTACATATTACTAACCGTGGAATATCTAACCAAGCTTGCTACTGAATCAATAATTTTGCTATTGGGAAGGTCGCAGAACGTTATCTTGGATTAAAAATGTTTACAGAAGCTCAGGTAACACCTACTGTATTGCAGTAGAGTATAATAGGAACTTCGCATTTCGTGTTACACGTTAATGAGTTGGCAGGCTGTAGTACTTGCAACGTCATTATTTTCACAGATCACTGAAATAACTGGGAGAAATTTTTCAGCTTGATCTCGACTCCATAGCAGTATTATGAAAGGACTGACACCTAACTCGTGGTGTATTGAAACACAAACCTGTGCATTTCACGAACCATAGAAGCCTGTTCTGGCTTATCAAACCACTGTTAGAGTCGCGTCAATCAAACAATATGGAGTGACAATGTGTTGACGTAAGATGACTCAGAATCTTGGTAGAGTCTGAAGGTAAGCAGTGGTTAACACCGGTTCCCGTCAGATCACCGAAGTTAAGCTCTGTCGGGCTGGGCTAGCACTTGGGTGGGTGACTATCCGGTCTGCCGAGCGCTGCTGGCAAGCGGGGTGCACTTAGCCCTTGTGAGGCAAACTGAGGAGCTACTTGGTTGAGGAGTAGCGCGTCCGATCTCGTAAATTAACATACGGCTGGGAGAGCGGTGTGCTGACCACATGCCCCTTCATACCCATATCCAGTGACACCTGTGACTGAGGATGACACGGCGGCCGGTCGGTACGTTGGGCCTTCCAAAGCCTGTTCGGACGGAGTTTAGTTTTCAGACGTTAGATAGCATCATTAACAGGATACAGGGAAACTGCGCCTTGTCTACGAAAGGTACGAGGGGTGACTGAAAAGTTTTCACCCCATCCAATAATGATCTTTATAGCTATTTCCCAGTGGAGTCCTCTTTAAGTGTGACACAGTTTTGTCATCTATGCTGTAGGCCCAGTGTATTCTCCTTGTAGAAAGTTTCCTCCTGCATGGCTAAAACATCCTCCACCATAGCCGTGACGTCATCATTTGATCGAAAATGGTGTCCAGTTAGATGTTTATTCAGCTGAAGGAAGGGATGAAAGAGGGACCAAATGGCCTGAATAATGGATGCCGAAGCAGTTGGAAGCCACAGCACCCGATGGCAGACATCGTAATGACGGATGTGTGCTGAGGCACATTGTCCTGATGAAAGAGCACACTTTTGTCAACACCGGACGCATTTCACTTTGATAGCCTCCTTCAAACGCATTAATTGAGCACCGTAATATGCTGTGTTCACTGTCTCCCCGTTTTTGAGGTATTCGGTCAAGAATCCCAAAATACAGAGACCATCGATTTGCCGGGTGATGTTACAGGCTTGGCCTTCTTGGGGATGGATGAAGTGAGGTGTTCCCCGTGCATCATCCAGTACCACAAAACGTTTGAGAAACGTCGTGTAGACTGATTAAAAAAGGGTAAAGTTTTCGGCGGACATGACATGCCTCTGATGTTTCTTTTCTACTGTCAGTATTCTTCGAACGCATAGACATGAGACCTCCACATGTCGAGTGCAACTCTTATGATGGGTTTCACGCGTCCCTTAGATGTGCCCACTCTCTCAGAAATGCAGCGTTCTGTCACACGCCGGTCTGTAACAGGAAGGGGAATCCTCCCATAATGTTTCTATCATTTCATTATGGGTCTCCTGTGCACTCATGCCCTTTATCACCAGGTGTTGGGGGACCACATGCTTGCTTTGTTTATCCAGTCTTCAAATTGTGTACATCTTTCTCACTTAAAGCTCCAATATTACGAACAAAAATAAAACTTAGTGAAAAGTTTGGTGTGTAGACTAGCCAAGGAATGTACTACTAGTAGTTGGCTAGGACCAGTGTTTCAAGTGTATGCCAGTCACTTGTACAACTCAAACCTGAATGCCGATTATGTTTGTGGAACCTTTGTCCAGTCAGAATAACAGGGAACATCTAGTGCTATGTCGGCGACTTGCAGAGAGATTGCAACAACTATTTTTGCACATCATGTCGGGAATTGGCATCAAATGCCTGGGCCAGCAGGACAGACCGGATTAGGTTGTGGAAAGGGGCCAAAATGAGTTCCTCTCAGTTGCACTCAACATACAAACTTTTTTTATCAACACATAATATTACAACAGGGATGCAAACACTCAAAACTTTGATCGACCGCCTTTGATTAGATCGGCTGAAGGTTACATTCAAAATCCAAGATACAAGGCTTAAGCAAAATTGAAATACAAGGTTCTTCTGGAGGTTTCACCCAAGAATATTGTATAAATCTTCAATCTAATCGGCTGAAGGCATTAGCAAATTAAATTTTAATGGAACTAGGCTGGAGGTCGCATATTAACCAATAAAAGGAGTTTCAATCAAAAGGCAGAAGGCCTGATCTTAAAACATTTCATGCAAATTGGGCTGAAGACCCCATTCAGAAGCATAACAATCTTATGCCGTAAGGGCAAGACAAGAAGATTTATTTAAGAGATATGAAAACTCGGATGAAGGCCGCTCACCAACGAATAATTGAACGGCTTAAGCCCTAGAAAGAAGAGTTTCAGTTTTAGAGGGCAGAAGGCCGTATCTTAAAATATTTCGTATAAAATACAGAATAACAATCTCATGCCTTAAGGGCAAGACAAGGACATTAATTTAAGAGATATTAGTACTCAGCTGAAGGCCACATATCAACAAAATATGATTAACGGCATAAGGTTGGTTGGTTGGTTGTTTGGGGAAGGAAACCAGACAGCGTGGGCATCGGTCTCATCGGATTAGGGAAGGATGGGGAAGGACGTCGGCCGTGCCCTTTCAGAGGAACCATCCCGGCATTTGCCTGGAGTGATTTAGGGAAATCACGGAAAACCCAAATCAGGATGGCAGGACGCGGGATTGAACCGTCGTCCTCCCGAATGCGATTCCAGTGTACGGCTTAAGGCCTAGAAAGAGTTTCAATCTAAAAGGCAAAAAGCCTTATCTTAAAACCTCTCCAGTAAAATTCGGCTAAAGGCCTCATATAAAAATATAACAATCGCGTGCCTTAACGGCAAGACAGGAACATTAATTTAAGAGATACTGATACTCGGCTGAAAGCCCCACATCAACCAAATAACTAAAATCCAAACAGGGAAATTACTGCATAACACACACGGAACGGCGCTCAGACGTTTCCAAGGGTCGGCCCGGGATTGTAATACTAACGCTTATTTAGGTGAGACAGGCAGCCTGTCCAACGACTTCTTAATCTGGAGGCAACCCAACCGACAGACAGCTGACCGCCCAACTAACCAAATCAGTTCGCTCAACACAACCAGCAAAACGACCACAAGACTTCAATACACAACACACAGAGTACTCGAGCCCACAACGATCAACAACACCTTAGCTGTCGAACTACACGCCGCGTTGGATAGCAACAAGACGACGAGGAAAATACACAGCCTAAAATTACGTCACCGACCAGGGCAGGTAACCGGAACGTCAAGGGCCACAAGGCAGAAGATACCGCTGGTGAGCTTACATAACAGGGAATAAATTAAGTTAAATTTCACAGTAAGGCGGCTGGAATCTTAGCCGACTTAAATAGACACACGTTGTTGCCTGCAGGAATTTCCCAAAAGCGACAACCAGGATCAAACGAAGAAATGTTAACAGCTGAGGCTGGATAGTAAATTGGTTGAGGCGTCAAAATTCATGTCCAGGAACAGTAGGCGACGAACTTCGTAGAACTGGCAAGCGTCACCTCACACTCCAACCGCTCGAGCACGCTGCCAGCGGCTCCAGCCCAACTCCGCGCGACGGGGTCTTGCTTGCTCTCCACGCCAACCGACCGACTGGTCTGCTGGTCCTTCCGCGACTGCTGCTCCGTCGCGACTGCACTGCTGGTGCTTCTCCCACTCACTGACTACCCGACACACGACGACCCGGAAATACTATAGGTCGCTCCAGAGATGGTAAGATAGTGCGCTTATCGATATGCGCTGCTGCTGCCACTAATGGGCAATAAAGGCAGGAAGTTAGTGACGCCAGTAAATGGAATGAGCGAACGAGGCGGTAGTACCGTAACAGAAGATGACAAACAATTAATGGGATGAACACGAGCCGTGCACGGCTCATGGCCGAGCTGTCGTTTGCTCTCAGATGATGGATGTGAAAATGTTTCGGACATGATTATGGGCAAACGACTGGAGTGAAAAGACTCTGAACGCGGAATGGGGCATTGAGTTTAGGACATCGTTGATGAATTCAGTACTCCGAAATTAATAGTGCTGACAATACCAAATTTCAGACATTACCTTTCACCACGGAGTATTATTAATAAAACACATACCTAACCTAGAAGTTATAGATACAATCACGGAATATCCAAAAGTTAATGTCTACTAATGTTACATTGAGAGGGGTATAAATGGAAGCGATAAAGACAATGTCGTTCAGCATGTGCAGTAGTCACGTATTAACAAGATTTTACACTTAAATTGTCGCTAAGCTTGCGGGTGGCATGTGGATTATGGTACCAAACAGAGCAATAAATATAGAACTAGAAAGAAAGAAAAATATGTCATAAATAAAATAAGTAGTAAAAATTCACATTTTTCCGTGAGTGAATTATATTCGTTTAAAGCATGTACCAGGATGTGATGAAAAGAAATTCTTCCGAATTTATGATGTGAAAACTCTTAATGTTTATAAATAAAACAAACGTTATTAAAATTCTACACTACTGGCCATTAAAATTGCTACACCACGAAGAGGACGTGCTACGGACGTGAAATTTAACCGACAGGAAGAAGATGCTGTGATATGCAAATGGTTAGCTTTTCAGAGCATTCACACCAGGTTGGCGCCGGTGGCGACACCTACAACGTGCTGACATGAAGAAGGTTTCCAACCGATTTCTCATACACAAACAGCAGTTGACCGGCGTTACCCTGTGAAACGTTGTTGTGATGCCTCGTGTAAGGAGGGGAAATGCGTACCATCACGTTTCCCACTTTGATAAAGGTCGGATTGTAGCCTATCGCAATTGCGGTTTATCGTATCGCAACATTGCTGCTAGCGTTGGTCGAGATCCAATGGCAGTTAGCAGAATATGGAATCGCTGGGTTCAGAAGAGTAATACGGAACGCCGTGCTGGATCCCAACGGCCTTGTATCACTAGCAGCCGATATGACAGGCATCTTATCCACATGGCTGTAACGGATCGTGCAGCCACGTCTCCATCCCTGAGTCAACAGATGGGGACGTTTGCAAGACAACAACCATCTGCACGAACAGTTCGACGACGTCCGCAGCAGCATGGACTATCAGCTCGGTGACCATGGCTACGGTTACCCTTGACGCTGCATCACAGACAGGAGCGCCTGCGATGGTGTACTCAACGACGAACCTAGGTACACGAATGGCAAAACATCTTTTTTTTCGGATGAATCCAGATTGTGTTTACAGCATCATGATGGTCGCATCCGTGTTTGGTAATATAGCGGTGAATGCACATTGGAAGCGTGTATTCGTCATCCCCGTCCTGGCGTATCACCCGGCGTGATGGTATGGTGTGCCATTGGTTACATGTCTCGGTCACCTCTTGTCCTCATGGATGGGACTTTGAACAGTGGACGTTACATTTCAGATGTTTTACGACCCATGGCTCTACCCTTCAATCGATCCCTGCCAAACGATACATTTCAGCAGGATACTGCACGACCGCATGTTGCAGGTCCTGTACGGGCCTTTATGGATACAGAAAATGTTCGACTGCTACCCTGGCCAGCACATTCTCCATATCTCTCACCAACTGAATACGTCTGGTCAATGGTGGCCGAGCAACTGCCTCGTCACAAAACGCCAGTCACTACTCTTGATGAACTGTGGTATCGTGTTGAAGCTGCATGGGCAGCTGTACCTGTACACGTCATCCAAGCTCTGTTTGACTCAATGCCCAGGCGTATCAAGGCCGTTATTACGGCCAGAGGTGGTTGTTCTGGGTACTGATTTCTCAGGATCTATGCACCCAAATTGCTTGAAAATGTAATCTCATGTCAGTTCTAGTATAATGTATTTGTCCAATGAATACTTATTTATGATATGCATTTCTTCTAGGTGTAGCAATTTTACTGGCCAGTAGTGTACATCTCTATTCATAATGTCTACGTATTTGCATCCCTAGGCCTCTAGACGGCAACGAACTGAAGCGTTTAAAATTCTAGCAGTTCGTCCACACGTGGAGCACCCTCTCCTTTATTTATTTATTTATTTTATTTATTTATTTATTGTTCCCCGGGACCAAATTAGGGAGAAGTCTCCATGGTAATGGAACGAGTTAATACATGAAATTATAACACGATAGTAGAAACAGATAAATTGAAATACAAGAAACGTAGTCAGACGACAATTCGTAAGTTTAAATAAAGAAAATCAACAATCTAACACTGGAATTTGCTTAATTCTTCAGCTCTTCCAGGTGCTCCTCGACAGAATAGGAGGAGTGAGCCATGAGGGAACTCTTCAGTTTAGACTTAAAAGCGTTTGGGCAACTGCTAAGATATTTGAGTTCTTGTGGTAGCTTATTGAAAATGGATGCAGCAGAATAGTGCACTCCTTTCTGCACAAGAGTCAAGGAAGTGCATTCCCCATGCAGATTTGATTTCTGTCTAGTATTAACTGAGTGAAACCTGCTAACCCTTGGGAATAAGCTAATATTGCTAACAACAAACGACGTTAAAGAAAATTTATACTGTGAGGGCAAGACCATGTCAAATCACACACGAGCGTTGCGACATTTGCCACAATCCGACGTCTTGGATTCTCTGTCATCATTGTTATGCTGAAAAATTGTTAATAGCTCATTGTTATGAAAATGAAATTAGCTGACATATTTTTGCTGCTGTTCGTGAAGTAATTAAATATTCGAATTTATGGAAGTTCAGGGAGGCCCCCACACTACTGAGGATGTGGTTTTCTAAGAGAAGAAAAAATTTATTCAGCGATCGGCAGAAACAATTTATGTTATTGCGCTGTTGACGAAAGAAGCACTGAAAGCAATAGGACGTCAGCATATTCCCCAATGATTTAAGTCGTGCGATGTACATGAATACGTAAGAAAATTGTTTAGCTTGAGACGGTCCCTATTACATGTAAGCTTAGTAACCATGTAAATGACCGTCACGGCGCGAACGGTAAATAGCGTTTAATCGTTTACGAATTCATACATTGTTTTAAGATGTCTATGAAAACTTTGGGTTCTTGAAATGACGCCTTTCGTTTCGAAAATTCTTCCCCTATCAAATGACTCTTTTGTTCCCACTAATTAGAGGTACAGTTATGGTCAACTTGAGTTTAATCTGGTTCACACAATTTCGTCAAGACATAATACCTGAAACCTCCACCGTGTTTTCGTTCTTCAACTGAATACAGTGTACGGCGTTTTTAGATCGACGTACTTAGAAATTCTACTGCTGATCTATTACGCAAGAGGGCTACATTCAGTTTTAATTATCTTCTCAAAAAAATAAATCACTTAATAATATTTGTTCACTTTCAGGTACGTCAGCAGTTTCGCAATATTCGCGCGACAGCGCCGTAGTGCGCCATTCAGAGGAGCCAAAACAAAATTGTCGTCCCATCGATAAAGAGGATTTAATTCCATAACTTTATTTTTACGCAGTGATAAACGCAATAATCTCTCCATACTTCAGCTGATTGCAGAGTATGATGTATTAACTATGCTGTACATGAAATTTCTACATCTTGACTGTCATCCACTGCGTAAATGCTTAATAAGGAATAGTAATAAGCTAGGAAGCGTAGAAAATGTCATATTTTATTTAATTTTATTATGACGTTGTTTTATTAATTACATTAATAACGTTATCAAAAACATTATAATAGACTTACTGTCTTCGTGAAGCATTGGGACAGCTTTCTGTCATATCGTTCTATGAATGCTGTTCACAAATTTTAATATTACCTCATCTTACTCTGATATTCTAAGTTGTATTCTGCCTTGAAGATGTATTGATCTGTTGCTCATTAATTTTTTTATGTTTTGTGAGACATCCTCATGCCTTAATGGCAGTGACGGTGCTATAAAAGCATCCAACTTTGCAGAAAAAAATTGTATATACCGCCTCATCTACCCTTGGATCTCTATAGATGGAGAACGAGCTCATTCTCGTCATTGCATTACAGCGCCATTAGTTGTGTCTGGATGACTAACAATGCAGTGGGTTACATATTACTCGTAACTAATTGGACTCTGTAAAATTAATGTTCCTGCAGTGTTTGTTGTAAACTCGATGTTTCTTGAATCTCTGGTCTAACGCCATGAAAATAGAAAGAAGATTTTAATATTTTCTTAGCAATATGTAACGGCGTTAATTGCTTTTAAATAAAAGAGATACTTCTTACTCTTATAATAAAAGATCTTGGTCGGAAATTAGACACTCATCTGTTACTTTGTAATGGTTAATTATGCTCTCTGGAAGTGATTCGTTCTCTTTGTCTGCCGTACGGTTTTTGGGAAAGCACAGTAACGCGTATATAGTTACCTGCGCACAGTAACTAATGCGTACCATTTAAGAAGTTTGCAGGTATGAACTTTTGGACATCACGTAATGTTGGGTCACTTGGTATTGGACCAGTGTCTTGTCGATCTTCACTTTCCTACATACATACCTCTCTCGGATGGAGCCAATTCACTCACAGATGTCGACAGTCACAATGTTCATTGGTGTTCAGTTCAGACTACTGTGCTATAAATGTGAAGAATCAAGAACATATACGTTCTAAGACGAAAAAGGAAAAGAAAAAAAGAAGCACCGACCTATCACGAAGGAATTATACGAAAGGGACGGACCTCGGTAGGTGTGACGTACGTGTAAGATAAACAAATATTTACAATTTCAGAAAAGTTCGATGATTTATTGAAAACATAGGTCTTCGCAAACTGAGCAAGTCAAAAACGCACTGGTCCAACTCTGGCCCTTATGCAAGCAGTTGTCATTGATTTCTAGAGTTGTTGGATGTCTTCCAGAGAGATATGGTGCCAAATTAAGGCCAACTGGCACGTTAGATCGTCAAAATTCCGGAGCTGGTTGGAGCGCCCTGAACATAATGCTCCAAACGTCACTTGGGATAGGAATCTCATTGACTGGAGAATAATTATGTTTAGTGATGACTCCCTCTTCGAACTGAGCCCGATGACCGGCGAATGTGGATCTGGAGACGCCCTAGTCAGCGGCGGGATTTCAACCTGACGGTCACCGGCCATGCAGGCACGACAACTGGTAATTACGATCTAGCAGGACGCGTTCGGTTGTCATCCGTGGCCCCCTTACCGCACAGCGGCTCATCGACGTTATCTACGCCCAGTTTTACTGACCTTCATAGCGAGCCTTCCTGAGTTTCCGACTCAGAAAGACAACCCCCACGCGCACACGGTGAGAGTTTCTAGTGCTTGTCTTCGTGCTTGCCGAAGCCTACCTCGGCCAGCGAGGTCGCTGGATCTCTCCCCAATTGAGAAAATTGGAGCGCTATGGGCAGGGCCCTCCGACCAGCTCTGGAGAAGGATATCCCCAACTCCGTCAGTGCCAGGCTGAATAACCGCTTGCATAAGGACCAGCGATGGACGAACCGGTTACTGACTTGCCCAGTTTGTTAAGATCTTTCTGTTGAATAAATCATTGTATGTTCTGGTACTGTAATAATCTGTATTGCAACCATTTGTTTGTCGGTGTATGTGCGTCACAGCTACCGAATTCCGTCCCATTGGATAATTCTTTCGAGGTGCAACGGTATTGTTTTTTTTTTCTTTTCCCGCTATTTCTTGTCTTAAGATGTATGTTTGTTGGTTCTTGAAATTTCTACAATGGCATTCTCAACTGATGACAAATGAGGATTGTGATTAAACTGGCTCCATTCGAGTGAAGTGCTTACGCAAGAAAGTGAAGATCGATAACATAATGAATAGTCCAACTTAATGCGACACATGTCCAACAGTTCAGACTTGCAAAGTTTTTAAACGAAGGTGTGTAGTTAGTGTTATCGTATTGCTTTCCACGGGTTACTCTTCTTTCCAAAGTACCTTCGCAGCTACGTAGATAATCGATATGTTTATTACAAGGTACAGGCAACATTTTATGGGCATCGCCCAAAGTTTGTACCACCGAAATGCGGTAAGACCTGCTGAAGATGGACGATTGGTACAGCTGATTATGAACGTAAGTAAATGTGGTCTACTGCACATTAATAACGGGGAAATCTATTCCTGTTTGCTTACACTAGCGGTGAAGAATCACAGGAAACTAAAACAACTGTTGAATACGTAGGACGAGCCGTTCAGGTCAAGTAATACTAAATGCAGAAAAATTGTTAGTAAGTTACAGGGATATAGTTCATCTACGAAAAAAGTGACTTTCAGAACACTTTTCGACGGGTTCTTGAGTAATGTTCATCAGCATGGGACACTTACCGGTTTGAGTTTATGTTACGAAACATCCACGACAAGATAATCAAAAATTAGTTTTATTATGGTGGTTTATTGACAGTCGTTATTCCCACGCGCCATTCGTCGATGAAAAAGGGAAGGGGGAAACGTTAGTGGAAGTAGAGACAACCTACGCCACACACTGTCATGTGGTGTTGGGGACACATATACAGCAGCACTCCAGTGACAAGTATACTACGCTATAAGTCTGGCGTCGTAGCTTTGGCGTCTTTCATTTGCTCATACACAAATCTTTAGAAATTTGCTTTTATACGCTATATAGACATACTTTGCGTGTGGAATGGCTCTGAGCAGTATGGGACTTAACATCTATGGTCATCAGTCCCCTAGAACTTAGAACTACTTAAACCTAACTAACCTAAGGACAGCACACAACACCCAGTCATCACGAGGCAGAGAAAATCCCTGACCCCACCGGGAATCGAACCCGGGAACCCGGGCGAGGAAAGCGAGAACGCTACCGCACGACCACGAGATGCGGGCACATACCTTGCGTGTAACACAGAGAGAAGTATATTAACTGTATTATCCTTAGAGCTGGCCTTGTAAACAGCAATAGCTCGTGTGCCCAACTGACAGCTGGAGCTTCTTGCTCTCACTGTCTGAAAGCATAATCTGAAAGCATAACTGTGGGAACAGGAAGGACGAAACTGATGACTGACGCGACGCAACATCACATTGAACATCAATCAGAACACACAGACTCCATCCATGGCAACGCCAGTTAGGAAAAATGGGATGTTTACGGAATTATATCTTGATACTAAAGCACTCGAAATGGATCGAGGAGAGCGCTTTACTTCTAATATCGTGCCACAAATGAAAGAACTGTATAGATTTTATATGGGGATAAGCGTTTTTCCACCCGAGTCTCGAAATGCTAGACGTATTAACGGAAGATGCTGTCTGTTCAAGAAACCATATGTTCGAGTGTCCGACCACTGCTGATGGCAGAACAAAAGAAAATGACGCATCTGAAAATCTGCCGTCTTTTGAGGCCGCTACTTTTCGAAGTAAATTGTTCTGGGTTGTTAGGCCACTTCATGTTCCTTTTGGGTTCCTTCCTACGGGATCGACGTTTCTAACTCTATGCTGGGAAATTCTGATGTTCCTGTTTAGTTGGACAATGTCAGAGTCCAGTTTCGTGTTCACTCATAAACGGGAGTTTATCCCCACTTGTCTGAAGAAGTGGGCCATCGTCACTGGAAAATTAAAGGAAGAGGGAGACAAACAGTGGGGATTGTTTATTACAATACTATTGTTGTGCTGCGTAGGTTGCTTCCTGATAATTTTTTGCACTCTGCACGCAATAATATTTTGACAAAGTCCAGTTTTCCTGCTATGTCTCTTTTGTTATCTATCCAATATCAATGATCCACCAACAGTAGCTAGAAAAAATTCACCCCATAACTCCCTTTTGTAGCTGAACGAGACACTAGCCTTTGACAGTCTTCAGCTAACACCAGGACGTTCTGAAGACGACCAGAGCAGAGGGATCCAAACGTTGATTGTGTAAGATGAAACTGAAGTGGAACATGACACGGGCTAAGAACTTAGAAGCAAAGTCCCTTGTATCTGCTAAACTTCGCGTGACATGTAAAAGCAATAAATAATGATATCTGTGTATGTGTAATAGCTACAGCCTTAGCGGATGTTCTCTGTCGTGACCTCCTTAGCAGCATCGCGTTTCGCTTCCTGTTTGTCGGCGCTGGACGTGAGCGGGGGGGATTTATTATTGAGATGGCTGACACAGTGGGCCAGTCACCGGATGCTGCGAATACCGCCCCAGGGAAATCTAGGCGGCGCGCGCGATCGCCTCGAGCACATCTCACGCTAACAGGTGGCCTGTCTCCCCATCGTGCCTCCGCTGCCCGTTGCCGAGAGGCATTATGCAACTGTTCGGGCCTCTGCTTGCGTTCTCTCTTCTGCAGCCGTTATTGACGGCTTGACTGGTGGCCAGCGTTTTCACCAGTAAGTCCTACGTAGAATATCTCCATCAAGAGTTTATTTAAGGGGGAAGTAACGGAGGCGAGAGTAAGTAATCTCCCTCATAGAGGGAAACACATTTTTCTGAAATAGTATTCCCCGTTACAGGAATTCACTTTGCCCAGCTACGTCTCTAGCGATTGAAATTGTAACACCGTGGAGGTGGCATGTACCTCTACCTCACCTGGGCAAGAGCTGTGCTACTTTCTTGAATACGCAACCGCGCAAGATAAGTACGAGTAACGCTACATGAACTCCTCTATGTAACGAAAGATTATCCAACGTATTACTGATTCTGCGCGTTTGAAGGTTAGTAGTTTGTGGTGCCTCGTTGAAGAAAAATGTCTGCCGGAAGTCGTAGGAATTTGACAGCGGCAGGATACAGACCTGTTGAGACTAAGGTCCATCGTTCTGCGATTTCGCTACTCCCTTTGGTCGGTATGTCATGGCTGCCAATCGAATCTGGAATCCGTTGGTCTGAAGAGCAATATTAAGTACCATGTAAGAACTTAATTGCTCCACACATCTAGCGCACGAGAGGACGAACGTTAACTGTCGCTCGGCCGTGCAGGATCATACAGTCCAGTCACGTCACCTAGAGTCAGGATATAGCATTGTTGGCAGGAAGGTAAGTACAGCGACCGTTGTTGCGGCTACCCTTAATGTGGAGACGCAGACAGGGGCGCCGAAATTGGTGCACAAAAAGACGTCACCGAACACAATAGTAATACCACGTAGTCCTTTCAGACAGCTCCATGATGGACGTGTCTGGGTGTGGAACTCTGAGGTGAAGTGAGTGCCACATTGCATTCGTCGTCGTCATATGAATACGGCACATCGTACGATGCCATTGCGTGTCATTGGCTACAAGACACGACCACCTGTAGTTAGCAGGTATGCTAATCTGGACCGCAGGCGTTTCATTTCCGACGTGTTAAGAGCATCTAATACTTACTGTATTTCATGTACTTTCCTCCCTCTTGTCAGTGTTTTCCGTGTATTCTTCAGAAAACCACCTCATTCCTTATCAAGCCATCTAATTTTCAAGTCGTTTCACAGTTCATTTCATACATTTCGAATCTCTTCTTTTCCGGATCTCCCGAAGATCTTGTCTTCTGTCATACAGTTCTGTGCTTCCATCTCCTCCTCGCTTCGTCCATGATATGTACTGTGCTTTGAAGGTACCACAATTCCTTAACTTCGTTTACTTCTAGGTCTCCTAATTTGATGATCAGTTTATCACTAATCTCATTTCTGCTACTGTTCATTACCTTTATGTTTCATTGCTTTTCCCTCAGTCCATATTCTTTATTCATTAGACTATATATTTCATTCAACTCAGCCTGTAATCCTTCTTCAGTTTCAATGAGGAGAGGAATGTCACCAGCACATCTTACCATTGATATCATTTGACCCTAACCCTTAAACCCTTTTGTCGACCTTCCTTTTGTTTCTGTCACTGCTTCTTCGATGCATAGATCGAACATTAGAGACGAAAGACAACATCACTCTCTTACACGTTTTTAGTCCGTTCATTTCATTCTTCGTTGTAGATTCTTATTTTCCTATTTGGTCCTTGTACGAACTGCAGTATCCGTCTTTCCTTATAACTTACTGCTATTTTTCCCAGAATTTCGCACATTTAGCCCAGTTTTAATTTTCGAACGCTTTTTGGTGGTCTGCAATTGCAATGAAGGTGTCATTATTTCCTTAAGTCTTGCTTACACTATCCCTACAACAGCACTAACTCCCGCGTTCCCTTACCTACCTGAAATCGAAACCGATCATTGAACAAATCCGCAAATTTCTTTAGCTTTCGTCTGTATAGTATTGTTGTCAGCAACTAGGAAGCAAGAGCCCTTCAGGTCACAGAACTACAGTTCTTGAACTTATCTTTCCATGCTATCTTCGGGATTCTGTGTGACATTTTCCCGAACGTAACATGGTAAGTCTCCAGATTCATGAAGCCAGCTTGAATTATCATTTGACTGCCAATTCTTCCTACAACTTTACAAATTCCGAAGAAATGTTACCTATCCCTTCTGCTTTCTATGAATGCAAGTCATTTAAAGCTCCATTACATTCTGACTCCGGAACCTTTTCCTCCACACAGAGTCCCATTTCTTCCTCTGAAAAATCCTCCACTCGTAGAGTCCTTCAATGTACTCTATCCAGCTATCCTCTTTCTCTGCGTTTAACAGACGAGTTTCCTCAGCAATCTTAACTTTACCACCTTGCCTTTTAATATCACCGAAGATTATTTTGATTTTCGTGTATGCTGAGCAATCTCTCAAGTTACCATTTCTTTTTAGATTTCTTGACATTCTTCCTGCAGCAACTGGCTTTGTTTCTTTGCACTTTCACTTATTCCATTCCATTACATATTTCCTGAATTTACCAGAATATTTTTGAATTTACTTCTCTTGTCGATCAGCTGAAGCATTTGTTCTGATACCCAAGGGTTCTTTGCAGTTACTGTCCTATACTTTTTAAACATTAGATTGTCTGACCGGCATCTAATATTGCCATTTTCAGAGATATCCATTTGCCTTCAGGTGAACTCCCTATCGCGGTATTTATCATTGCAGGCTCCATAGCATTAGAGAACTTTAATTGTTTCTCTTCATTCCTCAATACTTCAGTATCCCACTTCTTTGCACATTTATTTCCCCGCAAGAACCACTTAACCTTTAGCTTGCTCTATATCATTACCAAATCGTGATTGGACTCCATATCTGTTCTTCGGTACACTTCACAATCCAATATCTGATTTTAAAATCTCTGTCTGACCTTTAATCCAGTTGGAATCTTCCCTTATTGCCATGCCTTTTCCACGTGCACACTCTCCTCTTGTGACTTTTGAACTTTGTACACGCTGTTCATAGCCAAAATTTATTACACAACAGCAGCCTTTCTCCTTTGTCATTCGTACTACCAAGCCCGTATTCTCCCGTAACTCTTTCTTTCATTATTTTCCCTACTGCTGTGTTCAATTCTCCATAACTCTTAGATTCCTTCCCCCTCTACGTACTGAATTACCCGTTCAGTATCTTCATTTACTTTTCCCACCTCTTCATCTTCTGCTTGTGGGGTCGCCATCGTATATCTGAGTTACAGTTGTTGGTGCTGATTTGTTCTAGATTCTGACGAAAACAACTCCATCACAGGACTGTTCTCCGTAACCCACTCTAGGCAGTACTTTCCTATTCATAGCGTATCCTAATCCAGTTCTATCGTATTTTGCTGTTGTTGATATTACCCTATATTCTCTGACCAGAAATACACTCCTGGAAATGAAAAAAAGAACACATTGACACCGGTGTGTCAGACCCACCATACTTGCTCCGGACACAGCGAGAGGGCTGTACAAGCAAAGATCACACGCACGGCACAGCGGACACACCAGGAACCGCGGTGTTGGCCGTCGAATGGCGCTAGCTGCGCAGCATTTGTGCACCGCCGCCGTCAGTGTCAGCCAGTTTACCGTGGCAGACGGAGCTCCATCGCAGTCTTTAACACTGGTAGCATGCCGCGACAGCGTGGACGTGAACCGTATGTGCAGTTGACGGACTTTGAGCGAGGGCGTATAGTGGGCATGCGGGAGGCCGGGTGGGCGTACCGCCGAATTGCTCAACACGTGGAACGTGAGGTCTCCACAGTACATCGATGTTGTCGCCAGTGGTCGGCGGAAGGTGCACGTGCCCGTCGACCTGGGACCGGACCGCAGCGACGCACGAATGCACGTCAAGACCGTAGGATCCTACGCAGTGCCGTAGGGGACCGCACCGCCACTTCCCAGCAAATTAGGGGCACTGTTGCTCCTGGGGTATCGGCGAGGACCATTCGCAACCGTCTCCATGAAGCTGGGCTACGGTCCCGCACACCGTTAGGCCGTCTTCCGCTCACGCCCCAACATCGTGCAGCCCGCCTCCAGTGGTGTCGCGACAGGCGTGAATGGAGAGACGAATGGAGACGTGTCGTCTTCAGCGATGAGAGTCGCTTCTGCCTTGGTGCCAATGATGGTCGTATGCGTGTTTGGCGCCGTGCAGGTGAGCGCCACAATCAGGACTGCATACGACCGAGGCACACAGGGCCAACACACGGCATCATGGTGTGGGGAGCGATCTCCTACACTGGCCGTACACCACTGGTGATCGTCGAGGGGACACTGAATAGTGCACGGTACATCCAAACCGTCATCGAACCCATCGTTCTACCATTCCTAGACCGGCAAGGGAACTTGCTGTTCCAACAGGACAATGCACGTCCGCATGTATCCCGTGCCACCCAACGTGCTCTAGAAGGTGTAAGTCAACTACCCTGGCCAGCAAGATCTCCGGATCTGTCCCCCATTGAGCATGTTTGGGACTGGATGAAGCGTCGTCTCACGCGGTCTGCACGTCCAGCACGAACGCTGGTCCAACTGAGGCGCCAGGTGGAAAAGGCATGGCAAGCCGTTCCACAGGACTACATCCAGCATCTCTACGATCGTCTCCATGGGAGAATAGCAGCCTGCATTGCTGCGAAAGGTGGATATACACTGTACTGTTGCCGACATTGTGCATGCTCTGTTGCCTGTGTCTATGTGCCTGTGGTTCTGTCAGTGTGATCATGTGATGTATCTGACCCCAGGAACGTGTCAATAAAGTTTCCCCTTCCTGGGACAATGAATTCACGGTGTTCTTATTTCAATTTCCAGGAGTGTATTTTGTTTCCATTTGACTTGATTTATTCCCGTTATAACTAGCCTGACCCTTCGCACTTTCCTTCTCGGATCTTCTAACTTCCCTATAACATTGAAACTTCAGACATTGCACCCTCCGACTCTTAAGATCTTACCCTTTCTTCGATTATTCGGACTTTTTCTAAAGGTTATCTCCATTTTGGCAGTCCCCTCCTGGAGGAAGGCTTTAGCGGATTCGTCAGGGGTCTGTGGCCGATGTGGAAATCATCATGAGACCGTCCCAGGTATAACCTGCACGACTTACAAATGCAGTTGTTTCCAGTGCCTTCACTATCCTCATGCCGGTGTGCATTACTGATTCTTCCGCGTTCCAGCGGCTGTTTCCGACATCATGGTCAAGAGGCTGCCCTGAAACTCCATGCGCTCCCGTGTCCCTTTTTACGAAACTGTCCATTTTTACAAAATTGTTTGTAGAACAAGGGTGACTCCTTACACAGGAAGTCTTCGGTCACCATTGCTAAATATTTATCTTCGAAATTTGACAGTGACTGGGTGCGAATCCTGGACCCCAGGCGTTTTGGTTAGAGGTGAAAGACGCTACCCCTAGACCAAAACCCCATAGACATGTTTGTTGCTTCACTTTATGTCACATGAACAATTTATGAACTCTGCACCAATGGCAAAATCCCAGACTATAAATGAATTCATAAATTAATCACCAGTCAGAAACAGAGTCTAAGAAAGATCAACTACGAAAATATTTGCTCATTACGTTCGTCATGTAAAATGAGTCTTTGAAGAAAATATTTGTGTAATGTATTCGTCATTTCAAATACGTATATACAATATTAACGTCATCGATCGACTCATTATGTGTTGCTGATTTCATGCTATGATTAAAGTAGGAGTTCACAGGAAGCTACATGAATAAAGACTACATTCATAACAAAATTGTGAGTGTAATAGCTTCTTACAGGAAACCATTACTTCAAGCAGCTGATGCTGATGGTATGCACACACCGCTAGGTACTGACTGATTTCCGAGGTAGAACATCAAATTTCAAAAGAAGTTAACAAAATGAACGGTCCCGAAACAGAACTGAGACAGACTTATAAGTGAATAGTGCTTCTCCTATGGTATGGACTACACCACGTATTCTAGCTTGACATCGAACGACACGATTTAATCTGCACTTACCAAAGTACGTAAATCTGTGATGATTTCCACATTCGTGGGTATTAAACTTCATTTCAAGGCATCACGGTATGTAAACATGTATTGATTTCTGCATTCCTGAGTACTTTCGATATCTGCCATATACACTACGCTGTAGCTTACTGACAGGACAGCTGCCTGTCAAAGATGTGCATAGGTAAATCCTCGACAGGTCGTTGCCTAATCTGACATCGTAGCTTTGACAAGTGGATGCGATTTACGTAAAAGGAAAAAATAAAATTGATCGGTGGCTCCATCTTTACCAGAAACTGGCAATGGTTCACGAAATTCCGTTACTGTAAACCCTCCTCCCCCCACTCCCCCCCACCCCCGGTAAAGTATTAATTTCAAATGTAGAAACAGGAAAGTACTAACATCGAATTTTTGCTGAGTGATGTGAGGAGGGCGATGAGCGGGTAAAAATTCTTTAATTAATATTTGTGGAAAAGCTCGGTATCATATTATCGTCGTCTATGAACCTCCGAATCGCCACCAGACTGGAGACTAAAGTCTACTTGGTGGAAGTGCGGAGCGATGTGCCAGACAGCACGATAAACACAACACGTTATCGTCGCGTTGAAAAACAAGAAAAATTTCATCTCTGTCTTTTATCATTCGTTTTGTATCTTTTCTGGTCTGACTTACACATATGTGAGCCAGCATTTGTAGTTCATTATTTTTCTTATACAGTGAGTCCATATTACAAAGCACAGTGCCATTATTTTTGTTTAGAGAATATATGATTTTATTTGTTCTCAGTGTTACGTCGTTTTCTTTCACAAACGGAAGTTAAGTGAAATTATTTTGTTTCCAATAAATTGCAGTGTATGCAGTTTCTTTTTATAACCAACTGCTGTATAGAATTACGACGGTTGGTTTCTCATAGTTTTAACACGTATTATTATTTCGTGTACAGTAACGCTTCAAGTGGCGGGGCCGTTAGGCATATTTATTATGGTGGTGAACGAACATTTCCAGCTTACGTTCGAGCCGAGACTGACTTTAATAATTCATTTAAGTGAACAGTGGCTCACAGGTTATAAAACTTGTTGAAACTTATTAGAAAAGGGATCCACCACAAGCAGTAAGTGCTGATAGAAAAGACTGATTCTCAGGTGTGAGGTGTCACTTCTTGAAGAGTCTCTTTACTGCTTCTCGACCTTCACGGATATTCTATTGAGTACCTTATTTTGGACTCGAACACTATTTTTTGTTGTTCTCTCTATAATATGCTTATTATATACATTTCAAGCAGTGATGCTTCAACATTTCGGTGATTTTCACCAATAATGTAAGTATTAATAACTGGATACAAATGTTGACAGCAAATTTTTATATTTACATAATAGGCATCGACTGACGCTTCTCTACACAACATCATCAAACAAAGGCGAAGTTTACGTCCACTTACGTAAAACACTTCTGTACCGTGGGACACCTGTAGAATGTGAATTGTTTGTATCTTCCTCACATAAGAAAGGTGGAGGTCGTAAAGACCAAATCATGAATGGATGCCAGAAAAGAGAACAAAACTATCCAGGCATAAATAATTCTTGTAACTTAGGTACGGGAGAACAGCGCAAACTGCTTTTGTGAATCCATGAAGAGGTCACATGTACTGCGAAATCGCTAATTTCACGCCCATTGATTGCGAATTGAAGGTAAAAGGCGATGCAGTCATGGATCCTTTATAAGCAAACAGCCTCAACGACATGTCCTGAGGCCATCAAGCGCCAAGCTAGGTAGAGTTCAAAAGTTCGGCAGAGTTCGAAGTTCCAGCGAACGACAGCAGCCTCGGGCGTACTGGCCAACAGCAAATGCTACGTTAGTGATTAGTCAGTCATTTAACATCGTGCACTAAGAACGAACTGCATAGGCTTGCCTGGACGTATCTCTGTACTAGGCTTATTGATTTCCACTGTACATTTGTCTGTACGTAGGTCTGTGTGTTACTTACACTGCGACGAGTACGCGAACCTAGTAGTGCAATTGAAGCAATAGAGTCTGGCGCCTCCATATGGTTCGTTGTCTGTACTACCGTACATTATTGTGTATACCCGAAGCTTCATAAATTTTAGAGGCCATGTTGGCCTTTGGTTCTCGTAATCGATTGGAGAATCTAGTAAGTCTCATCTAGTGTTTCTTGCTAACACATGAAGAATCAGTAAAAAGCAGACCAGTAAGCCAATCCATGGTCTCATTTCCCCTATTATCGCCATATCTACCACCTTAGCCTAATATCCGAGTCATCATGTACCACCTCCAACCAAAGAGACCCGAAAAATCTCAGCTTGACCTCTTCGCTGGTTCACTCCCTTACGCAGCCGCTTGCGTACCAAGAAACGGATGACCACAATATTCTGCTTCACCTCTGATTCGAGAGTAAGCTTTTGATGTAAGAATGGCGCCGTCCAGGTCGGGCTATGACGTTTCTGTAAATCAGTTCATACAGGGTGACAATTACTGAACTACATAAGATAAAGTCGTCATAACTTCTAAATGGTTTTTGTTAGGATGTGTCAATTGCACGGTTGGCCCGGGGGGAGGGGGGGGGGGGTATGAGATTGTGTGGTTTGTGTAGCGACGAAGCCCACGTTCATTTGGATGGGTTTGTGAATGAGCAAAATTGACGCATTTGGGGGACTGAGAGTCCACATTTCGCGATCGAAAAGTCTCTTCACCCTTAACGGGTGACAATCAGGTGTGCAATGTCCAGTCACAGAATAATCGGTGCGATATTCCTTGATGGCACAGTGAGTACCGAACGGTACGTAAAGGTTCTGGAAGATGATTTCATCCCTATTATCGAAAGTGACAATGATTTCGACATCATGTGTCTCCTACAAGATCGAGATCGATCACATCGAAGCAGGACAGTGATGTCCTGGAGGAGCATTTTGGGGACCGTATTCTGACTCAGGCGTACCCAGAGGTAACTGCCATGGGCCTCGATTGGCCGCCATATTCTCAAGATCTAAACACGAATACACTAAGCAGATTCAGAAGGATGTAGGTTGCAGTAGGTACTGGGAGATGAAAAAGCTTGCACAGGATAGAGTAGCATGGAGAGCTGCATCAAACCAGTCTCAGGACTGAAGACCACAACAACAACAACAACAACAAAACACATTCCTTTCTTTTTTGTCGGGCTGTGTTAAAGACACGGTGTACAGCAATAACCCGAAAACCACTGCTGAGCTGGAAACAGCCTCTCAAGAGGTCAGCCACAGGATCGATGTTCCGACACTTAAGCGGATCATGCAGAATTTCGCTCTTCGCCTGCGCCGCATAATGACCAATGATCGCAACCATGTCGAACATGTCATAACCTAGAACCGAATATCTGTAATGACGTTTAAATGTTGAACGAAGTGTGTGAACGCCGTAGTTTGTAACTAATTTAGGTTTCCTTCCATGTATTTCAATAATTGTCACCCTGTAGATTCACTCTGAGATATTTTCCACGTCATAACAATAATGATAATTTGAACAGAGTGTCAAATTGTAGCCGGAAATTACTTCAGCAGTTACTAGCATAAATTTCTGAGTCCACTAGAACAGCGAGAACTTCTGGATAAAAGGAAAATGTTAAAGGCATACATCACAATTTGACAACATTCAACGAGCTGCGACTTGGCACTGAAAGAATAATTGTGAGGACCTTGCTACTTTTTTAAAGCAGCTGATCTCAGAGCAGTTCACCTTTCTCCTGCTTGATGTCTCTATTCCATAGTGTGGTAGGAATTTGTCTTTGACCCACGTTCCCTGTTATTCTTTTAAAGCTAACAATAGATCTGTGCTCTCACCATTCTACTTCAAGGCGCATATAACAGACTACTTATCCTGACTGAAGCTTCCCCATAAGCTGTTGATTTCTGATGCGACAATAGATAGCAAATTTATCTAAGTGTGTTCGCAAATAACAAATTTTAGTACTAGCGTTCTCAGAAGAGATGGGAGTTAGTCTAATCACATACACTTGAAAGTAGTGTTTAGAAAAACGCAAATCAGCGCAGAGTTACCAAACTACGTACAAGAAAAAAATAGAACTGCCCAGCAGCAGTAAGACGGTAGATATATAGGGGGTGGACAAAAATACTGAAACGACACCAGAAATACGTGCTTCAATGTACAAAGTAATCATAATTAAAATTTAGAACCGCTGTAGAAATATCACCACTGGTCAGAATGACGTCTAATCGCAACCGAATAGTATCGAAGAAGGTGGAAAACGTATGGCAGAAGAAAAATAAATAAATACAAAACTTAGCAGTAGATGGCGCTGTAAGCATCATAATTTAATGGTAGTCGGCTACAAATGACACATCAATCATACAACATTGCCTAAAGTGTACGTTTGCCGTTAACCAAACTGTACTACCCAGTGTATACAGGTGTGACACTGTTAGTTACGTAATCCCAACCACCATGGAAAGTTCATATCACATCGGAAGGAAAAAGTCGGTTTTTAATTGTCCTGAGGCCAAAAACTGCATAAAAGCCATCACTCACATCGGTTTTTAATTGTCTTGAGCCCAAAAACCGCAAAAAAAGTATCATTCAAACTGAAATCGGATTATTAGTTTCCATGTGACTGTCCACCGTTTCCTGCAACAAGTAGAAATCGGGAAACAGCATCTTCCACAACTGATAGAACTTCCGGAGTCACGTTCAGAATGTGCTGCGCAATTCGTGCCTTCAATGCAACTAAGTTTGCAATCGGAACACTGAATACATCTTTCAGATAGCCCCACAGCCAGAAGTCACACGGATGAAGATCAGGTCATCGGGATGGCCAGGCTGTAGGGAAATGGTGGTTAATAATTCTAGCATTTCCGAAATGGCTCTTCAGCAGGTGCTTAACTGGATTTTCAACGTGCGGAGGTGCGCCATCTCGCATAAAATTGACCCCATCCACACAATCACGCTGTTGGAGTGCTGGAATGACGTGATTGCGCAAAAGACACTCATTGCGCTTACCAGTGATGGTACAGGTAACAAGACCGGAAGCACCTGCCTCTTCGAAAAAATGTGGTCCTATGATAAATGATGCCGTAAACCCGCACCGGCCGGCCACTGTGGCCGAACGGTTCTAGGCGCTTCAATCCGGAACTGCGCTGCTGCTACGGTCGCAGGTATTGCAATTGTTAGTTTCTTAGTATAAGAACATTGTGTATGCTTAAAGTTTACTGGTTTACTGTAGAAATTTTGTAGTGAAGCTCATGAATTTGTCTTATAATTGAAACAAGTGTCAAGGAATGTAATTGTAAACAGGAAAATTATTAAGAAATATTTTTCCCACTTATTAAGTTATGAGAATTTCATGAGAGGGTGTACTGTTGTTAATGAAGCATAGTTATACTTGGGTCTCTGTTCTCATTTATCAGTCGTTAACTTCAGTTGCTCGGTTTTCATTCTTTACCCCCCATCCTTTCAAACATGGACCTTGCCGCTCGTGGGGAGGCTAGCGCGTCTCAGCGATAAAGATAGCCGTACCGTAGGTGCCACCACAACATCTGTTGAGAGGCCAGACCAACGTGTCGTTCCTGAAGAGGGGCAGCAGCCTTTTCAGTAGTTGCAGGAGCAACAGTCTGGATGATTGACTGATCTGGCCTTGTAACACTAACCAAAACGGCCTTGCTGTGCTGTTACTGCGAGTGGCTGAAAGCAAAGGGAAACTACAGCCGTAATTTTTCCAGAGCGCATGTAGCTCTACTGTATAGTTAAATGATGACAGCGTCCTCTTGGGTATAATATTCCGGAGGTAAAATAGTCCCCCATTCGGATCTCCGGCCGGGAACTACTCAGGAGTACGTCGTTATCAGGATAATGAAATCTGGTGTTCTACATATATATAGTTCTACATATATAAAGTTAGATGTAGTGGGAATTAGTGAAGTTCGGTGGCAAGAGGAACAAGACGTCTGGTCAGGAAATACAGGGTCATAAACACAAAATCAAATAGAGGTACTGCAGAAGTGGGTTTAATAATGAACAAAAAAATAGGAGCGTGGGTAAGCTACTACAAACCGCATAGTGAACGCATTATGGTAGCAAAGATAGACACGAAGCCCACGCCTACCACAGGAGCACGTTTATATGCCAATCAGCTCCGCAGATGACGAAGAGATTGATGAAATGTATGGCAAGATAAAAGAAATTATTCAGATAGTGAAGCGAGACGAAAATTTAATAGTCATTGGTGACAGGAATTCGATAGTAGGAAAAGGAAGACAAGGAAAAGTAGTAGGTGAATATGGAATGGGGGTAAAGAATGAAAGAGAAAGCGGCCTGGTAGAATTTTGCACAGAGCATAACTTAATCATAGCTGACACTTGGTCCAAGAATCATGGAAGAGGCCTAGAGACACTGGAAGGTTTCAGATACATTATATAATGGTAATACAGAGATTTAGGAACCAGGTTTTAAATTGTAAGATACTTCCAGGGGCAGATGTGAACTCGGCAGAAGTTAACTCTGACCTCAATCTGTTGGTTATGAACTGTAGATTAAAAATGAAGAAACTGCAAAAAGGTGGGAATTTAAGGATATGGGACCTGTACAAACTGAAAGAACCTGAGGTTGTAGAGAGTTTCAGAGTGAGCATTAGGGAACGATTGACAAGAACGAAGAAAAAAATGCAGTAGAAGAAGAATGAGAGATGAAATAGTGAAGTCAGCAGAGGATCAAGTAGATAAAAAGACGAGGGCTAGTAGAAATCCTTGGGTAACAGAAGAAATATTGAATTTAATTGATGGAAGGAGAAAATATAAAACCACAGTAAATGGGACAGGCAAAAAGGATTACAAACGTCTCAAAAATGAATTCAACAGGAAGTGCAAAATGCCTAAGCATGGATGGTTAGAGGACAAACGTTAGGATGCAGAGGCATATATCACTAGGGGTAGAACAGATGCTGGCTACAAGAAAATTGAAGAGACGTTTGGAGGAAAGAGAACCTCTTGTATGAATATCAAGAGCTCAGATGGGAATCCAGTTCTAAGCAAAGAAGGGAAGGTGGAAGGAGTATATAGAGGGTCTACACAAGAGCGATGTACTTAAGGAGAAGATCAGGGAAATGTAAGAGGATTTAGGTGAAGATGAAATGGGAGATATGATACTGGTTGAAGAGTTTGACAGAACACTGAAAGACCTAAGTCGAAACGAGGCCCCAGGAGTAGACAACATTCCATTAGAACTGCTGATAGCCTTGGGAGAGCCAGCCCTGACAAGACTCTACCATCAGGTGTGCAATATGTATCAGACAGGTGAAATACCTTGAGACTTTAAGAAGAATATAATAATTCCAATCCCAAAGAAAGCAGGTGTTGACAGATGTAAAAATTACTGAACCATCCGTTTAATGTCACAGCTGCAAAATACTAACACGAATTCTTTACAGGCGAATGGAAATAATGGTAGAAGACGACCTCGGAGGTGATCAGTTTCGATTCAACAAAAATGTTGGAACACGTGAGGCAGTACTGACCTTACGACTTATCTTAGAAGACAGATTAAGGAAAAGTAAACCTACGTTTCTATCATTTGTAGACTTAGAGAAAGTTTTTAACAATGTTGACTGGAAGACTCTATTTGAAATTCTGAAGTTGACAGGGGTCAAACAGAGTCTTCTGCAGAAACTAGATGGTAGTTATAAGAGTCGATGGCCATGAAAGGGAAGCAGTGGTAGGGAAGAGAGTGAGACATGGTTGTAGCCTATTTCCGAATGTTGTTCAATCTGTATATTGAGCAGGCAGTAACGGAAACAAAAGAAAAATTCGGAGTGGGTATTAAAATCCATAGAGAAGAAATAAAACCTTCGAGGTTTGCCGAAGACATCGTAATTCTCTCAGAGACAGCAAAGGACCTGGAAGAGCAGTTGAATGGAATGGACAGTGCCTCGAAAGGAGGATATGAGATGAACATTTACAAAAGCAAAACGAGGATAATGGAATGTAGTCGAATTAAATCGGATGATGCTGAGGGAATCAGATTAGGAAATGAGACATTTATAGTATTAGATGAGTTTTGCTACTAGGGGAGCAAAATAACTGATGATGGTCAAAGTAGAGAGGATATAAAATGTAGACTGGCAATGGCAAAGGAAAGCGTTTCTGAAGAAAAGAAATTTGTTTACATCGAGTATAGATTTAAGTGTCAGGAAGTCGTTTCTGAAAGTATACGTATGGAGTGTAGCCATGTATGGAAGTGAAACATGGACGATAAATAGTTTGGAGAAGAAGAGAAAAGAACCTTTCGAATGTGGTTCTACATAAGAATGCTGAAGATTAGATGGGTAGATCACATAACTAATTTGGGGGGGGGGGGGGGGTACTGAATATAATTCGGGAGAAAAAAAGGGAATTTGTGACACAACCTGAATGGAACAAGTGATCGGTTGGTAGGACATGTTCTGAGGCATCAAGAATCACAATTTTGGTATTGGAGAGCGTCGTGGGCGGTAAAAATTGTTGAGGGAGACGAAGAGATGAGTACACTTAGCAGATTCAGAAGGATGGATGTTGCAGTAGGTACTGGGAGATGAAGAAGCTTGCACAGGATAGAGTAGTATGGAGGGCTGCATCAAACCAGTCTCTGGCCTGAAGACCACAACAACAACTACCTTTATGAACGTATCTGTATAATTGCACTGCACATCGCAAGTTGTGTGCTGTAGAAGCATTTTTATAAAAAGTAATAATATAGCATCTTGCATTGCACATCGCATGTACTGTGAATGAAGTTTGGTTTTGAACAGTCTGACCAATATTCCTAATAGCAACAGGTTGCAGGACAGAAGAGCGTTCTGTGCCCACAGATACCTCAGTGAACTTCATTATCAGCAAAATTCATATTCTTTATAAGGTACAGTGATTGTCTAAGAGTAATAACGAAAATATCGTAACGGTTTAGGGGTTACATGTCAGTAAAAGGTTTCAGAGAAATGTTATTTGAACTTTAAAGTAGTTTTAACACAAAGTAAGATGCGTTAATTCTTAAATCAATTTGACCTATAATCACAATAACAAATATGGTATGGTGATAGTTTGCAAAACTAAATTTTAAAGTTCCACAGTAGTCAGAGCCCACATTTTAATCTGTATCATTTTGTTTTGTAGCCAGATAGCATACGTAAATTTCTTTGAAAACGAATTACTTTCTCGTAGACCAAATGTCTGATCTACCGGTTTGCCCGGATTTCGTGTCCTGTAGCGTGTGCTACACATACCTTCGTTCAGAATTTAACAAAGTTATGTTACTATGGTAAGTTTTACTAATTTCTCAGATATCTACCGGACACATGCAAACCAGTGTTTAAGTAGAAGCATTTAAGCATAACCTTCGACATGGACTGTGGGAAAACTAGAATAGAAGAGAATAGAAAGATTTGAGATGTGGCGCTACAAAATAATCAGACAGACTAGCCAAATAAGGAATGGCGAATTTCTCCGCGGAATAGTCCAGGAAATAAATATATGAAAAACACTGACAAGAAGAAAGGAATGCATGATAGGGCATGAAGGAATAACTACTGTGGTACTAGAGGGAGCTGTAGAAGAAAAAAACTGTACAGAAAGGATATTGGGATATATCCAGAAAATAACATGCATTGCTACTCTCAGATGAAAACACTTGCACGGGAGACGAGTTCATGGGGGGCCGTATGAAACAAGTCGGATGACTGATGTTTCAAAAATGTTTATGTAAATAAATAAAAATAAAAAAATATCCCGCTGGTCTTATATCTTTCCAAATTTCCTCAACTTAAAAAATATAGTTTAAATTCTGTTTGAGATTTTTTCCCGTGTAGCGTTTATTACTCACGGTATCCTAGTTTTTTTCTGTCTTTCAATTAAAAGTATCAACGGAATTGTTCCACTAATGCAGATTTCACTACTCCTCTAACGAAAGTTTTTGACACGATCACATTTCCCCGCCACTCCACAACTATAATATACCATTTCTAAACCAAATGGCAAACTTACTGTTCTTTTGTGTACATCTGAGTTATTACTGCTAATACCAGCTCGTTACAATCACATTTCCGCTATTACGGCAACAGCTTACGCAGTAGTCCATGGGGGAACTGATTTATGTATAGAACTGAGTGACAGTTCGAGAGCCTCATTCGGCCGCAACTGCCTGCGTGTGTTCGACATCTGGCATACGGCCATTTCCCAGAAACAGCTTACTTTATAGCTGCCCGGAATGTACTGGGTACACCAATTACTGCCCGTTCATCGATATATACAAATGAGAGTCATAATATTTTTATAGCCGCCTCATAATGGCAGCCCATCGACAAAGAGGTAGTCATGAAGTTTTGTTTGTCACTTCTACAAAATGAAGCAACGTAATTAATTTTTTGTTTGTTTGCTCGTACAGGTCAGCGGTCATGGTACCCATTGAAACACCCGTGCCCCAGTACGACAGCACGTCGCTGCGGGAACCAAAGGAAAATGGCGCATCTACTCTGTGCCATTTTCTTTTGGCTACTCCGACAACGATCTTTTCTGGCTGTAAATGTTGGCTTTTGTATACTGTTGCTTCAACTACTTCTTCATTTACTTGCAATGGTGGAAGTTTTCCCTGCAATAATTAAAAATACCTTGAAGGAAAAAACCGCAACACCAATAAAATTACTAATGTATAACAATCAAATTTCGAGAATACATTTGAGGATGTAAAATATGCAAGAAATTTACATTGCAGGATCACAGTTTACTGCAAGCGCGAGGTAAACCATTGCAAACGTAAATTGCTGGTACAGTAACAAAAGGTTTAGCAGTCAGAATTTTGAATGCTAGCGTGCGTGCTTCTATGCATTGAGTTGTACAGGTGACGTATGTTTGGTTGTGGGATGGAGTTCCATGCCTGTTGCACTTGATCGGTCAGAACAAGGATGGTTAGTGCTGTTTGTGGATGAGGCAGCAGTTGTCATCCGATGACGTGTTCGATTGGCAAGAGACCTGGTGACAGAGTAGGTCAAGGAAACGTATCGACACTCTCTAGAACACGTTGGGACTCAAGAGCGCTGTGAGGGCGAGCCTGGAATGCTGTTCATGATTAGCGGCACAACAGGTCCAGTCACCACACTGACGCACAGATATGAAGTCAGGGTGCTTGGGATAGCCACGAGAGTGCTTTTGCCGTCACATGAAATGGCACCCCAGTCCTTGACTCCAGCTGTAGGTCAGTGTGTCTAACACACAAACAAGTAGGTTTCCGGCCCTCGACTGACCCCCTCCTAATTAACATTCGACCATCGCTGACACCGAGGCAGAACCTGCTCTCATCGAAAACCCAAGAGACCTCCACTCTGCCCTCCAAGGAACTCTTGCTCGACACCACTGAAGTTGCAGCAGCGCCCTATATACGGTCTGCTTTACAAGTGAAGCACTCTTCGCTAAAATTATCGTAAGATATATAAGCCGACCATTCGCCTTCGCTAAAAGAGTTCTCCGACGCTCACTTGTAACACCATAGCTCTTCTGCTGTATGGATTTATTTTGTTTTTGTTTTATTTAATGTTATAACATTGAGTATCTGTAAATGTGTTTGATTGAATAGATAACATGGAATTGTATACTCCTTTCTTTGTTAAAACTTTGATGTCGTGGTTTGATTCTATGCAAAGTAGTGAATCTGTCATTTAAATTCTTTGTCCCATTTGGAGGGAACAAAACTTACTGTATGTAATTGTAATTTCTGTGTGATTAATTTTTTGTAGAAATGTCAATATGTGCAAATGTTCTGTTTTATTTAATGTATTTGGATACTGTTATGAAAACTGCTGATCCTCACTTAGGGTTCTTAGTTAGTTTGTATGTAAGAGGTGTAGTGGTTCCCCTCGGGAACGGAACTGTGTAGCGCGCACAAGTTGTGGTTGGACTATGTAGAAAAGGTGGAACTGATGGTCAGTCGGGGACGAGCTAAGAGTCGGGGACGAGCTACCAAACTGTGCACTGCCAAGTAAATGTTGCATTTTGTGGCGGTTCCGAGAGAGGCTTTTTCTGCTACTTTCTAATGCCTCGGATGGATGGATAAATAGCTGGAACGACTCTGGAATTGGTATCCATCATCGCCACCAAGAAGGGATAGAGTCCAGCAATTCTGCCTGCAAATCCACCTACCAACATGCAGTTGCCAGCACATTGCGCAATCACTGTAAAGGGGTACTATAATAATGTACAGTGAAGGATCAGCTCATTGGATGTGTTAGTGTGCACAAATATAAGGTAACTTATAACTGAATTTATGTACCTAACTTCATTTTTTCCTTATCATAACACCTCTCAGGTTCCTCTCCGTTTGAACTAAAGTGATTACCGAGTGTCCCTACTGAAAGAACATTAAAGACCAGTGTTTTTGCTAATTAATGCCTCTTGAACATAGTAAAAAGAAAGTTAAAGTTTATTGGCAAGAGAGTAAGTTAAAGTTAATGATGCTTGCTGAAAATAATTTTCCTAGTAAAACTGATTATTAATGTGTTGTTGCCAACTTCAAATTAAAAGTTCTTAAGACTGAAGCTTATAAAGTTTTGCTTAGTAAATGATGACATTACTGCCTGTTGTAAATCGCAGAAGGTGAGTCAGTATCTTACATATATGTTTATTTTGTCTCTGAATGTAGTAAAAGTGGAAAACTGCAGTTGTGAAACGTTATATACTCATGTTTGCTAAGTGTTTGTCTCTCTTGTGTATTGGAAGTGCATATTAATAATATAACAGGATCCACAGTTCGTCTATTGTGTTAAAGCTAGGTAACAAGTAATGGGAAGACCACTAATTATGAAAACCATAATTTCTTTATTCATATAATAGTGAGAAACAACTTGTTAGTGGATTCCAATTAACTTTCATTTTAAATAGTAAAGTATTTAACTGAGAGAGACTTAACCTATATCCAGTTAATGATTCTGCAGTGAATAGTAATAATAACGTTATAAAAACCATTCAGTTTGAACAAGCCCTATAAGTAATAGTGTGTTCCGGTATCTGTTATATTTTTGCCAATAGTTTGTTCTGCTCTAGCTGCTAGCTTCAATCTTACCGTAAAAATATGTATGTGTCAGAGTTCATTGCACTCACGTGTGGCCAAGTATAGGTTGTGTTTATCCGTTAAAGTTACTCATACCTACTTTCTTAAACGAGAATGTTAATCTTTCTCTTGCCTAATTAGGCTGGCGACCTTTCTCCTTATCCTTTAAACAGTATAGCTAGGCAAATATATTGTTTGTTACTGTTCCAGTATTTACGTAATTCTGACTTTCATTTCCGATAAGCCATTTCCGTTAGGCACAACAAGGTCAACCTAACAAAATTCCTCTCAGAGGGTAACACTGCTCTGTTGCGTTATACCATAGTTGCTTTAGTAAGATAGTTTTATTTCACAACCTGCCTCCAACTTTAAGGCTATGGTATAGCAGTAGCAGACGGTAGTGTTATACGTGGCTTTTCCGTGACAGGACTATTTGTTCTCTTGGTGCATAGTATGTAATAAGCCAAACTTGTTATTTGATTGTACAAGCTACGTAAATGCTGTTGCAGTGTTATACACTCCATTTCATATCATTTTGCAACGTTATGCCCAGATATTTAAACGACTTGACTGTGTCAAGCAGGACTCTTGTAACACAGTATCCGAACATGACAGGTTTGTTCTTCCTACTCATCCGCATTAACTTTCATTTTTCCAAACGTATTGCTAGCTGCCATTCATCACACCAACTTGAAATATTTTCTAATTTGTCTTGCATCTTCCTATAGTCACAGAACTTCGATGCACAGTACACCACATCATCATCAGCAAACAACCACAGATTGCCGCCCATCCTGTCGGCCAAACCATTTATGTATACAGGAATATCAGCTGTCCTACCACACTTCCCTGGGACACTCCTGACGATACCGTAATCTCTGATGAACATTCGCTGTCGAGGAAAAGCTTTTTTTTCTTTTCTTTCTTTTTTTTTGTTTGTTTTCGGTTCATCAGTCTTCTGACTGATTTTATGTGACCCGTACATCACGAATTCCTCTCCTGTGCCAACCTCTTCATCTCACAGTAGCACTTGCAACCTACGTCCTCAATTATTTGCTAACTGTACTCCAATCTCTGTCTCTCCCTACAGTTTTTGTCCTCGACAGCTCCCTCTGGTAGTATGGAAGATGTCTTAACAGACATCCTCTCCTCCTGCTCCTTTTCGTTGTCAGAGTTTTCCACATACGAATGCGAAAGACTACATCCCTGTCTTACATCCTTTTTAATCCGGGCACTTCATTCTTGATCGTCCGCTCTCATTACACCCACTTGGCTCTTTTTACGTACTGTATATTACCTATCTCTACCTATATAGCCTACACGTACCTTTCTCAATCGAACAATATCCACCGTTTTTCTCTGTCGAACGCTTTTTCCAGGTCGACAAACCCTATTACCCTGTCATGATTTTTCTTTTTTCTTGCTTCCATTATCAACCGCAATGTCAGAATTGCCACTCTGGTGCCTTTAACTTTCCTAAAGTCAAAATGATCATCATGTAACACTTCCTCAATTTTATTTTCCATTCTTCCTTACATTATTCTTGTCAGCAACTTGGATGCATGAGCTGTTGCGCTGACTGTGCGATAATTCTCGCACTTGTCAGCTGTTACCATCGTCGGAGTTGTGTCGATGATATTTTTCCGAAAGTCGAATGGTATGTCTCCAGATTCACACATTCTACACACCAACGTTTTGTTACCACTTCCCCAAACGATTTTAGAAATTCTGCTTTGATTGATCATAAGTCCTCCAAAGCTATCTTACATTCTGATTCCAATACTGGGTCACCTATCCCTTTTAAATCGACTCCTGTTTCTTCTTCTATCACATCATACAAATAGTCCCTCACAGACGTCTTTAGTGTACTCTTCCCACCTATCTGCTCGCTCCTCTGCATTTTACAGGGGGATTATAGTTGCCCTTTTAACGTTACCACCCAAGCTTTTAATTTCACCGAAGGCTATTTTTAGTTTCCTATATGCAGAATCAGTCCTTCTGACAATAATTACTTTTTCAATATCTTCACATTTTTCATGTAGCCATTTTGTCCTTAGTTTCCCTGCACTTATTGTTTATTTCATTCCTCAGCGACTTCTAATTCTGTAATCCTGAATCTTCCTGAACATTTTTGTACTTCCCTCTTTCATCTACCAACTGAAGTATTTCTTCTACTAGCCAGGGTCTCTTCGCAGTTACCTTATTTGCACTTACGTATTTCTTTTCAATTCCTGATATTTCCCTTTTTAAGGATGCCCCTTCAACTGCACTGCCTGTTAAGTAACTCCTTATTGCTATACATAAAGTCTTAGGATAGTTCAAGCGTAACTCGTCATCGTTTAGTACTTCCATATCCTACCTCTTTGCGTATTGATTCTTCCTGACTAATGTCTTAAACTTCAGCCTACTCTTCATCACTATTGAATTGTGATCTCTGTGTGTATCTGCTCGGCTGCCTTCTACAACAAGGGTATTGCATAAGTCTAAGTCGTATCGGTGATAACGTAGATGAGTAGCTGGAAGTTGTAACAAACAGTTGCAAATAAAACATTTTTGATTTCACAGTGTTTTCCCTTTCGCGACCGACGGGACCGTCATTTGCGAATACGCCTCGTATATCTGTATTCGAATACGCACGCCTATACGGTTTCTTTGGCGCTTCAGGGTATATATAATGCAACACATTGTCTGCAGTGAGAGCCAAAAAGGATTTTACAACTTTACTTTGGAATAGTGGAGAAATTTACTGACGTAACTTAGAATATCGGTGAGTGTGTCTTTTTGTTGCAAACTACCTGCATGGTTCAAATGGCTCTGAGCACTATGGGACTTAGCTTCTGAGGTCATCAGCCCCCGAGAACTTAGAACTACTTAAACCTAACTAACCTAAGGACATCACACACATCCATGCCCGAGGCAGGATTCGAACCTGCGACCGTAGACGTCGCGCGGTTCCAGACTGTTGCGCCTAGAACCGCTCGGCCACTCCGGCCGGCTCAACCTGCATGAGTACCCCATTTCGCCACCAGGAATGTCAGCGTTAGTACATACTTAAATTCGCTACTTCCAGTGGTGTGGAGCGTACTCACTGTGTGTTTTCGTTTTATGAAACGAACACTACAACACCTCTTCCAGAGAAATTCATTAGAATCTTTAATTTCCACCACTCACGTCTTTGTCTCTTGTCTGTTAAATTTTTAACACGGTACATTGGTTTTATAAAGTTCTAAGACTGGTTTTATGCTGCTCTCTTCATATCTGTACAATTATTTAACTTACAAACCTTTGAAATTTGTTACAGTAGTCAGGTCTTCGTCTTCATATACAGTTCCTCCCCCCTCCCCACTCCCCCCTTTCCATCACCCCTTACAAGCACACTTTTTCCTCCATCATCAACTACATTCGTTAATATATCAGGATGTTTAATATCAAGCGATTGCTTTTTCTAGTGAAATTGTGTCACAAACGTCTTATAACGTGGCTATAATTGCCATTACATAGATGATAAAGTGTTTGCCAATCCCCTAGAGCCTGCTTAACACATGTGTCCTTCGTAAAATACGTTCTGCCCAATGTTAGCAAAATGAGTGGTGGCCAGAAAAAGTCTGATTAGCTTGTAAGGGTGTTGCACGGTAGATTGTTAAGAAAAAAATTCTATATGTTGGAAAGTTCCCAAGTTAATTAAAATTGAAGTTAGCGGATCAGTCCGTCGCTCGCCCAAATGGCTCGTCAGATACAGTCAGTGTCAGTTGTTGTCATAGTGTAGATGATAGCACATGAGATTGCTCACCCTTTGACTCGTGTTCGGTCTTCACTGCCGTCACATGTCCAGTTTTTGTTCCGTTCTCTTGTCCGGTTATAGGAAACAAAACAAAGAACATTTTTGGAGACACCCACCCTGAGGTAGAATATTGTGAAGAGTTCACAGAGTAAATTTACCCCCGCTGCATCTTAAGATACCTAAACTCTCTTGCCACAGTAAGCTGAGTGGTGAGCTCGGTGGAATGCCATGCTAAGGGGCCCGTGTTCGATTGCTGGCTGGGGCAGGAGATTTTCTCCGCTCAGGGACTGGGTGTTGTGTTGTCCTCATCATCATTTCATCCCTATCTTCGACGCGAGTGTCGCCCAATGTGGCGTCGAATGCAGTAAGTGCTTCCTCAATGGGGAACTCCCGGCCCACAATGCCGTACGTTCATTTCCATTCTCTCGCCACAGTCACTTGTCTCGTGGCTCATCTACACGGTATTTGAATACATTCCGTACACTTGTAGGACATCTTCTGAGTTAAGAACGTTTCCTTCCATTAGTCTTCAGCACAAATGCTGGACTATTTAGTCTGGAAACCGTTTTTATTTCAGTATATTACACTGTTTCCATTGTAACTTCCCCTTTGAACAATTTATACACGACTGTGCTTAAACTGACACACAATATTTTGTTAGCGCAACGCAATCTGACTTTCAAAATTCCCTACAAAAGAATGGCCCTGACTAACATTAAACTATACCTTTCACAAATCACTTACCTCACAAAAATCTTCGCTGCTCAAGCTACTGCAGTACAGCGAGCGCCACTACTGCCAGCTAAAAAAAAGATTCAAACTATGGAAGGCACTAACTACTGATAGGGATAGTTAGCAAATGAAAGATATTAATAGAGAACAAACAATGTATTTACCTTGATATCATCATACATAAATATAGCAGTTCATGACAAATTTCAAAACTCCGCCATCTCTCTCCCCACATCCACCACTGCTGGCGGCTCACCTCCAACTGCGCAACGCTACGCGCTGTTCACAGCCAGCTGCCTAACACTACAATGGCGAGTATTACAACAATGCAAAGCAGCCACAGACTGCACACAGCACAGCCAGTGATTTCATTTTCATACAGAGAGCGCTACGTGGCGGCGGCGTTACCAATATAAGAACCTAAACAGCCCACTTACATAAAGAAAACATAAACAGCCTACTTACATAGCCCCCATGCTCCCCACAAAAATTTTTTACAAATGGTGTTGGGCACTGGCCAATACAGATTTGAAAAAAAATTTTCATAATTACAGTAACAAAGATATAAAATGCACACACTTATTGATACAATGTTGGTCAAAAGCTAAAATTTTCTCACAGTCCATAAAGACAGTCCTCATCATTCGTCACAGTAAAATTGCAGTGTTTTTCTCAAAGTCTGAGCAGTAAAGGAAAATGCACACAGAAGTAGTGGATTTCCATGCAATCTTGAAGAAGTAGTGTTGTCCTTCCAACGGAAAGACAGTGCTGACTCTTGACATGCAGACAGGTAATGGGCCACAACATAGCAAACCAACAGCAGAGTCATTCGACGTTTTGAAGAATATTGGTAGGTAGGTCATCACAGAACAGACCCACTGTAGTCCTGGTAGAGATTACGGTATTGGTGGGCCACCAGAGGTGCAGACCCACTGCAGGCCTTGTAGAAATAATGGTACTGGTGAGTCAGCAAAGGTGTAGACCCACTGTAGTCCTTGTAGAAATGGCCAGCAGCCATCTGTTGCGACTGTGCAGGTGTACAATCACCATCGAAGAGTCTTGCAGAGAATATAGCAAGTCCATAAACCACCACTTGTGCACTCACAAAGTGTTTGGAATTGTCCTTAGAACCAGCAATGCTGTTATCCAGTCCCTTGCTGAATTATTAACACACGTGCAAACACTAACAGTCCCTACTTCTCACATATTGTCCATATACTATGACCAACAGAAACGTGTGCAGTGAAATGTAACTTAATTTGAAGAACTGGTGTCTGTACAATTATAAATTTACAACATGAAAATACAATTACAAAGGTACAAAATACATCATTAAAGAACATAACAATACAGACAACATTTGTAGTAAAACAGGCGTTACAAAAGAATCGAAATAAACATATACATCAGTGTTACAGGAATTACGACATGAGTACAAAAATAAAAGATCAGAATCACTTTCGAAACATCAACTTCACACATGAGCATTAAAACAAAACAGAATAAATAATGTCTAAGCATATTTACAAGGTACATAACATATTATTAATGCCAATTATATTTGAGGATAACAGTATTCCTCATCATGGTGAATGTAGCTTAGTATTAGAAAAATTCTACAACATAAATCTTATCAGATAAACATATAAATACAGGAAAAACATAAATACACAAGGGTACACAAACATATAGTGGGATAACACAAAAGGGAAAGGACGGGGTTTGTTTTACTGCAGTATTTTGCAAACAAAACTTTCTTTACTTCTCGGAGATCTCCCTTCGTTCTTCATTATTTCCAAAAGTCCTATCTATACCTGCTTTCTGTACTTTTCTCGTATAGCCTCTCAGTGCATTTCTTCAAATTCATCGCAACTCATTCTCTTATAGGCTACCCCCTCTTAAGCTAACTTAAATCTACTGAGCTCAGATGCTAAACTAAGGGACGAGGCAATGCAGCAGCGCAAAACAATTAAGACAAACAGCAATGACAAAATATTCAAATGGCAAAGCAAGCTACAGTAATTACAACTAATATAAGGTAATGAGCAGCAAACAAAAAAATAAATCTGGCTTAGCAGAGTAACACAAATTAAAGTTCAGTAGCACTATGCCTGGCAAACAGCAGCAGAAAATGAAATACCTAAACATGACAAAGCTCAAGCAGAAAAAATATTACACTAAAAATGGCCATGTCTAATACCTATGTCACGTCTTAACACTAAGGTGATGCATCACAATAACTTACTCTATGAAATAAATTACCAAGTATTGTAAAGAAAATTATGTATGCAGTTCCTGTGAAGGGCAATATCTTTTTGTGCCTCCTCATTTTTTGAAATATATCACAAAACTATTATTTACTGGATCTGTAGACAGAAAATATTTATATTAGTACATCTATAAAATTTTATTTTAACCAATGCTGCAGTGCAGCTAGAAACTAGATATCAAATGAAATAAGCAACTACGTACAAAGCAAAGCGTAAGAACATCGTTCAATAGTCATGTGGCATTTCATAAGTAGTAAAAAAATCTCTCATCTAGAAAGACAGTAGTCATAGTCAGGTGTGTAGACAAACTATTTCTTGTCATTTCATTAGGCATTTCAGTAAATATCAGAAAGTACGACATGTTTCCAAGTAATTAGCGTGTCGGATTTGCGATGCTTTCTCTAAAGGAATGACAATGGCCAGGATAATGGCTTCCTTTTTTTTTTTCCTTCCTGTGCTCTGAAAGGCACGCGCCAATGGCCCTCTCTCCAGGCGTCCGACACAGCTGGGTGCCCACGACGCATTACGTGCAGGTGGTCACTTAACTTTCTTACGGAAATATTTACGACAGCAGTTTCCGCTACAGTGACAGTCTCACATAAAAATATTTCACAGGTCAAGAATTTGGGTTACAAATCTGTAGAAACAAAATCCTGTAAATATAACAGTGTCCAAAAAATTTTCGCCGGCATTGTGATACATTCACGCATTTACACACATTTCATAACTCTTAAAGTACGATTCTTGGTTTCCAACATCCTTTTTCACAAGTCAGAGTCCCTAACCACTATTAATTATTCCTTACCTTATTATACATATACATATTCGTCGACACTTCTTCAACATTTCATCATGAGAAACACGTAGCATAATCAAATTCCTCATATACGGTATCATCATCTTATTGATCATAAACATACCTCAACAGCATAATACACATCGTTGTTGTAAAAATAACCTCATAACACCTCAGTCAAATCTCAAAAACGTCGTAGCTTTCTGCAATAATGTCAAAACCTAAAGAAAATTCTCTGCTCATTTCAATAGTGTCATCTACCTCAAACGTACTTTAAAAATCATGATCCCATACCAAATATGTCATTCAAAGCTCTCACAGTATCACAATGGTTCCAAAAAAAAATATGAACAGTTTACAAAGTACAGACAAAATACAATTTCATAAGTGTGAAGTTATCCAACAGTGTAATTACGTACACGTCTGTCACTGATGTAGTAAAATAAATGTTTGTCTCTCTCAGGTAAATAACCAGATAGCTGTGTAATTCTGTGTTAGAGAAATATGGTACCGATGTGTACAGTTGTATAAGCAAATACATTATTAGCTAGGGCTCCTTGTGCTTGCCAAACACATGGTACACAAAGTAGGCGTGTACCCCCCTGAGGATTAATGTAATTATACCCTCAGGTGTTACAGATTACAGCAATGGAATGAAATGTATCACGGAAAACTTTCTTTGTAATTCAAAAATCTTTAAAAATAAATGTTTCAAGTACAAAATTAATCACTCAAATACGTGTACTGTAGCGCTAAATGTGCGTCTTGTTGCAACATAATCTGTGTGGAAGTGTCGTAGTTATCGTCCTCCGAAAGCTAAGTTCTGCAGCAGTCAATGTACTTACCTCATAATACACAAAAGTGAAATGCTTTGCGTATAAATGTCTTGGTTATTACACTTATTGCCGTGATGAGGAAAGTACTGTGCTGTAACGTATTGTTGTGCTACGGAAAAGGCAGTCTCATTGTAGCTATACCACAAAAGTTACTACTAAAACCTGTTTTACTTTCCAGAATAAAACAGAAAACTGTGCAGATATAAAACAGAAACACTGCAAAAGCAACATTGTAAATTGTCACTCATTAGTAGCGTCGTGATAAAATCGTGTAGCTGTCACATAAACTAACACTGTGTCATCTGGTATCTCACAGAAAGTACTTTAAATCCAGAATATATTTTCAAGTCAACCAAAATGTTGCATTAAAATCTCATTAGCAGTACTGGTATATATTCTAAGTATGTGAGCCTTATAGTCGTTACGTAATCGTGCAACTAGCAAGCAAGAATGTACACACACAATAACACTGTGACGTCTGTTCACTATAACAATGCATTCGTAATTTCTGTTTAAAAACGTTTCCTAGGTTATAGACTGGATATTTAACTTCAAACATTGTTACATGTTAACAGATTCTAAATCTGACAAAGCATACTAGAAATGTGAACTGAAACGTTTTATGGCAAAGACGAAGTTAAAAAGCAGATTATCTCTCAATAAACGGTTTTACATGTGAAATGTGGTGTAAACCTTTACTCTTCCTAGTACGCAGACTTTCAACTGAAAAGCAATTGTCATGTTTTATACGTCGGTAAGGAATGCTAAAATTTTTCTCAAGGTTAGCGTCTATGTTATTTTTCTCTGAGCCACCTGGCGCTCGCGGCTGCCTGCTGTGCGAGTCATTGTCTGTCTCTTTGTTGCCGCGCGTCGTTATTGGGATTAGGAGACCTAAATTCTACAAATTCACTTTGACGGGAAGGCCCTGCCCTGTTTGAAGCTCGCCAGTTCTGATGGAATTCAGGTCTGTCGTTTTGTCGGTAGTTTACATAGTTTCTTTCTTGTCGGCCACGTGGTGGAGAATTTCTCCCTGAATCGTAACTGCGTGCTGAACTGTTGCGTCTGAAATTATTCTGCCTCCCTTGACATTAATAGTTCTGGTTACCGTATTGTCTATTTCTATGGTTATCTCTGTCATATTAATTTCTATGGAAATGCGATCTTTCTCTGTAACTATTATTCTGCCAGCGGTTGTCATAAGGGTGGTGTCTGTTTTGGTCACGATTTGTGTTGTGAGAATAGCCTTGTCGTGTCCAGTTATTACTTCTGTCGTCACGGAATTGTGACGGATGTGACCTGTAGTGATTGTTTTCCTGTTTTCGCATCCTGCGACTGTCTGTGTCAATTTCTAATTCCTGTAAGGGTCCTTGAAAAGCTTCAATGTCGTCTTTGCAACGTCCTGCTAAAATAATATGTCGTAAATGTTCAGGCAGTTTGATTAAGCAAATGCGGATGAGTTCTGAGGGGCTGTATGGGTTTGAAAGATATTGATTCTTATGCAACATGTCTTCAAAATATTTCATAAGACTGGAAAATTCATATTGTTTGAAACGTTTCATCATTATGATGTTATGTTTTACTCGGTCTTGTGTGGCTTGAGACCAATATGCTGAGAGGAAGGCATGGTAAAACTCTCCCTCACTGTGGCAATCGTGAATTACCGATCGCATTCTTACAGCTGGTTCATTCTCCAAGAAGCCACACATAAATTCTAATCTGTGTTCTAACGACCAGTTGGGAGGAAAACAATGAGAGAATTGATGGAGCCATGCTTGTGGATGAATGTCGTTGCCAGAATTCTTAAATGTTTTGAATTTACGTGTAGTAATGAACAGCTTATAGTCAAAATCATCATGTCGGCGAGTCGCATATCGGTCATTGTTAGGTCGTGTCGGCCGTTCCATATCAAAATTCGGTGCACATTGCCAATTTCTTTCATAACTTCCGAAATGCGCTGTGTTATTATTTTGTGGCTGTTCCGTATTTCTATGTCCCTCTTCCCGTATTGGGGCGCGAGTGTCCTGTGAAATACGTAATTCTTGTACTACTTGTGCCAACTGATCTTGCACTTCCCGGATTTCTCTTTTGTACTGTGTATTGATTTTATTTTGATTTTGTTTGAATTTTCTAATTTGTTCATACTCTTCTGTGTCAGTGAAGGCTACAGGTGTTGTGTTATTCAGATCATCATCTACCTTTGTAGATAAGTTAGTGAACTGATCTGAAAGTTCAGCTACTTTATCTGATAGTGAAATTATTTCCTCTGTATGTTTTTCTGAACCAAGTTTCAGAGTATCTACTGTGTCCTTTAAGTTTTCCTGAGTTTTTGCAAGTTGCGTAACCGAATCGGTAGATGCAACTGAGTCAATTTTAGCTTGCAAGGTCTCATGATTTTCATGAACAATAATTTGCAGTTCTTTTATGGCTGCTTCGTGATTCTGTAATGCATTTTCATGCCGCGAAAAAATAGGTTGAAAATGCTCACAAATTTGTGTTTTTACGTCATTACAGACTTTTTGACATTTCGATTCAATGTTATGTAACTCAGTAGTTAAATCTTCACGTGTTTTTTCAAGTGTGGTGTCTAACTTCTGAAGCTTTTGCTGTGTTTGTCTCTGATTTTGTTCCATTGTGTCTAACTTTTGAAGATTTTGTCCCATTTGTTTCTGATTTTGTTCAAGTGTTGTGTCTAACTTTTGTAGTTTTTGTCCCATTTGTTGCATTAACTGTAATAACAGTGCACTGGTATCTGAAACATGTTCCTCAGTGCTTTTCGGCAGTGAATTTGCACCGGCAACATTCACATTTTGACAAGCGGAAAACGTGTTTTGACTCATTTGGGAAAACGGTGAGGACGCAAAACCTGAATCTACAGTATTTGCAAAATTGTGTCCTGTCATTTCGGATTCCTGAGGCGAGCTATTGCCGACCGATCGATCGATAATGCTTCCCTCTTCACTAATTGTTTCACTGCCTACACCATTGTTTGCCGCCCGCTCCATTTCCCTATGCACAATTACCAAATTACTACTTTGAACATCAGTTAATTCATTACTCGGTGGCGCTAACACACTGCTTTCATTTTCACTGTCATTTCTCAGTTTACTTTGGAGCCTAGTATTACGTTTTTCACACGCCATTACTGTCACAGTATTTCACACGACAACACAGAAAAACACAATTTGAAGATCAAAAATAAGAGAACACATTAACATAGCACTGAAAATAATATCTAGTTAATTGCAGCTGCGAAATACTTGGTGCAAATCTGCATGCATACCACAACTGTTTTACTGTACAACAATGAAAGTCTGCAACTACAAAGGAGATTTTCTCTACAATTACGCGCTAGCAATAAACAAAAGCTACACTAAATACACAAACTACAAGAAAAAATCAGAAGATTCCAGTGAGGTATCCTAGGCTAAGGGTCGACATATGAAACGTCCCCTTTTTAACAATTATACACGACTGTGCTTAAACTGACACACAATATTTTGTTAGCGCAACGCAATCTGACTTTCAAAATTCCCTACAAAAGAATGGCCCTGACTAACATTAAACTATACCTTTCACAAATCACTTACCTCACAAAAATCTTCGCTGCTCAAGCTACTGCAATACAGCGAGCGCCACTACTGCCAGCTAAATAAAAGATTCAAACTATGGAAGGCACTAACTACTGATAGGGATAGTTAGCAAATGAAAGATATTAATAGAGAACAAACAATGTATTTACCTTGATATCATCATATATAAATATAGCAGTTCATGACAAATTTCAAAACTCCGCCATCTCTCTCCCCACATCCACCACTGCTGGCGGCTCACCTCCAACTGCGCAACGCTACGCGCTGTTCACAGCCAGCTGCCTAACACTACAATGGCGAGTATTACAACAATGCAAAGCAGCCACAGACTGCACACAGCACAGCCAGTGATTTCATTTTCATACAGAGAGCGCTACGTGGCGGCGGCGTTACCAATATAAGAACCTAAACAGCCTACTTACATAAAGAAAACATAAACAGCCTACTTACACCATGTACTGGTACATTTCCAAAACACAACGTTCATTTTTCGACATCAGTCAGCTATTCTCTTATTTTGTTAGATTTCTGGTTTATGAGGTTGGTTATGGTTCTTGTTCAACCACATGATAGCAATTTTACATGCATAGCAGGATCCTTCGAGTAAAGTTCACTCATTTCATTCAATAACTACCGTTCAGTCGATTAATAATATATACCCCGCCATTTATTGTCCTGCTTTATATTTTATTTATTAATTTTTTATGTCGAACTCAGGTACGTAATGACTGCGAATACACAGACGTAACGTGCAAAGTAGGGTATTCTATCCTCATTCTCGTGCGTCACCGTAATACATGGTCCTTTTCTGTGTACAATAGTGCGTGCTGTGATACCAGCGAGACTGGAAGATAATCTCGAATTTAGCCATCCACGTGCGCACGTGCGATTTCATTGACAGAACATGTTCGTTACCCTCTGGATGTCGTCTGCGGCACATTTTACAGTAGAGCGGTATGTACACTAAATTCTATGCCCCGTTTTGTTATCCTTCATGGCAAGCCATCCTGTGCTTACAAATGGTTCAAATGGCTCTGAGCACTGTGGGACTTAACATCTGAGGTCATCAGTTCCCTAGAACTTAGAACTTCTTACACCTAACTAACCTAAGGACATCACACACATCCATGCCCGAGGCAGGATGTGCGCGGTTCCAGACTGTAGCGCTTAGAACCGCTCGGCCCACACATCAAGGTTTCCTCTCCGATTCTGTACATCTTCATGAGTTATCCGATCTCCCCGTCTAAATTTAAGCGCTCATTTGTTGCGCTACATTTTCTGAAGCCCCTACTTCTTTCTTTTCTGTAAGTGACTACACTCCGGATAAATCGTGACATGCCACCAGCTTAATTTAGCTAATTAAATTAAATATCAACGTACATTTTCCTCCTACACTATTCATCAACAACGCTAACTGAAATTACTAAGGTCACCAATCTCTCTACAAAGGTTCACCCGTGATAAAAGCGCAATTTTATAAACGCGACACATCAAGCTCCTCCGTCTGACACAAAGACACAGCATCTGTTAAAGGGATGCAGAGAGCTGGCGAAGCATCAAGGACAGAAGACTGACTGTCGGGAAAACTAGTCGAACGTCTCTTCTGTTCAGTTATACACACATAAAAAAAGGTTTTCACCATCCCTGTTCCCAGAACTCTTGAAGGTAGAAGTTGACTGTGGCTATTGTATCACAGACACAGTCCCTTTGACTGCTCAGAAATGTCACTATACCCACCCAAAGATGTAAACAACCATGTTTGAGCAGCGCCTATTCGACGGAGGGGGTCCGACAGCCGATCAGTTCCAGTCATTTCACCAGAAAGGAGGTACACAGCTCGTGTTGTCTGTAGTTCAGCCACACCTAGACCGTCAATACCGCGGTTCGATCGCATCCGCATTGTTAGTTTGTGCCAGGAAGGGTTCTCACCAAGGGAAGTGTCCAGGTGTCTCGGAGTGAATCAAAGAGATGTTGTTCGGACATGGAGGAGATACAGAGACACAGGAAGTGTTGATGCCTCGCTCAGGTCGCCTAAGGGATACTATTGCAGTGGATGACCGCTACCTACGTATTATGGCGAGGAGGAATAGTGAAAACAATGCCATCATGTTGAATAATGCCATCTGTGCAGCCACAAGACGTCTTTTGTAAAACTGTGAGAAATAGGCAGCATGATGCATGATTTCACACCCGACGTCCATGGCGAGGTCCATCTTTGCAACCAGGACGCCATACAGAGTGTTACAGATCGGCCAAACAACATGCCGAATGGACGGCTTAGGATTGGCATGACGTTCTCTTCACCGATGAGTGTCGCACGTATGCCTTCAACCAGACAATCGTCGGACTCATGTTTGGAGGCAACCCGGTCAGGCTGAACGCCTTAGACACACCGTTCAGTGAGTGTGACAATGTTGATGTTCCCTGCTGTTTCGGGGTGGCATTACGTGGTGCCGATGTATGCCGCTGGTGGTCACGGAAGGCGCCGTAATGGCTGTACGATGCGTGGATGGCATCCTCCGACCGATAGTGCAACCATATCGGCAGCATATTGGCGAGGCATTCGTCTTCATGGACGACAATTCGCGCCCCCATCGTCCACATCTTCAGAATGACTTCCTTCAGGATAACGACATCGGTCGATTAGAGTGGCCAGCATGTTCTTCAGACACGAACCCTATCGCACATGCCTGGGATATATTGAAAAGGCTTGTTTATGGACGACGTGACTCATCAACCATTCTGAGGGATCTACGCCGAAGCTCCGTTGAGGAGTGGGACAATTCGCACCAACAGTGCCTTGATGAACTTATGGATTGTAAGCCATGGCGAATACAGGCAAGCATCAGTGCAAGAGGACGTCCTACTTCGTATTAGGGATACCTATGTGTACAGCAATGTGGACCACCACCTCTGAAGGCCTCGCTGTAATGAGGTACAACATCCAATGCGTGGTTTTGATGAGCAATAAAAAGGGCGGAAATAATGTTCATGTTGATCTCTATTCCAGTTTTCCGTACAGGTTTCGGAACTCTCTGAACCGAGGTGGTGCAACATTTATTTTGATGTGTGTATTTACTGCATACAAAAATTTTGGCACACGCTTAGTGAGACAACACAGTATACCTGAAACGGATAAAGAAAAAATGACTATTAAAAAGGACACACCAGATTTAATAAGAAGTGACGCATCATTATTTATCTCTAGTAAGCCTCTTCTCCATTCCTTATTTCACTTTGGACCATAAGGCTAAGCTCAAGTCCGAGTGGCACTCTTAGAAACCCCGTGTCTTCCCTATAACGTAATTACGTTAACAGAAATCAACGCAGCTTCTAGTCTTCTGACGAACAGAAGTACTTTCCCCTATCCGTAAATTAGCTTCAGAAATTTTCCTTCTGCACTTTACCTTACACTGCTCTTTCCTGCACTCCATATCGAGACCCCGGCCTCTTCCTTCGAGCTGATTAGTTAATGTCTCTCGGTAGTCACTCGCCACAGTACGCTTTCGCCATCCTACGTCGTACCGCCTACACCAAACATACCCCGACGCAGGCGTCTCCACGTAATCCTGTTTCTGTCTCTATATTATTTTGAATCGATAAAAACGAGGTCACACTTGTCACACAGTTACCTTCCGACGGACTGCCTTGCTAAGTCCTACCAATTGATCTTGGTGAGTAGGCTCCATAAGGAAACCTCGAATATTGCGTTTAAAAAAGAAAGCAACACTCTGCACCTAGGAAATCACATTTTTATGCCGTTCGTAAATAGTTCCCGCAACCACCATAGTTCCTTAACTACTTCAGGTACTGCATAGGCTAAGTAGTATAATTACCATGGACGGGTTTACTTTGCTGTGTCTGGTGTTCCATGAGACTTTTGTACCTGGGCGCGTAGGTAAGCAAGAATTTCGCTTCAACGTGTCGTTGCGCCAAACACTCCTTTACCGGACACAGTAGGCCAAAGATACGTTGTTGTTGTTGTTGTGGTCTTCAGTCCTGAGACTGGTTTGATGCAGCTCTCCATGCTACTCTATCCTGTGCAAGCTTTTTCATCTCCCAATACCTACTGCAACCTACATCCTTCTGAATCTGCTTATAGTGTATTCATCTCTTGGTCTCCCTCTACGATTTTTACCCTCCACGCTGCCCTCCAATACTAAATTGGTGATCCCTTGATGCCACAGAACATGTCCTACCAACCGACCCCTTCTTCTGGTCAAGTTGTTCCTCAAACTTCTCTTCTCCCCAATCCTATTCAATACTTCCTCATTAGTTATGTGATCTACCCATCTAATTTTCAGCATTCTTCTGTAGCACCACATTTCGAAAGCTTCTATTCTCTTCTTGTCCAAACTATTTATCGTCCATGTATCACTTCCATACATGGCTACACTCCATACGAATACTTTCAGAAATGACTTCCTGACACTTAAATCAATACTGGATGTTAACAAATTTCTCTTCTTCAGAAACGCTTTCCTTGCCATTGCCAGCCTACATTTTATATCCTCTCTACTTTGACTATCATCAGTTATTTTGCTCCCTAAATAGCAAAACTCCTTTACTACTTTAACTGCCTCATTTCCTAATCTAATTCCCTCAGCATCACCCGACTTAATTAGACTACATTCCATTATCCTTGTTTTGCTTTTGTTGATGTTCATCTTATATCCTCCTTTCAAGACACTGTCCATTCCATTCAACTGCTCTCCCAAAACCTTTGCTGTCTCTGACAGAATTACAATGTCATCGGCGAACCTCAAAGTTTTTATTTCTTCTCCATGAATTTTAATACCTACTCCGAATTTTTCTTTTGTTTCCTTTACTGCTTGCTCAATATACAGATTGAACAACATCGGGGAGAGGCTACAACCCTGTCTTACTCCCTTCCCAACCGCTGCTTCCCTTTCATGTCCCTCGACTCTTATAACTGCCATGTGGTTTCTGTACAAATTGTAAATTGCCTTTCGCTCCCTGTATTTTACCCCTGCCACCTTTAGAATTTGAAAGAGAGTATTCCAGTCAACATTGTCAAAAGCTTTCTCTATGTCTACAAATGCTAGAAACGTAGGTTTGCCTTTCCTTAATCTTTCTTCTAAGATAAGTCGTAAGGTCAGTATTGCCTCACGTGTTCCAGTGTTTCTACGGAATCCAAACTGATCTTCCCCGAGGTTGGCTTCTACTAGTTTTTCCATTCGTCTGTAAAGAATTCGTGTTAGTATTTTGCAGCTGTGACTTATTAAACTGATAGTTCGGTAATTTTCACATCTGTCAACACCTGCTTTCTTTGGGATTGGCATTATTATATTCTTCTTGAAATCTGAGGGTATTTCGCTCGTTTCATACATCTTGCTCACCAGATGGTAGAGTTTTGTCAGGACTGGATCTCCCAAGGCCGTCAGTAGTTCCAATGGAATGTTGTCTACTCCGGGGGCCTTGTTTCGACTCAGGTCTTTCAGTGTTCTGTCAAACTCTTCACGCAGTATCATATCTCTCATCTCATCTTCATCTACATCCTCTTCCATTTCCATAATATTGTCCTCAAGTACATCGCCCTTGTATAGACCCTCTATATACTCCTTCCACCTTTCTGCTTTCCCTTCTTTGCTTAGAACTGGGTTTCCATCTGAGCTCTTGATATTCATACAAGTCGTTCTCTTATCTCCAAAGGTCTCTTTAATTTTCCTGTAGGCAGTATCTATCTTACCCCTAGTGGGATAGGCCTCTACATCCTTACATTTGTCCTCTAGCCATCCCTGCTTAGCCATTTTGCACTTCCTGTCGATCTCATTTTTGAGACGTTTGTATTCCTTTTTGCCTGCTTCATTTACTGCATTTTTATATTTTCTCCCTTCATCAATTAAATTCAATATTTCTTCTGTTACCCAAGGATTTCTACTAGCCCTCGTCTTTTTACCTACTTGATCCTCTGCTGCCTTCGCTACTTCATCCCTCAAAGCTACCCATTAACGTTAAAAATGTAGCTCTTTTTCAGAAACGCTTCTCATGGCTGTTACCAATCGGCATTTTAGATCCTGTCTACTTCGGCCATAGCCATACACAAAAAAATTGGCTCTGAGCACTATGGAACTTAACTGCTGAGGTCATCAGTCCCCTACAACTTCTAACTACTTAAACCTAACTAACCTAAGGACGTCACACAGCCATGCCCGAGGCAGGATCCGAACCTGCGACCGTAGCGGTCACGCGGTTCCAAACTGCAGCGCCTAGAACCGCTCGGCCACCACGGCCGGCCATAGCCCTACACAAATAGCAGAACTAATCTCCTATTTTTAATATCTTATTATCTCTTGTAGTCCTCTCAGTATCGACAAATCACTTCCCCCACGTTATCCTTGTTTTAGCTATGTTGACATTCATCTTACAACCCATTTTTAAGGCAGTTTCCGTTCTGATTAATTGCTTTCTCAAGTCCTTTTGTCTCAGTATCTGCAGATTTATTTTGTCTACATTGTACTTGTTTTTGTAGAAATTCATTTTGTCACCATTTTTCAAGATATTTCTGTTCCGATCTATTGATTTTTCAGGTTCTTTCGCTAAATTACGTTATCGACTAACATCAAATTTTTTATTTCTACTTGCTGAACTTGGAACCCTCTGCCGAATTTTTCTGGGCAGATAAATATCGTGGGAAGATTACAAGTCTGCTTAAGTCCCTCCTCAACTACTGCTCCCTTTTCACGTCCTTCCAATCTTACAAAATGAAAGTTGGCCGCTAGATTAGGTCTTTCATTTTCTTACACTATATTTTTCCTGTCGGTCAATCACAGTGCTTACTTTTGCTGCATTTTGTGACAGTTGGTTCTCAGCAGTTCCGTCCCATCGATACAAGCTCTTCAGCACCCTTATTGGTTGACCACTGTGATAAACTTGGATCTTTGTCGAGTCGTTTTGCTCTTAACTAATTGCTAATACTTGGTCGCTGGTGTCGGTCATGGGATCCTTCTCGTTTGAAAGTAGTCTGCCATTTCCCTTGGTCTCTTGTTGTTCGCGCTTGGTGCGGTATAGCAGAAGAAGCACTATTTGCGGTGTTTTGATGTTTAGACGGACGTTTAAAGGGTACGGGTTCATTTACCACAACAGTGTTCAAGAAGTTTTGTCCATAAATGTGAATGAAGTTGGGGATATAATAAACACACTCAACCTCTGTAGTATCGATATAATCATATTGTTTTGCTTAGTAGTGGTTTGACCGTCTGGCAATGTACTTGGTTTCACAAGGATGAAACCTGGCCAGCCGTATAAAGGACACAGCACTATTTAAAAAAGGATTTTGTGATATTACGTTTTGTGGAAAGATGTTGAGGATGACAGAAGGCTGCTTTTAAGGTAATCCATTTTTTTTATATATTTGTAACTGTGTAGCTTCTTATTTTTAGAACATTTCGTATGCTTCAATTTGCTGTATGAAAATACGTAAGTTTTGTCTTATAGTTCAAACAAGTGTCAAGGAAGGCGACTGTACACAGGAAAGATATTAAGAAATATTTGGCTGATTAGCCTAGGTTTGAGAACTTTATGAAATGGTTTATATTTGTCAGGGGTTAATAAAGCATAGTTCATAGCCAATGTAAGGTACAGTGATTGTCACAGTGTATTAGTGAAAATAATATCAGTATCAGCTCAGAGGCTTAATAACAATAAAATATTTGAGAAAAGTGCTGTCCTGTAAATTTCAAGCAGTTTTTTTATGTTCAATTGTTGTAGATTTACAATAATAATTCTGGTACAGTTATTGTGTAAGAACCCAAAAAGTAGCAGTATTCAGGGTCAACATTTTAATCTGAATCATTTTGTTTTGCATTCGTGAATTTCACTGAAAACGGATTGCTTTCTCTGAGACGACTTGTTTGCTGTACCGACTAATCTGTATTCTGGATCTTGCAGCATGACCTCCATATACAGGGTGGTCCATTGATAGTGACCGGGCCAAGTATCTCACGAAATAAGCATAAAACGAAAAAACTACAAAGAATGAAATTGGTCTAGCTTGAAGGGGGAAACCAGATGGCGCTATGTTTGGCCCGCTAGATGGCACTGCCATAGGTCAAACGGATATCAACTGCGTTTTTTAAAATAGGAACCCCCATTTTTTATTACATCTAGGTGTAGTACGTAAAGAAATATGAATGTTTTAGTTGGACCACTTTTTTCGCTTTGCGATAGATGGCGCTGTAATAGTCACAAACGTATAAGTACGTGTCATCACTCAACATTCCGCCAGATCTGACGGTATTTGCTTCGTGATACATTACCCGTGTTAAAATGGACCGCTTACCAATTGTGGGAAAGGTCGATATCGGGTTCATGTATGGCTATTGTGATCAAAATGCCTAACGGGTGCGTGCTATGTATGCTGCTCGGCATCCTGGACGATATCATTCCAAGTGTCCGGACCGTTATGTTATTTAAGGGAACAGCAAGTGTTCAGTCACATAAACGTCAATCACGAACTGCAACAAATGATGATGCCCAAGTAGGCGTTTTGGCTGCTGTCGCAGCTAATCCGCACATCAGTAGCAGATAAACTGCGCAAGAATCGGGAATCTCATAAACGTCGTGTTGAGAATGCTACATCAACATCGATTGCACCCGTACCATTTTTCTATGCACCAGGAATTGCATGCCGACGACTTTGAACGTCGTGTACAGTTCTGCCACTGGGCACAAGAGAAATTACGGGACGATGACTGATTTTTTGCAGGCGTTTTATTTACCGGCGAAGCGTCATTTACCTACAGTGGTAACGTAAACCAGCATAATATGCACTATTGGTCAAATCCAAGATAGCTGCGAAAAGTGGAACATCAGCGAACTTGGCGGGTTAATGTATGGTGCAGCATTATGGGAAGAAGGTTAATTGGCCTCCATTTTATCGATGGCAATCTAAATGGTGCAATGTATGCTGATTTCTTCCAACGTGATGAATGTCTGGCACATACAGCTCGCATGCGGTTGAAAAGGTATTGAATAGCATATTTCATGACTGATGGATTGGTCGTCGAAGCCGCACGTTCACCGGATCTGACGTTCCCGGATTTCTTTCTGAGGGGAAAGTTGAAGGACATTTGATATCGTGATCCACCGACAACACCTGACAACAAGCGTCAGCGCATTGTCAATGCAAGTGCGAACATTACGGAAGGCGAACTGCTGTTGAGAGGAATGTCGTTACACGTATTGCCAAATGTATTTAGGTTGTCGGACATCATTTTGAGCATTTATTGCATTAATGTGGTATTTACATGTTATCATGCTGTATCAGCATGCGTTCTCGGATATTATAAGTTCACAAAGGTACATGTATCATATTGGAACAACCGAAATAAAATGTTCAAATGTACCTACGTTCTGTATTTTAATTTAAAATACCTACCTGTTAACCAATTGTTCCCCTAAAATTGTGAGCCATATATTTCTGACTATTACAGAGCTAGCTATCACAAAGCGAAAATAGTGGTCCAACTGAAACAGTCATATTTCTTTACGTACTACACGAATATGTAATAAAAAATGGGGTTCTTATTTAAAAAAACGCAGTTGATATTCGTTTAACCTATGGCAGTGCCATCTAGCGGGCCAACCATAGCGCCATCTGGTTTCCCCCTTGCAGCTAGACAAGTTTCGTTCTCTGTCATTTTTTCGTTTGACGCTTATTTCGTGAGATATTTGATCCGGTCACGATCAATGGACCACCCTGTATTTTCCCTTCAGAATTAAATTTTCACATAGTTCTGCTGCCCCGGACTGAGAGTTACGCATTTCGGTATCAAAATAAGTTTTACACATTTCTCAGATACCTACCTGACATCTAAACACACAAGTCTTAAAAAGACCTAACATACATTCCCTTGCCAGGATGCGTATTTATATGTTACTCTGCTGAGTTTTGCAGTCTGATGAAGTTTTTATTTGCAACCATATTCGTATTAAAATTTCTGGTATAGGCTTTGATTTAACAGTTACTTTCAAGATCTGTTACTCAACAATTGTAATTATACGCTGTATTCCATTAGAGTGACACAGTTTGTTTTGTATACTTATTACCACTGAACAATATAACCAGATTTTCTCGAGAACAGTGAAAGTTTGCATATGCAGGAATAGAACTATTGTGTGTTCTCTGTAACTATAAACAGTGATTTTGTGAAAAGCATTTTATTCTCAGTTGTTAATTTCTGAAATAGGACAGAGTGTAGTGTAAGTAAGATTCTTTGATTTATAGTGTTTTATTGTGCTCCGAATAGGTGATTTTGCTATTGATTTTTGCTGTTGCTAATGATTTGCTCAAAGTTAAAAATATTCTTGTTTGTTGAATCTCGAAGTTTTGTGTTGTCAGAAAGACTGATTTTGTATGGTATGTGCTACTTTGCGCCGTTTACTGAAGTGTAGGCATTTCATTGCACAGTATTATCATCACAATCTAGGATATGCATTTATTCAGTGAATTCTGTCAGAGGTAGTTTAAATATTTTATCTGTTTTCATTGACATTTATTGTTAGTGATTTAAGTAGTTATCTATGTAGTGTAGATCTTCTGTCTGACAGAGATACCCACTCGTATGCAGCTTTATTATAAGTGTATAAAAATATCAAGAACTGCTAGAGACAGGTCAAATGTTAGAGCTGTATCTGATGCAATTTATGACAATCCTGTGGACAGAGAAAGTCCAAGTAAACAGGAGTCCTTTCATATTACTGATTTAACTGAGACAGAAATAGTCGGCCTAATTTCTTAGTATCACACATAGAAAAACTAAGTGCAGTTTGAGATTCTGCTTTGGAAACTGAGTCTGTTGCATGTAATTTCTCAAAATAGGAAGATTCTGCAGTTAAAGATTCAGGTTTTGCATCCACAACTGTTGGCCAAACTGAGCGACTCTCTACGCCTTCCTATAGTAATGCCCAAGACGGGAATAATGATTTTCTGTAAAGTATTCTGAAGGCATTGTCAGAGCACAATGAAGAACAGTTTACAAGTTTGAAAAAGTTACAGAAGATACTCCCAGCAGTCTGGACATTTAATAAAAAAAATTGGAGAGGAACTTTTGACTGCTTTAAGTTAGAAAACAACAGTTTAAGGAACATGTACGTGAAGAGTTGAACTATGTAATACATAGTCTGAAGTCGAGAGATGAACTCGCTGAAAGTCCGAAATTTCACAGTTAAAAATGCAGAATAGTCAGTTTGAAACCCACATACCAAGTCTCGATGAGCATTGCGGGTCGCTAAAGACTAAAGAGATAAAATTTGTTACTCAAGAAAAGTTTAATACAGTTACCAAACTGACTGACAAACTTTCTGTAACTGTGACCCAGCTGTCTAGCAATGCGGAAGTAAATTCTGATGTTACACAGCCTGTTCCGTTTGCCAGTTCGGCAGAATATATTTCTCAACATTTTAAGCAGGGTCAAATGACTGTCAACAAACAGCCCAAGTCTGGTGTAAAGATATTTGATGACTGATTATCTCGTGTTGAACGAAAAACTAGCTGTGAACACGATTATACCTATGTTCACACGTCGCGCTTTCCTATTTCTGCCGAAATTTCTGATTCGTGACGTGTAGCAGCTAGTGGACTGATGCGCGTTAGACAGACAAGTTAGCTAGGCTACAATAATTTCAATACTGTCTCCCATCTTCATGACCAGTTACTCATGAACTTGAATATATCTGTGAGAATAGCATGCTGAAGGTGAATTTTATCGCTCATTCTTGCCGGCATACTGGTCTGAAGCAACGAAAGACAGAGCCAAAAACAGTATCATCATGCTAAAGAATTTTCAGCAACCAGACTTTCCGAGCCCGGCAAACCATTTTCAGAATACGATATTCCAGACTCGCTTCTTACCCAATACGTAAACCACCTCTGAATTAATAGAAACTTGTTTCGCTAAACTATCGAGACGCTTTCGTCACATGCTATCGGCACTTGGCAAGACACTAAAGACACTGACGATTTTCAAAATTTACAGCAAGAACTCGAAGATGACGGTGACTGAAATGTTTATTCTTATTGGACGACTATCCAACGAGTTCCACTCAATAGGCCGGCCACGGTGGTCTAGCGGCTCTAGGCGCGCAGTCTGGAACCGCGCGACTGCTTCGGTCGCAGGTTCGAACCCTGCCTCGGGCATGGATGTGTGTGATGTCCTTAGGTTAGTTAGGGGACTGATGACCACAGTAGTTAAGTCCCATAGTGCTCAGAGCCATTTGAACCATTTCCACTCAATAATATCCACACAGCAGACTCTGTACACAATTTATTAAATTGCCAATACTTAACACTTTTAAATACCAAAAAATTCATATAACTTACAAAACTTAATAAATGGTTAAAGAGTGAGCTTTAAAAACAATAACGGCAGCTTGCCACCATAAAGCAAGAACCTTTTACAATAGTGCTTTTAGAGTTTATCCAAAAAACAAAATACAATAATAAGTTAACTTGGCATTACAATTTAAAACGACTTATATAAAAAAACTTTGAGAAAGGTAATGGCGCTTGGCACCATAAAATGAAAGAAACGCAACACACAACCAATAAATATAATAACATAATAATAATTTGAAACAACCAAAGGGCGAGGGCAACTCCCAACGCAATCACAGACGAGCGAGTTCTCAACACTTCGGAGCCTTCCCACTAGAAAAGGTCCCCGAAATAAACCGCTGAGAGCTCCCCGACATGCCTCCCACAACTGCAGATCACTTACGCACCTTGGTTATGTTTTGTAACACACGACAGATAATATCAACACAAGATGAAATTCAAAAATACAGTATAGTAGTAACCACAGCGCCGTTAACACGGGTGCTCTTAATAAGTGCCGGAAGCCCACACACACAAATCTCAAACAATTCTCGCTTCCTAAGACGAAACGATGAAAGCCAAGCGCACATGAATAGTCAAATAACAGTCTTAGAAGTGCCTTAACGACACCAAACGCGACTATTCCACCAAGTTAATAATAACACAGTAAAAAAATACAGAACATACCACTAAATGCTGTTACACAGCCAAATTTACTAGATCGTGTTGCTCAGGTCCCAGAAGACCGCATATACCAAGCAGCAGTAATTCACTATGTATATACTGTACAGAACCGCCCTTCTTAGGCAGGATTTACCTAACACATCGACTGCCAAATGTACCATACATGAACGCAACTCCGGGCAGGACTCCAGTTGAGCAAATAAATTAGTACCAACAAATATCGTAACGGGCCACACACACACACACCAAAAAGTTCCAATAACACCGTCCCACATCAGGAAAGTTCAGAAACCACTGCTGGATATTCTAGGGGAAAATCTGAAGAGCCAACCGAGCCCACACCTTAACCTGGAAGATGACTCCAAAATTCAGTAACTGGTTTCTCCGGGCCAGAGTATCACAGAAGCCCACCGGATCTTCACATCAAACAGGTAGGAAGAACAAGTACGTCGACTCCAATTAATCAATACCGCATGGCCAGCACAGCGGCGAGTCGCCACAGCCCCAGACCACTCTGCTCACATTGCGAGGCACAACAACCTTAGCGCTAGTCACTAGCCGGTCAGGCAGAGCGAACTTCACGTTCCGTGCAATACCCGGAAAACCAACTACCCTCTCGCTTTCCGCCGGCCACCGCGAACACACCCCAGCGACGTCATAGCAAATCGCCACCGGAGCACCACCCGCACCAGGACAGCGAACTATAATCGAATACAGTGCGCGCTCTGAACAAGATCACAGGTTAGCGGCGCGCGCCATATAAGTGACGAATTTCATTCGCAAAATATCGACAAAATTTCCAGTCACAGTGAAACAGATGAAGGGTATTCTCTATATCGGAACCACAATTATAAACAGAATAATCTATTCTCTGATAGTTGTTATCATAGTTATACAAACAATTAATCGAGAGATCAATAGTACAATCACGGCAATTTCAGAGACATAAAAACAGGACGTGGTTTCAGGAACCAAAGAAGTTACGGCAAAATTGGTGATTACAACAGATATCAGTATAATGAAAGAAATAGCATCAAGAAACTGACAAACTGATTTCAGATCACATGACTATCATTACAACGAAACACGAGAGAGTTCATGCGATCGTAACAGTTATTAAGAAAGAAATAACCAGTAGAGGCGCTATCGTTGAATTTTTAGTCCTGAAAGACGTCTTGAAGTAGTGGAGATTACACCATCTAATGCTCGTAATAATGTTAGAAGTGTCGGTCTATCACATGGATAGCTAGTGGCACACACGGCAAACGATTTGCTTGTGGATACATGGAATTACTTCAATCGTACCATAAGAATCGTACAATAAGAATCCATTAGTGAACGAAATAAACTGTTTGAGGATGTTAGTGATCAAAATGAGGGACTGATGTCACGTGTAACCGACCATAATCTTTTTAATATAGAGTCTGTTGAGGACCATGCACTAAACTTAGGGGAAATCATTGTTTTTAAATGGGTAACAAATTACACGCTCTGGTCAGGTAATGAAAATGCAGATGTACATCCACAAGCAGAAAGGAACACAACTAATGATATGGCAGTGGCTTTGGTGACTCTTTCTGAGGATAAACATCTTGTGGCATGGATTTAGAAGAGTGAGGAATGAATTTCGTTCGGTTTAATGATATTAGAGACACCTTTTTGTAGGAGAAAGTAGATAACCAGAACATCTTAATACATCCTATAATGTCAGTGCCCATTGGAAAAGTTCCTTTATCAGTGTATTAGACTTTGGTAGCCCTATTTAAGTTATCAGTGAGGTAGCACTCTCAGTAAGTGTCAGTAACTAACTGTCCAACATTTGTATTGCAACCAACCCAAATTAAGTGTTTAAGTGATTCATTGATGGTGAAGTAATAAATGAAACACATTTGGATTTCATTTGTCATGGTCATCACTTCTCTGACAACTTCATAATTATGTTCCTTCTTACTGCCCTAATGATTCTAGATGTTCATTTCTTCACTGAATACAAGGCTCTTATAAACTTTAGTGACGCTAAGGCGAAAGCAGAAATCGATGGCAAGTTAGTCTATTTCCAATTCGAGTACTAGATTTCAAAGAAAGAAGAAGAAATCAACTGCTTGAAATTTTTATCTTCATCAGAATCATAACCTTCCACTGAAGTTACTGGTCATAAATCAAGTAAATCTTAGGATATAGAATACTCTTTTGATATCACTCAAAATGTGTGTGATGAAGTAGACAATATAGATGAAGCTTCTGAAGTAGATAGACAAGAATTATTCGATGTCTTACAGTAACATTCTCAAGTCTTAGTCAAAAAAACCTTGTACCATATGAATTATCTGTGTGAATTTAAAGTCAAGGAGCATATGAAGTTTATTGTTCCACCTTATTCTATTCTGTTAGTATACAGGGAAAGAATAAAGAATGAGATCCAGGTCATGTGCAACGGTATTTCGACTGTTAAATGCAGAGGAGAGAGCGGATAGGTGGAGAAAGTACATTAAAGGCCTGTATGAGGGGACGATGTGTCACTTGTGACAGAAGAAGACAGGAACAATATCTGAATCAGAATGTAAGAGAGCCTCGGACCACTTAAGATCAAATGAGGCAGAAGGGATATATAACATTCCATCAGAATTTCTAAAGTCATTGGAGGAAGTGGCAACATAACATCTATTCACTTTGTTCAAAAATGTGTGTGAAATCTTACAGGACTTAACTGCTAAGGTCATCAGTCCCTAAGCTTACACACTACTTAACCTAAATTATCCTAACACACACACTCATGCCCGAGGGAGGACTCGAACCTCCGCCGGGACCAGTCGCACAGTCCAGGACTGCAGCGCCTCAGACCGCTGGGCTAATCCTGCGCGGCTATTCACTTTGTGTGCATTCACTTCGTCTGGCGTCGTATCATCTGACTTCCGGAAAAATATCATCCACGCATTTTCGAAGACTCCAAGTGCTGACAGTGTGGCAATTATCGCATGATTAGGTTAACAACTTATACATCCAAGTTGCTGACAAGAATAATATACAGAAGAAGGGAAAAGAAGACTGAGAATGTGTTAGATGACGATCAGTTTGGCTTTAGGGAAGGTAAAGGCACCAGAGAGGCAATGCTGACCTGAGCGTTTGATAATGGAAGCAAGACTAAAGAAAAGTCAAGACACGTTCGCAGGATTTGTCAGCCGGGAAAAAGCGTTCGACAATTTAAAATGGTGCAAGGTGTTCGAAATTCTGAGAAAAATAGGGGTAAGCTGTAGGGAGTGACGGATAATGTACAGTATGTACAAGAGGCCAGAGGGAATAATAAGAGTGGACGACAGAGAACGAAGTGCTTGAGGTTCTCTAAGCAATGTAAGGAACCTAGACTTTCGCCCCTACTGTTCTATTTGTATGTCTAAAAAGCAATGTTGGATATCAAAGAAAGATTCAAGAGTGAAATTAAAGTTCAGGGTGACAGGATATGAATAGTAAGATTCGTTAATGACATTGCTATCCTGAGTCAAAGTAAAGAAGAATTATATGATCTGCTGAATGAAATGAACAGTCTACTGAATACAGAATATGGACTGAGAGTAAATCGAAGAATGACAAGAGTAATGAGAAGTAGCAAAAATGAGAACAACAAGAATCTCAACATCAGGATTGATGGTCCCAAAGTAGATGAAATTAACTGATTCTACTACCTAAATAGCAAAATAACCAACGGCGGACCGAACGAGGAAGACATCAAAAGCGGGCTAGCACTGGTAAAAAGGGCATTCCTTCCCAAGAGAAGTCTATCAGTATCAAACAGGAAGAAATGAGGAAGAAATCTCTGAGAATGTACGTTTGGATCACAGCGTTGTAGGGTATTAAACATGGACTTTGGGAAAACCGGAACTGAAGAGAATCGATCTATTTGAGATGTGGTGTTACAGGCCAATGTTGAAAATTAGGTGGACTGATAAGATAAGGAATGATAAGATTCTGCGCAGAATCGGAGAGGAAAGGGATATGTGGAAAACACTGAAAAGGAGAAGGGACAGGATGATAAGACATCTGCTAAGACAACAGGGAATGACTTCCACGGTACTAGAGAGAGCTGCAAAGGGCCAAAAATGCTGGGGAAGACAGAGATTGGAATATATCCATCAAATAATTGAGGACGTAGGTTGCAAGTGCTTCTCTGAGATGAAGGGAGGTTGGTACAGGAGCGGAACTTGTGGCGGGCTGCATCAAATCAGTCTGCATACTGACAACTCAAAAAAAAAAAAAAAAAAAAAAAAGAGAGAGAGACCTATTCATCTCACTGTATTTGACTGAAAGAGGTTACTGATTTAATAAAGTAAGCATCTTCTTATGCCATGTTCTCAGTGTCATGGCAGACATGTAAAATTACTTATTACCAGAAGCTCTGTACATTTGTTTGCGTCTATGCTCTGTTACTTGTATTTCAACAAGTGACGCAACCACACATTATTTACCATACTTTGGTGACTGTTTCGTTTGCAGAATCTTTTGGTGTCTTCTGCTATTGTATCAACAGAATCCGCTCTGCAAAATTCTTGTTTAATAGCTGATCGGTGATGAAAGGTGTCTGTCCAATTTGCCATAACGATTTTCAAGAAGTTTTGGCCACAAATGTGAATGAATTTGCGACTTTGATCAATATAATCAGCCTTTGCAGTATTGAGATAGTCGTATGCCATGTAAGACTGTGATTTAAACCATAAATTTTGATCTGAGTATGTAAGAAAGTGTGCTATAGTAAAGTGTGTTGGTCAGCCTGGAAAATCACTTACTTTGAAAAGGATGGAAGCTGGCCTGCCGTGTAGGAAAAGGCAGGGTTATTTAAAAGGGATTTTGTAGTAATATGTTTTGAGGAAAGATATTGACGAAATACAGTAAGATTATATTAATGGAAGAATGACAATAGTAAACTTTTAAAGTAATCCAGATTGTTTAATTTGTAGCTGTGTAGCTTCTTATTTTTAGAACATTGCGTACGGTTGACGTTTGCTGTAGAAATTTTATAATGCAGCATATGGTTTTGTCTTATATTTGAAACATGTGTCAAGGAAGCAAACTGTACACGGGAGAGATATTAAGAAATATTCTGCTAATTTGCCTTGGTGTGAGAACTATATAAAAGGTGTATTTTTGTCATGACTTCATTAAACATAGTTAAACTTGCAGAGCAGACGATCTTTGAGCGTTCCGTGCCCATAGGTAGGATAATAAATTTAATTAGGATCAAATTTCATGTCCACTGTAAGGTACAGTGATTGTCAGAGCGTACTTGTAAAAATAACAGCAGTATCAGTTCAGAAGCTTAATAACAGTAAAATATTTCAGAAAAGTGCTGTCTTGCTAATTTCCAAGCATTCTTATCAGAAATTCAGATGCAATAACTTTTATATTTGATGTGTAGTTACGATAATAATTCTGGTTCAAGGATGGGTTACATAACTAAAGATTAGCAACATTCAGGGTCTACATTTTTATCTGAATTATTTTGTTCTGCAGTGAGACTGCGTACATAAATTTCACTGAGAACGGATTGCTTCCTCGCAAACGAATTGTTTGATGTAGCGGCTAGTCTCGATTTCCTATTGATATCGCGTGCTCCCCATATTTTCCGTTCAAAATAGGACAGTCACGCAGTTCTGTTGCCCTGGCCTGAGATTTACGTATTTCGGTATCAAAATAAGTTTAAACGTTCTCAGAAACAAAACTTGATACTTACAAATGCAAATTTTAAAGATGAATAAGAACCTTTCAGAATTGCCGTTGTCCACGCTCTTGAGCAGACATTGCAGTGCATAAGGAATCTGATGACACTATCTCGATATATTTACCGTGAAGAGAGTTACTTTTACGTGGCGGAGATAGGGAATGTTTCCTTTTGTTCGGCAGCCCATTGGTATCCTATCGGATGTTACATCATAGTGCAATAGGTCCTCTTAGGTTGCTATCTCTACCTGTTCGGAAGCCGGTTATTCCATCACTTTTTGGTTTATATCGCTCTGAGATATTATAAGTTGAACGCAGTCGACCTGCCCTGATGTGTGAAGACAAATTTTTCAAGGGATCAGAATCACATCTTGCAGATGATGTTGCTAGCGGGGGTAAAAGACTCTTGAATTTGTAGTTTGAAATAAGTTTCTCTGTCGTATTCAAAGTCAACACATTGCTTACTATAATTACATCTTATGAATTCAAATTTACCGAAAACTATATTATCGATTTGTGTAATCTACTTGAAAATCTCAAAAATGCTGGCCACCATCTTGTTGTCTTATGTAACGTAACACAGTCAGACTGATGAACAGCCACTATAGAGCTGGCACCGACAATTATAAAATGTAAGAAGTAGAATTTCTCTCCAATCTGGATATGAACCGGGTGCTGTTGAAAGGTAGACTGCTGACCGCTTCTACTAGTCGTCACCGTACTGAACTATAGCAGTGCTACCTGTAAAGGAACTTAAAACTTTTGCATCATTTTTCTACTTCAAAACTAAGAGGGTAGCTGAAGAGTAGAGTCACCGATTTTTTTATGCGAAAAGTCTTCAAGCTTTTTAAATGAAATGAGCTTTATTAACTTTATCCATAATTATTCTACATATTTATTTCCGAACAGATTTGCTCTGGCAAGGAACACATTTCTCCCAACGAGAGATCAATTTATTTATACCGTCACTGTAGAATGTTTCGCTTTGTTAACAGAGTCAGAATATCACCTCTCCTTGAACAGATTTATCATTATCCTATTATCACAGTGAAGTTCTCGAAGGTGCTCTTTAAGTTCTTGAAACTTATGAAAATTGTGTGGAGCCAAGTCGGGACAATGTGGAGATGATCGATGACAGTGAACCAAAGGCGTCGAATTATGGCAGATGTCACAGGGCTCGTGTGTTGCCTGGCACTGTCGTATGTGGACGAACTCCTCGAATCTGTTCTTGGAGTTTACTGATGGTCTCACAGTACATAGCAGAATTGATGGTGATGTCTCTAGGCACGAATTCCAAATGCGCTTCACTTTCAACATCCAAGAACAGTGTGAGCAGGACTTTCTCTGCTAATGGCAGGGTACTGAACTGTTTTGGTAGTACTCCATCGAAGTTCTCTTGTTTTCAAGGTCAAAATGGCGTTCCGATCTTTCGCCATCTGTCCCAGAGTTTTTAAGAACCCATCACCCTCACGCCGAAATGGTGGTTAGAAACTCGGTTAGAGTGCACTGTTTCTCACGCACCGACATATTTACTTTACACACCACCATGTTACAAGCTACAGTTCGGAGGCCTCTATCGCCAGAGTGTTGCAGTTTCCTTCAGCGAAGCGGGAAAGTTGACCGAATAATATGCATGACATTTAATTTCTTAACTCATATTGAGAACAGAATAAAAACATTCGGAGGCACGCCCTTGCATTTTCTACATTCTGAAGTTACGTGTACTCAAACTAGGAGACAGTCCCACTGCCCACTGGGCAACTGGATTCAACAAACAGGAGGCTAAAGCATGTTTAATGTAATCCCTTGCATCTGCGAGGCTATTAGTGTCCGCTCTACTTACATATGTTAGATACACAGGCTTCCATTTCTTTTCGTTACACTGAATTCGTGCAAATGTGTGTTGTGTGATTAATCTCTATTTATTTCACGAGGCAGAGTGTGTTACTCAGTTTGTTCTCTTGGTCGTTCAAATTTATACATTCTGCATATTGTCAGTGTATCAGGGATATTGTGTCATTACTTAAGAGAGTACTCTATGCTTTTCAGTACACACGCGCAGACCTTTCAAACGGTAGTATGATTTCTGTATAAGTTGTTCATATTACTTCCACAATTTGAAACTGTGTATTCCAGTCCCCATTTCTCTGGAATCCAAATGAATCTTCCACGAAGTCGAACTGTGTCAGTTTTTCCATTATTCTGCAAATAATTCCAGTTATTGTTTTGCAACCATGACTTATTAAACTGATGGCTCCAAAACATTCACGTTTGTCAACACGTACCATCTTTGGCATTGGAATGATAACATAAATATTGTAGTCTGAGGGTGATTCATCTTACTTACATATGTTGCAAACCAGATAGGACGTGTTCTCCCAAGCATCTTAATAAATTAATACTTCCTCTAAATTCTTGTTGTACCCTACAACTTAACAGCGAAATATTGAAAATTTTGCTAAATACCAGTAGTATTTATCGAGACATAGAAAACGCTGCCGTAGTACAGCTTTACAGTTACTCTGGAATTTTTAACTGTCTTACCGCTACGTGGGTAATGCTCATTGCATTACGAGAATGCTATTCATATACTACTGACAGCAAAAGTCTGATTTATTAAACTCCACGATAGATAAAACATGTAAACCATCGACTCACATTATCTGACAGCTGACGGATTTATATTTGCGTCTATGTGGACACCTGATATTTATTTTCTACGGGCTTCACGAGATCTGTTGCACTGGATAAAGTTATCCGCTCTAGTCGCTGTTACCGAATATTTTTAAGCCATTTCTCGTTACACACACCAGTATGTAAACTGCGCCGTGCAAGCATAAGTCGTCGTTCGCCTATCAGGTGTATAGAAGAACTGTGGGTAGCATAAAGCTGCAGTAAAGGCGTATAAGGTCTGTCACTCAGAGATTGTCACGTACATCGTAACTTGTACGGTATTTTTGGAATGATTTAGTGAGTATGATTTTGTGTCATTACTTTTTGAACTCGAAATGAAAGTATTGTCAAATGTCCGGCATGTGCGCTTTAACGTGAAGGAATAGCATTGCAACAGGACATGCAATATAGTTGTCAGAAGTGAATAGATGCTCCAGTCAACGCAATTAATACATAAGCTGATCGACTACCCGTAGTCTTCAAGTTCATCGCAGGTGTTAGTCGAGGGACACTGATGAGCATAAGTATATCCCCGACATCGGTAGTTTTCATCTTTACGTCCCTTCCTCCACCCCCCGTGTTGGGGTGATCTGCCGTTATCTTACATTACGTACATACTCTGCAAATCACAGTTGAGTTATGGTACAGGGTTCTTTCCAACGTACACACATTAGTGTATCGCCTCTTTCCATTAATACATGGAACTCGACGAAACGGACTACTTTGCTCCAATTGACACTGCCTTCGAGGAGCGAAACGATGGAGTGTAGTACTTCCTTAGATTTGTTGAGTAACAGTATTACAAAAAACTGAAAGTGGGCTTAAACAGAATAGCTGATCTCTGTCTTCATACGTATGTTGGTCAACTCCTTTAAGCATTTCTCCGATGATTTCTCTTGAGAAAAACAAAAGGTTGTCCATTGTGCTGCCGTCCTTAGTATATTTTCAACATGTTGTTCCGATTTGGTGTAGGTCCCACACAGTTGAGCTTTATTCTATGATGATGGTCAAATGAGTGAAAATACGAGTCCCGAGGTGGGATGAGACAGCATGGACTTGTCCTCGTAGAGCCCATCGGGGCTGAAACTGACGATTTTGTATCACAAGACACTTAATTTTCTCGGTATCCTACCAAAGAATAAAAGTCTCGTGGTTGCTTTACCAACCAAATTTTAAATTCAATTTGTCAGACGATAATAGCGAATGAGATATAGAACCCGCTAAACTTGAATTCAAGAATTCGGGCAGTAAGCCAGACATTGACTATCTTCTGACACAGTACGAGAACTGGAGTGACGTATACAGTGATCATGCCATGAATGAACACTGTAACGCTTGTATTATTAATGTCCTTACCTTATTTAAATACTATTTTCCCACATAAATAATCCTAATTAGACCAAAATCTACAAAGAACCTATGTATTACGCATTGAATAAACGTATCTTGTAAAACAAAAGGCAAACTTTATCTGACAGTCAGATGCCGGCCTGAAGTTGAAGCTATAACGCATTAGAAGACGAACTGCGAACTATTAAAGATAGTAATACGGACATCAAGGCAAATGCATTGCGAGAAAAGGGTAATCATGCCCGATAACAAAAAAAGGACAATTTTTTTTTAATATAGCGAAGGAAGAGATCGGTAGAGCCAGAAATGAAGAGGAGCAGTTAAAATTTAGGGTAAATGATACATTGGTAACGGATGTGTCCTCTTTTGCCAAAAATTCTAGCAAGTGTTTCATTAATGTTGATGAAAATATTGGGGTATCAGATTCAGAAGACGATGCAAAGAAATAGATCAGACTATTCATTACAATTAACTTAATTAATACGAATATAACCCTCACTATTCCAGTAGAAGTAATATCCACTATAAAATATTTAAAATAAAGAAGCTAGTGCTTATGGTAAAATATCAACAAATTTAATTGAAAAATGTACTTTTTCCCTTAGCAACGTATTAAGTTACCAGTGTAAGCAGGCCTATACTAATGAAACATTTCCTGAATTTTTTAATTTATTTTTTTGCTGGATTTCGTGTCGTGCCAATACAGTCATCTCATTAGTGGAATGTCAATCATGATGATATAAACTTGAGGGCCACACAATACCAATTTCCGAGCACAGAAAGTTTCCGACTCGGCCGGGAACTGAGTCCAGGCCCTTTCTGTTAGCAGTCCGGCGCGTTGTCACACAGCCACCATGGACTTCTTGAGCGGCGGAAACGTTTTGAATTTATGCCTATTTTGAAGAAAGGATATGAACGAATGTCGTGAAATCGCCATCCAATTTCACTTTTGGCAACAATCTCGAAAAATTTCAAAAGGTAATATACAATAGACTTCTAAACCATCTAACAACAAATAACAAATTGTCAGTCACAGTTCGGTTTTCTAATGGGCTCTGACACTGAGATGGCTACCTACGCACAAGGCGATAATGTACTGGTACTTAGTGCATTAGGCAGTAAATAACATGATCTGTCAAAGGCAGTAAATCACACTATCCTTTTAAGTAAGTTGGAATATTGTTGTGTAAAGGATATGGTGCTAAATGTTTGTAATACTACATCTCTGAAACTACAGAGGTGTCTTTAGGAAAGAGACATGTAAACTGTCAGGCGTCATCCAGCTGGGAACTAATATGGTGTGGTGGCCCACAAAGTTCCATCTTCTGGATCTTACTTTTTCTACCAGTGACCTTTCACCTGTAACGTTAAAAGGTGCCAAGATTGTCTTACTTGCACATGATAGAACCACTGCAATAAACATAAAAATTAAAAAAAAAAACGCTACACACAGCTTAGAACATGTAAGAAGTTTTTCCTCCGATATATCCCTACAATATAATGACAAACAAACAGCTGATAAAGTTGACAGTGCTACATTCTTGGGATTACAGCTTGATAATAAATCTAGCAGACAGGTGCACGCCAAAGAACTACTGACGGGCCTAATCAGATCTCTGTTTGCAATTCGAATGCTGTTAAACATAGGTGACATACAAATAGAGAATATAGCACATTAGGCTTACTTTCATTCCATGATATATGGAATTATGTTGTAGGATAACTCAAGAAGCCAACCTAATGTTGAAGGTAATATGAATTATCTGTAGTGTGAACTTAAGAACATCCAGCAGAGGCCTGTTTAGGAATCTTGGTATACCAACTACTGCTTCCCAATATATTTATACCTTAATAAAATTTGTCGTTAAAAGATATATCTTTTTCAAACTAACAGGCTCAGTTGCTGGAAGCAGTCCCAGAAGAAAGCATAATCTTCACAAAAATTTAAAGTGATTTACTTTGATCAATAAAGGTGTCCTTTACTCAGGAATGCACATTTTCAAGAGCTTTCCAACAGCCATAAAAATTTAATCACTAATAAATTTCAGTTGAAGAGGAGCCTAAAGGACATATTGGCGAGCAATTCCTTCAAGTACATTGATGGATTTGTGAGTAGAACAACTGATGTGTATGTGTTTATAATGTGTTCATAATACTATCAAATAATGTGGGTGCAATTTCAACCTGCCTCCTGTGCATATTCTATGCAGTAATATGATCATAGCAATTATATGTTTTGAATTGATTTTTGTAGCTGAATATGCTTGGCTACAGTAGGCTAAGAATTACCCTTTGCACCTCAGGGCGTTGATTATTCACACGTTTTGTGACAAATTATTTATTACATTTGAAATGAAAATTTGTTTAAATTTATTGTTTATTCCACTTCACTGTCTTTGGAAGGTATTTTAGCACACTGATTTTTATTTTAAAATATTTGTCGTGTATTCTTGTTTGTCAGACATGTCGTAAATGCTGGAGGATCACCTCACAATGTGTCCCTTGGAACGAAAAGTGCTCGCAATCTAATCATAGCCCCACAAAAAGGTGTTACATTCAGGTATTTATATGACGTGACTGAATCCCTTGTGACTCATGGACATTCTGTTCATAGGAGACTGTATTTTATTGCGTTTGGTGAAATTCACGGTTTTATATTTCTGTATACACCTCTTAAATCTCATAAACCTCTTACTGAATATTTTTGCAGATTTTTCAGACGGTACTTCAACATAGAGAACAGAGTTATAAAGTCTCAGATTACTATTAGTATTGTCCGTCAGATAATTATTACATAATACAAAGGATTCAGCACACCTGAATGTGGTATGCCTGAAGTTACTTCTAAATCTGTTGAAAACGTTACATCCAAGAAAACATGCTGAAATATTACAAATCGTGTCACAAATTCGTCCGATACCTCATACGATCGTACATTTGTTAATAAACGTTAGTATGTTTCTGAGTCAAAGATTTTTCGAAAGTCAGGAATAACTACTTCCACCTGATAAACTTGAACCATGGCTTTCAGGATATGAGATGGGTCTGGCCTTATGTGTCAGGTTCCTACGCTAGACACAGAAAAGGTCATTCTATTCGAGATATCTCATTACATATGAGCTCATACCGTAACCTGAGATCCTACTACACGTGGACGTCAAAGATACGGGCCTCAGTTTTGATCACTTATGATACCCTTCTTGTAGACAATGTGAGCAGCTCTCTCTTCCGAATAATTAGTACAGCATTTTGTTAACTCTGTAGCAAATGCTGTAAGGAATCTTCGGTAAGGAAACCGATAGAAATATCTTTGTACAATGGTACGTTGTTAAATTTTAGCGATTTTAGCTGTTTGTCGATGCTTCTGGCATTGTATATAGCGCACAGCTTTATACTGGTGGAAGAGGCTGGGGCATAACTCCTGGATCCTCGTATGTAAAGGAATATTTGAAACTGTTAAAATTTTTACTTTTGCTTTGCTTCTTTCGATTTCTGTTCTGTTTCACCAGTGAGATGTTTTGTTCGAGGCAGTAAGCCTTATGTAGAATAAACTTGTTCGTAGAATAAGCATTTCAAATTAAATTAACATTGTCCCAAACATTCCCAGATTTAGTGATTCGTATATGTCACCTTCTACGTTTACGGCAAACTATACTATTGACGTCCATTTAGTAACTTTAATGTGTGCCTAGTTTTGTAAAATTCTATCAGGTATTCGAGAGTGTTCCCACCATACTCCATTAGCCTATAGTAGATAACATAGGTCAAAATTGAAGAAAAAGGCGTTACGAAACGTTTCTGAAATAAAACTATTTTGACCCGTGTGTTGTTGAAATATGAACTTGAAAGCGTGGTATAATTTCCTTGCCTGTGTGTGTAAGCGTTGGTCTACTTCGCATACTGCCAGCGGCGTTCGCTCTCTCCACCGAGCCGATTTATGGGCGTTTCCCAAGAGCTCGCTCTCATTCGTTTAGCACGGATAACTTCAGAATGGCTGTCGAAGGACAAGTGCTGCAGGTAATGTGGCGTGTGGATGCTGTGAATATCAGTCTAAGTGATCCCGACTTTGAGCGGATGTCTGGTTCTCTATTATGCAAACTGAAGTGTCCAAGAGGCGTGTTGCTCGGATTTGGTGGATGAAAGCCTTCTAACTTTGTTTCATATTTGTGACCACTGAATTCACGGGCAAGAGCGGGACCAGTGAGTCGTAGCCATCGGCGGTCGTTGCATTAATTTGACGAACATCTCAATGTACTCTGTATGATCAGTTATTCCGAGTTATTCGCTGTGCCTGGGGTTCTTTAAACTATTTGTGTTATACTGCTTCACGTTTAAGTTCGTACAAGTCTTATTCAAAGAATTTACCGGTTCCAAATGGCTCTGAGCACTATGGCACTTAACTGCTGAGGTCATCAGTACCCTAGAATAGAACTACTTAAACCTAACTAACCTAAGGACACCACACGTATCCATGTCCGAGGCAGGATTCGAACCTGCGACCCTAGCGGTCGCACGGTTCCAGACTGTAGCGTCTAGAACCAATCGGCCACCCCGGCCAGCTTTACCGGTTCCAACTTGGCTCACTTACGTCATTAACATTGTTTATGCCACAGTTATTTTTAAGGCGGTATGTCTAGTTCCTGTCTATCGGGATTCAAGTCTTTTGATATTAATATTATATGTGCTGCTTAAACGTAATTCATTTTGCATTCAGTATTAATGTTAGTTCAGTTTTACTAACTTAAATTTTATTTACACATTCCTTAATAGATTAAGCTCTTTATTCTCACGAAGTAAACAGTGCTATCGACAGGAGATGTTAAACTGATTACGTATTTCTAAATTTCCGGAAAACAAGCACAAATAGCGTGCCTATGGAGTACAACCTAAGTTGTGCGACTGGATTCTTGAGTAAAAAAGGACACAGTTCGTGGCAACTGACGGAAAGTCATGGAGTAAAACAGAAGTAATATCTGACGTTCCTCAAGGAAGTGTTATAGGCACTCATCTGTTCCTGATCTGCATAAACGACACAGTAGACAATCTGAACAGCCCTCTTAGATTGTTTGCAGAAGATGCTGTTATTTACCGTCTTGTAAACTCATCATATGACAAATTTAGTTTCGGAATGATTTAGGCAAGATATCCGTATGGTGTGGAAAGTGGCAGTTAACTTTAAGTAATGAATAGTGTGAAGCATCCATCTGAGTACTAAAAGAAGTCCACGAAAAACCAGTTACAAGATAAATCATACAAATCTAATGGCTGTAATTCAACTAAATTCTTAGGTTCAACATTACGACTAACTTGAATTGAAACGATGACATAGTTAATGTTGTGGGGAAAGCAAACCAAAAACTGCGATATATTGATGGAACACTGAGCATGTGCACAAGTCGGTTAAAGAGACTGTTACCATCAGGTTCGTTCGCTCTCGTCTGAAGGGCTGCTGTGTGGTGTGGTGTGCATCAGATGGGATTTACTGGCGTCGACAAAGTTCAAAGAAGGGCCGCTTGTTTTGTACTATTGTGAAATATGGGAGAGAGTGCCACGGACATGAAACGTGAATTCGGGTGGCAATCATTAAAACGAAGGCGTTTTTCGATGTGCCAGGATCTTCCCATGAAATTTCTGTCACCAACTCTCTCCTCCGATTGCACTGAAAGAATTAAGGGCTCATTTATCCCTTTCATCTTTGGAGATTGGAAAGGAGAGGGAATAGTATAAAGGTGGTCCGATGAACCCTCTGTCGGGCACTTAATTGCGAATTGCAGAGTACTCACGTAGATATAGGTGCAGAACTAGCCTGAACCGTCAAAACGTAAGACCAAGTCATGTACGTTAATACAGTTTTCTTTAGCTGACATCGCCATTCTACTTAATTCCACAGTTGGCTGTTTGCTCTTAGTCTGGGACTCTTTCATGAGACCACCACTGCCTACTTACGAGTGTTCAAATACCATTTCTCTCATTTACGTATTATATATTGCTTTTATGGTTTCGAACTGTCTGTTGTGATTTGGTATGGTTGCAGTTGTCAGATAATGCCTTAACTAAATGTTTCCTGCTGCCTAATGTACTTTGTGGAACATTTCTGAACTGAAATGTTTTGCTGTCTGTTCTGTTATTATATATTATTAATACTGATCAAATTTGAAATGGGAAATGCTTACTACTGATTCTCTTGGATTTTTATAAATAATTTGATTATGTGAGTTTCTCAAATTTCACATGGTAAAAAAGTATATTAGAACAGTTCGACAACTTATAGAATAAAATCAGTTTGTCTTTTCTTCTGACGCATTATGATTTTTTGTGGCATGGCACAGTACCACTCCCAGCTCCTCCCTGAACCGTTATTTAAATTTGTTGAGATTTGTTGAGATATTTCCGGAGCCTCCTGCCGTGTCAAGTAGGTAAAATACCATTTTAACAACTTGATGGGACTGCAAGCCAGAGAAATTTTTATTCAGTATTAATGCAGCAAATTTCTTGCAGTCTTACGAGTTGACATATGCGACCCCTTACGAGTGTCGATTACTGTCAGCACTCAGTGTTGTGTCTACTTTGCTGTATATGTTCGTCGTTGAGAATGAGATTTTCACTCTGCAGCGGAGTGTGCGCTGACATGAAACTTCCTGGCAGATTAAAACTGTGTGCCCGACCGAGACTCGAACTCGGGACCTTTGCCTTTCGCGGGCAAGTGCTCTTGGTAGGCAAAGGTCCCGAGTTCGAGTCTCGGTCGGGCACACAGTTTTAATCTGCCAGGAAGTTTCATATCAGCGCACACTCTGCTGCAGAGTGAAAATTTCATTCTGGAAACATCCCCCAAGCTGTGGCTAAGCCATGTCTCCGCAGTATCCTTTCTTTCGGGAGTGCTAGTTCTGCAAGATTCGCAGGAGAGCTTCTGTAAAGTCTGGAAGGTAGGAGACGAGATACTGGCAGAAGTAAAGCTGTGAGACCGGCCGTGATCGTGCTTCGGTAGCTCAGATGGCAGAGCACTTGCCCGCGAAAGGCAAAGGTCCCGAATTCGAGTCCGGCGGTCGGGCACACAGTTTTATTCTGCCAGGAAGTTTCATGTTCGTCGTTGTTTCTTCCCTGATTGTATGTGTCCCTGTATGTAGTCTTTTTATACGTGATGCAGTTTCTAGATATATCACAAGCGACTCCTAAACCAGCCATTCCGTACGTGTAGTTGTTAAGTTTTGATCCATGAGGAGTGGGGTTGTGCCAGTTTCAAGGATAAGATGTAGTCTAACGGAGAGAGTAATTGACGGAAGTCATCTAGTGAAATCGAGTTGATATCTGGAGTTCCAAGAGGAGTACTTTACGCGCTCTGCAGTTACTGAAAAAGTTCAAAGAAGGGCTCCTGGTTTTGTACTAGCGCGAAATAAGGGAGAGAGTGTAATGGGTATGGTAAGCGTATCCAGATGATGACCATTCAAAGAAAGATGTTTTTTCTCCTCCGAAAGCTCAAATATTTTTTTGACTTCCACCTACAAAGAAAGCAATGAAAATAACATAAGAGATAACGGAGCTCGTACGAAAAGATTCAGGTGTTCGTTTTTCCCGCGCGCTACTCAAGAGTGAAACGATAGACATATAGGCGGAAAGAGTTCGATAAGCTAACTTCTGTGGTCTGTGGTCTGTGGTGAAGGCAGCAGAGGACCCTGGATTAACCCCTTTGGTACTCCTGATATGATACTACTTCCAGGACAGCTTTCGATTTCTGCAAGTAATACGCTGATGTTTCTCAAGTAACTTACAAACCACTTCATTGTGCCATATAATACATCTGTCTGTCTACTTTTAATTTCCTACAAGTACTTATTTCCGTACAGTATTTGCTGAAACGTTGGAAGGAGCTGCAGCGGTACTTTAATCCCACCTGCAGCAGCTGTGCGCACTCCTCAGGCGCTGCTGGAGACGTCAGAGGTGTTGGAAGTGGCGGCTCCGGCGCCGGCGCCAGCGACTGTTTGTGCAGCACTCCATTGTCACGGGCGACCAGATCGCACCCTGATGAACAAAAGCACCGCCGCGTATCGATTATCGAGACCGCGGCCGCGCAGCTTTGTGCATTAGTCGAGGCGTGAGTCCGCGCTAAGCCCTGCCGCCGGCGTTCTCGTTCATTCGTTCGGTCGGCGCTCGTAACGTCTGTTCAGAGTTGCGAACTAAAAGCGAAAAAGCGCCTCCGCATTCGAGTGCCCAAAAGACTGGTCGGCAGCGAGACACGAAAGGCTAACCACACTGCCCTTGGAATCATTCACCATTGCTCTTTAGCTAGATTTTGCGTTAACACTGTTGAAGCTAGCACGGCGAAATAACCTGAAGACTTTCTCCTTGAACAATGTATGCGAGATGAGTTCATTTATATTTCCACCACAGGAATAAATGCCCATCAAGTTACTAAAAAAGTGGTTTCCGCACTTCAGATGCACTGAAATTACGGAAATACTCTTACATTGTGTCTCGCCTAAGAAACTACATACACAGCCGGAAAAAAATATTAGCACACCTGTAAAGACGAAGTCAGTTGTAATGCGATGACGGCGTACACAACTTGGGGGCTAATAGATGTACTGGTAATTGTTTCAGTTTAGTACAAGGCGACACTCCACACAACTACCTTAGAAAATTCTTCTTAACGCTCAAATCTACATTCGATGTTAACAAATCTTTCTTCTTTAGAAAATTTTTTCTCCCATTTCCGGTCCATATTTTATATCGTGTGTACTTCGGCCGTCTCCAGTTATTTTACTACGTAACTATCAGTATTCCTCTACAAGTTTTAGTTCCTCATCTGAATCCCTCAGCATCACCTGATCTCATTCAGCTGCATTCCATTACCCTTGGTCTGCTTTTGTTGACGGCTATCTTACATCCTCCTTTCAAGACACGGTCCACTCCGTCCAACTGCTCTTCCAATTCCTTTGGTTCACACTGTCATCGCCGAACCTTGAAGTTTTCAGTTCTTCTCCCTGAACTTATAATCCTTCTGCAAATTTTTCTATGATTAGTCCTTAATTGCTTGCTCAATATAAACATTGAATAACACTGCTGATAGGCTACAACACTGTCTCATTCCATTCTCAACCACTGCGTCACTTTCATGCCCTTCGATTTTTACAAATGCCTTCTGGTGTCTGTACAAGTTGTCAATAGCCTGTCACTCCCTGTATTTTATCTTTGCAACCATTAGAATTTTAATGAGTGTATTCCAGTAAACATTGCCAAGCTGTTCTCTGATCCTACAAATGCTATAAACGTAGATTTATAATTCCTAACCAGTCTTCAAAGAGACGTCGAAGGGTCAGTACCGCCTCACGTTCTCCTACATTTCTGCGAATTCCAAACCGCTCTCCCCCGAGGTTCGTTTCTATCAGTTTTTTCCCATTTTGCCGTTAATTAATTCGTGTCAGTGTTTTGTAACTGTGACTTCTACACAGTTAAAGCCAAGCTAGCCATTTTTCGCATTAGAATAATATTAGTTGGACAAAGTAGTTACTAACCGATATGACGAAAGAATCACTTCAGTTTTTGAAATGAATGGTTCGACTTCTTTATGCTGTGTTCCATAATGTTACCCATTTTAAAGAGGGTTCAGAGAAATAATATTTTATTTCATTAACAAGTGAGGTGTTCAGTGCGGCTGACTGCCTTGCGGGCGACCCGGGTCGATTCCCGATACTGCCAGAGTTTCTCCTTCGTGAGGCCAACTAATGAGCTACTCGACCGGTTTAGTAGCGGTTCTGTGGTCAGGAAACTCGACAACGACCAGAAGAGCGGTGTGCTGAGCACATACCTCTCTGTACCGCATTCAGTGAAGCCACTGGCAGAGGATAACACTGCAATCGATAGGGCCAGATTCGCCCGTCAGTACTAGAACGCCAAACCTTACGCTTACCTTTAACTTTACTTCGTATGAGTGTGAAAAGTTTACGGCCGACTTGTGTAATTGCTTTCGTCGCTTTTGGGTAATACCCCCACCGCAATAATTCTTTATTCATTTCTTCAACAAACGGTGATTACACTGTGTCGCAGAGTAAATACTGATAGACGAGAATCTTCTTTCCATTAATTTTAAAGCTTAATGCTTTTTATTTATCTACAATAAGTTTCAGCAACTGGGGAACGCTTTCACTAGCAAGTGGCATGGATTAGTACAAATTTCCGCTCATAAATTGCAGATGAGAAGTTCTTCATGTCAGAAATAAAACAGCAACAACTATGGCTACGAATCGATACGCTGAAATGCAAACCCCCTCATTTGCGGAGAAGTATTCTTGAAAGTATATCTTCGCAAAGCAGTGTAGGTTATTGCAGGACTACCGATGTACGTTACCAGTTTTATCGATACCTTCTCGAGGGGTTGAATCCTTCGTTAATAATAACCATTGAGACTGTGCATAGTTAATATCCGCCATATTCACGTAGGTGAAACAACGATGTATATTAAAGTTCTGTGTGTGCTTGTTCGAGAACTATTTTCTGTCAGTGAATAACGTCTTCTAGTTCATCCACATTCTGATGGTCGGCCCATTCAAATGAAATATGACTGCTGCGGACACGGTGAATTTTTAATTTCGAAAAACTTGAATGAAAGAATTTGTATTAAATTTTGCTTGAAAAATGGAATAAAATGGAGCACCGCATTCGAAAAGTTGACTTTTGCTTTTGGCGAAGAAGGTCGAGAAAATGTCGAAAACGGCTACAGCCTTGGACTCCTCAGCACATAAATTACTGACAACAATGTGGAAAAGTGGAGAAATTCGCTCTGGAGAATCGCTTAATCACCATCAGAGAGATTACTGATGATGTCGGCTTATCCTTTGGCTCGTACCAAGCAATTTTGTCGGATGTTTTGGACATGAAACGTGTAACAGGATAGTTTACTCCGAAACTTTTGAAACTCGATCTAAAACGGCGTCACATAGACGTCGCTCAGGAATTGCTGAATGAAGTCGACAACAACCCAGAAGTTGTAAACTTATAACAGGTGACGAAACGTGGGTATACGGGTATGACGTCGAAACGAAGGCCAACTCATCCCAGTGGAAACTGCCTGAAGAGCAAAGAGCTAAATTAATTCAAGGTTCTTCCCACTGTATACTTCGTTTACAATTCGCTAGTACGTCATGAGTTCCTGTCTCATTGTCACACGGTCAATAAGAAATACTGCCCGGTTGTTGCGAATGGTTTAGTGAAGCAACCCGATGAAAACAAAGATAATTGTAGTAAACCCCTCCCAAGTTAAAAATCTAAACGCTCGAACCGCCTACCAGGGCCCAACGGTACCAACTGGCCTCCGTGTCATCCTCAACCCACAAACGTCACTGGATCCTCATATGGAGGGGCACTGGTCAGCACACCGTTCTCCCGGTTGTTTGTCAGTTTACGAGACAGGAGCCGCTACTTCTCGATCAAGTAACTCCTGAGTTTGCGTCATAAGGGCTGAGTGCACCGGTGTTGCCAATAGCGCCCACCAGACCGAATAGTCACTCATCCAAGTGCTAGCCCAGCCGAAGGTGAACAGCGATAATGCTCCCACTCACACCTTAACGCTTGTTCGTCTTTTTTGGGCAAGAAAACATAACTGGTATGTTGCCTCAGCTGGCGTATTCACCGGACTTATTCCCCTACGGCTTCTATCTATTCCCGACGCTAAAGAGAACCGTGAAAGAATGTCGTTTCACCACCACTGATGAAACAAGGAGCGGAAAACCAAAACAAAAATCGGGTTCCAGAAGTGTTTCCGAGACCATAAAATGCGCTAGCACCATTGTATTAAATCTGAGAGGGGTCACTTTGAGAGAGACGAAGTTGAGGATGAAAAATAAATAATGATTCTTAAACAAAAATAAAAATTCACGTTACTTTTTGATCACGCCTGGTATATACATGCCGTGCTGGCAAACTCGGCATTTGCTAAAGCTTACTGCAACGAAACGGTACAGTAGATTTGGCCTGTAAATCACAGCTCCAATCACAGTTGAAAATACAGTTACGTAAACTGAAGCCCATTTCCACAATTTGCTAACAACAATGATATTGATAAATAAACCCATAACGACGTCAGTATGAACACACGAGATGAAAACTTTTGGTTGTAGTCAGCTGTGTCTCCGTAGCCTATAAAAATAGACTCACATAATAAGAATAATATTTAGTCTTAATCTTGAAACATTCCGAATAGTCGAAAGGAAATGATTATGTCTAGAAAGTTCTATACAGAACAGTGTGTTGGTTTTGTACAGAATCGTTTCTCCTTTTGAAAGCTGATAGTTAACGGAAACATTTCACGGTACTTAGTGGCTTCCATAAAAAATTGAGATCAGACCGTAATAGTTGTCATAGCCTGTCATGATTATTTCACAGCTGTGGTTAACTGAGAAGAACAGGAGAGTTTCACAGTAATTTATGATTGAAGTAGATTTTCCTAATTGAGCGATTGAAAGCAACACATGTAGTAGCGAGGAAAATTGTGTTTTCTCCGTCAGCTTTGATTGATTGGAAATGTCTGACGCTTGTGTCTCCCGAGGGGAGAATCCACAAAAGAGAGAACGGAGAAGCCGCCGGCATGGCTGGAACTCTGAGGACCGTGGGAAAGACCACCGGCGCTGTAGCGGACCCAGCTCAAACCAACTTTTAATGGCTTTACAAATTACGGCTCTCAGCAGACTCCTCGCTACAAATTCTCTCAATTACGGACGAGCTCACGCGCGTTCTCCGCTCCGTAGCCACACGGGAGGAAAACTGTGCCAGATAACAATGTCTGGCGGCAACAAAAGGGGAGAGCACCGACAGACAGAGGCGCTGGCCCAGCAGCGGCAGGGAGGGGAGGGGTGCAGCAGCAACACACACAGCGTGCTCGTTAGGCGGGCAGCGGTCCGCGCGGCTGCAGGCGCACCACAGACGTCACACGACAACCAAAGGAGCCAGAGACAGGGGAGGGCTCCTTCAGGCTCTGATTAGCACTGCTTGTCTTTTCTCCCCTCCACGTACATGTCCGCCTCCCCTCTCTCCCCCCACGTATACAACGAGAGACATTCAGTAAATAGTGCATCCTTTTTGTTATGCACAAACTTTTTTCAAAAACAATTTATTAATAATAAGTATTCACTTTGTCAACATAATACACTTTTACATCAAGCAGCATGAAAAACGTCCTTTCCTTTTGTTGGCACACGATAGAAGTTTCATTTTGTCATCACAGTGATTATCATACTTGCTTATAGATGGTAGAGCTGCAGCATCATCACTACCGGTAGTTCGATCGTCGTCACCATCAACATCATCATCATAATGTTCTTCTTCTCTTCGTTTTCTTCTTTAGCATTTTCACAGATATTATCTTGGGTGCTTCGCTCCCCTGTTGTGTTTGTGTCATCAGTTTCTTTCTCAGCAATCAATTGTGCTTTTCCTGGGTTTTATTAATTTCAACGGAGAGTCGTCCAAAACTGACAGTGCTACCAGGCATGCTATAAAAATACATTATCTTACGAATGTGACCCAAGGTACGAAGACGCCAATAATATGTAACTGATTATAACAGCTGATTCGAAAGATGTCAAAGGTATTTCTTCCTTTTCTCTCAAGACGCCAGAATTTTTACTGACCTTCTGTTTGTATTAACGGGCTGCCTGTTTCGTAAGCATGGTTAACTGTTGCTGATTTTTCGCAATTCCTCAGTCTGAAACTGTGTTTTTTGTTGCTTGTATCTGACCGAAAATTTTCTGTCAGTACCTGCAATACAGTTTGCATTATAGAAGAAGCCTCAATTTGATACTCTCGGTGTACAATCTAATGAAGACGACACTGCACTATGTCAAGGGACTGTTATCACAGCAGTGAATTATTTTAACGAAATACGGTCTTCAACGTTCTTACGTACGCCCCGATACCTGAATGGTCATCGTGACGGACTGCCGTCCTAAGGGCCCCGGGTCCGATTCCAGGCTGGGTGGGTGATTTTCTCCGCTCAGGGACTGGGTGTTGTCTTCATCATCATTTCATCCCCATCCGGCGCGCAGGTCGCCCAATGTGCCGTCGAATGTAATAAGACCTGCACCAAGGCGGCCGGACCTACCCCGTAAGGGGCCTCCCGGCCAATTATGCCAAACGCTCACTTCCATTCAACATTCTTACGCGCTCTTATTTTATTACGTCTTAAGTGTGCTTCCGCAATTTACACTCATTCAACAATATGTTCTAACTGATAGAAAGCTGAATATCAGAAAATTGCCTCTCGGAACACCTTTTTGTATCATGTATTATTAAAGTACTTTAATTATTATTGATCAAGTATGACAAGCGCTGCCTAACACTCGAAAACTGGGTATAGTTAAACTAACTTACCAATTTTAAGGCTAATATCCTGTTGTCCTCCAACATATAGCAGCATTAAGGGACCGTACTAAAATGGTGTCTGAGACCGAGGTGCCTATATAGCGCGGCAGAGTCACTATCGAAGGGACTGCACTAATTTAAACAGATCACTCCTAGCTACAGGTGTATAGAGACGGTACAGTAGGAGTGAATAATTTGACACGGTAATTAATGTAATTGATTAGATGTGAAAAGTATGCGCACAACAGGTCATAGCATGGTCGACTCTACTAGCTGTCATAGTGAACAGTATCTTAATCACCTCATCCGCGTTGATCGGCAGATCAACGTCTGACAGTTATATGTACAACTGAATGTCGACTATAAAATCTCGTTTGTCACATAATGTTGAGTGGATGGTCCCATGAATTCTTGCAAAGCAACAAAAAACTCATCAAATCGATATTTGTCAAGACCAGTATGAGACTGAGGTTTCCAACATTCTCAGTACCATGGCCGGAGAAGAGATGTGCCGTGGCGTCATCACTAGCAGCCGAAATCAAAATCAGAGTCCGTCGACTGACGAGATGCGAATTCTGCTATAAAGAAGAACTTCATCTGCAGTCTTGTGGGATAGACAGGTTGAGAATATTTTGGACTTCTCGGAAATGTCAATTTATAGTGCTACAAGAAGACACAGATAAGACTGACAACCGAAATATGGGAAGTTTCACTTGCAACACGATAATGCCAAAACCTAAAACTGTTTTTCAATAATGGGACTCATCACCAGTTTGACTATTCTATCCTACCACATGTGTGACAGCACCTTCAGACCTATATATTTTTCGGCTTATGAAGGCCAACGTTTTCCTGATTCAGATGCAGCCGTCATCGGTGTCAGACACAGGTAAGCAGCAGCTGGTTCAGGCTTTACGAGTGCGGCATGTAGCCTCTTGTCCATCCTTCGCACGGATTAATAACAAGTGAAGATGATTACTTGGAAAAAGTACGTCTTCTGTTGAAATCTTGTTCAATTTCTTTCATAGTGCTTATTCTGTCTGTTGTAGTTTGCCTGAATGACTGTAGTGGTAGGTAAGAAATATTCCTACGTCAACACCTACGTCTACCACCCTCATGTAATCTTGCTAGTTCATTTAGCACCAGCACCTGTCTTTCACCTTTCAATTGCATAAGGAGTATGAGATGGTTGAAAGTAACTCTATTACTCGAATTTTACTTATTTTCCCGACAAAATCACTTCACAACATCTATACGGGAAGAATGAAATTGTTGGCAGATTCATCTTTGAACGTACACTTTCTGAATTTCAACATTAAAACAACTTCATATTACGCAACGCATTTCTTGCAGTGTCTACCACTGGAATTTCAAGAACGTCTCTGCGACACTTCGTGTTTACTGCAAAACGCTCCGTTCTCTTTTGGTTTTTCTTTGGCTCCCTGGTGAGGGCTCCAAGCTAACGCGAATGCTCAAGAATTTATAGATGAATTGCATTTTCGTAAGATACTTCCTATCAGTCTCAGTCTAACAGCTCCTTTTCCCAGTAATACTCTTCTTTCGTGGTTCCAGTTAGTTCGCTCTGGATAGGCTATTACACACCTTTTGTTGGTTTCCGGCGATTTATCACCAATGACGTACTCGAACATCAGCTAATATTGCTTCTTATTTGTCCAATACTTAACATTTATTTATGTCGAGCGTAACTGTCACTGCCTGCAACGACCATATGCAGTTTTTCGTGCAATTTTCTACAACTTTTGACCGCTGTGACTGCCATATAAATCTGAATCTTCCGTGACCGCCTTGCTCAACTACGTAAGTAGAATCATAGGTATATGTTACAGACGTTTAGCTCTGTATTTATTAGTCGCTGTAACGACCATAATGTAAGAAGTCACTAAAGCATAAGTGTGAGCTCAAACTAATTATTTATTATGTGCCTACCCGAAACCTTATATCAGCTTTAAACTAGCATCCGATCCGTGCAGGCATTGTCTTATGCCGAAACTATTCTTGAATCATTGTATTTAATGCTGAAACTGTACTAAAATCAGTCTCTGTAAGCACCCTGCTTCTGTGTATGTATATCTAAATTTCATTACAATGAAACTGACAAATTGTAGCGAAAAGACGTCTCTGTCAAGGAAGGCTGTCGGATAAAGAGACAGACCTGGAACTAGATTATAGTGAAAAATTTGACTACGAAATGCACTAACACTGAATCCCATGTCAGTAAGAAAAGAATTTGTTTGTCCAGGTGTATATTATCGGTTTAATTTAGCGTAGTATAACGATTGATTGCTATGTTAAAGAAAATATATTGAATATAATTTAGAGTACTACAACAATGAATTGTTTATATGATAATAATATAGTCAATGCAATATGTGTATCACTGTTTACATGTGTAACGTAACGTTTGATGAATTCAGTAGACTTCTACGTACATTAGAGGAATTCTGCTTTTTACGAGTCAGTATAACTACATTTTAGTAGCTTTCATTCCTTTGCCTCATCACTACAAATCCGTAACGATACACATTTGCCGCCATTTACAATTTCTGCAGTTATTACAAGAAATATTCCCACTACAGTCTTGGGAACTTAGAAATTTTACACCTGAATAAAAAGAACCTCACAATGATGACGCTTACTCCACGCGAGGATTGTTTAGCATTTTGCAATAAATGTCTTACGTTCTTTTCAGACACTCAAGACCAATGCACCGGCGATAAACGGAGCTCTTGATTTTTTGTATTCTGAACCAATACCTTCAGTCAGTTGAGGTCGTTGTTTAAAATCCCCATTTCAGTTGCGTTCCATTTCTCCGAGCCCTTGGAATGACATAGACCATGTTCTACAATTCTTTTGTGTTGCGTGTCGAACATATAACTAGTAAATAAAACCGACCCGCAGCGACTTCCTGCTCTGTGCATCTCAGAGTACGCCTTGCACTCTTCGTCTTCAGTTATTTGCTGGACATATTTCAACCTATGTCGTCCTCTTCAGTCTTTACCATCTGTAGTTCCCATTAGTATCATACAGATTATTGCCTGATGTCTTTACCATCTGTAGTTCCCATTAGTATCATACAGATTATTGCCTGATGTCTTAAGACTTGTCCTATCACCCTGACCCTTCTTCCTGTCAGTGTCTCCCAGATGGTCTTTCCTTCGACGCTTCTGCGGAGAACCTCCTCATTCTTCACTTTATCTATAGATATAAGTATCAGCATTCTTCTGTAGCACTGCATCACAAATGTTTACTGTCCACCACCACAGAATGATGAACTCCGTATGTACGTTCTCAGAAACTTCTTCCTCAGAGGGCTATGTTTCATATTAGTAGACTACTTTGGCCGGAAACTCCCTTTTTGCTTGGGCCAGTCGGCCTTTTAAGTTATGCTTCAACCGACTTGGGTTATTTTGATTCTATGTAGTAGAATTCCTTTACGTCGTAATTACCAATTTTGACGTTAAGTTTCTCGCTGTCCTCATTTCGGGCGCTTCTCATTACTGTGGTCTTTCCTCGATGTTTTCTCAGTCCTTAATCGATAGGCCTAAGACTGTTCATACCATTCAATAGATCCTGTCGTTTTTCTCCTCCTTGACTGAGGATAGCAATGTCATCAGCTACTCTTATCATTGATAACCTTTCACCATCAATTTTAATCCCACTCTTGAACCTTTCTCTTATTTCCGTCATTGCTTCTTCAATGTGCAGAATCAAAAATAGGGGTCGATGACCGCAAGCCCATCCCACACCCGTTTCAACTGAAGCACTTCGTCTTTGTCGAACAATCTTATTTTTCCACCTTGGTTCTAGTACTTATTGTATATTACCCGAATTCTCCTATAGCTTACTAATATTTTTCTCAGATATTCGATCATATTGCACTATTTCCCATTGATGAAACATTTTTTCCATGTACATAAATACAATGAACGTGTATTGTTTCTTCTTCTACATTTCAGTGCCTGTGTTACTCCGAATTACGACTCAACGTTCCTTAGGACATGCATGCATCTCCGAAGAAAAAGGCACTGCAGTGACTAACACCGTTATCTTACCATTTGGCTATCCGTGCAGGATAGCACGACTCACGATCAAATCCAAACTTCTACATGATGTCACCCATGTGGATAAACCTGTACTCATACATCCATTATGTATATTCCCGTACAGGGGAGATATTTTACTTGAAATTCACTTGCTCGGTTCCGGTGGATAAAGTAATATTGCAATGTCGGCGTTATTCTGAATTACGACGGAAAGTTCCTTTGAACACGCAAAATAGGTTTAATCTATAGGGAAAGGTGAGTAGTACACAACAACGCAAAGGGAACGATAAAACTGGCAGACCAAGAACGAAGTGCTCGGATTAAAACGGGTGCAAGGGAGGGTTGCCGCCCCTACTGTTCGATCTGTAAATCGGAGAAGCAATGATGGACACAGGTGAAAGGGTGGACAGTGGTATTCAAATTCTAGGGGAAAGGATATCATCGATACGATTCGCTGATGACAGTGGTGTGAAAGTGAAGAAAAACTGCAGGGTATGTTGAATGGAATGAACAGTTTAATGAGTATAGAATATGGATTAAATAATGGATAACGAGAAGTACCAGAAACGAGAATAGCGAGGAACTTAACATCAGAACTGGGGATGACGATGTGGACGAAATTAAGGAATTCTGCTATCTACGCAGCAAAGCAACCAATGATGGACAAAATGAGATAGACATAAAAAGCCGATTAACACCGGCTATAAGTGCATTCCGGACTAAGAGAAGTATTCTAGTATCAAACATATGTCTTAACTCCAGAAGAAGTTTCTGAGAATGTACGTTCGGAAATGTTGAAAACTGGGTAGAATGATACAGTAAGGAATGAGGAGGTTCTCCGCAGAAGTGAGGAGGAAAGGAATATATGGAAAACACGGACGAAAGAAAGAGAGAGAGACAGAGAGAGAGAGAGAGAGAGAGAGAGAGAGAGAGAGAACGGTGAATTTAGTCAAGGCACTTTTGTTGCGTACGTCAGCGGTCGATTTCAGAGCTCAACAGTCTCTCTTAAATGGCTTCCTCCACCCAATTTCTGCCAACCGTCTGTCGCCTGGCGCAGATAAAGTGTTTTACATGTTGGCGCCCTCCTACTCGGACCGTAAGCGGAAAGAGTAGAGTGCCATGGTTAAGTCCTTCTGCAGGTACAATTCACAGCGCTCTGCTTCTCCAAATCACTGGCACAGCCAAGTCGCTGCGCACAAGGGACCGCAAACTAATTTTCTCCCTGTTCTTGGTCGTCTCCACTACAGCCTCTCGGGTACAAGTTCACTACAGGCTACACATGCAGTTTTATGGGCGTTCTGCCCCTATTTTCTCATGTAAAAATGTCATAAACCACACCTACCAGATGTAGTACTGGGCAACACAGTGAAACTGACCTAAAGTATGAACTATAATCTGACCGACAATGTAGTTAAAGTGAGAGAGTGGAGAGCCATCGTTCAGTGTCAGGTGTTTGACATATATAGATGTTTGCAGAAGAAACTGTAGGAAATGGTCGAGAGTCATGCTTGCGTAGCTCAGATGGTATAGCACTTGCTAGCGAAAGGCAAAGATCCCGATTTCGAGTCTCGGTCCGGCACACAGCTTTAATCTTCCAGGAAGTCTCCTGTATAGATGTGTATATCAATGCAAACAAAACTTTTGCATCACCTTTTCTGCTGAAGACTAAAGGCTTAATCGGCAAATTTCTTGACTGCGTCATATACTTCTATACCAATTAATGGGACAAATTCAGTGATTTGTTGAAACCAAACAACTGTATCATTAGAGTGAGTTGTAAGTGAATGATGAATGACCGTACAACGATCATCAACTTAACACGGCTTATATGGATCATAATTCTATTTTTTATTCAAGGAACTCCACCGACTATATTTAGGAGGATCAATAGGTGCATTCTTTGAGTATTTTTGCATTAGGAACCCTTAGTGTCTGAAGGCTCCTTACAGATAGCAAATTAATTATGGTTTTTTACATACACAAGTAAAAAAAAGTTTTGCGTCACCTCGGTTCCGAGAGTTCCGGAACATGTACAGAAAATTGGAATAGATCAATATAAACATCATTTCCGCCCTTTTTATTGCTTATGAAGACCACACATTGCGTGTTGTACCACCATACAGCGAGACCTACAGAGGTGGTGGTCCAGATTGCTGTACACACCCTTACCTCTAATACCCAGCAGCATTTCTTCTTCCATTGACGCATGTCTGTATTTGTCGTGGCATTCTATCCACAAGTTCATCAAGGCACTGTTGGTCCAGATTGTCCCACTCCTCAACGGCGACGCGGCGTAGATCCCTCAGTGTGGTCGGTAGCTCACGTCGTCCATAAACAGTCCTTTTCCATCCATCCCAAGCATGTGCGATAGGGTCCATGTCTGGAGAGCATGCTGGCCACTCTATTCGACCGATGTCGTTATCCTGAAGGAACTCATTCACAAGATGTTCACGATGGAGGGCGAATTGTCGTCCATGGACACGAATGCCTCGCCAATATGCTGTCGATATGGTTGAACTATCGGTCGGGGGATGACATAGACGTATCGTACAGCCGTTACGGCACCTTTCATGACCAACACCGGCGTACATCGGCCCTACATAATGCCACCCCGAAACAGCAGGGAACCTCAACCTTGGCGCACTCGCTGAACCGTGTGTCTAAGGCGTTCAGCCTCCAAACACATCTCCGACGATTGTGTGGTTGAAGGCATATGCGACACTCATGGTGAAGAGAACTTGATGCCAATCCTAAGCGGTCCATTCTGCATGTTGTTGGGCCTATCTGTACTGTGCTGCATGGTGTCGTGGTTGCAGAGATGGACCTCGTTATGGACGTTGGGAGTGAAGTTGTACGTCATGCAGTCTATTGCGCACAGCTTGGGTCGTAACACGACGTCCTGTAGTTCCACGAAAAGCATTATTCAACATGGTGGCGTTGCTGTCAGGGTTCCTCCGAGCCATAAGCCGTAGGCAGCGGTCATGCAATGCAGTAGTAGCCCTTCGGCGGCCTGAGCGAGGCATGTCATCGACAGTTCCTGTCTCTCTCTGTATCTCCTCCATGTCGGAAGAACATCGCTTTGGTTCACTCCGAGACAACTGGACACTTCTCTTGTTGAGATCCCTTCCTGGCACGAAGTAACAATGCGGACGCGATCGAACTGCGGTATTGACCGTCTAGGCATGGTTGAACTAGAGACAACACGAGCCGTGTACCTCCTTCTCGGAACTGATGGGCTGTCGGACCTTCTCCGTCTAATAGGCGCCGCTCATGCATGATTGTTTACATCCTTGGGTGGGTTTATTGACATCTCTGAACTGTCTCTGTGTTACAATATCTACAGTCAATGGCAATCTTCAGGAATTCTGGGAACCGGGGTGATGCAAAACTGTTTTTGATGTGTGTACTTACGCGATTTACATTGTTTCTAGGAAAACATTCCCACAGCAGTGAGTATACCTGTAATATGAAATCACTAAAACGTACGACGGGTAACACGCCTCAGACACTAGGGTGCTGTGGTGTGGTTGATGGAGCTCAAAACAACGTCGTGTCGCCACTCTTTCATTGCACTGAGTGAACCCGTACACGAGGTGAATATCCGACAACTATGTTTTAGTATTCATTCTGTCTTGAATCACATTTATCGAACAGCTAACACTGCCAAAAAAGCAAACCTGAGACAAAACCGAATTTACTAAATGAATTATTTAAGGTGAAGAGTTAATTGGTCACTGCTGTCGTCCACAAGAATTACAGTCAGTGATAGGAATGTTTCCAAACAATACACAGGGCGCGTAACGTGGACGTTCTCACTCGTGTCCAGATATGTAGTGCAGTATCGCAGATTCGAATCCTGCCTCGGGCATGGATATCTGTGATGTCCTTAGGTTTATGTAGATCTAAGTCTAGGGGACCTCCGACGTTAAGTCCCATAGTGCTTAGAGCCATCTGAACCATTTTGAGCAGTATGGATACTAAGATAAATAGTGGTATTGAATGAAAATAAACAAATTTACTCTTTTAGCAGCTACCATCGACTGATGGTCTCTTGTACCAAAATACTCAGGCCCCCAAATTTTGTTTCTGAAGTTCGCCCTTACTTATTATATTCACATTGCGCGTTGATGTAACTAAGGAGGAGGAGGGAAACAAATATATGGAACACGGAGAGAATAAAATGAACGATTGAAGTTGCTAATAGAAAACTGATGTAATTCCGAGGTATACCGATAAGCTAATTTGCTGTGCGCAACAATAGGATTACATGTCTCGGAGGAACCGCAAAGATGTGGCGACTCCTTTAGCTCTCTTCTTTGCGTCTGTCGGTCTCCTTAATATCAAAAATTGGAAAGAAGGTCCTCCCATTCGAGAAATGAGATTGCTTTCACGGAAGAGCACTGGTAGCCAGAAGCTTTCCGCTTTGAATTCAGCGGCACGCCTTATTCAATAAAGCTTTTAGGCTTTCGCCTGCCCTACAGAGAGTTCCGTCGTTGCTACGTCTGCGATCATGTCGAAGTAGCAAGCACCGCGGCGTGGCGTCAGATTCTCACTACAAGCTAGCCATAGCGGTGTTCGTGTTTCCGGCGGCCGCGGGCTTTCAGCCAGATGAAGTCGTAATGAACCGCGACGAGCATTCAGACTCGCTCCGAAGAGTTAAAGTTATGCGCGGACCACTGGCAGACAGCGTTTCTCCTTTTTGTGCACGTTTCAGAAGATTTGTGTGTGCCTCAGGAACACTTTACTCATTCATCAGGAGTGAGCCGGTGCTTGGGGGGTACGAACCCAGATCAGACGATAAACTTTCACATGACTAACATGTTACGGGATCTTTGGCCCATTCCATCGGCACCTCTGCGCAAATTAGGAGCTCCAGCTGTTCGTATTAGTCATTAAGCTGTAGGTTCTAGCATCGGTCACGTACATCGCTTTATTTCCCGACCAGTAGTTTCCTTCTAATCACGAGGAAACTGCCGTAGTCGATCAGCCATCAATTTGTCCGTCTAGATACACAGCACATTCTTATTTCATCTCCGTGGTAACTCATACACAAGTATTTGTTCCCATTCCCCTTATTGTGACTCACTTCCCACCTAGTTGGAATGATTATTGCATTTACTGCAATTATTATTTCACTGAATTTTGACAGATTATGGAAGACTTTTCTGTTTAGTAAATATTGATTCTCAGTCTAATTCCAAACCATTTTCATTCTATTTCTGTTTAGTAATTATGTATCAGAATGGGAGAATATTATTTCTGTGCGTGAAACTTCTTGAAACATTATTATTCATTGATGTATATAATAGAAAATAAATTCAAATAATTATAAGGTTGGTGAATACGTTCCTAGAGTTCTTCCATAAGTTTAATAAACATGACAGACACACTTGAGAGAGATTTAAGTCATCAATAATACGAGGGTAGTCCCAAAAGTAAGGTCTCCTATTTTTTTTATAAGTACGTAGACCTGTTTATTTCTACAATGGTTTACATCAATTTACAGCTGGAAAATTTAGCTATTTTTTGACGTAATCACCGTTTCTGTCGCTGCATTTTTGTAGACGCTGTGGCAGTTTGTCTATGCCCATGTCATACCAGCCCGCCGCCATGCTCTTCAGAAAGTTACACACCTCTTCTCTCACCTCGTCGTCAGAGCTGAATCGCTTTCCGGCCATATGTTCTTTTCACGTAAGAGAACAAGTGATAATCACTGGGCGCCAAGTCAGGACTACAGGATATGTGAGTGATTATGTTCCACTGAAATTGTTGTAGGAGAGCAACGGTTTGCCGAGCGATGTGTGGGCGAGACTTGTCATGGATAATGTGTACGCCCTTGCTCAACATTCCTCTTCTCCAGTTCTGAATTGCCCGTTTCAGTTTTTTCAGAGTCTCGCAGTACCTGTCAGCGTTAATTGTGGTCCGAGTGGGCATAAAGTCTACCAACAATACCCTTTTCCGATCCCAAAAAACGGTTGTCATGACTTTACCGGCAGACTGTGTTTGTTTGAATTTCCGCGGCTTTGGCGAAGAAGGATGCTGCCACTGGCGTGATTGTTGCTTGGTCTCAGGTGTAAAGTGGTATGCCCAGGTCTCCTCACCAATGGTAATTGAGTTTAGAAAGTTGTTCTGTTCGGCTGCAAGGCGGTGAAGAAATGCGTGGGAAGCATCAACCCGTTGCCGCATGTGGTCCTCAGCCAGGATGCGTGGAACCCATCTTGCGCACACCTTCCGGTAGTTCAATGTTTCTGTTAAAATTCTGTGTGCGGTGCTTCGAGAAACCTTAGCAACCAACGTCCAGAGATCATCCAGGGTGATCCGCCGATCTTCACGCATACTTTGCTCAACCTTCAGCACCGTCTCCTCAGAAACTGATAGTCTCCCGCTCCTTTGTTAGTCGTGAATTTCGGTCCGACCAGCTGCAAACTCTCTACACCAATTACGAACATTTTTGACATCCACGCACGACTCACCATACACTTCCGTCAATTGGCGATGGATTTCGCTCGGCGCAGTGCCCTTTGCGTTCAGAATCCGAATAACTCCACGCAACTCGCAATTGGCGATAACATCCGACGGGAGTTCCATTCTCAACGGCTGCGCATGTTTACACACACAATTGCGTGAAGCACTCTTCACAACAGTGTGAATAACTGCCACACTTACAGAGTTCTGTACTTACAAAAAAATAGGAGACCTTACTTTTGGGATTACCCTCGTATATTCTCCTTCACTAAAGTCTGCCAATACTGCGGTACCTTTCCGATTCAGAGAATGTAGAAATTACGTGGTTTTGAGGCGAAGAACTCGTAGAGATATGTTCGGAACACATTTCCATGTATAGTGTTTTTTTGTCAATCTGGCATAACGCGGGCGGCGGCTATCGTGGAGTAGCATCATGTCACGTAGTCTTTTGGTCGTTGTTCTTGGACAACGTCTGTAAGACGTGTCACTTGTTCGCAATAAATGTCACACGTAATGGTTACACTTCGAGGAAACAATTCGTAATACAACACACCGTCGCTGTTTCACCAAATGCGTAGCATTTTCTTTTGTGGATGCCAGCACGCACGTCTTTGTATGGGGAGTTGCTGCTTTGTTTGGGCTCAACCATTCCTTTCTTTTCCTCGTGTCATCCTAAAGACACCGTAATGATATACGACAGGAACATTTGGTGTTGTTCAGCAACTAACTGATGACGACAAACAGTGACGCACGTGTGGCCACCGACTGATTTTTGTGAGTTTTGCTTGGAGCATGAGGTACCCATACACCCGATTTTTGAACCTTCCCCATTGCTTGCAAATGTCGCACAACGGTGGATTGATGACAGTTCATCGCATTTGCATGTGCTCAAGTACAGTGGGCTGGATTACTGCGTATTAGTGCGTTTAAACCATCTTCATCAAACCCCGAATGCCTTCCTTAACGGGGACAGTCGCTAACGTCAAAACGGTCCTCCTTAAAACGAGAAAACTATTTGCTGGCCGTGCTGTATCCAATGGCATTATCCCCATACACCGCGCACATCTTTCTGGCTACCGACGTTGCTGTCACCCGCCTTTTGAACTCAAACAGAAGGATTTGTAAGAAATGTTCCGATTTCTCCCGTTGGAACTCTTTCTTCCAGCGTCCATAGCACCACCCTCTCTCCACAAATGACATAACGACAATATGTAAACTCAAATAGCAGCAGTGAACTAGAAATAAAAAATTACAGTAGATAAATAAACACACATAATACCAACATGCAACACAAAAACGTTACTAACTAACGCACCAACCTACTGTATATCGACGGCACACTCCGTCTTGCTTTGAAGCAGTCTTTGTAACACCGAAAATGCAGGATTCATGGCACCTGCTACCGATATTTAATTTTTTTCTGAATTGTATGAAAGTATTTGTAATTTAAAAGCTTTCTTTTAATATGTGAGGACATTGCTTCACTGTATGTGTAAATTTATGTAGAAGTCTGTTGTCATTAGATTGTATTTATCTGCGTCTTACTGTGAAACTCATAAGCTCTGTGAAAAAGCCAAAGGAATTGTTATTTGCATCGACAAGCAACGATAATAGCAGTGCTTATGCGTTGTAAAATCTTTGGGAAGGGAGTTGTTGCGTGTAGGCTGCAGAGAGAGAGACGGGACGGGTTCCAGCGCTTGTAGTGTGCAGAAGTGAGGTGTTAACGCTCCCGCAGTAGAGAGTACTATTTTGGCGGCATCACGTACGCGCGCCAGCCAGTTGTCTAATAGCAGGAGTACAGACAGTGGAAGGGCGGAAGAGGCTGTATTAATTACGATTGCCCGTTACTGTCATTAGCCGTGGCTCCACGAGATGCTACCGTCTTCAACAACAGCAGCAGTTCCAGCAACACAGTTTCGTCATCGGCTCCGAGTTTTGTCGTCTGCAGAGCACTGAAGTAAGACTGTTCATTGGTAGAAAGTATTAACAGCTAACCCAACAGCACATTTGAATGTGACTTTACTGATAAAATTTATTTAAATAATAATCAGTTAAACTCAGGGTGATTGTGTCCCTATTGCACCCAGACATTGTTTCCAAGCAGGACCCTTGTTCCTTTTTTTCCTTAAATGCTGAGCGTCATAAGAAACATATTGAACAGTTACAGCCAGTTTATCAATGAATAATTTCACTTTTAGGATCTTAGCTTCAGTTTACTTTGAATTAACTGTTGTACAACAGAGGTTTCAGTATATGACTAAAGTAAAGCAATTTCATTTTTCAAGCTTGAAAATCAGTTACAGGAAAAAATCCAAATCTAAAGAAATGCACAAATTAAGAGTGCCGAATTTATATATATTACATATAGCTTAAAGCACATGGCTGTCTGGTTTGGTACGTATTATGGTGTTTAATTCTGTTCAAGTGAGTAAGAAAGGCTCACTTGTTCAGACAATGATATGAAATCCAATTTTGCAAATAAGTAACGGCAAAGTAAAACGTGCTTGCTCTTTCTAAATTTCTTTAATGACGTTATGTTGAGGCCACTGAAAGTCATTGTTCATGTAATGAAATTCAATACTAACACACAGTTTAATTACATATTTTCAAATCATTACTCAGTTGCCTTTTTTCAAAATTTAATGCCAAACATAACGTAAGTGTGACTTCTCAGTTTTCTTTATCATTACATACTCAATTAAAATTAGTGTCAAAAAACGTGACAACCTTCAGTTCCGACGTTAGTGTTTAATAATACACGTCTTTCTTTCCCATCATCTTGTACAGGATTTTGGATGTAAATTTCCCTAGTGAGCTGGTGACTGCTAATCATTTCCTTTTTGTTTATTAGTGTAACTTTTGGATTCATTAGCAGTGGTACTATTTTCTGTCCAGTATTGTTCGTGAGTGAATGCACAAAATAACTTTCAGTTTGCAAGTTATAACCCTGTTCGGTTTAATTACTTTTGTTTTTAGCAGACATTCCATCAGAAGGGTCGGTTCTACACTTTCCTCCTACTTATCGGTATCACTTCTTCGGGCAAGATAGCCTTATCCAATAAGAAAAAACCCATTAGGCATACATGCGATCAACGGTCATATTTTATACCGCAAGGAGGATAGGCCGATTAGTAAGAGGGAGGTTACATCTTGTTCCATTCATTCACTCTAGTTCTTGACAATAGTAGTGTCCTCTTGATTCTTTGCCCTCAAACTTGCATTCAGTACTGCTCGGTTCTATATTGTTTGTCTCTGCGGCAGAGTTAGTTGTAAGTGAACAATGATAGGCGGCAGTGTGCATAGGTTTTCTAATAAAGAGTTGGCAGATATGTACCTCTTCTATGAAATTACAGCCAGCTATGGAAGGACAGCACCATCACAGATACCGTAACCACCGGACAATACTTCTGCATCGCTACACAGGCGTCTACGAGTACTCTGTGTGTTGCATTATATATTTTGCCGACTGCCTGTCATAGGCTTTTTACTGTTGTGGGGGTATGTTCTCAGAAGGCACATTCAATGGCATGACAAGCCGAACAAATAATAATTACATTATTATTCTGTATTAAGTCACCGAAGGCAACGTGTGCATGACTCGAAGATGCTCAGAAAATATCCGTGTTGAATCTTCGAAATTTTGTTGGTAGAGGTCAGTCTGACCCCATATTAAAAACTGAGGGAAGCCTTTGACATTCACTAGTAATTTCGGATCTTTACGCCTAAAACTTACTGAGTGGTAACCGTGTGTTGGACCTCTGATGTCATTTGAAGAAAATAAACACGTCAGGTTCCGATGAAAGAGAATGCTTTACACTTCTGCTTTCGTATATGCCGCTCGTCTTATTGTGATAATTGAAAATGTGAGTACAGCATAGCGATGATATCAGGTGTTTTCCACATCATAAAATGAAAAATATTGCTTCAGCACTTTTCCTTCGAATATTATGAACGTTGTACACCTTTCCTCGTTAACACATTAAAACACATCCTGTTACGAATACTCTCAAATATGCCACGTGCAGAGAGCAGACGGTCGCTCAAGGCCGTAAACAATGGATGAACCGAGAAGTCATTGAAGAATAACAGATCAAGTGACAGTTTCGGGACCTTCTGACGACGAAAACAGGCCTGCTCTACAAAAAATTTGCTTATTAGTATTATTTTAAAGTATTTGAAGGTTCAACCGCTAATTAAAGCATATAAATAATTATAGAAACGAAAGAAACCTTTTAATAACAATTACTTATGTACAGAGGAACCGAAATCTGTAAACAGATTTCAGCTGCTGTCATATTGAGATAAATTAGTGAATTGCAATATGGCGGCAGCCGTTAACAATATTCAAGCTTAAACGGAGAATATTGATCTTGAAGCGCGAGCGAACACAGAAACACCCGCCATCGCAACATCAGAGGTTGCGCCAGGTTAGGAACCTTATAGGCCAAAAAGGGTGCGACCAGGTGTATGGCAAAGGGGGCGACAGCTAGCTATTTGAACATCCAGCAAGTTCGCACCGGAAACACATTTTTCGACTGTAGACACTGTAGTGTGAGGTACTGACCAGCTAACAAAACCACTGAGCATTGCCTCTGCAACCCATTCTGGAAAGTCTTCTAGGAACTCCGCCAGCTGCCGTCTCTCCCGAAATCGCATGTTGTTGTTAGGTACGTTTCGCCATGCGAAACGCGATGCTGCGGAAGAGCAACCTTGCGGTAAGGTTCACAGAACTCCAGCAACCCAGCCCCAACCCCCCCCCCCCCTCCCCCCTAAGCCCCTTTTGTTGAAGAAATCCACCTTTCAAGTCCAGTATTCTCTCTCCAAAGTGTTATCAGGTAAATTCGTGTGATTAGAAAGTGAATGCAATTCCTGTATGTCATTTGAAAGTGTCCATGTCAGTGGAAACTGCCCTCGGTATGAGTTCGTTGTCTGTACTAGTTTAAGATTATATCTCTTTCGGTCAGTTTCCAAGTCTTTTATTTGTGTTGTGATTTATATCACCTTCCCCCATTATCCGTTCAAATCAGTGGTTCCCCACAAGTAGGGTCGAAGTTCATGCTTTCCCACGTGTAACGCAAGGCGTATGCAGGCGAGCTAATCGGCAGCCTAGAATTGGCACAAGGAGAGCTGAACTTTCTTGATGGGCTGGGTGCAAGTCGGCGGGACGACGACGTCACACGGCCACCCCGGGAGAGTCGAGCTACTGAGACAAGGACAGCGTGGCCATAAATGGTGAATCCCAAACCGGGAATTTGGACGGTTGTTGTTCGTATGGCCTTTGTGGAAGAAACAATGCTCAGAAAATGAGGGGCGTCAGACAGGGTGAAACTCTTTGAGATACGACAATAGCTTGAATCAGATATTAATGCAGATCTGAGCACAGTGGCCGTCTCAGAAAAATGAGGTTCATACAGTGACGCAGCAATATCTCAATATCTTTAAAACCACAGAAGTTAATATTTCACAGGGAATAAACATTTGCACAGATACTCTCTGAATTAACTAATTTTAATCGCTTCATAACATTGCAACAAACGTTACCCCAGGTGACAGCACTGCGCTGTAGCTGTCATCCCTGGAAGCTACTTACCTGTATCTAATTTGTTTGTTGACTTACGACGCCATTCGTATCTGTTTGGTTATGAAAATGTTCGTCAGAGCATCGAATCCACCACAGTCACGCAGCAAATTAATACAGCATGAGTACCTCATATTATGTCATTCTAGTGTATTTATTTAATGAACGGCTTAGAATTTTGCCACTACGTTTATTCAGATATTGATTGCAGGTGCTATTAAAAAACTGAACTACATTAAAAGTGTCAGTCACATACGTTAGCGGAAATCACAATTGAACAGAGAACAAGAACAATGTATTGTCATTTATCGTGAGCGCACTTACGCAAGAATAGTGGCTTATTTATGTATGGGCAAACGTATACATATATTTGTCGTGAATGGTATGAGCGTCACCGCATGGTTAGCACATTTATTTACTTAAATATTGTTGTAATATATTAGTCTAGTCTGGGAAAATGGTCAATAAGAGTCAAATCAAGTATGTAGACGTAAGAATCATGTATTTATACTGAGGTCGGCGTTCGGCCAGTGGAAAAGTAGGCAGTAACGGAACACTACGGGAGGCAGGTGTAGACTGGAACTTTGGGAGTGAAGAGCTCAATGGAGCGATTGTGGACACATTATGTCGAGTTCTTGAAGAATGCTGACCTGCCCGAAATAACGTGCGTCATTCAGTAACGGTGTTTGATTCTGGACAGTGAATGTGCCCTACCGTACCTTAACTTCTGAAGCGAATTTATATTTGGAGAGGTCTGAATGTGCTCTAGAATTGGAGTCTTAACTTATTTTGCTTGTACCACGGAATTGAGGATAGGCAGATTATGAGTTATTATTATTGACGTGTCATAATTTGTAAATTAGCAGGTAAAAGTCTGAGTTGTTGTGAGCTGGTGAATATTTCGTGTACTGCGTTCACGAAAAAGTCTAAGTTTTTCCGTATCTTTGATGACTGTCTACTATGGTTGACCGAAAAGAATTGCCTCCAGCTTCAACAGTTGGCAGCATAGGTATGCGGAAGTTACTGGCTTGTTCCGTAGCCTCTTCTCTCCAGCTCCAGTTGGCGGAAAGCCTTAGCATTGACTGGTTGTGTAGTTACAGTGTACAGTATGGAATGTACAGTATGGAACCCTGCGCAAAAGGTCGGTCAATGTGGTTTAAGCAACGTGGAGTGGTTGAGTTCCTGACAGCAGAAGGTGTCACCCCAAAGGAGATTCATCAGAGAATGAAAGCAGTTTATGGTGATTGTGATGATGTGAATCTGTGCGTCGTTGGGCGAGTCAGTTTAGAGATGTTGAGGCGGGAACATCTGACCTGCGTGACAAACAAAGAGTTGGACGTCCTGTGACAGCAACCACCGAGTTTCGCAAACAAAATGTTGATAGCTTGATTCAGGACGATCGTCGTATCACTCAGAGAGAAATTGCAAGCACAATCGTCATTTCACAAGAACGTGTAGGTCACATTATTGATTTGCTTGGCTATCGGAAGATCTGTGCACGATGGGTAACCCGGATGCTGACTCCTGAAATGAAAGAGCACAGGCTTGAAATTGGACAGGTACTCCTCTCGCGTTACGAGAATGAAGGTGACGGCTTTCTCCACTCAATTGTGACAGGAGACGAAACGTAGGGACACCATTACGACCCGGGGACGAAACATAAGTCTATCGAATATCGACACAAAGACTCGCCCCAGGAAAAGAAATTCAAGACGCAGCCCTCAGCTGGAAAAATCATAGCTACAGTGTTCTGGGTCGCAAATGATGTTACTCATGTTGATGTCCTTGATCGTGGAACAACAATAAATTCAGAGCGTTACATCACAACGGCGCGAACTCTGTAACGACAGGTAACAAGGTTACGAATGGAAAAAAAATGTTTTCCTGCAGCATGACAATGCCAAACCACACACTTTACGTGCCACCGTAGTAGAACTTCAGAGACTGAATCTCACACCCGTACGGCATCATCCATTCAGCCCGTCTGACTTCCACCTGTTCCCGATAAGAAAGACGATCTGCAGGGACATCATTGTGCTTCTGACGAAGACGTTGAGAGAATTGTGAGACTGTGGCTGCGGAAACAGAGTGTCGACATCTTCCGTGACGGCTTCAGGAAACTTTCGTTGGCAGAAATGTATCCAACTGGCTTGTGATTATGTGGAAAACTGAGTATTGGTAATTAAAGATCACATTCTAAGGATTATTTCTGCATTATGTTTATTGAAATAATGCCATCGAAACCAAAATTAACGAAGGTGGAGGTATTATTTTGCATTCCAGCCTCGTTGTTTGGGGACTTTACTACCGGTCTCGTAACGCTCTCAACGTAACTTTACTACATTCGAAAACGGTAATTTCTGTCTGTATTTTAACTGAATGTCGCTGTCAAGACGTCCTTTCGCGAATAAACATTATTCAACATAATTCTCTGTCGTCTACATAAATTACAGACGTTAGAATATAACCCTTCTTTTTAAATTATTCATTTATATTTTATTTTACATTTCTGTGAGTTTTATTTATTCACATTTGTAGCCAGCGCAAAGACAATATGACTGCAGGATCACAGCTACAGGTAATTATTTGTAGCGAATTAGCTGTGGGCTATGAAAGCAGACGTGCGTGGCTCCACCCTATGACTATATCGAGCTATTCCTTTTAAACAAGGCCGAGCATAGCCCAAGTAACTAAAGTACGAGTAACACCAGGTAGCGACTCAACTGATCTGTACGTATCGGAAGCTATTTAGATGAGAAACTTTACACCAGTGATCGTTAGGTACAGTTGCACACGGTCTGATACTGGGTAGAATAATTAGACCCCGATGGTCTATGTGGTGTACAGACGGTAGCAGAGCCAGGATGGGGAAAGTGTGGGCACATATATTTGGTCCAAGCCTCGTTGACACAAATTCATTATTTAACAATAATTGGTTATACATCCAAGTTAATACAATTAACAGTTTAAAAGGAAATTTTAGCAATAAAATTTTTTTAAGAAACATTCTCTAGAAGAAAACGCAGCCCCACTCTGAAACATTACATAAAGGTACTGTTAGTAATGGGGATATTATATCATACAATAGTGCAACATGTACAAATGTTAGCAATTACACCAGAAAAACATTGAACTTGTGATTTGTACTACATGTAAATCAATCCTTAAAAAAATCCAATGTGGCTAAGAGTGCTATAAATTCTCTACTGCGTGCTTAAAAAAAATTTGGCAGTGATAATCAGTTTTTTTTTTCCTTTTCTTTTTGCCTCCTGCCTTACGTAAACCCTACAAAAATGTCACTTATTTTTCTCTCATGTGACATCAGTTTACCTTTCGTGACATATACACAAAATTTCTAAATTATTTTATATCAGTTAAGTAAACTACAAGACAGAAATAACATTAACGACTGGTGACATGAGAAACAGTGTCAAGTTTTAGATTTCACGATGGTTGTGTTATCTAGCATATTTTCATTTAAATACTCGCCCCACGTATTCCAAAAACAATTCAGACAGTCTCAAGAAGAAACACAAATTAATCCACAAGTATGGCAATAGAAATAGATGGGTTTATCCAAAGCAATATTAAGAGAATTAAGAAATTTGCAATTTAAACGCACCAATTTTAACAAAGTCTAATGTAATAATAATCTGGACAGAACTTTCATAAAATGATCGATGATAGTGGATACCGTGTCATACAATATGAAACAAATTAAGAATTATTCACAGTAGACACCTGGCACATGATGAAGTATTTCAAATCACAAAATGTTGGCTACAAGTACCAACCACATAATAAAGTAATGATCATTAAATATAACAAAAGTATATGAAAATTTCGGCCTTAGCCAGGAGACGAGAACCACTCCAATGCAGTTTCATGTTACACTCGAGTGCTCGGCCCAATAAACAACTGATGGTCATGGAGAACCACGCTAAGCAAGCTAGCATTCCGTCCTCCCCATACGCTCGCAAACAGCCATACTCATCGCAGTTCCTAATCGGCAGGCACCAGTTGACTCCCCGCCGCTTCCGTCCTGTCCCATCTCCCGACCGAGCCGTCCTTCAAATCTTTAGCTTCGCGCACCAGGGCCGACAGTGCTCAGCTATCACGACCCATATCGCTGCGGCGGAAACAAGTGAAATAATCTCGCGGGTAAATCAAATGAGCTGAGCCGTGACACAGCTAAGTCTATTAATATTTATCTTGCCCACTAACTGGGTTCAGCTCTTTTCATTCAGGACGCCTGGAATCTGAAAACTGTGGAAGTCAGGTTAGGTATGCTAGCACAAAATGACATATTTAATTTCCTTAGCTTTCCATTAGAATTTTGTAACCTCCCCGCAAAAATAATAAAAAGTCAATCTTAATGAAAATGAGCCAAATGTTGTCTTCCCACAAAACTGAATAATTAAAAATGACCCAACCGTAACCTCCTTGCAAAATTAAAGAATAATAATGGCCCAAATGTAAACTCCCCACAAAATCAACGTTAAGGAATGAAGATTGATCATGAACCCACAATAATATTAATTAAATAATGAAGCATAAACTATGCGTAACATTTGAACACAAATAATTAAACCTGAAAAATTTTATAAGGGGAGCGGCGCTGACTTTCGGCCCTGTGCAATAATTAAACCTGAAAACAAAAACTAAAATTCTTACATCAGTAAACTCCATCAATATGTGCTCTTATTTTTCGGCACAGCTCCGTGCAATGCCGGCCCATGTTTAATTTTAATTCTTGGAGGGAAAACATAGGAAGTATTACTTGACTTGAAATGAATCATTTTGTTTAAAACAGCTACTTTATAAGAAAATTATTATTGGCGCAATCCTTGAACAAATTAATTACATTTAACATATGTTATTAGCTGAGCGCAATGCTGCTTCATTACCTTCTAAAACAATATACCTCGTCCTGAATCGTGACCAGAGATGGAAGGAGAGCACGCCGCCGACGCATGCCGACGCCCGCTCAGTACAACCGTCCACTCGCTACAACTACTGCCGACTGAGTGCTACTGCTGACAGAGTGCCACTCGCAACTGACTACTCGCAACTGAACACTCGCGCGATCAAGCGCAGACTAGCAACGATAAATAACGTACGCGTTTCATAACCCTCCACTGGGGGACAAAAAATTTGGCAGCGATGGTGAGTCATTTGGACTTGCCATGAGCAACAAATTTTTCTTAACTAACTGACTTTACAAACAGAGAATATACAGATGTAGAACAAGAAGTAAATATAGTGCACATGCACCGAGTACAAAACATATTAGGGAATAGCAAAATGTGAGTACAAAACATATTAACAAATGACTTAAGTGCACATGCACTGAAAAATTCTTCAAAGTTTTCACAACAAATAGACATAATGAGTACAAATCTTATTGACAAATGACATAAGTGCACATGTACTGAAGTAGTGAACATTACAGCAAATCAAAAAAAATGTACATACAATGAGTACAGATCATGTTAGAAAAATGACAAAAGTGCACACGCACTATAATTCAGAATATATCAGCAAATCAAAAAAAATGTATTGGTCATGAATACAAATCATATTAGCAAAAAAAAAAAAATGATTTTCATTATGTTACAAGAATTAGGATAGGAAAGGGAAGGATTGCATCATGGTTGTAGCACTTTAGGTTGCACGCAGCTGCACTGAAAGTCCATATCTTTCTACTGGAGGACAACACCAAGTGAAACAATCTGAAGTTCTTTTCCCAGAAGTATTCATCAGCGTAGCCAAGACACTGAAATGTCGTAGTAATATTCCATGTTATCATTTTGGCAGTACATTAGGTACACCAAACAGTGGGACCATAATAACATCTCCCTCGCTTGCAGTGATGGTCAGCATGTCGTGTCAACACCACGTTCTTGTAAGGTACACCAACGTAGAATTAGTGCAAAAACCAAATATAGTGCTGCATGATCTAGAGGATATACAGGACAAACGGATATTGCAGTAATTCAAGGTAGTTAGATCTGAAGGTGAAGGACGTTAAGTCATATACTAGTCTTCACTGAGAATTACATTAGTAATTTGCGGCATTCATTGCCCAGTTATTGAACATTTCTGTACCATGTATGTAGTATTACAGAATAATGTTCATAGATTGGCGTTTTACAGAGAACATTGGCACTCATTGCCTAATTATAAATCATCAGAAGTCATTACATAATTATATTTATGTGGTGTTTTACAGAGAACATTGGCACTCATTTCCTAATTACAAATCATCAGAAGTCATTACTAAAACAGGAGGTAGTCAATAATATAGCATTACAGATAATGTTCATAATTAATCATTAGACATCTCAATACAGTAATCACTAGCATTCATTTCCCAGTTACAAAGCATAAAACAAGAGGTAGTCAACAACATAGTATTACAGAATAGTGTTCATAATTAATCATTGGTCATCTCAATACAGTAATCAGTAGCATTCATTTCCCAGTTACAAAGCATAAAACAGGAGGTAGTCAATAACATAGTATTACATAATAATGTTCATAATTAATCGTTGGTCATCTCAATACAGTAATCAGTAGCATTCATTTCCCAGTTACAAAGCATAAAACAGGAGGTAGTCAATAACATAGTATTACAGAATAATGTTCATAATTAATCATTGGTCATCTCAATACAGTAATCAGTAGCATTCATTTCCCAGTTACAAAGCATTATTATTATACTGTAACCATTACTCAAAGTCTGTGGTTGGAAAACATCATTTAGTATTACTCATAACTCTTTTAAATTGGTAGCATTATTTGGGACTGGTAATACCTTCCTTTTTTGTGTGTGTTAGCAATGCATTGCGTTGGGTAATTACAGGGGATAGAAAAAAATTGCTTTTGGGTTGTTGCTGTAAATGAAAATGTGTAACGTCCTTTGTCATGAGTCAGCTGTAGCATGATTATGAAACAAGTAGAGTATATGTAATCACCTTCATAAATGACATAGACTTAATGAACAACTACTTATAGCATATTAATTTCATAAATAATTCCTCCTGCAAAATATACAAAAATGGATTATTAAACTGAAAGAAGAAACGCATTTTATGCTGAAAAGTAGTGAACTTCGAATTAACAGGTAATGAAAAGTGTATAAAATTGTGTTCCATAGCTGTCCCTTCCAAAACCTTCAGTCATCATACTATGCAATATAATACCTACTGTCAAAACGAACTGCAACAAATACTTAAATAATTACATAACATAAATACATAACTTCAACAATATCCTCATCTGTAAAGAAAAACTTCATTATCCATCACTTCATTATCTATATTATCATAACTCCATTATTATCATCACCTATAAAGAAAAACTTCATTATTCATAGTAGCATATTCTTCATCATTATTCATCAGCATTCATTATCATCTGTAAAGAAAAAACTTCATAACTCCTTATACAACTATTCCTTATTTCTATCATATTTCATCACTAAAACTTTATATTATGAGGCAGCTGCATTTAATTTAAGTCGAGGTAACAGCATGTTTTACACAACCATGCATTATCATCATTGTTTATTTATTGTTTACAATTTATTAATCACAGAGAGAGTCCCAGAGTGCCCCAGAGAGCTAAAACACTAAGAAGAATCGCTGCTCGGCTTTTGGCAAGATCAATGTGTAGTAATATATATAAATATATATCGCCTCGTATACTGAAAGAAAAAATTAGTTAAGACTGCTATTCTACGATGTGTATAGTATATTCTTGTTAATGCTTGTTAATTCTGATCCATTTACTCTTCATCACGAAGTATTGCATTCTATTTCGTTCATTCCGAAGGTGAAATCCCCATTTTGTTTAATTTATTTCTTTCACGCATCATTTCTTTCTGAAATTGATGAACAAAGATTAATGTCTTGCATTTACATAATACACTCACTAAATAATGACTGGTTTATGGTAACATAATTAAGCATACAGCATAACATGACAGAAAACGTAATGTGTGAAAAAAAAATAGATAGTGTTCAGAGGCAAAAATGTACCCAGTGTATCACAATGTAGCAGTAAAGTAGTCATGATGTTGAGATATCATAAGGCAAAATGTCAAAGTCAACTGGTGTTTGCTATATCTTAACTATTTCATAGTGCATACAAACGAAATATGAAAACAATCGTACAAACATAAAAAAATGATGACAAGAAATGTGACCTTCTTTGTGTTCAGCTTGTATGTTGTGTAGTTAATAGAGGCGAGAATTTAAGACTTTAATAGAGAAAAAATTTGATAAAATTAATATATCACTAGATAGAATTGCATAATTATTCGTAACATACGTAATTTTATCTGGAAAATGTGCACTGTGTAATGTGTAACGACAAGAAGAGCGGCCTGCTAGCCTTACCTTGCCGGGCACTTGCCAAGAAAAAATAGGATAATCATCAGTAAGTAGTCATGTGAATATAATTGCATAAGTGATCATAAAATTAGCAAATGTCATTATAGCATGTTAAATCATATAGTATCTTCATTCAATAAAAGGTTTGACGTTTGACCAGTGGTGGTTTCCTTTCGATTTTCTGGTTCTCAAAGTTTCGGCGTGTAGAACATAAGGGTGAGGAATGCTGCGAATTCGATATGGACCTGCGCATAGGAGCTCAAATTTACTTCATCTACTATTTCCTTTGTTGGATAAATAGTGTGTATGTACTAATATCTTCTGTCCAATGTGAAAGTCACGGCGTGTACAAACCTGTTTTTGCTGTCTTCTCCGGCGCTCTGCGGCACGTTTGATGTTGTTCAGTGCAATGTCAATTATTTCATGGTGTCGTAGTCGACGAGATGTAAGAAAGTTTACAAATTCTTTAATTTTGTTATGTTGTTCAACATTTTTCAGTATAACAGACGGAGATAGCATAGTGGATTCATTTGGTATGGAATTAATTACATCCTGGATTGAGTGTATGTGTGTGTCCCAATCAACATGTCTTTTATGGCAGTATATTCTACACAGTTTACCAATTTCTTTCATTAATCGTTCACAAGGGTTCGAAGAAGCATGGTACCTGGATATATAGATCGGAGAAATGTTTCTAGCTCGTAACATACGTGTCCATATAGCAGATCGAAATTGTGATCCATTGTCGGATATTACTTTCATCACATGCCCTACATGAAACAGAAAACGCTTTACAAATGCTTTCGAAACAGTTTTAGCAGTAGCTTTGCGTAACGGAGTGAAGGTAACGAATTTTGAAGTGAGTTCAACAGCGACAAAGAAGTAGCAAAAACCTCTATTAGTTCTGGGAATCGGACCAAAAATGTCTACAGCGGCCATGTGGCTTAATTTAACAGGTACAATGGGACATAATGGAGGAATATGTGAAGTCGTGTCTGATTTAGCTTTCTGGCAGATTTTACATGACGCTAAAACTCGTCGTATACGTTTCTCCATGTTGGCAAAATAACAGTTCTGTCTCAGTATAAGAAAACATTTTCTAGCCCCGTAATGTGCATAACTTAAATGAGTATACCAGATTAATTTGTTAACAAGTTCATCAGGAATGCATAATAAGCAATTGTTGTTGTCAGGATGAGAGCGGCGAAACAGAATGTCATTGCGTACAATTAAACACCTATCTTGCCAAAGGTGTTTAATCTCTTTCCACACGTTGTCTTTACTCTGCTCTTGTGCTATGTCTTGTAATGACGACGAAATAAAATTTTCAGATGAAACTTGTTGAATGTACATGACGCTGAAATTTGCTTTGCTGAAGTTGGTTGCTATGTCTTGCTGATTGTTGCCGATAGAACGGGATAGTGCGTGTGCTACAACATTTTGTGTGCCGGGAATGTGAACTATTGTAAAATTAAATTCCTGCAAATAAAGTTTCCATCTGCTTAATCTGTCGTGTGTAAATTTAGCCGAAAGTAAAAATTGTATCGCTCTGTGGTCTGTGTAAACGGTGGTGTGTCTTCCATAGAGAAAATGCCTAAATCTTGTAAAAGCCCAAACAACACATAATTTCGTTCAGCAGGTGACGGAATGCGACTTGCAAATGCGATGTTTTTAATTACTGTTCAGCCATCTTCTTCAATTTCCTGAAAAATGTGTACGCCTACAGCGGTGTTAGAACTGTCGGTAGCAATGGAAAAATTTCTGGTACGATCTGGGTGCGATAAAAGTGGTGCATTCAACAAAGCATGTTTCAAATAACATTTTCGTGAACAAGATTCTGCGTATCTGAAGTATTGCTTACGTTACTGGAATATGCAACCTGTACTGTATCTGATCAATTTCTATCTGACGTGTTATTATTTTCAGGAGGATGCTGTGGCATTTCGACTATTTGAACTGTTCTGTTATTTCTTCCTGACGTATTACATTCTGGATGATACCTATTGTCTGGTTCATTCATGATAATATGTCGTTGCTGATGTTTTGCTGTTGATAAGACCGACTGTTATTAGATGTACGCTGAAAATTGTGCTCATTAATTTTACGTCTGTCATGATAGTCACTTCTATACGCCGCATTTGCGATACGAATTGAAATAGTGTGTTTTCTGTACATAGTTATTTCCTTGTTGCCGTGCGTTACTATTTGTTGTAGCTGGGACTATATGTGCACGCGGCGAAACATTAAAGCCTGGTTGACCTAGTGCATTACATTGTTGGTTAGGTATGCTAACCGGCTGACTTTCATGCTGTTGTGGTGAAAAACATCTATTGTTACCTAAATGTGGTTCCTGTTGCTGATAATTTTGACGATACTGATAATCAAAATTTTGTCTGCTATTAAAATTCTGGTGGTTGTCGTTCCTAAAGCGTCTATTACCTTTGCTATTCAAATTGCGTGGCTGATCGTAATTACTGTAACTTTGTTGGCCTTGGTTGTTGTATGAAAAATTTTTGTTTACGAAGGAATAATCTGATTGCTGCACTTCCAAAAGCTGTAACAGATCTCTGAATGCCGAAATATTTTCCTTCTGCTGAGCTGTTAAAAGTGACACTCTTAATGACCGTGGTAATTTAGAGATACATAATTGAATAAGTGCAGATTCACTGTATGGTTCACTTAGGTACTGGCTTTGTTGAACCATGTGTTCAAAAAATTGCGTGACAGTGGAAAAGTTTGAGTTCTCATAATTCGGCAAACTAATTAATTGATCCAGAATGAGATTTTCACTCTGCGGCGGAGTGTGCGCTGATGTGAAACTTCCTGGCAGATTAAAACTGTGTGCCCGACCGACACTCGAACTTAATTGATTGATCCTTAATTCCGCGCTGTGTCGTCTTCGACCAGTACGCTGACAGAAAAGCATTCTGAAATTCTTCTGTCGAGTAACATTGTCTCGCGATCGGTCTCATACGAGTTGCCGGTTCGCCTTCCAAAAAGCCACAAATAAATTCAAGTTTGTGCATTACAGGCCAAGTCGGTGGAAAAGCAAAGCTAAATTGTTGTATCCAATCCAGTGGGTGAATCTGTGTTCTGTCATTTTTAAATACTTTAAATTTTCTCACTGATAGAAAATGTTTGTAATCAAAATTATCGTCTCTGTATAACGGAACAGGTTCAGGATTGTATGAGAATTTGTTTGACTGTGACTGTTCGGAATCTAGGTCGCGTACTCTCTGTAAATTACCCAAATTATACAGGCTGTGTGAGTGTGAGAAATGTTCGGAATTCGCCGTATGCTGTGACGTGTTATTAACTGAAATATATTTTATCTATGTTACCTCTTGCTGTAAACTTGACAATTTTCTACGTAATGTGTTATTAGACGAATCGATCTCATTGATTGTCTGCTGTAAATTTTGGAATTCAGGTGTTTGGTTAAACAAAATCGGTGCAGTATCGTCTGATTTGCTGTCATTATTACTTTCAATAACATCAATACGACTGGCCAATTCATCATATTTTTCCGTCAGTATTTTTACCTGATCATCGTTTTTAGTGTCAGAAGTATTAATCGGTTTTTGTAATTTACGTGTGGTTTCGTTCAATTTTTTAACGTCAGCTTTGATGAAATCGGAATCCTGCGTTAGTTCTAATTGTTCGAATCTGTCTGTCACTGTCTGAATATCTGCTGTGTTTGTATCTGTTTTTGATTTAAGATCGGAAATTTCATCATGTAATTCGGTGTTCAACTGTTCGATGGTATTAATTTTGTCCGATACTGTAGCAATATTGTTGTCTACGTATGTTTTTGCTTTCGCAAACAATTTACGTTTGTCTTCTTGTCTCTGTGCAGTAATTGTTTCCATGACTTGAGTTATACTTTATTCTGATCCTGTATAAATTTACGGAAACGCGTATCACTGTTTTGTAGGTGGTGAATAAAGCGCTCGTCAATTTGAGTGTTCTGTTGTTCGAATTTCGCGTCTATCTTTGCATCCATTGTGCGCGAAAGTTCTGCTGTCATTACTTTAAACTCGTCGCGTAATTGTGTTTCTTTTTCAGAGCATTGTTTACCAACTGCACTAATTTCGTCTCTAAGTGTTTCTGTTGTAGCTGTTTGCATATCCCTTAATTCTTGAGCAACTGATCTAATTTCTTCGCTACTTTTCCTAGCACAAGCCTCAATTTCCCCGCGTAACTGTTCTTTAGTATCATGACATTGTGCGGCAACGGCTCTGATCTGTTCACTAAGCTGTCTGGAATTGTTGTCTATTTTTTCATTAAGGTTGTCTTGATTTTCATTAAGTTGTTTGATCTGTTCACTAATTTGTTTGTGAGTGTTGTCTTGTCTTTCATTCTGTTGTTTGGAATTTTCATTAAGTTGTTGTTTGAAATCTTCACTAAGTTGTTGTTTGAGATCTCTCTTAAGATTATCTTGTTTTTCATTACATTGTTTGTTCTGTTCACTAAATTGTTGTTTGACATTGCTGTCTATTTTTTTTTTACTAAGTTGTTTGAGACTGTTCTCGTTAAGCTGTATCATTAATGCTATGACTCGATCCATGCTAATATTACCCGCTGTATTCTCTGTACTGTGTGATAGTGTATCTGCAATTGCCACGTTTTGTGTATTCATTTGGATATTCTGTGATTCTCGAAAAGGTTTGCCAATCGGATGTGCACTGTTAGTCACTACCTCAGAATCAAATAAATCTGCCGTACTTTGAGTACACTGTTCATTTTCATTAGAAAAATTTATCTGTTTGTCACGTAAATCCAGCAAACTGGGTGTGTCAAGCTGGGCAACGCTCATTGCAGCAGAACGCCCCGCGTCATCAATTGTCGTCAAATTAACAGAGGACACAATTGAATTCGTTTGTTCATCACTAGGATAAAAATCAATATTAGTGGTCGGTACACACTGATTGTCAGTAAACGGAGGATTGTCATCATTATACTGCATGTCGCGAGTACTAACGGTCAAGTTGTTTAATTCGGTTATTTCACTCATTATACCTCGCGATGTACTATTAACAGTTTTTCGCGGCATTTTTACACAAATCACAATTATTCAATAATGAAGCAAAGACAATACAAAATGCAACAAACACAAATACAACAAAGAGCAACAAATTGCCGATGATTTGTGGAAGAAACTGACAAAGTTAGTAAAATCGTTGCGCCAAATGCTAATTATATTTAAGTAAATTAGAGCAGATATATGACTACTTCTCAAAAGATTCTCAAAGAAATACGATCCTGGTCCGCATGTCGCCAAGTGTGTAACCTCCCCGCAAAAATAATAAGAAGTCAATCGTAATGAAAATGAGCCAAATGTTGTCTTCCCACAAAACTGAATAATTAAAAATGAGCCAAGCGTAACCTCCTTGCAAAATTAATGAATAATAATGGCCCAAATGTAAACTCCCCACAAAATTAACGTCAAGGAATGAAGATTGATCATGAACCCACAATAATATTAATTAAATAATGAAGCATAAACTATGCGTAACATCTGAACACAAATAATTAAACCTGACAAATTTTATAAGGGCAGCGGCGCTGACCTTCGGCCGTGTGCAACAATTAAACCTGAACACAAAAACCAAAATTCTTACATCAGTAAACTCCATCAATATCTGCTCTTATTTTTCGGCACAGCTCCGTGCAATGCTGGCCCATGGAGGGAATGCATAGGAAGTATTACTTGACTTGAAATGAATCTTTTTGTTTAAAACAGTTACTTTATAAGAAAATTATTATTGGCGCAATTCTTGAACAAATTAATTACAATGCTGCTTCATTACCTTCTAAAACAATATACCTCGTCCTGAATCGTGACCAGAGATGGAAGGAGAGCACGCCGCCGACGCATGCCGACGCCCGCTCAGTACAACCGTCCACTCGCTACAACTACTGCCGACTGAGTGCTACTGCCGACATAGTGCCACTCGCAACTGACTACTCGCAACTGAACACTCGCGCGGTCAAGCGCGGACTAGCAACGATAAATAACTCTCTGGTCAGAGATTCTGTCATGCCTCGCCATCGCTGGTAATGAATACGTACGCGTTTCAATATATATGAATCAATAGGTCACGCCACACTCTTTGCTTTCACGAACATTTTCAGTTCACTACGTGGTCAATTTGACAGAGAATTCGCTTTCCGTTGTCAGATTGCATACTGGACACATTACCGCCTTTCGCTGTTACGAGTCAGTTTCAACCTAATCACTTAGGAGGCCTTGTGTTCAGAATAATTTTACTTCCAACTCTCATGCTAGTTCTCGTAATCAGTGTAGAGCTTATATTTTAACTTTTAATTTTATACAAGAACTGATGTATATAGATATGCGAAACGAAGGAGTACCCATGGTGTAACGGTGATATTGGTTGTTAGACTTTCCGCTGTCCTAATAAGTAGTGATTCAGTATGTCACTGACTGTAATTATATTAATCAACCTTTGACTAGATCACATTTACAATACGAGTGTTATATGCTGTATACTTTACTGTGCGTCTTCGTTCTGGTAACTGTTTATTAGAGGAACAGTAAATATTTTACAGGTGTGCCAAATTGTTACGCCTGTTAATACCTTATTACTTCTTTTGGAATATTGCTATGAACTTGATCGTTGTATTTGTAGTGTCACCGCCAGACACCACACTTGCTAGGTGGTAGCCTTTAAATCGGTCGCGGTCCATTAGTATACGTCGGACCCGCGTGTCGCCACTATCAGTGATTGCAGACCGAGCGCCGCCACACGGCAGGTCTAGAGAGACTTCACAGTTGTACAACCGACTTTGCTAGCGATGGTTCACTGACGAAATACGCTCTCATTTGCCGAGACGATAGTTAGCATAGCCTTCAGCTACGTCCTTTGCTACGACCTAGCAAGACGCCATAATCTGTTGCTATTGATGTTGTAATTGATGTACCGTCAGACCGACGTTCACCATTAATGGATTAAAGTTAAGTATTCCACCAGCTACGTCCGTTTTACTGAAGTCTAATTTCCCTTTCCTGTTTCAGACCTCACGCGAGCCTGCGTGAGCTAAAACGCGTGCCTTTCGGCTTCCTCTAGTATTCCTGGGTTGGCTCTCCTGCCAATCCACAGCAGTATTGACCATGTAAGCATACTAGAATTACACTACTTGTGACCAAGGTTACTGCCGTCGATGAGACAAAGGCGTTGAAATAAGGTTTTTCAGCGGCATGTGAACTTACATTTTTTTTATTTGAATGAATAGGTTTTAGATTCCAGAATGAGATTTTCAATATGCAGCGGAGTGTTCGCTGATATGAAACTTCCTGGCAGATTAAAACTGTGTGACCGACCGAGACTCGAACTCGAGTTCGAGTCTCGGTCGGGCACACAGTTTTAATCTGCCAGGAAGTTTCAGGTTTTAGATTGATTAGTATGTATTTTACAGCACAGACTACTTTTTATTATCTAGGTTCCATACTAGTTTTCAGGTTTTCTAGTATTCGCTTTGCGACGTTATTATTGACGTTGTTTAATTGATTTGCTTCACTGTCACTTTAGTATGCTGACAATGCAGTGTTCTGCAAACATAAATCTATTTATATCTTTCCCTCTCTTTACTATGCTTTAATAATGGATTTTACCCTACATATGTCTGATTGGCAATGCATATTCTCTTTAGCACTATTTATTATCCGTAAGCGTAACGGCTTGTCACCTAAGTTTTTTATATATACTCCCATTTCATTTAATGCTAGACATTGATCTGTAATGTAAACGATCATGTATATATATAATTTCATTTGTACATATAGGTACTACATTAATTGTTAATTTTCAGAATGATTGCATTTAATGAAAACGGTCATAATGTAATTAATTTTATTGAATTCGTTCATTATGTATTATGTTTATAATAATTTGTTTACATAATAACTCATAGATTACCGATGTCACGTTGGTTGTTGCATATTTTAGAGGGCCTGAAGATGACGTTGTTAACAACGTTGAAACTAGTTGCCAAAATAAAATCGACACCTTAAATAGAGCTGGAGAAACTTCTTCATTTTTAATATAAATGTAGACCTGCTGACGTCCCACTGTCCTCCATTTCAACTATGGATGTACGAAGACTATTCAGTGAAATTCGGCCGCCAGGAGGCGCGCGGGCATCGGGATCAACCGTTTTAGAAGTCGAGCGACCCGCGGACCGGGCAATTGGCGACAGGACCCGCCTGCTCGAAGGAAGAGTTTACCATGAACCAGGGCCACTCTGGCGTGCCGAGTCCGGGATTCGCTGTCGATCGCGGGCGACGAGTGCAGCTGTCTAACTCGAGCGGCATATCCGGAAGTTACACGTCGGGTCAACGCGCAGACAGCCTGTGTCCGCACCTGTGGCCTTATGGTATTCAGAAGGCGTCACTTCAGCTACTGTCTGCCTGTCCGGTCGTCGATCGGAGGCCGTGTGGTGAGCAAATCACTGGACGAAGAGCCGTCTACCGCGAGACAATCCCCACATCACCTAAGCGAACCCATTACCGCCGGCAGATCCCCCGCCAAGGAACTGTACTGGGTGAACCTGTTTCGAGCTGGTTTAATTGTAGTTGTACTGTGATAGTTTGGTACTCGACTTGAAATCACTTTTCGCCAATCCTGGTTGAATTGATATGTGCATGACTAACAGTGTCGACAATGTCGGTGTTCACGTCTGGTACTGATTTCATGTAAAACGTCTGGGCTGACAGGCCGCTCTCGATGTATAAAACTTTCTCCTAACGCTTGATAGCGGTGAACTGCAACCAGAACTCGAGAGAGCGCTGAATATATAAGCAGAGATTACCCGTGATAATCTCAAGGTTCTCAATTTTGTTAGGCGCTTCCTCGAGTTCTGGTAGCATTTCATCGCTTCACCTCGGGAGATGTCTCCCAAAATCGAAGATGAGACGTTTGGAGAAAGTTTTAAACATCGACCACGACCTATCAACTAGAAAGTTTTACATGAAGTTGTCGATGTTCACTTTTATGCACCGCTTGTCCAGCCACTCTGACAGTATAATTTCGAGCAACCTTTGGTTCAGAACGAAAATTTCAAAGGTTCGAGAGTGACAGATTACCAACTGTAGTACTGTTCAGCCTCCTGTATTTGTTGTTGTTATTAGGGGTTATATAATTTGTGTCATCAATTGTTAATTTTCTGCCGATTTACGAGTTTAACAATCTGCGCTGCTAGTAGCTTCATAGTGAACAAAATACTTTACATACAAAGTTACGCCAATATTTGTAATTATTGGTGGTTTTATGATTGGTCATTAGTTATTTATAAATTTTCGTGGGATTCCAATGTGAGTAAACAGTTTTAAAAGGAAGAGTTCGTAAACTGAACTTTCCTAAACTGTTTGTCCATTGGGCGCATGGACCTGTGTCTCCTTTTCATATGTTTAGAACATATTCTTTAAAACACCTTGTGCGTTAGTTTAGGAAGTAACTGGCTTTGGCGTTACCCGACAAGTGTGTACCGAGGCACGTCCTGACTAATGAGCGTTGAAGGGGTTCGATTCCTGTGTCCCGAGGCGCTCTGAGGGACCGTCTTGATTGTTTACAACGCGTTAATTGCCTCTTTACTATAGTATTGTTAAAGTTGTTCTAATTGTCCTTCTCGCCAGTGAATCAAATAAAGATTTATGCTATTCTCAATGACGTTCAGTTTCCATTGATGAGTCCTTCCACGCCGCAAGTAACGACTGATTCTCTGGCTGCGTTTCAATATGTATTCACAACAGAAAAACATGGCCAGTAATCAAAAGTATCCAGTTAGTTTACCCCGGATTTTAACCTTGTAGCGTGAACTGGATCGATTCGAAAAAAAGGAGACTCTATTAAAAAAAAAAAAAAACTTTCTGTTTCTCCACACATATCGAATGTTTAGATAACTTATTGAATCGCATCCAAGTGACCTTCTTAAAACCACCGGCATTTCAACAGGTGCACTCATTCTCAAGGCTCAGATGAAGCGAGAGAACTGAAATTCTGCTCAGTGCTTGGCCATACAACAGAGGGAGAGATTTTAAGCTACTTCCCGACCTGCTGTCAATCAATATTTCACTATAGACTTCGTCTGATGTTGGTTTTCTTTCGTTGTGAGGACGTTCTAACTGTTTAAGGCGTGTGTTGCATTCCTGGCTGACACAGATTCACCGATGGAGGGTTTGGCATGCAGAGGATATGTCGTTCCATTTGTTCCTTACGTAAGAGGAGCAGCTTACCTGCAGGAATATCAGCAGCTGTCGAGGTCGTCAACAGGATTCATTCCCGTGTATTATTTGAATAACAACAATATACTATGGTGGTCTTAAGTCAATTTAAAATTAATGCGCATTTCAGTTACCGGTGAGTAAACACATACACGTATCAGGTTTCAAGTATCAGCAAGGCCGCGCGGGATTAGCCGAGCGGTCTAAGGGGTTGCAGTCATGGACTGTGCGGCTGGTTCCGGCGGAGGTCCGAGTCCTCCCTCGGTCATGGGCGTGTGTGTTTGTCCTTAGGATAATTTAGGTTAAGTAGTGTGTAAGCTTAGGGATTGATACCCGCAGCAGTTAAGTCCCAAAAGATTACACACACATTTGAACATTTTTTTGTATCAGCAAGAATTATTGTCGTTCCTACATCTGTTCGCTGACCGCACGCCGGTAAAGCCACCACTAAGGCTCTCATCACGAAAGGAAAATCAAAGAAGAAGGGAGAGGGGCTTTCGAGCAGGCTGGTGCGACATAAAGACTCGGTGTCGTGGGCCTGAAGGTGGCGTCCCTGTTTCCGGCGGGCGTCAGATAAGGGCGGACGCGGCGCCATCGCACTCGTGGGAGATAAGCTGGGCGCGCGCCGCGTAAACCAGCAGAACAATGCCCATTGCCTGCCGCGTCACGGAGAGCAAGAGGCACCGCAGCCTTATCGCCCGCCACCTGCTGACACCCAGCCGCCGCCTCTTGTTTCGGCGATAACTTTGTTCAGCCCTGCGACTGGGTAAGCTGATGTTTGCACTCCTTTTCGTCTGCTACAAGACTCTCCCACACAAGAAGCAAGTTAACCAACTTCGTAATTCTCCACGTACTTTGGAACGAGCGCCGCTGAAATCAAAAGTTGCTCAAACTTTTCTTCACTTTGTCTTTGACAATTCTTGCTGTATCCCAGCATTTTACGGTGTGGATCACATTATTATCCAAGAGAAATTGAAGATTTAGGAGACTGATAGTATAGCCAAATAATGGATAATGTCATAGCTAACTAGTAGAGCGCTGGAAGTTGTACTTACTACACTACTGGCCATTAAAATTGCTACAACACGAAGATGACGTGCTATATACGCGAAATTTAATCGACAGGAAGAAGATGCTGTGATATGCAAATGATTAGCTTTTCAGAGCATTCACATGATGTTGGCGCCGGTGGCGACACCTACAACTTGCTGACCTGAGGAATGTTTGCAAACGATTTCTCATACACAAACAGCTGTTGACCGGCGTTGCCTGGTGATGCGTTGTTATGATGCCTCGTGTAAGGAAGAATGCGTACCATCACGTTTCCGACTTTGATAAAGGTCGGATTGTAGCCTATCGAAATAGCGGTTTATCGTATCGCAACAGTGCTGCTCGCGTTGGTCGAGATCCAATGATTGCTAGCAGAATATGAAATCGGTGGGTTCAGGAGAGTAATACGAGACGCCGTGCTGGATCCCAACGGCCTCGTATCACTAGCAGTCGAGATGACAGGCATCTTATCCGCATGACTGTAACGGATCGCGCAGCCACGTCTCGATCACTGAGTCATCAGATGGGGACGTTTTCAAGACAACAACCATCTGCACGAACAGTCCGACGACGTTTGCAGCAGCATGGACCATCAACTCGGAGAGCATGGCTGCGGTTACCCTTGACGCTGCATCACAAACAGGAGCGCATACGATCGTATACACCACGACGAACCTGGCTGCACGAATGGCAAAACGTAATTTTTTCGGATGAATCCAGGTTCTGTTAATAGCATCATGATGGTCGCATCGTGTTTGGCGACATCGCGGTGAACGCACATTGGAAACGTATATTCGTCATCGCCATATGGGCGTATCACTCGGCGTAATGGTATGGGGTGCCATTGGTTACACGTCTCGGTCACCTCTTGTTCGCATTGACGGCACTTTGAACAGTGGACGTTACATGTCATACGTGTTACGACCCGTAGCTCTACCCTTCATTCGATCCCTGCGAAACCTTACATTTCAGCAGGATAATGCACGACCGCATTTCTGGCTACAGAAATTGTTCGACTGCTGTCCTGGCCAGCACATTCTCCAGATCTCTCACCAATCGAAAACGTGTGATCGATGGTGGCCGAGCAACTGACTCGTCACATTGCGCCAGTCACTACTCTTGATGAACTGTGGTATCGTGATGAAGCTGCATGGGCCCGCCATCCAAGCTCTGTTTGACTCAATGCCCAGGCGTATCAAGACCATTATTACGGCCAGAGGTGGTTGTTCTGGATACAGCTTTCTGAGGATCTATGCACCCGAATTGCGTAAAAAATGTAATCATATGTCAGTTCTAGTAAAATGTGTTTGTCCAAAGAATACCTGTTTATCATCTGCATCTCTTCTTGATGTAGCAAATTTAACGGCCAGTAGTGTAAATGAACTGTTTACTGAACTCGGAATTCTATAATAAATTCCCCCAATGCGATTCTTATGCCTAATGACATGTGGCTATGCAATACTGGCCTGATAGAAAGTATTCATGCATGTTAATGATTAACAATAAGTTAACCTCACCATATGTTTCGACTAGGTTGTAGGAGAGTGTTAGTGTGTCAGTACAACTAGTCTAAAGTATCGAGAAAGGTAATCAGCTTTGTTCCATTTGACAATTTACATATACTGATGAATCACATAAACGAGGTGATGCCTCTTGAATGTGGACACATTAATAAATTCATAAGGAGAAAGGACACGAGACTACAAAATCGAGCAATGTGGCTTGGCCCTTCCCCTTAGCTGAATGAAGACACAAGATTGTAGGTCACGGTCTTTCCATCAGTAACTTATCACAGAAATAACGCGAGAATATGCTCCTATGCTCAGTGGGTTAAAGGCCACTCGTTTAATTTCAATAAACTGCAAGACTGATCGTGTTACGGCTTCAGCTGCGTATATTAGCTATTCTGCTCTTCTGGTCTACGACAAGGTCCCCAGCCGGATATTCTCGTCGTGCTCTTATGCCGTTCAGGTGCGATGTCGCTGGAACCACAGCGGCACGCATACACAAAAAATTCCACGAAATTATCCGGAGATCCGAATAAGGCACACAGCTACTCCGCATTTACTCCGTGTCGCCAGTACTGCGCGCTTACCGGACGTACGCTAAAACGAGAGTCTCTCATTTCTACCAAAATCTAGTGCGGTCTGCCACTCCGCTGCTGCGGCTGTCGACTTGCAACATTTTAACAAATTTTTCACCAATGAGCGCTACTCCGCTCGACAATGAGTGCGCGGGAAACACTGCTTATGCCACATCGTTCTGGCCAATCGCGGTCGCCTGTGGAAGTCGCTTGTCTGAGAAACTTCCCAGACGCTTTCTTGGCGACAGCGTCTAAACGGACACATTACGCTCCTCTTCCCCGCGCTCTAAAAATATGGAGTTGGGGATTTGCAGAGGTGTACATTCCTTGCTGCAAATGTCCCACGCGACGCTTTTGTGAGCCCAGGGCGACAAAGGCTAAAATTCGACCTTCGTGTTAACGCGCTGCTGGCTTCACACCACCGGTTTCCTGGGTGAAATCCCACACTGGACTCTGTCCTCAGAAATTATCTGCACTTAACGCAACGTAGTATTTTCTCATTTGCTAATCCGTTAATCATCTCTGTTAGCATAGCGCGATGAACCGCAAATTTGTTCACATAAATGCTGCCACTTTTCATTACTGCCCTAATTAAATGTTCAAAAATGCAAAATGGGGATTGATGTAGGCGCTCCACTTCCAGTGCACGGTCATTATAGTTTGCCATCTTGCAATGTCCACTATTGTTCCTCAAACATATAAACGATCATCTGTCTAATATATGGCGATCAGAATTAGTTTTTTGAAGACAACACTAGTACTTTAATTAGTTCAAACATAGGTACAGAAAAACGAGAGATGGTGAACAATGTCCTCAAGAGTACCACTCATTGGTTTTCTGCGAATTGTCTCACCCTCAATTTTAAAAATACACACTTCTACGACCACTACACCAATAATAACTGTAGCACATGTTGAGGAAGTTATAAATACGGTGGGAACTTCAAAAATTCTTAGGTGTGCACATTGATGAAAACTGAAACTGGAAAAAAACACGTTTTGGAACTCGTAAAACAACTTACTTAAGCCATATTTGGACATAGAATCATTGAAAATCTTGGAGAGACACAAATATTTTGAATATTTTCATTGAGTAATATCATACGGAATAGTGTTCCGGGATATTTCATCTTTAATGGGACCAAACCCTTCCTATCTAACCCATGTTAATTTAGGCAAGTATTTGACCCATTTCTGAAAAAAACTATTTGAGGCAGGCCTTTAATATTTTTTCTGTACCTATGTTACACGATGCTAATAGAGTCAACTGTAATAAAATCTATTTAATTCATTTTATAGTTTTTAAGAAATACTTTTTAAAATTTGTTTACAAAAAACGTTGTATATTTTGTGAACTTCCTAATGGGAGGAACATTAATGAATATAGTACCGGAGGTGGCTTTTTATGTTATGCAGAGTCTCTGAAAATTTCATTCATTTTTCTGTGATAATTTCTGATATAATGGGGCATATGTACTGAAAATTTTAGTTTGCGGGAAATCAACTTTAAAGAAAAACTTTTAAAATTATTACTTAGAGTTAATTAAACTGTCCTGCAGCATATGATGGCCCTTCTTTGGTCTCTATCAGGTCTTCCAGTTTCTTTTTCACCTTTCTGTGTGTTTGTCTTGCTTTTTTGGCCATATTAGATGCAGACCTGCATCGGCTATCCTCATTTTACCGCAATGTTGCAGCCTAGTGATCATATTTTCACCAGGATTAATTTCCAACTTTTTCAGTAACACTTTCAAATATTACCACGATTGAATGTAATAACAGTATCAATAACTCCTAGTTTCATTGTATGCATGACTACAAATACAGTTTTAGGAAGGCGGTTCCAAATTATGCTGTTGAAACATTCGTTTGGGTTCTATGTCTGCCCATGCATACATTTCCTTAGAAGGTCAGGATGAGCCAAGTCTCTGAAAATAGCTTTAATTGCTCTAATAACAGCAACAGGAAGAGAATGATGGTGAGAATAAGATTCTCCAGTTGCCTGAGCCCTGTTGTATTTGCACCACGTATTTTCTCCTGATGGACACAATCCATGACACAGCTTATCATCAGTAGAGGACTTATGGAAGAATGTGGCCCAAGCATCTCTCTTCATTGCCTCCAGATTTTATTTCTCCTAATTGCGTGCCCATAGTATACCTGCAAGTTTTCTATAACAACTACTCGCAATCACAGTTGAACAAAACTAACCGCGAGTTTGAAAGCGTGTTGTTTACAGACAGCAGAAACAAAAGTATACCGACCGTTGCCTTCCAAGGATAGCCAACACACTCGGGAGTAAAAAAAATCCCTAACGTGCAATGTATGGGATATAAAGATCTAAAATATATGCACAAAACTGGGTGACAGAAAAGTGGGCGTGGTACATAAACACACGTGGTAGAAAAATGCTCTTTAAATTCTCGAAAAAAAAATTTTCAGCAAAATACTTTTCAGAGTACTTAATCTATCGAAATACGATGAAAACCAAAAATCAATTTTTTTCGATATCAACCACTGGACGGTCCCCTTAAGAAAAAAAATTTTCATTGCTGAAAAATATACTGTAAGTCTAATAAGTGCTGGTAAACCACGGTTATTTTGGAGACATATTTTTAAGGAGGCGGGCGTTCTGACTACTGCTTCACAATTATTATTCCTTCTTGATGTTCGCTGTAAATTATACACTGCAGTTCAAAAGGAACTATGATGCAGGTAATTACAATACCACAAGGAAAAATTAAGTTCATTACTCTACTTTTAGGTTGTCTTTAGCACAATAAGGGATGCACAATGCTGCAACTGAAATGTCTGATACCTTATCCAGTGATGTAAAATGTGTGACAGACTGCAAAGTAAATTTTGAAAGCAAACTGAAAAAGTTTCTCCTTGACAACTTCTCCTGTTCCGTAGATGAATTTCTATTATTATAATCTGTGACAGGTGACGGAGTGGAGTTACTAATTAACATATGTGTATAAAAACATATTATAAATGCTCAGCATGTAGCTATATTTACAAATTAAGTCTGAATGTGACTGTAAAATGACTCGTTTCACATTGTTACTATTTATCTTGCAAAGTTACCTATGGAATATGAGACTGTGTAACTAACCCCTTTGCCGGCCGCGGTGGTCTCGCGGTTCTAGGCGCGCAGTCCGGAACCGTGCGACTGCTACGGTCGCAGGTTCGAATCCTGCCTTGGGCATGGATGTGTGTGATGTCCTTAGGTTACTTCAATAAAATTCTTCAGGGTATCAGACCGCATCGTCATAATTTAAAATGCGCCAACGTTTCGGCCAGCGTTGCAGCTAGCCTTCATCAGGGCCTTACGTTAACGTAAGGCCCTGATGAAGGCTAGCTGCAACGCCGGCCGAAACGTTGGCGCATTTGAAATTATGACGATGCGGTCTGATACCCTGAAGAATTTTATTGAAGAAGACAACGGCCGCGGAAGCCTACGCTTACGTCCTTAGGTTAGTTAGGTATAAGTAGTTCTAAGTTCTAGGGGACTGATGACCACAGCAGTTGAGTCCCATAGTGCTCAGAGCCATTTGAACCATTTTTGAACTAACCCCTTTCCCATCTCTCCATATTGTTCTTTCCTTCATTAAACTGTTTATTCTTTAATTCCCTCAACAAATCTGTGCAACTGCTCCGTAATCTGAGGTACTCAAGGCGCACTTGGGAGAAACTAGCTTCTAATCTCAGATATTGTCCATCTAAGTTGAATTTTCTTTTCTTTCTTAAGCAATTTAGAGACAAAATTACTCCAAATCTAAGCCCGAAAAAGCAAAGGAGGATGTAAATGATTCAGCAATGCAATTAAAACTCAGAGAGAAAAGATATCAGTTACAACAATCGTTGTTAATACAGTTATCCAAGGTTCAGATGGTTCAAATGGCTCTGAGCTTTATGGGACTTAACATCTGAGGTCATCAGTCCCCTAGAACGTAGAACTACCTAAACCTAAGTAATCTAAGGACATCACACACATAAATGCCCGAAGAAGGATTCTAACCTGCGACCGTAGCAGTCGCGCGGTTCCGGAGTGAATCGCCTAGAACCGCTCGTACACAACGGCCGGCAGTTACCCTCAGTGAAACTGACGAAGGACTGCAGGACATGCTGAACGGAATGAACAGTGTAAATAGCACACAATGTGTACTTTGCCCAGTCACATTAATAAGATCAACTGCCAAAAGCTTGAATAACCACTTCTCGCAGTCCGAGACGTCACGTATGAGAGTTAAAGAGATTCTGGTAGGTACCGAAAGAGGTGTGGAACCATTTGTGACAACATTGCCGTGGCCAGCTGCACTTGGTTTTTCTGTTGAGGATCCATGACGGGAACATTGATTGTCCTGCTGGTAGATTCCATCGTACCTAGGAAAAACCAACTGCATATAGGGTGCACATGGTCTACATTGATTGTTTCATGCTTGTGTTGATCCATTGTGCCTTCCAGAATAACCAGACCACACAGAGAACGCCACGAAAATATTCATCAAACCAAAACGCTCCAGCACAAAACATTCATCTGAAAAGGCCACCTGTCAAAACTCAGTCGGCATCCAGTTGCGGAACTGGCGTGCAGATTTTCGTCGACGAACAGCAGTCATCATGGGTGCATGAACCAGGTCCTTGCTGCGAAGGCCCAACGTAGTAACATTCACTGAAAGGTCGTGAAAGAGACATTGTTCGTAGCTCCTTGGTTGATCTGGATGGTCAGTTTCTCAACAGTTGCACGGCTGCCATTCCGTGCACGTTCCCGCAGCCGTCGTTCACTCCTGTCATCTCCCGAAGGAACAGATATCATCTTCATATAGTAAAGGCTAACCGTTCATTGACCTTCTTCTGTGCTGGATGCACACGCATTGCCCGAGCTCTTACGGTACTCGGTAAGATTGTCTGCCGCGAGTAATGAGTGTAATGGGTAGGGGCACTAAGAATGTAGCGTGTGGACATGAAGTTGGGAATGTGGGTATCACGGGGAGCGTGCAAGGGATAAATCCCTGAAGTTGCACTATCCCCTGTGCCCCGGGTGGCTCAGATGGATAGAGCGTCTGCCATGTAAGCAGGAGGTCCAGGTTTGGAATCCCGGTCGGGGCACACATTTTCAACTGTCCCTGTTGACAGCTCAGGGTTTTGATTTAATTATCATTCCTGTCACCTATGGCCCGTGGTGTAGCACAGTCGGTTTTGATACTGCCAGTTTCCATTGGACGCCATACCTTAACCATGGTGTCATACAAACTGTTTCTAAACTTTGCCGTTTAGGAAATGCTTCCACCCTTGACCCGCAAGGCAATGATATCGCTGTCTTTCCAAATTACGACAACGACTACATCGTTTTCAGCCCCTTCCCCACCCCCCAACCCTTTTCTACTCCCCCCCTCCGTGCTTTATGTACCCTCTACTGCTAGTGCTGCCATCTACCTCTGTCAGTAGATACTGCACGTTCACGTCGAATGTAGGTGATCACACTATATGACTGTAAAGCGTATTAGAGGACACAAAGTGAAGGAAGCGGGCAATTCTGCTACCTAGAAAGTACAATATGATTGGTGAAGCGAGGAGACCGCAAAAAGCAGACTAGCAGAAGCTAAGAGGGCATTCATGGGTGCAATAAGTCCAGTAATATCTAACATTGACATTATCTTGAGACAGAAATTTCTGAGATTGTACATTTGAAGCACAATGTTGACTGCAAGGGAGTCATGGACTGTGGGAAGACCGAAAAAAAGGGAATAGAAGTAATTGAGACGTAGTACTATGGAAGTTGAAATTGGGTGGACTGAAGAAATTATGATGAGGACTACACTGAATCGGCGAGGAGTGGAAAATGTTGAAAAAATTGACGATGGAAGCACAGGATAAAACCTATTCACATGCATCCACTCTGAGATGAGGGGTGTAGCACAAGAGAGAAATTTGTACCAGGCAATATCAAACCCACCAGAAGAGCTACGACAAAACAAAAATGAAATAAAATAAGAAATGAAGTCATACTGTGTAACTTCAGGAACATCATGAATATTGGCATTTCTTAATAAAATTGAAAATATCTGTCAACTGACTTGTATCTGCAGACCAGGATACCAACGTCTTGTTATAAGTCAGAAGCGCCGTGCCGGGAGGGGATCAGTTCCGTCGTTAGTTAACTTATGTGGTATGAATCTCTCAATTGGTATCGATACTGTTTCTCTGAATTCAACCCACATCTGGTGTACAATTTGGAAGGAGTGGAGATTGTCTCTCAGGACGGCGTCAAGCGGTTTTTTGGTGGATTTGAGAGTTAGGGCATTCAGTCTCGGGTTTTTGGTGCATTTGGGAGTTACGGTATTCAGTCTCGCTACGACTTGCATCCACTAATTTCTGTATCCGTTTTGATACTTGTTACAGCTCGGGATTATTTGTTGTCTAGAGGACAAGTGTATTTTCACAATCGTTTACTATTGGAGTGGGCTCATGAACTAATTCCTCGAAATTACATACGACATGTTCCTGGAGCAATGGCCAATATTCAGGGATAGGATATCAGAAAATTCTACTAAATATTGGCTCTAAAACGCGTAACTTAAGAGCTTTTGATCATATCTTCGATACTGTGTGACAAATCTTTTCTACAGCAGGCTCTTTGCTTTCCGTATGTGTAGGGCCCATGGTTACTGGACCTTTTTTTCTTTATTTTACTTTTGCTCAATACTGTCATCTCTCAAAATATGGGAAACGACGAGCCTGTAGCACAAGAGATCTGTTTCACAGTATCTAAAATGAAGAAATGTTCATAGCTCCTAAGGTACACATTATAGAGCCCATATTTAATAAACATGTTTGTTTCGAAATATTTCCCGTCCCATTCAGGACTGTTGACAATTATTCCTGGGATACACTTTGTAATAGAGAGTCCTACAACAATTTCAGCCCACTTTTTAGGTACTCAGCTAGTAGGACATTAATAGTCATTATGATCACCTGCAGTCTTTGCCTCAAAGCCATTTTTCATGCTACATCCACACTGATTTTATTTTTTCGGTATGGTCGCCCTGTACACCTATTGTACCTTATACACTGTTAACTATTTGAAGATGACAAAGTCGAAAGCAGTCCAACCTCTCATTTGTTGTGTAACATTGGCAGCAATGGGCTGTACTGTGGCCGTGTATTCGGTACTTCCTTGTACCTAACCTGGTGATAGGTGACAAGCAAATGGGGCTGTTTCTGTCAACGAGGACGATTTCAACTTCCTCTGCCCTCAAAGGAAAGTTGCAGCATGGGAAAAATCTCTTGGATTGAAAGAATCTGAAGCTGGCGGCGGAGTGGACGTGTTTTTCCACCCATAATGAGAGCGGCTGAGGATTTCTCGAGTAGAACGAGTTGGTAAATGGTGGAGTGGTAAATGGCGGCAGGAGGTGTAGAGTCAAAACGAGAGGAGGAAGGTGAAGACGCGGAGGGAGACACTTTGAGATATAGGATACTCGGCCATTACATTCGCATCAAGGAGTCCTTTATTGTGATAAGGATTCGGTTTCATTCTGAAGGACTAACGGCGCTGAAGAGAGTCATTAGATAAGCGCGCGCGCCGCCTGCAGAGAGGCGGCTGCTCCAGCAACGAAGGAGGAGGATAATTCTTCCGCCTGCTGTCGCCGGAGGTTGCTGGAGACGCGCCGGAATAACGGACCGCAGACCACAAATAATAAGGAGCTCCACCTCCCTCGCCTCTCCAGTCTCCTTTAATTACAGCGACTCCGAGACCGTGTCACCTCGATATTTGTGGCTTTCTTTCCATTCGCCGGGCGCTAGTGTTGTATATAAACGCAAGTGAGTAATTCGGCTTGCACGCAGTTTCGTAAGTTGCGGTCTTCCGCTGTTGCGAAACGGTAGTAAGATTTTGCAAGTGAAATGCAAATTTCATACAGTACATCAGCAGTGCTCCCCCCCCCCCCCCCCGCCCCCTCTACCTCCTCCTAGCGAATTATTGACGTTGCTGAGGTGGTTTCCCTTGTGTGCCTCAACAGTACCAATAGAGGTACCGTAGCTGCGAGCTAAACATACGGGTATATATGGATGGGGGTGGCTGTATCTGGTTTCTGAAGAGAGGCGTCAGCCGTCTGAGTAGCTGCAGGGATAGAAGTTTGGATGATTGAGCTGGCTTTGTAACATTAGACAACGTGGCTCTATACAACGGTGCTCCCAACGGCTGAAAGAGTAGGGAAGCTACAGCTCCTACATTTTCCAAAGCATGCCATCACAGCTCTGGGAAGATATGTAATCTGTACTAAGTCCCTAGGGCCGACGATCGAAATTTCCACTATTCTGTTCTCTTGAAAATAATTTATTGTTCGACACACATACACAAATTTCAAACGTGACGCCTTGATTTTCCCACTGGTAGCATTGAACCGCAGCATAGATTTTATGATCGGAGGGTGGTCGATGTGTGATTGTGTCGATCAGCTAACTGTTTTCAAAACAACCCATGACTGAAGTCTACAGGTCGTCCTTCCATACTGTTCTCTTCTTCTTTTACTTCTCTTCCCTGGTTCTTTTCCGCTCTCCTTTAAAAACCACGTGATTCTTACACTTTACTGTAAAATATCCTCATTTACTGCTTCGGAATGTTTAATACCTTCTCTGTAAAACACTGAAAATGCCACCTTTGGGCCATGGTCTGGCCATATCATTGCTTCAGATGATTAGACCGTGAGATTTTCGACTTGTACGAAAGCTAAAGTAAACGCGTTATCCCGTTCACCAGTCAGTGTGTCTTCGTTCCCAATAGTTGCTTCTCCTCTACACTTATAAGCGACAAACTATATAGAAACACACGACACTCTGAAAATTACAGACCAGGTGGGACAAGTATCTTCAATTTACTCCTCGATTTTCAGTCATATCTTGTCACAACGCCCGACATATGAAGGAACTGACGCTAGTCGTATTTACACAGGAAAGTCACATAATGGAATTAGAGGTCTTGTCTTGATAAAAGATCTTCTTACCAATTAATCAGTCCTCACCGAAACCAGTAAAATGGCGCATTCGCCTCATAGAGCGCTTGCAAAATCGTCAGAAATTTCATCAACTGGAATTAAATGTTCCCAGTCCACTTTTTTCATTGTTAGTTATTCATTCTGTAAAATTCTTCATTTATGTCCAGAAAACTCATGCCACTACTTTCTCTCTCTTCTCACTCCGTCCAGTTTGGTCTGCCCGTTCTTTCTTTAGACAAATAATAATCTCACTGGGCATTACTCTCACACAATACAAAATAAAATTGTAAAACACTCGCATACACACAAATGTACTTATTTTAAGGAACGTAGATAATGCACTCAAAAACAAAACAAAAAAACAAAAAAAACAAAAAAAAAGAAAAGAAAACGACGAACCACGAAATAATTATTCCAATGGAAAGGAAAGCGGTAGATGTGACGTGCATGTGAAGACAAACAAGTGATTACAAAAAAATGGTCCAAATGGCTCTGAGCACTGTAGCACTTAACACTTGAGGTCATCAGTCCCCTAGAACTTAGAACCACTTAAACCTAACTAACCTAAGGACATCGCACACATTCATGCCAGAGGCAGGATTCGAACCTGTGACCGTAGCGGTCGTGCGGTTCCAGACTGAAGCGCCTAGAGCCGCTCGGCCACACTGGCCGGCTAAGTGATTACAATAACAGAAAAAATTGATGATTAATTCAAGAGATAGAGCTTCACAAACTTAGCAAGTCGATAACCATATAGTCCACCTCTCGCTTTTGTACAAGCAGTTATTCAGTTTGGTATTGATTGATATCCTGAGGATATCGTGCAAGTTCTGTCCAACTGGTGTGTTAGATCGTCAAAATTCCGAGCTGGTTGGATGGCCTTGCTCATATTGTTCCAGACGTTCTCAATTGGGGAGGGGCCCAGCGACCTAGCTGGACAGGACAGGGTTTGACAAGTATGAAGACAAGGATTAGAAAATCTCGCCTCGTGTGGGCGTGCATTATCTCGCTGAAACAGTTGGCTCGTTTGTTCTGCAGGTCAACATGCCTAGAATGTCGTCGACGTACAGCTGTGCTGCAAGGCTGCCACATATAAGAATCTATGGATCCTGTTGTGAAATGAATTGTCATCTCAGACCACACTCGTGTTTATCGGGCCATTTGGTGAGCGACAGTCACGTTTGTATCTTAGAGCTGTCCAGGACTCCCGAGACACGTCTTCAGCCAGGAATCTCATTGAATGCGGTCGAATCGTCTTCAGCGATGAGTCCTGCTACAAACTGAGCCCGGAACAGGGAACAATTGCGTAGAGGCTCCCCAGACGGCCGTGGGATACCAAACTGATAGTCAACAGTCATACGACCCAACAACCAGGAGTGATGATCTGGAGTGCCATTTGTTTTCATGGCAGGACCCGTTTGGTTGTCAGCCGCGGCACACTTACAGCAAAACGGTACGGCGACGATATTCTGAACCCTGTTTTGTTCCCCTTCACGGCAGACCACCCTCGGTTTACATAATGCGAGATAATGTCCTCCCGCACGGCGAGAGTTTCTACTGCTTGTCTTCGTGGTTGCAAAACCATATCCTGGGTACCTAGGTCGCCAGATCTGTTTGCGATTGAGAATTATGGGCAGGGCCCTAAACGAATGTCGGGCTTTTGACAAGCTAATGTGCCAACAGGAAGGAATTTGGTGTGATACCCCTCAGGAAGACATCAACAAACTCTGTCAATCAACGCCAAGCCGATTAACTTCTTGCATAGAGGCCAGAGGTGGACCGACGTGTTATTGACTTGTTTAATTCACAAAACTTTTACTTTTGACCAAATTATCTGATATTTCTCAAACTTTCATCATACGTTCGTCTCTACATGTACGTCACATGCATCGTTACGTCCTTTCGGATAATTCCTTAGTGGTGCGTCTCTTTTTTTGTCTTGTGCTGATCAGCCAATAAACTGAATTTCTACTTTATGAGAGTATTGAAGGGCGACCTGCTTTAATTGTCAAAAACCAATCAAAAGCCAAGATCGCGTAAAATATTTTTTATTCAAGACAACCGGTTTCTAAAGTCTTAGCTGTCATCTTCAGGTCTTAAACATACTTTTTGGTAGTAAAACGTGCTCATTTTACGTTGAACCTCATGAACAAGATGTCAAGTGGCTGCAACTCATTACAATATAAACGTCTGTCATCCCCAAAATACACTACTGGCCATTAAAATTGCTACACCAAGAAGAAATGCAGATGATAAACGGGTATCCATTGGACAAATATATTATACTAGAACTGACATGTGATTACATTTTCACACAATTTGGGTGCATAGATCCTGAGAAATCAGTACCCAGAAAAACCACCTCTGGCCTTAATTACGGCCTTGATTCGCCTGGACATTGAGTCAAACAGAGCTTGGATGGCGCGTAAAGGTACAGCTGCCCATGCAGCTTCAACACGATACCACAGTTTAGTTCATCAACAGTAGTGACTGGCGTATTGTGACGAGCCAGTTGCTCGGCCACCATGGACCAGACGTTCCAATTGGTGAGAGATCTGGAGAATGTGCTGGCCAGGGCAGCAGTCGAACATTTTCTGTATCCAGAAAGGCCCGTACAGTACCGGCAACATGCGGTCGTGCATTATCCTGCTGAAATGTTGGGTTTCTCAGGGATCGAATGAAGGATAGAGCCACGCATCGTAATACATCTGAGATGTAACTTCCACTGTTCAAAGTGCCGTCAATGCGAACAAGAGGTGACCGAGACGTGTAACCAATGGCACCGCATACCATCACGCCAGGTGATAAGCCAGTATGGCGATGACGAATACACGCTTCCAATGTGCGTTCACCGCGATGTCGCCAAACACGGATGCGACCATCATGATGTTGAAAACAGAACCTGGATTCATCCGAAAAAATGACGTTTTGCCATTCGGGCACCCAGGTTCGTCGTTGAGTACACCATCGCAGACGCTCCTGTCTGTGATGCAGCATCAGGGTAACCGCAGCCATGGTCTCCGAGCTGATAGTCCATGCTACTGCAAACGTCGTCAAACTATTCGTGCAGATGGTTGTTGTCTTGCAAACGTCCCCATCTGTTGACTCAGGGATCGAGACGTGGCTGCACGATCCGTTACAGCCATGCGGATAAGATGCCTGTCATCTCGACTGTTAGTCATACGAGGTCGTTGGGATCCAGCACGGCGTTCCGTATTACCCTCCTGAACCCCCCGATTCCATATTCTTGCAAACAGTCATTGGATCTCGACCAACTTGAGCAGCAATGTCGCGATATGATAAACCGCAATCGCGATAGGCTACAATCCGACCTTTATCAAAGTCGGAAACGTGATGGTACGCATTTCTCCTCCTTACACGACGCATGACAACAACGTTTCACCAGGCAACGCCGGTCAACTGCTGTTTGTGTATGAGAAATCGGTTGGAAACTTTCCTCACGTCAGCACGTTGTAGGTGCTGCCACCAGTGCCAACCTTGTTTGACTGCTCTGAAAAGCTAATCATTTGCATATCAGAGCATCTTCTTCCTGTCAGTCAAATTTCGCATCTGTAGCACGTCACCTTCGTGGTGTAGCAATTTTAATGGCCAGTAGTGTATTTAAAAACACACACCACCTTGCTAAAAGGCCATTTCCATATACACATTACTCAGAGATGATGATACAAGCACGGGACACAATAGCACATCTGTTTATATTTTCTGAACACACACTAAACATTGAAGATTCATTTTAAATGGTGTACAACCTACTGAGTGTTTTAAATATTTTAGCGATGACAAACTTTCAAATTGTGCTGAGTTTTATCCACTAGACATCTTGTGTTCAAAAATGGTTCAAATGGCTCTGAGCACTATGGGACTTAACATCTGAGGCCATCAGCCCCTTGACTTAGATCTACTTAAACCTAACTAACCTAAGGACAGCACTAATATCCATGCCCGAGGCAGCATTCGAACTTGCGACCGTAGCAGCAGCGCGGTTCCGGGCTAAAGCGCCTAGAACCGCTCGGCAGACATCTTGTGGGTGAGGTTAAGTGTAAAATGAACATATTTCACTATAAAATATTCATCAGGTTACACTCCATTTAGAGTCTGTTGCACGCAGCGATCGTTATTTTGATTTGTAAATAATACATTTCAGCTATCAGTCGTCCTTTGGAATTTTTTATTGGCAGATCTAGATTTCAGCTATAAACCAGCCATTCTCAATACAGTGTCATTTTTGGTAAATGCATTTAATGCCTGTTGGTCGGGCTTTGTCCACAGTTCATTGAACTGTGGACAAAGTTTGTAGCTGAAATCTAGATCTGCCAATAAAAAATTCCAAAGAATGACTGATAGCTGAAATCTGTTATTTACAAAATTATAAAATATGTTTAAGACCTGAAGATGAAGCTAAGAATGTGGGAACAGACTGTCTTGAATAAAAAAACATTTTTTGCGATCTTGTGGTCTCTTGAATGGATTTAACTAATAAATTACTTTCGAAGAAGATGTTCCTATTGGTTCTGAAACTGGTCAAGGCTTCGGACAACAAACTTAATGAAACCGATTGGCTGAACAAATCAATGTTTGGGAATTTATTTATTTATTTAGCGTATGGCTCATAACATCACAGTAAAAATTACAGAAACAACACGATTTTTAAAAAATCACATATATATAAACAGAGCAATAAATAACAGTTTGTATATAAGGACACCACCAATTGTAAATTTGCACTCACAGAAGAGCAATCACAAGCAGACGTCCAGCTTAGATAATATGTGGTCGATTGCCTCTTGGGTCGCCATTAGGAAATCCTGTGGGTCACCCTCATATGCCCTTAGTGGGCATTCCTGCGCGATGTGTTTGACCGTCTGTCTCTCAGCGCCACAGTCGCAAGCGGCCGAAGGAAGTTTACCCCATTTGTGTAAGAAGTTGGCGCATCTCCCACAGTTGGTTCTGATGCGATTAAGAGTTGACCAAACTTTGCGAGCGCAATCAAATCATTTTGGTTTACTAAAGATGCATGTAATACTGTGGCAGTTTACTGCTGTTTCTGCTCTCCCATTACTCTTTCCATCGGTCATTTATTTTAAAGTTGGTTTGGTGCAGAGCCTGTGCGGCCTTTAGTGGAGGATGTCCAGACTGGAGTCGGTTTCCTTGGATGTCGTGAGTATCTTCATGGATTTTAATTGTGGGTTGGTCATGATTTTTTGAAATTCTCTAACCAGAGCGTGTTCTCGGCGCAGGTTAGGAGGGGCTATGTTACTGAGAACGGGCAGCCACACTGTAGGAGTTGGCCTGATTGTGCCTGATATAATACGCGTTGTTGCATGAAGTTGGCTGTCTACCATGTGTGTGTGTTTGCTGTAGAGCCACATTGGGGCACAGTATTCTGCCACTGGATGCACCAAGCCAAGTGCGGATGTTCTTAAGGTAGATGCTGTGGAGCCCCAAGTGGTGCCACAGAGCTTCTGCAATATGTTGTTGCGTGTTTTAAGTTTCACTGCAGTTTTCGTCAGGTGTTCTTTGAATGTTAGTGTCCTATCCAGGGTAACCCCAAGGTACTTCGGGTGTTTGTTGTGATTTAGTAATTTCGCGTCTAGATAGACATGTAGTTCTCTGTTGGCCATTTTGTTGTTCAAAAGGAAGGCAGATACTTCCGTCTTTGTAGCACTAGGCTGTAGCCTCCATTTTCTAAAGTACTCGCTGAGAATTCCTTGGTCACACGTAAGGATATCTTCGGCAGTTTCTATATTTCTGTGGGCTGTTGTTAGAGCCCAGTCGTCAGCATAACCAAATTTGCTGGATCTGGTTGCAGGCATGTCAGCGATGTAAAGGCTGAAAAGAAGGGGCGCAAGGACAGAGCCTTGTGGGAGTCCATTATTGAGTTTCATCTGTTTACTTCTCTCATTCCCCATTATTACTTGGAAGGTTCTGTTTGACAACATATCATCAATGAGGTTGGTTATCTTCTTGCAGGTGACGGCACAGATTAATTTGTACATGAGCCCCTGTTTCCAAACTGTATCATAGGCTGCTGTTAGGTCTATGAATGCTGCAGTTACTTTATGTTTCGTCTGGAGCCCCGCCTCTATATATGTTGTCAGTGATAGGACTTGATCTGTACAGCAGCGATAGGGACGGAATCTTGCTTGTTCGATAGGGATTTTTTTGAGTATAGTTTGGCCTATTCTGTTGAGAAGCAGTCTTTCTAGTAATTTATAGACCATACTGAGGAGGGCAATGGGGCGGTAACTCTCTGGTCTACGCAGTAGGGACCAGGCTTGTCGGCTTGACTTTGAAAAGTCTAGATTTTCAACATTTGGGAAAAAAACATGTATATAAATAAAAACGCCAGAATAATTCTGTGTCAGTGGGACCATTTTATTACCTAACATATGAATGTTAGATTCAAAATTGTGCTCGTAACTGAAAAAGACAAACACGTATTCCATTGCGCTATTGTTTCCTCTGATCTCAGATACAAGATTTAATACTGTTTCATCGAACAAGCGTACTTAGGCTTCGGATAAGAGGGAGATTGGAGGGGCCTAAACGTAAGGCACCCAGTTCGGCGTCTCGTCGGCGCAGAGAGCCTCCCGGAGTGCCGCCCATGATGGGAACCCTGCGCGGCGCCGTGCTGCTACCTGCTCTGTGCCGTGCTCCGCCCCCGCCACAATATTCTACGTGACGCCGCGGGCCGCGCGTTAAGGCGGGCTGCCATTCTTCATCTCTGCCGCCGCCGGCTGCTTCGCATGCCCGTCCCGGCCGCGTGACATTCATCTTTTTACGTCCGGAGTAACGCGCCTCGGCTTTGTACGGGAAACAACTGAATTATTCATTCCGCCGGCGCGGGCCGCCGGGCGTGCCTAATACCGGCCGACTTCCGAAAACCCGTCCGCCACCTGCGCAGCCGGGCCGGGAACAAGCCAGACCTTACACCGCGCCGCTCCTGTCGGCAAATGATGTTTTCATTTTCCCGCTGCTCACTCGTACGCGGGACTTAGTGAAAACTTCGTTACGAGGGCAGCGTGTAAAAAGCCACATCACCTCCGTGTGCCCGAAGTAATTGCTCGGCCAGCAGAGCTGACGCGTTCATTCCACGTCGAAATGCTTTTCAAATTAAAGAATTCAGTCTTTTAACACGACAGTAAGACATAAAATTCTTTATTATCTCATAAAAAGTCAAGCTGTCACCACAAAACTTGATGGTAATAGTCATCCTCCACATACAATGACGCAAAACAAGCTCAACATAAAAAATAATTAACTCTTGTTTAGGTAACATACTTAAGGGGTTTAACATTGCAAAATCACAGCTTAATGCAAGAACGAGATACACCATTGCAAATGAGAGATGCTGGGACATTAATAACCGGTGTAATGTTGCAAACGTGCATGCATTGAGGTGTACAGGTGCCTGGTGTAAGTTTGTGGGATGGAATTACAAGCCTGTCGCATTTGGCCGGTGAGGAAAGGGACGGTTGATGCTCTCTCTGGACCACGTTGCAGTTATCGTCCGATGGTGTCCCATATGTGATCGGCTGGAGAGAGATCTGGTGATCGAGCAATCCAAGGCACTCTCTCCACACTCTGTAGAGCATGTTGGGATACTACAGCGGCGTGTGGGAGACCGTTATCCCCTCTTCATGAATGACAGAGCAACGGGCCGAATTACCAGAATGGCGTACAAAATTGCAGTCAGGGTGCATGAAATAACCAAGAGAGTTCTCCTACTGTCATACGAAATCACACACAAGACCATAACTCCTGGAGTAGGTATAGTGTGTCTAGTATGTCCAGCACGCAGACAAGTTATTTGCAGGGCCTCAACTGGTCCCATTCTAACCAACACACGGTCATCACTGGCACCGAGCTTTCATAAGAAAGCACAACAGACTTTCACCCTGCGTCCTGTTTGCTCTCGCTTGACACAATTCATGACGCAAACGGCTGTTTGGTGTCAGCAGAATGCACGATACAGGGCCTCTGGCTAAGAGCTTTCCTTCAAGGGAATCGATTTGTAACAACAGTTCGTGTCAGTGTGGTGCCAACTGCTGCTGAAATTGCTGCTGAAGACGCAGTACGACCCGCCATACCACGAACACAACGGTCTTCCCTCTCGATACTGCCACGTAGCCATCCGGAGCCCATTCTTCTTGGCCACCGCTGCCTGCAGTTATCTACAGTGGTTATATTCCTAAAAGTCTTTCTGCAACAAGGCAGAAGGACCACCCAGTGACCCATAGCCCTATTACCCGGGGTCGTTTGAACTCCGTCAGTAGGTGATAATGGCATCCCTGTCACTTAAAAGGCACTCCAGATCAACATCAGGTCACTATATCCAATCTCAACGGCATCTAACGGTCACGACCATTACAGTGTATATTTAAAGTGAAAACATCATTTTCACCCTCATACTGGTGCTAGAAGCGAAATTTAAGACATCATTTCGCACAATTCCTTTTTGGTGTTACGATTTTTTTTCGGCACTGTATTTAGGTTTGGCCATGTTTTCTTTTACAGAAGAGAGCATTCGTCATTAAATTTTTTTAAATCAAATATCGCCGTGAAAATACGAAGACTGATCAACAAAAGTTCTGACTCATTTTTGCGCAGATTTATTAGTCCATTTCAATATTTACTTGATTTTTCTCAACGTACTCCCCTCTTACTTGAATGCAATTTTTATAGCATTTCTGACAGTCCTTGAACACATGGTGCAGGTCATTCTTTGTCAGGTCCTTGGCGGGCCGGAGTGGCCGTGCGGTTCTAGGCGCTACAGTCTGGAGCCGAGCGAGCGCAACGGTCGCAGGTTCGAATCCTGCCTCGGGCATGGATGTGTGTGATGTCCTTAGGTTAGTTAGGTTTAATTAGTTCTAAGTTCTAGGCGACTGATGACCTTAGAAGTTAGGTCGCATAGTGCTCAGAGCCATTTGAACCATTTGAATCAGGTCCTTGAGAATCGCATCAGTTTTCTTGAGCTGAGTTCTCAAACCGAATGCTCCGAAGCGTTGCCTTTAGCGATTGTAAAAAAGTCACAGTGTACAACATCGGGTGTGTAAGACTGAAGCGCAACTCAGGTAATTTTGAACTGAGCCACAAACTGTATGATTTGATTTGTAACATAAGGCCGCGCTTTTTAATAACGAAGTCGCCACCCAATCCAAGAAAGTTCTGTTCCTTTCGTTGCAATGTGCTTCCTCAGTTTAAACAATACTGAAATGTAGCATGCTGCTGTAACAGTTTTGCGGAAAGGAATCGTTCCATGACAGTCTAAAAATGTGATTACTATCACTTTCCCTGTAAACTGAACAACTTTCGCCACTTTTGGTCTTGGAGAACCATGTGATGTGTACTTCTCTTACCAGCGTTTCAAGAATTTTATTATTCACGGTTTCTGTTTTGCTACAGTATTGGATTTTAATGCCAAAATTTTTGTGTTCAGATTGGGCTCCATTGATATAAAGCTTTTCTATTCGAATTCTGTAGTCGTTAGTTGTAACTTTCTCTTATTTTTCTAACGCTGACGGAAGTGTAAATTACGCAAATCCGTAGTCTGAAGAAGTATTGGCAATGTATGTTGAAAGCTATTTTGTTTTAATCTCGTCTGGCACTTTATTTCTCGTGCCTTGTACCTTACAATACAAGTTAAAACTGCAAAGCCGCAAAAATTGTAATCACTTTTGTCATTTTCCACTGTTAATTCCTAAACGTTGGGTACCTCACCTCATTTGCTTAAGTTCAAAAGTTTGTCGTAAGGTATTGTCACTTTCTCGATTGCCATCCGAGTAAACATTCGAGGGTTAAGTATATGCTAACATACTAACACGTTTTCTTCTCTCCCCTTGAATTTATATAATTATTACTTGTGCTACCGAATTATAAGTGAAGATCTTGCTCGTTGCTTGAAGTGTATTTGTACTTCTCACCTCTTACTGGGACGTATTCTAATAAAGATTGTTTTCCTAAAATTATTTAGATTAATTATTTCAATTTCCTAAGTTATTTTCTTCTCCTCTAACTGACTACCTTCCGTGATAATAGATGTGAGCGAACACGTAATTTTGTAATTTCCTGTATGTTTTGGTTGCTCATCCAGTCGTGGTGTAGATGTTATGGAATCATACAAAATCTCTCAAAATTCTAAAAACTATCCCTGAGGCCCAGAGTGGATAGGTAACTTTCGTGGACTTTCTGCGGTGTACGGACTATCCTTGCTTACAAACTCAGTGGGACAGCATAGAAAGTATTTATGAAGCAATGAGCGAGCGAACTGCGTAAAAAGGTCGACCAAAGCATGATGAGGCAGACAAGATGAATGATTAGCGTCAAAATGTGTAAGGGTACCATCCATCCAGTTTAAATGTAAATGTAACCATCATAAGGCCTTGTAAACTGGGATATCCCACTGAGTGTGTTGAGCTGACGGTCCCTCCGACTGTCGATTCGCTTCCTTCGTGCACGCTGATCCCTTTCTCTGTATGTACGTGAGAACTGTATCGAATGCTTACCTGTAGAGTGTAGGAGAGTGCAATGGATGAGTGCTCTGTGTGTGTGTGATATTATGTTACTGTTGTATGATGATGATGAGAAAAGGGAGAGAGTGAAAACTGGTGCGGGAACATAGCCTACTGCTCCCGAATAGCACCAAGTGAGCAGCCAAGGTTAACTTCTCCATCCTTTGAAGTGATTAGCATCAACTTTGCCTCATCTTTCGGTTCATTAAACAATGTGTTGACAACACTTCCTAAGCCTGGTGCTATATGTCTCTGTCTTCGAACTGGGAAATAATGAAGGGACATTATTCGAAGTTTCTGCTTGCTGTTTATAAATGGTAGACGAATTAAAACGAAAATGAAATTTTCACTCTGCAGCGAAGTGTACTGATATGATATTTCCTGCCTAATTAAAACTGTGTGTCGGAAGGATACTCGATATCGGGACCCTCGCCTTTCGGGGGCAAGTGCTCTACCATCTGAGGTACCCAAAAACGACTCACGCGCCCTCCTCACAACTTTAATTTCGACAGTACCTCGTCCAAAGTTCACACAAGCTATCCTGCGAACCTTGCAGTACTAGCACTCCTGGAAGAAGGGATATTGCGGCGACATGGCTTAGCCACATTCAGGGGAATGATACCAGAGAGAGCACTCTCTTATCTGTATTTCGCATTCCATACAGTGGAGGTGACTTGGTACTAGCAATACGACACAATAAGATCCTGTGACTGTTAAAACCACACTGCCACAGAAACTTAAAAAAAATCTGCAGCAAGCGTACGATGAAGAAGAGCTACCTCTTGCAACAGTGCTAATGTGATTCAAGAACTTCAAAGAAAGTCAAGCTGTCTGTATTAAGGATGGTGAATCTTGTGTTTTAGCTTTTGCTTTGACTGAAGTCAACATCCACGCACCTGCTGTGACTGTCCGTGAGGATCGGCGGATAACATTACGTTACTTCAGTGAAATGCTGAGAATTTCATATGGCACTGTCTTTATGCTTCATCATCTCCATATGACCCATGTTGTAGTCCGTTGAGTACCTCGACCGCTGATTTCCGAAAAAAAATTTGAGCGAATAGAGACAAGTCATGAGGTACCGCATATCTTTTCTGATGGAGAGGCTGCGTTGCTGGAAACAGCTATCACCCGTGATGAATCATAGCGGCATCATTATGATCAGAAGGAAAATGAGTCACCACATAAGCTTGAGTATCAAATAACTTAGAGTGTTTAAAAAAAGGATGAAAACCAAATGAAGCAGGTTTTACTACTGAAATTTTGAGAACCAAGCACCAGCGATCGATGTACCTGGAACAGGTCGTAACGACTGTTATGCAGAAGCATTAAACAGAATACTAGGAGAATATAAACACGAAGCTGCAAGGGAAATCTACGTCCCTTGCGCAAACGCGCTAATACCAACTTGGCGACGCCCCTGCTAGGTTCTGCTAAAGGACATTGCAACCTAAATGCACTGAGGTGTTAAAGGTCAGAGGATACAAAGTCACGGGACACCACTTAAAATCGTGTTGAGCACTTTTTGGCTAGCTTAGAACGATAACACGACGCGACGTGGGCTCAAGAAGACGTAGCAAGTGCCACTGCAGAAGAAATATTGAGCAATGTTCCCTCTATAGCCGTCCATAACTATGAATGTGTTGCCGATGCAGGATTCTGCTCACGGACAGACTTCTCGATTACGTCTTATTAATGTTCGATGGGATTGAAGTAGGACGGTCTGTTTGGCCAAATTATTCTCTCGAATTGTCCAGAATGTTCTTCAAACCAACTGCGAACAATTTTGGCTAATTGACGAACACTTTTTGCTAAGTGACGTGGAAATTGTCGTCTATAAAATTCTATTGTTATTTGGTGACATGAAGTCCACGGATGGCTGAAAATGCTTTCCAAGTAGCCGAACATGAACAGTTCTAGTCAACGACAGACTCAGTTACATTAGGCCAGCCCACACCATTATGAAGCCACCACCAGCTTGGACAGTCCCTTGTTGAACACCTGGGTCCATAACTTCGTTGGGTCTGTGCCACACTCGAAGCCTATTATCAGCCTTTACCAACTGCAACTGTAACCGGGACTCATCTGACCAGTCGTCTAGTCCATCCGTTATGGTCACGAGCCCAGGAGTGGTGCTGCAGGTGAAGTCGTGCTGTTAGCAGAGGCACTCGCGTTGGTCGTCTGCTGCAGTAGCTCATTAACGCCAAATTTCGCCAAACTCTCCCATCGGTAATATTCGTTGTACACCTCACATTGTTTTATTCGGTTTTTTCATGAAGAGTTGCTTCTCTGTTATCAATGAAAACCTTATACAAATGCTACTGTTCTCCGTCTATAAGTGAAGGCCATCGGCCGCTGCATTCTTCGTAGTCAGATATATGGATTGAAATTTGGTATTCTCGGCAGACTCTTGACACTGTGGATCCCGGAATATGGAATTCCCTGACGATATCCGAAATGGAATGCGCAGGCGTCTAGCTCCTACTACCATTTAGTATTCAGTTTCCGTCGTGCGGCCGTAATAACATCGGAAACCATTTCACATGAACCAACTAAGCACAAATGACAGGTCTACCAAAACACAGCCCTCTCATATCTTGTGCACGAGATACTACTGCCATCCGTTTAAGTGAGAAACGCTTTCCCATGGATTTTGTCACCTCCGTCTAACTCCGACACGCAAAAATCGCAACTGCCAGGCTAGCGGGGTCTCTAGAATAGGAAATAATCCCATAGTAGAAGGCTACCAACGGGATTATAACGTAAACAGTTCTTACGCGTAAATAGAGCAAATACATGCATGGCGGCACCCTTGAAATATGAAACGACAGCCGCCCACCAAGGTATTATTGATGGACATTATACAACAGAACAACACACCAAGAGAAAGACACTTGCTGCATACCAAACAACAAATGGCTCTGAGCACTATGGGACTCAACATCTTAGGTCATAAGTCCCCTAGGACTTAGAACTACTTAAACCGAACTAACCTAAGGACATCACACACACCCATGCCCGAGGCAGGATTCGAACCTGCGACCGTAGCAGTCCCACGGGTCCGGACTGCAGCGCCAGAACCGCACGGCCACCGCGGCCGGCACCAAACAACAGACCTACCGTAGGGTATGGGTATGATGTACTTTACAAGAGATTAAAACATAGCATATACCTACAAGTTGCTGCCGGATGGACACATGACAGAATAAGAAAAGAAACATTTTACGTTACCCATGGCCTAGGGGGAGCGTCTTTGATTTGTAATCAAAGCGTCATCGATTCCAGGTTAGAAACCCAAAAATGCTTAAATTAAAAAAAAAAAAAACATCAGCAGCGGAGACCGAATACTTGTGGTGTAAGAAGTCACCTTTATTCAGGCAACGGCATTGTCAACGAGGGCGCAAGAACGGATAAAGGTTCAGGACAGTCTCTTGCCTTCGGCTGGGAAACTGACTACAATGATGGAAGAATCGACAATGATCAACGGCCTGAGGACGCAGAAGGCAATGGATTTCACTGCCTCAAAGACACATAATATGTATCTACAGCACACGTGGTCTATAATTGAAACAATATCATTGTGATCTCTCCATTGGCAATACATTCAGGAATAGTCCGCCATCCGGATCACAGTTTAGTAGTGATGAAGAGTGGGCTGAAGTTTAAGAGACTAGTCATGAAGAATGAATGCGAAGAGAAATGGGATACGGAGGTTTTTCTTTTTTTTTAACAAGCTAACAACATAAAATTCATAACCAAAAAGGGGTAGTGATGTCGTCACTTGGCCTGAAGGTCCTGAATATCAGTAGTAATAAATATTTGAGAATGGTTGAAGTTAGTGAGTTAGCACTTAAAACCAGCCCGTACTCCTCGCCACTAGGAAAATTTACAATCAGCTGTGCTAGGACTGCCTGCTCTAACAATATGGCACAGACCAGCAGAACAACTATAACCTTCACCAAAGTGGTGAATAGTCCACATAGGCCATAACAGTAACTCTCTATAACACATAAAATAAAAATTACTAAACATTGAAACACATGGTTCAAAATATAACGCCTGTCTAGGCAGGAACTGTTAATAACGTCCACTGGTCTTCGTAAATCTTCGACTTAGTAAATGTGACGGCCAGTACTAAATAATAATAATAATAATAATAGTACTCAACAAATTGTAAAATACAAGATCGTTAGTGCACTTGGGTCAGAATAAAATTTCAACCACAGATAATATTTTAGGTTCAGTTATTAAGGCACAGAGAGTTAACACTCTTTTCTAGTGATAGTTACACTTGGCAGTATAACAGCAGATCATTGAATCGGGATTTCGGGCACGCCTGAGCCTACTAAAATTGCGAAACACCATCGCACACGACCTTAGAGCAAACCACACCCGACGACACGGGCAGAAATTGAGTGAGACACATAAAGTCAAGAAATTCTCACCATTAGTCCTGATGGCAGACACTAACACCAACTCGAGTTATGTCAACCGCACCAGTTCCGCCATAGCAATGCAGACACGCCACGTCAACAGTTGCCACGCCGAGCTTCCTTATCACACATCCCGTCCAGATCGACTGCCGAGTGCACACGGTCGTAGCAAACACGTGCGTTCACAGGAAGTTATACCACCTTTCCCGCAATATTGCGCTGCCACACAACCGGAACCTAAACTCCCCGTCTCACTCCGGCAGCAGCACTCGATACTCTCGTCGTTAGCAGGTCACTCCTCCGAACGCAGCACCCTCCGAAATTTAAAAGCAAACGGACCAATTGCTGCAGAGCAAAGCCAAGGCTCCGGAAGACGACAAACCACACTTAGGCAAAGATGAAGATGATACGGCTCATATACTACCAGCAATTTGTTCAGCGTGACACAAATAGCAGAACTTCCCCAGAACTCGAGCTCAAATGGCTCTGAGCACTATGGGACTTCACATTTGAGGTCATCAGTCCCCTAGAACTTAGAACCATTTAAACCTGACTAACATAAGGACATCACACACATCCATGCCCGAGGCAGGATTCGAACCTGCGACCGTTGCAGCAGCGCGGTTCCGGAATAAAGCGCCTAGAACCGCTTGGCCGCAGCGGCCGGAAGGACTCGAGCTAGGCGTCACTGCTTTCATGAGTAAGATCTTAAAGTGATGTATCTCGATGCGTTAGTTATTCCTAAATTCAGTTACGGTGACCGCTTGTGAAAGGACAACATAATTTTCACACGCGCTATTTTATTCAGTCATTCATTAGTCATTGCTCTCGTCAGTGACTCTCCACGTATATTGAACACCTATCATCATTTAATTACTGTGATACAAAATCTAATTTGCAGATTCTTGGTTGTACTATGCTTAATACTAAATATTGCTCTATATTCTGTATATTTTACCCGTGCGACTTTTGATTCAACTACGCAGTTATCTGTAACTTACACAAAACTACACCGCAAACTATCCTGCGATACCAGGCAATGCCTGGTATTGATTTATAGCTGTGTCAGAGACTTCGTACTCTTGGAATGTATTTTTACTTGAAAAGTTTATTTCTATACAATGTTTCAAGTAATATGATTGGGGACATGAATGAAGAGCTTGTTTGCTTCGTTGAATCGGAAGACAGCCACATAGAGCTATTTGTGCTCTCTTGTTTATTCTCTTGGCATGATGTAGGTTCACCGAGAATTGTACACCTTTACTGCAAGAATAAGCTGGATTCGGGGTGTAAAAATTCGCTCGCTTGCGCCACTTCTCGTCAACATTTTTTCTTTTATGATGTTATGTTGCAGAGAAGCGAGTTTAATCCCCTGTGTGCGAAGGGCTCTAAAGAGCGAGATAATGCATAAAGCTATGTGAGAGTGTTACGTCGTTTACAAGGTGTGTCACACTCACGAAAAAGTTTCCAGGAAAATATTTTCTATATTACAGTTTTAGTCTTGGATCACAATTTTATTTGTAATCAGCTTATTACTTTCGGTTGGTAATGAACATTTTCAGACCTATCTTATCTTCAACAAAAAAATGGCTCTGAGCACTATGGGACTCAACTGCTGAGGTCATTAGTCCCCTAGAACTTAGAACTAGTTAAACCTAACTAACCTAAGGACATCACAAACATCCATGCCCGAGGCAGGACTCGAACCTGCGACCGTAGCGGTCTTGCGGTTCCAGACTGCAGCGCCTTTAATCGCACGGCCACTTCGGCCGGCTATCTTCAACATTTCCTTTCATAACTAAGTTTTTATATACCTGGGTGTAAGGAATGTACTTCTCCGAAATCATGTAAACTGACGTGCAGCAGTGAAATCTAGCAACTTGGATGGAGGCAAGCTTCTTGCCGCTGGGTGCACGGCAATATAGCTGTATATCTCTTTATGTACGGTGGTGCTCTTTACAATTTGTTTAACTAATCCGGAATGGCTAATGATTTTGACTGCACCATCACATGTAAACATGATATGTGTAATCCAACACGTTTTTACTCAGGTATGGATGTCTTGTACGATTGGTTTATGGTTTTTTTCTGTTTTACGTTCGAAGATTAGGAGTGTTTTGTAAATTAGGCCAACTGAATGTGCTTAGATTTCCTAGGTCTGAAGCTGGCCACTACCTTCCGAAATTTGTAACATGATTACAAGTAAATATTGTGATCCAAAACTGGAATTACGAGAAAGCAAAGAGTAACGCAGTGCCTCGTTGCCGGAAGGAGTTAAGGCATGATGTTCTCGAGCCGCAATTGAACTATAGAGACAACAGTTTCCAGTGTGTTAGCTGTTCTGATACATTCAGAAAGACCTGACGGTTTTCTAGGCATTTTATTTGAAAGAAATCAAAATGTAGTGAGTAGACACCCAAATCACAAAGCAAACTTAATAAATTCGTTTCTCCTAGTCAATAAAATAAATGAAACATACTCAAATAAGCAAACATTTTTCGTTAAGTTTTTAGTACATAAAGTGAAATCAGTAAATCTGTATACTCTAAACAAGTATATTAAATGTTGGTTTCTATTCGGCACATAATTCTGCCACTGACGTAAATTTCCAAAAATACATCTGTCACTGACTAATAAAACAAAAAGCAGCACCATCTACTGCTTTTTGATAAAATCTTGATTAGGATATTTTTTCCTTCGTATTCCGGTTTTGATGAAATAAACCCTGTACGTTGTCCCAGTCTCAAGTTACCTACGGAAATCGCATGAAAATTCGTCTAGTAATTTTGGAGATTAGCATGCGCAAAGAGGCAGAAAGACGTACCAGATGTTTTTACAGTGTTATTATTAAGGTAGTTCATTGGCGTAGCTTCTTCCTCAGTGTATCTAAAATGTCTTACTTCTGTCGGTCAGCGAACGAATAACTCTATCTTAGGCGCCATCACGATTTCAACTTACAGCTGATATTTGTTCTACGGGCACAAGATCGTGGTCCAAGGCATAGTTGTATTCCTAGTATTTCGTCTTCCAGTGCTGGAAATATCATCAGAGTATTTACTGACTTAAAACGTACTTACAGTCTTTCTATATAATTTCGGCTTGCTGACCTTTTTTGAAAGTATAATTGCTCTGAAGCCACTGATGATGTCTCCAGCATTGGAATAGGAAACATTAGACTGAGAATTAGGCCGTGAACCACTGCTTAATGCCCTTTAAAGTACCGGATGTGAAATCTGCATTCTGTGACAATTTCACCTCATCCTACCGCATTTTCTCTTTATGTAAGATTTTTACATTCCACCTCAGTGCTAATTTTTACCATCTGGTTCTTCCCCAGTCAACATCGTCAACATCTTCTCAAGATTTTATCCGCTCTGTAATGTTGCAACACATTTCGACAGTGGTAATTCTCATTCGATAGGAATATCATTTTGTGAGAAAATTATTTGCGATGATGCTAGTAAGACGGACAACTACCATCGTTCTTATATTAATACTTTTTGGTCCACTCATTTTAGTCGGTATTTATAAAACGATAACGATTTAAATTTAAGCATTAAGTTACCTGTTCTACAGGTGTTCATTACAAATACCTTCTGCAGTTGCCAACAGAGCGAAATGGGCGGTTTTGGGTTCTCTGCTCTGTCCCATTTTGTGAGAACGACTGTGCCTGATATTACCATAACGACGAAGTGTACTGACTTCTCTTTCGATACAATGACGTCATATGCTTTTTTCCTGTATTTGTCCATCTTGTAAATGTTGGTGGTTTGCAAATTATAAGTGCTTAGTATAGCTATATCTACGAGGAATACCACTTGCTCAGCATCACTGGCCATCACCCTTCGGTCGATTACAAATGACATTTTATCAATTATTATATTGCTGTGTCGATAAATATAGAATTTTCATTTTGTACTCTAGTGAGAGGATCGTATCTGCAGTTTGAAAGAAAGTCTTTTATTAAATGATATTGCTGTGCAGTTGCTGGCAGATTCTATTGGCGATTCGTGATTCTTTTCAAATATTCATTGTGTGCTGATGGTTTACATCCAGGTGCGTTATTTCCTCATCTATTAATCTTCATATTTCGTGCAGATTTAATCCATTCTTTGATCTTTCAGGATAGCTAACCAGTGGTTCCTCGTCGCAATGACGTGATTTCGTATCACTGGTAGAAATTCCTCACTTTCTACATAAGAGGCTGGGTAAGTCAACCACATTGTTCGATGCAAGCAAACTGGATAATCCTGGGTGAGATAATTCGCATGTTTCCCACACTCTTTCTTAATGCAGCCTTTAACTTGCTTCGGTTTCACATCTGCTTATCGTGGGGTTGCTCAGTGTCTGTCAGCACGCTGCCTCCTTTCTCAAGTGGAATAGTCAGTGGTTAAACAACTGGCTTATAAGGAGGGGCACCCGTATTTTTCCTTTGCATTTTTCCCCAGTCTCTGTGCATTTAATGAGGCAAAAAGTGGTACTTAGTGCTGAAAGTCCAAAAAAATTCTTTGTAGAATCGAAATTTTCACAGAACTTTAGACTACGCTCGTTTAGTTTGAAATATTGTTTTTATTTTTAGGCACAGCTGCTGATAAACCACATGTAAATAACATCAAACACAATTAAGTTTTGGTCCACCACAGGCACTATTCCTGTATTCTTACGCTGACAGCCATAACAGTTCGTCATCCATGAAAACACACGACAACAAAATTCCAAAATTATTGTTTGGTTGCATTAAATGTAGTTACTGGCAGGCATATAACAGAACTTGTCGATAATGTCGTTTCATGTACTCTCCAGTGTATCAGCTTACGGAAAAGCAACATCCATGTAAACCCAAACAGATAGCGTCAAAACATAAGCCAAAAATCAGCACGTATGTCGCCATCTCTCAGAGTTTCGTAACAGTGCTAGACGAAACCCACAGCCGGTGAGATCATGTCATGTGTTATGTTAGAGTGCCATTGCTTAATGGCGAACAACAGAATCATTCATATCGAGATTCAAATATTTACTAAACGCAAAACTGTAGCCTATTGTTTCCGAAATCTGCACTAAATGACTTTTTTTTCTTTTTGAGACATCAGTCTTCTGGATAGTTTGCTGCAGCCCGCCACGGTTTTCTCTACTGCACTAAACTCTTCAATTCGGAACAGCACTTGCACCCTTTATGCTCAAATATTGACTGGACGTATTCGAATCTCTGTATTCCCATACAATTTTTACCATCTGTATCTCCCTCTAGTACCTGGGAAGTTGTTCCCTGATGTCTGAACAGATGTCTTATCATCCTGTCTCTTCTTCTTCAGCATTTTCCGTACGTTCCTTCCTCCAACGATTCTCCGCAGAACCTCTTCACTCCTTATATCATTATTCCACTTAATTCTCAACATTTTCTGTAGCACCACATCTCAAGTGCTTCGATTCTCTTCCGTTCCGGTTTTACCACTATCCAAGTTTCACTACCTTACAATGCTTTGCTCCAAACTTACATTCTCAGAAATTTGTTCCTCATATTTAGGCCTATATTTGGTACCAATATACTTCTCTTGGCCAGAAATGCCTTCTTGGCCTTAAGGATTCGGATTTTTACTCGTATGTCCTCCTTGCATCTTGATGTGGGTACTAACATGAAAATCATTAGAAAATTACAATGCAAGCTAATATCAAGTTCCTTAGGATTGATGCGCAAACACAATGATGTTACAGACTGAGGCAGTAATTTATCAGTAGCAATTTGGTACAAGGGAGTAACCACGATCAAAGCACGGCGGAGGGTGGCAATTCACAAGTGTATCGTCGTAAAAGGCAAAATAGGTTTGAGAATTCCTTGTCTGATGAACTTGTTACCAGTCAGCTTCCATGCTTCCACTACATGTTCCACCTATCTTTAAACCGTTTGTTGAACTGATGTGTCTATTTGTAGCAGTGTGGATTGCGAGGTCGATTTATAAATATCCCTTTTTTGTTGGGGTGGAGGACAGTCGGCCTACTTCATGGTCCCCTTCAGCAGTGGGCTATTTGTTCTACTGATGGATGTACGTTCATACACTCCCCAAATCAACAAAAAAAAAATGAGTGTACAGTGAAATTAATACGGTAAACCATTACCCTGCATGTTTCAATCATTTATGAAGTATGCTTCAGTAGCAACAGTTACTTAACAAAGACAGGAAACGATTAAATGGATTTTTTAGTTACGAAATAAACAGTTTTTGCACCCACTTTATTTCATTTATCGCAAATGAAACGTATTTCATTACTTAAATACAGAGCAATTAATACACACATACTTTGCACGTATGAGAAGATGCTTATCATAAGAGTCTGTCACAAACATCGTAGTTGCATTCCAAAGTTCCATGCCGACAATACTTATCGATGCTGCTATTTCCCTATCCTTTACTCTCGCAAGCACATTTCTTTCCCGAAGTATGAGAACTATGTGCATAATTGTAGCTGTTAAATGTATTGGACTGTAATGATGTGTGCGTGTAGTGCAGTGTCATTTTGGTGTTGAAGATGATGAGAGAAAGGAGACGATGAAACTCGGTGCCGGCACATACCCTACTCCAATCGAAAAGCACCAAGGGCACCGCCAAGCTTGATGTCCCCATCCCACGGACGGATCACCGCCAGGGGTATCACATGCTCGCACTGCATTACACACTGCGAAGAGATCTGGAATTTAGCGCAGGACATTGGCGCAAAGTCGCCTGGGCAGAAACTTACACCACCACCTTTCCTCCCGTAGCAGGCCGATAATGGCAGTGAAAAATTCGGAGACAGCTCGCCATAGGCAGCAAATCCTGGTTCGATTGCCAATTCAGTAAAAATTTTCATTGTCGTCATTCAGTTCTATATTTGGTGGTGGTCTAAATTCGCAACTGCGAATACATTTAATGAAATAGCTGTGTGACACTGCAGTTGATGTCCTGCACGCTAACTATCCTAGCGCACTGCAAAATGGTTCAAATGGCTCTAAGCACTATGGGACATAACATCTGACATCATCAGTGCCGTATACTTGGAACTACTTAAACCTAACTAATCTAAGGACATCACACACATCCATGCCCGAGGCAGGATTCAAACCGGCGACCGTAGCAGCAGCGCGCTTCCGGACTGAAGCGCCTAGAACCGCTCGACCACAGCGCCCGTGCCGGCCGAAGTGGCCGTGCGGTTAAAGGCGCTGCAGTCTGGAACCGCAAGACCGCTACGGTCGCAGGTTCGAATCCTGCCTCGGGCATGGCTGTTTGTGATGTCCTTAGGTTAGTTAGGTTTAACTAGTTCTAAGTTCTAGGGGACTGATGACCTCAGCAGTTGAGTCCCATAGTGCTCAGAGCCATTTGAACCATTTGAACCACAGCGCCCGGCTGCACTGGAAGAGAAATTTCCATTCTGCAGGAAATCAATGTGCACGTACCTGTCTCTGATCTGAATATCACACGACAGTTTCTTTTTGAGTCTATACAGTTGTTATCAATATAACGTAAGTGATTAGCAAAAACAGTACATTCCAAAAATTGCATTCTTTCTATTAGCTATGTCGAATATCTTACCATATACACATTTTACAAATCCAAATGTGAACGGTTTACGATTCTTTCCGTTGCACGAAAGTAAAATTGTTGCACCGGGGCGAATCAAACTGCCGACCCGTGCTTTGCAACAACAGTGCTCTAACGCTCACCGTTTACTCTCCGCCAGTAACTCGTCAATAGCGGGTGGCTTTACCGACGCCAACTGATGGTCAGCGTCGTTTGGTGATAATGCTGTCTGGAGCCGTGTGAACTGCTGTTGATGAACAGCAACAGTGACAGGATCTGGAACTGTGCCCTCTTTGTATCCGCGACCAGTGGAATGAGGTGTACGTCCACTTCGCGGAAGGAAACTAGTTCTACGTATCAGCGCAATCTTGACCATCCAGCATTATTACCGTCGGATGGGGCCGATTATTTCAAGGTCTCTTTCTGAAGGGGTATATAGATTCCAGTAATGAACTGTGTGGCACCTAGTATTAAAAGTGCAGTTATGTATTACCCTTGGTATTGATGTTGCGTGTTATTCTCCTCCTTCATTTGTATTTGCTCCTTTTGTTTTTCCCGTGTTTGCAGTTGAAATTATTATTTACAACGTAGCCACTATTAATCTCTGACTAATTCTGTTTTACAGGGTGTCCATAAAGGAACGACTCATTTTCTGTGTTATTTTGTAGTAGTTTAATTTAGATTATTTACAACGAACATACGTTAAATTTAAGGTACAATAACTTAACTATTCTTACAAATGTTCAATAAGTGCACTTTTACTTATGTGACCTACATCCAACATAAATTCCAGTTCTTCCCGCTCTTTGATTAACATGTCCGGAATAATGGAAGTAATAGCCTGTCAACTGTGGCAATTCAGTAGGTAAAGGCGGAACGCAGTCACAGTCTTTTACAAAGCCCCAAAGGGAAAAGTCGTATAGCACTAGGTGACTTGTACATGGAGGCCAGCGGGAAACAATTCCGTCGTATTGAACTATATGACCTATCCAACGGTCAGGGACTTACACGGTCGACCACTGTCATGCGAACAGATGTCGTTGGGAAGGGTTCCATGTTGTTTCCAAATCAAGTTTTCAGTTTCAACTTCTAGTAGCGAAAACAGTCATTCTTGCAAGACATTCAGATAAGCCATTCCAGTTGCGATAGCGTCAGAAAATAACAAAAAATAAAAAATAAGAAATAAAAAAAGTATGGGTCGTACATTTAACGTCTCGACACAGTACAGAAAACGTTCAGTTTTGAGGAATCTTGTAGCAGTTAATGAGGGCGTTCTGCCCGCAGATACAAACATTAAGTTGCTTGCCTTCCCACTCTGATGAAAGGCTGCCTTGCCACAGGACTCCGGTTAATCAAGAAAGTCATTTTCCCACAGCAAAACTTCATTTGTAAAGTTATATCGTACACCATGGTCATCTGGCTTAAAACCATGAACCAGCCGTAACCGGTATGGACATACGTGTAAACGTTTTCTTAAAACCTTTAGCACCGTCGTCTTTGCAACTAAAGTTCAAAACTTGCTCTCCGAACGGTCTTCGTATGACTATGAAGGTAAAATGTTCTGGCATTGTGTACTTCATCCACATATCCGGGCGTTTCGAATTTCTGTAGCATTGTCGGATGTTTCTTGACATAGAGGATCACAAACTTCAAACAAAACGTCCGTTGAACTGAAATTGCAGATTCAGTATACTGCATAGCACGAAACGCCTTACGTTCGTGGGTCACCATATTGTGTATACGGCAAATGTGGCGCAGCAAGAGGTAAAACAACGAAGTAGTACTCGTATATGACGCCTCTACAACTTTTTAGGCTCTCTTTGATTGTGACCTTAGACCAACAGTCTACATCGCCTGAAGTTGATAGGCCGGCCGCCGTGGCTGAGCGGTTCTAGGCGCTTCAGTCCGGAACCACGCTGCTGCTACGGTAGCAGGTTCGAATCGTGCCTCGGGCATTGGTGTGTGTGATGTCCTTAGGTTAGTTAGGTTTAAGTAGTTCTAAGTCTAGTGGACTGGTGACCTCAGATGTTAAGTCCCATAGTGCTTAGAGCCATTTGAACCATTTTTTTGCAGTTGATACTATAAAAATTTGTAACTGATACGTTGTTTTATGTCGACCCAGTGCTCGTTGTTCGATACTACATAGATGAAACTAGATAATGGCCTTAGGGGCGGAACTCGACGGGACTTTTGGAATAAAAAGGGAAGTACAACATTTTCTGGCATTTTGTTCAAAACAGGCCATTACCAGTTGCGAAACCTGGCACCAACGTGCTCCATACGCTGGAGCAGAAAACACATTGAACATCGTCTTCAGTATGATCGTGGCCGAGCGTTCCAAACAACTGTTATTTGTATATTTATGTATATATTGCTTTCCACTCTTATGGAGACCCAAGTTTTGCAATATCTGGTCGGTCAGATTCTGTAATAATGAAGCTCGTAGCGGAAGTGTATTATATAAACGGGCTAATATTTTAAATAACGTCGTATATCACAATAAAATTCCTCTTTTTTTTGCTGTGCTTCACCTCCTAATTAACAGTTATTTTTATCTGTAATAGCAACCTCCTGCTGTATCATGCTGCTAATCAAGTTTTTACGTTTATCTGTAGAATAGAAGTAAGATTTATCCATGTATCTGTGCGGCTGTAGGGGTTAGTTCAGAACCCTACGTATATTACATTACGAGATTATGTATTGTAATAACATTTAACATATCACATGTCAACTGTTTTTATAAAACAGCGCCGACTTCCCAGAGATGGCCAGTTTGGATGCTGTATACAGGTTTCACCATCAAATTAGTAGAAATTTATTTCTCAATACAGCCACCGCGAGATGTAAAACATTTCCGGTGACCTACATATGGGCAACAAGCTTTTCCACCTAATTAAATATTTCTCTCATGGGGAATTTACGGTGGCGTTACTTTTAAATGAATAACCTGTTCTCCTCTCGACCAATTAAAAATTTATTGCGAGAGTCCTAAATTTGCACGGAGAGCATATCCAGAGCCAGAAGGGCTCTTTAGGCAGAAATCCGACTGCGTTCTTTGCCCTCAGAACAACACTAATTTATGAAAAGTCTCTATCATACAGTAATTTTCACTGCGTAGGGGAAAGAGAAAGAATTTTAACAATATGGCCATCAAGATAGACTAATTATTTCTTATTTATTGCAATATTTGAAGTAACATAGGTAGACTTGAAGACTTGCTTTGGAAAATGATTTACCGTAAATAATTGTAGTAGCTGTAAGTTTGTTTCCCATGACGGCAGTAGCGACATATGTTAGTGTAATAATGAAATACAAAGGTCATTGAGAGATTGAGGCAACATCTTTCGTAGCGAACGTAATGGACGAGAACGCTTATCAGTATTTTATTTTCTTTATTAATAAAGAAAACAGAACGTTAAGTCAGAGCATAGAGGCACTGAAAAAAAGTCAGTGAAAAACAAAGACTGTCTAAATTTGATTTTGAACGGATAGACCGCATAAATTATGACGGTATTAGTCAAAGCGAAATAGTCTACGTCCACAGCTACATCTACAGTCGTACCCCGCAAAGCGTCCTTACGGTGCGTGGCGGCGATTACCCTTTACCACAACTATTCGATTCCTTTCCCTTTACACTCACAGATAGAGCGAGGGAAGACCGACCATCTATATGCCTCCGTATGAGCCCTAGTTTTTCGAATCTCATCTTCGCGGTCCCTACGCGAAATTTATGTTGCCGGCAGTAGGATCGTTCTTCAGTCAACTTCAAATTCCGGTTCGGTAAACTTCCTCAGAAGTGTTCTTCGGAATGAACATCTTCTTCCCTTCAGGGATTCCCATTCGAGCTCCCGAAGCATCTCCATAACATCTGCATGCTTATCGAACCTACCAGTTACAAATACAGCAGCTTGCATCTGAATTGCTTCGATGTCTTGTTTCAAACCGATCTGGTTCTGATCCCAAACATTCGTGCATTACCCAAGAATAGGTCGCAATAGCGCCCTATTCCGGTCTCCTTTACAGATGAACCACACTTCCCTAAAATTCTCCCAATAACCGAATTCGACCATTCACCTTCGCTACCACAATCCTCACATGCTGGTTCCATTTCACATCGCTTCGCAACTTTACGCCCAATATATTTAAACGAATTAACTGTCTCAAGCAAGACACTACTAATGCTGTATCCAAACATCAGGGGTTTGTTTTTCCTACTCATTCGCATTAACTTACATTTTCCTACATCAAGAGCCAGCTGTCATTATCACACCAACTATAAATTTTTGTCTAGGTCATCTTGTCTCAACCCACAGTCCTGCATACCACAGCATCATCAGCGAACAACCGCAGATTGCTGCCCACCTTGTCCATCGGATCACTTACGTATGTAGAGAGTAACAGCGGTCCTATCACTAAGGCACTCGTGACGATTTCCTTTTCTCTGATGAACACTCGCCGTCGACAGCAGCATACTGGGTTCTGTTAATCAAGAAGTCTTCGAGCCAGTCACATACGAGGTAGCTTATTCCTTATGCTCTTACCTTCGTTAACAGTCTGCAGTGGTGTACCCGGTCGAATGTTTTTCCGAAATCCAGAAAAATGGAATCTGCCTGTTGCTCTTCATCCATAGTTTGCAGTATATAATGTGAGAAAAGGGAAAGCTGGGTTCCACACCAGCGATGGTGTCTGAAGCCGTGCTGATTCTTGGACAAGAGCTTTTCGATCTCTAGAAAATTTATTATATTCGAACGCAGAATACACTCTACAGTTCTGTAGCAAATCGACGTTAAAGACATTGATCTGTAATTTTTTGGGTCCGTTCTCTTACCCTTCTTTTATAGAGGGGTCACCTGCGCTTTCCTCCAGTCGCTTGGCACTTTGCGCTGGTCGAGAGATTAGCGATAAATGCAAACTAAGCAAAGGACCAATGACGTACAGTACTCTTCGTAACACCGAATTGGGATTCCATCTACCCTGGCGAGTTGTTAACTGTCAACTCCTTCAGTTGTTTTTCTACTAAAGGGATGCTTATTACTATGTCATCCATACGAGACTCTGCGTGATGGTCAAGCAGCGGTACATTTGTACGTATAATCAGGAATTATATTTTTATTTATTATCCACTACAGGTTTTGGGAAGCCATTTTTATCTCCAGGTGATGAGTGTAGTCCTAGTCCGTCAACATAGCTGTTGTAGACAGGACAATCTTCGAGACTCCACTGTTTTGCAGCAATTATGCTGTTTATTTACCTTCGAGCACTCAGCGTATGAATTTCACACAGTCTGTAAACAGTGTACCGTTTAGTTTGTGCTACCAAGTGTTTTTATTGCAGGAGCATTTTTAAAATACACTCGTGGACACATGTTATGTAAATATATTCATATGTGAAGTAATAATACCATAGAAGAAGGGAGAACGTTAAATGAAAACCGTGGTAACCATGAGGCGTAGAATGAAGCAGTGTGCAGTGCGCAGTAAATCACTCAAATTATTTTTGTATGCTGGTTTCTTACTGCAAGTGAGATGTGAGTCCACTCCCTGAACTGATCAGAATTCAAAGCATTTGTTGAAAACCAGCGAACCCACAACGCAAAAACTGAGATCTGTTTTATCTGCCTGGGTGATTATGGCTAGTGTATTATGGGATGCGAAACGAAATTTTGATTGTTTTTCATTACAGTAACTGGCGACTGTAACCCAGTTCTTCTGGACCAAAAGGATAAAAGGGGACTGCATGACAAATTATCGTTCATCACGACAGAGAAAGGTACTTTGACAATGAACAAACAGAAGAGTTTCATTTGCGAATTAACTTCCATCTACTTCCTCATGTTATAAAATTTATGGTCCTAAAACTTTTTGAGTTCAGTGAGGACGTTACGGCATTTGCAGATGCCTTTGTCAAAAATAAATTGATAATTTCCTTGTTTATTCTTTCTTTCCCGGGATAAGAGATTTCTCTTACAGTCTGTAATATCAACAAATAATCACTTCACATTCATTTCATAGAAATACTAGACATTGTAATAAAGGTGCACTTCATAATTTTGACTTCTTTCTATTGCGCAAGGTGATAAGGAGTTTCACATATGACAACAGCACGTTACGTATTAAGAGAGAAGGATGTAAAAACGTAATAAAAGCAAAAACAATTGTTTGATGGTGTGCTGCGTAATATTACTGGAAATCTTGTTTCACCGTTCATTCCGAGACAGATGGTTTTGAAGGAGTAGAACGAAGACAGTTTGTGTGACTTTCTGCACTTTGTGATACCTGATGTTCACACTTTCATTATATTATGATTATTTTCCGTTTTAGCTCATGGATACAACGGTGTCACAATAGTGACTGTATTTCATGAGTTGTGGAGACCAGAACACAAAGTTGCATATATTTACAAAACCACAATCAAGTGTATAATTCCAAAAAAAAAAGAAAAAAAAAGACGCCCTTCCATCTTAAGAGAGGCATCTAGAAGCTGTAAGACAAGTAAACGTGAGAATCAAAGCAATACATAAATTAAAGAGAAATTGGGAACTTGAAGTACATAAATCTTTCCGCAACGATTTTTCCAAAGTATGGGAAGCAAGCAATCGATATGAAAGTTCAAGAAGTAGCAAATTAGCTTTGGCTTTATGGATAAATAAACAACTATAAGGTAAAAAGGAAAATAAGCTTCAGATAATTAAAAGCGAGCATAAGGTATCACGAAGCTCAGAACGTCAGGTAATCATCCGAGGCACGATAATATAAGAGTTTTTGTCACCCAACATGAAAGAACACTGTTACAAAATAATGGACAGAAAGTACATCTCCCCAAAGTAGGGATAAAACTTCACGATTCAGCTTAGAAGAAATCACTTGGTCTAAATCATTTCTCATCCTGTTGCAAAATTCCCTAATATGCAAAAAGAAGTGACAATTTTTTTTATTACTACTACAAACGAAGCACAGAACAAGAACGTACTGTCTCTTCTCCACCATCACCCACCTAACGAAGCATTTTTGGTTACAAGTATGAACAACGTCTTATTGTCTTTTCTCTTCCATAGCATTCCATGTTTGTAACATGAAGACAGCTCAATACAGGAGTTTTCCTCATAAAAAAGAGTAATTCACATGCCTTGACGGAAATTGTTATTTCACCGAGTTTCAGATCTTTCGTAAAACATATTTTGGCCCACTGTTAATAACGAATTAGAAAATTAAAAGAAATTTGGTACAAATTAAGGTAATCTTCTACCTTGAGCTTTTCCAATATAAGTATATTTACTTCCGACCGCGATGTAAATTAGTTATTGATTAATGAGTGAAGATTTAATATACTGAAAAGCCTGCGTTTCGCCTATCTACTGACAAAATCAAAAAAGAAAATAATTGAAATTACATCACGTGGAATGAAAATCACCAGAGTCTTAGGAGGATACAGCACAAAAGTTTTCTCCCTTGAGATAAATGTCTTTGGCGTGAACCAGCTGTAAGAATGAAAATTATGTAATAACTAAGTAAAGGGCGAGCAACTGACTATTAACAAATGCCACAATCTGTTACTGGCGACTCAAACATTAAAGAGAAATATTGTGAATACATTTTTATCATTCATACACAGAGAAATATGGAACAGGGAAACCATTTACCTTGGTGAGGATGAAGCTTGTGTCACAAAAAGCTACTGAGTAAAATGATGCTACCACCCAAAATAAGATGGCATATACAATATCACTACCCGATACCCATTACGGACCTCAAAAATGAAAAACCTCTGTTTGAGAGAGAAGACACATTAAGTGAGCTTCTGAAACTATGTAAGGGCTGGCTCAATATTATGAATCGACGACAAAATTTTGGCCGTTGACTGCACTGTTTAGTATAATAAATAGTGCAGTCCTTGGTTAAAATTTTGTCTTCCAAATAATTCCAAGGGACTAAGAAAAAAAATACAGTTGCCTATTATGGTGGGAGTTGGATGTTAGTGAAGTGATTATAGCAGTGAAAACAGATAATACCCACGTGAAAAATTAGCAATGGGCACAGCAACAGATAACAGATAGCGACGTACAGATAGAAAACGGTAAAGATAATAACTGATAATAACGTGCTGAGGACGGCTTAAGAACAATTTAATGATCATGAAACTCTATCTGAAGTGATAAAAGAGTAGTCTGTTGCTTTGAGCACCACACCGCGTTACTAAACAACGAGAAGAGCTCGATTCGTAAAATTAAGCGTATCTGCTGTCTAACAGTCTGTCCATACGTTTAAAGTTTTGCATTTACGATCACATACCTAAAACCAGCCCCAAAATTTTGGAGGTCTTCAGGGGTATTATCCAAGTATTTTAGTCTAATGGTCCTGTGGTCTCCAGTGGCTTGTTACAGAATGAGAATTAAACTATCTTTTATTAGGTTTTCAAAGCTACTTTACTTTTTTCTGTTAAAATACTTTCACAACAGTGAAATAATCTATAATATTCAGGCCGGCCGCTGTGGCCGAATGGTTCTAGGCGCTTCAATCCGGAACCGCGCTGCTGCTACTGTCGCAGTCTCGAATCCTGCCTCGGGCATGGATGTGTGTGATGTCCTTAGGTTAGTTAGGTTTAAGTAGTTCTAAGTCTAGGGGACTGATGACTTCAGATGTTAAGTGACATGGTGCTTAGAGCCATTTGAACCATTTCAGCTACTGATAAACGAAGTTATGCAACAGTTCTCAGAATCTAAAGTACCGTGATACCTTTGCCATCGGCCCTAGAATATTTTAGCATTACTTCAGTCTGTCACCTCTCCGCTCAGTTCAATGGGGTCACACAAAAATTCAAATGGTTAAAATGGCTCTGAGCACTGTGGATCTTAACTTCTGAGGTCATCGGGCCCCTAGAACTTAGAACTACTTATACCTAACTAACCTAAGGACATCACACACATCCATGCCCGAGGTAAGATTCGAACCTGTGACCGTAGCGGTCGCTCGGTTCCAGACTGTAGCGCCTAGAACCGCCCGGCCACCGTGCCGGCTGGGCCACACACGAATTACTTATCGACCAACTTTTCATTAGTACATCTGTACATACTGCTGTTACCACTGTTTACGTATAACTAACTGCGCTGTAAAAGGAGACCTGTGACAGAACCTATCAGTACTGAATGATGTAAACCTGCGGGCGGGCACCAACGGTTGCACGACTGTTGTCAGAGTGAATGGAACAATTCTGTTTCCAAAGAAGAGCCATATTCTCGGTCTTCGTGTTTTTCAGATATTTTCAGCCCAATACAGGTACAAAAGACAAATGGGGGTAAAAAATCGGATGAAACCCTGTTATGATGTGGATTCCAGCAACAAGAAGACTTTACTGATTTTTTTTCCAACCGATGTTAGAAGTGTGTTGTGGCTAATGGTGATTACTTTTATCACCAGTAAAGGTAATTCGTTTGTATCTCTTCTTTACTTTATTCTCTGAGAACTTTCACCGATATTTCACGAAGCACTTGTAGTTCCTTCACAGACTATTTCTTTCATTGGCACAATGCATCAAAAAGTTAATCGTGGAGTTCAAAGTACCGTAGCCGTCTTGTCATGATGTTATTAGCAGTTTTGCTAACGGCTAAGAAGTTAACCTAACTGCGTGTAGTGTTAGTAGAGTCGAGAGGCGTGGCCGCGCGTTTTGAGGAGCCATGCACGGATTGCGCGGACTCTCCCGCCGGAGGTTCGAGTTCTCCCTCGGGCATTTGCGTATGTGTTGTTCAAAATGCTTCAAATGGCTCTGAGCACTATGCGACTCAACTTCTGAGGTCATCAGTCGCCTAGAACTTAGAACTAGTTGAACCTAACTAACATAAGGACATCACACACATCCATGCCCGAGGCAGGATTCGAACCTGCGACCGTAGCGGTCACGCGGTTCCAGACTGAAGCGCCTTTAACCGCACGGCCACACCGGCCGGCGTATGTGTTGTTCTTAGCATAAGTTAGTATAAGTAGTGTGTAAGCATAGGGACCGATGACCTCCGCAGTTTGGTCCCTTAGGAATTCACACGCACACGCACAAGCGCCCACACACACACAAACACACACAGACACGCACGCAGTGTTAGTAGAAACTAGCGAATCGCCCTAGCTTCGCACAGGGAGCACTAAGAGTCTAAAACCGGACGACATGTCTGACTTAACAATAGAGAGTTATAAACAGTCCTCCTATTAGGGAAAACTGTATCAAAATTCCTTTCGTACTTCCTCAGATTAGGTTTCACATAGAGAAAGAAAAACTCAGCAGGGGAGTTTAATTTGATTATAACTTGAACAGATTTGCTATTTCGCAACAGCAATATGTGGTTAAAAATAGGCTTAACTGATAGTGTGGTAGGCTCTGAAAAGCACAAAAACTCTTAGCAGGTTTGCCTTCTCCAGAAATAAAATTTGACATCATAGTAATGCTGAAAAAGCAAAACTCAACATTTAATAATAGAAAAACATTTCATTAACAATGAAGGCCTTCAGATAGCTATCTGAGTTACTAAACCGCTTTTACTTGTTAGCTGAAATTTCTGCAGATTGTAAGTTTCAGAACATAGAGTTTGTAAGAAAGAACTCTCAAGATTTAACAAGACAACGATATGTAATGAAAGCCTCGAATGACGAACTTATTTAATTAGTTACCTTGCACTTCAGCGCAATTCTGATGCACTGACATAACAGGTCTGTTGATAACCTGGAATAGTAAAGACAATTAGCCAAGATACCAAATTATGGAGAGCTATATCACAGAGAAACCAGCATTACAGAAAATCATATAATTAAAACACCCGTATACATAACCAGTAATATTTGGCTACAAAAATGTACTCAGCTGAGGTTGCAAATTAAAAGGTTAAAAGGCTCATCAGTTAGCAGCCGCCACAGACGAAGATGAACACCCCCAAGCTGCATACAGGCTTTGATTTAGTTCAACGGGGACAGCTGAAAATGTGTGACCCGATCGGGACTCGAGACGGGAATCTCCTGCTAAAATGGCAGACGCTCTATCCATCTGAGCTACCGAGGACACAGAGGAAAGTGCGTCTGTAGGGACTTATCTCTGGCTCACCTCCCATGCGACCCATATTCGCAACTTCTCGTCCCGAACTATGAATATAGTGCCCCTGTCCATTATACTCGTTACTCGCGGCTTTACTGCCGATTTCTCTTTCGAACATGTCCGAAAGAACAGGCACCATCTTCATATATATATATATATATCCCTGGTTGTCGCTTGACTTCATGATAGTATTGGGTATTGGCAACTCAAGGTTTCATCTGTTGTAATGATATTGATATCCAACGACGCATGACTAAGGTTCTTCGACTGAGGCCACAAGAAGCGCTTCTCCATATAGCTTCCAGCAGTTTTAGAAATGATGTTGGAGGTAATGGTGATTACACTGAAGGCCAATATGAGTACTTCGTTTCTAAGTCTTGTCTCCTTTATTTCTTGATACCATTCACCGAACTTTTCCGATTCGCCATGTATTTTGAAACACGTAATGTACATGGGGATCACTTATTGCACTTGCTCCAATGTGAGGAGGGGTCTTAATTTCTGTGGTTTTGCTTTCGTGTTGAGCGTAGACTCGCTGTATAGGAACACGGCGCGGGGGAAATCCCAAATTACGCATTGACATATTATTGGCCAATCAGCCCCTGATAACTTTCAGGACGACATGGCCAGGAGATGAAAGTCAGCCATTGCATCATTTCGTGGATGTGGAGAATATTGCAGTTAGCAAAAACAATTCAGCAGCAACAGTGATAAGTCTGCGACCAGTGGTCACAGAAGTACAACAAGTGCTGCACCTCTTCTAGCTAACAAACTTGGAAGCAGCCTGTGTGTCACATACGTATCATCGACACGGAGAGGAAACCACTAAATATGTGGAAAGGAACAGGTGGCATCACTGTTCAAGGTAGCAAATAGTTAAGCATTGTTCCGACTATAATGTCTGCAGCGAATGATGCTAAACGATCTCTATCAGAACTGGTGTCTGAAATTGCTTGATAAGGAATACATAGGGAAAATCTGTTTCACAGTTAGCTGTATTGACAAACGATATCGGTCCCATGTTCGATGCCATCCACAGAATAAAGATCGTCAGTAATGGTGTCAGAAGACCTGCTATTTAAATAGTCTTCCTCATTCTGGCCATGATCTTGTCAAAGAGGATGGAGAAGCGGACAGAATTTCGTAGCAATCTGTTGCCATTCGGGTAGAAAACTGCCCTTACAGGGAGAATGAATCAGCAGTGATCGAGGCATGAAGACGCAGAAAGCAATTGAAACATGTGAATTAAGGACTTGTATTCACAGGATACGTTTCCTGTAATTAAAAAGTTGCCGTAAAGATCTCTCCATTCAGATCTCCTGGAGAAGAATACCAAGGGGGAGGTGTTCATGAGAAGAAGAAGACTGAGTAACCGACGAAAGGGTAGTATTCTAAGAGTGGTAGCGTAAGTTGGCAAAACTCTGCCTGAAGTGGGGAGGCTAAAACAATTTAAAAGGCAAATGCTAATGCACAGTCTAAAAATAATTGGTATCAGTGCAGTAAAATGGAAAAAGAAAAGGATTGCAAATTGGAATAATATAGGGTAATATCAACATCAGCAGAAAATGATCAGTAAAAGTAGGATTAGTAATGAATAAAAAGGTAGGTCAGAGAATGAGTTACTCTGGCCTGTTTAGTGACTTACTCATTAGAATCGGAAGTAAACTAATGCCAACAACAATAATTCAGATCTGTACAAATGGCTTCATTACAAACGGAATTCAGCGCATTTCACTGATCAGCTCCAGATTTTCTAACTGGTCCAAGAAGACCTCGTGGACAGCTTCAACGTGGTGTCTCCTTGTTTGTTACCTCTAAGAGAAACCCTAGGTCTCATAGAAGAAAAATTTGGACCAGCGCTAATAAAATTGCGTTAGTTATCTGTGAGGTTGGACGTAGTTGATTTGACGTTAGTCGAGAATTCCTTTAAGAAGACGAAGACGTCAGTATCAAAAGCTCACTGTGTTTGAACAAGATAATAAGGGCTACTAGAGAAGCAGGATATTACTTTTGTGATACTGCAGAAAGACTTGGCAGGAATATAGCCCCTGTACACGACTGGTGGGAGCGGTGGTCGCGGGAATGCGCGGTCGCAAAATGACCGTGCTCCGGACGGCCACGTAGTTCTACCGAGAGGGAAGATTGTCGTGTCCGACGTATTGTTGTTGCGCATTTCAGTGCTCTACAGCAGCAGTTCAGCAGCAGTTGGCTCCACAGTGACACAACTAACGGTTACAAATGGGTTACATCAAGCTCTGAACCAGATTCCCTGTAGTGTGCATTACATTGATCGCAAATCTCCGCCGTTTCCGACTTGTGTCAAGGGAGAGTTCGTTGTAGTGAGTAGTGGAGGTCTGTTGTCTTTTATGTTGAAAGCCGATTCTGTCCCGGTGCCAGTGATGGCCGTGTGTTGGTTAGAAGGGAGAAGGTGAGCGCCTGCAACCAACCTATCTGCAGCCTAGACACACAGAACCTAAACTTGTCTTTGATGTGATTTCGTATCATAGCAGAAGCACTCTAGTAACTATCCCATGCACTTTGACCACAAATTTATACGTCAGTCTGGTGATTCGATTCGTTATGCAGCCATTCATGAATGTCATTCCAGGGGGTATTTTCCAACAGGATAGCGCTTTCCCACATACCGCTGTTGCAAGGGAGGGCGGCGGTGGCTTGGGGTCAGTGAAATACAGGCTACAAGGCGTCCGGCTTAGAGCTGTGATGGAAGTAACTGTTTTCTGACAGCTGATTACGTGACTGTGTGTCAACAACTGCTTGAATTGCTGCTGTAGACGCAGAACGAGTTTCTGCAGCCATACGCCCAACACAACAGACTTGCGTCTCGGTAGTGCTACTTGGCCGTCCGGAGCCGCGTTATCTTGCAGCCTTACCATCCTGTGAATACCGCTGCCATCAGTCACGTACATTACTGTAAAGTCTTTTTGCAATATCACGGAAGGGACCTCCAGCTCCACGTAGCCGCCGGCCGAAGTGGCCGTGCGGTTAAAGGCGCTGCAGTCTGGAACCGCAAGACCGCTACGGTCGCAGGTTCGAATCCTGCCTCGGGCATGGATGTTTGTGATGTCCTTAGGTTAGTTAGGTTTAACTAGTTCTAAGTTCTAGGGGACTAATGACCTCAGCAGTTGAGTCCCATAGTGCTCAGAGCCATTTTTTTCCACGTAGCCTTATTACACGACCTCATTTAAACTACGTGAGCTGTTAGTTATGGCGTCTTTGTCGTCTTAAAGGCATTCTTGACTAACATCAGCGCACTACGTCCATTTCGATAGCAACTAACGCTCACGACCGTTGCAGCGCGTAATTAATTACAGCGAACCTGATTTGCGTTTTCGTGGTGGCAGCTAGCGCCAATCTTACGCGACTGGTGCGAAATTTGAATCACGTCATCTCTCAGATGTAGAAACATGCCTACCAACTTTCGTTTATCTCACACAAGACCGTCTTTGCGTCGGGAATTTTTTACCGTCAATGTAATTATAGGTGATTTGCTGCGATTTCTTCCGTTGAAAGACTGTACTTGTGTGTACTTAAGGAACTGGCAGAGAAAGACACAAGTCACAGGCAGCTAGGAGAGCGAGTGAGATTCCGAGCAGGATGGTCGATAATGGACAATTTATTCACAATAAAATTAATATGTGAGATATGCACAGAATCTGGAGCGGTGACACATTTTTTACTGATTGGATAATGTGCATAGCAACAAATTGTGGGAAAAGTTGAAAGAGATAGAGAGGAATGAAAATAACAAAGCGAGAGTAAGGCTGAGTAATATTTGAACAGAAAAACTAGAGGTGATTAAGGGTCTGTGACATGGATGTGGTCTGTCACCAATCTTCTTTTAGCTGTATGTGTGGGTAAACCTGCAGATTTGGCATGGAAAATGCCAGTATATGGGAGTGACACTACAGGGCAGCAAGATAAGTAGCCTGTATTTAGGAGGTGACCACACTTTACTAGCACAAGATCATATATCTCAGATCGAGACATATGATAAGAAAGCTTACAGAGGAATAAAATAAAGCTGATCTGCAGATCATCACGAAGAAGTGTGAGTAATTGGCCACTAGAATGAGAAAAATAAATAATTTGGAAATAGATGCAGATATATTGCGGCATTTTAATAAAGTGGGGGTAACGTAATGAACACGATTTATGTATCAGTAGGAATTATGAAGGAGAAGCTGTAACAAGGTAAACATACTGATAAGAAGAACGTTGAAGAAGAGAATGGATATAACTGTAGTCCAGACTGTAAAGTCAGGTTCTACAAACCTGATAAAAAATCAATAGAAAACATTTGTTTCGTAAACAACTCACCTTACTCCTCTACACCGTTTCCTTTGAAGAATATACCCTTCGTCCAGTGATTCTCCAGATCTTTCATTCCATTGGCAGAGTTGGTTCTGTCAAATTCTGCAAAATGCTCATTGACTACAATTGTCACTTCCTAACTTCATCAAAATTTCTTCTCAGCCAGTCAAAGCTTCAAGTTAGGGGACCAAAAGAAGTCGCTTGGTGCTAGGCCTGGTGAGCAGAATGGATGAGGAAACATTTCAGAGTCCAATTCATGCACTAATACTATTCTTATCGCTGATGTGTGGGCTGGTTCAATGTCCAGGTGAGACGGCACATTTTTACGTGCAAGACTTAGGTATTTTCTCAGCCAAGGCAAGTTTCAAGCTATCCATCAATGAAGCATTTATGGTTCTGTCTTTTTCCTAGTAATCGGTGGAGATTATTCATTGTGAATCCCAAAGATAGTGATCATCAACTTACCAGCCAGCAAAATGGTCTTTGCGTTTCTCGGTGCCTTTGACCATTGTTTTAACTGCCGTTTTAACTCTGGTGTATAATGACGGGTCCACGTTTCATCAACAGTCATAAATGGTGCTCAAATGCGGAGTACGATTAAACATCACCAGATATTGTGTTGAACTGTTGTGCCAGATGCTTTTTTGTTCGACCTGAGCTGTCGCGGAACCGTCCTTGCACACAGCTTCGTCATAGCCAATTCCCCATGAAGGATATTATTCACTCGGTAAGTTAAGATGCCTACAGTCTCAGAAATCTCAGGAATTATTATTCGGCGCTTTTGTTTTTAAATATTATGGATTTCGTCTGTATTTTCCTTTGTGGTGACCTCAACTGGACGGCTGGAGCGCTTTTCGTTTTCGGTGCTTCTCCGACAACGTTTAAATTCCTTAACGAGAAAGTTAATGGTCTTGAGTGATAGTATAGCGTCTGCGTGAACTTCATCCAACTCTATTTTGATTTGTCCGACAGTCCAACTCTTTAAACGAAAATGTTTAACAACAGCACGAAGCTCAGTTTCAATCGCTGTCGAAACACTAGCAAATTCAGACGGATTTCAAAAATGAGCTATACACTGTACACCAATTCTTTATACGATCCTTGGAATAATCTAGCTTACCAGCCACGAAAGTGCAAATGGAAATTTATCAGCCTGATCAAAACATCCTCATTAACTACTTAAGACAAAGTTCAAGCTGTACTAGAATGAATAGGATAAAAAGTGAAGTAATCCGATAAAGGATGAAAATGGATAGCGATTTCTGTGCTGACATTGAACGAAAACAGCTGATGTGGTTTGGCAATGTGAATAGGGTGAATAAAGACAGGATACTATGAGGGATTCCATCACAGTGAGAGAAAACTGGCAAGATGATGTGCAGATGGCCATGGAAGCAAGGAACATGTAAGTTGAGGAAAGTGAAGACAAAAGAAGATGATGACTGGGGTGGAGAAGCGGCGCCAGCCGTAGATTATCCGAAAGAAGAAGATAACTAAAGACGTCCACATGAAGTATCCAGTTCTCAGTGATGGTAACCATTATTTAGAACAAGGAGGAAAAGTTAATCGGAGTCTTCCTGTAGTAGCCAGTTCTAAGTGATGGGAACCATTATTCAAAACAGGCACCGATAGTCTGAACGATATCTGTCGGGAAGTATTTCTCCCACTGTGAAGGTAAACAACAGGTGATTCATATTATCATTAACAGTGTTTTAACTAAATAACAGTACTACTACAAACCGATAAGTCTACAGTTAATGCTGCTAAACATGCATTTTTATAGGACGAAAGAGTTGTGTTAGCTTTAATTAGTGTAAATGAATGGAGATTTATATATCTTAGGTGATGATGCAAAGCATTATGACCAGCCACCAGAGCAAAGCTGAATATCACCTGAATGAAAATTTCACTCTGCAGCGGAGTGTGCGCTGCTATGAAACTTCCTGGCGGATTAAAACTATGTGCCCGACCGAGGGTCGGTTTTGCAAACATGTGACACGGAAGGAAAGTATATAAAGGCAACAGAGATGAATAGGGAATCATTCTTGGGAAGATAATTACCGCAAATAGAGATATCCACTGACATGAGCGACTTTGACGAAGCTATTTTGTCATTTTGTGTGCTGCTGGTGTGAGTATCCATGGAAAGATGTCAAAGAATGGTGAAACAATGAGGGAATGGCAAGGAGGTCGGTGACTTTCCCGTCTCTAAAGCAGAATACGTGGCGAACTGTGGCAGATACGAAGACTGAGTACAAAGATGGCGCAGGCACCAGTGTTTCGGAGCACACCGCCAGCACACATTGTTGAACGTGGCGCTCCGCAGCAGGCGATCCCTACGTATACCCATTTTGCCCCAACGACATAATCAATTACCAATGCAGAGGACATGGATCATCCACAATGAACCGTACATCAATGGAAGAAGATTCACCTAGACAGATGAATCCTGTTTCTTGTTACACCAAGCTGATTCTTATGTCTGAGCTTCCGAAGGACCTTTCACAGTGAATAAAGGCACCACGACAGCTGTGGACTGCGTGATCGTAGCTGTGGACTAACTGCTTCCCTTCTCGCTTAACGTATACACTGGTGGTCCACACATCTTCCAGCAGGAGAAACGTCCGGTCCATAAGGCGAAAATCGTGCTACAGTGGTTTGGGGAGCATGATACTGAACTCATGTGGGTATCTTGGACACCAGTTTCACTTGATATGAAACTGATGGAACAAAGGGCGCCAGGTCTGTGACCAAAACCTAACAGTCAGTAATTTATTGGTACTGCGTAACATTTTCTCAGACATCTGGTGGCTCAGACCTTCCGGAATCCTGCCATGCACCTGTTTAATCCATGCAATGTGAGTTGCGCTACGAGGACTGCGTGTGTGGATCAACACACTACCAGCAGGAAAACGACCCTGTCGGACTACTAAAGCTTTGAATATGTTAGTGTTTATTTAAAGACTCTGAGTGAAAAGTGGAGTACCACCTGTCTCATTCTACCTTCCTCAGCACAATTAAAAATTTTCCCAAAACTTTAGGCTTGCCAACATATTCGCGATTTCCTTCAACATGCAACTCACCCCATCCTTCCACAAGTTCCCCTGCCTGTAACTCACAGACAACTACTATTCCGTCGGTAAGTCGCTCGTACCCATCCATTCCCAGTTGTCCTTTCCCCTCACTCATTCAGTGCCACTCATTGTCATAATTTGTGTCTCTCCGTCATTGTCTCCAGTGCAACAGCCAAATCGCATTCGTTCTGTTCTACTACTACAATCTCCTCTCACTTTCAGTGTCTCCCTTTTGCTCTGTCTTACTGCTACTATTTCATTCATTCCTTCCCACTGCTACTGTTTCTTCTCAGTGTCACTATCTCAATCTTCCACGTTGTCTTTGTCTTTGTCGAAGACTTTGGCTCTCAACCACTACAACTGTCTATTCCTCCTCACTTCTTTCCAACCCTTCCCCTGACGCAATTTCCCTCACTCTTTTCGGTAACGCTGTTCTGTCACTGTCAATTGTGCTCCACTCCCACTGTGTTCCTCATTTTATATCACACTATCATTATCTGCTTCACTCTTTGTGTAACACAACCATCATTTTCCAGTATTTATTACATTTCCGTCTCCTTGCCACTGCCACTGTCTTCTCTCTCGGCTTAAGAAAGTGCAAATGTGTCAACTGCCACAGTCTTTTTCTCTCTCGGCGTAAGAAAGTTCGAATGTGTCCACATGCCAAAATTTTTGGGGACATTTTTAAAGAAGCTGAGGGAAGTGGAATGAGGCACCCGGTACCCTACTTTCTCGAACAGAAGAATTTTTCCGGCGGTTCCCTTCTATTCGCTGCTGCAGCAAGGCATGTAACACCTATCAAAAGAAGTGTATAGGTCAGTAAAATTTATATACTTTACTTATGTGAAACTGAAATATCATCAAGCTTACCTTACATCTCAGACCCCACTTTATATGCAAAAGAAATTTGCATGTGCTTCAGCACTCCAAGATGTGGTTACCGGATGTAAACGGAGAGTTTTTACAGTGTACTTCACCAGGCTACGTCACTTTATAAACTACGTTTTCGCCTCACATCGGATTTAAGGTTATTATTTTACGTGGACAGATAGTGTAACTTGGAACCTCTGTACCTCGGAGACGGATAAAGATACGAAGAAAATTTTCAAAACTTTTCGAGACTGGGATCATGGGAAATCATCGTATGTATTACAGCTATTTTCCGCGCATAGCCGTCTAGGATTCTGTGACTGGGATTTGGTCCACAGCTGACGGTGACTATATAGTACAAAAATCCGTTTTTTTATAATTTTCCGAGAAATCGCCCATAAAATTATGGTGTCTTCACAAGTTCCACGAATCCCACCGCAGGCCACATCGAATGCAAAGAGAATCAACCGATTTAGTCCATTTGGCTAAAAAATAGTGTATAATATTCATAGCTTGACCCTGTACTGTAGTGCAGTGACACTATGACGATGGTTTTATTGGTTAATCAAGTAGTCCCTAACCCAAGGGCAATCCACAAAATTTGACACTATCGCCAATAGAACCAGAAATATGAGCAGCGAAAAATCCCGTTTTCATGCGCACCGTTTTGGAACACATTAGATGCTCTTGCGACCGCATGCATACTGCGTGTCTTAACATTTAGGATCTCCAATATACGTGCAGTGTTTAACGGTCTAATTAACAAATGCACTTAATGTAAATCAGCCCACAAGCTGGATAAGTCACCTCCACATTGTAGGTGTTACAACGAACTCGGAACAGTAACTAAAGCATTGGGCGCAACACAGTGTGAGGTCTCCAGTATTACGGGCTGACAGCCTCCGTGCGACGGTGCGCGGCACTCTTTCACTTGAAGCCGCGCACGAGTCAGCTCTGGCGCGGTGTTAAGGCAAATTGCGGCCGCGTCTTCTTCTTCTTCCAGACAGGCGGGAGTGCCCTCGCAGCCGGGCACAGATTGCGTACATTTCCGCAGTGCACATCAGACGCAGCACCTCATAATTCTCCTGCGGCAGATTTCCATATTCATTCTCCCGGCGAGCGGAGAAACGAAGAAAAATAACGCCGGGAAATCCCTCTCAGCGAGAGACGGGCGCGCCCGGCGAGACCCCGGTGAGCCCAGGAACGTGCCGCGAGCGGGATAGGCGGCGGCGAATATTCCGGCCCCCTGGGATGGGTAATTTCGTCGCTGCGCGGCGCGCCACAGCAGCCGGGCGACGGCGACGTCTCTGGCTTCGTCGGCGACGGCAGTAGCGACGACGTCGGATTGTTTTTTCGGGGCGCCGGCACGCCGGGCATTACGCGAGCGCAGAGCGACGCCACGCGCAAGTCATCTCCTCAGGCATTAGCGTCAGTCGGTGGCGCGCGCCGTCCGCCCGCCGCCTTTGAGACACGAGTTCTGTGTGGCGCGCGCCGCGCCGTGCCGTGCCGTGTACCTCCGAGAACGTCTCTCTCTGTCTCTCTCTCACACGCACAGTAGGACAAAGGCACAGCCGGCTTCCCAGTTCACTGTCTCCATAGCGACCAGTGACGCACCGTGCGGGAGCGACAGGGAGTGGCCTCTGATCCGTACTGCTGCTGACATTTATTTATACACTGTCAGCTTCGATTGATCTGGTTGTACCCTGTATGTGACGTATACAGCACGTTGCTAATGATGTGTGTCACGAGCTGTGTATTGGAGAGATGTACATATGAAGATACTGAGATGCTGCGTCTATCTGAAATTGAAACCTGAAACACAGAAATGATGCACAGTTTTGTTCACCACCAAATGGAGAGGATTCCAATTTAAAAAACGCTGCTGACAAATGGACAATGTCACATAACTACTAGTTCAATAATAAATAGTTAAAAAATACTGGAACGAATATTTAATAGATGAATGGTAAAAAGTTATTACACAATGTTTTTCATACAATCAATTTTAATATCTAGACTAATGTTTCCAGTACACCATTAAAGCACCATAACTAGTTTGGCTGATTCCTACAACCCTCTTCAGATGGTTCAAATAGTAAAGAAGCAGTGAACAAGTGTAACCTCCCAACAGTAAAAATATGTATATCATTCACATTCAGTGTAACCACCCAACAGTTTATTATTCCGTAAGCTCGCAATAATAACGTGACTAACCTCCCAATAAAAAATGTGACTCGTATATAGCCTTCCAATAATTAACTGACTGGGAATCTAAACTGGTGCCGGCCCTTGTGGCCGAGCAGTTCTAGGCACTTCAGTCTAGAACCGCGCGACCGCTACGGTCGCAGGTTCGAATCCTGCCTCGGGTATGGATGTGTGTGATATCCTTAGATTAGTTAGGACTAAGTAGTTCTAAGTTCCAGGAGACTAATGACCTCAGATGTTAAGTCCCATAGAGCTCAGAGCCATTTGAACCATTTTCTAAACAGGTAAATTTGGACGTCAGCAGTGCTGCGTTATGGCCCTGAAAGATCATATTCAATAAATTGAAAATTCTTGCCTCAATGAAACGCCTATATATCTGCTCCTATAAGAGATTTTTCTGGAACAGCCCAGTGCAATGTTGGCCGCTAGATTTGTTATGTATAAAAAGAAACAACTCATTTTTCTTTACGATAATCGAGATGACCATGGATTGCAGAAATTATTAAATTCTTTAAATTCACATAAATTATTGTCAAAAACTTAATTTTATAAAAAATATTACTACTAAAAGATTTTTGAAACATTTACATGCGACCTGATATAAGAATAGTACAAATTTAGTTGTAACAAACTATATATGCGCTCGGCTGCTTTTACGTTATACTACATCGCTCAGGCACCGCCATCGCTCCTCACGACCGGCCCTGCCAACTCCATACACACGACTGCTAGCTACTACAAACTCCTACTGCCGGAGCTTCAACTACTGCACCCAACACTGCTCTCTGGTCTACGATTCCCTTGTAGCTTACATATCGCAGGCAGTGCGTGAGCAGTCCATCCAAATTACATCTGTTCGAGTACGCTACAAATAAATTCCTTAGTCATGGACCTCTTACGCATGTATTGAAAAACGTCATCGTTAGCTGTACTCGTACAATGAGACGCATTCGTACTCGAATTGTGGGGTAGCAAGGCTATGACAGCATTTAGTTAAAACCTTCATCGTAAACGAACCAGACTGTAAACCATAATCTCGCAATATGACGGTAATAAGGAAGAAAAATTGCCACATGCATTACTAAATACTGCAACTGGCCATTTTCCTACTTCATTACCTACTTCTTACGAGATTACCGTTCACAACTGGGCTGGCGCACGGTGAAGTTATTAACTGTATACTGTCATAGCCTTGTTGGTCCAAAACATGTATGTATATCACTACACTACTACAGCTAATGATGAAGCTTTTCGACGTATGTACACCGCCATTATACGATTTGAATGATCTGAAGATAGTTGTAGAAAACAACAGAAACTAGTTATCGTGCATTAATTGTACGCCAAAAATTGCGGTCTTGGTATTAAAAGATTTTTATAAAAAATATTTAACAATTTACATTGAGACCAATCTCCTACCTGACAATCTCAGCTTTCACTAATGGAAAAACAGTTGAAGTCGACCTCCGGGAGGATCAGTTTGCATTTCAGAGACACATAGGAATACGTGAAGCTGGCCGAGCGGTTCTAGGCGCTACAGTCTGCAACCGCGCTGCTGCTACGGTCGCAGGTTCGATTCCTGCCTCTAGCATGGATGTGTGTGATGTCCTTAGGTTAGTTACGTTTAAGTAGTTCTATGTTCTAGGGGGACTGATGACCTCAGAAGTTAAGTTCCATAGTGCTCAGAGCTATTTTTGAATACGTGAGGCGATACTGACTTACATGATATAATGAAGATCAGCATACCCTCCTTCATGGCCTCTGTAGATGACAATTCTGAATGGGATGCTCTATTAGGAACGATGAAGGTAGTAAGCATAAAATACCGAGAGCGGAGGTTAATCACAGCTTATGAAGAGATCAGACGGCATTTAAAAGAGTCGAAGGAAAAATTTGTCTGGATCCTAAGCGTGTACGGAAGTGAACAGAGAATGATAAACAACTCAGACAAAAAGAGAATAGGATACATTCAAATGAATGCTGCTGAAGATTAGATGGGTAGACAGGTAACTGATGAGGAAGTACTGAACAGAATTTGGGGACGAAAAGAAATTTATGGCACAACCTGTGTAAAGAATGGATCTTTTGACAGGATTTTTCCTGCAGGATAACGTAATCGACAATTTGGTAATGGAAGGAAGTGTGGGGTGGTAAAAACTGTACAGGAAGGCCAAGAGGTACAAAGCCGCTCATTGAAAGTCGTCTGGCATACCATTTGTTTCTACAGGAGCTGTAAATCGGTCAAGTAGCGCAAAGGCATCGTGTACGTATGTTACAGACAGTCATTGGCAAAGTGAAACTGTTGCTATACCCACTTCCTTTGCAGAAAGTGAGGACTTACCAATCACTGTTCGGCACAGGACAATTTGGAAGTGTGGTATCACACTTGTTAGGGGTGCAGTTATCGACCATGGTCCGTACTAGTCTCGCTGGACCCGCGAGTCGAGACTAGCGCCGCTCTGCGGTTTGCAACAAGTCTCTAGCGTGCGCTCGTACACTCTTGCTCGGGACGTCTAGTAGGAAAGTAGTATAGCCTTCAGCTGATAGGAAGCAACCTCTAACAAGGCGCTTAGTTAAAGTATGGCCTATGTGATGCTTCTATGACTCTCTGTTTGAAATTATTTTTTCTCCTGACTATAAACATTCCTGTAACACCAGTTAAGTACAATATAATATTTTTTACCAAGGACTTCTAATTATTTTAGTAGCTGTAGATCCAGACCATTCAGCCAGTTCCTTATCGACTTCACTGACAAACCTGCTGTATATGCAAAGAAGAGATTTGTATGTTTCTATTTAGCATTGGCCAACAGTCATTCAAATTGGCGACGATTCGTTCGTTGTCATCATAACAGGAAGCTTGAAGCTTTTGTAAACGTTCCGAACACATACTGTTTCCTGCGTTTCGTCGTGGCGGCTCTACATGTTGTCCGTAATTGGCATAAAGGCAAGCAGAATAAACTCTCGACGTGTGTGTGTGTGTGTGTGTGTGTGTGTGTGTAAAGGGGGCGGGGGCGGCATTATCTTGCTGAAATGTAAGCCGAGGATGACTTTCCGTGGAGGGAGAGAGTAGAATATCGTACTGCTGTACAGTATGGGTGATAAGGATGATAATCAGAGGGGTCCTGCTATGTCCTGGAGCTGGTCCCGGCGGAGGTTCAAGTACTCCCTCGGGCATGGGTGTGTGTGTTTGTCCTTCGGATAATTTAGGCTTAGGAACTGATGAAAAAAATGGCTCTGAGCACTATGGGACTTAACAGCTATAGTCATCAGTCCCCTAGAACTTAGAACTACATAAACCTAACTAACCTAAGGTCATCACACAACACCCAGTCATCACGAGGCAGAGAAAATCCCTGACCCCGCCGGGAATCGAACCCGGGAACCCGGGCGTGGGAAGCGAGAACGCTACCTCACGACCACGAGCTGCGGACAAGGGAATGATGACCTTAGAAGTTAAGTCCCATAAGATTTCATGCACATTTCAGCCATTTTTATGTCCTGGATGTCGAACCGTATGGTGGGCGACAGGCTTGTATGTCAGCGCTATCCACGGCGTCTCCAGACATATCTTCTCTGGTCATCAAAGCTCAGTTCGAAGCGAAACTTCTCATTGAAGTCAGTTCCACTCGAACAGAGAGATTCTAGGCTGAAGATGTATGTGGAGACGCCCCGAATACTACCAATATGAATATCGCCTGCCATATGGCCAGATAACCAGGTGTGATGGACTGCGGTGCCGTTTGGTTTCATTGCAAGACTCCTTTGATTGTCATCCAAGGTACCCTCGCAACAGTACGTCGACGATGCTCCACGCCCTGTTTGCAGTTCATTGCATGCTTTCATGGGCTTCAATTTCAGCAAGATAATGCCCGCCTACGCAAGACAGGATTTATACTGCTTGTCTTCGTGCTTGCCAAACCCTACCCTGTCCAGCTAGGTCACCGGTCCTCTTCCCAATTGAGAACGTTTGGAACAATATGAGCCGGCCGGGGTGGCCAAGCGGTTCTAGGCGCTACAGTCTGGAATCGCGCCATCACTACGGTCGCAGGTTCGAATCCTGCCTCGGGCATCGATGTGTATAATGTTCTTAGGTTAGTTAGGTTTAAGTAGTTCTAAGTTCTAGGGGACTGATGACCTTAGAAGTTAAGTCCCTAAGTGCTCAGAGCCATGCTGCTCGCTTCGACCTCTCGACTGCGCGGTCGTGCTTGCATCTTTGCCGGAGTGCTCCTCGGCGGTGGGAAGAGAGGGCCTCTGCGTGGCAGTCCAGACGGGAGGGGGAGTACTCCGAACGGCAAGGGCTGTGGAACAGCTCTATGACGCGGAAGAGACAGCTACGAGGCAGTGGTGTGGCCGTGGTTATCCACAGTTGTGTTCCCTCTGGGGCAGAAGCGTGTTTTCGCTGGCCGGTGAGTGTTGAATAAAAGCTATACGTCGGGTACTGAGGCGTGTTCGCTATTTCTCTCTGGCAACCTACCTCTATTTAACAACGAAATTCGCCGAAAGCCTTGCTATAAAAATTTTATTTTATTCTGTTTTAACTACTAGTTTCAGCATTCCATTGTGATCTTCAAGCATAACGGAATGCTGAAACTGGTAGCTTAAAATAAAAGAAAATAAAATAAAACCTCAATTTCACAGCCGTTGGAGGATTTTAGAGTTAAATACTTGACCAGCCTCTGTCCCATGTCCATAATGGATCAACAGAGACGTGGATGTATGTCCTGGGAATCACGAATATGAGAGACCACCCAGATCTTGCATTTGTTACTATTTCTTTCCAGATGCAATTATCCGGTTCCTGTTATGACGTATTTGGTGAGCAGTTTTTGACTGTGTTTTATGTTGTGGACCTTTTGTGCTCTGTAGTCTGCCTAAACTTTCTTTCAGCGCTTTAAATACATGAGTGCTTGCGGTCATTAATTTGTACATAATTTTTGTATTTTGAGCTTGATGTTCTGTACTACGTGTTAATGACACACTCAATCACTTGAAAACGTCGAAAAAGGCCGAAAACTAGGTCGTAATTAACTGAACAACAATACCGTCAAATGGCGGTGTGTTCATTTAAACATAACTGCATGACTGATACTCAGAAACCTCTGAAACTGCGTAATGGTTGTGTTTCTGGCCACAAACCGTCCCACCAGAATTTCTCAGAAGTTGTTTTGAACTGTTATTTATACGTGGGCTGTACCAGGAAGTTGAATTTGTTTCTAGATGCACCTCAAGGAAGAAAAAAGGAAACGAGAGTGTTCCCTCAGCTGAAGCTTAAGGCCGTAATCAACTATTGGTGAAATTCCGAAGTGAGATCGTGAGCTTAAATGAGCTTAAATTAGTATTTCCTACTATTTGTGTTGGTACAGCGATGAGGACTATGGTTGACGTATTTATAAGCTGTCCATAACAATTTCGAATGTCTTGTAATTCTATTTGGAGCTTCCTACTGAACCGTGTCGTTTGCCACGGTTCCTGTTTTTCCCTAGATTTACTCCTGTTTGGAGTTTCCGTGCTTTCTTAGAGACGTTGTGGAGCCTCCGCTAGCACGCTGCCAGCGCGCCCGGTGGTAGGAGGCGCTGTGTGCCGTGCCGAGGGCGGACGAGGCAGTTGAGACGTGTGTTAGGCCCTGGATGTCTGTTCTGCAGCGGGACGCTCGGTCCCTCTATACTAAGTCTGGATGGGCCCAAAAACCTGGGGTGTGAGGACACAAGAGGCCGTAAAACCTTCGACTACGTTTGATTTCCGTTCATGGGCTGGGGAAGCTATGAAGTCCATCTGCGGCTGCCAATAACCTCCAAAAGGTGGTGTCGTCACTGAAAGTAAGATTTTTCATCTAGTTAGCGCAACGGCCGTCGTCTGCCGGGGCCAATCTCCCGGTGTTGTGGGAGCTATTAACTGTGTGGCAACGTTTCTCTGTTTTGAGTTTGTGATCGGAAATTGCCTTGCGTGTGTGTTACTGCCCCCTAGCATGATCGTGCATTTGAACGCCATGCTGACTCACGTAAGGCGCGCGTCGTAAAGAAAAGAAGAAAAAAAAAAAAGAATTTTTTGTCTGTGGACCTTCTGCAAGCCCATGGACGGCGTAGGTCACTGTTTGGAAAATCACTTTGTAAAATGTTTAAATAGCATTGTACTGTCTGACGGAGAGTCAGAGCGAACTGTACCCAATTAATTTTATGAATATCTGAAATGCGAGTTTATGTTATTGTTCGCTAATACCTTTTGTATTTTAGTACGTAGGCATATTTAACTATAGTCACTGTTAATATGTACATATTCTTGTGTTAAGCAGTTTGGTCCCAGTACCATTTAAGTGGTTGGGAAGGGAGTGAGACAGGGTTGTAGCCTATGCCCGATGTTATTCAATCTGTATATTGAGCAAGCAGTAAAGGAAACAGAAGAAAAATTCGTAGTACGTATTAAAATCCATGGAGAAGAATAAAAAACTTTGAGGTTCGCCGATGACATTGTAAATCTGTCAGAGACAGCAAAGGACTTGAAAGAGCAGTTGAACGGAATAGACAGTGTCTTAAAAGGAGGATATAAGATGAACATCAACAAAAGCAAAACGAGGATCTTGGGATGTAGTCGAATTAAGTCGGGTGGTGCTGAGGGAATTAGATTAGGAAATGAGACACTTACAGTAGTAAAGGAGTTTTGCTACTTGGGGAGCAAAATAACTGATTATGGTCGAAGTAGAGAAGATATAAAATGTAGACTAGCAATGGCAAGGAAAGCATTTCTGAAGAAGCGGAATTTATTAACATCGAATATAGATTTAAGTGTCAGGAAGTCGTTTCTGAAAGTATTTGTATGGAGTGTAGCCATGGACGGTAAATAGTTTGAACAAGAAGAGAATAGAAGCTTTCGAAATGTGGTGCTACAGAAGAATGCTGAAGATTAGATGGGTACATCACATAACTAATGAGGAGGTATTGAATAGAATAGGGGAGAAGAGGAGTTTGTGGCACAACTTGACAAGAAGAAGGAACCGGTTGGTAGGGCATGTTCTCAGGCTCCAAGGGATCACAAATTTAGCATTGGAGGTCAGCGTGGAGGGTAATAATCGTAGAGGGAGACCAAGAGATGAATACACTAAGCAGATTCAGAAGGATGTAGGCTGCAGTAAGTACCGGGAGATGAAGAAGCTAGCACAGCATAGAGTAGCATGGACAGCTGCATCAAACTAGTCTCAGGACTGAGGACCACAACAACAATAACCAGTATTTTTCGCTCTTCACAGTCTAAGCAGAAAGAAACGCCAAGCAAGAGCAGCATAGTAGTAAAAGAAACCAAAGTCTACCGAAGAAAGCCAATTATAAGAGTGGAGTTGCATATGCGTAAAATTTCCTTAACTATTACTAAAAAATAAAAAAAAGGCTTTGGCCTACTTTTAGTTCGTCAAACCAGTCTCAGGACTGAAGACCACAACAACAACAACAAGAACCATTTAAGTGCTCTGTTTAGTTATATTTAAGGTAGTAGTAGAGTTTCTATTTGGTAATTCTCCTAGCCACGACTTATGTCGGTTGCTCGGTCTGTCTGAAATGTTGGGTCTATTGGATAGAGACCGTTGCTGACTTGCTCTCCTTAGTTCCGATTTCCCTTATTGATACTACTGCGGTAGTTCTACCTGAATTTCATTTGCAGAAGATATCAATTCTTGTGAGCACAAATAAAGGTACCTTTGCCTCTGTAATTTTCGTCCGCTGCCAATCAAGCTTTGGGTAATAATTAAAAATAGCCAACTGGCCTTCTTCCAACTAAGTGGCTCGCGTTAGACGAGTCCCCCTTGCAGTTCGGGTAAATGTTTCCTCTTCCTGGTGGAGCCATCCTCTTTCCCGAGCCACGCTGGGGTAAGAGTTGCTCGAGCGTCTATTGCCGTTCAATGTTCCAGGAGAATGAAGTAAGAGGTTAATTATCTACTCCACCGTTATGCCCAAGAAAGACGAATTAGAGTAGTTCTGGATAACCTAAGGATTGTACACTTTTAAGATAGTTCTAAGTTTGGAGGAATTGCTGTTTGGTAACATTTAGCCTTCTGTGTCGGTAGTCCGGCGTATTCCATGATCCAACATTGTTATAGAACTGAAAGACTTTGTCTTGATACATTTTCTTAGACGTGACTTAATTATTTGCCATTGATGTTAATTGCGTTAGATGAATGTCCTTTAACCCTAGGACTCACTCTGCTAAAATTTCCCTAGTACTCCATCTGGGGTCATACATGACCCCAATCAATATATAATTGACTGTGTGTACTAATCATTCAGAGAACAACGTATTGTCGTTTAATACCGTTTGTTTACATTTTATTTATTATTTAGACACATTTCATAGCTTTTTTAACAGGTATGTACATAGTAGAATTAAATTACATATGGAAGAGTAATTACGTATCAGAAGATACAATATTACTCTAAGTCTTAATTTGTTTCACTCATAAATGTTTCACAATGGCTTCAAATTTACAGAAAATGTGATGAACAACTCAACAGGAAACATAATTCTAACCGGAATCCGTACCATAGTCATCTGCGCATATTTTGCAAGTAGTAACTATTTCAGAATGTTCCTTGCAAACAAATTTGTTACACTTTTTGCATGTTGAACTGTATTTTGTGTCCTTTGATCGGGGGCAAATGGAGCATCTGCCTCGCTTTCTCCTCTGATTGTCGGGTATTACTTCTGGATATCCATTGTCTAACAGATCATCAAATCCACACCGTTTGATACTGCTAATAATATCCTTGTTCCTTGCTTGTGGTAAACTCAAACGACGTTCCACTTGGGGCTTTGCCATTTCTTTGGCCAACTTCATTAGAAAATGACGTCCCTCTGTTTTTTCAACAGCAACACAGAAGAGTCTGTAGGCATTGAGTGCAGCTAGATCGACAAGATCATAAAATACTGCTAATGGCCAACGTTTTGTACCCTTTTTCTCAGAATAGTAAGAGCTCATTTGATCTAGCGATCAACACCTGATTTTGTTGAGTTGTAATAAACACTACTTCTGGTTTTCGTTTCAAGTTGTTTTCTTTGGGCACTCCAAATGATTGATGTTGTGTTGACAGGAGTAGCACAGCCTTATTTCTTTTTTGGAACATACGAAACTAACAGGGTTTTACCATTGTATGCAAATCTGGTAGTGCATTCTTCCCTAGTTTTCGAAGGCAAAAACTCTTTTAGGACTTCTTTTCTTGTAGAACGTAGAGTACCTACAAGTGTGAACTTCATTTTCAACAATTCTTGGCCAAGGTCATAGCTCGTGAAAAAATTGTCAGTGGTAATATTCCTACCACTGCCAGCCCGATAACGCACTAAATCTAAGACCACTTTCTTGCCTTGATTCACTTCTCTCACATCACCACTCCTTCCAGTGAACATTTGAAGATTTGTCAGATAACCATGTTCACAGTCTACTGCGCACCATATCTTGATGTCATACTTTCCTGGCTTTGAAGGAATGTAGACCTTGAAACTGCACCGATCTCTGTATACGCAAAGATGTTCATCAACAGTAATGTTGCTGGAAGTTATAAATGATGTTTGACATTGCACGGCAGACAAATCAAATATTTCCTGTACAGCTTCAGCCTTTCCTTTCAAGTCTTGTGATGCGGTCGTCAAAACGAAGTGAACACAGAATGTCCTGATATCGCCTCCTCGACATAGTAGCACGGAATAGAGGAGTGCCATATTCAGAGTCCCAAAATTCGTCACTAGGTTTCCCCCGGCTCTTCTGTACGCCATACAGAGTCAGCAAGCCTAAAAATGAAAGAAGCTCGCATCTGTCTGTATCACGCCAGGCAAATAATTTTCCAGACACTTTCAATTCATTTCCTCGTTGATTTGTGAACTGATCTATTATATCCAGCAGTTCATTAGTAATAAACTGCCTGAAACAGTCAACAGCTGAGCTAACACTAACTGTACTAGGAATACCTGCTGAAAATCGTTGTATGTTGCGGATTGGAAATCTACGAATTGATGGTTCTTTTGTACTCCATGCAATGTCCTGACCCCTGCTTACCAGTACTGCACTTTCATCTTCTCCACTGTCATCATTTTCAGCAAGAATATCATTTTCTTCTAATTCATGTAAACAAATTTCATCACTTTGGTCTACCTGTGTCTCTGTTCCATCATCTTCGGCGTCACTACCTTCTGAATCACTACTGCTACGAAACAAGTCTTCCATAGCTTGTTCTACACTATAGCCAGGAGCAAAACGTATTCCATCCACGCTGAAATTACGCTGCAACAACAAACGTACAACAAACGTACAAACGAACTTCCAGTTTGAGGTTAGTTCTGAGTAACACCTGAATAACACCTGAATTCAGTGTTACCAACTCAAAATACCTAAGAAAGAGATTGATAGTTGATAATCTATACATTCTATGAATGTTACATATAATCTATCTGGGTCATAATTGACCCCAAAGTAGTTTTTGTTAATTATTGATTTAAATGTTGCGTGAAGCGCTCTAAAAATTTTTGTGAGAGAACTACAATACTGTGTGGTAAAAGTCATAAAATTCTGGATTTTTGCAAGAAATATAAATATTATTTTATCCATAGTAAAGATGATTGGGGTCACCTATGACCCCAGAGTGAGTCCTAGGATTAATCTGTGGTTATAATTCTTAATGAATGATCGTCCTTAACGGTGTAACACTTAATGTATTTCTGATTGTCCCATATGTCGCCTACCGACTTCATTCAAAGACTGAAAAGGTGATCCTTGCTCTAGTTCTATGGGACTTTATTAACCGTTGATCCTTATCGTATATGGTCTTAAATATATGTTTGTTTAAAGGAGTGATCATAGATTCCTATTGTTTATTATGTAATTCTTAAGTTATATACCAAATATTACGAGTACAAATATTCTCTCATTGTTACACTTGCGTGTTCTGTGGTTTGCACTGAAGGGTGTGACAATAAATGCAAAATCTAAAGTGAATCGTTGAGGAGAATTAAACCTTTCCTTTACCATTACCTTTAAAGATAATTGATTGTTTGTCGCTTGTTACTGAAATTGGTTAGGAGAATAGTTTATTGATTGCTCCCGTTGAAAGAATATATCACCTACATGGCTAATTGTGTAAGCTGGCTTCAGTAATCATAGTGATTTAAGCTATCCGCACGCTTGTTACACCGTGAACTCACTAGTGTGAGTACATTTCCACCTTCATTGTTAGTACGATAGCAAGTTGAACTTGCTCGCTCGACTATTACTTTTGCTACAACTATCATTAATTTAAGGCCTGTTTATTCTAACCTATTTGTTTTGGTAGTATCCGCCTCTTGAAATTTCTTCCAAGCCGTAATTATAATCTTGACACTGTTTACGAAACGTTTAAGTGGTTATTTAAACTCACGATAGCGTGATAGGTTTGAAGCACTCTACGAGTTTTGTTTAACGAACTAAAAGTAGGCCAAAGTCTTTTTTTATTTTTTAGTGATACTTAAGGACATTTTACGCATATACAACTCCACTCTTATAATTGCCTTTTTTCGGTTGACCTATGTTTCTTTTACTACTATGCAGCTCTTGCTTGGCGTTTCTTTCTGCTTAGACTGTGAAGAGCCATAGATGCTGATACACCCGCCTAATATCGTGTAGGGACCCCGCTAGCATGCAGAAGTGCCACAACACGACGTGGCATAGACTCGGCTAATAACTGAAATAGTGCTGGGGGGAATTGACACCATGAATCCTGCAGAACCGTCCATAAATCCGGAAGAACACGAGGGTGTGGAGATCTCTTCCGAACAACACGTTGGAAGGCATCCAAGGTATGGTCAATAATGTTCATGTCTGCTGAGTTGGGTGGCCAGCGGAATCGTTTAAAAACGGACGGGTGTTCCTGGAACAACTCTGTAGCAATTTTGGACGTGGCCAAGTCGGTCGGAATGCACAATTGACGTGAACGTATGCAGGTGATCAGACAGGATTCGTACGTACGTGACACCGGCAGAGTCGTATCTAGACGTAGCAGCGGTCCCGTATCACTCCAGCTGCATATGCCCCACACCACTACAGAGCCTCCACTAGCTGACAGGCACGGTCCATGGATACATGGATTCATGAGGTCGTCCCCACACCCGTACATGTCTAGCCTCTCGATACAATTTGAAACAAGACTCTCCGATCAGGCAACATGGTTTCAGTCATCAGCACTCCAATGTTTGACCCAGGCGTGACCTAAAGCTTTGTTTCGTGCAGTCATCAAGAGTACACGAGTGGGCCTTCGTCTCCGAAAGCCCATATCGATGATGTTTCGCTGAATGATTCGCACTCTGACACTTGTTGATGTCCCTGTAATGAAATCTGCAGCAGTTTACAAAAGGGTTGCACTTCTGTTACGATGAATGATTCTCTTCTGTCGTCGTTGGTTCCGTTCTTACAGGATCTTTTTCCAGCCGCAGAGTTGTCGCAGATTTAATGTTTTACCGGATTCCTGATATTCAGGGTACACTCGTGAAATGGTCCCGTGCCACTACCTCGGAGATGCTGTGTCTTATCGCTCGTGCTCTAACCATATCACCATGTTCAAATTCACTTGGTAACCTGCCACTGTAGCAGCAGTAATCGAGCTAACAATTGCACCAGACACTTGTGGTCTTTATAGGTGTTGCCGACCGCAAAGGCTTATTCTGCCTGTGTACATTTTTTTGCGCTTCGTTGTATACTGGTTTGCGCTATATTGGGTCAGTAGCTGCGTAATACAACTTTAGTTTTAGTTTGTTACAGATATCTATAATGACCTGCCTTGTGTGACTCCAGGCGCTTGTTAGCTTGTTTTGTCGGGTGGCCTCAGCCGTTGTACCTCGACCCGTTTTGTCGGTGTCCGTCCTGGCGACATAGTCACTGTTGCTATTGAACGTGGCATAATTTAAAATAAAAATGTAAGCATTGCATGATGGTATTGTAGACAGATTTTGATGTTTCATATTTAAATAATACCAAATAATTTAATTCCAACATTTTAAGATGGAAAATTTTAATTCGTTGACGCTTCTACCAAGTTACATAATTCAACGTTTCTTATGTAATTTTTTTTTTAATTTATGAAATCAGTTAACGTCACTGTTTTGAAATAAAATTATAATCTTGACATAAAGATACGCTCGTCTGTCTGGTTTAGTGTGAAATAAAAGAGTAGAACCTAGAAGGCGGTGATTTGGTGACAATTTTGTTTTTGTTTTAACTGCCTCAGTAACTTGACTGCTATTTTACTTAATTAAAAACTGAAATTTATTTGCGTACTTTTATTTACAGTTTTATTCAGCAAACTGTTATGGCTGTTCTATAACCGTGAATAATGCTGTTGTCGTCTTTTCCTTGGATCAGCCAACCCACTCCACAGCCGAGCGTGCTACAACTTACTGTCGACTGCTAAAAGAATTCTGTAAAAGCTCATATTTCTATGCCAGGGTGTGACGACACTTCAGTACGGACGTGAATTAGTATCCGAACTCTTGTCGGAATATAGTTAGGCTGCAAGAGAATAGATTAATGGACAGGAGGCGCTACTCTGTAGCTTCCAACACATGGCCATTTGGATCGAACGGTGGACGTGTTCGGACAACTGATGTGGCTAAGGCGACCGCCGGCATCAAGCAGGATATCCGGGTTTGACTCCCGGTAGAACACGGATTCTCATCTGTCGCCGCTGGGTTTGCTCAGTGGCCCACTGCAGCAAAATGTTGACTACTTCTTTCGCTCTCTATTAATACTGTCAGTCTGCTTAATACGGCGAATGTGAAGGGCGTCAGTGAAAGCCTAGTCGACGGCCACCGCCAATGGGTTTTAAAACCGATTTTTTGCAGAACCCACGTGATCAACGACAGATAAATTCACCAAAGACGGAGTGAACGACCTTAGTACTGCAGGAGTATATGAGCTACGCTGCTATACGGGCTGGCCGTTGTGGCCGAGCAGTTGTAGGTGCTTCAGTCCGGAACCGCGCTGTTGCTACGGTCGCAGGTTCGAATCCTGCGTCGGTCATGGATGTGTGTGGTGTCCTTAGGTTAGTTAGGTGTAAGTAGTTCTAAGTCTAGGGGACTGATGACCTCAGATATTAAGTCCCATAGTTCTCAGAGCCATTTGAACCATTTTTGTTAGTGCGGAGCTGCCTGTATTGAGCAGACAGGAAGGTTAGTCAGCACAGGAGTGGGAGAATATGAACGCTACGTGCTATTAGAACAGTACAATAAACCGGCGACACGAACGCCTTTTCGATGACAATTTACTTTACTTCAGGTCACTTCATTTAGAGTTGATACAGATTTATGTATGATTGGGAACGATCTCTGGCAACTGCATTAACATCGGAGTACAATCAGATGTTTGAATGTGTTTGGCCAGCGACAATTTTACCAACGAGAGATGGTTGTTCCCCCCATGCTCTTACCATACACAGTTAATTTCGAAATCTGCCCACTCTATATTAGTTGGATATCCAGCAACTGCAAGTCTAAAGAAGATAGACGAGAAAGTCATTTTTGTGACGAAGTAATGAACAAAAAGTTTAATTCTGTAATATATGGCCCTTGCAATTTCATTCGACGTTCTGGCGCACATTTCTAGTAGACTTGTTCAGTTGTATCAACTACTCCCATTTGCGGCGGCGCGGTTCCTTCTGTCCCTTTACGATGAACCTGCACCTACCTGTGAACATTGCCTCTGCATATCATCAGTAGGGAAGCCAAGCGAAGCCTGCTGTACTTCGACGTGAACCAGGCTGCAATTAAAGTCACTAATCTACGATTTGGGAGAAAGTTTTCGCACGAAACGAAAATTTGAAAATTTTGTCCTTAATTAACTTATTCTGAAACTTAGGTGAACAAGTATCACTGCCAAGCCCGTGCTAGTCTTAACACAGTCACTCACAATCCCTTACACTCACGTTAGCAAGTTTATGATGTTGCATTGCCCGAAAACGTAATAGCTACAAAAATACGGATTGTTTTTGATTGAGAATGCTCACCAAATATTAAGTGGCTCTGAGCACTATGGGACTCAACTGCTGAGGTCATTAGTCCCCTAGAACTTAGAACTAGTTAAACCTAACTGACCTAAGGACATCACAAACATCCATGCCCGAGGCAGGATTAGAACCTGCGACCGTAGCGGTCTTGCGGTTCCAGACTGCAGCGCCTTTAACCGCACGGCCACTTCGGCCGGCAAATATTAAGTCTGTCGATACCTAATGCAGTCACAGTTTTTAACCACCGACCTGCTCAATATGCCACACGGAATTTATGTCTTTTCTCGTCACAAAATTCACTTAGAAATTCCGAAATTTCTACACACCTGTCGGAATAATTATGCCGTCACTTTACAACACTTTTGATGTATGGAACTCTGCTAGATCCGGCAACTTATCATTTCCATCGGAACTACTACTACACACGTCCGAACTGTCATGGCTAGGCTCCGACTCCTCTCTAGAATACTCTAAGTCTTCTCTACTAGCAGGAAAAGGTGCGTGTAGAATACTGCTTTACCATTGGTCAGTTTACTCAACAGCGAATAGCAAAACAACATTCTCCCGCGTCAGTCCGCGCTTTTCATCAATAATCAATCGCAAAATAGTAAACCTAACGACTGCGCTTTATAGCGACTTAATTATGCTGAAATTTTGTTTATGCATAAAGTAATTCTCTATTGTTATTTATACCTGAATTAACATTCTCTTTACGATAAACTTTCTGTACAAATCTATTCTACAAAAATCCCTTTTGTCCACATCCACACTTCTTCGAAATGTTCCCACACTAAATCTCACTACATAACTCGTTAAACAATTATCCTCATATTAACCTTAAACCACACTCACCCATCATTCATGCTGCTAAAACACATTTATAACATTTTACATACACAAAAATAGGTAATAACACTTTATGAAAATACTAGAACAGTTTATGAAAAACATTCTATTACTTTAGTGCACTCTAGTGGGCACAATCGAAACTAAATCACAGTACCCTATCCAATACTATCCTCTATCGACTGATACATAAACTACGTGCGCATCCAGTCTCGCGTCACCATGTCACTATCCAAGGCACGATCGGTATACGGTGCTACGCCTCACATTGTCTCCAAGAATCCACTCACTGTACGGGGTGACCCTGAAATTATAAAGAATGTAGCAACCAGTCGCGGAAACATAATTTATTTATCTTGTGGCAAATCATTTCGACTGATATGAAGTCATCATCGGTGCAATTTTCTAACCGATACATGCCATAAGTATAAGTACTATCCAAGGCAGATTTTTACCATGAACTGAGACATCATAGGTCACTTCACGATAGAAGTCAGCCAAGGACGGTACTTCTACTTATGGCATGTATCGGTTAGAAAAAAGGTACCGATGATGACTGATATCAGTCGAAATGATTTGCCACAAGATAAATAAATTTTGTTTCCGCGACTGGTTGCTACATTCTTTATAATTTTATTTTCCACGTTGGCTACACAGAAAGGGAACCTTATGGAGCTCAACATTCAAATGACCCAGAAACGTCACGATAAACTTCGAGGGATTGTAGGGGGTGAGGAACAAATCAAGGATAGGAACTCGTGTCCGGAAACGTCTTTTAACGACGCTACAGAGCGTCGAAGATAAAGACGCCTGCCAATATACCACCCCATCGGCTCCAAACGCGCCTTTGTACGCTGACGCACCGTAGGCAGAACTTCTCGCGATGTTGTCACTCATCGATCGCCACTGTTTCGCACGATCGCCTGTCGAGAAGCTGGAGCTAGCTGCTGTGTAGGAAGGCCAGGTCGCATATCAATGAGATGTTCTGTTGCCTCAATGAAGGACGGTTTCGGACACATGTTTCCATCTGCAGTTTATTTTTCACCTGGAACCCTCTAAAATCTTAAATGTTTTTCGGTATACAGAAGGAAAAATAAACTGCAGAATGGTACCCGATTCCTAACTTGTCATTCACCAAGGCAACATAGTATTGCATTCGTAAGAGATAAGACCTGTCTACACAGCAGCTAACACCGTCTTCTCCATTGGCGATCGTCGCAGTCACTCGCGACCACTGAATAACATCACAAGGTGACCATCGTAAGGTCCTTCAGAGTAAAAAGTCACTTTTGCTGCCGAAGTGGTGGCCTTGTAGCAGGCGCTGACGCGTCGATGGGTAATGTTTCAGGACACGGAATCCCGTCCTCGATTGGCTCCAGAAAACTCCCTCCACCGCCCCTTGAAGCTCGTCGCAACATTTCTGGGACACAGTGTACAGTGTATCCGAAAGTTCAAACTACTACCTCACTCTCAGTCCTCTAGTGCATGGTGTTGCCATTTGCCAACTAACCGTAAATTTACGAATGACGTTAACAAAACTACCGTTATATGCATGGTGTTAACGTAGTGGAAATGGACCGCGTCTCGCTGTGTAGAGCTAGACTATATTGTCTTTTATTTGGCAGAACAGTCGACAACCGATCACCTTTGATGAAAGTCGATTGCACGTCAACTTACACAGAGGAGATGAAAGACCGAATTATTTCTGCCACTTAGATCATTTGTCAAGAAAATAACCAACGTAGCGAGGCCACAGCATCTGTCTAGACCAGTCCTAACCACAAAGAAAGGGAGAGTAGTAAAATTAATCCTTTCATTCTGATCACAGATTCGAACTGCCGATACAATTACGAATAAATTGATGTCCAACGGAGGTAGATCGGTCATTGAATTAACGAGTCGTCAATGTTATTTACCCAAGTAACACCAGTAAACTGATTTTCACAAATCCACAAACTCTACCGAGATATTGTCTACACAGAAGATCATCGGTTGAAGGTTGAGGATAATTCTGGCATTCCCGTTTGTTTAATAAAGAAAACGCTTAAATTTGTGAAATCTTGCTCGGTGCCATGGCCTTTATTTCGGATAGTCGTTGAGTACACGCAGTGGCGAAGACATTCCCGTTTATTTAATACAGAAAACGCTCTAGACGGCTAAATGCAGCTAGGGTGCCATTGCCCTTACTTCGAATCGTCCTTGAAGCCACGCAATGGCGGTGACATACAGACTGCCACTTTCTGGGAACCCGCGCAAGTTCGAGCCACCCAACAAGGCAACAACTCGGCCACTCCAGTCCGCCAACAAGCACTAATGGTTACACCTCCAACTTCTATTAGGTTGGCTGCAAGCACTTTTTCGTACAACGCGGAGGTCACTGAAGTTCGTCCACTGTGTCTTTAAATAGTCGACAGAGAGCTCTCCAGCCCGTTTCGTTGCAGGTACTAGAGATGTCGACATCACGAGATTCATTGCGCAGTAGTTACCGACATTTTGTGGAAGTGTTCTCTTCAATCACCTTGGGAGCAGCCTTCTGTTTATCATCCGCAGCTTGCTCGTGACGGCTGCATCTGTGCTGTCGTACTTGCACCGCGAATTATCGATGCTGTAAATCGACATGTAACGTGGTTAGCTCTATTCTCCGACCCTTTGACCGCATTCTTAACTAATGGCTAGCTTCTTTGTGATCCGTATTAATTCATTTAGCGCTGTCAAGGGACTGGTCTTTACAATGAAGTCTAAGTGAACTTTTCCTCTTTTGACCTGTCCTGGCAGCTGCTTTGTTGTGAGTGATATGTTAATTCGTGACAGATACCTCTCATTTATGTGTCTATTCCCGAATAACTCCATTGCAGAATGATACTGACTTCCATTGGTCTCTAGCTTCCCTTCTGTCTCTTTAATCAGTTTTTCACTATGCGGGGAAACATCTGCTGCAGAATGATCTGCTACAATTAATTAAGACTTTTAAAAGGAGAGATGAAGAAGACCACACATACAGCTACAGTTATTCCCCCTGTCGACCAGTACACGTGATACACACGATGTAAATCACGTTTAGTGGAGGAAACATTTATGTTTTCATGTGTCAGGAACTGATTGATAAAAAATTAATCAATGCGTTCTGTTTGTTATAATATGGTGACATTATGGTCTTTCTGCTGTGGATATAATGTTTAGCAATATTGGCAGATTCAGTACAGTGTTGTTTCTTACTTTTATATAGTAGTTCCACTTCATGCTTCTATGGAAGTACATGTTCTGCCAAAAATTAGGAAATTTTCTTAAGAAAGTGACGATTTAGAACTGGATGACGCCGAAAATGAAGAATTATTTGCAGGTGATTGGCTTGGAAGTATAGTTTTTGAGACCGACGACAATAATGGAGAACAGGAAGTAAAATAAAAAGACTAAAACAATGTATTACATAGAAATGTGATTGTTTCCTCAGGACAAATAAGTGCTCCGACTAGCATACCTGGTGTACCTTCTCGTATATGCCATACTAAAGGGTGTTTTCATACGTTTCTTGGGAACGGAATATTTGAGTCTAACGAGATACTTGTCCAAAGAAACCTAGACGAACAACGTGTCACAGAAGTCACTGAACGAAACAGTAGAATACAAAAATTGACGAAAGATTTGGGGCTAAAAATGTTTTTAATGTATGATTTGAACTGTTTAATGTATTACATTGAACTGTATACTGACAGTAGCAGTGAAAGTAAACATCATCTTGACGTAAATGCCAGTGAAAATGTGCTACGACTCGAAAGTGTAATAACGAAGCCAAAACTTCTAACATATTTTTTTGACAACTGGTTCTGTAGTTGAGATTTGCAAACAGAACCAGCAGAAAGACGAAATTATGGTCTGGGTACTGTTCGATCCAACAGTCTAAACAGATGCATTAGACTGAAGACTAAGACAGCATAGTTTATACTTGAAAGATGAAATAAGCAGTTCTTAGCATTCCACTAGGAAAATGAATGGACATCATTTAGTTACAGAATGATGGATGTAGAGGAATTACATGTCAAGTTTAAATGGATTGTAAATCGCGTCCTGGAGAAGTATGGGCCGAGTCAGTAGATATCGGACGAAAAAGAAACAGCGTGGTTTAATATAAAAATTTATAAATTGCTGTGCAAGCAGGGACTTTAGCGCTCTCTTCAGAAGAGAGCGTACAAACGAAGGCAGGCAAAAAATAGTAGAAATTTTTACGTCTGTAAAAATATCAAAACACGAAGCTTACAACTAACACTGTGATACCTTAGCAAAAGATATTGTCGAGACCGGAGAAAATTGTGATCAAACGTAAAATCGTTAAGCTGGTGAAAGGGCTCTATCCAGTCACTTGTTGACCAGTCCGATGTGGCAACAGAAGACAGCAAAAGGACAGAAAAGTTTTAAATTTCGTGTATTAATAGAACGCTTGAGCTGTATTTAGTCCTTTACAATTGGATCACAACTGGCTTCCTAACACTAAAAGCCACATCTTCAGGTGAACACGCAACTAAAAATGGTAGTGATCCAGTAATAAAGGCCTAAATACAGCTGAAGCGGTTTATTAATATCCGATATGTCTACGTATAGTTGTGGTTTCCCTACCTATGAGGTTGTCCGCAAAGATTTAAATCTCATGTAAAATTTTTTACTTGATAGTCGCCCTGGCGTAGAGTAGTAACTGATAAAGTTGAACACCAGTAGTTGCCAGGTCCGGAAGAAACATCAACTTGGTTTTACAGAGAGTACTATGCGGCATAGGCCCCTTTCTTAGCTTGCTTTTGTCGCAAATCTCGCGCCCAGAGAAGGAAGTGCAGGTGACTCCTGTAGATAAGAAGGGTAAAAGAACGGACCATCAAAATTGCAGACCTATATTCTTATCTTCGGTTAGCTGTAGAGCCCTTGAAAATATTCTCAGCTCACACACAACAAGTTTCCTTAGACGGAAAAGCTTCTGTCCACAAATTAGTACGGTTTTACAAAGCGTCGCTTGGGTGAAACTCACCCTTTCATCGCATGATATGATGCGAACTGCGGATGAGAGACAACTAGCAGAGTCCTACATTTCCGGAAAGCATCTGAAGCGGTGCACGACGACTGACATTTGGAATAGGTTAACAGATACATGAGTGACTCGAAGACTTCTAAAGTAATCGAACGCAGTATAGTTTCATTGACGGCGAATGTTCATGACGGAAAAAGTATCATCAGCAGTGCCCCAGGGAAGTGTGATAGGACTGCTATTATTCATTATATACATAAACCATCCGATGGACAGGTTGGTCAGCAATCTGTGGTTGGATACTGCTGATGCTGTGGTGTATAGGAAGGTATGGAAGTTGGGTAACTGTGTGGGGTTACAAGATGATTTAGACAAAATTTCTAGTTTGTGTGATGAATGGCAAATTCCGTTAATACATGTGAGTAAAAAACAATTATTCAATGTTTTATTACAGAACTGTTAGTGCACTGCTTCACACAGCCACAGCAACTAAATACGTAGGTGTACAGTACAACGCAATATGAAATGGAACGAATACGTAAGGATTGTAGCAGGGAAGGCGACTTCGGTTTATCGCTTTTGCTTTTGGGGAAGTGTGATTCATATGTACAGGAGACTGCGTATCACACATTAGTGCCATGGATTATTGAATACTTTTTGAATGTGTGGGATATACACCATGTCGTATTAAAGGAAGAGATCGAAGCAGTTCAAGGCCGGGCAGGAAGATTTCTTACGGGTAGCATCGATCAGCAACCCAGCATTACGGAGAGGCTTCGTGAACTCAAATGGAACTCCATGGTGAAAATACGATGTTCTTTTCGTGGAACTCTGTTGAGAAAGTTTAGAGAACCAGCACGTGAGGCTGACTGTAGAACCATTCGACTGCCGCCAACGTACATTTCGCGTAATAAGAGAAATTAGGGCTCGTGCGGAGGTAGCAGTTATTCCCTCGCTCTGTTTGTGAATTAAAAAGGACAGAAAATGTCTAGTAGTGGTACAAGGTACCCTCCGCCAAGGACCATATGGTAGCTTGCGGAGTATTAGTGGATGTAGGCTGCAAAAGAATGGAACACAGTGATCGATGATAAATATACACTATGTGATCAAAAGTATCCGGGCACCTGGCTGAAAATGACCTAAGAGTTTGTAGCGCCCTTCATCAGTAATTCTGGAATTCAATACGGTGTTGGCCCACCCTTGGCCTTCATGACAGCTTCCACTCTCGCAGGCATCGTTCAGTCAGGTGCTGGAAGGTTTCTTCGGGAATGGCAGCCTATTCTTCACGGAATGCTGCACTGAGGAGAGGCATCGATGTCGGTCCGTGAGGCCTGGCACGAAGTCGGCGTTCCAAAACATCCCAAAGGTGATCTATAGGATTCAGGTCAGTGCTCTATGCAGGCCAGTCCATTACAGGGATGTTATTGTCATGTATCCACTCCGCCACAGGCCGTGCATTATGAACAGGTGCTCTATCGTATTGAAAGATGCAACTGCCATCCCCGAATTGCTTTTCAACAGTGGGAAGCGAGAAGGCGCTTAAAACATCAATGTAGGCCTGTGCTGTGATAGTGCCACGCAAAACCACAAGTGTGCTAGCCCCCTCCATGAACAACACGACCACACCATAACACCATCGCCTCCGAATTTTACTGTTGACACTACACAAGCTGATAATGAAGTTCATCGGGCATTCGCCATACCCACACCCTGCCATCGAACCTCCACATTGTGTACCGTGATTCGTCACTCCACACGTCGTTTTTCCACTGTTAAATCGTCCAATGTTTACGCTCCTTACACCAAGAGAGACGTCGTTTGGCATTTACCGGGGTGATGTGTGGCTTGTGAGCAGCCGCTGGACCGTGAAATACAAGTTTTCTCACCTCTTGCCTAAGTGTCATAATATTTGCAGTGATGCTGATGCAATTTTGAATTCCTGTGTGATGATCTGGATAGATATCTATCTGCAACACATTACGACCGTCTTTAACTGTCGGCGCTCTCTGTCTGTCAACAGACGAGGTCGGCCTGTACGCTTTTGTGTTGTACGTGTCCCTTCACGCTTCCACTTCACAATCACATGGGAAACAGTGGACCTAGTGATCAGCTGGTGAGCTGCTGTACTGGACGCAAAAGACATGCGACTTGGCGACATACTTGGCGACATGGAACATTTACCTATTACGGATATCAAAGGGTGGTGCAAGGTTTCATGTTATTGACTAGTGTGTGTAATGAAAAATGAATTTATGTATAATTGTAATGAAGAAGTGTTCCTTGAATTGTCTGATAACTCATATTATCATCTTGGAATTGAAAGTACGACAAAAAAGGTTATGATATATTGTAAATGACATGAAAATAAAAGCAATTTCTCATATAAGACTTTTCTACCGTTGCATTTAGAAGCACATTTATGTATTTCATAAAATAATTTATAGATATCAGGAAATAAAAGTACTGTAAGTCTACGTAACGCAAGTCGCTTGTCTTTAAAAACCGAGCAGTTCTGCCCAGTTAAAGCTGCTGACGAGAGACGCCTTGAGCGTTCTGCTGGAACTACTAGTGAATTCACGCCATTGGTTTTAGCCAATAGCGTGCGCGGGATAGCGATGACGTGGTTGTACGCTGGAGTGTTGTGTGGTGCAGAACACAGTTGCTTCTTTCTCTTGTAATCGAGACCTCGAGCAGAGCAGAAATCTTTCTGGAAGACAGAGCCTCTGGCTCTGCTTTTCACGCCCGGCCACCAACGTAAGTTAAGATGAAACGCTTTCCCTTCCGTTGCCCATTTCAATTAATTGTTTTACGTCCTAGTCTGGCCTAAATCTTGTAACTTCCGACCCTAGGCGCGCCTCTTGTACACCGTACATTGAAACACATCCTCTTTATTGTACCTTATTTCCCGTTTTGTTATTTAATGCCAGCCCTGGATGCCCACTCTCTAATCCTGACCGCTCGACCTCCTGCTGCCCCCTGTCGTCACGAGGTATATGTGACAACCGCCTCCCCCCCCCCCCCTTTCCCCAACCTTGTGTACATTTACAGTTGGTAACCAGAAATGGGGTCATATACATGTGCAATAAGTACTGAATAAATATTCATTTAAAATTTCTAAGTTGAAACTACTACATAGTAACTATGTGTCAGTTCCTATCCCAATATATATATATATATACGAAGGCTGTCCAGAAAGTAAGTTACGACTATGAAAATCCGATAAAGCTTTGTAAAGATGTGTTGGGCAGTGTCTCTAGTATGACTCTAGGTAGAATTATGTCGCTCTTTTCATTCCTGAGCTCTTAGTGAGCGCGTAAAGATGTTATAGAAAATAGTGTCTCCCGCCAAGTACGAGGGCCTGGTGAGAATTTTTCCCTGAAGCTATGCAACCAACGTTACATAACTGTCATGCGGTTTCTTCTTCAAGACAATTCTCAGCCTCATTCTGCAGGGGCAATGAAGATGTTCCTGCATCGTTTCAATTGGAAATGTTTGGTTACCCACAATACAGCCCGTAATTGTCTTCCACTGAGTTTCATCTCTGTTCAAACGAACCGCTGGCTATGAAGACAACATTTTGGCACAGACAACGAGCTTTAGGCCAGCGTAGAGAATTGGCGGAAAGTTGGTACAACGCTACGACGAATGTCTGAGTCAGAACGGCGACTACGTAGAGAGTTAGCTGAAAGGTGTAGCTAACTGTTACAAATGAAACATTTCTGATTTTCACTGTGATTTGCATTTCGCGATCAATCGTAACGTACTTTCTGGACAGCCCTCATATATATATATATATATATATATATATATAGGTCATACCTGCAGTAGAGTCTTAAATCCTGACCCATAGTGTATCACAAACAAATCCAATAACCATCGATACTCGCCAGTTCATTACTATTTAAGCTGATAATATGATACAAAAATACTGTACCACTCACGGATTGTGAACTGCCAGAATTCAATAGCTGAGATAGATATCATTTAAATTTGCCAGTGTTTGATCATAATGCCCTGAACACAATGCCTTTGAGCCAACATGTGGTACGATTCAGTTCGACACTTTTCTGCTCGCTGCTGCCATAGGCAAATGAAGTAGTTGATCGTGTATGACAACGTTACTATCGGCTTTCGAAAGAGAGAGAAGTCGTCAAATTGTCCGAAGCCTGTTATCTACTTGCTGTCTTTTGATGTGGAAATATATGGCATCACTGTGACGTACAGTCGGGGAAAATGACAGAATCCTAATAAGGATTTCCTGCTTGAATATAGCGAGTGACTCCTCCGGTGAAGCAGCTAACATTTCACAGCGACATTCCTCACTGTCCAAAACCGTTATTATGATAACTGTGGAAGCTCTGATGCTGACGTAGCTCGAAAGCATTTTCTTGGCAGCACCCAAGCATCCAGTTCACTTACAACAGTCACTTCACTCTCCCACTCGTAGAATGTTACTCTTATTCTTGTCATCTCGATGCATCCTCAGAATTCCCTCCCCTCCTCCCCCGTGAACACAATAATTAGATTTAGCACTGCATACAGCGTCACTAGAGTTCATGAGTACCAAGTAAGACAGACTTCGTCAGTATCTTCCGAAATTTAAAAACAGACATCCGAAACGTTTTTAGTCTGCTATTTTATGGACGCTGTTATGTTATATACATTTTGAGAAATATCGTTGCTGCCCGGAAACAACGTAGCAAATGTGTATGAAAAGGGCATGAAAAATTGTGGTTTGGGTGGAAGAGCACGGCGGTGGGGGGCCGTTGAGGTTCTTGGTTCTCAGTTCCTATTTGAGCTACGAAAATGACGTAAAATTTGTTGGTTTAGCCCGGACCATCGGCTAATTGTCTAGCCATTCGAACATCTGCCTTACTGCAACTATGTTCCAGTATATTAAGCAAGGTTTGAACGACGAACCGGAACTGCACGCTAGGCAAATTATGCAAATCAATTAATTCCTGTTGCAAAAGATTTGAAATGGTCTGAAATTAATGCTCAGCTAATGGCACAGTTCTATGCGCAGAGGTCCTCTTTCTGATTTTACGTGCAAGAACAGTCACCCTAGATCGGATTTTACGTGCGGAGACAGTAACAAGTAACTCCGGACTAGAGCGAGAATGTTAGTTCAAATTTGTTCCACCTGTTCATCGAAAGTTCATCTAAGTTAATTAATAACTTTTAGAAAAATTTTGCTTCGTTTGGATTTTACCAGCAAAAAGGATTCCCTGGAGGTTTCCGAAGCGCGCTACTTCCGTGCTTTAAACTTATATGAAACGACCAAACTTTGCACGTAAATGGGCAAAAACTCAATGATATTCATTTTATCCAATAGCCTCTACCATTTGCTAAAAACTCAAAACTAAATTCATTTTATCAAACAACCTCTATCCGTTGCCAATATACGTTGGGTTAACGATTTCTGGAGGTTTTTGAAGAGCGCAGCTTCTATAACTTTAACTTCTACGAAACGGTGGATAAAGTCAAAACCTATTACTTTATTTAAAAATCTTGATTCGTTCTCGAGATACAATGGTTTAACGGTTTTCTGGGAGGTTTTCGAAACGTGCCACTTCTATACTTTGAAATGCTACCAATCGGTTCAAACTCAGCACGAAGGTATATAAATGGATTAAGTCTAAATGAGTACTTTTGCCACTAATCTTTATCCGATGTCGCGAAATGCTTGTTTAAATTCGAGCTAAATGTAGTCGGTAATATTCGTTCTTATCTGAACTGAATGCGCGGAAGCGGTTTAAAGTGAATTAAATACATAAAATACGCATTCTTACGAAATAATTGCAATCTAGCTTCACTCGAATTTTCCGTGCTAAAAAAAATGACTTTTATGATTTTTTAAGCGCTCCGCTTCTATGTATCAGAGTTGTGCAAAACCGTTGGAGTTTTGTAATAAAATAGAAAAATACATATAATTAATGGTAATCCTGTTATTTCTTCAGTTGTTAATATGTAAGAAATATGGTTCGCAAGTCTACAAAGAACCTGTACCGGATCAGTCTTCGCTCCAGTCAAGTAGAATCTACATCTGTTGCCAGTCTATAGCGGTCTCATGTCAAAACTGTGGTTGAACCAGTTTGAAATACGCTCCATTCGTAGCACGGAGACAGGTTAACGTGACCTGCTATAGTTTAGGATGTACAACAAGAGAACTAGCTTCTCGCTTTACCTTGCATTTTCAAAGATATGTAAATCAAAATATCTTGACATTTTCGTTCTTTCTGACCCTATTTCCCCAGTGCAAAGATCCTTTTTAGGCCCACCTCTGTTACACGTTTGGTGAGGGATGTAAGAATAAATAGACACAATTTTATGTGCTTCTAGAGACTGGGATGCATCTGCTATAGGAAATGCATCTATAACAGGAAGTATCTCTCAGTACAGATGCATGCACGCCAAACTTTAATGACTAATCATAGAGCCATGTTGGATGACCTGATGGCATACGTCATGTTAAACGACATGTCATCATGTATCATTTTGCTTCACTTGACACGATGCGTTGCATTACATTGCATGGGTACTAATAGTAATGAGTGAAAAGAGATGAGTGTGTCAACACGTTTTGTCTTAAATGTTTTTGCATATATCAGGTAAGTCGAAAAACTAGTTCCCTTCTCTTCCAGTACATACAAGCCTTTTTTGTGCTACGATAGGAGCTTATTTCATTCTGGTAGTAATAATGGCTTTGAGGTATTACGTACGTGGGATGAAGCGCAATAATTATATTGATCTCTATATTTTGGATTCATAGATGTTATCCTCATTCGTACTTGTAAGTGTTCGCAGTACACGCGTACGTAATTTACAATAAGGGAGAAAAAAACTATTTTCGTTCATCTTATTATCTCACTTACAGAAATGTAGGTACAGAAAGGAAAAGAAATCTTAATATGAGTCGTTACAAAGTATGTTACAAACATTTGTCTGTAAATACTGTGGTGTATCAACGTTCATGTGTGAATTTAAGTCATAACATTACTCATCAGATACTACTGTTTACTAAGAAAACTCTACGAAATGTAGGTAAAAGCGGAAGTAGGTTTATTTATGGGAAATAAACACTGCATTATGCGAACAGGAAATTATATGACCCTCTCTGGTTGCGTGTTGTAACATCCTTGCCACTATAGAATAGCTGTTGGTATATGGTATTGTACGTAAGCGAACGTATTGCTTACCGTAATTTAAGTTATTGTAATAGTTATTATCACTTCATGTCGTGTAACAAGCACTAAACCCTCAATTCAATATTATTATTGTAGAATATAGTTTTACAAGGAGTTATTGATTGAAAAATTGATAGAGAGTTCAAGAGACAGAGAAGTTCTCATCTGATCTTCAGTGGAGCACAATGTACTTGCAAAATAACGGATGACAGTTATGAAAGGAAGAAACGTTGGACACATGCACCGTTAGGGAAAGAAACAATTATGCGAACATTTCAGTCATATCATTAGACACCGCAGGCAATCTAAGTTAGGCAAATCTAGTTATCTTGAAAACGAAGTTATGTCACGTACCGCAAATGTCTTCAGGCTTTAGCCGTTGGTGTTTAGCTTGAATACATGTCTGGCGTCGTACACATAATGATCATATACGGTACGCTATACTGTTTGGTGACAATTATTGCAGAAACATTTTGCAAGCTCCACCGGAAGTGTGACACAATTTCCCGCTTTTCTACTTACCAATCCCACTACATCCCTCACCATTGACCTTTCCAAACCAACTCGGCGCCAACGAGAGGCAAACTTCTGCTCCCTCTACGGGGATGTAAAGGCTCATTAAAACACGATCCTCTCTGCTCACGATAATCTAGGACACACGAAACACCGAGCATGAGACAAGCGCAGGTTTATCGCTGTCCATTTAAGTTCAGGTTATGCCTCATCAAGTCTGCATTAACGTACAAGATGACCATGCAGATTATGGAAATTGAAAAAATGTCACAACGGATTATATGTTCCACTTACGATGCTGCACTTGACAAAGGAAAGAAGCAGAAATGTCAAGATACTTATGTTGTTTTTGTGGATGCTGACGAACGGTCTACCATGAAAGAATGTAAATTAAGTGGAAAGTAGATGAATGATCAACAGTATCTATAAAAACAAAAATAGATGCATAAAAGTAGAAGATGAAGAAGATATCGTCGTGCAAAAAATGCACGAGAAAGATGTTTAGCATACCGGCATTAATGATTCATTTGTGTGTCGAAGAAACATATAAGAAATTGAAAGAATTTTTCATAAGAAATGTAAAAGCGGAGGAGGAACAAATACTGTTACGACCGCTGTTAAAAAATAACCACTTACCATAAATTTTAAATCCGAATCAGTACATGTTGTAGGACGTACATATGGGATAGTTTTTTGTTATCGTACTTCTTCCTTTTTTCGGTTTATTTTTACTCCCGACCGTGATTGTGGATTTGATAATCTGGCACCTACATGAAATTTTTCTGTTCATAACTCAGTAACATATCAGTTTCTGTGCACTTTCAGAGTCTTCTCTCACCTTATCCTGTATAAGGGGCTGTGGTGCTTGTACGGAAGGTCGCCATGAAAGATGGATTTCAAAAGTTAATTGTATAGGATTTGATTATTGCTAATGTAGGAGAAATTTTCTAGTTTACTAAAACTGGTGGAAAATTAATGTGTATGAAAGGGACAGCCATGATAGGCAATAAAAGCAGTGAATTGGCATTCATAGGCTCATACATCTGCTAAGTGCGTCGATGAGGTATGACTACTACGCATGGTTTTGAATGACTTCTACTTCTAATCACATATTCCAAACTATTTTCCTACATTTTTGCGACTCTTTGTCTTATGCCCTAAAAAGCGGAACAGAATATAAAAATGTATTTTAATAGCTTCAAAACCAAAGATACATTTGTATTTAGAATTTAAATCTTCATATCCTGATTCAAATAATCGTTCGTAATAGTAAACCAATCTCTTCTTTCTTTCAATATCTGTTAATCTATCTACACTATTCGAAGTCTTTAGTTCGCAAGGATTTTTCCCTAATTCCTTTTGTCTGGGTCATCCTGTCATTCTCTTGCATACAAATATCTTAAATAGCTGTATTTTTTAGGGTCTGACTTCAACTAGTCTCGACAAGTATTACCTGCCCAGCATTGAAGTTACTTGGTAAGCTTAGGCCATGTGCTCTTGCCTAGTGAAGTTCGTTTGTCTTTACTTAGTTTCCTGCTACAATATCTCTACAATATGCACTTCACTACTGGCACATTTTGCAGTACTAGAAACCTGTACCTACATGATATATTTGGTATAAATTTCCTATTACGATATGAAACGTATTGTCACGTACCCCCTTTTATTTATTCCAAAGCATCTGTATCTCCTGTGCAACTTTTGCTTACGCTGAGATCCAGCGTTTCTGTTTTAGTGGAATGTACTCTGAGGGTGCTGTTAGCGAAGATATTTCAGTCGTCATGGTACAATTGGTGTGTGTCAAGGAAATAAAGCACCGCAATGAAATAAATAAGAAGAAGACCTAAAGCATGAAATTTAATACCGTAACACGAGCGCAGTGGTAACAGCTTAACTTCCTATGTTACGGAACGATACCTCATCCCCCTCGCTGCTACTGTCTACGTCACAGCTTCCTTTCCAAGAAACCTTGGGGTCCACGTACCACTTTGTCTCATCGCGTTTGATTCTGTTGACAACCTTTCTGAATGACGCCGTTTGAAATGCGTCAGGAAATGTTTTGGCGTTCTGCCAGTCCCGTTCCATCCAGTGTTAAATGATGACTCGATGTTCATCAACAGCTCTATACTTAATTTACTCCTTTTTTCCGAAGAAGAAAAGCCCCAACAGTTTTTTTTTTCCAGGAGATATTGATGGAACCGTAAGGACAAGGTGGATACCTCCTGCCCCGTATAAAAAAGGGGCCGGCCCGGAGCTCAGTTTCCTCTGGAGGATCTAACTTCGGCCCTTCCTCCATCCCACTTTCTGGATGTGATCTGCATTCCGAGGTCTCCCAGTCGAATATAGCGACCCGGCGGAGCGCTTCCTGCGCACTGTGATGCCGGAGAGGGTTCGCGCTTGATGGGAGCCCACAACCTGCGGCTCCGATCATATCGAGCAGCCTAGGCCAGCCGGCAGTGATCACTGTGTGTGAGTGTGCCCTCGTCCTCCACTGGCTGTCGCGGAAGAGGGATGAAGTTACAGTGCGCAGGCCGGCAGTGGTGCCGCAAGGACAGGAGGGCCAAGGGCGGCTCGTTAAAAGACGCCCGCCTCGGTGAATTCAGGAAGAGTGCTTCCTGCCTCCACCCGTCTCCCTCCATCTTCTCCCCTCATCACTACTCTCATCGCTGTAGCCAGCGTGGGTGTCTCAGACGTATCTAATTCTTAAGCCGAATAGTACATTCTTGAATACTGCACTGCTTTCAGCAACCGTAAATAATTGAGGCATCTCACGTAAATCAAATGTAGTAAGTATTTGTAGAAAGTTTTTGAAAGTTTCAGCCATTCGTGGGTTCTCTCGTCCCTTAAGGACTTTCCGCTATAGCGACATCTAGATTTATTGATCAGTCTGCTTAGATACAGTCTTTATTGAAATAAGAGGGTCAGTCAAATGAAAACCTTAAATTTTTAAAAAAATATTATTTATTGTGCAGAAGTGGTACAAAGCTGTATCACTTTTCAACACAATCTCCCCCACGCTCAATGCAAGTCCCCCAGCGCTTACAAAGTGCATAAATTCCTTTAGAAAGTTCTTCTGGTAGTCCACGCAACGACTCATGCACCGCGTGGCGTACCTCTTCATCAGAACGGAACTACTTTCCTCCCATTGCGTCTTTGAGTGGTCCAAATATATGGAAATCACTTGGGGCAAGGTTCGGTGAGTGTGGTGGATGAGGAAGATACCCAGAATGCAGGTCTGTGATTGTTGCAACTATTGTACGGGCAGTGTGGGGCCTTGCATTGTCATGTTGCAAATGGACACCTGCTGATAGCAACCCAAATCGCTTTGATTTGATTGCAGGCCGCAGATGATTGTTTAGGAGATCTGTGTGTGATGCACTGGTGACAGTGGTCCCTCTAGGCGTGTAATGCTCCAAAATGACGCCTTTTTCGTCCCAAAAGAGTCACCATAACCTTCCCTGCCGATGGTTCTGTTCGAAACTCCTTTGGTTTTGGTGATGAGGAATGGCGCCGTTCCTTGCTCGCTCTCTTCGTTTCCGGTTGGTGGAAGTGAACCCAGGTCTCGCCCCGCAGTAATGATTCTTGCAAGGATGCCATCACCTTCTCGTTCAAAGCGCCGAAGAAGTTCTTCACAAGCATGAAAACATCGTTCTCTCATTTCATGAGTCAGCTGCCGTGGCACCCATCTTGAAAACACTTTGTGAAACTGGAGCACATCGTGCACAGTGTGGTGTGCTAACCCATGACTAACCTGTAAACATGCTGCAGTGTCATTCAGTGTCACTCGTCGGTTTTCCTTCACTATGGCTTCAACTGCTCCAATGTTCTGACCTGGACGAGGAGCATCTTCCATTGAAGTTACACCATTTGCGAACTTCCTACTCTATTCGCAGACTTGCTGCTGTGACAAACATGCATCACCGTACTGAACCTTCATTCGTCGATGAATTTCAGTAGGTTTCAAACCTTTACTACACAAAAACCGAATAACAAATGGTTCAAATGGCTCCGAGCACTATGCGACTTAACTTCTGAGGTCATCAGTCGCCTAGAACTTAGAACTAATTAAACTAACCGAAGGACATCACACACATCCATGCCCGAGGCAGGATTCGAACCTGCGACCGTAGCGGTCGCTCGGCTCCAGACTGCAGCGCCTAGAACCGCACGGCCACTCCGGCCGGCTACCGAATAACAGAACGCTGTTCTTCCCTGGTCCAAGTCGCAAGTGGGGCGGCCATCTTTATACTGATACTGCGACAGTATGTGTGCATCTGCACTATGCTGCCACCTGCAGGCCATTCTGAACGCTGTTTGTAGTACGCTTACTAACTTACAGCATAACGGCGCGAAATTTCGATTTGTTGTTACAAATTTAAGGTTTTTATTTGACTCACCCTCGTAACGTACGGGATGCAACCTTGAAGCTCCCTCGACACCTAGCGATATTTCGACAGCTAAATTCCCAAATAAAGCTACTGATCACTCTGAGTGCCAACTTGTACCCTCCTTGGGAGGGGATACGTTATTCAGAGAATATTTCTCTTTTCATTAGCTCCTTGAAAACAACGACGTATTCTCATCTTGAAAAGTGAGCTACTGTCGAGGATGTTAGCCGGCTGCATTCCCGTAAGTTAAGCGAAAAATATTGTTACTGTCTTTCAGCGAGGAGATGATCGACCCGAAAGTAGCAGCTTACATTCTGGTTTCTGTCGTTAGTGTTGTGAATTGGCAGGAGCCAATTCACGGAGTTTGGAGGAAGCCGAAAGGCACGCGTTTAAGCTCAAGCAAACTGGCGTGAGGTCTGGAACAGGACAATGTAATTAATATAGCCAATAAGGTACGTTGCTGCTGGAATACTTAACTTTAATCCATAATTGAAGAACATCGCTCTTGATGGTACATGTTTTATAATCTCAATATAAACTGGTAATGGCGCCTTGCTAGGTCGTAGCAAATGACGTAGCTGAAGGCTATGCTAACTATCGTCTCGGCAAATGAGAGCGTGTTTGTCAGTGTAGCATCGCTAGCAAAGTCGGCTGTACAACTGGGGCGAGTGCTAGGACGTCTCTCTAGACCTGCCGTGTGGCGGCGCTCGGTCTGCAATCACTGACAGTGGCGACACGCGGGTCCGACGTATACTAATGGACCGCGGCTGATTTAAAGGCTACCACCTAGCAAGTGTGGTGTCTGGCGGTGACACCACAGTTAGTATGTCGTCTCCCGTGACGTAAGATCGGAGTAGAAGGTTGCATAAAACATTGTTGCCAGACTATGACGAATCCAAAATCTCACAGCAGTGAGACAAATACGTAGGCTTCTACAGCCGGCATCAGTCTCATTAAAATCTTCCTGGATGTACCACCGCGTCACGTTGCAAAATCCTTAAAACACTACGATAAATCGTTCGCACTACGATAAATCGTTCGGCCGCGGTTTTTTTCGGGATACAGCTGAATCGGAGTTATAATTTAACATTTTAAGTATTTTATAAACAGACGTGGCAGTACAGCGAAACTATTTTTTTCTGAAATAGCGTTAGTGGATGTGTGATTGCAATAAACGGCGAGTACAGAATCGTATCGAGCCTACCTCATAGACGCAAATTTTGTTAGATACCGACTCAGTACTTTGCCGTTTGAAGTTGCTTGTGGTACTGTGAATTTTCAACATTGCCTCGATCTGCTTAACCAAGACACCCTTCGGAGCTTCAACTACATAGACGACGCAACTGTATCAGGGTTGGAGGTTCTGTTGGACATAAAAATTGTATAAGTTGTCACCATTCAATAATTACCACTATTCAGCAACCTCAGTAATTAAAAACTTTCTAAGGGAGATTATTAATAGACGTAAACGTATTTTTCTGTGTTTTATGGCAAGTTTTACTGACTACCAACACATGGTTTTGTTGTTGCGGAGGGTATTTAAAAATAGGTATTATACATTTCAACATGAGGCAAAACCGTTCTTTTACGATATGGACACCAATAACTGTTCACATATGGGGTGGTGAAGATCCGCTGTTCGTACTCTCTATTTTACTTACAGATGAGGCAGGATTCGCAAGAGCCAGCACGGTAAATTACAATAATGAGCTCGTGTGGGCAAGTGCATATCCTCCAGGAGTCACGGAGATGGGGCATCAGATTCGCTTGATTCAATCTGTGGGCAGACAAAAATGTTTCAAATGGCTCTAAGCACTATGGGACTCAACATATTCTGGTATCTGCTGCTTGTGCGCTTCTAGCCTCTCGGAAGGAAGTGTGTTGTTTTGTATGGACATATCTTTCTCTTCTTTGCTGTGTTACAGAGCACCCGTGGCCTCTGGGCAGCGTCACCGAATAGCAATCAAAACGTCTTCAGTTGTGGGTTCGAACGCCGGCACCGCTTAAATTACGAATAAAAATCATCAGCATCGGCGGCCGAAGACTACCAGCATAAGAATTCGCCGTCATTCTGCAAACGGCCTCCTCAAAGAGGGCGGAGCAGAGGACAAAGTGAAGGGCACTCTCTTGTCCTTGGGGTGGGAAACTGCACCTAAAGGTGGAAGAACCAGCAATGATCAACGGTATGAGAATGCAGATGGCACTGGAAACCACTGCGTATATGATGCTCATCAACAGGATATGCGGCCTTTAACTGAAAAAGTGTCATGATGGTCTCTCCATTGACAAAAGATTCCACATTAGTCCCTAATTCGGATTTCCGGGAGGTAAATGTAAAGGGAGTAGGGTCCGTGAGGATAAAGGGAGAAGGGCCCGTGAGGAAAAGGTTGGAAAACCATTGAATATTATAAGAAGTTTGGACGTGCTACGCAAGCTAGAAAATTTGGGAAGAGAAATGTAAGGGCTCAATCTAGGTAGAGTGAGGGTCAGTGAAGTGAAATTGGAAGGAAAGAAGGATCAGATGGGTATAGAGTAACATCAACTGCAGCAGAAAATGGTATAATGGGAGCAGGATTCCTCATGAATAGGAAGACAGAGCAGAGAGTGAGTTACTGTGAACAGTTCAGTGATACGATTATCCTCATCCGAATCGACATCAAACCAACACCAACAGAAATAGCTCGGGTGCAAATGCCGATGTCGCATGCTGAAAATGAAGAAACAGAGAAACTATATAGTATGCTGAACGTGTATTTCAGTATGTAACAGGAGGTGAAAATCCGTTATTCACTGTGATACTGGAATGCGGTTGTAGGGGAAGAAATGGAAGAAAAGGTTAGGGGAGAATATGGAATTGATACTAGGAAAGAGAGAAGGGAAATATTGAGTGTGCTATAAATTTCAGATAGATAACGAATAAGCTGTTCACAAATCACAAGAGGAGGCGGTAAACTTGGAAAAGGTCAGGAGATGCAGAAAGATTTCATGTAGATTGCATCATGTTTAGGCAATGATTCCGAAATCAGATACTGGATTGTAAGGCACACCCAGGTGCAGATATAGACTAAGTTCACTATTTAGAAGTGATGAAGAGTCGACCGAAGTGTAAGAGATCAGTCAGGAAGAACTAATGTGCAAAGAAGTGGGGTACAGAAGTACTAAGGAATGAAGAGATACTCTTGAATTTCTGTAAGGCTATAGAAACTGCGGCAAGTAATAGCTCAGTAAGCCGTTCAGTTGAAGCGGAATGGACACCAGAGAAAAGTGCAGTCGGCTAAGGCGGAAAGAAAAACACATGTACGAGGACGAAATGGCTGCAAGAAAAATATGAAGAAACCAAAAAAGAAATAATTGTGAGAAGAACTGACTCACTAGATAGAAAAGCCGAAACAACCTAAGGTGAAATTAGAAGCAAGGGTGGTAAGATGAAGAATACAATGGGAGTTGCACTGTTAAATGAAGAGGAGAGAGCGGATAGGTGGAGAAAGAGTACATTGAAGTCTCCACTCTACTGCAAAAGTAATCCAATCCTCCACCATCTTCAACCATTTAAACATTGTTGTTCACACTTAATAATTCTCCGCTGCACTGACGTAACGTAATTCTCCACCACAAAAGCGTAACCGCTTGACTCGATACAGAATAATTTTATTCTCGAGTTTTCCGAAATCTTTTTTCCTTTCACCATTCGACCAACTACACGACTGTGTTTAGATTCCATGCATTAAGATAATTCGTTAAACTTTCGTGTAGTATAGAGGATCACATCAATTTTTCAGTATCTGAATGCCATTGTTTTGTCTGGACTTGGTCCACAGAGAATCAAATGGTTGAATGCATATTGTGGATCGTATGTTAAAATGTTCCACAGTTTCAAGATTGTAATCTCACTCCGAAAACTTAATGCATTTGTGGAAGAGCAATTTGGAAGATTCATTAATGAAAGTATAGGTCCCATTCTATTTCCTTAATTAGTATGCTAAATATGAATATGAAGATAGTGTTCCGTTGCGAGTTTCTTTAAATAAGTAAGTGCCGGTCGTGGTTAGTTCCTAAGAAAGAGTTACGATCAAAAGACAGTTATAGAGAGAGTAAGTTAATGCTTCAAGGAACGGAGATTAAAATAAGTATATGCTACCCTCTACTCCACTGTAAAAATAATCCAAACCACCATCATCTTCAACCATTTAAACGTTGTTGTTCACATTAAATAATTCCCCGCTGTACTGACGTAACGTAATCCTCCACCATATAAGCGTAACCACTGGTTACAGGATAATTTTATTCTCGAGTACTATATTATCAGTAATTTTCTAAACCACCCTCTTCCGAGATGGTTTCAGTATAACTTTGTTATCCAATAATATCCGACGATCTCGACGTTACATTGTAAACTCATGTTAGTCTTGGTATGCTTTCAAGACACTTTTATACACTGGGCTCTCATTCGGAAGGACGTTGGGTCACGTCCTCTTCTGGCTATTCAGATGCAGATTTTCGGTGGTTTATCTGAAACGCTTACAATCAACAGCTATATGGTTCCTGAAAAATAGCGCTGATTTTAGAATACTTAGCTGAAGTATGAAGATTGAACGTGGCAGCCGCGCGGGATTAGCCGAGCGGTCTGAGGGGCTGCAGCCATGGACTGTGCGGCTGGTCCCGGCGGAGGTTCGAGTCCTCCCTTGGGCATGGGTGTTCGTGTTTGTCCTTAGGATAATTTAGGTTAAGTAGTGTGTAAGCTTAGGGACTGATGACCTTAACAGTTAAGTCCCATAAAATTTCACACACATTTGAACTTTTTTTATTTTGTAAACGTGGCAGTATAGATAAATGTTCACTTGCAATTATCTGTCTATAAGAACTGATATAACCCTAGATACAGTGAATGATGACTGCCATCTCTTGCGTAATGTTCCCTTGAACTATTCTTGGTGGTGATTATAGATGAGCCCTGTGTTGAGGTACTTTGCTGTGGTACTTTCCAAGTAAGTAACTAACTGCTGATTTAACCAATTGTCTGCTATTATTCACCTTTGACTTATGTTAGTCGACTTTGGAACTATTTGTATGACGTCCGTCGGATGAACAACAGTCCGTAGTTGAGTGCGTCCTCTCTGGATTGTGAGTTTAACAATGTAGCGCCTGTGTCTGAGGCAGCTCGCCGCTCTTCGCTGTCTCGCGTATCTTCTGTAAGACACAGGACAAATTTTGCTGTAGAGCCTTCCAAGACCCGCACGCATGATGGTCATGTTACCCGAAAATCCCCACATCTGAGGGAAGGTAACCAACGTCACTTCGTACAAATTTTACCACGCTCCACGTCGTAGCCAAAAGCCATTCTTATGTGCGCTTTTCACGTCAAAACTTCTGATTAAATCTAGCAGCAGTCTTGGAGTACCTGATGGTGTAGTCTATTAATTGGCCACTGTGTAAAATGAACGGTGTTTTGCTGTCGCGTTAGTAGTGGCTGGATTTCACTAAAGCTTCGGTGCTGAGCAACGGTTTGCCGAAACGGCACCGCGAATGACTGCGAGGGATCGGCCATTAATTAAATCTACAGTGAAACGGAGCTTCAGAGCGGCGCAGACAGTGGCTGCCTGGCGCAGTATTGTGTCGTCGTCGGCAGGCGGTGAAAGTGCCCGCCGGCGTGGCGACGCGGCCATAGACTGCGCGCGCGCGCGTGGGGGCCGCGCTATAATGACAACTAATTTCGCAGGAAACGAGATATTAATGGGAGGCGCGTCCCCGATATTACGTAGCGTGGAGGGGCGGTGTGCCGGTGGCAGGGGTTGGGGGAAGGAGGGGGGTGGTGGAGCATGGGAGGGTGGGTGGGGAGAAGGGGAGGTTGCCCGCGCCATCCATCAGAGCAGCCTGCCATGTTTAGAGGCCTTCGCCCGTAGAGACAGCAGGGCGAAACTCGCCACGGTCGCGTTCTGCAGCGGCGACACGTGTTGTCCCGCACAGTGCACGAAGAGCAACAGGTTTTTCCGCCGCTCCTCTCCGTGTCTTTTGTTGCGACGTCAGCGGTCGACATATATTCAAATAACCAACGTCAACTGTTACTTGGCGAAAAAATTTCGTGAATAAGTACACAGTTCGCCATTACATTTGCACCACCAGCAAGGACAGCAAATTACGAAATTTTACTTGCTGTGCATTGAGTTTCGCTCTACCAAAACTACGATTCGGTACCTTTTGTACGCTTGATAAACGACGTAGTAGGTGCTTGGATTACCGGTAGTACTGACGGCATTGGTACAGGAAAAAACGTAAATGAATGTGTAAGAGAGGAACTGGGAACCGACGACTTCTCTTTGTTTTTTAGTTTAATTGGCTGCTTGTTTTGTACATATTTAGAACAGTACATCAATCAGTGTTAGTCCACATTGTATTTTATACCCTTACCGAATACAAATTGTGTTTTACAAGTAATAAAAATTTGTTGATAGCAGATCTTCTACGCTTTTGTGTAGCCGAAGTAATTACTTTTGGCGCGAGCACAGTTTACATGTAAAAACCATGAAAAATGTACATAATTAATTGTTATTATTTTTTACCCAACGGTACGTTCTTCATGATAAAATGGAAGAATTTCCCATTATTGCTGATGAATGCATAAGTTGTTTATGAATAACAGAAACACGTTTTACACAAGGTGTTACTAGCGGTTCTAGGCGCTCAGTCCGGAACCGCGCGACTGCTACGGTCGCAGCGTCGAATCCTGCCTCAGGCATGGATGTGTGTGATGTCCTTAGGTTAGTTAGGTTTAAGTAGTTCTAAGTTCTAGGGGACTGATGACCACAGATGTTAAGTCCCATAGTGCTCAGAGCCATTTGAACCATTTTGAACCATTTTTGTTAAAAATTTGTCGAATACTTTGGAGGTGGTAGTACTCACCGAAACAAAAAAAAAAAAAAAGTTGAGTAAACCTGGGACCGGAAATGTGTACTTTCTGCGATAAACGATTGTTTGCAGCTGGTTGGCTCAAATGGCTCTGAGCACTATGGGACTCAACTGCTGAGGTCATAAGTCCCCTAGAACTTAGAACTACTTAAACCTAACTAACCTAAGGACAACATACACATCCATGCCCGAGGCAGGAGTCGAACCTGCGACCGTAGCGGTCGCGCGGTTCCAGACTGTAGCGCCAGAACCGCTCGGCCACCAGCGGCCGGCTTGTGCAGCTGGTGCTCAGCATGTCATCCCATCAGCCCTCCGGCGTAAGGAATGACGCACCCTTTAACGTATACCCAGTTGTTGCTCTACCTGCTGCCTCGCATTGAAGACACAACCCTGTAGTGTCCGAAAATCGCTGACTGGAGTGACGTAGAATAGTTCCCTCAATTGTCCCCGTAACCAAAAGTCAAGGTTCAAATGGCTCTGAGCACTATGGGACTTAACATCTGAGGTCATCAGTCCCCTAGAACTTAGAACTACTTAAACCTAACTAACCTAACATCCATGGCCGAGGCAAGATTCGTACCTGCGATCGTAGCGATCGTGCGGTTCCCGACTGTAGCGCCTAGAACCGCTCGGTCAGTACGGCCGGCAAAAGTCAAGGGGATTAAGGTCTGGGGAACGAACAGTACAAGGTGTGGAGCAACGCCGACCAGTCCAGGGGTCCCGAAATGTCTGCACATTGTTAGGAAAGTGTGCTGCTGCGCCATCGTACATGAACCACATTTGTACTCGTTGTTGCAACGGCACAGCCTTCAGCAAGGTAGGAAATACATTAATCTGAAAGGCCACATAATGCTCACCCCGTTAACCTTTGTGGCAGCACGTATGGCCCATTAATCTATCGCCAACTGTGCCTGCCCATACGTTGATTCAGAATCGGCATTGATGCCCTCTTTCCTGATTTGCTTGGGGATTTACATCTGCCCAAACACGCTTCTTATGTAAATTCACAACACTATCCCTTGTGAACCCTGTGTCATCGACATATAAAATCTTGGATGTGAACGGTGGTTCTGCAGCATACTTCTGCCACAGCCATTGACAGATCTGCTGTCTGTCATGATGCTCCTGTGACCTCTGGGCCTGAAAGCGCTGTAGATGAGAATAGGAGAACAGCAATTGTTTATGAAGTACTCCCTCCCTCCCCCCTCCCCCCTCCCCCCTCCCCCCTCCTCCACATTAGAGAGTGAGACACGCCTACTGCTCCTGCTGATGGTCGCAGAGGTTTCTTCCACCGAACGTAGCACACGCTCCTCCATGTCAGGCGTGCAGACCGTGTGAGGTCTTAGATTGTCAATCTTCTGAGGTGCAAGGCTTCCTGTGTGTCTCATACGCTGGAAAATCCTTCCGAACAGCTTATCAGAAGGCACTCTCTGCTGTGGATATTTTTCAGCGTAGTGGTCGTGGTCTACGTTCAGTTTCTAAACCATAGCACAGTATCATATTCGCCATATCACTTTTCGAGTAGGAGGCTTCCATTGCTAGCAAGTGGTGGAAGAGAGAAAATGTAAATGTAATACACCATTTGTATTGTGCAAGGAGCGCAATAACAGTGGACACGTAAGTGAATCCAATTTTGGAAGAAGATAAAACATCACGATGCGTACCCAGGTTTGCCAGTACTGTACAATAAGGCATACAAACACGACTAAAACTAACGTAGCCTACAACATGACTCGAAGCCCACAACTGACTGCGGACTACCTAATGGTAGGTACAGTACTGTGATTAAGACATCATAATACCCTGCCGACACATTTTATGGAACGCCAACGCTACGACTGTGCTAATTTGCGCAACCAAGCGTCGTGTACCCCCTCCTATAAATACGTGTTTATCTCGGAAAGTATGCATTTATGGACCGACGTTTACTGGACTTATTTCCTTGTTTCGATGAGTACAACCATCTTTTAAAGTATTCGACACTTTTTTGAACACCCTGTATAAGTACGACAAAGTATTGAAGCGAGGTTTTATTTGGGATTTACGTTCTTTTTTTATTTTACCTTTTTGCTAATCAAATTCCGTTTCCCTAGCGCTACGCTATAAATCTCAAGTATTTTTTATTTTTACTGCGACATCTCCCTGTTTCACGATACAGATCAACAATTTTACGAATAAAACATGATTTAAACAGTGACAGTTTCAATTTTGCTGTAAATACTGTTTGCTTTTAAGTATGAGACAGATGGATAACTATGTAGAACAAAAATGTTCCGTGGTTTACCTGGCTCTTTATACATTTTCATTTACTTTCTAGATACCAAACCGCTTCCAGTTTTTAGGGGAATCTGTTAAGACATTGACTGCATATGCAAAGAAAGCAATCGTTATGAAGTAATGCCTCATAGCGAAACTTCATTACACGAACTACAGCAAATGCCGCAATCGCCAATACAGTCAGCTAAATAAAATTTTCTAACTACTGAAGGTTCTAACTACTGACAGGCATGTGGTTAGCAAAGGAAAAATTTTGTCGCAAAGCAAACAGTGTATTTTACCTTAATAATATGACATTCAGCTCAAAACAATTAAGTAATCATCCGTGACATCCAGTTCCTAAAATTATATAATATTGAATAACGTTCAATCTCCAAGCCGGGCACGTCAAGGTCGTTCGTTCGCCCTAATACTGCAAATCCTCAACACTGCTAATTATTAACCTCTAACCTCCATCACTGCTGGCTGTTCACCTCCAACTTCCATCACTGCTAGCTGTTCACCTCCAACTTCTAGTCCGATCAGCAACAGAGCCTCTTACAGAGTGCGCACAGCGCTGTCAGAGCTATTAATGCAAAGCGCTATCAACATACAGACACATAAACAGCCTACTTACAATAGGTATACAACACACGCAATGTACATGTAATGCAGGTACGACATCAACTGACCAATACTAACAGGAAAACTACCGTAGTGTGCACGACAGCCCACAGTAGTTCTACAACTGTAGTTCTGCATGTACATTATTGTAAGAACGATGGACAACTGAATCCATATACAATCAAGCATTATAGCGGATCCAAAGTTTGGTTAACAGAGCAGTCAGCTATTGTACTAACATGTACTAACAACAGCTTCTACATGGCTGGGCATCGATTCGAACTGAGCTTTAATCACAGACGCACGTCGTTCCACGCAGATCCAGCTCTGTGCTATTCACCGATCGTAGTGACTGCAGAGTGGTGCCACGTCAGACCTCAGGCAGCCCCATTACATGATGTTTATAATGGACGAGAGATCTGGAGAGCTTGCTGCTCATGGAAATAGTCCAACACTCTCTGTATCGACATAGGGTAGGACAACGCAAACAACATGCAGTCTTGCTTCCACTTGTTCAAAACTTTTGGGCGATTTGCTATTGGAGGACTTTTAATTATTATTGGTGAAAGCATTCACCTGAACCGGGATGCACTTGTCATCGACACATGTCAAATGCCACACGAAAGAGGAGTAACTTAATCCCCTGATATTCGCTATTTTCGGTCCTTAACAAGTCCTGAAATGTTCTAGTATATGATTGCGAACGTATGAATGGTATTCAAAAAGTAATGCAACAGGTAGTTTTCCTGAAAGCAGGTAGGTTTTTTTCAGGATTTCAGTGCATAATGCAAGGTGTATCAAACAGAATCATCCGATATGGCACGTCTATATTTCTGAAACTATTAAACGTATACAATAAGTTTTGTTTTTTGATGACTGGGAAACTCAAAAAAGTTCATACCTTTTCATAGCTGTTCAATATGCCTCCATCGAAATTCCCCCGCATATGTCAGTGCGGTATTCAAATTATTCCCATACAGCAGCGAGCATGTCTTGAATTACAGTCTCTACATCTACTGCCACGCGATGTCTCTCATTTGATTCATTGTTGTTGGTAATGGTGGCACATAAACAGAGTCTTTTATAAACCCCAAAAGAAATAATCACTTACAGTCAGGTCAGGTGCCGCTGGAGGCCAGTAACGTGAGGCTAAATCACTCGGTGCAGTGGGACCGATCCATCGTTCAGTAATTCTTTGATTTAAAAATTCGTGCACTTACAGATGCCAATGTGGCGGTGCCCCATTCTGTTCGTGAATCAAGTCGTTCTAATGAGTCTCCAACTGCGGGAAAAGAAAGTTCTGAAGCATATCGAGATACGTGCTTCATGTGGCAGTGTTCTCGGCAAAGAAAAATGGTCCGTAGACCTTTTCCCGTGAATCTGCACAAAAGACGTTAAATTTTGGAGAGTCCCTCTCATGTTGTACAACTTCATGTGGTTGTTACGTACCCGATAATATCACATTATGACGACTGACCTTGCCCCGTCACTAAGTACTAAGCTTGGAAGAAAACTGTCATCCTCCAGCTTGCCAAGATCGAAATTACAGAACTCCGCACGTTGTTGTTTGTCATCTTCACGAATAGCTTGCAGTAGCTGAATTTTGTATAGTTTGACGTGTAAATGGCGATACAACACATGCCAGACGGACATCGGGGGCATGAAAAGCTGTCGAGGTGCACAGCGAACGGACTTCTGCGGACTCCTTGTGAAACTATGGCGGACGCGTTTGATGTCTGTGTCAGGCACTCGGGGACGCCCCGGCGATTTGCCTTTTCAGAAACAACCAGTTTCTCGGAACTGTTCATAACATAGTATAATGCTCTGTGCTGTAGGAGGATACACACCATACCTAGTGCGAAAGTCATGCTGGACAGTTATAACTGACCCGCAATGCGCCAAACGTAGAACACAGAACGTTTTGTATTGTCCAGACACCATTTTCACTACAACTGTTTCACTAGAACTGAAGTGGGCGCACAGTGCTGCTACCTATCGGGACCATGTAAAACTTAATAGTTTGCTCTTTCCAACGGCACATTGTTCAAGCACGTATCTCAAATATCATAATACGAGGTTCACTTCAAAAGAAATGCACACTATTTTTGTAAAAATACAGTTTTCATTCTGCATGTGTGAAAGTTTTACAGTGTGTAGATACATCCTTCCCGCTTGTTTTCAAACTTAGTTCAACCTGTTCCCGTGCGTGGCATGTCTTCTAGATGGCTGCTACACTTGACGTCCGTTAGAAGCAACGTGCTGCCATAGAATTCCTGTGCTGTCAAAACGAGACAGAGGGAAACATCCACAAGAGGTTTAAAAATGTGTATGGAGATGTTGCTGCCGATCGCAGTACAGTTAGTATGTGGGCAAGCAGGTTACGTGATGAAAGCGGGCACGCCAATATTGAGGACTGTCCTCGCAGCCGCAGGCCTCGTACTGCACACACTCCAGACAATGTGCAGAGAGTTAACGAATTGGTGTCTGCTGACAGACGCATCAAGTGAACGAATTGTCACGCTACGTTGGGATAGGGGAAGGAAGTGTTTGCAGAATACTGATAGAGTTGGCGTTAAAAAAGGTTTGTTCCAGGTGGGTGCCCAGGATGTTGACAGTGGCTCACAAAGAAACAAGAAAAACGTTATGCAGCGAACTTTTGGAACAATACGAGAATGGTGGACATGAATTTCTTGGAAGAATTGTGACAGATGATGAAACATGGCTCCATCGTTTTTCACCAGAGGTGAAGAGGCAATCAATGGAGTGGCATCATGCAAATTCACCCAAGAAAAACAAATTCAAAACCAGACCTTCTGCTGGAAAAGTTATGGCTACGGTGTTTTTCGATTCCGAAGGATTCTTGGTTGTGGACATCATGCCAAGTGGATCCACCATAAATTCTGATGCATATGTGACGCCACTGAAGAAACTTCAAGCTCGACTGAGTCGTGTTCGACCACATCGGCAAAATGAGGATGTTTTGCTCTTGCACGACAATGCACGGCCACATCTCAGTCAAAAATCCATGGAAGCGATCACAAAACTCGGATGGACAACTCTGAAACACCCGCCTTACAGTCCTGACCTGGCTCCATGTGACTCTCATCTCTTTGGTAAACTGAAAGACTCTCTTCGTGGAACAAGGTTTGAAGATGATGACTCCCTTGTGCACGCTGCCAAACAGTGGCTGCAACAGGTTGGTCCAGAATTTCACCGTGCAGGTATACAGGCGCTGATTCCAAGATGGCGTAAGGCAATGGAGAGGGATGGAAATTATGTGGAGAAATGAAAATATTGTTCTTGAAGGATGTATCTATATGCTGTAAGACTTTCAAACATGTAGAATAAAAGATGGATTGAGAAAAAATAGTGTGCATTTCTTTTGGAGTGACCTTCATAGTTACGGTTTTTTTATTTTTAATACACCCTTTTACTCCCCAATCTTTTGGCTACAGTAGCCTGTTTTTCAACATAATGTCCGTTTAACGCGATAGCGTTACGCCACCTTCCTGGAAGGGCCTGCATGCCCGCGTGGTACCTTACTGCATCAATAACCGTTCCATTATCTACGTACTGCTTCCCACGGAGTACATGTTTCATTGGGCCAAACAGATGGAAGTCAGAAGTTGCGAGATCCCTACTGTAGGGTGCATAAGCGAGAACAGTCCAGTGCAGTTCCGTGAGCTCCTCTCGGGTGCGCCGACTTGTGTGAGGCCTTGCGTTTTCATGGAGAAGTTAGTTTTCACTTTTGTGGCGATGAACATGCTAAAGTCATTTCTTCAATTTCTTGAGGGTACAGCAGTTCGCGTCAGAGTCGATCGCTGCACTACGAAAGAGGACGTCAAGCAGAAGAGCTCCTTCAGAGTTCCTGAAGACTGTCTCCGTGACTTTACCGGGTGAGGGTGCGGCTTTGAGCTGTTCCATCAGAACAGAGGAGGTGTGTCGCCCCACAACGGACTGCCGTTTTGTTTCCATTCCGAGATGCTCGCCTGTGACGATGTACGACAAGAAATTTTCACAGTCAGCCTTGTAAAGCACAATTACGCACAGATGGTCCTTAGTTGCTCTCTGTGGTCTTTGTGGTCTTCGTTAGGCGGCGAGGAACCCAGCGGCCGCATTTCTCTGAGTGCCCCAATTGGTTGATCCGTCTGTCATCTTCCAGAACTGCAGGAGATGTAGCAGTGTACTGCTGGCTGGCACGCGGGAGATCGGACAGGTTTTTGCGACCATGTTGGGAGGGTGACAGACGCGTCGCCCAACAACTCGACGTGCTTTTGCTCACGGCCCGGTCTCAGTAGACATTCTGCAAGCGCCTACAAGTATCTGCGATGCTGTGGTTGTCCGCCGAATTAAAGAGGTAGTTCTCTGTTCGGAACGCACCTCTGTTACAGAAGCCAATTTGGATGCTATGTATAGCACCACAGCCTTTCGGTACTCCATGAAACTATAGGGTATGAAGCGGGAATATTCCATGATGTACCACAACAAATTCAGCCTATTTTAAACCAAAATTTTCCCAGAAAAAAATTATAGCACCAGTAATTGAACATCCCCCACTTTTCAGCAGTCGTGTTAGGGCTATACAAAAGTACTCGTAAATTACAACAAATCTTAATGGACTCCGTTGGCGGCCTATTACAAACTTCACGCAACGTCGAATATAAGGCACAGTCACCGACCTTGACACACAAAAACTGGCACTCGTCTGAAGAGGCAACGTTTTGGCGCTTCTGTCTCCTGCTTTACTGTGCCCAGTACTGTCGGCTCGCCTGTGTCTGCAATGGCAATCGAACGAAGTTACAACAACAGTCGCCTTTCTGAGCGTCCATGGTGCTCCAAACGTTGTCGTGCTGTCTGCGCGTACGCTTGTCTTCTGTAAACAAGACCAGTTTCTGAGTAAGGAGACATGGCTTGCCTGAATTAAACTGTCCGATCGAGCGAACAATTTGTCCTCTCGGTTGCTTGTAAGGTGGGGTCGTTGACATCCTACATGACGCTGAGTGTGGCCCTGAAGAGCCCAATGATTCCAGATCTTTCGTGACAGTCGTGGCATCCCGCTGCAACGTGATGACAAAAATTGCAGAACGACACACCACAGTAACGATAGGCCATCTTTATGTCACACTAGTAGATACTGGTAGAAGTTTCCCAAGTGGCGTAACAAAAGCTTCTCACAAACAACTAATATTCAAATCGGTAATCTATCCGTGTATACAGTTCTTTTCAAAGTCTTTGTGACAAACGTCTATAGGTAATGGGTCACGTGATAAGGAACAAATATTGTTACAGACAAAATGTTCGTTGAGGCTTGCCGGTGAAGCTAGACGTCATTCAATACCGGTTATGCCCTTGACAGGCTGCAGTGCGTAGGTGCTCTGTGGCGTCCATACGGGATGTATATTATCCGTCACCCAATTTCCTCCATGTGAAAGGCAGTAGGCCCAGTAAAGTTAAAGTTCCTAATTAGTTTCTAAGACATCTTTCTCCTCATACAGACACTCATTCACACGATTCTTGTGCTGAAAAGCACATCACTGAGGTAGGTGTTCTGCTCCACGCAGTTTAGTATACCCTGATAGCCTGACGAAATCTCATCGACTCAGAGCTAGCGAATACTAAATAACGTCAATCGTCGCTGGAAAGTAAGAGCAAACATTATATCTCTAGCACAGCTGTGTCCCATGGAGTGATCTTTCACCAATAGACGTTTGTCACAAAGGCTCTGAAGTATATTGTATAGAATGGTGGTGGCTTTACTCCATCCTGCTTTGCACACTGCGCCAAATGGTGAATCATTTGTATAACCTAGCTTGTATATAGATAATGTCAATTTGACTTTAGTTGTATGCCGTCTTCAGGATGTTGCAATTTAGATGCCCAGTAGCGTATACAATTAGCAGTTCATTACAACACTCGTATGTAGATTTGAGCAAACAGGAGACGTAGCCAATAAGCCACAAATACATGCTCCTGCACTGATTTTGACTTAGTCGACACTAACCTCTCTCTATTATAGATATAAGAAATAATTATGCTTGTGGATTAAAATGTGATACCCACCTGTATAGCCGTGCAGGTTAAAGTGCTACTTACTGGACGAGAAGGTCCTCTGGTCCCAATAGCACACGCCCTGCAGGTTTAACGGCCTGGGTTACTGTGGCGATCACTTTGGATGTAGTTTTTGCGCGGTTCCCCCATCTGAGTACCTGAATACTGAGCTGGTTCCAAAGTACCGCCTTACTTCCACGATTCACACACATCTCGAACACTTTCTCACACTTCCACATGACTCACACTACACGCAGAGAGCTTAGGTTCACACATACGTTCCTAAGGGGCTAACAGGCTGGCGACAGGAAGGGCACCCTTTGTATTAACCATGCTAGACCCGCCAGTAGCCATGCCAACCTGTGCATATGTGGGACAACTGATTTCATTCGCGTGCCTATGGTACAGACATTTAAAGAGAACCTTTTACGGTCTTTTTTCAATGAAATGTTGCCTTTATATTTCACGGTACACTCACTGCCACAATTTAAGGTAAAGACCAAGTTAAACACCTTTTCAACTATTTCTTAAAAACTGTTAAGAAGACTGACGAAAACTAAACAAAGCAGAATAAAGAAAGCATTAGGAGCTTAAGGATAGTGCCGAGCATTCGACAATGGCATCGTTGTTCTTTAGTAAACGTGAAAGGTGGAGCAATGGTAATAGAGGTGGAGGAAGGTAATAATCAGAATGAGTAGATATATCTGCACCCACAATGTGTATTTATGAGGCTACGTTAATAATTAGCTTGAACTTCGTAGTTGATTTTTTGCATAATATAGTGTTGGTATTGTAAAGTTAGCAGGATTACACTACTTCTTCTAAAATCGTTACTAATAGTTATTTTCCCACTGTCTCGCCTATACTAAGTCATACGTGTTATAAACATGATACATACTGATATTTGTAACATATATGGCAACAATACATTATATGGAAATTAAAAGACACTTTTTGAAAGAACTTAAACCTTATCTTTACATACATAATTTTAAAAATCATAGTAAAGTAAAGGAATTTACTACTACTTATATGATCTCTCCTTTATCAGGTGTTGAAGCATTCAACCTGTGGAATGATGTGTAGCTTCTTATATCAAAGTAATTGAAATGGACGTGTGTACTGATCTGTGGTAAAAGCATTAGTTACAAATCAGTTGTCTAAGGACATAATGTACGGAAATTGAAATAATAGTAATGGTAATATAACAATAATATTTCTGTAACTTACAGATCAACTATTATATAATTGGAATTGGCTATATGTGCTTTGAAGCCCATACCACATAATCTTTTACGACAGGGGATCATTAGTCTTATGTGATTTGGTTATTGGTTCACTCTAAGAATTTGAAAGCTGTTAACAAAGTGCTGGAGAGTTGGAGAGTTCAATGTAATTCCCTCTCTCTCTTTCTCACCCTCTTTCTGTTTTGTGTGTGTGTGTGTGTGTGTGTGTGTGTGTGTGTGTGTGTGTGTGTGTTTGTGATTGTTAGATGGGAACAAACAAAGGAGTACCAACAGAAACTTTTCACGCAGTCACAGGTGTTTACTACTTAAATATCCTCCCCAATTAGGCGTAATGATCGTAAGCATATTGGACACTCAAGACCGTATTACAACGAAAATTTTATAATAAAACATGGTAGGGATGCTTTACTTTCGTGTGCATGGTTTTTAAACTGAAATTAGAGGAAACAATAATGTTATTCATACGATAACTCGAAGGTGGACGTAGATGTGGTCAATGATTTAGTAGTCTTTTAACAAACAGAAATAACAGTAACGCGATCTTTGACACTTTCATATTAATTACTTCATTAATCACACACAAAATATCACTATAATTATCTCAATATTACCATATATTGCGCTGTAGGAAGTTTCGCTGACATAACTGTAATGACCTTTCAATAAGACAGGAAGTATTTGTGAAACGAAATAAAAGAAAAGTTAGTGCCAAACAGCATTACTGAAGCAAATTTTTCTTTCCATTTCAATAGAAAAAATTGGGTTTGCATAAATTTTCCAAAATATGTGATAAAAACTCCTTCCTAACTATGAGTTTTAGAAACGCTTACAAAAAGGAAGTTTTCCTGAAATCATTTTTACTTGATTACAGTTAAAAATTAACAGAATTAAAAAAATACCGAGAGCTGCACTTTACAAAATATATTGGTCGATTTACCTGCGTAATAGCACTGTTGAAGAGCGTATCATGACTTCAGTGACAAATTAATATCTTTCTCTCCCTCAGCATCTCCTTGGCGCTTTTATGCTTAATAATTCAGGGCGATAAATAATATTTTCCCCGTCACCCCAGTAAATCGATATTACACATATACCATGCTATATGTCTACCTCTGGAAACAACAAAGTGCACACAGTTGCATTCCAAGCTCAACTGCACTCACTACCACCTGAAGACTGCAGCTGTTCCACTCTTTAACCAATAACGCAATGTGTCTGGGCTACCCAGTGCTGTTCTGTTTTAAGCTTTAGCAAAGATATTTGCACTTGTATCTTATTTTCTTACTACACGTTCTAGTCTATGTAAACCTGTAAAAACTGATATAGAATTAAAATTACAACGTCGCACAGACAGAATAGAAGCATTTTTACATGTAGTAAACCACGTCACTAACAGGTGGCACTGCTTGTTGTGTTTCAAAATGGTTTATTTAAGAAACGGACAAACAAATGGAACACAGCTATATCGTGTAACGGCCACGAATTTACGGTGCCGTTGCGCTACGAAGCAGTTGAGCAACAAATAAAAGGCAAATAAAGAGAACAGATAAGGAGAAATAGGGACAGTGAGTATTTGGTGTTTATGGAGAGGTAGACTCTCTTGAGAGGTTTGATGTGTATGGTCGAAACTAGCTTCTTTCAGTTACGACTTTCTCTTTGACGTTCTTTATTTCGCTTCTAACTTGATTAAATAGTTTACTGAACTTGAGCTTACGTCGTCCCCTTTGTTTATGTTAGTTGGGTGATGCTCGAGTTCTACTACGGGACCTACCTACGCAGAAAATATGTTATTGATTCTCAAAGTCTTTAGTGTTTGGAATACCAGGTTCTAAAATTATACACCCGTTGGCCTACACACACTGATTTGAATTGGCAGCAGTTAATAGCTTTATTACATGTTTATTTGTGCAGGTAAGTTCTTGGTATTTTTCTTTATTTTGGAATGTTTTGTTATTTGTGATACTCTTTGGGTCTCTTTTCTGCCTGTAACTGTTTTTGTTTACCGTGTATAAGAAATTTAATGTTTGTTTGACCATTAGAATCAAGAGCTTATCTTCCTTTCCTCACTTTGTTTATTATAAAAACAGTAATTTTTCGATTGTTTGAGAATACGTAGAGGATTCCTGTCGGTCTACGGAAGTGATTTTAAATAACTCGGTAAATCAGGATGTCAGGGTGGAAGTCTGAAGTCCACCCAAATGTGATTCAGCTGTTATTTGGTTGAGACAGAGGGTTTTACCTATTCTGAGAATATTTGACGGTTTTCTTGTTTCCCTGTGATTGGGCTCCGTTACGTTCTGCTTTAGTTTCGTTATAGTTTCTGTTTGCACTGTAAATGGTGATTCAAAAGCTCGCGCAGAAATCGAAGGAGCAGTCAGAGGAGATTAAATTCAAAGACTATATAATAGCAACTTACGATCTTAGAAGTAATATTGATACTATAAAAACTCTGGAATGTCAGCATAATTAATACAGATGCACCTTAAGTTCAGCAAGGCAATATTCTCTTTAATCAACAATGTCGTACATTATAGAAGATGTAAAAAAGCTTCAGATATGAACAGTTATGGAAGTTTAAAAGGGCGAGAAGAACATTCAATACAGGTATAATATCATGGTAGAAAATTCTGGCACACTCTATTGGGTACATTAGGCATCACAGGGACCTCATCATACTGCAAGTTCCTGACGAGACGTGTTTCTTCGCGAGAACTGGTGTCACGTACACGAGGCTTTTGGTACGCCGCAAAAAAAAAAAAAAAAAAAAAAAAAAAAAAAAAAAAAAAAAAAAAAAAAAAAAAAAAAAAACTCTTCAAGCATCAGATGAGGGATCGAGGTTCCCACGCAATTGCAACCTCCCTTCCGATCCAACGCCTGGGATATGCGGCATTCAGTGTGTCGTGTATTTGCATAGAAAAGTGTGCAGGAGCTCCGTCTAGTCACATCTAGCCGTACGTATGAATACACAGTACATTATCTCCGCCGAACTTATAGCGCGGGAGCATTGATTGTACTTGCTGTTACACACTTTCCAAAGCTTTCACTCCCTCAGGATTACGTCCAAGACCATATGTCCTTAACCCACAGTTGTTATATTTCCATTTCTCTATCAGCTCGTTGGATTTCTATGCAAACTTTTGATTTACCCTGATGATGTTGTTGATGTATGTTAGTAGCTCTCTATTGTATTACATTATTTGTCTAAGAGAGTTCAACATAATACAATGGGTACGGTTAGATTATGTTCCTCCTTATGTTTCATGTTATACTTTATTTCTTAAGCTATTAGATGAACTGCCATCTGCAGAGCCGCAGTTGCAGCAAGCAGAGCTTTATACTGAGAGTAAATTACTTTTATTAAAGTTGAAGTTTAAAGGCTAATTTTATTTCCTTAACACTGATTTTAGGGATTTTATTATTTTGTGTATGGTAATGGATTATATTAATGATCTGAAGAAATTTACGAAGTCTATTTTCCGTGTTCAATCGACAAAATCTAGTAATTAACGAAACCACGTAAATACGCACTACATCAACGTATGTACTGTGTATGTTTAAAAGTGTTCTAAATCCCTATATAAAAAACACAAATATTTTCAAGTTAATGTCTCTCAACTACAAAAATTAATACAAGTTATTGTGTGTTTTATTGCATTTAAACAGGGTAGTAGGCAAGCAGGCGATTAAAAAGATGTGTGGAAGTACATGCTTAACGTAAACGCAAGAGAAAAATCTGCTGCCATAAGAAGTCTGAACAAAAAGAGACAAAATAAATCAACCTCTCTTGTTATATCATTTGGTGGGATAAACAGGGTAAGGAAGTCCATACACATGGAAAAGAGAATTTCGGATAATGGTTTATCCTGAAATATGAATATTAAACACTACAATATAACGGCTAATGACTCAAGCATTAAATAGTAGAAGCTCAAAATTACAAAGATTTTAGAGAAAAATATTATGTTCACAGACATTACCAGAATTTAGAAATGAAAGCGGAGTACCTACGTAAGAGAGCACCTTGCCCCAAAACGTCTTAAAAATGAATGGTGCCAAAACATGAAGAGAACAAAAAGCTTCCATAACGAATCCGCAAAGAACTGAAGTAATTTTGGACAGGAATGGGAAGCATAAAGATAAATAGAAAATTTTACTTAGCACATGATTATCTCTGTTGATCCATTGTGGACGCGGGACAGCGGCCGGTCAAACATTGATAAAGGAAAATCGCCAAACAGCGGCACCTTTTGAGAGGTTTCTGCGTTTCAGTATACAGCCAGTTTCTGCATTTTGGCAATCAGTTTCTGCATTTCACCCTGCCAACTTCAGCCTCATATGTACTTCATGTATAGACATTCAGATGTGTCGATATTGGCATACTGAAGACATCAAAATCTGGATACCTTCAATTCGTTATTCGAGTGCTTCGAAGACTTTGCAAGGAGTTGTTGCAAGTCTTCGAAGGAAGCACTCGAATAACGAATTCTCGGTATCCAGATATGATGGCTCCAGTATGTCAATATCGAGACATCTAAATGCTTATCCATGAAGTTCATATGAGGCCTGAAGATGACATACTGAAATGGTGAATCTATTTGTCATAATGAACTAAAATAACCTCGCAAAACGTGCGGCTGTGTGGCTGTTTTCCTTGACGAAATGCACATGATATGTCGGCAGACCTACCGGTAATAAAGGAAAGGTAAGAAGTCTGTAATTTAAATCGATTCTGAAATGCACGTATGAAAATCAAGTGCTGAATCTTCCCATCTTTTACTATCTGAAACTTACATGCTTACACTGGATGAATGGATTGTGACTGACAGTAATTTACCTAAATGAAACAGACGCTACTTTTACTGTGTGGCGGTCTACCCAATGAGAGCCGAATATTGTGCCGGAGTTATTAAATCAGTTCGACATCCCACCATCTAGAAACTGGAAAAGCAAAGAGTCTGAAACCCAGTTGCAGCGCTAGGTAAAGAGGCGTAAATCAGTGCTCTGATTACGCGCAGTTATTATGACCCTCATTGTAATGTTTGCCTCTAACTGCTTTGAAGCCACGATGCATGGTCGTAACTGCTCACAACCGCAAAAAGTTCAACGGGTTATTCTCGTTTCACAAGAGTTCCCCGAAACGTGACGTTATTTTGACGCCACATGCAACATCGACGACCGCACGATAGGCCGTTGACATTTGTTTGCGTTGGATGCAGACTTCTCGGAACATTTAATGCACGCGTGCCGGAAATTTATAAGAAAAGCACACTATTCTTGGAATGATTAATCATAATTATTGCTATAATAAAATGTTACACAATGATACATCGACGGTTAAAGCCTTCATATAAAAGTGTTCTCTCAGGAGCTAATTATTATCGTCAATAATTTACAAATGAAGTACTAAACAGACTTGTTTTACAACTTGCAGTATGTCGTTTCAAGGTTACGTAGCATTGAAATTTTACCACAAGCACGTTATCATTATCATTATTTATCACTTAATAACGCATCAACGAAATAGGAGGCCATGAAGAGCGAATGCGATAACCAAGACAGAAGACATCACACGATTAAGATTAACTGCGGTTCGCATCCCACCACATGCATATATTCTTTTATGTTAGCGCTGGTAACATGTTTTGCGTCTTTCTTATGGGTGTAATCAGGTGTTTACTTCAATATTCAATGTTATTTACAACCCGTCCGATTTGAGGAAGAAGAATGAATCAAAGATTTAGCAATATCCGAGTGGGTGGTTAGGGAGGAATCTTGGAGGAATGCTGAAACTGCTGCGACTGAAACAAGGAACAATGAAATTCACATTCTGCCTTCACACAAATATTTGACTCTTTATTTACAAACATGTGGCGATTAACGTGTGTGTCGCTAGGCGGGAACCTAAGCGTACAGCTTCAAAAGCTACAACTAAAATAAGCTGCAATAAAATTCACATTCAGCTTTTACACAAATATTTGGCCGTTTATTGGCGAACATGTGGAGATTTCCGAGTGTGTGGTCAGCAGAAAACTAAAAGGACCGTTGAAATTGCTGCGAGTGAATCGAGAAGCAATAACATTCACATTTTTCCTTGTCTCAGCCAATCATGCGATTGTCGATATTGCGCATGAGGTCACATTTGCGGGGATTGTTGTGTAACAAGCATTAACCAAATTCCACAAACACACACGGAGAGTCTAGTGATTTCAGAGACTAATTAATGCAATGCAAAATGACATAATTACAACTCAAAACAGCACAGTTCAGTCTCGACTAACGAAAAATAAATCGCTACGCAAGAAGGGGTTGTGCGACGTAAACGAAAGTTGGTAGGCGCGTTTTCACATCTGAAAGATGATGATTATCCAAATTTCGCTCCAGTCGCGTTATAGTGATGCCTGTAGAGGCTCTATGAGGATGCAAATCAGGTTTTCTTCAAATACACGCTGTAATGGTCGTGGGTGTTAGATAACTTTGAAACTGGGCGTGGTGGGTAGATGTTAGTCAAGAATGCCATTAAGGAGACAAAGACGCCATTATCAGCACCTAACTGAGTTTGAATGATGTCGTGTAATAGGGCAACGAGAAGATGGATGTTCCTTCTGCGATGTTACAGAAAGACTTGGCGGGAATGTAGCTACTGTACATGGCTGCTGGCAGGAGTGGTACGAAAATGTACGGTCGCAAGAAGACACGACTGCGGATGCTCACGATTCATTACGGAGAATGAAGACCATCGGGTCCAGTGAATACCTCTAGCGTGCCGTACTGTATGTGCAGCAATTTGGGCAGTTGGTGGCACCACAGTGACAGAATGAATGGTTACTTCAAAGGCAGCATCGAGCCAGACAATTTGTAGCGTTCATTCCACTGACCCTAAACCAACGCAAGTTGCGACTTCAATGGTGTCAAGCGAATCCTCATTGGAGGGCAGTGTGGATGGCTGATGTGTTTTCTGATGAAAGATGTTTCTGCCTCGGTGCCAGTGATAGCGATGTCTTGGTTAGCAAGAGGTCAGTTGAGGGTCTTCAACCAACCAGTCAGCTTGCTATACACACTAGACCTACAACACGAGTTACGGTCGGGGTTGCGATTTTGTATGCCAACGGAGCACTCGCGTGGTTACCTACGCACTCTAATTTGTACGTCAGTCTGGTGATTCGACTTTTTGTATTCCCATTCATTCACAGTACTCGTGGGGGTGTTTTCCAACGCTCGGCAACATACTGCTGTTGTAACGCTACATGCTCTGCGCAGTGTCGACATGTTGCCTTGGTCTGCTCGATTACCAGATTTGTCTCCAATCGAGCAAATGTGGGACATCATCGAGCGACGACCCGAGCGTCATCCACGAACAGAGCGACCAAGTAGAACACGCAAGGAACTCCAGCCCACAAACTGACACCTGGCACCTGTACAACAAAGAGGATGCACGTTTACATGCTTGCATTCAACATCCTGGCATTTCACATTTGCGATGGATCGTCTCCCTCTGATACTAACCTGTGATGTTGCAATGTCAATCGCCTAAATAGATTACCTAGAGAAACGTATTCCAGAAATGTCATTCCTCTAGATTAATTATTTTTTGGTGTTTCTGCCTCGGTGCCAATGATGGCCGCGTGTTGGTTAGCAGGATGCCAGTCGAGGATCTTCAACCAACCAGTCAACGTACTACAAAAAAAATGGCTCTGAGCACTATGGGACTCAACTGCTGAGGTCATTAGTCCCCTACAACTTAGAACTAGTTAAACCTAACTAACCTAAGGACATCACAAACATCCATGCCCGAGGCAGGATTCGAACCTGCGACCGTAGCGGTCTTGCGGTTCCAGACTGCAGCGCCTTTAACCGCACGGCCACTTCGGCCGGCCAACGTACTACAGACACTAGACCTACTACACTAGTGTGTAAGGTTCGACCAATGATCCGTTGTATGATTACATTACTCCAGTGATGCACACTGACAAATCACAAGTCACAATAGAATCAAATGAATTAGCAATGCCAATAAGCACTACCATGAACTGTAGAATGGAATGACAACAATGAAAATTTGACCCGACCGGGACTCCAGTCAAATTCCCCGCGTATTGCTAGCAGGCATGACCACAGGAATTTTGCCTCGTCACCAGAGTAACACAGACACTGCAATGTCGTAGACACAATGATGCCATTTGGGTTCCGTGTGCAGCATGTGCTGGAGTCACTCGGTGTGGCGCCAGTGCGACCCCAAGTCCAGGGTTTTAACCGTTACTGGAGCGGCCCAAAATGATTTTAGATTTGGTGCGGTACAGGAGAGATAGCAATCCTGCTGCCATTTTTAATGCGGTGTTTTCTTCCGTTTTGTCTGAGCACCACGATCCTGTAGCTGTTTTTACGGATGGTTCTAAGCAGCGTAACTCCGTCGGTTGCTCTACATCTACATCTACATTTATACTCCGCAAGCCACCCAACGGTGTGTGGCGGAGGGCACTTTACGTGGCATGTGTCATTACCTCTCTTTCCTGTTGCAGTCGGGTATGGTTCGCGGGAAGAACGACTGCCAGAAAGCCTCATTGCGCGCTCGAATCTCTCTAATTTTACATTCCTGATCTCCTCGGGAGGTAAAAGTAGGGGGAATCAGTATATTGGATACCTCATCCAGAAACGCACCCTCTCGAAACATGGACAGCAAGCTACACCGCGATGCACAGCGACCCTCTTGCAGAGTCCGCCACTTGAGTTTGCTAAACATCTCCATAACGCTATCACGCTTACCAAATAACTCTGTGACGAAACACGCCGCGCTTCTTTGGATCTTCTCGATCTTCTGTGTCAACACGACCTGGAACGGATCCCACACTGATGAGCAATACTCAAGTATAGGTCGAACGCTTGTCGTCTTTCCGGATCGTGTCCTCAAGGTCAGACTGCCTCCCGAATTTACCATCTTTGACGCAGAATTATATGCAATTTAGCGAGCACTGGAGCAGGTGAGACATTCAAATGGCTCTAAGCACTACGGGACTTAACATCTGAGGTCATCAGTCCCCTATACTTAGAACTACTTAAACCTAACTAACCTAAGGACACCACACACATCCATGTCCGAGGCAGGATTCGAACCTGCGACCGTAGCAGCAGCGCGCTTCCGGGCTGAAAGCTTAGAACCACTCGGCCACAGCGGCCGGCAGATGAGACATTCTCCCAGTGCTAGATTTCTCGACTTTTCAGATTCTTTGAGCGCCCTTTACTCTCTCCAGCGTTTGTGCCCAGCAGATAAAGTAACCCAGACTGTCCAGGACGCCATCCTCCAACTACAGCGAATGGGGAAGGAGGTGTCTTTCTGCTGGGTACCAGGACACGCGAGAATTCTGGGGAATGAAAGGGCTGATGGAGAAGCAAAGGAGGCGTGTCGTCACCGTCAGGTCTTTCAGTGTGCTTTCCCCATGCATGCCCTATCTCGCTGTTGCGGTATGAAGTCCTGTGTCGCAGGGAACATGAGTGGCCGGAAGTGACCGACAACAGCTCCGTGTCGTTAAGCCCACAACTCGGCCGTGGCGTACTTCCTTCCAGCCACATCGACAGGACGAGGTCCTCCTTACTCGTCTTCGCATCGGCCACAGCCCTATAACGCATGGATTTTTACTCCGGCGAGAGGACCCTCCGATGTGTGGTGCTTGTGGCGTGCAGATCACGATACGCCACATTTTATTGGACTGCATTTTTGTTGTTGATCAGCGGACTGCAGCTGATTAGCCGGCGGATCCGCAGTGTATTTCATGCAATGCTCAAACAAATGTTGTTCGAGTTTTAAAGTTTTGTGAATTGTCCCACTTTTTTAACAAGATTTTGGGGAGATATTTATAATGTGTCAACAGGGTGGCTGGCTCACTCAAGATTTTTGTAAGTGGTTAGCCAGTCACATTTCCTATTTTCTTGTGCTGTTCGTTTAGCTCTTCGGTGTTTTGTTTTCCCCCTGTTTTAATTTCTGATTAGCTATCTTGCCTCATCATTGGTTTTAGTGCATGTGAGAGAGCCTGTGCGTTAGAGGAATTGAGTGGTCATTTCGTGTGCACGAGTGTACGACAGTTTTCGTTCTTATCCACATTCGTCTATTTTAATCATTGTTAGGGCGCTGATAACCTCGCCGTTGAGCGCCCATAAGATCCCCAAACCACACACTCACACACACACACAAAATCTGTAACGTCCGCAATTACAGGCAATGTGCCCATGATTCAATTAAACTATTGTCCTCGCTTCTCTATTCTTTCGGAAGAAATCGAAACAAGAACTGAACAATAATATATTACGTACGGTGTTCCATTTTCTTCTGCCGAGGCTGCTGGGCGTTCTTTGGCTGCTGTAGGTAGTAGCCTCAGTGTCGCTGTCAGGTGCTGGCCAGTATTTATTCCAGCCGCAGCGTTTAGAGCTGCCTGGCCCCTACAAATACAGAACTTCTGCAACATCTTAATTCCAGCCATTAGCACATTTAATCGCCGCACACGTAGCACTCTAGGTCTCCCAGAAGTCATTAAGTACAATGTCCTCCCATCTACATCTACATCTACATCTACATGACTACTCTGCAATTCACATTTAAGTGCTTGGCAGAGGGTTCATCGAACCACAATCATACTATCTCTCTACCATTCCACTCCCGAACAGCGCGCGGGAAAAACGAACACCTAAACCTTTCTGTTGGAGCTCTGGTTTCTCTGATTTTATTTTGATGATCATTCCTACCTACGTAGGTTGGCTCAACAAAATATTTTCGCATTCAGAAGAGAAAGTTGGTGACTGAAATTTCTAGAATGGCAATACCGTACATAAGATCAATGGTGTCACAGAATTGCAATATGGCATCTTATTAAAAATCGGTGTTAACGGTCGCACTAGGCGATTCGCCACAACTGCTGCGTGAGGCCCATAACTTACCTGCGCTAACTATCCTCCTTATAGTCTAAAATCATACCAATGAACTGAATCAACAGAATACTTTTCACAACAGAATCTCTCTGTGCATCTGCCGCGCATCTCGTAGGCTCATACTATGCTAAACTTACCTCAGACACTGGAGGAGGAAACAGATACGAACCTGACTGTAGTGTACTCAGTCCACTTTGTTATAAAAAGGTAACACTGTGACCATGACAAACATAAGCTGATGATCGCGGAAAATTCAGCAACGTGTGTGTGTGAAATCAGCAGCAGTAATTTAGAATAACTCTATATTGAGACGAATACGTTAGAAACGACAGCATTCTCTTCATACCAAAGTTATGGCTACATCTCCCTGGAGCAGGAAGTCACCGATACATTCAGTGCCCAAACCATAGACATACATTTCCAGAATGGCAATACCGTACATAAGATCAATGGTGTCACAGAATCGCAATATGACGGCATGCGGAAAAGACGCGTAGCCTGTTGTTTATTTATTGTTAATCTTAAGAAATGGGAATGAACTGATGTAGCTACGTTACCTTTAGAGTTTTGACCCTGTGGTCAATATTCTCGATGCAAGCATAACTATAAACATCTCACGTATTTTTTAAATTACAGTTTGTCTAATTTGAAATAAATAGCGTTTAAATAGTTTACGTACGTTTTAAAGAGTTTAATAAACCCAGTAGTGAGAGATGTAGCTTAATAAGGTGTTTTCTACCAGTTTTGGTCAAACTTGGCATTTCTCCGAATAGTGTGCTCGTTATGATAGTGGTAACGTAAGTAGAACGTGCTATTTCTCGTTGCTAACAAGTGTCTTTATTCATTTGAGTTTTCTCATGTACGCTGTAGTCTGCTTTAAACGTGTGTATACGTGACTTGATCTTCTTCTTACAGCATGATTCTGCAACGTATGCTTTAAACTCAACTAGTGCGGAACTGATTGCTCAACTGCAGAACATGTTTAGACCATTTCATAATGGTTACGTTATTTCGTTTCAGGAAATAGTAATAGTACCATACACAAACTTTTGCCATCACCATCTTACCTTACCGAACGTCGGGCATCAGTATGAGATCCGCCTTTGCCAGTATAGTAATGTATGTCTGTTACCCAGCCCATAGAGTAGAAATACCACTGGAGGGAGCAATGCATTCTGCGTATGTTGTCAATACTAGGCTGGAAATGTCACGTGATTTCTAGATGACGTCGTTGTTTAAGGGCAATTCAAACTGGTTGCTACATAACATCACGTAACGTCACGTTAATTCATGTCACCTCTCATTATATTTTAGAATGCACTTCAAATGGTGACATTCACACAGTTTGTCAACGGTACTTCAAGTCACATCACCGACTGTAATGGTTTATATGGAAGAAATTTTTGACGGTGTCATCGTGTGCTAATAATGTTAACAAATTTTCACCGCTATTATAGCAGTGGATCTTTCGTGTATTTCTGATCTCCTTCCGCTCTTCTTCTTCTTTTCTTTTTTTAATTATGCTTTGTTACTGTGGTGAATTTCCAATGTTCCATGATAGCTTGGATATTTTTTTCATTCGGTGGTCTTGTACATGCGAGGTTAGATATTTGAAAGCGAAAAATCTTTGTTTATTGTTTATAGTGTTATTAATTACATTAAGGAAATAAAATATAACGGATAATGTAATCAGGCTGCACTTATTCTTTTATAGCTATTGTGGGTACAAAGTTTCCCTAGAAAATAAAGTCCTCTGTTTTGAAGTGTTGTTTCACTTATCAGTACTTTAACAGACAAAAATGATCAAGGATTAATAATCGTTGTCGTTCTTAGTTTCTCAATTCCGATGCTATTACTCTGGCGTTTTGTGTTGCATATGGTGATTCTTAACCTCACTTTTACCGTTCGGTGTTGGGCCAAGCGAAGTGACGTGACGTAACATGACAGACACTGCAAATGTACGCTGACGTGACGGACCATCACGTGATAACTGTTCATTTTGCTGATCAAAGCTAAGGGCTTACTTTATTCAAGGTATAAAGTGCAGATTGTTACGGTGTCTAAAAATGCCTATGCCGAATCCATAGCATCTATGATGGGAATTTGTCTGCTCTAGCGATATAATGACATCCAAAATTCATAGGACGCTTGGTGGACAAGCTTACGCTGCCCCCAGATGACGTGATCGAGGTGGGAATGAGTGTTGACAACACAAGATCAATTCTGAGGATCTGAACGCTCACTCCAGAGACATTTCTACTCTACGAGGCAACCAAACGATGACGCCCATGTTTTGGCACCAAGACACTTTTGTCCTTCAAGGATACCGCTACTGAGATGGTGTTTTTTCTTGAGCAGGAATTTCGACAGCTGAAGGCTGATGAATGTTAGTGTAGTTAGTAACTGTTGAGGTACATACAGACAACACAGACCACTTTTAACAAGGCTAATCGTTAACCTTCCTTGTCTGTGAGTTTTCAGACGAAAACCAAACAAGCTGGTAGTCGGTTAGTGTCCCGGTACGTCATATTTGGGAGGAGTTCTCTAATACCAACCAAGGAAATCCTCCTGCGAACTTCGGCAATGAGCAGGTTATGGGAAAAGTGGTAGTGCATAGTATTGGAAAGTGTCTTTGCTTGTGAGTGTACAGAGTGAAGTTAAAGACGTGTCCAACATTTGTACTGTATCTGAGCAGAGTGCGTTGGAACTGACATAACCTGCAACGAAAACTTAATTTCAAGGTCAGAGACCAAGAACATTTTTCCTCCACGTTGTAGGAGTTACAGCAAATTAAGAAGTTGACTTGTAAAGCTAGTGAGCGGCGACGCTGGGTTTCCTTCTTTCTTTCTTTGTGGGGCAGAAGCGAGGGTGAATTTGCAGGCCGGCTGCATGTTGATCACGCAGCGCCATTAAACGGAGCTTTAGTGAAGCGGTTAATGAAATTGTCGTGTTTACGGGCCGGCATCGGGCAGAAGTGGGGGCAGCGGGGTCGAACCGTGGAGAAATCGAGACTCGCGAGCTCAATCGACTCCACCCTCGCCGCGCCTCGCCGCACCCACGCGCTACGCCCCCGTCCGCTCGCGCCGTTACCGCCCCTCTGCGAGAAATCCATTTAAAGGGCTAAGCTATCGCTGCGGGACAAAGAAGAATGGTTAGTTTAAGAAAGTCCCCGACGCCGCAAGACGGAATGGCGGCCCGGCTGAGTGAAACGGACGCCGAGCAGCTCCCCTGCTGTAATTCCAGGCTCCACGCCGTGGATCGGCTGGCGCAGATGGGACGGCAGCCACTTCTGGGAGCACACGGAACGCGCTCGCCTTGCGGGGAGTTTCATTAGCGGCGACACTCTTCCAGATGAAATACGGCGTTCAGGCCGCGATATTGAGTCTCCACACCCCTAATGGCGGCGCCCGGCTGACGAGAAACGGGACCACTGGCTTGCGCGCCGTCGACTCCTGCTCACATCTCCTTGATTAGCCCTTGAAATCCTGGAGCAGGGTTTTGTGGATTGCTGGAGACGCTGTCCTGTAGGTGATAAACCTTCGAAATGATTAAAATCACTTACGTTATTGGAAATTACATCACCATGAAGACAATACGTGAGTAAAATGATGATACGTCTTACACGCTGTACCATTTGAAAACTCAGTACTTCACGGAACCATCTTGGTAAAGAGGTAACATTTGACAACGGGCTTGGAATGACGTGGCGCTTTGAAAAAATAAAAAATTGCAGGAATGACCAACACGTGGCGCTTCATATAGTACAAAAGCTATAGCCTGCGTAACAATTGACTTTTTGCAAAGACGACGCTCTTTATAACGAACACTCTACATGTCAGCGGTCATTCATCAACAATGTTATGAACAGCTCTGTGTTAAATATCAGTATGTATGGTTACAAACTATCGTCCGATGTTGCCTTTTAGCATTACTAATGATGCTGACGATGGCGGTAGACTTGCGGCCTCAGGTAACCCCCACCACCACTAATCAAACGCACTAAGGTCTCGGGACTCGGTAGGTCAAGCATGCCGGAATTGGTGGATCAGCATGCTATCCTCACCAAAAGATACTATCAAGAGATCGTTCACACGTGTAGCGATATGGCACGGAGCGCCAACCTGCGTTTAAGTAGTACCTTCCAACAGGTGTTTATCAACCAGTCTCGGGGTGACGTCATTCTGTAACATATCGGTGACCTCGTAACCGTCACACTGAGAATTTGAGAAACCGCGCAAGCCACTGTGATGTGGGCAGAAGGCCTTACACGCTAGGAACGGCAGTAAATAAGGTTTTATAGGCTTACTGCGTAAATACAAATACCAAATTAGAATTTTAAGGCGAATGACCACAATCACGGCTGAAGGCCTTACACGCCAGGAACGCCAGTGATATAAAAATTTAGAAACCAGCTGTAAAACAGCAAATACAATAGCCAAGTTTAATTAAAAACAAGCAACTGATCGCCAAAAGGGTGAAATAAGATGATGATAAAATAATGTAACACAAACCTTAACATCCACTGAACACTACGCTAGGTTTATTCCAGAAGGCGACCACAGCTGTTAACTAGACACATATAATCTTTAATGAAGGGATTACAAGGTGTTGTAATAAATAATACAATAACAAAACACAAGGACCAGTACATAAGTTCCTTAAAGGGTACTGAGGCAGATTATAACCGCAGAATGCGTGGGCTAAAGGAGCGTTACTCTGAACTCCTGGTCATCAGACCTCCTTTTAGAACACACATGTCTTACAAGAACCAAGGGGCCACAGACGCTGCTCCAGGAATCGACCTCTGAGAAGGTCCGGAACAAACACCTTCGCGAGCAATGAAATAGGCAGCCAAGAGTTGCATTCCCTTCACAAGATGGTTACTCAGACTAGTGGCAGTCTAACGAATGAGCAATGATAATCTTGCTGAAGCTACCTCACGTCCAATGAACCAAATACAACGATGGAACAATAAGCCAAAGCCGGAACCGGCGATCTGCACTACTACCCCAGAATTCTGTGTTTAGAGTGCGCGGAACGAGAAAGGAATTACTACCAGCAGAGTAGAAGAATCACCAACCGGCCTACAATCAAGAAAGCTGTCAAAACTACACGCCTTACCGGACAGCAGCGGCAAGACGAGGAAACGTACACTGCCGTTACATACACTAACCGCCAGGACAGGTAACTGGGGCGTTAGCGGCCACCAGGCACGAAAAATTACCGCTGGTTGAACTTGAAAAATTGTAACAAATTGAACGCAGTAAATAGTAATAAAAAGTCGAGGAAAGCTAATCAGATACGCCTTACCTAAGCACTCCACTAGCTGCTCTTTGCCTCAGCGACTCCACGAGCAGCAACACGAACCCAAGTCACTGAAGAATCGCGCGATATCACAGTGGTGGAGGTTTCTCTACTTGGATTGAAATGCTCTCATCTTAAAGCTTGCTGGATCTGGTTTACGACGAGGTCGTGCACCCTCGTGACCACAACCCTTCCATTAAGCAGCCCATGCGTTCCGCCAGCGGTCGTGGAGTGTTTTGGCACTGCGCGGACCTCGCTCCTCCTGAGTCCCCAACCGAAGTGGCCCAATCACACGACCCGGAAAAACAACGACGTCACCCCAAAGATATGGCAACAGTTACTACGAGGGTCGGTCAAAAAGTACTGCCTCCCATTTTTTTTCTACTTAAAGAAATTAAGTTAAGTGAAAAATTTGAATTTGGCGCCATTCCTCAAACCTTCTTCTGCAATCCACTGCAGTAGTAACTTTCTGTGTCAACAGGTGGCAGCACAGCAGAAGTTTGTAAGATGGCCGACATCGATGTTCGTTTGAGACAGCGTTGTGTGATTGAATTCTTGAATGCAGAAGGTGAAACGCCCATACGCATTCATGAAAGACTGAAGAAGGTGTATGGTGTTGTGACAGTGGATGTCAGCACTGTTAGACGATGGGTTCGTCGTTGTAAGGAAGCTGAAGGGCAAACACCGTTGACTGACGAAAAGCGGAGCGGCAGGCCGGTGAGTGCAGTGACTCCACACAACATTCAGCAAGTTGATGACATCATTCGTGGTGACCGTCGGGTGACTGCAGATGAAGTGTGTCGCATTATTTCTCTTAGTAAAGGCAGTGTGATCACGATTATTAAACAATTGGGGTACTCAAAAGTTTGTGCACGGTGGGTTCCAAGAATGTTAACCGATCAGAATAAAGAGGCAAGGAAAACAATAGCCTCCCAACACTTGCAGCGCTTCCGTTTGGAGGGAGATGAGTTTCTGAAAAAAATTGTGACCGGGGACGAAACATGGGTGCATTTTTTTGAACCCGAATCAAAGAGGCAGTCAATGGAGTGGCGTCACACAAGCTCGCCGAGGAAGAAAAAATTCAAAACTGTGCGATCGGCAGGGAAAGTTATGGCAACAGTTTTCTGGGATACAGAGGGTGTGATTCTGGTTGATTTTTTGGAGCAGGGATGCACAATAAATTCTGTTCAATACGTCACAACCCTCAACAAACTTAAAGCACGTCTTCAGCGAGTTCGCCCAACAAAATCAATGGCAGATGTTCTTCTTTTGCATGACAATGCAAGACCACACACCAGTCGTCACACCTCTGACGAGATTGTCAAAATTGGATGGGAAGTTTTGCCTCATCCCCCATACAGCCCTGACCTGGCACCATCAGACTTCCATCTGTTCGGGCCACTAAAAGAAGCTCATCGTGGGATTCATTTTGAAGATGAGGAGGCCGTCAAAACATCCGTGCGTCATTGGCTTAGGAAGCAGAGCTGTGATTTTTACCGTGCTGGGATACATGCCCTTGTTCTGGTTTTCAACCTATGTAATTGCATTTAAATTTCCTGACAATTAAACGTAGAAAAAAAAAATAGGAGGCATTACTTTTTGACTGACCCTCGTACATATCGAAAACCGCCGCTGCTGCCACTAGTGCACAGGCAACGCTTGCGAGTGGCGCCAGTCAACACGAGAAGGAGACAAACAACCGCAACCATGCCAACTAAACGATACCGTCTGGCCTCCAACAGAGGGCGGAAACCTACAAACAGTACCAACGCGAGCCGCAGCACGGCTCAATGACTTTCTCGTCATACAATATGGTTGCCAGAACAGTTCCCAGAGTTTCACTACCCCAAAATTTTACAGTTGTGGGTGTTCACAGGCCCTCGGAGGTTGAAATGGCTTCGTCGGTCCAGACCACGTTACACAAAGAATCGTCATCTTCTTCCATTTTTGGAAGCTTCACGAGCCGATACTCTCCGCGTCACAAATTCGGTGGCTAAGAGGTCATGATGACGCTGGACTTGGTAAGGATTTCATTGGGTTGTGCGTGGAAGCCGGCCGCGGTGGTCTAGCGGTTCTAGGCGCTCAGTCCGGAACCCCGCGACTGCTACGGTCGCAGGTTCGAATCCTGCCTCGGGCATGGATGTTTGTGATGTCCTTAGGTTAGTTGGGTTTAAGTAGTTCTAAGTTCTAGGGGACTGATGACCACAGATGTTAAGTCCCCTAGTGCTCAGAGCCATTTTTGTGCGTGGAATGCATGTGCGACGCGCAACTTTGCCAACTCACCACGTGGAGTTAAACTTGCTGACGTGTCCGGTTCTTCCTGAACTGTCCGAGCAGCAGTAGGAGTTGTTTCTGGCAGCCCTCTACGGAGTCGGTAATCTGAACAAACCGCCGCTTCTAACTTGGCGATTATTTTCTAAATGGCGACACTTGTCAAGGGACCTTTACCCACTTGGAAACCGTTCAAATACAGTAAAGCTAACATGGGCCTTTCTGGTTAAGTCAACATGCCGCGACTAATGACACATCTGACTCCCTCACTTCAGCTCATTTTATACACTCTTCTTATGCGGCATCATTTCTACTGTCAGGCACCAGATTTTGACCGGTGTTTACACTAGTTTTGGGTTTCATTCAAACCGCATTTAATATCAGATAGGTGCGCCAAGTTTTACTTCTCTACCTACACTATTCCATGAATTAATCCATTTTCAAATGTAAACAGCCTTTTGAATCACTCTGTAGTTTGGCGTTTCTGCCACACTGCATGCCATAGATTACTACATCGTATCCAACAACAAATGCTGGTGTACCTATGAGAACAACTACGAATGCCCATGAGGGGCAGATGGTAATGCCATATGGACCGTGAGTGTAGATAAACGGTGTGAGTAGGTTGTCAGTGAGTTAAAGGACAGATAGCAGGTAGGCCTGTAACAGTTTTGGCGCAAAGACGCGTAACTTCTAGTATTACTATTTTTTAAATGACTAAGAAACCAGTCTGATTGTGCTGAAGGTTTTATTCACTCTAAAATCTATGTAACTAAAACATCAATTGTGAAAAATTGACCTGCAAAGATTAAAGAACGAACTAATTTAATATTACGAATGATCGGCGGCCTAAACCGACCACTCAATAAAGTAGGCCGTGCACGAGCATGTGAGACATATTTACGTTAGCTCAGCATGCAGCGTAAAACTACTTTTCAAACAGGCAGCATGTGTGCACTGCGAGGCGTTCTTTCGTATAAGTAATATTTAACTTTGCGTTAGGAAACGTTAGTATCCAATCCAGTGCAGCCATCCAGACTGCGAACAAGTAGAGATCACAGTTGCTGCATTTCAGTTACGAAAACTCTCAGTGATGTGACGGTTTGGTGCAAAAATGGTTCAAATGGCTCTGAGGTCATCAGTCCCCTAGAACTTAGAACTACTTAAACCTAACTAACCTAAGGACACCACACATATCCATGCCCGAAGCAGGATTCGAACCTGCGACCGCAGCGGTCTCGCCGTTCCACACTGTAGCGCCTAGAACCGCACGGCCACTCCGGCCGCCGACGGTTTGATCTGAAGAAACGTGGAAACCGATAAGTGCTTCGTTTCCTGAAAATGGTTGTGCCCAGAGGGTTACAATCAGATTTCGCTGTCGTTGTTGTGAGAAAGAGTTCAGGTAGTCTCTCATGGTAAGAGCTGATGGAAGGGTTCGAGTGTGGCGCAGACCTCATAGTGCCTTGGACCCAATTGTCATCTAGACACTGTGCAAGCTGGTGGTGGTTCCATAATAGTGTAGGCTGTGTTTACATGGGATGGACTAGGTCATATAGTCCAACTGAATCATTCACTGGGAATGGCTATGTCTGGGTCGGTTGGAGACCATTGCAGCTCTGCATGTATGGATTACAATGCACCATGACAATAAGCCACAAGTGTTCCTGACTTTTTTGAAGAGCATTCTGGAATGATAAGCTCACAAAAAATCTCTGACATGAATCCCGCCCAACGCTTAAGCCACAAGTGTTCGTGACTGGTTTGAAGAGCATTCTGGAATGATAAGCTCACAAAAAATCTCTGACATGAATCCCGCCCAACGTTTATGAGACGTAATCGAGTGATCAGTTCGTGCATAACATCCTGCGTCGGCAACACTTCCACAATTATGGACCGCTATAATGGCAGCGTGGCTCGATATTTCTGTAGGGAACATCCAACGACTAGAGTTGCCGCACTGCTGAGGGCAAGAAGAGATCCGACACAATGTGGGGAGGTACCCGAAGACTTTTGTCGCCTCAGTGTAAAGCGCCGTATACTGACCGGTTCATGTTCTTGTCATCTCCAGCAAATCAAGAGATTAAGTGGGTCATGTGGGACACACACAGTATATGTTCGCAGTGTAAGCTGGAAATAAAGTGGAGTTTCTAGTTATGTCTTGAGACTAAACCGAGAACTGGTGTGAAAGAGTTACGCTTGGCTGGCCAGTCAGTTTTGTGTCGAGATTACGAGCTGTTTTAGCACTGATGAATGTCTATCTGGATTATCTTGAAGCCAACAGGCGCCAAAGTACAGCATGTGTCATTTATTAATTCGGCTAAATTTCGTGATATTCCTCGTGGGTTTTCATAGTATGAAACGAAGGATGAATGCAAACCAACAAACAGTGAGCTTTACACTTAAGTATGCGAACAATTTCCAACTTCTAGCATTAGCTTTGTTTAATATTTTGTTGGTGTTTGGAAGCGCTTGTGTTCCAGCTGGATAGTGTGAGTGGTACACTGTCAGCCGCGGCTGGTCGTTTCACCTTCCCACTGTAACGGGACATCCTCCTCTATCATTACTTTCCTTCAACAGTAGTTGTCGATAACAGCATTATTTTTGGAATTTTGGACATGTCAGTATTATCTCTGCTGCTTTTCTGAAAACTTTACTATACTTTTATACACAGTATGTTAAATTAGGGGCTAAAATTTATCAAAAGGAATTACTTTAAAAAATATTTTAGGTTCGATGTTACATTTGATAAGTACTAGTTCTGAATGTACAGTTAAAATTATTTATTTAGAAACATTTGAAATTACGAATTATTGGCACACTTAAAATTTCCCTTAAAATTACGCAATTGTCTATTGTCCGCTATTTTATTTCTGGATTCATTTATAAAAAATAATGGAAATTAATAATGTAATGGAAACAATTAGAAATTCATTTGTTAAGAAAAATTGTAAATCCTTTGGAATATTGTTAGTTCCCCAGAATGTGGAGTCATAAGCATGCATCTGATGTGATCGGACGTATTTTTGCACTTTTTTCGAACAATACAATTTCGGATTTGTTAGTGTGAAAAATGAAAATACTGTATGATATACTAAAATGTGAGAAAATATATTTACGTTAAAAATGCTGCAGAGTTATTCTTCACATTTATTTAGTTCAAACCCACCGTGAGGACCTGATGTGACATTTGTAGCTTCAACAATTAGACCCCTAGAGAAGAAGAACTGGAGTCAACTCATCATGACAAGCTATGTAAACTAGAATGTTTTATTGTAATCTTTGCTGCTCTCAAATCTTCATAAAAAATAATTACTTAGACTAGACATTGTTTAATGTGGACAACCGAGGGAATCAGGAAAAGGGAGAGATTGCACCACTATTGACACCCTCTAGCTGGCGTCTCATCACATGGTTCACATTGCTCCCTTGTGCGGTTGTCGCTGCCCCAGCTAGGCTTTAGAAGCGGTCTCTATAGCTGTGTCGGGTAAGGCCATCGAACAATGCAGTGTAGGCAGTTAACGTGTAGCCTTCCCGTAGTAGTTCCTGGGGCAATGGATACGCGGTGCGGATTGACACGACGTCTTTTCTGGTTCGTCGTTCACTGTTATTCGCGAGCACCGGATAGAAGGCCAAAGGTTTCGTTCACCTAAGCTTTGATTATCTGGTTGTTCAGCTCTGTGCACCAATTTCACGCTCTGCAATTTGTTTGAGCTGACGTTTCGCATTTATATCCATTTAGTTGCCATGAACGCCTTTGTTATTTGACTGTGTGATTCTAGGACAAATTCATTGCCCTGCGAGCTCTGTGGGTTTTTTGAAGTTACTTGTGGTAATCTGTTGGCCAGAGTTCACTCAAAAAATTGCCATGATGAAGTACTCTTGCGATGAAGAGTTCATGTAATGTGGACTTACCATATTCGTCTGGTCCTTGGGCCGCAGGATTTATGTCTCGATTTGTATTGGGCGGTCACGTTTGCTCAAAGTTACGGGTATTCCTTTGTCGTGTATGAAATTTGGTGCATTGCGTCATATCTGGTTAATGGCGATTTGTATTACTGTGCAATATGCGCAGCTTTCATGCATGACTACATCAGTGGCCAGTGAATTATCTATTGTTTTAAAATTTTGCCTCTTTTAAATTGTTTTATTCGAGAGAACAAACTGTTTCCTAATTTTAATTTTTTCACTATGATTTAGAACATGGTGGGCTTTCTGGTGTTTTTATTATGGAGCCCTTTAAGTTTTTTGTATTACGACCTTCAGCTAATGGTAAGACCTTAGCGAGATGTTATTTCTATTCCATCCTGGAAGCATTTATGGCTGCCTTTGAGTAGTTTTATTTCACACCTTATGTTTATACCGAAGCTAATTTCCTAGGGCTTATGACATTATTGGAAAATGCAATTGCGTTTAAACGTAGCTTTCAGTTGTGTAATTCAGTGAGACATTTATGTTTGGAGCTGTTGACAGCAGTAAGTAAGTTGCCGGGAGAGAGTTCCATATGGGCGGCTTCTTGCGGCATAGGCCTGGCCTGCTTCCGAGAGTGTGGACAGGCCTTGAGGATTTGCCGTCCTCTGTGACTGAGCGGTTCTAAACGCTTGAGTCCGGAACCGTGCGACTGCTACGGTCGCAGGTTCGAATCCTGCCTCTGGCATGGATGTGTGTGATGTCTTTGGGTTGGTTAAGTTTAAGTAGTTCTAAGTTCTAGGGGACTGATGACCTCAGATGTTAAGTCCCATGGTCCTCAGAGCCATTTGAACCGTTCTGAGGATTTCCTAGCGCGTTTTGTTATTAGTGTGTAGTCGCATGTCCTGACTGTCTGAATTCAAGTTGAGTACCTTGTGTTATCCGACTTGCACTGTAATTAAAATTTTGCTGTCAATCAAGATGCCTTTAACTGAGTAATTGGCTTCGGACAGGGAACTTTCCATGTAATGTTATTGGCTCAAATGGTTCATATGGCTCTGAGCACTATGGGACTTAACTGATCTGGTCATCAGTCCCCTAGAACTTAGAACTAATTAAACCTAACTAACCTAAGGACATCAAACACATCCATGCCCGAGGCAGGATTCGAACCTGCGACCGTAGCGGTCGCGCGGTTCCAGACTGTGTAATGTTATTTTCCGGTTTAATATGTATTGTAACTTTATTTTAAACTTTATTTTAAATCATTTGGTGTAAACCCTCTCGGTCAGCCGTAAATCAGAATTGTTATTCCATGTTAACTAGTTAATATTTGTCTTCAGTGGGTCTCCCTAGTGTCGTAGTTTTGAGCTCGCCTGCAGAAATTGATCTAGGGCTCAGTTTTAACTATTTTATATTTTTCTTTAAATTTAGTTTAAAACTGGAATTGGTATAAGGGCAATATTGTTTAAGTCTTATGATCTAGCATCCCGTTTAATGCCATAAAATATGTGTTATTTTAATTCAGTAAGTCCGTTATTCACCATTTTTAATCAAGTGCAAATGTGTAAGTTTAACATAGCGAATTAACTTGGAACTTTCCTGCCTTCTTTGTTACTTTGAGAAATAAATGTTTACTATCAAATAGATGAATAATGTTAGGTATAGGGGCCCTGCCTTTCCATGTTATTTTCCTGATCCTGGTAATTCCGATCACAATAGTAACTACCCCCAGCTATCAATATGATCGGGTATTACCAATTGAGCACAGGCAGTGAGGATAAGTGACTGCAAACAAATAACAAGCTACACAAGGAAATACTCAGGAGCCGGCCACACGCCCGCAAGCAAGCCAGACCCATGCCGTAAGAAGCCGGCAATATGGAACGCTCTCCCAGACAATTAGTTGGTTCTGTCAACAGACACCGGACGCAAATGACTCACTGAGCTACACTGTAACTGACAGTTACATTTATTCACGATTGCACTTATAGGTCATACCACCTAGGAAATCAGCCTAGCAAAAAATGTAAGATGGAAAAGCGAAATACTCAAAGGGAGCCCGAAGCTCATCCAGGAGAAAAAAAATATAACAATTCGAGAAGGTCTTAGCATTAGGTGTAGGTCATAACACACAAAACTTAAAGGACTAGATAATAATAATACCAGAGAGCACAACAGTTTCTAAATATAGTGGAAACAAATATTAAATTGAGAAGCGATTGTACTCTCGCATAAAACAATTGAAAAACAAAAATGCAAAATTTTAAAAGTGCTACATAATTTATTGGCGCCTGATACAATTATGAGTGTAAGCTGGGTACACGACATACACTCCTGGAAATGGAAAAAAGAACACATTGACACCGGTGTGTCAGACCCACCATACTTGCTCCGGACACTGCGAGAGGGCTGTACAAGCAATGATCACACGCACGGCACAGCGGACACACCAGGAACCGCGGTGTTGGCCGTCGAATGGCGCTAGCTGCGCAGCATTTGTGCACCGCCGCCGTCAGTGTCAGCCAGTTTGCCGTGGCATACGGAGCTCCATCGCAGTCTTTAACACTGGTAGCATGCCGCGACAGCGTGGACGTGAACCGTATGTGCAATTGACGGACTTTGAGCGAGGGCGTATAGTGGGCATGCGGGAGGCCGGGTGGACGCACCGCCGAATTGCTCAACACGTGGGGCGTGAGGTCTCCACAGTACATCGATGTTGTCGCCAGTGGTCGGCGGAAGGTGCACGTGCCCGTCGACCTGGGACCGGACCGCAGCGACGCACGGATGCACGCCAAGACCGTAGGATCCTACGCAGTGCCGTAGGGGACCGCACCGCCACTTCCCAGCAAATTAGGGACACTGTTGCTCCTGGAGTATCGGCGAGGACCATTCGCAACCGTCTCCATGAAGCTGGGCTACGGTCCCGCACACCGTTAGGCCGTCTTCCGCTCACGCCCCAACATCGTGCAGCCCGCCTCCAGTGGTGTCGCGACAGGCGTGAATGGAGGGACGAATGGAGACGTGCTGTCTTCAGCGATGAGAGTCGCTTCTGCCTTGGTGCCAATGATGGTCGTATGCGTGTTTGGCGCCGTGCAGGTGAGCGCCACAATCAGGACTGCATACGACCGAGGCACGCAGGGCCAACACCCGGCATCATGGTGTGGGGAGCGATCGCCTACACTGGCCGTACACCACTGGTGATCGTCGAGGGGACACTGAATAGTGCACGGTACATCCAAACCGTCATCGAACCCATCGTTCTACCATTCCTAGACCGGCAAGGGAACTTGCTGTTCCAACAGGACAATGCACGTCCGCATGTATCCCGTGCCACCCAACGTGCTCTAGAAGGTGTAAGTCAACTACCCTGGCCAGCAAGATCTCCGGATCTGTCCCCCATTGAGCATGTTTGGGACTGGATGAAGCGTCGTCTCACGCGGTGTGCACGTCCAGCACGAACGCTTGTCCAACTGAGGCGCCAGGTGGAAATGGCATGGCAAGCCGTTCCACAGGACTACATCCAGCATCACTACGATCGTCTCCATGAGAGAATAGCAGCCTGCATTGCTGCGAAAGGTGGATATACACTGTACTAGTGCCGACATTGTGCATGCTCTGTTGCCTGTGTCTATGTGCCTGTGGTTCTGTTAGTGTGATCATGTGATGTATCTGACCCCAGGAATGTGTCAATAAAGTTTCCCCTTCCTGGGACAATGAATTCACGGTGTTCTTATTTCAATTTCCAGGTGTGTAGTAACACAAACCACGCCAAATATTTGCAGAGAACTGTGGGTAGCAGATCAACAGAAGTCGCTTCAAAAACACACAGAGCAGACATGGCAATAAATTTGTCGTAGAATCACACAGAGTCAAATAAAAAAGGCGTGCATGACGATTCAATTAATATAAATGCAAAACAATAGCTGAAACAGCTTGCAGAGCGAGAAATCGGCGCACAGAGCTGAACAACCAGGCATGCAAAAAAAACTTTCGCATTCTACCCTGTGCTGGCGGAAACGAGTGAACGACGAACCAGAAAAGACGTCGTGTCAATCCGCACGGCGTCTCCGTTGCTCTAGGCCAGGGCTTCCCAACCTGTGGTCCGCGGACCCCTAAGGGGTCCGCCGGCTCTTTCTAGGGATTCCGCGGCACCTTTCACCAAATGAGTACAATTCTTGAATAAAAATGTGAAAATCAAATTTATCACTATTTTTTTTCGTGTGAAAAACATGTGTACTTTTACTTCAGGTCGTATCCCCAAGCAGCCTTTGCGGTTCCTAAGTGAGAACGTATACACAGTTTAGTGCCGGAGAATGCGGCTTCTCTGATCGACTGTTTTGCAACAATACGGGGGTCGCTTGTGCACCGGCTCACGGCGCTAGACGCGCTGAAACCTTTTACGCATGCGCGGAGCGAGCTTTGTCGACCAATCACAGCGCTCGCTGGCACGTATGCGGCCCCACTCATCATTAAATGTTAAAACTTGCTTCGTCAGTGCACTACCTATTTCATAAGTCGATTTTTGACCAGTTTATTACTTCTAACATGAATCGGTGGCTGAAGTCAGGATCACTGAAGAAGGGTGCAGTTTCTCCATCGCCTTCACAAGGGAAGTTTCCAGTTGAAATGAATGAGGAGGGAGGACGATCAAAGGAAGACTTTACATACATTTGAACATTTTTCTTCGGATTTCACGAAAACACACACACACGACTGTTACGAAATATGCATGCTCCTTACATAACAGTAGCCAAATAATGGAAGTGAACCGACCATAAGCGACAGCTTGTCAACAGCTAACAGTTTGGACGTGACGTTGATTGCTCTTGGAGGAAGACAGGTCCATCGTGTGAAATTTCAATTACCAAGTAATTTTAATCAAGATATAGTGTGTTGAACAAAGGGAGTAAATCCACTAGTAAGTGTCTGGATACAGCGAGAATTCCTATCGGATCGTTAATTTCAAGTTTTTTTCATTCATCTCTAAACAAAAGACTATTGATACTTCGCGGGGGGGGGGGGGGGGGGGGGTCGGTCATTGTGAACATGGCACCTGCATTAAAAAGCTTTCAGTTCCCATGGGTTTCGCTCTGCAATTTGGAGTTACTGTGCTCTTGACTGACTAGGGGTCGACCTCATGGATTTTCGACTGAAGAAGGGGTCCACCAGCTGAAAAGGTTGGGATGCCCTGCTCTAGGCAGTGCCGCTGGCTCCAGCTCCACACTACGGGAAGACTACACGTAAACTGCCTACACTGCACTGTTCGAAGGCCTCCCTCGACACCGCTGCATCGGTCGCTTTTGAAGCCTAGCCAAAGCAGCGATAACCGCACACGGATGTAATACTACAGTTCAACATAGCAGTCGCGACACTTACTGCTGTAAAAGTTGTTAACTTTTGACAGCTGGAGCGGCACTAGCGCTCCAGGCAGCGAGAAAGGAGAGCTTCAGGTGCGCCGTATGCATAATGTTTGTTTTCCATCCCTTTCCTACGTCATTTACAAAATATTTGAACTATTTTTCACTTGCAAGAGTTCTGTGTAATATCAGAAGACATAGATGTTTCTAAAAATAATTGTAAAATCAGCACAAGTAGGGGCAAAAATCATGAATCCAGTAGCTACAACATATTCGTGAAGAAACACTTGTGATTTTGAATTGAACTGTAGGTTACCAGGTTAATGTCAAACGAATATAAACACGCAGATTCACACGTAAGAAACACAGATGTATACCTCAACGTGCGAAAGGTATCGACACCTCATTTGTCATTCCGTAGGCCTACTGTGCTTTAGTCATTGTCGCCTGTTGCCACAAGTATCATGTTCACCTTTATATTACTCTAAGTGGGACAAGCAACCGTCAAATAGTGGGAGAAATATGTTGTGCATGTAAACTGCAAGTCCTCAAAGCAAATAACACTTTCAGATGTTCTGTCATATGTTAAATTTGCCATTAGAAACATTTCATCCAATAACACATTCACCAGTTTATCAATATCGGAGAAATGCTGCACCATCTGCTATAAAAAGCGGAATATACTATCGTTTCTCCTACATTTTACATCTATGCCTTACGCATACCTCTGTAATGCTGTAATGTACGCACTGATGGGTACATAAAACATTCTGATAAAACCTGTATGCCTGAGTGCTGTAATATAACAAATTTAGGGTAAACATTTTATTTTCGTCTTCCCGTCTTTCAGCACGTTTCTCCTTCAGTGGCATCCTAATCTGGCTTAACAAAAAGTCAAGGGCATCTTTTTTAAATATCGCGATCCTGTAGTCTTCAAAATTTGTTTGTCATTCTTCACTTGTTCCTTGACACAGTTACTGCTGTTGCCTGTGCTTAAAATGATATGCACTTTCCTTGCTCCGTCATAGTTTTGCACGAGGCACTTTCCATGTCCCGTAACAGTTTTGCACGAACTCTAGCCATCTGCACATTCTGAAACTTCACATGCTTTCGCAAGACACGAATAACTGCACTTAATCTAACCACTTCATCGTCAAAAGAGGTCTGTGTTGATGATTCTGATGAATCTGGCACTGATATATGGAGCCTTGAATTGGTTGCTTCTATGCCATAGGAGTTTTCTACAGCTTTTGGCGAATTGTCGAACCTATGTGGCAGTTTGTTCTTCACCATCAGTTGAGAATGTCAAACAGTGTGGGTGTTGCATTCCTCACGAGTTTATTATTGTCTGTATTCATGAACTGGTTTTCTTCGCAGTGAAGGTAATCAGGGTCATTCTTGAAAAGATCTTCTCGTTTGCTATTCACTAGACATTTTCTGCTCCTAGAACGAAACACTGAACCTTAATATACATGTAATTTCCAAGCGGATCCTGACAGTACAGTTTAGTAACATGATGGTACATACCTCTCGGGATCCTTAGGAAAGCAAAAAAAAAAAAAAAAAAAAAAGACTGATGTGGTATTTTCTTCTTGTTGTTGCTACAATTTATTGCGCTACGGAAGCTCCCGTTTGTAAATATCATTACACAAATCAAAATAAACAAATACTATTCGCTTTCGCTTTCACGATCGCGCCCAACCCAACAGTTTTACATTCTGGCCGCTTGGCACAGCAGGCAGCAAAATGGAGGCGAACTGTCGCGACTGTTACGTTAGACTGTGGCAAACCGCGCCCTCTGCTGAGACACCAGCTAGGAGCTGTCGACAGTGGGAAGGTGAAATGAGCCGCCACGGCCCGCTCTGTGTTGTGACACTGTTAATCGATCACGTGGTTTTCAAATTTGGTTGATTGTCGTTAAGGTTGTCAGTCACTTATTTCGCTGGTTATTGACGCAGTGTTTTACTTTTTATGTTTTAAATTTTTTATTCCTTTTTAAGAGAGATTTTGACTAGCCTGTGTTTTATTTCACACTACGTGCTTTTGAAATCATATTTTGGAACGTTTTCTTTATTTCTTATGCGTAATGTTTTGGCCAGGTGCTGGTAAAAATATGATCAAGGGTTAATTTATTGTCAGGTGAGTGTCCTCTGATTTAACACATGTTCTGACGCTGTTGCTTGGTTTACAAACACATTACCCACAAAGTATGACTGTCTTTTATGAAGGGGCTCCTGTGTAAGTTGTTCCTTTATTTTAGACTGTGCTTATTCTGTTTTAACATTTATTATAATTGCCTTTTATGCGCGATTTAGTTCTCTAAAGAGAGTGATCCCCTCAGTATAATAATTGATATCTGTTTGAGAATGAAACACGTTTGGAATCAGACGTGGCAGTTCTTCTGTTAAAGCTGACGGGAAACGTTGCAACCTAAATGAACTGATATCTAATTTAATGTTCGAACTGGACATGTTTTAGGGAACGTTGTTGGTCATTTTCGTTTCCGTTAATGTTGCTACTCAGATTTCTAAGAGTCATTTTCCTTGTAGTGGTTCAAATGGCTCTGAGCACTATGGGACTCAACATCTTAGGTCATAAGTCCCCTAGAACTTAGAACTACTTAAACCTAACTAACCTAAGGACATCACACACACCCACGCCCGAGGCAGGATTCGAACCTGCGACCGTAGCAGTCCCGCGGTTCCGGACTGCAGCGCCAGAACCGCACGGCCACCGCGGCCGACTTTCCTTGTAGTTTATTGTTAACAATTGAGCTGTGTCGGCTCCCTTTCCTTTTACAGCTACACGCCTCGACCGCAAGAGTTCGCGGCCCCGGTATAGAGTGCTTCGTTCAATCGGAGGGGGGGGGGGGGGAGGGGGGGCTTGGTGGTGGTGGTAGTGGTGGTGGTGTTGTTGGTGGTCTCTCGGTCGGGAAAGCAAGGCGTCGCCGCTGAGTGTAGTGGGCTGGTGGGACTGGTGGTGTTTGGGTGGCCACGGCGTCCTCTCTCGGCGTCAAAGGGGTCACGTGGCTCCAATTTGTGGGGAGTTGTGTTGACTGGGGGCCTGGGGAAGTTTGTGTCTGTACAACTGCATTCTAGTGTCAGGTCTTTACTTGAAATGCCGAATGTGAATCTAGTATTTTATGGTAGCTGGCTGCCTAGTATTCCCGACGCACGTTGTCCACTGTAACCGGTCTTGCGCTGCGTAACATACTATGAACTTCCCATTGGTAGAGCAAATACCTATGTGTCACCGTATAAGACATTTATATGACTCAAAGACTCATTACGACTGCGGGAGATAGAGCATCTCTGACTCATGATATAAAAACTCTGTGGATATCACGTGGAACTTACGTTTACAATAGACTGACTACTTTTGAATGAAAATTGCGGAGAGTAGGATTGCAGTGGAACTGTAATTAGCGGCATTGTCGTAACCTGCCGTCTTGAATACGAAATGAAATTTGATTAATTGTGATAACATTTCATCTCACACAAGAGGACGACGTATTGTGGAAGCTAGCTAGGAAATTCGTTTATGAAAAAATTTTAGTTTCATGAATGGAAAAGGAAACTTTATATCCTGAAAAATCAGTAGAGCCTGGATCACGGTCGTTTATGGTCTATTTTAAGAGATTCAATTCTGGACTTTATTGAAATTGATACACAACGTGGACACTGATTCCTATGCTGCGGAGTGAGTACGTCATAGCACACAAGACGGCTTCCCCAAGGCGTAGGAGTGTGCTTCTGATTATTTTAAGAATTAACAGAGTCGACGATCGCCGGAATTCTGCAGAGCAAGATCCTGACTTCGACAAAGAGCGTCAGACATTGTATGATTATGAACTCTAACATTTCGTTGTATAGACTTGAGAACTGAACTAATAATTAGTTTTATACTAGGAAATGTGGTAGATAATTGTGTAAAAATATTGTGGTAGCGGCTTTTCTCATCACAAAGTTTCCGTTCCAGTAACTAGATACTGCTGAGTCACAATAATTTAAATTCAAATTTTAGGAGGAGAGAAGTTAGTTCCTAGACACTGAACCTTTTTATTTCTTAAAAAAAAAAAGAGGAAAAACGAAAGGTCGCAGCATGAAGTATTAAATTTGGAGATGTAGAGGTAGCGCTTAGTCCTGACATTTAATATTTACTAATTTTTTTAATTCTAAAATGCAGGCTGTTGTGCCTTAGTTTCATGGTTGCTTAAGTTTTTAGTCAGCCCAGTGGGGCAAGTTTGAAACGTTCATGCCAAAGGTTACGGAAAATTGTATTTGACTTAATTGCGTCAGTTATTGTTTTCCCAAGCTGTGCCCTTTTTAAAATTTATACAGTCTGCGTTTTAAATGAGAATAATATTTGGTCATAATTTGAAATTAGTGGTTTCCAGTTTTATCAGCTTGTCTCTAAACAGTTCTGATTTGAGAAAATAAAAACTGTTTCAATTTATAACTGTTGCTGATATCCAAACTGTGGTTCCCGCTTTCTTTCTAAGAGTGGTCATTGAACTGGTCATTTAATTCTGATTTTTTCTTTTACTTGCGGTTTAACGTACTTGTTGCTGATCTCAGATATTGTTTCTGTTTCTATATACAGCGTTTTTTAATGGTAATAAAGTTTTTCAAATGGTGAGTGATGTGTACCGGAAACCCTGGCTTAGTCATTTCACGTGTTTGGTTTTGGTTAGGCCTCACTCTGAAAGGCCAGATTTCAAAAATAAAACTATGAAAAATAGCATGTGTTTGCTTCTGAGTATGTGAACTCGGTACTTTCCACTACCGAAATGAGCGTATTTGAGGTAATTTTAAGATAGCTCAGTGGCAGCAGACAAATATTCGGCCGTGGTTGGTGAGCAAACATTTGGACCCGTGTAAATGAACTCTTAATACGTTTCTGGTTAATATTCACCTCTTTTATTGGCTCTGGACCATGTGCTGTATTGGGTCTGTCGCATTTTTTAAGAAAATGTCCTCTCTAACATACAAGTTTCACTTTCATGACGCACCAGTAGAAGGTACGTCCCTGAATTTATTCAGAGGTTACAGAGCCTCTTAGACTAGCCCGTCTACATCTGCATAAACTCAATAGGAGAGGTGCGTACCGCTTGCACTGTTGGTTCTAAGCTGTTGAATGATGCACACATTGAAATTTTGAAACAGGCAGTGCCTTCGCGATCACACCTCTTGCGTATCCAGGCCTACTGCAACCATTTGCATACTAGGATACTGGACTTGAATGTTTTGAGTAAAGAAGTCGCCTTTCGATCTCAGATTCATCAACTGCCCAATGAATTATAATGAAGAACAAAAGAAATTGGTGCACCTGCCAAATATCGTGTAGATCCCCCGCGAGCGCGCAGAAGCGCCGCAGCACGACTTGGCACGGACTTGAGTAATGTCTGAAGTAGTGCTGGAGGGAACTGACACAATGAATCCTGCAGGGCTGTCTATAAATCCGTAAGAGTGCGGAAGGGTGGATATCTCTTCTGAACAGCACGTCACAAGGCATCCCAGATAGCTCAATAATGTTTATGTATGGAACCTTTGGTGGCCAGCGGAAGTGTTTAAACTCAGATGTATTCCTGGAGCCACTCTGTAGCAATTCTGGAAGTTTGTGGTGTCGCATTGTCCTGCTGGAATAGCTAATGTCCGTCAGAAGGCAAAATGGACATTAAAGGATGCAGGTGATCAGACAGGATGCCTACGTCCGTGTCACCTGTCAGAGTAGTATCTAGACGTATCAGGGGCCCAATATCACTCGAACTGCGCAGCCCCACACCATTGTAGATCCTCCACCAGCTTGATGTCCCATGCTGACATGCAGGATCCATGGATCTATTCGATCGACACAATTTGAAACGAGACTCGTCTGACCAGGCAAACTGATTCCAGTTATCAACCGTCCAATTTCGGTGTTGACTGGCCCAGGCGAGGCGTAAAGTTTGTGTCATGCAGTCATCAAGGGTACACGGTTGGAATTTCAGCTCCGAAAGCCCATATCGATGATGTTTCTGTGAATGGTCGTACGATGACACTTGTAGATGGCCCAGGATTGAAATCTGTAGCAGTTTGCGGAAGGACTGCAATTCTGTCTTGTTGAAAGATTCTCTTCAGTCGTCGTTGGTCCCGTTCATGCAGAATACTTTTCCGGCGACAGCGTTGTCGGAGATTTTATGTTTTACTAGATTCCTGACATTCACTGTTCACTCGTGAAATGGTCATACGGGAAAATCAACACTTCGTTACTATCTCAGAGATGCTACGTCCCGTCGCACGTGCGGTGACTTATAACACCACTTTCAAACTCACTTAAATCTTGATAACCTACAATTGTATCAGTAGTAACCGATCCAACAACTGCGCCAGACACTAGTTGTTGCGACCGCAGCGCCATAGTCTGCCTGTTTACATATCTCTGTACGTGAATACGCATGCCTGTACCTGTTTCTTTGGCGTTTATGTGATTCTTTGTTACAGAAAGAGATTAGTTCGTTAAACTGGGAAGGGGAAACATGTACTCTGCAATTAGGTCAAAGCCTAGTTTCAAAAGGTGAAAACCAGAAAAAAACTGGCACAGTTATTCTGATATACCAGACCAATTATCATCAATAATTACCAGTTATGAACTTTTTCTTCAGATAATAGTGAGGAAGTTATTACATTTCTCTGTTCAACGGTCGAATTAAAAGATCACTCTGTCGTTTTACAGCTGTCGCATCAATTCTTGTTACTAATTATTTACCTCCTTACTGTTAGTGAACTGGTAAGTTTATGACTGAAGACACTGAAAACACTAACTAGCTCTCTAAGTAATTTTCAAAGTAATATTCGGTAAGAAAATATGAGGTTCCGTATGAGAGAGGACGTCATCAGTAAATACTTCTTTAGAGCACAAGGTACTGAGGAATGTTTTGAGAAAAATTTAGGAAATGCATGTGTATCTGGAATAGCATTATGTGTCCGTTTATCGGAGAGTGAGACATTTCGTATTATTGTGGAAAGAATGCGCCCACAAGATAGGACCCGCATCTGTTTTGTGTCCGTCTTGCTTCTTGTGCTGATGTACATCATATTATTTCAGCCGTAGAAAATATTAAGTTTGAGGATCAGCAACGTAACTCACAGTCAGTAACTGAGTGGAAGGATACTTGCGGAAATGAGATACCACCTGCTACTGTACAAGAAGTCCCTGTTAATGTTGTGTGCTTTTGTTGGCAGTAAACCAATCATGTTGTCATACCGCCCGCAACCTCGAGAAGTGTTTAGAGACCAATGACGTCATCGTACAGTGGCGCACCACCGTATTAGTTGTGAACGACCATTTGGCTGCCAGAAAATTCATCATCAAAAGTTGCCTTTCGCATGTTCGTTTTTGAATTCCGAACCAGTCTGTGCCATGCTCCTACAGTTCTGTTATATGTAGGAACGAGCTATGGCTTTCCTGAGGAAACTGAGGAATTTCAATTTAGTGGTTTTCCCTTCGGGTGGGCCAGTGGTGCTCAAAAATGGCTCTACGCACTATGGAACTTAACATCTGAGGTAATCAGTCCCCTAGACTTAGAACTACTTAAACCTAACCAACCTAAGGACATCACACACGTCCATACCCGAGGCAGGATTCGAACCTGCAACCGTAGCAGCAGTGCGGTTCTGGACTGAAGCGCCTAGAACCGCTCGGTCACAGCGGCCGGCATCAATTGAGCTGCACTGCTTTCTAGATGAGACTGAGTATTTATGAATATCGAATTTCGATGCATTTACATCTGTCTTATATAGCTAAATTTTGACGAATATTTTGAACACATTAGTCACATTTTACAGCGAAGTAAAGAAGCTGGCATGACTGTCAAGCTTTCTAAGGGTAATTTTATTTGTAATCAAATTTATTTTTTGCCATATTGTTGTGAGCAGCAGGGTATCAACTGACCAAGGTAGAACTAAATCTATCTATGATCAGTGACCGCAGAAGGAAAAAAATGTAACGCCATTTTATTTACTTATTTATTTATTGTTCCGTGGAACCAAATTAAGGAGAAGTCTCCATGGTCATGGAACGAGTGAACACATGAAATTATAACACGATAGTAGAAACAGATAAAATGAAATATAAGTTTAAATAAAGAAAATTAACACTGTAACACTGGAATTTACTTAATTTTTCAGCTCTTCCTGGAGGTCCTCAACATAATAGAAGGAGTGAGCCATGAGGAAACTCTTCAGTTTAGATTTGTATTGTATTGTATTGTATGTTAACCGAGGAGCCAGAAACAACGGAGAGGCTCCGTCCCCGGCGCAGCCGCAGCATTCCACAACCCCCACGACGACTACCGCAGTCCACTTCACCCCGCCGCCGCCCCACACCGAACCCAGGGTTTTTGTGCGGTTCGGCCCCCGGTAGACCCCCCAGAGAACCCCTATGTTTGCGTGGTAGAGTAATGGTGGTGTACGCGTACGTGGAGAGCTTGTTTGCGCAGCAATCGCCGATATAGTGTAACTGAGGCGGAATAAGGGGAACCAGGCACCATTCGCCGAGGCTGATGGAAAACTGCCTAAAAACTATCCACAGACTGGCCGGTTCACCGGACCTCGACACAAATCCGCCGGGCGGATTCGTGTCGGGGATCAGGCGCTCCTTCCCGCCCGGAAAGCCGTGCGTTAGACTTCACGGCCAACCGGGCGGGCCTCAGTTTAGACTTAAAAGTGTTTTGGCTACTGCTAAGATTTTTGAGTTCTTGTGGTAGCTTATTGAAAATGGATGCAGCAGAATGCGGCACTCCTTTCTGCACAAGTCAAGGAAGTGCATTCCACATGCAGATTTGGTTTCTGCCTAGTATTAACTGAGTGAAAGTTGCTAACTCTTGAGAATAAGCTAATATTGCTAACAACAAACGACACTAAAGAAAATATATACTTTGAGGGCAATGTCAGAATCCCCAGACTATTGAATAGGGGGTCGACAAGAGGTTTTCGAACTTACACCACATATAGCTCGAACAGCCAGTTTTTGAGCCAAAAATACCCTTTTTGAATCAGAAGAAATACCCCAAAAAAATAATACCATACGACATAAGCGTATGAAAATATGCGAAGTAGACTACTTTTCGTGTTGATCTGTCACTTCTTTCAGATACTGTTCTAATGGTAAATAAAGTAGCGTCTAGTTTCTGAACAAGATCCTGAACATGGGCTTTCCACAATAGCTTACTATCTATCCGAACGCCTAGGAACTTGAACTGTTCCGTCTCGTTTATAATATACCCATTCTATCTGATCAAAATATCGGTTCTTGTTGAATTGTGAGTTAGAAACTGTAAAAACTGACTCTCACTGTGATTTAGCATAAAATTATTTTCCTCAAGCCACGAACTTATTTCATGATCTACATTATTTGATATTGTTTCAATGTTACACACAAGATCCTTCACTACCAATCTGGTGTCATCAGCGAACAGAAATATTTTTGAATCACCTGTAACACTAGAAGGCACATCATTTATATAAATAAGAAACAGCAGTGGCCCCGGCACTGAACCTTGGGGAACACCCCACTTAACAGTGCCCCTTTCGGACTGAACATCACTACCACTCTCAATATTGCGGAGAATTACCTTCTGCTTTCTGTTCTTAAAGCAAGAGGCGAACTAATTGTAAGCTACTCCCTTTACTCCACAATGGTCCAACTTCTGCAGTAATATTTTGTGGTCAACACATCCAAAATCCTTCGTTAAATCAAAGAAAACACCAGGCGTTGCAACCTTTTATTTATCCGTCCAAAACCTTACAGAGAAAAGATGTAAGAGGTCCGAGCAGATGTAATTTCGATGTACTGCTGGGCGCTGATGACCACGCTGTTTAGCGCCCGTAAACCTCAAAAACACACACACGATGTATTGCTCATGCACTGCCTGCGATATGCAAGGTCTGTGACCAGAGAGCAGTGTTAATTGCAGTATGAACTGTGTAGCTGTAGCAGTAAGTTGTTGCTAGTCTGGAGTCTGCTCTGGTCTGGTATGGTGTATCGTGTTGGCTGGCCCGGTCGCGGTGCAGCGATGTCGGAGCCTGAGTATTATTGTATAAGGTAAAAAGCAGCCTCGCGCATATGTATTAATGTTATCTCAAGTCGCATGTAAATGTTTTAAAACTCTCGTAATAATAATCTTCCTCATAAAAAGTAACTTTTAACAACCATTCATTTCAATTTCAAGAATTTACTAATTTCTCCCATCCATGATCATCCTGATTATTGCAATAGAAAAATCAGTTGCTTCCTTTCATAAATGACAGATAGGTCGGCCAGCATTGCACAGAGCTGTGCCAGAAAAATTTATTGTAAAAGCAGATTTATCCGGCGACTTCATTGAGGTAAGAATTTTTCCTTTTTTTATTCAGAATGATCTTTCAGGGCCATGACGCAGCACTGCTGTCGTCCAAAATTTACCGGGTTAAATTCACAGTGAATTATTGAAAAGTAATAAGTGAGTGACAATTTAATTGAGAGGTTAGTTACATTGTAGTATTACCAGGTTAATGAATTTATTTTTTATTGGGACGTTACAGTGAATGTGAACGACATAATTATAATTTTTACTGTTGAGAGGTTTAGGAATTTTTCTGTTTTGAGGTTACGCTAAATGTGAATGAATTTTGAGCTTAGATTAAATCAGAAAGAATGTTGTGGGTAGATTAAATGTAAACGAATTTGTTACCTTCACTCCGTTATGCAAAGCTACTGCTAAATCTATTTCGAAAGCATTTGTAAAACATTTTCTATTTCATGTAGGGCATGTATTGAAAGTAATTTCCGATTTGGGCCACAGTTTCGATCTGCTATATGGACACGTATGTTACGAACAAGAAACATTTCTCCGATCTATATATCCAGATATCACGCTTCTTCGAACCCTTGTGAACGACTAATGAAAGAAATTGGTAAACTATGTAGAATATACTGCTATAAAAGACATATTAATTGGGATACACACATACTGTCATTCCAGGATGTAATTAACTCCATACCAAATGAATCTACTATCTGAAAAATGTTGAACCACCTAACAAAATTAAAGAATTAGTATCCTTTCCTACATCTCGTCGACTACGACACCATGAAATAATTAACATTGCGCTGAACAACATCAAACGTGCCGCAGAGCGCCGGAGAAGACAGCAAAAACAGGTTTGTGCACACCGTGACTTTCACATTGGACAGAATATATTAGTACGTACACACTATTTATCCAACAGAGGAAAGAGTAGATGCAGTAAATTTGAGCTTCTATACTCAGGTCCATATCGAATTCGCAGCATTCCTCACCCCAATGTAGTACACGTCAAAACTCTCAGAACCAGAAAAAGTAAAGGCAATCACCATGTCTCCAATATAAAACCCTTTATCGAATGAATATACTTTATGATTTATCACACTGTAATGCCATTTGCAGATATTTATATGAACACTTACTGATGATTATCATATTTTTCTTGGTAAGTGCCCGGCAAGGTAAGGTTAGCAGGTCGCTTTCTTGTCGTTACACATCAGACCGTGCACATTTTTGCAGATAAACTTACATATTTTATGGCCAACTATGCAATTCTATCTAGTGACATATTAATTTTATCAAATTCTTTCTGCATTAAAGTCTTCAACTCTCGCCTCTATCAACTACACAACATACAAGCTGAACACAAAGAAAGTCATTTCTTGCCATTATATATCAAACCGTGCACATTTTCCATTTTTCCTGAATGTACGATTGTTTTCCTGTTTTGTTCGTATGCACTACGAAATCTTTAAGATATGACAAACACCAGTTGACTTTAACATTTTTCCTTATGATATCTCATTATCTTGACTATTCTACACTTTTGGCTACTGCATTATAAGACTGTGTGTACAATTTTGCACCTAAACACTGTCTATGTTTTTGACATAATACGTTTTCTGTCATGCTATGCTGTATGCTTAATTATATCACTAGAAACAAGTTTTTATTTAATGTGTATATGATTTAAATGCAAGATATTAATCCTTATTCATCATTTTCGGAAAGAAATGACGTCTAAAAGAAACAAATTAAACCAACCACAGTGGATTACTATGAAATGGGAATTTCACCTTTGGAATGAACGAAAGAAAATGGAATACCTTGTGATGAAGCGTAAATGGATAAGAATTAACAAGCATTAACAAGAATATACTATACACATCGTATGATAGCAGTCTTAACTAATTTTTTCTTTCAGAATACGAGACGATTGATGCAGGCTGTTAGACAGAAATACACATCTTAGTTTTAGTGATGAAATATGCTACAAATAAGAAACTATATAATATGAATAGTTGTATGAAGTAAATGGTAATATGAATAATGAATAATGAAGTGTTTTTTTTGCAGATGATAATGAATGATGATGAATAGTTATATGAAGAATATGCTAATATGAATAATGAGGTTTTTCTTTGCAGCTGATGATAGCGATGAAGTTATGGTAATATGAATAATGAAGTTTTTCTTTGAAGATGAGGATAATGATGAAGTTTCTATATTTACTGTTAGTTACGAAATGTATTTGTTGCAGTTCGTTTTGACAGTATGTATTATATCACATGGTATAATGACTGAATGTTTTGGAAACGACAGCTAGAGTACATACATATTGAGTACACGTTTCATTACCTGTTAATTCGAAGTTCACTACTTTTCAGCATAATATGCGTTTCTTCTTTCAGCTGACTAATCCATTTCATATTTTTTCCAGGAGAAGCTATTCATGAAATTAATGTGTTATAAGCAGTTAGTCATTAAACCTTTTCTAGTACTTGCATTTTTTTACCCATTTGTGGGTGTCATTCATAAATGTGATCACATATACTCTACTTGTTTCATAACCTTGCTACAGCTGACTAAAGATGAATGACGTTACTAATCCTTATTTGCAGCAATAAGTCAAAAGCAAATATTTTCATGCCCCAGCAATTAATTATCGATCCCAACGCAATGCATTGCTGGCAGAAAAAAAATGCTACTAGTTTAAGAGATATTTATATTACTAAATATAATGCAGATTTGTCAGATGTATTGAATCCATTATATCTATGTATTATTGGAACACAGATCTTGAGTAATAGTTATAGTGTGTTACATTTTAAATATGTCCTATGTCACTTGAATGATGAGTTCAGAGTAATACTGAATGATGTTTTGTAATAATGCATAAATGCTATGCCAATAATATCTGCAAATAATATTTTTGTTATATTCTATAAATGTAATGCCAATAATTAACTCTCATTTTGAATGATGACTTCTGAATAATACTGAATAATGTTTTATAAAACTATATGAATACTTTGTAACTGGCCAATCATACCACTATTTCTTAAATTTTAAATTTGTCTTATGTCACTTACATGCTATTAAATATGAATACCAGTAGCTTGATGCTACACTCATTAACTCTTGTTTTGAATAATGCCTTCTGAATAATGCATAAAAATGGTTTGTAACTGGCCAATGTGTGCCAATGATTACTATAATTAGATGAATTATGTAAATACTATGCCATTAATTAACTCTTGTTTTGAATAATGACTTCTAAATAATGGATAAAAATGGTTTGTAACTGGCCAACGAGTGCCAATATTTAGTGTAATCAGATGACTTATGAATAATGTTCTGTAATACTCCATACATAGTACAGAGATGTTTAGTAACTAGGCAATGAGTGCCAACAATTACTCAAATCGGTTGATAGACTAGTGTAATTCTCTATGATGACTAGCATAAGACTTAATGTCCTTCACCTTCTGACCTAATTACCAGAAATTACTGCAATATCCGTTTGTCCTGTCTATCCTCATGATCATGGAGCACTATATTTGGTTTTTGCACTAATTCTACGTTGGTGTACCTTACAAGAGTGTGGTGTTGACACATCATGCTGTCCACCACCTTGGACGATGGAGATGTTATTATGGTCCCACTGTTCGGTGTACCTAATATACTACCAAAATGATAACATTGAATATTAATACAACATTTCAGTGTCTTGGCTACACTGACTAATACTTCGGGGAAGAGGACTTCAGATTGTCTCACTTGGTGTTGTGCTTCTGTAGTAAGATATGGACTTTCAGTGCAGCTATGTGCAACCTACTGTACTACAACCATGATGCAATCCTTCCCTTTCCTTTCCTAGTTCTTATAAAATGGTAACAAAAAAATATACTTTATGTCATTTATTAATATGTTTTGTACTCATTGCATATCCTAGTTCTTGTAAAATGGTAAAAAATATATACAGTGCGTGTGCACTTTATGTCATTTATTAATGTGTTTTGTACTCATTGCGTATACATTTTGTCATTGCTTGATATGTTCTGTACTCAGTGCATGTGCACTCTATTTCATTTCATGTTCTGCACTTATATATACGTATATACTCTGTTAGGGTAAACTTAATTAATTAAGTAGATTTTAGAAAAATTTGTTGCTCATGGCAAGTCCAATTGTCTCTCCATCGCTGCCAAACTTTTGCCTCCCCCCCCCCTGGAGGGTTATGTAAGAAGTCCGAGCAGATGTAATTTCGATGTATTGCTCATGCGCTGCCTGCGATATGCAAGGTCTCTGACCACAGAGCAGTGTTGACGGCAGTATGAACTGTGTAGCTGTAGCTGTAAGTTGTTGCTAGTCTGGAGTGTGCTCTGGTCTGGTATGGTGTATCGTGTTGGCTGGCCCGGTCGCGGTGCAGCGATGTCGGAGCCTGAGTATTACTGTATAAGGTAAAAAGCAGCCTTGCGCATACGTATTAATGTTACCTCAAGTCGCATGTAAATGTTTTAAAACCCTCGTAATAATAATCTTCCTCATAAAAAGTAACTTTTAACAACCATTCATTTCAATTTCAAGAATTTACTAATTTCTCCCATCCATGATCATCCCGATTATTGCAATAGAAAAATCAGTTGCTTCCTTTCATACATGACAGATAGGTCGGCCAGCATTGCACAGATTTATTTTAAGAGCAGATGTATCTGGGGACTTCATTGAGGTAAGAATTTTTCCTTTTTTTATTCAGAATGATCTTTCAGGGCCATGACGCAGCACTGCTGTCGTCAAAAATTTACCAGGTTAAATTCACAGTGAATTATTGAAAAGTCATAAGTGAGTGACAATTTAATTGAGAGGTTAGTTACATTGTAGTATTACCAGGTTACTGAATTTATTTTTTATTGGGACGCTACAGTGAATGTGAACGACATAATTATAATTTTTACTGTTGAGAGGTTTAGGAATTTTTCTGTTTTGAGGTTACGCTAAATGTGAATGAATTTTGAGCTTAGATTAAATCAGAAAGAATTTTGTGGGTAGATTAAATGTAAACGAATTTTGTGGGGAGGTTACACTGTGAAAGAATTTTGTTTTGAGGTTGTAACCTCCCCACAAAAATTTAAAAGGAATGTAATGACAATACTTAATACAAATGGGAGCCGAGTGTAACCTCCCCACAAAAAAATCTACTGACAACGACAATTAAACAAAATTAGCAATCTGACTCAAATATAAATTCCTCACAAAAAAATTAAAGTCTATTCAGTGATAAGAAAATTCAATTAAACCGAAACATCGGTTTTTGGCCCTGTGTAAATCAATCAGAATTAAAGTCTTACCTCAGAATAACTGGATGTCAAATTTCTGCTCTTATTTCTGCGCATGGCTTGGAGGAACTGCATTGCAAATAATAATATTCCTTTTTTCTGTAATTTTACTGAAAATTTTCTTTAAAAGAAGTGGAATGAAATGGGAAGTGCAACGAAATCTTTAGTTCAATAAAAAATAAAATTTTTGAAAAAATGCTTTTGAAATTAAAAATTATTATTGGGGCACTTGTTGGAGAATAATTACAATAAATAAATTTTTACATTATCTAATGATTATATTAATTAACCGTATACCTCATTCAGCATCTTGACCAGTGTTGCCGACCGCCTACATCACACAACCGCACTGGGCTGCTACTACTGACCGACCGCTCTGCAACTAAATCGAGCTACAGACTTCCACGACTACTGACAGAGTACTGCCCTCAACTAGACAGAGCTACAGACTCGCAACGACTACTGACAGACTGAGAACCGCTCGCAACACTCGCGCGGTCAAGCGCAAACTCTCTGGTCACAGATGCTACAATGCCTCGCCATCGCTGCTATGTTACATACGTGTTTCAAGGTTACACTAAATCAGAATCATTATCCATATTATTTATTTTTTATTTTGTGGGGAGGTTACACTAAATTAGAATCTTATCCTTAATATTTATTTTTTATTTTTGTGGGGAGGTTACAAAGAGAATATAGCATTTTCAGTTGTTAAATCATTTCTAAAACCAAAGTGTACATTTGACAGCAAATTATGTGAATTTAAATGCTCCAATAACTTTGTGTATACAGACATCTCGATAACTCTAGCAAACACCGATGGCATAAAAATAGGTCTTAAATTGTCAACATTATCCCTGTCTTCGTTTTTATATAGTGGCTTCACTACCGAGTACTTCAATCGGTCAGGAAACCGACCACTCCTAAAGGAAAAGTTACAGATAGAGCTAAGTACTGGGCTAACATACATAGAACAATACTTCAGTATTCTGCTAGATACTTCGTCTTATCCATGAGACTTCTTGGTCTTAAGTGATTTAATTATTAACTCAATCTCCCTCTTGTCAGTATCATGGAGGAACATTTCAGGTAACAGTCTCGGAACACTTTCTTCTAAGAGCGCCAAATGATTCCCTGTTGGGACTAGATTTCTATTTAGTTCACCTCCTACATTCAGAAAGTGATTATTAAATACTGTACATACACTGCTGGCCACCGTAAATGCAACACCAAGAAAGACAAGAGGTAGCACAACAAAATTTATTTTGTAGATAACATGTTGACCAAGTATGAAATGATTACGTTTACAGACGTCTGTGACATGTGGTTCCTGCCAGAATCAGTAGCCAGAGCAGCCGACATTGTTGGAGATCACCGCTGCCACACGTCTCGGCATTGAGTCAAAGAGACGTTGGATGTGTTCCTGGGGTACAGCAGCCCAAGCATCTTCCACACGTTGCCAAAGATTATCTGGTGTGGCAGCTGGGGATGTAATCTGGATCACTCGTTGAGCAACCATGGACCACATGTTTTCTATCGGCGAAAGATCCGGAGAGCGAGCCGGCCAGGGAAGCACTTCAATCTGGTTATTGACGAAGAACCTTTGCACAATGCGTGCCACGTGTGGTCGCGCATTATCCTGTTGAAATATGGCTGTGGCCGAGACCTGAAGGTAAGGAAGGACAACTGGCTCCAGCACCTCGGATATGTAGCGCCGGCTATTTAAAGTAACGGCAATGCGTACTAGAGGCGTGCGAGAGTAATATCCAATACCGCCCCATACCATAATACCCGGTGCAAGACCAGTGTGGCGGTGCATAATGCAGCTGTCCAGCATCCTCTCTCCACGGTGTCTCCACACTCGAATCCGACCATCGTGGTGCTGCAGACAGAAGCGTGCCTCGTCAGTAAAGACAACGTTACTCCATTTTGCCGTCCACATCCGTCTGTCATCACACCATTGGCGACGGAGACGTCTGTGGTTCTGCGTCAATGGTAGACGAAGCAATGGACGTCTTGCGGACAGACCACTCTGCTGTAAACGGCGTCGAATGGTACGCGCAGACACTGGATGCTTGCTTTACAGACGCAATGTGCTGTGCTATGGTTCGGGATGTCACTGAGCGATCCGTCACTGCCATGCGCACAATTTGCCTATCAGCACGTACAGTGGTGAATGCGATCGACCACGTCGGTCCGTCGTACCCTCCTGCATCCAACGGTCACATATCCGCATTACAGTTGTTTGGTTTCGTCCAACACGACTAGCGATTCCTCTGTATGATAATCCTGAATCTCGGTAAGCCACTATCCTTCCTCGGTCGAACTCGGATACTTGATCAAACGATGTTCGCTGTTGTCTGCGAGGCATAACTGATCGTCTTGTGAAACAACCACAAGGTAAACACACGTGCCGAACGTACACTCGTCGAAATCGCCAAGCCTTAAATGGCGCTATGAGGTGGCGCCACAGGCGCGCGTGATGTGCGTCTGCGCTGAAATTCTAATCAGTTGCATATCTCATCGCTGTAAACCCTTGTGTAAATTTCACTTGATTCGGATGCTTCCTTCAGGGTGTTGCATTTACGGTGGCCAGCAGTGTATATGCGACTTATCAGTAACACGAACATTCCCACTACGCACTGATTCTATATCCTCGACCTGTCTCTCCAAACCAGCAACTTCCTTTACGACTGACCATATGGTTTTAATTTTAGCTTGAGACTTAGCTATTCTGTCTGCATATGACATACTTTTTGACATCCTGGTAACATTTTTAAACATCTTACAATACTGTTTGTAATGGGCTGCTGCATTTAGATTTTGACTGTTTCTAACGTTTTGATATAATTGCCACTTTGTTCTACAAGATATTCTTATCCCTCTAGTCAGCTACTCAGGCTGCCTGTTTGTACTAGTACCCTGTTTTGAACGTTCCAACGGAAAGCAACTTCCAAAGAGCCCGAGAAAAGTCTTGAGGAAAGCAATATATTTATCGTCTACTGTATCAGCACTATAAACATCTTGCCACTCTTGTTCCTTGATAAGGTTTACAAAGGTCTCTACACCAACTGGGTCAGCTTTCCTAAACAGTTGATAACTATATTTAACATGTGTTGCAGCACAAAAATTTCTAGGGTTAAGATTTGTGCATCATGATCTGAAAGGCCATTCATCTTCTTGCTAACAAAATGCCTTTCTAGTAATGAAATATGAACAAAAATGTTGTCTATGGTCGCTCTGCTGTTCCCTTGCACTCTCGTTGGAAAGAATACGGTTTGCATTAGATTATATGAATTAAGGTGGTCTACCAGCATCCTTTTCGTTGCACAATCACTTATACAATTAATATTGAAGTCACCACGTATAACTAACATTTTGTATTTCCTATAAAGTGAACCAAAAACCTCCTCTAGCTATAGCGAAAATGTTCTGAAATCGGTGTCTGGGGATCTATAAATAACAACAGTTAGAAGTTTAGCTCCACTAAATCTAACCACACCTGCACAACATTCAAACACCTTTTCAGTGCAGTACTTTGAAACATCAACTGACTCAAATGGGAAGCCGCTTTTCACATACATGGCTACTCCCCCACACCGCAAAGAGCTCCTAGAAAAGCTGCCAGCCAACCTGTGTCCTGGTAAAGGAAACCTCTGAATTACCTCCTTATTTAAGAAGTGTTCAGATATACCAATAATTTCAGAGTCAACATCTATAAGCAGTTCACTAACTTTATCTCTAATACCTTGTATATTCTGAGGAAATATACTAATTCCCTCATTATTCGGATACATAAGCTTTGTCGAAACTGGTTACTTTGTTAGAGAGACTTCCCTTAAGCAGGAATACCTATCAGCTAACTTCAGTCTAAAAAAGGTGCAGCTCTAACACCCACTACTACCGGAATTTTCCCATGAGTGATCCCACCACCCCCACCTATGTTGTCACCTATAAGCTTTGCCAACCTCCCCTTCCCATACCTGTTGAGGTGCATGCCATGTCTAGTGAAACCCGTCCTGCTGATAGATTCCACCAACACCATTGAAATGTGACCCATGTCTTCTGTCATCAGCGCACCCTCAAGTCTCATGTTATTACGCCTGACGGCTGTATTAAGATGAGGTCGATCGTGACGCTGAAACAGTCCCACGAAATGCACATTCGTGTTGCCAGTCTGAGTGGTTATTTTTTCCAGGTCACCATCTATGTCATACTCACCATCCCTATCAATACTATTTCCAGCCCCACCCACAATCACTACCTGAACCTCTTCAGTAAAATCCCTGCATACCCCCCTATTTTAAGTCACCTGAGCCAATCCTGCATTAGGCTTCACAATGCTGGTGACCTGGTACTCACTCCCCAACACTTCCTGCAACTACTGGCCTACACCTCTGCCATGAGAACTACCTAACAGCAGAACCTTCTTCTTTCCCTTCGACTTTGCAACTGTCCGAGCCACCGTAAGTGCTGAGGTCTGTTGCATACTTCCTACATCTACAGCTAACAGAGATTCCTCTCCACTAGACTCTGACAGTTGATGATATCTACTGCAAACACCAATAGTAAAACTATCTGAAAATCTCATTCTCCTAGCAGATCTCTTGCCTACAGCCAGCTCCCATTCCCCAAGCCCCTTCTCCCTCCTCATGCTATCTAGCTCTTCCTGTACGTTTTTCAACTGCACCTGAGGGGCACAGATCTTACGCTCCTATTCCTCTATCAACTTACTCTTGCTACATAACCTGCAGTTCCAGAATGCCCAACGGCTTCCCCACTGTAGTCCCTTCCCCCCCCCCCCCCCCCCGCCCCCCATTGAAAATACTGCGAACAAGTCTCACACTGCAATCCAGTACTCACGAACCTACGGCAAAGCCCACACTTCTCACTCATGGTAAAATTTAACAGTTATTGAAACAAGAAAACTACTTTATCTAAGTTCCGCTACCACAATAAGAAGGTGTTAAAAAACTGACTACAATAATCACAAACTTACTCTACAAAGGAAGTAACTACTATTATTAGCAGTATAAATCAACAACAAATGAGAATATAACAAAAGACTAACACAGAAACGTCTAATGACACAGTAACGAAACAGTAACGTCACCAGAAAACACCAAGAACACCGGTTGAAGACCACTATGCACAAACAATTAATTAGTACTTAGCTTTCGATGCACCGCTACAGCTGCAACTGGTCAGCGCGGAATGTAAACACAGGTAAGAGGTTAAGTTGCTCGATACGAAACACTTACAAAGATCAGGTCACAACACAACAAAGGCAGAGGTGAATGAAGAAACCACTAAGAAGTCATTTATATAGTAAATATTATCACAAAACCTTTAAAATATGTATCTGAAACCTAAAAACATATAAAAACTTAGAGAGCGATCTCACATGCAGTCACGCGCTTATGGCGTCACACCAAAGATTTACTGGGAAGGTTAATTTATATCTTAAGTTCGTATCGAATTTTGCTCACTTTTTCATGCCCATCAATAAATTGCGGCGAAAGGATGAAAGTTTCTGTATGACTCATGCTCCCCAGGCAGCCTTTGGTTCTCTAAAAAAGAGCTTTATCTAGGGCTCCTGTTTTGGGGATCGCTGATATTAGTCAGGATTTTGCGTGCAAACATAGGCAGCTAATAGAGGCCTTGCTGCCGTATTAGTTCAGGGAATGGAAGGGGAATGCCGACTGTTAGCTGACGCTACTCCCTCTGTTGGAATCTGAACAAAAGTACTTATTGTACCTGATCTCTTAACTCAGAAAATGTTTAGGTTTTACCCTGAACATAAAACTTGTGATCTGGAAACTTGAAACCAGGGTTGTATGCTTGCTAGGCCTGGGAAAATTGTTAGCATTGTCCAATGGGCAGTGCGTACCTCTGCATTTAAAATCCGGATTAAGCAGATACGAGGATCTAAAAATCAGACTGCTAATATGCTGTATTCTATGTTTCAGAAAGAGCCAGATAGCATGCTCATGATATCGTCCATCTGTTGTGATATCAGCCATCTGGCCTTGTATGGTAGTCATTTGGATTTCACTGTTTCAAATAGTCAAGGGCTTCTTAAAGACGTTAGAATGTCAATGTAATTTACGTAAGGTATCTAAGCAGAATCCCGACAAGCATCGAGCTCTGTTGCGTTCTTTCAGAGAATATAACCCACCGAACTTTATCGGTTATGTAGGGCCATTTGCACGTACTAAAAATCGGCATCACCATATGTTTGTTGCAGTGGATGCTTTTAGTAGATTTATTTCGTTCATTGTAGAACAGTTAAAGTATTTACTACCATACGATATTTGACTGCTGGTATCTCTAGTTTTGGGCCATCCAATTTTTGGTATCGGATAATGCAACTGCCTTTCATTCTACTTCACTTCGGAAGGTTTGCTTTGATCATGCCTTTCCTCATGTTTCAATAATGCCCTGCATTCTCCAGCAGCCCTCTGCAGAGTTTATCAGCCAGAATTTAAAGTCAAACTAGATCATTTGTTTGTCGCATAATCAGTCACAGTGGGATACTTCTGTCAGCTGGTTTTCGCATTTAGTACTACAGTACATGAAACTCGTAAGTCGACTCCTGTGAAGCTCATGTTACGCTACCGTATCATTTCGCCCGTTGTACTTTGTGGACGACAAGCAACGTCCCACCCGAGAAAATAGCCTCGGATAGCATTAAAATGAAATGGAATTTCGACTGTCACAACATCTCTCTGACGCATTAGAGACAGGCTTTGTGGTACATCCAAGATCATAGCTATGTTTCTCTTTAAGTTGGGAATTGCTTTATTACAAGATCCTTTGGGAGCATTGGAAAGATGGACAGAGAATTACTGAGACGATATTACAGGTTTTTATAGTACATTGTGAGGTTGTCCGAAAAATCCCCTGACCGGCTCCGGGCGTTGTCTCTTCCAGCAACTGTAAAGTGTTAGTGAGCCTCATGGGGCAGCGGGAAGCCGTTTACATGTGAAGCTGATTTCGCGTGGCCGGCAGAGTGTTATCGTGGATGGAAACTCGGTGACATCATTTACTGTATACACTGCCAAAACATTATGTGCACTGCCCACCACGAGGCTGAACGCCTTCTCGCAGTGCTGAGGTCACGTGACGCGGTAAGCAAAGAATATAAGCAGAACACAGACGAATGGGTCTTCGTTATGGCGAAGATACGGATCGGAAACGCGGAAATCCAGTGGGATAAGTGACTCCGACAAAGATCAGATTTTTGTGGCCCTGGACGTGGGAACGAGAACCTCTGAAACGGCGAAACTGGTCTGTTGTTCGCGTACTGTAGTTGAACATCTGCGGAAAGCGATTGAAACGTGATGCAATAACGAGTCGATCACATGGTATTGGACGTCCACGTCTCACCATAAGGCGTGGAGACAGGAGGATTGCCCGCGGTGTATGGTCTGACGACAGAATAGAAAGCTGGCGCAGACACATGTGTTTCGGAGCGAACCGTTCAAAGGCTATACCTGAACACGCAGATCCACAGCACAGGACACCTACATGTCCCTCTGTTGATCTAATGACCTCGTCAATTACGACAGCAGTGGGCACAGGATCACCGAGCTTTCACAGTGGTTCGATGAACACGGGTCGCCTGGTTAAACGAGACGCATTTGTTGTTAGACTAGGTCGATCGTTCTGTCCTTACACGCCGTCATCCAGGCCACTGGCTGCTTAAACAGGCACCGCACTGCATATGCAAGCCGGTGAGGGCAGAATTATGCGAAAGGAAAGGGATGCGTTGAGTTGGACTTCCATCGGAACTATGGTAGTAATCGAAGGCACCAAACACCTGTGCATTACCTGACCATCATAGAGGACCATCTGCTTCGCTTCATACGTGATGTCTTCCCCTACGCAGATGACATCTTCCAGCAGAATATCTGTTCATATCACAAGATCAGCATCGTGCTACTGTGATTTCACGAGCATGATAGTGAACTAACATTGATGTTTGGCCAGCAAGTACTCGTTGGAACACGTATCGGGCGTCAGCTGCACACACGCAAATCAACGTCCCGTAATTTACAGAAATTGGCTGATCTGAGCGGTGATATATGGTGTCGCCTACCTCTGGAACCTACCGAGGACTTTTCTAATCCATGACCAGCATAATCGTTGCTGTATTCTGTTTGAAAAGTGGACCAGCACGCGATTAAACAGCTGGTCATAATGTTACGGGACATCAGAGTATGTTCGCAGCGTTACCTGAAAGTAAAGTGGAGTTTCTAGTTAGGTCTTCAGCCCATACCGAGTGTAACGGTGAAAGTGTTATGCTTGGTGGTACAGGTGGAGATTAGGGGCTCTTTATGCACTGCTGAATGTGCGATTTGGAGCATCTAAAGGTCAACTGGCGCAACAAGTATTTGTCATTTGATAATTTGTCTGGATTACGCAGTATTGCTAGTATATTTTCATAGTATGAAAACAAAGAGGAACTGAAACCAATAAACGGCGAGCATTTCGCTTTAGTACGCAAACACTTGTCAACATCTGGTACTAATGTACTTGTTTTAATACATGGTGACTTGGAGAATTTGTGTTAAAGCTGACAATGTGTTGTCACACTGTTCGCCAGTCTCTTCTGTACTTTATTTTAGCAAAATGGAATTAAACATTCCCATTTTCAGTTTGGCAGTCACTGGTGCAGTTTTTTTTTTCGTTTTTTTTATGGTGTATAATTAGGCGCCTCTATTCTTGCTAAATGTTTTTAATTACTTTAAATTTGTGTAAAAGGAAATATGTTTTCATAGATTTGCTCTTAGTTAAGATTAATAACCTGCTTTTCTTTAGACTGAGAGAAAGATAGAAAGAGAAAGAGAGAGATCGAGAGAGCTTTGGCTAGCCTGTGATTCACTCGATCCTGAAATAATATTTTTTGAAAGTTTATTAAGTATATTTACCTGTAGTATTTTGGCCAAATGTTGGTGAAACTTCGTTAAGGGTTAAATTTTTATCGAATGAGGGCGTCTGATTTAAGCACCGTTACTGTATTTTTGAAATTACATTATCCAAATAGTTTCACTTTCTTCTACCAAGTGGCTTTTGTGTAAGGTGTTCCTCTATTTTAGCGTGTAAAACGTTTTACCTTGATTATACTTGCTTTTGTGAGTGTTTTAGATCACTGAGAGCGTGATCTCTTCTCTATAATAATTGATATTTGTTTGAGAAGGGAACATGTTTGGAACGTCCGATTCGGCAGTTTCTTTATGAAAGCTGTTGGAAAAAGCGACATCCAAAAAGCAACTTTTATTAAATTTAATCTTTATACTTTACATGTTTTAGAGAAATACCGTTGTCAACTTTGCCGGTATTTATTGTCGTTAGCCAAATTCCTAAGCTGGCCGTTTTTCTTGAATTTACTTGGTACATTAGAATTACGAAGGGTTATACGTGTTAAATGTGTGAAAATGTGCACCTAGTGCATTCCACTACCAAATTCAGTCTATTTTTGTGAGACCATTTTAAGATATCTCCGTAATGTCCCACTGTAACAGACGTATACGGTGATGAACAGCCTAACTAAGCAATCGATATGCATGGATCAGCGTGGTGGCGCCAGTAGGTACCGGAACTGGTCAAAGCTGCCCCCTAGCGGGCCATGCTTCCAAGCACCCGGTAAAGTCGCACGCAGAAACAGCTGACGGCGTAGGCGCGTTGTTATTAACAAATGTTCAAATGTGTGTGCACTCCAAAGGGACCAAACTGCTGAGGTCGTCGGTCCCTAGATTTACAGACTACTGCAACTAACTTATGCTAAGAACAACACACACACACATGTCCGAGCGAGGACTCGAACCTCCCGCGGTAGGGTGTTATTAGCAGCTCGCCTGCACATCAGTAATTGTCCGCTATTGACCTACGCCTGCAAACAGCATTTGATTTTGAAAGTGTTATTCTACGTTAATAAAACAGTGTAGTGTGCCAGTTAGTTGTTTATTTTCCCACAACACATTTCACATTATCATCTTCTGGTGAAGAATTGCGTTTTCAGATTCCCGCTGTTAGTGTAGAGGAAATACGCCTTTTCACAATAAAAGATCAAGAGAACAAAGTAGCTTATATTTTGTGGTGAAATTTAAAATTTTTTCGGTGAATTAAAAATTCTTTGAGATTTCAGGAAATGCAGCCGGTCGTAAACAACTGCCAGTTATCTCCAGGTGAGCCATCGAAGAGTAACGAAGAGCAGCAGCAACAGCAGCGTAATATGCCAGGACACTTGTCCAAGTAATTTGAAGGTCCGTTGGACTCTGCCTAATGCCTTCTTACTAAGATAAGTTTTGAACATGAGGGTTTCGTGACATTTGTTCTTTTTTTGTGTATTTGATTTTGTGTTTAGTATGTTATTGTGTGTGTGGGTACTTAATATGTAGTGTGTGTCATGTTGGAAACTGGCGAGTGGTAATATTCCTAGGGTGACTGTAGTTAACATGACTGGGGTCTCTATCTAGTGATGAGATGAAATGGTGATGTGACTGTCCCATTGTATGTACTTGTGTGTGCTTTTGTATGATTTGTGTGAAGGATGGCATGTTCGTGTTTTGGTGTATGTGTGTGCTACTGACGAATATGTTCTCCGCTCCACCTTATGAAGGTCGCTGATAGTACTGCCGTCATGCTTCAGAGTCACGGTGGCAGAAGGACCACACTGCCCGGCCGGCAGCGACCTCGCTGGTGGAACTGTAAGGATCAGCTGTCTTCGGCGCTCGCTGCCGCTCTCTGCAGTCATCGGCGAATTCTAGCGTCTTCGTTTGGCGCAAATCTCGAAGATGACGGGATTCCATACATTGTTTCGCTGGTAGCCGCTGTCATGGTTCATCAGGTAGCGTGTTTCAGTGAGTTCTTTTATAATGGAATCCGAAAAACATGTTCCTCTGGCCAAAATTAATCTTTTGTCATACTCCATTGAATGTCCGTTGGAGATACAATGTTCGGCAATTGCAGGCTTGCTTGTTGCAAAAGGCGAGTGCAACGTTTATCTTCTGTGCAACGTTCTCTCACTGTGCATGTGCTTTGTCCTATATACGCCATTCCACACTAACAAATTATTTGGTAAATCCTGTCTTCCGCAATAACGAGTTATCCTTCGCTGACCCCAGCAGGTCCAAAAGCTTAGATGGTTGGCGGGATATCACTTTCACCTGAAAATTACTAAGGATTCTTGCTATTCTGAAGCAAATATTTTCTACAAGGGGAGAAAAGCTAGTCACTTTGCTGGCGCGTTTTCCTCTTTATCCACTTCATGTCTCGCTTCCCGCGCCCGGGTTCGATTCCCGGCGGGGTCAGGGATTTTCTCTGCCTCGTGATGACTGGGTGTTGTGTGCTGTCCTTAGGTTCGTTAGGTTTAAATAGTTCTAAGTTCTAGGGGACTGATGACCGTAGATGTTAAGTCCCATAGTGCTCAGAGCCATTTTTTTCCACTTCATGGTTCTTCGTTTTCGCTGAGAATGCCCTGGTAATTTACCGGATCGAATATCCATTGTCTCTGAACACTGCCTTTAAATGTGCAAGCTCTTTAGGTAAACTATCTGCGTCCAACACTGTATGGGCCCTGTGTAAAAGGGATTTAAGCACACTCATGGTTTAGGTTCAAATGGCTCTGAGCACTAAGGGACTTAACATCTGAGGTCATCAGTCCCCTAGAACTTAGAACTATTTAAACCTAACTAACATAAGGACATCAAGCACATCCAGGCCCGAGACAGGATTCGACCCTGCGACCGTACCGGTGGTGCGGTTCCAGACTGAAGCACCAAGAACCTCTCGACCACACCGGCCGGTCATGGTTTGAAATGTGTGATGTCAACTTGAAGCGTGCACTTATCCTTTGAGGCCTTCTTATTTTGTTTTATTAAAAGCAGTGTTACAGACGTAACCATTCAACAAGTCACAAAGATAATTTAGCATTTTTAACTCATGTGAGTGAGTTTGTTACTAATTTGTTGGTGTGTGGTGGAGCCATCTTTCTCCTGTGCTATTTACCTGACCCTGAGGCACAGCTGTGTAATAGTGGCAGGGAGAAATTGTCTTAGCGGTGTACTGCACCACAAGCCGTTTCACGAACTCACAAACTCGCCCTACCATAACTACAGTGTCAACTTTGCCTCCACAGCAGTAGCGACGAGGCCAGTACCAAACTGGCGATAGGGGTATACAAAACTATATGTGGCTAAAAAATATAATAAAGTGTAAATTTATTCACAATCAAAATAAAATTACTGCTGCGATACCGCGCGCTGTCGTTTAACACCTGCTGCAACACATTTATACTGATAAAGCGGTGGTTCTGCGTAATCAACACAACGAAGATATTTTGCGCCATCAGTTATCTCTGTCTCGAATTATTTGAATCACTCCTAAGTTCACGAGAGACGAAACGAAATATATCACCAACTTAGATGTATCACCAAATGAGATTTCCTCACCTTGCATGAGTGTATGCAAATAAATGGATCACAAAAGTGCATGAAGTATGTTCGACAGTTCATTTTGGCAGTCATAGCTTGAAAACATCGTGTGTCTTCATTAAAGAGTGTCTACATAATTATGCTTTTGCCGAATCGCTTTGGTAGTGGTCGTATGAGAGACTAGCGTCGATCTGGAAAACACAGTGGATACAGCATTAAAGTGAGCGTTAGGCAGGGCTTTGAAAGACCAGTGATTCAACAAGTCAGAAAAGGTAAATACAGTAACATTTGCAAGGAATTCCCAAATCACTGGGAGAAGTGGCAACTATTTAAGTAGACTCATATAACTTTGGACACTTGGCACATACCACTGCCCTTTCGGAAGAATTCATTAACTCAATCTCGAAGATAAGAGAGGCAGATAGTTTTGAAATGATAAAAGGTTTACTTCCCTATCTTTGCATCCATCTCGTTTTAGCTTGACAGCCCGTTGCATGCTACCAACAATGTTGTTGTTGTTGTGGTCTTCAGTCCTGAGACTGGTTTGATGCAGCTCTCCACTACTCTATCATGTGCAAGCTTCTTCATCTCCCAGTACCTACTGCAACCTACATCCTTCTGAATCTGCTTAGTGTATTCATCTCTTGGTCTCCCTCTACGATTTTTACCCTCCACGCTGCCTTCCAATACTAAATTTGTGATCCTTTGATCCCTCAGAACATGTCCTACCAACCGATCCCTTCTTCTAGTCCATTCCGTTCAACTGCTCTTCCAAGTCCTTTGCTGTCTCTGACAGAATTACAATTTCATCGGCGAACCTCAAAGTTTTTATTTCTTCTCCATGTATTTTAATACCTACTCCGAATTTTTCTTTTGTTTCCTTTACTGCTTGCTGAATATACGGATTGAATAACGTCGAGGATAGGCTACAACCCTGTCTCTCTCCCCTCCCAACCACTGCTTCCCTTTCATGTCCCTCGACTCTTATAACTACCATCTGGTCAAAGTCAATGCAGTTCCATAAAAATACGGTTTGCATGCGTCAGAATATGCAGTTTCATAAAAATACCAATTTGACATGGGGTTCAAATTTTCTGACATCTTGAAGCCATTTCAACCCAAAAAACAGTTGTAGGAAATTAATCGGTGTTTGTGACTATAGTTGTGATCAAATCTAGCTATGTCTATAATGCAAACTTACAGTCACTCAAGATTTGCTACATATAGGCAGACGGAGCAAACTAGAGAAGAAATTTCGCTTGCTAGACCTTCAAAATAGTTTGCCCCAGTAATTCAGAGACGCACCGGTTTGATGTCAAGGAAACGACACGGAAATTACAACATTATGATAGATCTCATTTACTTTTACTCTAGAATGAGCACAGTTGTTCCAAGGGGTCAATGTGTGATCTTGCGGAAGCAGCAACCATTTGTTTTACAGATACCATGTAAGAAATGACGATGCGAAAGTATCTCCAACAAGAGTGAGGAAGATTTACAGGACTTGTTGAATGAAATGATCCAACTAATGAGCACGAAATGTGGCCTGAGAGTAAATCAAAGAAATACGAAAGTATTCTGCCATATCAGGAATGACAGTGCGAATGTAACATCGCAATTGGTTCCAAATGATTCAAATGACTTTGAGCACTATGGGACTTAACATCTGTGGTCATCAGTCCCCTAGAATTTAGAACTACTAAAACCTAACTAACCTAAGGACATCACACACATCCATGCCCGAGGCAGGATTCGAACCTGCGACCGTAGCGGTCACGCGGTTCCAGACTGAAGTGCCTAGAACCGCACGGCCACACCGGCCGGCCCATTGCAATTGGGAACCACTTAGTATACGAAGTTAAAGTATTCTGCAACTTTGGTGACGAACCAAGTAGGGTAGAAGAGAATAGCACTTGCAAAGAGAATATTACTTTCTGTAACAGGTTCACTCGCATCAAACACAGATCTTAATTTCAGGAATAGATCTCTGAGTATGTACGTCTTGAGCGTAGTATTGTAAGGAAGGGTATCGTAGGCTATGGTGAAGTCGCAAGGGAATCGCGGCGTTTGAGATGTATTATTAAAAAGGATGGTGACAAGTCCCCGCAGAAGACACCACTTTATAGGGCATGTGTTGAGACGTCAGTGAATTACACCCATGAAACTGGAGGAAGCTGTAGACAGGAAAAACTGCAGGAGAATACAGGTATTGTAATATATCTGCTGGTTATCATTAGAGTGCCGCTACTCATAGGGGCCCACTGTTGATGTAACTATCATATGGCAGTGAAACTTGGTAGGCGGTCTTATGCATAAATATGGAATCGACTCAACATTGAAAAAAAGAAAGGTAAGTTCAAAATTTTTCCAAAATGTGCAAATCTGGCTCTGGCAACGCAAGAAAAAGTATAGAAGTGTTTCCATACGTAATGTATTAGAAACAGGATTTGGACAGAAAAGATCAAACAAGTGAGGAAGGAGTAATGGTGATTTCATTATTAACCGTCGCTTGCACAATTTGCTCAGTATTAGCACCGGAGACGTCGACGAGATGCTGTATCCAAAGAATGACGTGATCGACAATTGCTTCCAACATTTACGGTAGAATCTGGGCAACGTTTTGTTGTTTACTGGGTAGAGATGGAACGTGTACTGGGTTAATACATCCTTTTAGATATCCACAGTGCCGTAAGTCACATGGATTCAGATCAGGTTACCTTGTAGGCCAAGCATCTGGATACCTCCGGAGATAATACGTTCGTGGAACGTTACATTAAGCAGGTGTTGCCCCATCTCCATGAAAACGGTGGTTTCCACACACCTGAGCTCCTGCAAAGCAATAAGGACATGGTGTACAATGAGGTCTCGATAAAGTGCAGATGTCATGATACACCTGACAGACTATGCTGGTGTCATTTCTTCGAAGTAGAACAGACCGAGAATAAGGTTAGTAATCCACACCACATTGTCACATACGTAGAGCGCTTCTATTTCAAAACACGTGATCTAGCAGTACCCCAAATCCGAAAGCCCTGTGTAGTGTAAAATGTGCCTCGTCACTCAGTAGTATATTGCCTGACCCCATGTCATCAATTCCGATCTGTGCTGGAAACCGAAACGCCAAATCTGAATGCTGTTGCAGATGATGAGGTTTAGTTGCTGCACCGTCTGGATCTTGTACGGGTACCAGCGTAAAATAGACCGCAAAATATCCCATACTGTTGACCATAGGATGGACAATCCTCGTGACACTTCACGAGCGTTGGATCTAAACGGGGCACCTGCTGCCTCGTGAATAACTTCCACTGTGATAGGAAGCCTTCCTATTCTAGGAACCATTCCAAGCTCACGTGTGGTTTCAAATTTCATTATTATGTACTCTGAACCATTTAATGACATCGAATCTCTCCTGAGAATATTCTATCGTTGATGCTCTCTCAATGCAGCACTGTTGCTGTTGCCGATCGCATATAACAGTTCCGCTGACGGAGCACGGTCGATAGCCGTACTGTTGACTCACTTTATGGCTTGTCGGGGACAGCATGGATGCCATCCAATCATGCAAACAGTGTACAGTTCCAGATTTGCACCTGGTGGCCGAAACTGAAACTAATTTACTTTCCAGTGTAGCTCGGTCCCGCATTAATGGATTAGAGTATGTAACATGACCTCCGTGAATAGATGCACTTTAGCTATAATCAACCGGTATCTAACAAATAATTTAGGCCTTTGAGTGGAATTGCTACGCTGAGGGAGAGATGTTGGCACAGGAAAAGAATTAGTGGCGTGTAATATCAAAGAAATTAAGGAGGCAGGTGACTCAAAATATCTGTAAATATAGCACTACGATACTATTAATAATACAAATAAGAAATTAGTTCGTGAAACCGTTCTTGCCTCCCTCAGAAATCGGTATAAGCTGTGGTCTCAATTTAATTGAATCATAAATTGTGTGTGAAGCAGATGGATGGGAAAACTGGTTGGGGGGAATAGTGACTGCTGACTGGTTCATTATAAGCGCATTTCTGCGTTTTAGAGAGATGATTTCTTTGATCGCAGGCTTCGACACTTGATTACTGTGCTCCCGTGGGTAAGTACGTAAGATAGTTACGTTCTAAGAATGTAATGACCTGTTGGTGTAGCTGCATTTGAAATTTCAGTGCGAATGTGGTTACTTTGATAGAGTAACAAATAGCTTGATGATTACTGTTGCATTGTTGTCTTTAATGCTGTGGTTTTGAATTTACATACTATCGTGAAAAAAATTTCTTAAACCAGATATTTAATAAATGTAATTCACTTTAGTTAGAGAATAGCATGTTCGTAATCTTGGTGTATCCCCGTGCGACATAATTCTAATGTTCATTCACTATGAAGTTTAACAACTCTGCGATGTGGTTGCTGGTAGCAGCTGGTCTTTACGTTAAAAAGGACAGGCGCAGTCATTATCCAGACGGGTCCAGCTCGAATGCATCGAGTTATTTTCGTTTTAATTTCATCTAGAGCCGACACAAGCATAGGAACGTTAAAGATAGCGAGTGGAAGGAAAGTGAGACGTCCTTGAAGGCCGTAATAAGTACCAGTGAAACTAGAATTCACAAGGAGTCAATTAACGCCAATCTCAAACAACCGTACGGCCATTTGCTTGAACAGTCTAAAAGAAAATGATTCTGGAATTCTAGGGCATTCTTAGACTACGGAGAAAGAGCTGAATGCTAGCTGATATATGCGTGTTGATGAGATGATGTAAAATAAATTTTCTGGATAGCGTGATGTGATAATGAACTAATTACTTCATTTCGAAAAAGAGCAAAAGATAATAACTTCGAGTTTACTGGAAAGTAAATGTCTCAAAGAGTATTCTGCACGTTTTTCCTTTCTAGCTACAGAATCACTCTGTTAGCGTAACTGCTGTAACTCTTCTCGGAGAAGCCATTTTTATCATTTGAAACATTTTCAGTGCTTCAAATTACTGACTTCAACAAAACATCGAATTTTGCAATTCAGTTCATCTGTAAATGGCAGAGCATAATACTTGGTGAAAGCAACATCTCATCAAACTCAATTGCTCCAGAAAATAGCGTATCGAAATCCATAAGGAACAACATGCGCTCTTCAGCCGTTTCGCATTACAGATAGATGCCCAACATACGCACTGCAACATGAACGGAAAACGGCGTAAGATGTCCTTTACTGTAAACTAAGACACTAAAATTTTATCATTTAACGTATTTGGTTTTCCATTTTTTTTTTTTTTTGCACTTACTTCGTTTTCTGTTGATTCTTACCAGCTACTGTATTTTCAGCAAGAGAAGTTACTCTTTCGTCCGATACCTTTTTTTATCTCATTAATGTTAGGAACAATTCATAGCTGTCCTCATTTACGTTCACTATCACTATAGCACGTTCTTTAACTACACCCAGAGAGAAAAAGCTTTTATCGATATCAAAGCACTGAATGCAATTGTAGATCAAAAGACTAGGATTTAGAGATATGCCAATAAAAGCAGCCAGAGAAAAAGAAACTCTTTTCATACAGTCTTCTGTAAAATAATGAGTGACTGTGTGAAACTATTCTCTTAACGACCATCCTAATGAAATAACTCTTTAGTCAATTATGTGTAGCTGGGAAAAGTTATCATTTGATTTTAAAACATGTGTTGGAGGACTTAAAGATGATCAGGGCATGGAGAGAATTTGATTCTCAACGTCAATAAATGTAACTCCTATAAATGTACGAAAACACACTATGTAATTATGACTCTACGATCAACGACCAGATTCTGGACTCAGCTACAGTCGCGATGTATAGAAGAACAGCTGCCTGACGCTATTTACAGTGAGTGGACAATGTAATGGTAGCCGTAAAGAAAGCAGATACGAAACTCCTATTTTCCGATAGATGAGGTAATTAGCAAATCCGTCATTTAACATATTCACATTACTCTTCGTCCTGGACGACGTTCGACTGCCTCTAAATAAGGGCTGCTGACTTCGCCAGATGCTTCCTTGGTCAGGGCGAGAGCATCACACAAATGCTCAAACAATCCCCGTGGGAGACAACATAATAACAGCGCTTATAATGTAAGACCTTAAAGTATTACACACATGATCTCACAAATGACCTGTTTTAAGCACTGTGTTATTAAATCCATCCGCTTCGTCCTTTTGGCTGTTTGAATAAGTTACTTCATAAGGGTACCATAGTATGTAAGTGGTACTGTTGATGGATTAACCTACACACACGGAGTAGAAGAGCTCTATCACATTGATCTTTATTTACTTAATAATTTTCTATGTAATTCGTTTGATGATACATTGACTGACAAACATCCCAACATCAAGAAATAATTAATGTAGAGAAATGAAATTTCACGAATACATTTGTCTAGGTAAAGTATTTAAGTGTTTAACATTGTAATATCACAGATTAATATCAGCCTAAGAACTGCCGTTGCAAACGTGTACATTAATAACCAGTGTAATGGCAAGAATGTTGAATGCAAACAAGCTCACATGCATACACTGTGTCGTACAGATGCCGTATGTCGGTTTGTGGAATTTCCGTGCCAGTTCCACTCGGACAGTCAATACAGAGATAGTTAATGCCTGTATGTGGTTGACACTGGGGCTGCCGTCCGATGATTTCCCCTGTGTGCTCGATTGGAGACAGATCTGGTGATCGAGCAGGCAGAGACAACTTTTCGTCGTACTGTAAAGCATTCTGCGAGGGTTACACCAGCAGTATATTTGGGGGAGCTATCCTGTTTGAAAACATCCCCTGAAGTGCCGTTCATGAACGGCAGCACAATAGGTCGAATCACCAGAGGGGTGGCGTACAAAGTTGCATTCAGTGGGATAACCACTCCTGTCATACCAATTAGCACGTCCGATTATAGCTCCAGGCGCAGGCCCCGAGTGACTAGGCGCTGGTTCCAGGCACTCACTTGGACTCCTTGTAACCACCTCACGGCCATCACTGTCATCTAGGCAGAACAGTAGTTCACCAGAAAACACAACTGACCTCCGCCCTCCAACCAGCTTAGATTAGATTAGATTAGATTAATACTAGTTCCATGGATCATGAATACGATATTTCGTAATGATGTGGAACGAGTCGAATTTTCCAATACATGATATAGTTAGGTTAATTTAACAACATACTTAAGTTAATATAACAACTTTATTTTTTGTGTTTTTTGTTTTTCTTTATTTTTTATTTTTATTTTTTATTTTTTTATATTTTTGTTTTTTTTTTCTTTTTTTTCTTAATTTATATGTAAAAATTCCTCTATGGAGTAGAAGGAGTTGTCATTCAGAAATTCTTTTAATTTCTTCTTAAATACTTGTTGGTTATCTGTCAGACTTTTGATACTATTTGGTAAGTGACCAAAGGCTTTAGTGCCAGTATAATTCACCCCTTTCTGTGCCAAAGTTAGATTTAATCTTGAATAGTGAAGATCGTCCTTTCTCCTAGTATTGTAGTTATGCACACTGCTATTACTTTTGAATTGGGTTTGGTTGTTAATAACAAATTTCATAAGAGAGTATATATACTGAGAAGCTACTGTGAATATCCCTAGATCCTTAAATAAATGTCTGCAGGATGATCTTGGGTGGACTCCAGCTATTATTCTGATTACACGCTTTTGTGCAATAAATACTTCATTCCTCAGTGATGAATTACCCCAAAATATGATGCCATATGAAAGCAATGAGTGAAAATAGGCGTAGTAACCTAATTTACTAAGATGTTTATCACCAAAATTTGCAATGACCCTTATTGCATAAGTAGCTGAACTCAAACGTTTCAGCAGATCATCAATGTGTTTCTTCCAATTTAATCTCTCATCAATGGACATACCTAAAAATTTGGAATATTCTACCTTAGCTATATGCTTCTCATTAAGGTCTATATTTATTAATGGCGTCATACCATTCACTGTACGGAACTGTATGTACTGTGTCTTATCAAAATTCAGTGAGAGTCTATTTACAAGGAACCACTTAGTGATTTTCTGAAAGACAGTATTGACAATTTCATCAGTTAATTCTTGTTTCTCAGGTGTGATTACTATACTTGTATCATCAGCAAAGAGAACTAACTTTGCCTCTTCATGAATATAGAATGGCAAGTCATTAATATATAATAAGAACAACAAAGGACCCAAGACTGACCCTTGTGGAACCCCATTCTTGATAGTTCCCCAGTTTGAGGAATGTGCTGATTTTTGCATGTTACGAGAACTACTTATTTCAACTTTCTGCACTCTTCCAGTTAGGTACGAATTAAACCATTTGTGCACTGTCCCACTCATGCCACAATACTTGAGCTTGTCTAGCAGAATTTCATGATTTACACAATCAAAAGCCTTTGAGAGATCACAAAAAATCCCAATGGGTGGTGTTCGGTTATTCAGATCATTCAAAATTTGACTGGTGAAAGCATATATAGCATTTTCTGTTTAAAAACCTTTCTGTAAACCAAACTGACATTTTGTTAGTACTTCATTTTTACAGATATGTGAAGCTACTCTTGAATACATTACTTTCTCAAAAATTTTGGATAAAGCTGTTAGAAGGGAGATTGGACGGCAATTGTTGACATCAGATCTATCCCCCTTTTTATGCAAAGGTAGCATATTTCAGTCTATCAGGGAAAATGCCCTGGTCCAGAGAGCTATTACACAGGTGGCTGAGAATCTTACTTATCTGTTGAGAACAAGCTTTTAGTATTTTGCTGGAAATGCCATCAATTCCATGTGAGTTTTTGCTTTTAAGCAAGTTTATTATTTTCCTAATTTCAGAGGGAGAAGTGGGTGAGATTTCAATTGTATCAAATTGCATAGGTATGGCCTCTTCCATTAACAGCCTAGCATCTTCTAATGAACACCTAGATGCTACTATATCCACAACATTTAGAAAATGATTATTAAAAATATTTTCAACTTCTGACTTTTTGTTCGTAAAGCTTTCATTCAATTTGATGGTAATACTGTCTTCCTCTGCTCTTGGTTGACCTGTTTCTCTTTTAATAAGCTTTCGCTTGATAACACTGAAGTCGCATACGACAGTGGTTTGGGATCAGTAGAATGGACAGGCTGTGAGCTATCCTTGAAGTACCCGATTTATAAACAGTTAGTTGTCACTGTGATGCAGTACGATGGTCCACAGCCATATGCGGAACATTACAGCCTTCCGTCTCGGTAGCCACGTTGTCGTACGGAGCGAGGTCTTCTTGCGACCTTATCTTCCCGTGACCACCGCTGGAAGCAGGCACGTACAGTGGCGAAATTTCTGTCTTTTCTCAGTATTGCGGAAGGGACATCCAACTTACACGGCCAAGTTGCTAATTGTATCTTCGTCTTCAAGGCGTTATTGACCAACATCACCCCACAACGTCCAATTTCAAAGGCAACTAACGCTGACGACTGCTACAGAGCGTATTTAAAGCAAACCTGATTCGCACCCTAATAGTGGCGCTACTGAATAGATGTTATCTATCCACTACAGAAACATGTCCACCAACTTTCGTTTATCACGCACAGTCCTTCTTGCTGTTGTGATTCTTTCCCGTCGTGATTTCGCTATGTGAATTGACATGATCGTCAGTGGTTAAAACAAAGCCCTTGTGAGTTGATCATTCGACCAGTTCCGGTCGGGGCAGACATTTTTCAACTGTCCCCGTTGATATTTGTCAGCGCCTGTAAGCAGTTTAAGATCTAGATTTCATTATAATTTCATTCTTGGAGAGCTGCAAGATCACCAATGATATCTGTATAGATACCAGCTTCATATATTTATACAGTTTACCTATTAGTGGGTGCAAACATTCCACTTATTTCCGTCAACGAAAAGTAAAGCAGTCTAGACCAAAGGTATCAACCATGTTGCCATCTAATGGTCATTTCGATACACTTTCTTAGGCTTACAAATAACAAAAAGTATTTTTGATAAAGTCTTGTTTAAACAGCATTCACCGAGCGAGGTGATGCAGTGGCGCTAGCACACGGGACACTCATTTGGGAGGTCCACGGTCCAAATTCTTCTGCGACAATCCACATTTACATTTTCCGTGCCTTCCTTAATTCACTCCAGGAAAATATCGGATGGTTATTTTGAAAAGGCCAAGACCGATTTCCTTCCCCATCATTTCGTAGTCCGACTTTGTTCTCAGCCGCTAATAACTACATTAACGACGAAATGTCAGATCTAACCTTCCATATTTATTTATTCAATAGGTTTTCGACATTCGTGTAATTAGCCTTGCCTAGAAAGAGAACAAGATGCAGTTCGTTCGGCGTCTGCCAAGTGCATCACGCCAACAATGGCCAACTAACAGGAAGACAGCTAGCTAACTCACACTGCAGTTCCCCAGTGTACACTAAGTCGACAAAAGTCATGCGATAGCGGTACGAACATTTACAGGTGGCGGCAGTATCGTGTACGAAAGGTACAGAAGGACTGTGCAATAGTGGAGCTGCCATTTATACTCAGTTGGTTCATGTGAACTGGTTTCCCACATGATTGTGGCCGCGCGACGGGAATTAACAAACTTTATACGCTAGTGGCGGTTGGTGATAAACGATGGGACGTCCCATTTCGGATAGTGGTAGGAAATTAAATATTTCAATGTCCACTGTGTCAAGAGTGTGCCGAGGGTACCATATGTCAGGAATTACCTCTCACCACAAACAACGCAATGGCCGATGGACTTCACTTAACGACGGAGAGCAGCGGCGTTTGCACAGAGTTTCAGCTGATAACAGAGAAGCAACACTGAGTGAAATAACCGCAGACATCAATGTGGGACGTATGACAAACGTATCTGTGAGGTCAGTGCTGCGAAATCTGGCGTTAATTGGCGGTGACAAAAGACGATCACGACATCGCCTGCCGCGCCTCTCCTGAGCTCGTGAGCTTAATGGCTGGACTCCAGACGACTGAAAAACCGTAGCCTGGTCAGATGAGTCCCGATTTCAGGTGGTAATTGCTGACAGTGAGATTCGATTGTGGCGCAGACCCCACCAACCATGGACGCTAGTTGTCATCAAGGCACTACGCAAGCTGGTGGTGGCTCCATAACCGTGTGGGCTGCGTTTATTTACGATGGATTGGGTCCTCTGGTCAAAGTGATCTGGGAATTGAATGGAAACGGTAATGTTCGTCTACCTGCAAACCATTTGCAGACATTCATGAGATTAATGTTCCCAAACATCGATTGAATTTTTATGGATGACAGTGCGCTATTCACCAGGTCACTGTTGTTTGTGTATGGTGTGGAGAACATTCTCGACAATTCGGGCTAATGGTTCGGCAACCCAGATCGACCGATATGAATCCCGTCGACCTCAGGAGGTCAGTACGTGCACAAAATCCTGCATCGGCAATACTTTCACAATGATGGACACCTGTAGAGACAGCATGGCGCAATATTTCTGTAACGGCCTTCCTATGACTTGCTGAGTCTATTATCACATCGAGTTGCTGCACTTCACCAAGGAAAAGGACGTCCGACACGATATGAGGAGGTATACGTGGCTTTTGTCACCTCAGTGTTGTTTCTGTAACGCTCTCTGTAACTATTATTGATTTCTTATGTTTTTCAAGCGGTATGAAAATTGGCATCAACGGTACTCTTCTCTTCTACAACCATGGGATTTATAATGCTCTCGTTTTCTTGTATGTTTAAGGCAGTACAAGCAGAGTGGCTGCGTACCGTCATTTTGTGTTGAAGGCATGTTTCAGGTGATTTATTTTGTGCTGTCCTCTTTTTCACTTGTTCTATTGAGTCCGATAATACGGTCATTAGATGAGCGGCGAACTACGTCCGTTAGTAAACAAATACTAATGGAAAAGGTTCTAAGTACCAGATCACTCATTTGTCAGGAAAATAAAAAGAATTACGTATTTCTCTTTGTCCATAACTTATTTTTATCCAGTGAATGGAGACGGTACACTCATTTCCACAAAACTATGCTACCCACCTCATTACTGCAAAAAATAATGAGACAAATCAGAAAATGAACACTTCAGCAAGATTAGAGGTATTCGAACTACTCAGTTATCGGTACTCTTCGTGTGCAACATTGGAGTGCAGAATTGGCAAACGGTGATGGCAGGAGAAAGGGGGCGGTGGTTGTATATTGTAACCTCCCTAGCAATTAAATTTAATGACAATAAAAGTGAGAATCGCAATCTGACTCAAATACAAATTCCTCACAAAAAAATTAAAGTCTATTCAGTGACAAGGAAATCTCAGTGATAATGATAATTCAATTAAACCGAAATATCGGTCTTTGGCCCTTGTGTAAAAATCAGAATTAATTTCTTACCTCATTGAAACTGCTTGTCAAATTTCTGCTCTTATTGTTGCGCACGGCTTGGAGGAACTGCATTGCAAATAATATTTTTTTTTTTATTTTTAAATTTAACTGAAACTTTTCTTTAAGGGAAGTGGAACGAAATCGTTAGTTCAATTAAATAAATTTTTTTTGTAAAAATTGCTTTGAAATCAAAATTATTATTGGGGCACTTGTTGGAAATTAATTACAATAAATAAACTTTACATTATCTGATTATTACCTTAATTAACAATATACCTCATTCAGCATCTTGACCAGAATGCCATGTCGACGCTCGCCGCCTGCGTCCCGCTCGCGACCGTGACAGGACTAGACCATTACTGCCGACAGACAACATCACACAACTGCACTGGGCTGCTACTACCGACAGACTGCTCGCAACTGAACTGAGCTACTGCTATCGACAGACTGCACTGGCCTACTGCTACTAGCGTACTGCTCGCAACACTCGCGCGGTCAAGCGCATACTAACCACGATAATAGGCTCTCTGGTCAAAGATTTTAACGTGCCTCACCATCGCTGCTACGTTACATACGTGTTTCATAACCCTCCACTGGGGGGGCAAAAATTTGGCAGCGATGGTGAGTCATTTGGACTTGCCATCGCAAGAAATATTTACAATTTACAGAATATTCAAATTTAGTACATAAATTAAATGTGGTGCACATGCACCGAGTACAAAATATATAAGACAAAGACAAAATGTGAGTACAAAACATAGTAGCAAATCAGAAAAATGTATATAAAAATTATTTGACAGATAAAGTGCACAGGCACTGAAAAAATTCTTTAGCATTTTCGGAACAAATAAACAAAACGGCAGAAAATCGTGCTGATAAGTGACATGAGTGTACTCGCACTGGAGTTGAGAACATATTAGCAATTGATGAAATGTATATACAATGAGTAACAAATGACATAAGTGCATACACACTGAAGTATTGAACATACAGAATGAGTACAAATCATATTGAAAAATGAGACAAGTGCACAGGCACTGAAGTTCAGTAGAAAACATATTAACACCTAACATAAGTGCACATGCACTGTAGTTCAGAACATATCATCAAAATAAAAATGTATATATAATATAAAAGACAAGAGTGCACATATACTGTACTTCAGAACAAATCAAAGAAATGTCTTTAGCATATTCGCAATAAATAAACATAATGGCAAAAAAAATCATGTCGACCAGTGACATAAGTGTACTCGCACTGGAGTTCAGCGAATCGAAAAAAATGTATAGCCATGAACATAAATGATGTTAGCAAAAATGATTTTCACTACGTGACAAGAATTAGGATAGGAAAGGGAAGGATTGCATCATGGTTGTAGCACTTTAGATTGCACACAGCTGTTCTGAAAGTCCATATCTTTCCACAGAAGTACAACACCAAGTGACACAATTTGAAGTTCTTTTCCAATCAGAATTTATCAGTGTAGCCAAGACACTGAACTGTCGTAGTAATGTTCCATGTTCTCATTTTGGAAGTACACTAGGTACACCAAACAGTGGGACCATAATAACGTCTTCATCGCTCACGGTGGTGGACAGCATGTCGTGTCAACACCACGCTCTTACAAGGCACACCAACGTAGAATTAGTGCAAAACCAAAGATAGTGCTCCATGATCACTAGGATAGACAGGACAAATGGACATTGCAGTAATTCAGGGTAGTTAGCTCATAAGGTGAAGGACATTATGTCACATACCATTCTTCATTATTAGTTTACGGCATTCATAGCCCAGTTATTGAACATTTCTGTACCATGTATGTAGTATTAAAGAAAAATGTTCATTAATTGTTTTACATAGAATCAGTAACCTTCTTTTCCTAGTTACAAAGCATTATGAAATAATTGCTTTCTTTTCCAGTTACAAAGTATAGCATAGTTAATTAATCATTTGTCATTCCAATATAGTAAGAATCATTAGCCTTCTCCTAATTACAAAGCATTATTAAACAGTCGCATTCTTTTCCAGTTACAATGCATAATTAAGAATCATTAGCCTTCTTCTAATTACAAAGCATAGCATCATTTGTCATTTCAATATAGTAAGAATCATATTCTTTTCCAGTTACAAAGCATAATTAAGAATCATTAGCCTTCTCCTAATTACAAAGCATTATTAAACAATCACATTCTTTCCCAATTATAAAGCATAGCATAATTAATTAATCATTTGTCATTCCAATAGTAATAATCATTAGTTTTTTCCTAATTACAAAGCATTATTAAACAATCACATTCATTTCCAATTATAAAGCATAGCATAATTAATTAATCATTTGTCATTCCAATAGTACTAATCATTAGCCTTCTCCTAATTACAAAGCATTATTAAACAATCGCATTCTTTTCCCGTTACAAAGTATGGCATAGTTAATTAATTATTAGTCATTCCAATATAGTATTAATCATTAGCTATTTCCTAATTACAAAGCATTATGAAACAATCGCATTCATTTCCAATTACAAAGCATAGCATAATTAATTAATCATTTTCCAAGTGACATATTATTCATTGCTGTTCAGCATTACTCAGAACTTTCTCAAACTGGTATCACTATTTGGGACTGGTAATACATTTTTTTGTTAGCAATGCATTGCGTTGGGATCGATAATTAATTGCTGAGGCATAACACTATTTGCTTTTGACCTATTGCTGCAAATGAGGATAGGTAACGTCATTCGTCATGAGTCAGCTGTAGCAAGGTTATGTAACAAGGCAGTATATGTGATCGCATTTATAAATGATAAACACAAATGGGTAAAAAATGAAAATGCAAGTACTAGAACAGGTATAATAAATAACAGGTTTAGTAAATATCATGACAAGCCTCTCCTGAAAAAAAAAATACAAAATGGATTATTGACCTGAAAGAAGAAACGCACACTATGCTGAAAAGTAGTGAACTTCGAATTAACAGGCAGTGAAATGTGTATAAAAATGTGTTCCATAGCTGTCCTTTCCAAAACTTTCCGTCATCCTACTATGCAATATAACACCTGCTGTCAAAACAAACTGCAACAAATACTTAAACAACTACATAGCCTAAGTACATAACTTCAACATTATCCTCATCTGTAAAGAAAAAACTTCATTATTCATTATCCATATTATCATAACTTCATTATTATCATCACCTGTAAAGAAAAACTTCATTATTCATAATAGCATATTCTTCATCATTATTCATCAGCATTCATTATCATCTGCAAAAAAATCACTTCATTACTCATTACACAACTAATCCTTATCTCTAGCATATTTCATCACTAAAACTAAGATGTGTAGTTCTGTCTGACAGCCTGCATCAATAACCTTGTATTCTGAAAGAAAAAATTAGTTAAGACTGCTATTCTACGATGAGTATAGTATATTGTTGTTAATGCTTGTTAATCCTGATCCATTTACTCTTCCCCATAAAGTTATTGCATCTTCTTTCGTTTATTCCGTAGGTGAAATTCCCATTTCTGTTGGATTTATTTCTTACACGCATCATTTCTTTCTAAAATTGATGAACAGAGATTAATGTCTTGCATTTAAATCATATACCCACTAAATAATGACTGGTTTATGGTAACATAATTAAGTATACAGCATAACATGACAGAAAACGTAATGTGTCAAAGACATTGACAGTGTTCAGATGCAAAAATGTACACAGAATAATACAATGCAGCAGCAAAAAACGTAAAACAGTCACGATCTTGAGATGTCATAGGGCAACAAAAATGTCAAAGTCAACTGGTGTGTGTTATATCTTAGCTATTTCACAATGCATATAAACAAAATATGAAAACAATCGTACATAAAAAGACAAAATGTGACGTTCGTTGTGTTCAGCTTGTATGTAGTGTAGTTAATATAGGCGAGAATTAAAGACTTTAATGGAGAGAGAATTTGATAAAATTACTACGTCATTACATAGAATTGCATAATTATTCATAAAATACGTAAGTTCGTCTGGAAAAATATGCACGGTCTGATGTGTAACGACAAGAAGAGCGACCTGATAACCTTACCTTGCCGGGCACTTGCCAAGAAAAAATACGATAATCATCAGTAATTAGTCATGTGAATATAATTGCATAAGTAAATGGCATCATAGTGTGTTGAATCATAAAGTGTCTTCATTCAATAAAGGGTTGCCTTTCGATTTTCTGGTTCTCAAAGTTTCGACGTGTACAACATTGGGGTGAGGGATGCTGCGAATCCGATATGGACCTGCGTATAGAAGCTCAAATTTACTGCACTTACCTTTTAATTTACTGGATAAATAGTGTGTACGTACTAATATTTTCTGTCCAACGTGAAAGTCTCGGCGTCTACAAACCTGTTTTTGCTGTCTTCTCCGGCGCTCTGCGGCACGTTTGATGTTGTTCAGCGCAAAGTCAATTATTTCGTGGTGTCTTAGTCGACGAGATGTAGGAAATGTTACTAATTCTTTAATTTTGTTTGGTGGTTCAACGTTTTTCAGTATAACTGACGGAGATAGCATAGTGGATTCATTTGGAATGGAATTAATTACATCTTGGAATGAGAGTATGTGTGTATCCCAATCCATATGTCTTTTGTGGCAGTATATTCTGCACAGCTTACCAATTTCTTTCATTAATCTTTCACAGGGGTTCGAAGAAGCATGGTACTTGGATATATAGATCGGAGAAATGTTTCTAGCTCGTAACATGCGTGTCCATACGCCACATCGAAATTGTGATCCATTGTCAGAAATTACTCTCATCACATGCCCTACATGAAATAGAAAATGTTTTACAAATGCTTTCGAAACAGTTTTAGCAGTAGCTTTGCGTAACGGAGTGAAAGTAACAAATTTTGAAGTGAGTTCAACAGCGACAAAGATGTAGCAAAAACCTTTGTTAGTTCTCGGAATCGGACCAAAAATATCTACTGCGGCCATGTGTCTTAATTTAACAGGTATAATGGGATATAATGGAGGAATACGTGAAGTGGTGTCTGATTTAGCTGTCTGGCAAATTTTACAAGACGCTAAAACTCGTCGTATACGTTTCTCCATGTTGGTAAAATAACAGTTCTGTCTCAGTATAAGAAAACATTTTCTTGCTCCGTAATGTGCGTAACTTAAATGAGTGTACCAGATTAATTTGTTAACCAGTTCGTCAGGAATGCATAATAACCAATTGTAGCTGTCAGGATGAGAGCGGCGAAACAGAATGTCGTTGCGTACAGTGTAATGGTTTCTAATCGTAACATTATTCTTATCTTGCCAAAGGTGTTTAATTTCTTTCCACACATTGTCTTTATTTTGCTCTTGTGCTATGTCCTGTAATGACGATGAAATAAAGTTTTCAAATGCAACTTGCTGAATGTACATGACACTGAAATTTGTTTTGCAGAAGTTGGTTGCTACGTCTTGCTGATTGTTGCCGAGAGAACGCGATAGTGCGTCTGCTATAACATTTTGTGTGCCGGGAATGTGAACTATTGTAAAATTAAATTCCTGTAAATAAAGTTTCCATCTCCTTAATCTGTCGTGAGTGAATTTGGCCGAAAGTAAAAATTGTATTGCTCTGTGGTCTGTGTAGACGGTGGTATGTCTGCCATAAACAAAGTGCCTAAATCTCGTGAAAGCCCATACAAAACATAATGTTTCCAGTTCTGTAACGGAATAATTTCGTTCAGCGGGTGACAGAATGCGGCTGGCAAATGCGATGTTTTTAATTACTGTAGAGCCATCTTCTTCAATTTCCTGGAAAATGTGTACGCCTAAAGCGGTGTTAGAACTGTCGGTGGCAATGGAAAAATTTCTAGTAAGATTTGGGCGACAAAAGTGGAGCATTCAACAGAGCATGTTTCAGGTTCATGAATTCAGAATGTGCTTGCTTATCCCAAGACCAAATAGTGTTTTTACCTGTTAATAGACATAATCTGGGTGTGTCTAAAGCAGAGTGATGAATAAATTTACGAAAAAAGTTAATTAAGCCCAAAAAACTGTGTAATTGCTTCTTTGTCGTAGGAACAGTAATGTCACGTAGAGCTTGAAGTTTTTCCGGATCAGGTGCAATGCCTTCTGCTGAAGTTACGTGTCCAAGAAATTTTATAGAAGTTTTGCCAAAGTGCGATTTACTAAGATCAACTGTAAGTCCTTGTGCATGAAAAGTTTGTAACAGTTGTTCAAGAATCATATTGTGTTCCGACCAGTTAGCTTCTGCAATAAGAATGTCGTCTACATACGTCGTAATTCTGTCCTTAAGTTCTGTCGGGAGTATTGAATTCAAACCGCGAATAAAAGCTTCGGAAGAAATAGTTAACCCGAACGGTAATTTGCAAAACTGATAACAGTCGCCAAAACAGAGAAAAGCTGTATATTTTCTGCAGTTCGGATGAAGTTGAATTTGCCAAAATCCCGATTTCAGATCTAGTGTAGAATAAATAGCAGTACCATGAAATTTCTGTAAAAGTTCCTCTAGTGTCTGTGGTCGATCTGTTTCATTAATAATAATGTCATTAATGTGACGTGAATCAAGTACGAGCCGAAGTGAGCCATCTTTTTTCTTAACAATATGTAGCGGGTTTATGTACGGACTAACTGCCGGTTCTATAATTCCTTGGTCAAGCATATCCTGCAATTCTTTTTTAATCTGTTCTCTGTGGATATATGGAATGGGATAATGCTTTGCTTTAAATGTGTCGTGCTGTTTCACTTGAAATTCATACATACAGCCGGACATGGTACCAGGAATATTGTCAAAAATTGGAGCTTGCTGTAAAAGAATTTTGTGTAACTGCGTGCGTTCGTCGTCTGTATTTGCATTGCTCTCTTTAACCTTATCAGAAATCAATTGTATTACGTCGTAGTCAGCTTCGTCTGGAGTGTTATAGTTGTGTACGTACGTATCCGTGAACAATGTGGGATTACAGTCTATGTTATGTGACGCGGAAATGACCTCTGTGCGATTAATTCTTTGCTCTTCCGCAGATAGTGAGTGCTGAAATTCTATAGCAAATTGTATATTTTCATCCTTTAACATTAAATAAGAATTCTGAAAATCAATAACTGCGTCGTGTTGTACCAGAAAATTCGTACCTAAAATTACGTCTGTTGTCAATAAAGGAACAATCCAAAAATTTGAGTGGAAGGTATGACCTGCAATACAAAATGATAAATGCGTCTGTAATTTAACGTCTACTCCTTTACTCGGTACTGCTCCCTTCACTTTTGTTTTGCCTAAAGGTAATGTCGGATAAGTATTCTCTTTGTTACACTCGTTGAAAGTCTCCTCATTTATTACTGATATAGGTGATCCGGAATCAATTACCGCTGAAAATTTCGATGAACCAATTTTAATTTCGATGACAGGATGTGAAATAGTTTTCTGAACAAATGGTCTTTCCTGCAAGAGAGTGTCTCTGATATCGTCAAAAGTAATTACGTTTTCGTGAACAACATTTTGCGTGTCTGAAGTAGTGCTTGTATTATTGGAAGATGCGATCTGTACAGTATCTAGTCAGATTCTATCTGACGTGTTATTATTATTAGGAGGATTCTGTGGCGTTTCTACTATTTGAACTGTTCTATTACTTCTTCCAGACGTGTTACGCTCTGGATGGTACCTACTGTCGGGTTCATTCATGAGAATATGTTCTTGCGTATGATTTTGCTGTTGGTGAGACCGACTGTTATTATATGTACGCTGATAATTGTGCTCATCGTTTTTACGTCTGTCGTAATAGTCATTCCTATACGGTGCATTACGATAGGAATTGAAATACTGTCTTCTTTGTATGTAGTTGTTTCCTTGCTGCCGTACGTTACTATTTCTTGTATCAGGGACTATACGTGCACGCGGTGAAACATTATAGCCTGGTTGACCTTGTGCATTCCATTGTTGGTTAGGTATGCTAACCGGCTGGTTTTGATGTTTTTGTTGTGAAACACCTCTATTGTTACTAAAGTGTGGTTCCTGTTGCTGAAAATTTTGACGATATTGATAATTAGAATTTTGTCTGTTACCAAAGTTCTGGTAGTTGTCGTTTCTAAAGCGTCTGTTATCTTTCCTATTGAAATTACGTGTCTGATCATAATTGCTGTACTTTTGTTGACCTTGGTTGTTACACGAAAAGTTTTTGTTTACAAAAGAATAATCAGATTGCTGTACTTCCAAGAGCTGTAAAAGATCTCTGAATGCTGAAATGTTTTCTTTTTGCTGTCCCGTTAGAAGCGACACTCGTAATGACTGTGGTAATTTGGAAATGCATAATTGTATAAGTGCAAATTCACTGTACGGTTCACTTGGGTACTGGTTTTGTTGGACCATATGCTCAAAAAATTGCGTGACACTGGGAAAATTGGAGTTCTCATAATTTGGCAAACTAATTAGTTGATCTTTAATTCCGCGCTGTGTCGTCTTCGACCAGTACGCTGACAGAAAAGCATTCTGAAATTCCTCTACCGAGTAACACTGTCTCGCGATCGGTCTCATACGAGTTGCCGGTTCGCCTTCCAAAAAACTGCAAATAAATTCAAGTTTGTGTGTTACAGGCCAAGTCGGTGGAAGAGCAAAGCTAAATTGTTGAATCCAATCCAGTGGGTGAATCTGCGTTCTATCGTTTTTAAAAACTTTAAACTTTCTCACTGACAGAAAATGTTTGTAATCGAAATTATCATCTCTGTGTGATGGAACAGGTTCAGGATCGTAAGAGAATCTATTGAACTGTGGTTGATCGGAATCTAAGTCCCGTACTCTCTGTAGATTACCCAAATTATACGCGATGCGTGAGTCTGACAAATGTTCATAAAGTGGCGTCTGTTGTGGTATGTTATTAACTGAAATGTTTTTCATCTCTGTTACTTCTTGTTGTAAACTCGACAATTTTCTACGCAACGTGTTATTAGACGAATCGATCTCATTAATTGTCTGCTGTAAATTTTGAAATTCAGGTGTTTGGTTAAATGAAATCGGTGTAGTATCGTCTGATTTATTATCATTATTACTTTCAATAGCATCAATACGACTGGCTAATTCATCATATTTTTCAGTCAGTATTTTTGCCTGATCATCGGTTTTAGAATAGGACGCATTAATCTGTTTTTGCAACTTACGTGTAGTTTCGCTCAGTTTTTTAACATCAGCTTTGATGACATCGCAATCCTGTGTTAGTTCTAATTGTTCGAATCTGTCGGTCACTGTTTGAATATTTACCGTGTGTGTATCTGTTTTTAATTTAAGATTGGAAATTTCGTCACGTAATTCTGTGTTCGACTGTTTGATGGAATTAATTTCGTCGGACACTGTAGCAATATTATTGTCTACATACGTCTTCGCTTTCGCGAACATTTTACGTTTGTCTTCTTGTCTTTGTGCAGTGATTGTTTCCATGACTTGTCGTTTTACTTTGTTTTGATCCTGAATAAATTTGCGGAAACGCGTATCACTGTTTTGTATGTGAAGATTAAAACGTTCGTCAATCTGAGTATTCTGTTGTTCGAATTTCGCGTCTATCTTTGCGTCCATAGTGCGCGAAAGTTCTACCGTCATTGCTTTAAACTCATCCCGTAATTGTGTAGCTTTTTCAGAGCATTGTTTAGCGACTCCGCTAATTTCGTCTCTGAGTGTTTCTGTTGCGGCTGTCTGCATTTCCCTTAATTCTTGCGCAACAGACTTAATTTCTTCGCTATTTTTTTGTGAACAAGCCTCAATTTCCACGCGCAACTGTTCCTTAGTGTCATGGCACTGCGCGGCAACGGCTCTAATTTGTTCACTAAGCTGTCTGGAAGTGTCGTCTAATTTTTCATTTAACTGTCTGGAATTGTCGTCTAATTTTTCATTAAGCTGTTTGTTCTGTTCCCTAAGTTGTTTGAGATCTTCGGCATTATTGTCAAGTTTTTCATTTAAGTGCTGTTTGAGATTTTCGTTATCTTGTTTGTTCTGTTCTCTAAGTTGTTTGAGATCTTCGGCATTATTGTCAAGTTTTTCATTTAAGTGCTGTTTCAGATTTTCGTTATCTTGTTTGTTCTGTTCTCTAAGTTGTTTGAGATCTTCGGCATTATTGTCAAGTTTTTCATTTAAGTGTTTGATATTGTTGTCTGCTTTCTCACTTTGCTGTTGTAGCAAACTTCTCATAATTCGTACCAAGTCAAAACTAGCGTTTATATTCTCTGTGCTGTTTAGTGGTGGATCTGGAACTCTCTCGCTTACTGTAACCATTTGGTTATTCTGAGATTTACAAAAAGGTTTGTCAGTCGGATGTACACTGTCAGACATTATTTCGGAATTAAATAGATCCGTCGTACTTTGTGTATCCTGTTCATTTTCATTAGACAAATTTGTCTGTACGTTACTTGAATTTTCCAAATCGGGTGTGTCAAGCTGGGCAGCGCTCATTACAATAGAGCGTCCCGCGTCATCGATTGTCGTCAAATCAACAGAGGACATAACCGAGTTCGTTTGTTCATCATTAAGACAAAAGTCATCATTAGTGGTTGGAATACACTGATTGTTAGTGAACGCACGATTGACATCATTACACTGCGTGTCACATGTCCTATCGGTAAAGTCGTTTGAGCCGGTAATTTCGTTCGTAATACCTCGCGATCACTATTCACAGTCTTTTGCGGCATTTTTACAATAGTCACAAATATTCACAAAACAAATCAGCACAATGCAAAAACAACACACAAGTACAACAGAGCAAACGAATTGTCGTTGATCTGTGGAAAGAAAGTCACAAAATTAGTACAAGCGTAGCGCCAAATCCTAATTATACTTAAGCAAATAAGAGCAGATATCTGACTGTTGTTCAAAAGACTCTCAACGAAATTCGATCCTGGACTAGGTGTCGCCAAGTGTAACCTCCCCACAAAAATTTTAAATAAATGACAATATTATTTAAGAATGCTAATGGACATTGCGCTAAGTGTAACCTCTCCACTGAAATTTTAAAGACAGATATAATAAATGAATGGGAGCCGAACGTAACCTCCCTAGCAATTAAATTTAATGACAATAAAAGTGAGAATCGCAATCTGACTCAAATATAAGTTCTTCACAAAAAAATTAAAGTCCATTCAGTGATAAGAAAATCTCAGTGATAATGATAATTCAATTAAACTGAAATATCGGTCTTTGGCCCTGTGCAAAACAATCAGAATTAAATTCTTACCTCATTGAAACTGCTAGTCTAATTTCTGCTCTTATTCTTGCGCATGGCTTGGAGGAACTGCATTGCAAATAATAATATTCTTTTTTTTTTTAATTTAACTGAAACTTTTCTTTAAGGTAAGTGGAACGAAATCGTTAGTTCAATTAAATAAATTTTTTTTGTAAAAATTGCTTTGAAATCAAAATTATTATTGGGGCACTTGTTGGAAATTAATTACAATAAATAAACTTTACATTATCTGATTATTACCTTAATTAACAATATACCTCATTCAGCATCTTGACCAGAATGCCATGTCGACGCTCGCCGACTGCGTCGCGCTCGCGACCGTGACAGGACTAGACCACTACTGCCGACAGACAACATCACACAACTGCACTGGGCTGCTACTACCGACAGACTGCTCGCAACTGAACTGAGCTACTGCTATCGACAGACTGCACTGGCCTACTGCTACTAGCGTACTGCTCGCAACACTCGCGCGGTCAAGCGCATACTAACCACGATAATAGGCTCTCTGGTCAAAGATTTTAACGTGCCTCACCATCGCTGCTACGTTACATACGTGTTTCAATATTCTTGTTCTTATATCAGGAAAATGTAACGTGACAGGTCAAGATCATGTGGAGGGGTGTAGTATGGTCAGAAAAGGACGCAAATGTGAATCGCCAGTGATGATAATGAAGTCGCCTTTGTGCAATATCAGTTTCTAAAAACAGCCAACACTGGAATGATACTTTTGGTAACGTTTTCCTTCCTAGAAGATCCTTTCAGATTGTGTGCAGCTCAAGGCTTTTAGTTTACAAAATATGGAAACTACATTATTATTTCCAAATCTTGAAGTGAGTGACGCCGACGTAGGGGAGGCGAATTCCGTTTCTTGCACTGAAAAACATCGGCTATATTATAAAAAATTCTATGTAAAGTGTTACGTATTCATAGTTTTAGGCATATTTTGCTAATTATGTTGGAAGTTACAATGCCACTGAATGTAACATCGTCACCGTCAAATTGCAAACGCCAATTAGGAAAGAGCAGGCCACACAAACTTGTAATGCAGTTGGTGAAAGAATAAAGTAAGTTAAAGTTTTAAAAGAAGCTGCATACTTTTTTTACATTTCATATGTCGACCGGTATCATAGTTAGAAGACCGCCCGGTTGGCCGTGCGGTCTAACGCACTGCTTTCGGGCGGGAAGGCATGCCCTCCAGCCTGTGGATGGTTTTTAAGGCGGTTTTCCATCTGCCTCGGTGTATGCAGGCTGGTTCCCCTTATTCCACCTCAGTTACACTATGTCGACGATTGCTGCGCAAACACTATCTCCACGTACACACACACACACCACCATTACTCTACCACGGAAACTGGGGTGAGTCGACTGCTGTAGCCTGTTGTGGGGCTGTGAACCACTGAGGGCTACGGCGGGGACAAAGCCTCTCCGTCGTTTCTAGGTCCCCAATTCAATACAATACATTACAATCATAGTTTAATATAGCTCTTCAAGGTTTACCAGAAGTATGAAGTAGATTCCGCGCAGGCTTTTCAAGGAATAGTTCGCCCGCTAATTACCGTCTGTCGATGTGTTTATTAGATAATGAAATTTGCCAAACGTAGTCCGTACTTTAATCCAACCAACAACCCACTTCACGGAGTCAGTCCTAGAATGAACATAAATTCTTAAGATTGCTCAGTCTTATCGATGAATGCCCCAGTTATTCAAAAAGACATATTTCCAGTAACTTTGCCTGAAGATAAACGATTGGAAACTTGTTGAAACGTTGCCACAGAACGACGCCTTCACTCCACTGACAACCGGAGAAGATTTCATCAGCTTTCCAGTGGTTATTAAATCGTTTAGCTACAAACAAAACTAGTCAGTGATGAAAAGCATTTGTTGGTCCACCCATACCCCATTAAATAATTAGTTAGCAGAACTTGCGTGAATTATTAAAAATATCATAAAATAGGACTTCTACCTATCACTCCAACGCAGTACGTCTTAAGAGCATCATAAAAAGTATAAATTGAAGACCCTTCACTATAACGGTGCTTTGTTTCTGATCATAGGAACTACTCGTATTTTATGAACTTAAGTACGTATACGTTTACCATTTCAGACTGTTATTAAATTCATTTTTACATGAAAATACATTTAATTACTTCCCACAGACTCGCAAATTGCTTCTATTCGGATTTGCAAAAGACCATTATATGATAACATTTGTTTCTAATGCAAAATGTTTATTCTCTGTATTGTTCTAAGATGTTAAGGATCCTGAATGTTTTACTCTCAGTTGTCTAAAGGTATTAGAAAGAGTCTAATTTACATTACCGGTACTATTAGTGTTTTCGCACGTGTGTGTAACATAAACCATGCACCGATTACCGATTTTGTGCTTCAAGCATTGTGTTTTAAACCAAAGTGGATGGAGTTTAACCTTCTTACAATGATGTTGTAAGAGGTCCTTGACTAAGGAATTTATTGCTAGAGCACTCGAGCAGATGTAATTTCGATGGATTGCTCACGCGCTGCCTGCGATATGTAAGCTATAAGAGAATCTCAGACCAGAGAGCAGTGTTGTATGCAGTAGGAGCAGTGTCTGTAGCAGTAGGAGTAAGTAGTAGCTAGCAGTCGTGTGTATGGAGTTGGCTGGGCCGGTCGTGGGGAGCGATGGCGGTACCTGAGCGTTGTAGTATCAGGTAAAGGCAGCATTATTGTTATATCAAGTCCCATGTAAATGTTTCAAAAATTTCTTAATAATAATCTTTCTTATAAAAATTAACTTTTGGCAATCATTCATCTCAATTTAAAGAATTTACTAATTTCTCAAATCCATGGTCATCCCGATTATTCTAAAGAAAAATCAGTTGTTTCTTTTTATACATAACAAATCTATCGGCCAGCATTGCACTGGGCCGTGCCAGAAACATTTCTTAGAGGAGCAGATATATATATGCGTTATCCGGCGACCTTATTGAGGTAAGCATTTTCAATTCATTCAGTATGATCTTTCAGGGCCATGACGCAGCACTGCTGACGTCCAAAATTTATCAGTTTAAATTCACAGTCAATTATTGAAAGGTGAAAAGTGAGCCAAAATTTTATTGAGAGGTTATTCCCATTGTATTATTAGGAGGTTACGGAATTTACCTGTTGGTAGGTTACGCTGAATGTGAATGCTATATATATTTGTATTATTAGTAGTTTACGGAAATTATCTGTTGGGAGGTTAGAAGGTGACGGCTCCTAAAGTCATGATGAAATAGTACTAATATTGTCACATGAATGTAGCATGTGCTATAGAATATAAATCGTCTAAAAAAATAATCGAAATTCCTTGACTGGAAAGTGTTTAGAGTAGTGGTCTAACATCAAAAGTATAAATTAAATTCTTAGTTGAGTGCAATACACTCTAAGTGAAAAAAAGCGCAAACATGCAAACGAAAATTCTAAGTGATGGCTGGTTACACATACAAGTAATTACATACTGAACTGAATAAAAGTGACAGAGCTGAACATGGCATGTTATCTATGAAGTGGATGCAGTGGTTACTGGTGCAGATCATTACCCATCGTATCAAGGACAAAGCGTGACAAAGAATGGCGTACTCGGCAAGATGGACGTAAGATGGTTACTGGAGAAGATGGACAGATATGCTACGTTTGATATGGGGTGACAAAGATGTGTCCCAATAGGTGGCCCCAGGGGAGGTGGCAGTCGGTGCCTTGAGGGAGATGCGCGGTGGAGAGGAAGGAGGGTGGGAGTGGAGTGAGATCCCAGACGTGGAGTGGCAATGGTCTCCCGGGAACCAGAGGCCGCCACCGCCCTAGGAGACTGTTACAGCGCGCCAGCGCTGGGACCACGCCGGAGGACTTCTAGCGCTCACACCACTGACACTCATAAAAAAGAATCCTCGAAGAGGATCGTACACATTATTGTTTATTTAAAATGTTATCCATTACGGATCTGAAATGCTGCGACTAGAGTGACTAAAGGTCTTCAGAAATGTTACAACCACTCACATAAAGTGATGGTAGAGTTTTTCAAAATTTGGCTTTCACCTGTGATCTAGGGATAGCGTCAGATTAGTAATCAAAACGTCATCGGTCACGGATTCGAACCCCACCACTGCTTAAATTTTGAATAATAATCAGAATTGGCGACCATAGACTTCCGGCATGGGAAGTCACCCTCATTCGTTGTGAAACAGGGTGGAGCAGCGTTCAGATATTCACGGCATTTTCTTGCCCTTGAGGTGGGAAACTGCCCCTATATGCGCACGAATCAGCACTGTTGAACGGCACGAGGATGCGGAAGCCAATGGAAACCACTGCAGTAGGGACACGTAATATGTATTCCCAGGATGCGTAACCTGTAATTGAAAACGGTCATGATGATCAGTCTGTAGGGAAGCAGCCTACTCATGCTGTAGTAAATTCACATCAGTTTCCATTGTGTGCCAGCCAGTCTGCTGTAACTAGCTCTGACGTCATAAATGTTGCGCAATACCTTAAAAATCAAGCAAATGACCTAAAACTTTTCTAGCTTGTCAGGAATAATACTAAATTAATGTGTGTTAAATATCAGTTCGATAACTTCAGCCATTTTCGAAATTTGGACGTTTTTCTGAAAAAATCATTGGCGCAACAGAAAAGAGCTAGAGACTTCAAAATTTATATTTAGATTCATCTTTCATAATGATTTAATAAAAACAGTACTTTGGATTTCACAAATTAAGATTTTAGTGGAAATTCATGATTTTCTGGTTTTCATCTCAAAACTGAAGGAAGCAAGATAGATTAAGTAGGCCAATAAATAAGGCTAGGATGTTTAGATTTAAATAGGTTGGAGGTCTGCTATGACTATGAAGATGTGAAAAGTTTCTTTTGAATACCTATAAAATTATAGCGATAGCGGATCTCAAAAGGGCCAGTTCAGAGCTCATCTACTGCGTGCAGTGTAATTTAATTAATTCTCTCGCCCAAAATATTTAACTTAGCCACGTCAAAAATTTATTATCAATACTTACCTGCGTGCTGAATGCACATTTAAATTAAGAGCTTCATCGGCCATCAGCAAAAGAAGCTATAATTTATTATGTAACTTGAAGTGGTGAGTTACTAGCCCAGTGGCTAGTCGGGAGAGCCGATTTGATCAGGCGTTCCCTTAGCCCTCCGCACCGCGGCTTTATTTATAAGAACGCTGCCCGAGGAAGGAAGGCCCCAGTTCTCTCCAGACGCTGAATAACACGCCATCTATGTTGGGAGTCGCGTCGCATCGGTATCACTGCTACAAACAGCCTCGGGTGCCGTATTAAGTTACTAGAGATACGCGGAACCATGAAAACATTTCAAGTGAAGTGTTAATTCTGGGATGATTTTCATTATCTAGCTTCAGTTTGCGTATTGTCGTATTTTCACGTGCCGTCGCGGGACAGACATTCTACCAATTATTTAGCGTGGCGTTTGATGAAATAATCTCATCAAATTATGGCGAGCATTCTTTTTAACATTTAATTCGGACATTTATAGTTGCATCAGCGCATTAGACTCTGAACTGCTCTGATAGTTAGGTTGTAGGGATACTTGTGTTTTTTATCAGTGAATTTCAGAATATACTCAACTATTTTGGAAAACCGTTTTGATTAGAAATCCCGGACAATCTCCTAATTCCTCAGAGCTATAAGCTGCAGCTATAATGGTATTCTCAGATGAAGTGGGCACTAGAATCTCTAAGTACTGGCTTCACGTCTTTTTAAATCACTTTCTGGGTGCTAAAAAGTAAATAGAGAGCCAGTGTTGAGAACGGCGAAAGACAGCATTAACAACATTCTAAAAGCCAGAAACTGATTCAATATGCAAGCATTTATACAGCAATTCATTTATTTTTACAAACTTATTCGCCGCCCCACAAGTCCATTGGCAAAAATTCCGGACAAGTCCCCCATTTGGATTTCCAGCAAGGGACTGCCTATGGGGAGGTGACAATGAGAGAAATATTGAATAACCAACGAGGTGATGACGATCTACAAGGCGGAGCCTGGAATGCCACGACTCTGAACAAGGTAGGGACACTAGAAATTCTGAAAAGGGAAATGCAGAGGCTCAATCTAGGTATAGTGGGCGTCAGTGAAGTGAAATGGATAGCAGACAAGTATTTCTGATCAAAGGAGTATAGGATAATATCGACAGTATGTTGAATATGACTGCACTTCAGTAACGGTTACAGAGTAGCAGGTGAATAAAATAGCCAACCAGTTGCAATAAATGGTGGTTTGCAATTAACGTTAACCATGGTTTCTATGGATTTTAACCCGTCTTATTCGGGACAGGAAACAAACTTCAAATTAGCAAACAGTCAGTTACTAGAGCGCTCTAACATCCTCACATGAAATTGTGTCGGCGACGATCTGTACATCCATTTGTAAAAGATAATGCCCCTAAATTCAAGGGCTTGTCACATCTGTAAAACAAGTCCCGTAAAATACCAGATCATGATAAGAGCTACATGCCGACTTCTGCCGTTTTGAGGAAGATGGATTTAAATCCGTCGAAACCGTGGTTAGGTTCAATTAAAAACTACCATCTATTGCAACTTGTTGGCGGTCATATTCACCTGATAATATCAACAGGAGCGGAATTCGGAATAATGGCAGTAGGTTTCCTTATGGATAGGAAGGTAGAACAGAAAGTGAGTTACTGTCAACAGTTCAGTAATATGGTTGTTCTCATCAGAATCGATAGCAAGTCAACGTCGACAACAATAGTTCAGGTATACGTGCCGATGTCGCAAGCTGAAGATGAACATACTTAAATGGTAATTCAGTATTTAAAGGGAGATGAAAATCTAATAGTAGTGGTGAATTAGAATGCAGTTACAGCGGAGGGAGTAGACGAAATTGTTACACGAGAATACGTGCTGGTAGTAATACTGAGAGAGGAGAGTCATTAAATGAGCTATAAAATAAATACTTGGAAAATACCGGAAGGTACTGGAAGATTTCAATTAGATTACGTCATGTTCAGGCTTAGTTTCCGAAATCAGATAATGGAATGTAGGATGTGCCTAGTTACAAGGTAACTGCGAGGAAACCGTGGGTACCAGAAGAAATACATTATCCGACAGATGACAGAAGGATGTACAGAAATGTTCATAGAAATTCAGAAACACAGAAATACACGTCATTTAGGACTGAAATAAATACGAAGAATAGGGAAACTAAGACGTAAGAAATCGAAAGAGACAAGACTTTTGGAAGAACTGAATTAGGATACAGGAAAGTCAAAACTACCTTAGGCGAAATTGAAAGCAACACTTGGAACATTAAGAGTGCAATGGGCATTTCGTTGTTAAATTTCGAGGAGAGAGGGGATAGGTGGAAAGAGTACAGTGAAGGCCTCTGTGAGGAGAACACTTGTCTGATGACTTGGTAGAAGAAACAAGAGTCAATAGGGACGAGGCAGGGATCCAGTATTAGGATCAGAACTTAGAAGATTTTTGGAAGACGTAGTATTAAATAAGGCGGAAGGGTAGATAACGTACCATTGGAATTTCCGAAACCATTGAGAGGGGAGACAAGAAAACGATTAATCACGTTGGTGAGTAGAATATATAAGTCTTGCGGTGTACAATCAGATTTTCGGTGAAAAATCATCCGCACAGTAGCCAAGATTACAAGAATCGACAAATCAGAAAACTATCGCACAATCAGCTTAACAACTCGTACATGCTGACAAGAATAATGTGTAGAGGAATGAGGAAAGAAAATTGAGGGTAACGAATCAAACACAAACATCTCTCGTATACACAGAAGATGATTTCTTTAAAAATAAGATATCCTATCAAAATTTGGTATACGCGAATTTGCGGCACACGCAAGCAACCTCACCTTAACGATTTTCAAGAACAAACTGGTAGCTCGCTGGCGGTGCAGTTAGACACCACATGGGTGATCGACACCAACAGCTAATGTTTTTTGTACTCACCTCACTGTTTATCCTTGTTTCCAATCTATACGATTATTCACGCGCACAGCCTATTATTTACCAATTAGTTAGCACGTGGAGCCTCATCTAGGTCGCTGCTTGTAAAGTGGGGGTGGACATGAATCAAAAGATACGGGCACAATATTTATCAATTTTCCAAAAAATTACGTCTCACGCTTAGAGCCTTAAGTAACTCACACACGTATATCCTAGCAGGTTTCACAAGGAATCATCGTCTAAATTTCTCATCAGCAGTTGCGACCACGTTTTAAGCTAACTAGGCAGGGTGAGGCCCCATGTTACTTTAGAAAGACCAGTAAGAAATTCAAAATCGCGAAACACTACTGCTAAAAGTGGAACTGTATGATTTTTGGTACTTCTGCTGCTCTCGTTTGCTGAAGGCACTAACTAATTGCATTACTACAAATGGATAACGTGAGCCCCCATGCTCACCTCTGGGAAAGAAACCCTAACTGAAAATTTTAATTTTACAGGTAAAATTTATCGAAAAAATTAATTTTCGTAACAACATGCTAACTACTTCAACCCTGAAAAAGAGCGGATTAATACCAAAATAATATTTATACCTCATCCCACAAAGAATTTGATGGCAAAGACGGAGATCGCCCTAGATTCCGTCCTCTTCAGTTCAACAGCTTCCTCCAGAGTGTTCCTCTCATGGCAGCCCTCACCTGTCGTTCTCCTCCGTCCTGGAGGGAGGGTAACCTGTTACCATCTCCGAACTACCCCTAGCAAACAGGTGTATCATCGCTGCCTTAATCCCAAATTTATGTTGGCACTAACCAACCTACAGAGTGACCATATCTCTGCCTTGGCACTACCAGCAGACGAACTCTTAATACAAACTGAAAGCTAATTAACCCAAGGCAACGTAGAGGGAATAAGGAAAGGAAGTACATTTATGTAATCATGAAGTAAATAAACAGGTAGTCCATTTCTTCACTCGAGTTATACACTTCTTAAATTTGGAAAAATGATGAAGGTATCTCCAACATCTCTAGTATTCAGTACAATGCGACGGAACGAGCTAATTATAATGAGATGTAACAAGCTGTTCCCTCTCAACCTCTATTTCATACAGACCCGTCATCTGGAGGCACTCATATGCCACCAGAAAATAAAGTGATAACTCAAGAAATTATTAAATGCCATAAACCGACGAGGCTGGCACCAGTCTGCAACAGACTCAATGCTATATTTTCTATGAACTCGAATAAATATTGGAAAATTGTGAAGCATCCATCGGCAATAATCCATTCCCACACAATGCGCTCCTCCAAAACAACCATTCCCCATCTGACGAGTAGAGCTGACCAGTTTGCCTCCGTGCTCTCTGGTTTCTCGTTATCCCCCATAATTCTTGAGACAATTATCCGCCGTTGGCTCCCAGCTTCCATTACATGGAATACACAGAACTGAATTAAATACATGAATCACCGCAGACGGAAAGGAACAAGTACCTCATAAAAAAGCAACAATTCCCCTGGTGATTAACGCGACTTACCTACCAATACATAAAAGGCAGGTTCCCCTCACTTCTAGTGAGACTTGCAACCCCTTATAACACGATCCTCCCTGCAAGCTACTATCCTGAACTAACGACAATTTTCAAACTCATGCTTCTCGTCTTACACCTCCTGAGGACATATTCACCCCGGTATTAAGCAAGGTTTTTAAACATATCCTCTTCCGACTCTTCTTCCAACACCCGAACCAACATCGCCTCCTTCTTTCAAAACTGGCCTTCTTTTAAGATTTCTGATCTTCCAATGTAAGCTCACTGCATTCTTCCTCTCTAATCACCTATACAATACCAGTACCAATACCCACACCTTCCATCGCATTGCAGGCGTTCCCTAAGGCTCTGTCCTGTCTTCACCCGTTTGTTTCCTATACATTGCCAAAATTCTAAAATCACCTCTACCATCCATCCTCCTTTCGTTGTCCTCTACCCTACCCTTCAGAAACATCGACGATCCCTCCAAATTCTGCTTAGTCGTTTACGTCCTGGCATAACCATCAAGATCAATCTCTCCAAAATCGCAGTTCAAAAAATGGTTCAAATGGCTCTGAGCACTATGGGACTCACCTGCTGAGGTCATTAGTGCCCTAGAACTTAGAACTAGTTAAACCTAACTAACCTAAGGACATCACAAACATCCATGCCCGAGGCAGGATTCGAACCTGCGACCGTAGCGGTCTTGCGGTTCCAGACTGCAGCGCCTTTAACCGCACGGCCACTTCGGCCGGCCAAAAATCGCAGTTACACGAATAGTTATAGGGCGGACTACCTGTAGCTTCCGCCTCCATGATTTCTGTCTCACCATATACAACTGGCATATCCAGCCATCTAATACACTAAAATATCTTGTACTAGCCTTCTAACGACCCGAGAGATATTCCACAAAAGATTACAACTATTGCAGCTACTAAAGTGTCATACACGGAGAATACATCCATCCACTATTCTCCACACATGCAGAATCTTGATGTTGATCCGATCCATCATCTCCTCTGCAAATTTTGCGTGGGTATCTGTTCACTTATGATCTATTAGTCCCTCCATATCCTTGAATGTGATGTATTCCACCACACAGTTCACATTCCGTTTACCTTCCCGATATGGAACCTTTACCATCTCGTAATATCCCACCTCTCCTCGCTCACAAATAACGTATTAGGACCACCTACACCATCCATAAATTCGACTCGAATAATACTATTCTCTATACTTTAATTACCTAACACGCTGCAGATCCTTTATCGACACATTCCACAACCCTGTATAAGCACACTCACCACATTTATTTATTTATTTTCTGCCAAATTATAGACCTTTTACCTGATGTTTTAAAAGAGGTCGTACATCTAATTTTCGTTTTCCATGTTTTTGCAGCTATATTTTCTTTCGCTTTATCTGCAACATTTACAAAGAATAATAATTTTCAAAATTACAATAATTTAAGGTTGAAATATAAATAAAATTTTACTGTTCTTAAGAAGAATATAAGAAGATGATGCGATAGAGGAGAGGTTGTTAGTACCATCAGCGAATGTGACTGACGGTGAACACCTCGGAATGGTTACTCCGAGCCGTTGACCGACAGTCGCACACACACACAAATGGTTATTAGTAGAGAAATAGCATTGCTTGTCGTATTTACTACTAATCCTAAGTATTAACTTCAGGTGCCCATCCGTGTACAGCATTTTTGTGATTTCTTGGCTAGATCGACAGCACCTTATGCTTGTTTACTGTCACATCTCGCCTTCTTCCTCCTGTTCCTCCTCATTTTCACTGTTTTCGCTGTCACTGTAGGTATCGTTGTCCACCCTCTGGAGATTGTTGTTACGTTGCACATAGGCATGTCTGTTATGTCGTGTCCGCATTTACTCTTCACGTTTTGTTTTTGAAATAGTGTTTGTCAGTATGTTTAATTGTGCCCTTTATTATTCGTCTCTTATTGTTGTGTATATATTTATGTCTGTTACAGTGTAGTCTAAGTGTTTACTGCTCGTGTATTTCCCGCAGAAAAAGAAAATGTTCTGATGAACCTTCTTCCCCACATGCGCATGTAGATCTCTGCCTCAGATTCACGCGGTTGAAGAGCGTGGGATACGGTCCGTGTCCGGTTAAGAAATGGACCATACCGCGGCTGCGATCGATATGTTTCATTCTCAACCGCTCCCTTATGTCAGGGATGAAGTCGTGCAGTCTGCGTCCCTTATCACTTACATCCCACTCACCTTGCCATGTATCAAAACACCAGCTTTTAAGGTGACGTATCGTCTCTATCGGCACACCAATTATTATGTGTATCTTATCTAATCTCCTCATCTTTAATCAGTTCCTTGCAGCTCTGTGTTTGATCGTGATATCTATGGGGCATATTCCAAGCACCACATACAGTGCATCTGCTGACGTGGTGCCTAAGGCTCCAGATAGCCTAAGTAGGACACTTCTCTTACATCGTCTGACCGATGTATTGTTGGTTACCAGTTTCAGTCTGTGTGATCACGTGCTAGCTGCGAAACTGAGTACTGATTCGAAGAGCGCACAGTGGTATATCCGCATGACTGGTAGAGGTAATCTGACTGTATTGAATTTAGCGTCACCAGTTTGTGTAGTATTTTTTCTGCTTTGTCTGTTGTTAGCCTTATGTGTTCGTGGAAATTCAATTTTTCATCTATGTGTACCCCAAGATAGCGCATAACGTGTGCTCGTTTGGTGTTTGTGTCCCCAATTTTGACATAAGGATTCCTTTGGAGTGATCCTTTCAGTAATGTTGTTTTGTTTTCAGCTAACCTGAGTTTATTGTTGTGACACCATTGTGTAATTGTTTGTAATGTTCCACTGAATTTCTCTTCTAACTCGGCTGTGTTGCTTGCAGTGACTACAACTAAAAGATCATCTGCGTAGGTGACAATTCCCTCTGACCTGTCATCCCCATCCAGAAGTTGTAGGAGGGGTTCGATTGTTATGTCTCAGAGGATGGAGCTGCAAATCGAATCTTGAGGACAGCCTTTGGTAATTCTTTTAATTACTTTCCGGCTGTCCATTTGCCATTCGAGTATTCGGTCTTTACAGTAGTCTGGAAAACTGTTCTATATTGCGAGCCACCAGTGATTATCGAATGCTCCGGCAATGTCAATCATTATTGCCATGGCGTATTACTGTGCTGTAGCGTTAACTATGTGTAGAGCCTGGTTGATTGCATCATCTATTGATCTGCCAGCTTTGAAGCCGAATTGGTGTTGGCTCATACCCCTGAGAACTCTGTGTAATTGCAAGCGTTTACACAGTAACTTCTCCTGAATATTTGGTAGGGTGTTTATTAGGCATATTGACCTGTAAGTCTTTGGATCTGAAGGATCCCTATCCGCTGATTTCTTAATAACGACCTCTTTGGAGGTTTTCTGTACTGTAGGTACCCTGCCCAGCAGTAGGGCATCGTTCAGTAACGTTGTGAGGAACGGGGTGATCTGCAGCAGTGCTAGTTTTTTCAGTGTGTCCGGACAGAGCGAGGTGACGCAGTGGTTAGACACTGGACTCGCATTCGGGAGGACGACGGTTCAATCCCGCGTCCGGCCATCCTGATGTAGGTTTTCCGTGATTTCCCTAAATTAGCTCCAGGCAAATGCCGGGATGGTTGCTATCAAAGAGCACGGCCGACTTCTTTCCCCGTCCTTCCTTAATCCGATGAGACCGATGACCTCGCTGTCTGGTCTCCTTCCCCAAAACAACCAGTCAGTGTACCCGGGTGGATACCAACTGGTTCAGGTGCTTTCTTGTTGTTGAGCTCTGAGATTGTTGGCGCAAACTCTTCTTGCGCAAAAGAACAGGTGACAAATGCAGTCTTGTATGGTGTGTGCAGGATTTCTTCTAGTGTTGTATGATATTGTGTGTCTGTATCAATAACGTCGTCAGGGAGCAGTTTATACAGCAGAAACTCCGCTGTATTTCTCCATCCCCTCGTCATCGTGCCGTCATCCTGCCTTAGCGTTCCCAAAACTAATGGGGTTTTTATCTTCTCTGTCAGTATTTTGTATGGTTCCCTCCCTATATTTTGCTCTGTTTGAGTTGTTATAAATAGCTCCCATTTTGGTCTACACTTGTTGTAGGGGTCTGTCTCTGTAAGTCTTGTGAATGCCTATATGCGTCAAGTCTTATGCGTCTTTAAGTATCTGCTATAGCATTTTGGCCTTTTTAGTCTGGTACCTTCAATCCCCATGAACCAACCAATCTATAGCATTTTGATATAATTTTCGTTTGTGTCTGGCATCATGCTTGAGTGCCGTGATGTCGTTGGTCCACGGTAATGGTGAGCGAATTGTGTTCTTTGCTGTGGGTATTGTTGTGTTTTGTACATGTTGTATTACCTACGTTAACTTGTGTGTTCTATAATCGATACCTCCAATGATGTTTTCTAGATCATGCTGTTGGATAATTTCCGTTAATTTCTTCCAGTCTGCTTTTTGCAGCAATAAGTGTCTGGTGTGTGATTTGATCGTCGCCTTCCGAGTTTGAGTTAGTGTGTATGTTATGACATTTTGATCACTACTGTTTATGTTGTAGTGTACAGTCCAGTTTGTTACGTGTGCCATCGCTGCATTATTTGCTAGCGAAAAGTCGATATTACTGCAGGTACCATCGAACCCTGCATATGTTGGTATAGGTCCCTTCGTGGTCATTACATCAAATTGTGTTTCTCGTATTAGGTCGGTGATTACGCGTCCTGTGTCATCTGTTCTGTCTGAATTTCAGAGGGTCGATCTCCAATTAATGTCAGCACTTATCACTTAATTTTTTGCCTCTGACTACGTCTTTAATGTAGTCTGCGTGTGGCTGTATTTGATGGTTGTATTGGCCAGAAATTGTCTGTCTGCAAGTCCTGTGATATTTCAGGGATTTACGCGCTGACTGTGGTACTGTTTTTTGTATCATGTTGTAAGATATTGATTTTTTGTCTATGTGTTCTAAGTGTTTTACATGTACAAAACATTTACTGCCTGTCTGTGAGTAATCGACATATGTTCGTCCTTGTGATCTTGCGTGATCTATATATATTCTCCAAGTAGAACGATTCTGACCTGCGCAGGCAGACCTGGAGCATGAGGTCGAGCAGCGGCTTTGCTGATGTAGGAATACTTTCTGTCCTTAGGATAATTCTATCCGTCTACTCAGTTGCTGGAAAACCGAGAGAGTCTCCTCTCGGATGGCACAATCTAAGTAGCATCCTCTGTGCTGTCTGCAGTATCTCTTTTTTCTCTAGCCAACTTAAAAGTAAGTTAAATTCTAAATTACCATAATTAGATGTAGCTGGCTTTCTGCTGGTGCTGTTTTCTGTTGCGGTTTCTGGAGTGGTACTAGATGGATTGTGGCTTGGTGTTGGTCGCTGATTGTGGGACATTTTAAGACCTCTTTGGGATGTCACACGGCCATACTTCATTTTCTCACACGGTTCTTCAATGCTTTTTGCCTTCCTCCTTTTTTTACTGATGTTGGTGGCGCTTGCTGATGTGGTGTTGGCGATGATGAGGATTTGTGTCGGACTGATTATATGTGTTATGTTGTCTTTGTTGATATTTGGAGTGGTGGTAGTTTCTAGACGCACGTTGACGTAATTGCAAATGTCACATGTGTCTCCCTCAGATTTGTCCTCATCTAATTTGTCCACTTTCGTAAGCCTAAGTTCGGTAGTTCTGTTTTTGTATTGGTTTGTGGCCTGATTATTTCGGAGTGTATTGATTCAGACTCTGCGTATCTGTCTATTCCTTGTTCCTTTTGCCCGGCATGAAGAGTGCCTCCCGACACAAATGTGACTGGTTTGATGTACTGTTCACATTTACGTGTGTCGTAGGGTTTTCCATACGATGATGATTCCGGTTCGTGTTCATCTTGTTTATGTGTGATGTGATGTACTTCGGTTGGGAGAAATTGTGAATGAGTATATCGGTTTTGTTTGTACATTTTCTTGTGCGCAGAATATATAAGTTAATCTTCCAACTCATCTGTCCTCTGCGTTGATGTTATTCGGAATTTTATCCAGTGGTGTAATTGTCTTTTAATTTGTCTTTCCAGCTGGTGGTGGATGGAGCCACCGATTGTCATGTCATCTATATGTTCTGTCGTATTAATACAGCTATCATGTAACGTCGTTGAGTATGTTTGGGGCGGGATGAGTTCATTATCATCATAATTCTTCGGTAGAAGATTCATTTGCCTTCTGCAGAAAATTTCTCTTTCTTAGATTCTCTGTATTGTTGACGGTGATATGTATTTATGTGTTTTGGGTGATTGGCTTTGGGTGTTCCTGTTTCTTGTGCGTGTGTTGATTTTAGCTGCCGTAGTCTGTACTGTCCAGGAGCCGGTTATGCAATTGTTTATAGGGCTGACGATCACCTCATTTTGATTTATTGCAAACACGGCCTCTGTATTAGCAGGGGATGCAAACGCGAACCTCGGACGTGCACTCAGTGCGCTTGTGTACTTGATTGCCGCACTTGGCGCACATAACGTCGGCCTTTCTGCAGGTTTTAGTCATGTGTCCTTGGTCTCAACACTTAAACTGGTTTACAACTGTATAGTCTTCCACAGAGAGTGATTTGAAGTCTCTGTAGACTCGCTGATTCGTGTAAGGACTCTGCACAGGTTGCATGGGAGCTTAATTATTATTAATGAATGCAATGCAAATAGTTTTTAATTTTTTAGTAGCTGTCTGTCCGATTACGAAGTCTCGTAACCGGTTGGTCCTGACTAGTATTATTACGCAATCTGACTGCATAGAACAACAACAAGGAATGAAAGGAAACTTCCGTTAACACAATTAATTAATTACGTCCCCAGCAACTATAAAACCTACGAAACCAAAGCACAAGTGTAACTGTTCTGTGTGTGGAAGTGTGATTCAACGTACGCATCTGGCACGGTTCTTCCTCAATAAGACAAGATACTTTAAATACCATTTATACTGAAGTAACTGAAAAAATAAACAGAAATACTATAATGGCACATCGAAACCAGAAATACAGTCTAATACAAGAACACGAGCTAGTTACTTTGTTGACTGAACCTGTGACCAAGGGGCATTATTGTTTAACACATTTGAAATAAAAAAATAAGAAAATTTTCTTTTACCTTTATATATCTTGACGAAAAGTACTCTGATCATTACAATATCTCCATTCGAACAACATCTGCTGTCTAGCCCATCAAAATATCTGCACACAACAAGGCCTCAAATAGTGCAGGTATCAACATCCTCTCTCCAAAGCACTAACTACCACCACATCTCAACAACGACCGACTACTGCCACTTCTGAACAAGCACTGCCAGTGGAGGCGGCGGAATAATACTCATTGGCGCAATCTCTGGAGCTGTGGCTCAGTGTAGCCACCTTTCATATGCCCCTCCTCCACGGGCTAGAATTTGATGGTATTTTTGCCAGCATTGGTGGTGAAAATACCACCAAATTCGTCAAAAAAAATATACAGACGAAAAGAAAAGATAATATTAATAAGTAAATATCACGTAATTAGATAAATTTTGGCTTTGCACTGACCTTTCAATAAACTAATATATAAAATACAGTAAGGAATACAAATGCTTTCAAACATGTGACTTTACATAATAGTTTACACAAGTATAATTCAATCAATGGCACCTGCAATGACGAATAGGTGTAGGTAAGAGTCTCATAACATTTGACAAACAGTAATACAGAAAACATCAGTTTATTCTAATATTCACATAAAATGCTTTCAATATTTCAATAAACAAGTAGTTGACAGTTCCAGCAGTAGCATCCAGCAATGGTCAACAGGTGCAGACACCAACGAGTGACATTATTTCAGTAGAGACAGTTCCAACAGTGGCACCCAGCAATGTTGAACAGGTGCAGACACCAACAAGTGACATCATTTCAGTAGAAGCGGTCCATCAGTGGCACCCAGTAATGTTGAACAGGTGCAGACAGCAACAAGTGACATTATTTCAGTAGAAGCAGTTCCATCAGTGGCACCCAGCAATGTTGACAGGTGCAGACAGCAACAAGTGACATCTTCAGTAGAAGCAGTTCCATCAGTGGCACCCAGTAATGTTGAAAGGTGTAGACAGCAACAAGTGACATTATTTCAGTAGAAGCAGTTCCATCTGTGGCACCCAGTAATGTTGAACAGGTGCAGACACCAACAAGTGACATCATTTCAGTAGAAACAGTTCCATTAGTGGCACCCAGCAATGTTGAGTAGGTGCAGACACCAACAAGTGACTTCATTTCAGTAGAAACAGTTCCACCAGTGGCACCCAGCAATGTTGAGCAGGTGCAGACACCAACAAGTGACACCATTTCAGTAGAAGCTGTTCCATTAGTGGCACCCAGCAATGTTGAGCAGGTGCAGACAGCAACAAGTGACATTATGTCAGTAGAAACAGTTTAATCAGTGGCACCCAGCAATGTTGAGCAGGTGCAGACACCAACAAGTGACATCATTTCAGTAGAAGCAGTTCCATTAGTGGCAACCAGCAATATTGAACAGGTGCAGGCAGCAGTTCATAATATTCACTATCACTAATCACTAATCACTAATCAGAGTTTATCAGCAGAAATTAAACTTGTCCTAGTGGCACCAATCATGTAGAAAAAGTGCAAGTAACAGTCCATAATATTCACTATCACTAATCACAAAGTTCATCAGCAGAAATCAAACATTTCTAAGTGGCACACATCAATGTTGAACAAGTGCAGGTATGAATAACAGTTTGAATGCACACACAATTGCTTTTACAAAATTATTATCAATACTCTTACACTAAACATACAAATTATAATAAACACACAAATGATATCAGATAATTGTCATATTAACTATTACAATAAACAAATATCAGTGAACCTATAATATTTATGGGTGTCAGTGAAAGCCACTACAAACAAGTAAGATAATATTTAGGAGGTAGGTCGGTACCAATTATTTGGGATTAGGAAAGGAAAACACACAAAACACACTCACTCATCTTTCATCCACATTAAGTGCTACGGTGTAGTTGAATAGTGTTAACTGTGTAAATGCAATTCTGTCAAAGGTTTGATGTTCGACATTTGTATCAAGTAGTAGTGGCAGCAATGTATAATAGCCGATAATAGTTAGTCAACGTCATAGTTATCATGTCAAGACCAATGTTTGCCAAGCCAAATCAAAATGTACGGTTGCTGAACAACTGTCAGTGTGCCAAGATATGCAAATACTTCCTCTCTCCAAAAAAAAGTAAATACTGCTTATTGATGTAACAAAGTGTGTGTATAGACAATCTTCTTTGCACTTGAGTGTTCTAGTCTGCCATCTTCATCCTCCTTGTTCCATATAAACCAACAAAAAAAATATGCTCCTCACTTACTTTACCTCTTATCCACCAAAACTCCAATATTCATCAGCATCACATAATCTTAATACTTCAAAAATACCTCTTACGTCGATACATATAAACCATATCATCAATATCATTTACGTTACCTCAATAACCATCAGTATCACATAATCTCAATACTTCAATAATACCTCTCACGTCGATACATATAAACCTTAAGATCAATATTATTTACCTTACCTCTTGTCCACCAAAGCTCCGATAATCATCAACTTCACACAATCTCAATACCTCAGTAATACGTCTTCCATACGTCGATACATATAAGCCTTATTACCGATATCATTTCACTTCCATAACAACTCTTTCCTCTAGTCAGTCTCTTCTAACAAGTAGAGACAAAATCCTAGTGCAAATTTCAATTCATCATCCCATACAATCCGAAGACACAACGTCCACACACAACCTCTGTGTAATCCATCTGATCCATATCTTCTACTCATTATGAATCAAAAAATACATTTTGGTTAACTTGTCCATCATTAAATAAAAGAAATGCATACATGACCTCTAACAGCCTTTAGTTTGAATAACTTTCAGTAAGTAAGTACGAGTACTGAATGTTAATGATCGTAACATTTCACAGTGTGTACACCACTTCAAGAATCATGGCAAAACAGAAGTAAACATCTGGAGTATTTCTTGTGTCAAGTGTCACTTGCTATTTCAACTGCTCACGAAGAATGCAGTGTCATAACTGTCAATGGTCTAAACCTAGTGTTCGTATGATGTCGTTAGCTTCCTTCCTATTAGCATAAATTTATACAGCTTCCATAAAAACTCCAGCTCATGTTACTTCAATGAAGTTTCTTGTACCAATGTAGTTCGTAGAATTATAGCAGTTCATTGTCTTATCTTAAAATACAAGGCACTGAGCGTAAGCAAAACATGCAATAGCGAGTAAATATACCAGTAGAGAAAACAATGTCAAGCACAATCCCTACACCGAGGCTCTGCCAAGCAAACAATCTATAATTAATACCAAAGTGTGACCTAAACTCTATGTTTGTACACAGTATATCAGCATTTCTATATACCAAATCAAGGAGTAGTTATGACAACAAACAGAAATGTGTAAATATGCAATCCATACGCAAAGCAGCAAATATGTATCTTACATAATAAACAGGTCATTAGCATCATATCAGCATAAGCAAATAAATGTTCATATGTAATCTTAATACGTAAACATGAAGGCGCAAGCAGATAGATCACAAAGTGTAACCTACATACATAGCCACATCAGCACAATTAATCAGGTGACAATTATAATTTAAATAAATAAGCACAGCAGGCACATAAAAAAAATGTGACATCAGTGAAAAAGCAGTGCAGCCAAGCGATGCATCATATACATAAGTAACAACCCTGTTCATTAATCAATCATTGTCAAAATCAGTTAACGTACGCAAGCACATCGCTTCACAAGTAAATTCATAGAACATGAAATTTGGCACAAAGTATGAATCACGTAATCGCGAGCAGCAAATTACGTCTAAAGTACGTACCTAAGTGGAAATATGTTACCTGAAAAATAAACTCAATTAATAGTTACCTTTTTAGTTTATTAGTTTCTTCTTGGAAATTACATTCTTTCTGAAATTTTCTCGATAGCAAGTCCTCTTAACGTCGGAGACACACAGAATTTACCTGAAGTTCTTAAATATTTTATAGAACCGTATCCTGAAAAATACTGAATGTTAATAACATAATTCATCAAGTCACTATAGCTTTATACTGAATTTAGTCGGAGAAATTAAACTGTTAGTTGTTTACGGCTGTCAGTGCATTCGCACTGAGCGCTCGATCAGCTGTAGGCGCGTGACGTAGGAAGCAATTGTTCGCGGTCAACGACTGCCTTGTGCGGCGCGCAAACTTGACTGTTGCTTTGGGTATGTGCCGCCGCCAAAACACAGCGCGGTATCCTTGTACTCTCCGCATGTTTACATCTAGCTGTTGGTTTCTCAAAGGTATGTCACTCCACAAAAATTTTAACGTTCGATATATGATGTATTCCCTTAGAGCGGCGAGATTTAAGAGTTTCTACTTCGACAGTGTTATCATGAATAATTTTGCGAATCCTATATGGACCGTTATAAAGCAGAAAAAATTTCCGACAGAAGCCTTTTCCTTTGTGAGACAAACGATGAGACTTAATTAACACCTTTTGACCAACTAACAAGGTTTTTAAACGACCAGGACGTTTAGCTGATTTCTCTCTTCTAACAGCTACAGATGCAATATTTTGTTGAGCCAGGTTGACAACTTCAGAATACCGCAGTTTCCGTGTAGGTGGAAAAGGAACGATTTCAGAAATGCGATTTGTCGGTGCTTTATTTTTTAATATCAATATAGGCGGTTAAGAAGTTGAATCATTAGGGAGTTCATTGAGAATGTTTTGAAAAATATGAAGATACTGATCCCACGTTCTGTGATTCTGATGACAATAAAGTCGACACAATTTATTGATTTCCTTCATCCATTTCTCTGAAGCGTTAGATTGAGGGTGAAAAAGTGTAATGAAAATTGGTTTAATCCTGCGACACCTTAGAGTACGAAGCCAAATTTTATAGCGAAACTGTGATCCATTATCTGATTTAACCTTATCAACATGAACTACTTCTTTAAGAAAATGTTTGATGAAAGCGTTAGACACTGAACGAGCTGTTGCTTTACGTAAAGGTGTAAAACACACATATTTTGATGTCAATTCCACTGACACCAAAATGTACGCAAAACCATTAGAAGAACGAACCACTGGACCGAACAAATCAACTGCAGCCATCTCCTTTAATTTCGCTGGAATGATAGGAAACAACGATGCTCTGTGAGAAATAGTTGGCGGCTTAGCCTTTTGACATAATTTGCATTTGGCAAGAACAGATCGAATACGTTTTTCCATATTACTTAAGTAGCAATTTTCTCGTAATTTATGAAAGCATTTTCTGGGACCAAAGTGTGCATAACTAAAATGTGTGTACCAAATCAATTTATTAACCCACTCATCAGGAATACAAACTAACCAAACAGAGTTGTCGACCGATTTTCGTTTAAAAAGAATATCATTGCGAAGTAAATAATAGTGTCTAATCGCTACGCTTTCCTTTCTCCGCCACTTAATGTCTTTCCAGATTGGATCCTTGTTTTGCTCCTTAGCGATGTCCTGGAGCGAAGACGAAATAAAATTTTCGAACGCAACACCTTGAATATACATCAAACAATAATTGTTTTCTTTGCAGTCCTCTTCAGAACTTTGTTTCAAACCCACAGGTGCACGTGATAAAGCATCAGCAATAATATTTGAAGAACCCTGTATGTAAACAATACTAAAATCAAATTCCTGTAGATATAGCGCCCATCGTGACAATCTTCCATGAATTAATTTTGTTGACATAAGAAATTCCAGAGCTCGATGATCGGTGTAAACCTTAGTATGTCTCCCATACAAAAATATGCGAAATTTTGTGAAAGCCCAAGCAACAGCGAAGGCTTCAAGTTCCGTAATCGAATAATTCTTTTCTGCTTTAGAGAGAACACGACTTCCAAATGCAATAGTTTTCTGTACCACAACGCCGTTTTCTTCTATCTCTTGAAATAAGTGTGCACCTAGGCCTTTGTATGATGAGTCCGTCGCCAAACAAAAATCTTTAGATAAATCTGGATGTGAAAGAAGTGGAGCAGCAACTAAAGCATCACGAAGTTGTTCAAATTCTGATTGAGCTTCCTCATCCCAACACCAATTAGAATTCTTTCCAGATAGTTCACATAAACGAGGTGTGGCCAAATTGTCCAATCTAACAAAGCGTCTAATAAAATTACAGACACCAAGGAAACTACAAACATCACTTTTTGTGGTAGGAACAGCTTAATTACGAATAGCGTCTAGTTTCTCTGGATCAGGAAGAATACCTTCTGTAGAAATAATGCGACCGAGAAATTTCACCGGAGAACGAACAAATTCACATTTTTCCAAGTTCACTGTAATGCCAACTCTTGCAAAGATACGTAATAATGAATCCAAAATTTTGTTGTGCTCTTAGCAATAAGAATATCGTCAACATATGAAGTAATATTGTCACGAAGATAAACAGGTAAAATTTCGTTTAAACTACGAATGAATGCTGCTGAAGATACAGTAAGTCCAAACGGTAATTTCCGAAACTGGTAACAGTTACCAAAGGCTAAAAAGGCAGTTTATTTTCTACAATCAGGGTGGAGTTCTATTTGCCAAAAACTTGCGCGCATATCAATCGTGGATAAAACTTTAATTCCATGGAAATGTTGAAGAAGTTCATCTAGATTTTGTGGACGGTCAGTTTCAGTAATGATGATATTATTAACCTGTCTGGAATCCAGAACCAAACGAATTGACCCATCCTTTTTAAGAACGACGTGTAATGGGCTGGTATAAGGACTGTCTACTGGCTCAATAACGCCTCGATCTAACATGTATTGAAGTTCACTCTTAACCTTGTCTCTGTAAGCCAAAGGAATAGCGCACGTTTTCCCCCGAAATGGTGTGTGTTCTTTTACTTTAAATAAATATTGTAAGCCTTGTATAGTTCCTGTGTGATGACTAAATACTGTAGCATGTGAAGTCAAAATTTGGTGCAGTTCTTCTCTTGCAACGTCATCTGACACTAAAGCTTTCTTAACCTTTTCATTAATTAATTCTTCGCTATTAATTATATCATCCATTGCGTCTCTGTATCTATTGTCGTTGTCATGAATAAACACACTGTCGTCATAATGCTCAACGAAAACATCAGAAGTAAGAAACCTTAAACATTTTGTATCTGATTCATATCTTGTTGAACACTCGAAAAATTTCAAACATTTCGGCATTCCGGCAACAGTCAAACTCACACTTCCTTCTTTAAAGTTCAGAATTGCCTTATGTGTGTTAAGAAACTCCATACCTAATATAATTTGTGTACTGAGTAATGGAACAATAATAAAATTAGCAGGAAATTCGTATCCTTGACAAATGAAATTTAGGTTGGTCTGTTGTTTGACTTCCACACTTTTTTCAGAAATAGCGCCTCGAATTGTAGTTTTAGAAACAGGTAACACAGGACAAGCAATAGTTCTTACACATATACGAAAAACTGATTCACTAATGACATTCAATGGGCTCCCAGAATCTAAAACTGCAGTGAACTTGTTCTTACCCACACATACTTCAATAACAGGATGTAAAAATGCGTCCACATTATTTTCCTTTTCGTCTAGCAAAATGTCTCTCATGTCTTCCAGGCGTACGTAGTGTAAAGTCGTAGTGTCATTACTTTCTGAACCGTCTACACTCCTGGAAATTGAAATAAGAACACCGTGAATTCATTGTCCCAGGAAGGGGAAACTTTATTGACACATTCCTGGGGTCAGATACATCACATGATCACACTGACAGAGCCACAGGCACATAGACACAGGCAACAGAGCATGCACAATGTCGGCACTAGTACAGTGTATATCACCTTTCGCAGCAATGCAGGCTGCTATTCTCCCATGGAGTCGATCGTAGAGATGCTGGATGTAGTCCTGTGGAACGGCTTGCCATGCCATTTCCACCTGGCGCCTCAGTTGGACCAGCGTTCGTGCTGGACGTGCAGACCGCGTGAGACGACGCTTCATCCAGTCCCAAACATGCTCAATGGAGGACAGATCCGGAGATCTTGCTGGCCAGGGTAGTTGACTTACACCTTCTAGAGCACGTTGGGTGGCACGGGATACATGCGGACGTGCATTGTCCTGTTGGAACAGCAAGTTCCCTTGCCGGTCTAGGAATGGTAGAACGATGGGTTCGATGACGGTTTGGATGTACCGTGCACTATTCAGTGTCCCCTCGACGATCACCAGTGGTGTACGGCCAGTGTAGGAGATCGCTCCCCACACCATGATGCCGGGTGTTGGCCCTGTGTGCCTCGGTCGTATGCACTCCTGATTGTGGCGCTCACCTGCACGGCGCCAAACACGCATACGACCATCGTTGGCACCAAGGCAGAAGCGACTCTCATCGCTGAAGACGACACGTCTCCATTCGTCCCTCCATTCACGCCTGTCGCGACACCACTGGAGGCGGGCTGCACGATGTTGGGGCGTGAGCGGAAGACGGCCTAACGGTGTGCGGGACCGTAGCCCAGCTTCATGGAGACGGTTGCGAATGGTCCTCGCCGATACCCCAGGAGCAACAGTGTCCCTAATTTGCTGGGAAGTGGCGGTGCGGTCCCCTACGGCACTGCGTAGAATCCTACGGTCTTGGCGTGCATCCGTGCGTCGCTGCGGTCCGGTCCCAGGTCGATGGGCACGTGCACCTTCCGCCGACCACTGGCGACAACATCGATGTACTGTGGAGACCTCACGCCCCACGTGTTGAGCAATTCGGCGGTACGTCCACCCTGCCTCCCGCATGCCCACTATACGCCCTCGCTCAAAGTCCGTCCACTGCACATACGGTTCACGTCCACGCTGTCGCGGCATGCTACCAGTGTTAAAGACTGCGATGGAGCTCCGTATGCCACGGCAAACTGGCTGACACTGACGGCGGCGGTGCACAAATGCTGCGCAGCTAGCGCCATTCGACGGCCAACACCGCGGTTCCTGGTGTGTCCGCTGTGCCGTGCGTGTGATCATTGCTTGTACAGCCCTCTCGCAGTGTCCGGAGCAAGTATGGTGGGTCTGACTCACCGGTGTCAATGTGTTTTCCATTTCCAGGAGTGTATATTGCTGCCAGAAGCCGAAGCTACATGTCATTGTCGATTGCTTGCGTCACGTCTTTGATTATTCGCGTCATTTCGCGGATCAATTTCTACGATTTGCGCTTGTCTCTCTGAAGTTCTGTCACGTGGAGGATGCCAATTAGGTCCCTCCTGTCTGTTAGATGCAAATTCTTGGTTGTGTCTGTTATTAAAATTTCTATTTTCCTGTCTGTCTGCATGACTACTCCTTGTATAATTTCTACTGTCACTTCTGAAATTATTGTTGTATCTACTACCCTGGTTATTTCTGTAGAAAGAATTTCTATTACTGTATGAATAATTTCTATCTTGATGATACCGATTACTGTTTCCATATGATTGATCATTCCGGTACGAATTACCGTTATTATAATTGTCTGTGTAATTTCTATTAGAACGTCTGTTATTGTCATAAGGCTGGTATCTATTGTCCTGTCTGTTACGTCTGCTATTCTCAAAATTACCCATATAACGCCCGTTCCGATCACTATCCCTTTTCTCTGAAAATCTATTGTAATTACTGTTACTGAAAAAATTACAAGAAATCCCGTCGTCGTTGTCATACTCAAGTTCTTGTAGCAAAGTCTTAAAAGTCTCAATGTCGTCTTTACATCTTCCAGCTAAAGCAATATGTCTTATGGATTGTGGCAGCTTAGTTAAACAAATGCGAATTAATTCAGTCGGGCTATAAGGGTTGGAAAGGAACTGATTCTTTCGTATCATGTCTTCAAAATATTCTGCTGGCGTGCGGAACTCAGACTGTTTGAAATTACGCTGCATAATAAGACTATGTTTGACTCTGTCTTGCGTGTTTTCGGACCAATATGCCGATAGAAATGCATGATAAAAATCATTTAGATTATTACAATCTCTAATAAGTGCGCGCATCCGCATCGCCGGTTCGTTTTCTAAATATCCACACATAAATTCCAGTTTGTGACATAGTGGCAACTTTGGCGGAAGTGCGTACGCAAATTGACCTGACCATGAACATGGATGTATGTCGTTCTTAGAATTGCAAAAGATCTTAAATTTCAGAACAGTCAAAAAGTGTTTATAGTCAAAGTGTTCACCTCGTGGCGACAAAGACCTACCGCGTCTGTCCCAGTCCGAATGTCGATTATTGTCAAGTTCGCGCGCCTGGCGCCCTCTTGTTGCATCCCGTAAATGAAACAAATTACTTTCTTCAAACCCCTCTGCTATCTGTGATTCTAAATTTCTTTTGCTGTTTTTTCCTACGATTTCGCCTTCAATTTGTTTGACTTGCTTTTGTAATGCCTCAAATTCCCTTTTAACGCGTTCATTGAATTTTCCCTGATTTTCAACATGCTTATTTATGTTCTGGTACTCTTCGGGTTCTGCAAATGGTAATGGAACTGTATCATCCGAATCTCTGTCCCCATTTAAACTAAGACTTGTCAATTTATCTGAAATCTCCTCAACTATTTCCGATAAGTCACCTATTTTTTCTTTCTGTTTATTTACGTCTTCCGTAAGTATCGCGACTCGGGTTTCAGTATTGACTCATTTGGTAGTTAACTGTTCATATTGTTGTGTTAGGTTATTTAATCTGTCATTTGGTACGGATTACTCGATTCTCTCAAATATTTCTTCCTTATCGTGTGCACGTTGTAAATTTAACTCTGAAAATTTTTGTACTATCACGCGATCTCTTTCTTCCTGTTCTCTATCCTGTTCCTTTTGTCTAATCTCTACTGCAATTAATCTATTATTGTGAGCATTCAAAATCGGTTGTACTTCTTCTCTGATTTCTTTCTTTAATTCATCTTTCATATTTTTGAAACATGTCCCTATTCGTGAATCTAACCGTGTTTCCATTGTTCCCATCTCAGTTCTAATTGTTCCTATTTGTGATCCCAGTGAGTCTAACCGTGTTTCCATTGTTCCCATACCAGTTCTAATTGTTCCTATTTGTGAGTCTAGCCGTGTTTTTAATTCAGATCCCAAATTTATTATTACACCTATCAACTGCTCCATATTAACTGGTTCAAAATTCTTTTCACCCCTAACATTTCCCGCAAAACTAACTTCTTCCGTCAAAGCTGTAAAGCTATCTGTGTTCAATACTATTCCAGAATCTTCTGTCGTTAATTTCGTATTCTGAAAATTTTTTGATTGTGAAAAATTTTGAAATGGTTCCGGACTATTATCCCGACTTATTAAATTGTTTTCAACTTCATTATTCATCACACTGTTCTCTTGTGTTGGCGAGTTCGCCATGTTAACAATTTCGTCATTCTCACTATCCATCATTTTCGCCTTTTTCATTGATCGCGTAATCATTTACAAAACATACAAAACTCGTGACTATACGAAAATTACACACAATGACACTTTATCACCAACAATACCATTCACACGAAATGCTTCCCTCAAACACGATTAACGAACAATTGAAACCTTCATAATTGCACAAAATTGTCAAACCCGTATACAAGACAACAAAAATTAAATTCTGCAAAAAATACCATTAGAAGAATGACAATTACCAAATCTACACATGCAATATAGACTAAAATTACTAAACTACGAATTACTACAACAATACTACTGTCTGCTATTTTTACAATCAGAATAATTCCAAGGGACGATCCGAAGCAGCGGTCGCCACGTGCATGGGGGCTTAATTATTATTAATGAATGCAATGCAAATAGTTTTTAATTTTTTAGTAGCTGTCTGTCCGATTACGAAGTCTCGTAACCGGTTGGCTCTGACTAGTATTATTACGCAATCTGACTGCATAGAACAACAACAAGGAATGAAAGGGAACTTCCGTTAACACAATTAATTAATTAAGTCCCCAGCAACTACAAAACCTACGAAACCAAAGCACAAGTATAACTGTTCTGTGTGTGGAAGTGTGATTCAACGTACGCATCTGGCACGGTTCTTCCTCAATAAGACAAGATATTTTAAATACCATTTATACTGAAGTAATTGAAAAAATAAACAGAAATACTATAAATGCACATCGAAACCAGAAATACAGTCTAATACAAGAACACGAGCCAGTTGCTTTGTTGACTGAACCTGTGACCAAGAGGCATTATTGTTTAACACATTTGAAATAAAAAAATAAGAAAATTTTCTTTTACCTTTATATATCTTGACGAAAAGTACCCTGGTCATTACAATATCTCCATTCGAACAACATCTGATGTCTAGCCCATCAAAATATCTGGACACAACATGGCCTCAAATAGTACAGGTATCAACATCCTCTCTCCAAAGCACTAACTACCACCACATCTCAACAACGACCGACTACTGCCACTTCTCAACAAGCACTGCCAGTGGAGGCGGCGGAATAATACTCTTTGGCGCAATCTCTGGCGCTATGGCTCAGTGTAGCCACCTTTCAAGGTGTCGGCTGACCTCCAGTATCTGGTGACTAAAACGCCTTCCCTTAGGCCCCGCTTTAAACCTACTTTTGACTTCTATCTCGAAGTTTTATTTCGTGGTGTCATCGCTTAGAGTCTACTCGTAAAGGTTTTCTAGAAACTCGACGTCCGTAAGTGTATCTGGCACGTGATATACTGCCACGAGCGGCTTGCGTTTTCGCGGTCCTTCATAGACAATGGTGTGCTGGTCTTTAGTCTTTTCCATTACATTTGGGCAGTCAAATGTTCAAATGTGTGTGAAATCCTATGGGACTTAACTGCTAAGGTTATCAGTCCCTGAGCTTGCACACTACTTAACCTAAATTATCCTAAGGACAAACACACACACCCATGCCCGAGGGAGGACTCGAACCTCCGCCGGGACCAGCCACACAGTCCATGACTGCAGCGCCCGAGACCGCTCGGCTAATCCCGCGCGGCTTTCTACAATTCTCCTGTGTTTCCGTTTCTACTATAACTGCAGTGTTGGTGGTTCTGATAGATTTTATATGTATATTCTCATTCCTAGGATTTATGTTCGTGGTGAATGTCTGTCGAACAGCTTTAGCGTCTTTATTTGCTGTCGATTTGTTATGTAGGGTTGTGGCCTGTTTTGTCTTAGCCTGTTCTGTTCTTTGGTTTTGGGCTCTATTGTTAAGACGGCAGCATTTGTCAGTGTCTGTGCTTGTGTTTGCGCTTGTTGTGTGACTTTATTAGTCAGTTCTCTTATTTGTTGTTGCAAGTCTTGGTTCGCTACACTCAATTCCCTATTTTCGTCCTAATTTCTCAGCCGTCTCTTGCTAAGTTTGTATTTGTAAGTTTTTGACTGGATTCGAGGATCTCTGTAGTTCAAGTCTTAGTCGCCTGTTTTCATCGTTTAGGCAGGACAGTTTAGCTTCAAGGCTAGTTATTTGGGAAGCTAAGGGAAACATTTTGTCTCTAATGACGGTTAACAGAGCAGACGAAACATGCTTAGCTTTTAACTCTGCTCCTATTTCGCTCAGTATTTTGTCTATGGCTGCTATCTTTTGACAGTGTGACACAGGCACAAGTCCTTCCTCCGTGTGTTCCATTCCGGGTGTGACGTTGATGGCTCGAGCTAGCGTCTTTCCCCATGCTTCTTCCGTCGGCCTCTGGCGTGGTAGTGTTGCAGCTTCGTTGGCTGAAATCCGGGGCCGAGCGGAGGCAGGCGGTTGTTTATCGAGAGCAAGGAGCCCAGCCGGTGACCGCTACTGCTGACGTGGACCAGTGTGAGGGTGGGGGGGGGGGGCGGGGGGGGGGGCAGTTGGTGGCCGCTGCCTACGCGTCGGATTCCGCTGCGGCTGGCGAGGTGTCGCAGCGCGCGGCGCGGAGTGCTGACACGCGAGAACCGACGCGGCTGACTGGCGAAACCGACACGCGCTTGGTCAACGGGAGGGCGACGGCCTCTCCGCTGACGCGTTCCACACGACGAACACACTAGAAGTACTATAATCGCTCTCTCTGTTTTATTTACAGTTCCTAATGAGTAAACGAGAACGGACTATGTAATGTAACACTCCCGGTGCCCGAGAATTAAATATCACGGTCCACAATCAAATTTTTATCGAGAAAAACTGCATCTGAATGCTGGGCCACATCACACCGTCAACTACTACTGCTTTCCGTCTCCCCAAGATCAACTCCTTCCCCTTACTAACAGGCGTCAATCGTCCACAATTTACCCACTCATTCCTGCTGTAGAAAACGCCTTTTTTCTTCTCCAGATTTGGTTTCGTTTTTTACGACAGCAATTTTCCACATCGTGTTTTAAGTACTTTGAACGTATTGTACAGAAGTGAAGTTTGTTTTATCGAAGATTTTTATTAAATTGAATTCAACAATATTTCAAATCGCTTGTAAATATCTCATATTTCAAAACTGCCTTTGTTCTATCGCCGTCTTTGTGTGTACTACATACACATTGACGGAAGAGAGGGTAGATGGTACAGCTGAGAGAACCTTCACCCACCACCACCAACCCATCGCTCATATCTGTTAAGTGGTATGAAATAACAAGTAAGGAAGAAAGTAAATAACATAGGACGTTAAGTACCTAAGTTGGTCCATATTTCTTAATGATGTTTGATTTTGACTTTACTATATCACGATGTGTTTTGAGGGTACCTATTCTTTTTTTACGAGTTAGTTCCTTATCTTATAATTTTTTCTTTAAAGATTTAGATTGTCCGTTAGTTCAATTTGGTTTCCCGTCCTTCTGATAGTCCTGAAAATGGGCACTATCAACCGAAATCGACAGCTTGGCGAAAATATTTTGTGATCACAGATTATAATTAAAGATCAGATTCTGCGTAACTATTTAGTTATGAAATAGAACGAAGACACCTCGTGGAAATCTGAAGAATTACTGTCCCAAATCCGTTTTTGTGTTGTTGGGAGTAGCACAAGACGTGCACCAGCTGAAATCGCTGTGCCGCGCCACTGAGAGTCCCACGTTTGCGCCTGACCCCGCTGCTATTCTAATTAGCTGATTATGGCCGCGAGCTACGCGCTATTTACTGCCACCAACGACCGACAACCATAAAATGCACGCGCGCGGCTTGTCACTGCGATAATTAAATGATATTTCCGCCAACTTTATTTGCTCCCCTGTGTTATTAAATGGTTCCGAGCCTCCGAAGGCACAGTAGGTCTTCGTTAATGTAATTAGGTTGCTGCACGTGTCCCACCGGTTGACTCAGGCTCTCATGGAACTTCAGAGTGAAGTCAACTACCCAGGCTAATACATGTTAAAGACGACGTTGCAAGCTCTCTAAGATAGATAAGTTGTTGCACTGACTAATGTTTTGGCCAAATACATTATAATTAATGACTTGTGGCCAAAACAAAAAAAATGTACATAGACATGTACCGGGTAATGTAGCTCGCCAGTTATGGGACATAAAATACCCTTTCATTCTTACTATTCAACTAGGAGGCTAATGCTTTACATAAAACGTGATACACAGTGTTAGGATGTTGCAGAAACAATGAGACACGGCGCCACTTAAACTGTCTTCAGTCAGTGAGCCAACAGGCCTAGCTACGAACTAAACTATTAATTATTGCTGCTAAAGTAACTCCGTACACTTTAAAGAAGAAAGTCTTGTCGTATAGCAACACTCACAAGGTAATAAAAACATTATAACGAAAGTAATGAGCTCATAATTAAGTTTTCCCACAATGACAAAACTGACAGAAAGATGTAATATACAGAGGGGTCCAAAAAAATGTATCCACTCTTTAAAAGTCCATAAATTGCAAACTAATTGACGGAGTTGTCTCATTTTTGGTGGAAGTGTACCTTTAAGTCCAACAAGATATCACTGTGGGTGTTCGAAATGGTCACCATTAGCAACCACACACAAACGATGCCGCCGAACTGCAGTACGAACTACTGACTGCAACGTGGATATTTGCACATGATTACACGATGGATTCTCGAAGTTCATCCAATGTGCCTGCCTTTTGTCGATAAACGACGTCCTTTAGTATTCCCCAAAGGTTAAAGTCCAGAGGAGTTAGGTCTGGGGAAGGGGTTGATACTCCGCAGCACCTCTACGGCCTATTCATCTTCCTGGTTGATTTTCGTCGAGATACGCCCTAACACGGTTTTGGATGGGGCATCCTCTTGTTGAAATAAACTCTTCCGTCTCCATACAAGTCTCGGATGGCAGGTAAAATTGATGTCTGAAGTTTCTGAAGGTACACCTCACCGGTAACTGTACCGTCAAGGAAGAATGGCCCAATCAAGACCCGGTAAGACAACCCACACCACACTTTTACTCCTGTCAAATTCACGGCTTTGTCTACACGGACGTTCGGATTTTTGGCGGCCCAGTAGATGCAATTGTGGAGAATTAATGTACCATTGAGTTTGAACTGTGCCTCATCAGACCACACAATCATCTCTGCAAACTCTTCATCGTTGCGCACCATGTTAGTAAACCACTCGCAGTACTCCATTCTACGATCTCGGTCGTCCTCGTTCACTGCGTGTAGCAATCGTGGGATGTAGCACTTCCACTTTGCTGTCTTCAAAATTCACCGAACACTTGAGCGACTCACTCCCGTTTCACGGGCACACTGTCTCACAGACTTCTGTGGTGAGCGAGTGAATTGTTGTAACACACGACGGGAATTAGCTGGACTTGTTACTGTTACAGGTCGTCCAGATCATTGTTTGTGTACATCTTTAACACAGCCTTCGGCTTCAAATTTGTCTCAAATGCGACGAATCGTTAAACATGTCGGTGGCTCTGTTTGATACTCATTTCGCCATTGCAGTCGAACCTCATTAATGTTTTCGTACATAAAATACCACTTCAAAACTGACTTCCTTTCATCGAATGTAAGCCTTGCGCCAGCCGTGTTTACTCTAAGAACAAAACACTGACTATCTGGCGACTGTCATCTGACAAAACAAAACAACGCAATATAACGCTTGCGTGGCGATTGCCGGAACTACAAACTATTACACTACCAAAGATGAGACACGTTCGTCAATTATTCTACCAGTTATGGGCTTTTAAACAGTGGATACATTTTTGGACCCCTCTGAATAAAACACTGAAAAAAATTTGGACGTCAGTCAATTATTTTTTCAGTATTTGAGATAGGTAGGAGGATAAAATAGAACAGAAATTTCTGTATTAGCGTCACAAATCGTTCCAGAACAAACTTCATCTAGAGCACTGAAAATGAAAATTATGGGAAACTAAAAAGAAATTACACACAAGAGTTCAAATAACTCATAGAGCGTCAACACGGGCCAGCATCATAGGCTTCTTTTCCTGACAAGGGAATTAACGCAAGTCGGGATCAAAATTGCAACAAAATGTCGGTTTGCATAAAAGAGTTTTACATATACACTACAAATACGCGCACAATATTTGCCTTCGGTAAGTACACACTACATGACAATCATGCACATGTTCAGCAACCGAGTTGAAAAAATGGTTCGTTGGTAGCTCTTGGCAAAAGACCAAGACGATGAACGCGACCCCATAGTACAAAGTGCTGGAAACAGAGTTCCTCATCACAGATAGAGAACTTCATGAAAGCCTGAACGAAGCAGTTTTCCGAGTCACGTTGTGATTGAACATAAGAAATGGTTCAGGCGATGTCTGAAAACTCTCTGGTCTAAAGTCATCATATCCAGCTACAGTGTAAGAGAACCGAACAAAGCCTGCAAAGACTGGAGAACAGAACCGATTGTGTAGAACACACATCAGCAACGAAATTGAATTCCTCGACGGTGATGTGAACTGATATCGTCGAGGACATTGAGATCTTGAGTTCGCTTCAGCAGCGCCTTAAGCAGTAGGGAGAATAGGACATCAAGTGACCCTGAAGAGATGGTCTTGTCTGTATGCACCATGTTTGCTGTCGGGTATCATCCCGAATGAATGAACCATAACAAGATACTTCTTCGCTGCACATGGAAAGTGGATATCTTGAAAGAAACGAATCATGATTTGTTTCGTGATTAGACCGGACTTCGAGTCAATTTAATAAGCTTTTTTGGTTTCAGCGTGTGTTGCACTACTCGCACTCCAAACTGATCACTAGATTTCTCGTAAATTACCAGCATCTTCGGAAACACGTGTCCAATTGCCAACATAACAGGCTGTATAGTGTAAGAATGAGTAGTTGCGTGATCACTTCGCACCGAACTTCATACTGACCTCACCCTTCAAGTGTTCACGATGAGTGAAGATCTATCCGTATACCACTTTGATCGGTATCATAGACCTGTATACTTTCCATGGTGTTCATTACGGACATAACCTCATTGTGAAACTCGTCATATGTTCCATTCGTCATTACCTGTATTCCAGGCTTTAGTGGTTACACATTTTGCTACTGTCTGTGAGTCCTACTTCTCGCACCTTTTCCAAACCCCAAGCACGAATAACCCTCTCGTGATCATAAGTTCCTACAACAGCTCTCGCCAACCTGATTTTATCAGCTAAATAAGACTAGAGCGCATTTAAGAGTAGAGCACATGAAGTCTTGAGCGCTGGCGTTCCTCCCATTTCTCTACCGAGTTAGGCAAATAACGTAGATGATGTATATCTTGCATCATGCGATATCGTTTCTGTAGTGTACTGAAGCTTAGTCTTTTAGTTTTCCCACAAACCTGGAATGCAGTTGTACTATCCCACCACCTATCCCTTTAGGCATTTAACCTGTATCAGTATGCCGTTGCCCAGTGAAGACTGTAGAGTATTATTTGTTATGAAAGGATATATTATTAACACTAAAATATAGCCCTATAGCCGGAAAAGGGTGGGGTAGTAGTGACAATGTATTTTAATTTTGTCACCAGGTGAGATATATATATGTAATGAAAGTCGAAGTTACCAAGTTCTATTGTTACTATTGATTCTCACACAAATCGAGTGGAGTAGTTGCAATGAAGTACAACACGAACGTGTGTAGTAACATCCTATTGACTGATAAATTAGTACCCGAAAGTGAAACAGTTACAAGTAATTAAGACTGGCGGAAATGCAAGACAAGGAACCTATAGGTAGTTTACTACATTACTAACACAATAATCCATATTTGCGATTGCAAAAATTTTAAGTTCGTTCAGTTATGCATGTAATAAGGACATCTTTCTCTTACATGAACATTTCAATGTTTGCTAATTGCACTGAGACCTATAAATGCCGATTGCAGATCTTACAAATTTTTAACAGCATCGTCGTTTTGTCAGCCAGTGTTGCCGTCGGCCGGCACTGAGTCGAACGATGCCTGTGAATCCCGAAAAGCCACGTAATGCAAACTTTACATCATGCTCCAGTTGGAGCTGCAAAGTGAAATGACTACTTCTCATTCCGAATTTTGTCAGCAGAATTCGGAGTGATTCTCTCACTAGCAGCGGACGAAGTCCCCAGTTCCTTTTCTTTTCCCTCATAACGTTCGCCCTTTCTTCTAGAGCAATTCCTAACTATTTACTAGCAGTCATCCAATGGCAAGTGTCATTTCTCTTGAAGAGTCCTCCCACTTTTTCACTACTACGACGGGCCATGCCGATCAATGAAATTCCCCCATTTTCGCGCCTAGAGGCTCATAGCTAAAGAAAGGAAAGTATTTTGGCTTTGCCTATCGGTGCCTCAACGAAGTGCCTTAACAGTGGTTTACTACGACCCTTCAAAGACACCTATCTGATTAATATATTTTGAGGGATTAGCTACAGGTATTTTTGGGACAAGAAAGTCACAGTTTCACGGTTACAGAGCCCTCACATTTCGCCTGCTGTGTTCTGCTGAGAGCATAGAGACATCAATACGTGTAGCTTTCACAGAGCCTGCTTAGTTTCCATCGGTGTGTTGCTCTCCTTTCGGCAGACGGGCGTCTTCTCTACATTCTCCACCCAAGGCTCGTTGTTGCCCACCGACCAGGACCATTACTATAATTTACAACGCCCTCACAGCAGAAAAACGCTTTAGCAATGTTGGACAGGCGGTCTTCTCAAGCAAAATTCCAACGACATCTCTGCGGCCGTCCGGATGGCCGCAGGTTACCTGCTGTCCGCATTGTACCGGCTCGCGACCGGCGTCCCTTCGTCCTGTCCAGTATACGAAACAGCCTTTGGCGGACGCTGTAGTACATGGCGTCGGCGTCACCTTTTACAGCCTACATTCAGTTTCTGGTGCCCTTCAGACTACCTTGATGTGCAGTCTGTCTGTGAAATTTCCAGCACAGGGAAACGTAATTCTCAAGAGGTAAAACGCCTACCAGTACTTAATGTACTAACAATCCCATAGGATAAGCTTTAAGGGGAGTCGTACCGCCCTATCTCGACAATGTTAAATTGGCTATATAAATTCCCCGTTTTCTCAGGAACTGTTGACTACATAAATGTGGTGTTTTTGTCACATGTTCTCCCATGTTTTGTGATTGTATTGCTCTACAATCACTTTAAAATAACAACTGGAAAAAAGTTATGATTTTTCCCCTTAACATATAATTTTTTGGTGTAAATTTTCAAAATTTTAATTTCTCGAATTTTAACTATTACAGTAAATACTACTAAAGAAGAGCTACAACATCATTGTACTATCTATGTTATGTGGTAAATAATTAATTGATGTAGATTCAGAAGTTTCTGAGATAAATGGGCTTTTATACTGAAAAATGTCATGTTGAGAAAATTGTGTTTAAAGAAAAAATTTTAATATATAGCCAATTGATACATAAAAAATATGTTAGTATCCTCCTGGATGGTAGACCTCATCTCGTCCTTCATCTTCCTCACCCAGTGCTGCCCTCCTTTTTTTGGATCTGGCTTCTTTTCACATATTTTTTGTTGCAATCTCTGCCTTCGTGTTTCGCAGTTGGTCCAAGTCCATCACACTTTTAGTGGTGTTGTAACCCTTATGAATGGCAAGATATTCCTAAACCTGTAGTCTTTCAGATAAGCCATCATTAAAAGTAAGAACAGCATCCAAAACACCAAGTTCAAAGGCTGACCTTCCACATTTTTTGGTATCCTTGTCCATACAACATTGTTAATTGATTCATTCGCATTTTGTGGATTGCCCTTGAGACATTTCTTCAACAGCTCTGGTTGAGCAAGATCCTGTAACACGGGTTTCATGGCAATAATAACAGCAGATGGTATAATAATTTAGTGCGAGAGAGTGTCTACTTTACCCTCCTGTTTTGCTTGGAAATCTCTTTTTTGCCAGGATCCGTCGAATGATATTTGCTGTGTCGGAACTACCATTTTCTGCTACAGCCTGCTATGCTGTTGTAGTCACTGATTCCATAGCACACGCCTTCACACTACTCCTTACTATGGAGTTGTATTTGATAGATTTTGTAGGGGGACTAGGGAGGTTCAGCAAGCCACAAAGAACCTTACCAGCTTAATGCTCTTTTCCTATGCATCTAAGTCCATAGAAGTATCTTAGATTAGTGGCAAAAAAGTCCATTCTTTACACTTACTTCTGAAGTCTTGAAAGTCTTTTCGCATTTACAGTTCAAACACATTATTTGTAAAGTGCACACCAGACCACTGCGTTGAGATAGCTTTTCAGAAGTTTCAATTTCCCCTCCACATATACTACAACACACTGTTTCACACAAAGCTGAAATAAGTATATGGAGATTAATAATGATATTGCAGTTTGTTTCACTGTCTGAAGCTGCGTTGTATTTTACAACATTACCCAGCAGTTTTTTCTTGGAAGCACTCGGAGGAGTGGAAGGACTGTCACTACTTGCAACCAAATTATCACGCCCTTCGGTGCCAATCACTCTTCTTACTGCTGCTATATTTGTTCTGTAGTACTGTTTCCTTTGTTTCGTATTTTTTGAAACACTCCTTTTGTTTTAGTCATGACGAAAACAATCACAGGAAACACAGAAACTAAAACGCGGCTGGTGGATAACTGTTGTTGTCAAACGCAAACAAATGTACAGTTCAAAGAGTTTACTGTGAAGTACCGCCAGTGTAGGCAACTTATGAAACGGACAGTTCTCTACAAAGCAAAAGAAACCACAGCCTTCTAGACTATGTAGTTCCAGAGAAAAATGCCAATATGCGAAATGATCGAAAACAAGATCCTCGGAAATGTCGTTGCGTGATTATTTTCAAATATTTATTTAAAATAGTAAATAATCTGATATTTCAATAAAACCAAGACCTAATTAAGCATAAACATCCATATTTCAATAATTTGCATAAAACTAAAAACGTCAAATTTTGTCATTTTGGGCGGTACAACTCCCCTTAATAAAGATAAAGGAATACGGTACATATCTATAACGTAATGTCGATGAAATCTTCTGTTTTCCGTCCTTCAGAGTTACCACCTTTGCCGTTTCAAGAGAAATATCATCTCACTTCTTCCTCTTTGGCTGATAAGCAGACTACTGGCTTTCATCGCTCCGTAACAACTGTTCATCATTATTAGGCTCTGCATCATCCACAAGTTATTCACAACCAGACGTGTCTTCTTCTGAGTGTTCGTATTCTTGAATATAGTCTGTTGTATATCAGTAGCTGCCACTGCTTCATCTCTCATACTGATTACGCAGTACCTAGAGTAACACTATTTACGATGACTATAGTTACTAAAGTTATGACGTTTTGTTAGGTATGGTCCAGTGTAAGCGGAATATCGAATTTTCAAGCTTACAGTGTAACTGGCGATGAATCTTAGTTTATACATTTATGTAATTAGCACTTCAATCATACTCATACAAATTACAACTCAATCTCATTTTCGATCGCAATTTGCACTAACTTCCCTGTGATACACCTGATTTTCGTTTCTTCTTTTATCTGGTTCCCCTTAGTTCTAATTTCTTTCATCATCTGAAGAGTAAACGTCTTTACACTGGCAATATCCTTCTTGTCACAATAATAAGTGCAGTGAACATCTAGTCTCCAACTTCCACCTGTAGGTACTCAATAATTTTATTCCCGTTCGCTGCAGCGCACTGAAACTTGTAACAAAGTCCGATACTGGAATCTTCAAGGTACTTAATGACACAAAATTATATTTTGATACCCGTTTCTAGATTATATGACTGCAACCTTGATTCGGGTGTGACGTATGACCATGAAGACGTTTTACTACATGAAGCATGTTACTTAAATCCGGAAACATAGGTTAAAAGTTGTCATCGCTACTTACAGATCTAAGATTTATCTTTGAATTAAAGTAATCAAATCAGTGAAAAATAATCTCCGCCCATCCGCCTTTCTCTGTATTGCGAAACTGAAGCAATATTGGAACAACTACACTGAGTTGACTAAAGTTATGTTTGCCGATATGCACGTACACAGATGGCGGTACTATCGCGTAAAAAAGATATAAAAGGGCAGTGCATTGGCGGAACTGTCATTTGTACCTCGGTGATTCCATGTGAAAAGCTTTCCGACGTGACTATGGCCGCACGACGGGAATCAACAGACTTTAAAGGCAGAATGGTAGTTGCAGATAGATGCATGGGACGTTCCATTTCGGAAATACTTAGGGAATACAATATCCCGAGACCTGTAGTATCAAGTGTGTACCGAGAATACCACATTTCAGGCAGTAGCTCTCACCTCAGAGAAAGCAGTGGCCAATGTGCTTCACTTAACGACCGAGGGCAGCGGCGGTTGCGAAGAGTTGTCAGTGTTAACAGAGAAGAAACACTGTGTGAAATAACTGAAGAAAACAAAGTGTGATTTATGAAGAACGTATCTGTGAGTTCAGTGCGGCGAAATTCGGCTTTATTAGGCTATAGCGTCAGCACGACGTCGCCTGCAACGCCTCTCTTGTGCTCGAGACCATTGCAATTGGACCCTAGACGACTGGAAGACCGTGGCCTGTTCACCTGAGTCCCGATTTCAGTTGGTAGGAGCCGATGACAGCGTTCGAGTGTGTCGCAGACCCAACGAAGCCATGGACCCAATTGGTCTACGAGGCTTCGTGCTAGCCGGTAGCGCCTCCGTAATGGTGCGGACTGTGTTTAAATGGAATTGACTGGGTCCTCTGGTGAAACTGGAAGTGGTTATGTTCGGCTAGTTGGAGACATTCATTGACTTCGTCTTCCCAAACAACGATAGTATTTTTATGGAGGATAATGTGCCATTTCACCAGGCCACAATTCTTAGCGAATGGTTTGAAGGACATTCTGGCCAGTTCGAACGAATGATTGAGCCACCCATATCTCTCGACATGAATAATTCCTTAGCAAAAAGCAGGCCCTCGAAATTGCTGATGGCTAAAGTAGAATGATTAACATACACTGAGGTGACAAAAGTCATGGGATATCACCTAATGCCGTGCCGGAAACCATTTCTCTGTGTAGCGATGGAGTTAACAAGTCGTAAGAAGTTCCTTGCAAACATATTGAGCGATGTTGCCTCTAGAGCCGTTCATGACTGCGAAAGGGCTAGCTGGGCAGGATTTTGTGCACGAACTGACCTCTAGACTGTGTCCAATAAATGTCCGATGGGAATACAGAACCATACTTATATTTCGTAAACAGAGCAGCAGTGCAGTTTCCATGTTACCAGACGAGAGGAAACACCGATGCCAACTAATTTACATAAAAGCGAGAAGTGAACTGTTTTATAATCTACGAATAATACATATCAAAACAAAACTGTATCACCTTCTGTCTTTATATAATCAAAATTAGGTAGAATAGAGATATTTGGGATTTACCACTTTGAGGGCCATTTGCGTTTTTTTCTTCTATTTTTTCATCAGTCTTCTGACTGGTTTGATCCAGCCCTCCACGAACTCCTCTTCTGTACCATCCTCTTCATGTCAGACTAACACTTGCAACTCACGTACTCAATTATTTGTTGAATGTATTCCAATCTCTTTCGTTCTCTACAGTTGTTACCCTCTACAGCTCCCTTTAGGACTATGGAAGTTATTCCGTGAAGTTTTAACACGTGTCCTATCATCCTGACCTTCACCTTGTCAGCATTTTCCATGTATTCCTTTCCTCTCCGATTCTGTGTAGAACTCCTCAATCCTTACCTTATCATAAACCTAATTTTTAACATTCTTCTGTAGCAACACATCTCAAATGCTTAGATTCTCCCCTGTTACGGTTTTTCCATAGTCCATGTTTCACCACCATACAATTCTGTGCTCCAAACGTACATTCTCAGATATTTCTTTCTCATATTAAGGCCTACGTTTGATATCGGTAGACTTCTCTTGGCCAGGGATGTCCTTTATGCTAGTGGTAATGTGTTTTTGATGTTCTCCTTGCCCCGACCGTCATGGGTTATTTTGCTGCCTAGGTGGTAGAATTCCTTAATTTATCTACTTCGTGACCATCAATCTGATAGTAAGTTCCTCCTCATTTCCTCTGCTTTTCACCTTTCTTCGATTTACTATCAGCCCTTATTCTGTATTCATTAGACCGTTTACTCCATTCAGCATATGCTGTAATTCTTCTCGGCTTTAGTGAGGATAGCTGTGTCATCATAAAATCTTATGTTTGATATCCTTTCACCTTGACTATTAATTCCAGTCTTGTACCTTTCTTTTTATTTCCGTCACTCCTCCTTCGATGTATGGATTGAACAGTAGGATCGAAAGTCTACATCCAGGTGTTACACCCTTTGTAATCCGAGTACTTCGTTCTTGATCTGCCAGTCTTCTTATTCCATCTAGGCGCTTGTACATATTCTGTTTTACCTGTCTCTCCCTACAGTTTGGAGCTATTTTCCTCAGAATTCAAAACATCTTGCACCATTTGACATTGTCAAACGCTTTGTCCAGGTCGACAAATGTCTGTCTTGATCTTTCTTTAGTCTTTATTCCATGATCATCGGAAACGTCAGAACTGCCCGTCCGGTGCCCTCACTTTTCATAAAGCCAAAGTGATCGTCATCTAACACATCCTCAACTTTCGATTCTTCTGTATATTATTCTTGTAAACAACTTGGATGCGTTAGCTGTTAAGCTGATTCTGCGATGATTCTAGCATTATCAGATCTAGCAGTCTTCGGAAATGTGTGAATGATATATATCCAAACTTCAGGTGGTATGTCACCCTCATACATCCTACACACCAATGTAAATAGTCGTTTTGCTGCCGCTTCGCAACATGATTTCAGAAATGTGAAAGACTTTATCTCTCGCTTCTGTCTTATTTACTCTCAAATCTTCCTATCTCTTTTAAATTATATTTCTACATCGTTTCCTGTTCATTCGTCATCACTTCAGAAATAGAGGCTTTCAGTGCACTCTACCTGCTCTCTCCTCTCCTTGCAAATGTGGAATTCCCACTGCAGATTTAATATCACCATCTTTGCTTTTAATTTTACCGAACGTTGTTTTGAGTTTAATGCATGCTGACTGAGTCCTTCCGACAATCATTTCCTTTTCGATTCCTTCACATTTTTCATGCAGCCATTTCGGCTTAGTGTCCCTGCTCTTCCTATTTATTTCATTCCTAAGCGACTTGTACATCTGTATCCCAGAATGTCCCTCATCGTTCTTATACTTACTTCTTACGTTTATTAACTGAAGTATTTCTTCCCTTTCCCATGGTTTCTTCGCAGTTACCTTCTTTATACCTATGTTTCTCTTTGCAACTCCTGTGATGGCCCTTTTTAGAGATGTCCATTCCTCTTCAACTGTACTGCCTATGAGCTGTTCCTTATCGCTGTCGCAATAGCGTTGGAGAACTTTAGAGGTTTCTCTTCATTCTGTAGTACTTCTGTATCCAACTTCATTTTGCACTGATTCTTCCTGACTAGCCCCTAAACTTGAGCCTACTCTTCATCACAATTAAATTGTGTTCTGAGTTTGTATCTGCTCCTGATATGCCGGACCATGATGTAATCTGGCTGAAATCTTCACGTTTCTCCGGCCTTTTCCCAGTATAGTTCATTCTCTTGTGATTCTTGTACAGAATATTGGCTATTACTAGCCGCAATTTATTAGAGAACTCAGTTAGTCTATCTGCTCTTTTGTTTCTAGTACTAAGTCCTTATTCTGTCATAACCCTTTCTTCTACTTTACCCCCTACAATCGCATTCCAGCCCCCCATGACTATAAGATTTTCACCTCCGTTTACGTACTGAATTACCCGTTCAATATCTTCATATACTTTCTCTGTCTCTTCATGTTCAGCCTGCGACGTCGACATGTATACCTGGACTATCGTTGTCGGTGTTCGTTTGCTGTCGATTTTGATGAGAACAAGCCCATCAATGAACTGTTCACAGTGATTCACTCTCTGCCGAACCTTCCTATTCGTAACGAATCCTACTCCCGTTACACAATTCTCTGCTGCTATTGATATTACCGTGTAATCTCTGACCAGAAATTCTTGCCTTCTTTTCATTCCACTTCACGGACTCTCATTGTATCCAGGTGAGCGTTTGTGTTTCCCTTTTCAGATTTTATAGCTTCCTACCAGGTTCAAACCTTTGACATTCCGCGCCCCGACTCGTAGAACGTTGGTTTTTGAATTTTTTTCTCATCATCGCCTCCCCCTTGGCAGTCCGCTCCCGAAGATCTGAAGGGGGAACTATTCTTGAATCTTTTGCCAATGGAGAGATCATCATGACTCTTTTTCAGTTACAGGCCACATGTCCTTTGGGTACCCATTACGTGCCATTAATATCATTTACGGAAGTGTCCATAAAGTATGAAAATACTGTAGGCGAAGGAAAAGTGAAGGCGTTCTGAGAATATTAGAAATGACTATGACTTTATACTGTAGATGCATCAGGTATCTTCCGGGTGGAGAGTTAAAGTGAGAGATGTGAACGTGAAAGAACTAAAAGTGAATGAAGAAAAAGTGAAAGAAGCGAAACAGACAGAAACAATAGTGTTTTAAGGTAGTGAAATTTGAAAGTTAAAAAGTATTGTAAATCTGCACAAAAATGTTGAATGAATTTTCCAAAAGCCCTAGACAGACGTAAAGGGCAAAAAATTGGTTGACTGTAAACCATTAACAGATTTTCACGAGTAACTGTACAGAACACAGCGAGAGTCTACAATGGTAACCAGGGCCTCACCACTGCAAACAGTCGTAGTCAGTGACCTGCCTGCTCAGAAACCCCAGCAACATCAAGACACGGCACCTATATTCCAAACTTCTGTGAGACAACGGCCATTTCTGGAACACTGGCCATACATATCGAAATTTCTTTCGTTCGATTCGCTGCCGTGTGGTAACGCTGGACCGTGGTCACTTACCCCTATTCGAGCCGCTTCTGCACGAGGTTGAAATGAGGCATCTTCCACTTGGTCAGCCACCGACAGCAGTTTTTAAACCGTGTCGGACGCAGGCATGAAGCCTGCATCCTGCTTGAGATGCAGCCAACCAACACCGTAGGATTCTGCACCACTGGCAGTTGCCTGGCTGACCGGTCTCTCTCGCCAGGACCAGTCGTTGCCATCGAGCAAATGAGTTGGGATTCGACCCCGGGCATTGCAAACGCCTACCAATAAATTGAGTGTTGGAACATTCCAGCCACCATTCTTGAACAGAGGCGTTGCTCTAACATCGGCACAACGCCACCTATCCGTCCCAGGCTGGGATCGTTGACCGCTGCAACCACCAGCCTCTTGGAGATGCTGCATCTTCACCTGTCTAACATAGGAAAATTATTTGTCACACTGGCTACTTTCATGTTCTGCACCTACTCTCCACCACCATCAGAGAACCACTCGACACACACAGTATAAAAGCTTTACGTCTGCTTAAAACTGGAATGATAATAATAAAGTGGCAGTGCGTACAGTGATAACTGGATGTTAAGAGCCAACTTTAAGTTTCTTTTTATTTGGCCGGTACAGTTCTTTCCTGCCTCTAATTTTTTTCTTCTCTGGGGTGTATAGTACGCCTCTAGTAATAGACCGTAATCGAAATTGCGTCAACTACTGAGAGTAATATAGTATCACCTTGAGCAGCAACCCAGCACTTGCTTAATGTAGCTCAACAGTGAGTAAATAACACTGAGTTACATGAGAAATTGACGAAGTTACGGGAGATGATGTCAAGTTAGGAAAAAAGTTTCATAGTCTAGGGCAGGAAAGTAGAGAATTATCAAATCCAACCTCTTCCAGATGCAGGCACCTCCCCAGTAATAACTCAGATTTTTGTTTCCTTTTCTTTTAATGTATAGAAAGCTGCAATACTAGACACTTGTAATAACAAGCAACTGGTGAGCATGGCTCGACTGAAATTAGCAATTGACGAAAAAGTATACGTGACGTGACTAGTGTGGGTTTGTCTTACTGGGTACGTAGTTCTAGTTTCAGCTGCTAGAGGACACCACTGTCGCGGAGTAACAATCGCTTATGTCGAGAAGTTCTAAAATCGATGATGACTCTCAGCGTGAAATTTAAATAACTGGCATGAAATTCAAAACACTCCAGTTTTCCCGTAAATAATATAGGAGTATATTTTTTTCTCTCATCCAATCAGAACCATTACTTCTGTTACAGAGTAGCTCCATTTGGGCTGCGGCAAAAAATTTCTGAAATATTTATCAAAACATACATCAAAGTATCTGAATTGCCTAAACTTCCTAAAATGTTATCAGCTATGCTTTCATTACTGACTTTCCAAAAATTATTTGTAGACTGGGCCAATGGTCACATTGATAAATTTCATTCGAAGTTAAGTCTCATTCGCTATGGAATACTGAAACGAGTATATGAAATTCTCTACAATTAATTGTAAACTAACATCTGCTTATAGTATACGAATAGTTTGTCCCGAACAACACCGACAACGTTTAGTATGTTATGCAGGAAGGCACACTGATCGGTTTTGATGAAGGAACCGATATCCATACACGCACGGCTTTGACGCTAGTGAGTGACGGAGTCTGAGATGGGTGTTCATTTCACACTTCCTGAATAAACCGAGCATCAATTGAAAGGTGGCTACACTGAGCCACAGCGCCAGAGATTGCGCCAAAGAGTATTATTCAGCCGCCTCCACTGGCAGTTCTTGTCGAGAAGTCGTGGTGGAAAGTGTTTGTTGAGAAGCGGTAGTGGAGAGTTCTTATCGAGAAGTCGTGGTGGAGAGTGCTTGTTGAGATGTAGCAGTGGTGAGTCGTTGTTGAGAAGTTCCCATGGAGAGTGCTTGTTCAGAACTTGTAGTATTGTTTTGATGGGCTAGACACCAGATGTTGTTGGATTAGGATGCTGTAATGTGCTTTTCGTCAACATATATGAAGGTAAAAAAATTCCTTTTTTTTCATTATTTCAATGTCTTAAACAATAATGCCTCTTGGTCACAGGTTCAGTCAACAAAGCATCTGGCTCGTGTTTTTGTATTAGACTGTATTTCTGGTTTCTATGTGCAGTTATACTATTTCTTTTTTTTTTAATTACTTCAGTATAAATGGTGTTTAAAATATCTGGTCTTATTGAGGAAGAACCGTGCCAGATGTGTACGTTGAATCACAGCTACACTTGTGTTTTGTTGTTTCCTAGGTTTTATAGTTGCTGGGGACTTAATTAAGTAATTGTGTTAACGGAAATTTTCTTTCATTCTTTGTTGTTGTTCTATGCAGTCAGATTGCGTACAAATACTTATCAGGGCCAACCGTTTACGAGACTGCGTAACCGGACAGACAGCGACTGAAATTAAAAAGTATTTGCATTCTAAAAATATAATTAAGCCCCCATGCACAATAACACATCGCGCTGCTTGCATTACAAACGGGCTTCGAACTGCGTACCTGACTCGTCAATGAAGAGTTTACATCAGCGCTGCTGAACTTCAACCACGTAAGCCAATACCTCTAGTTGTCTTTGAAGTATTCCAATCGCTCCGTTGGCTTGAGCTATCAGGTCCTCTCCTGACGTTACAAGTGTGTGCCTTACATGTGTGTGCCATACGCCATACTCTTCATACTGCCCACAAAAAATAGTCGAGAGGAGTGAGATCTGACGACTGTGCTGGCTATGGAATTGATCCAACTCTGCCAATCCATCGATTGGGGTATGTGAGGTTGAGGTGATTCCATACATCAACATCAAAATTTGCTGGAGCTCCGTCGTCTTGCAGCCACATGTCCAGCCGGCACTTCATCTAACAGGGTAACAAAACGTCTCTTATTAATGTGAGCTAGATCGGCCTTGTTAGTCTGTTTGACAGTAGATATGGGCCACTGACACGGTCATCACCCATCCTGGTCCTGATGTTAATACCGACGCTGTGTTGGTGCTATTGAATCACTTGAACACTCGGGTTTTCGTCCACCCAAACATGCACGTTGTGAAAATTTAATATGATGTGTCTAGCAAACGTGCATTCATGCATGAATAGCACCAAGCTCGTGAACTGCGGTTGGAGCAGGCATTGTTGTAAATACCACTGCCCAAACTCTGTATGTCGTGGGCAGTCCCTCCATAATGCCTGGACTTTCGGAAATGGTGTGGATGGAGCCAATGTCCATAGACTACACGCAACGCAGCACTTTTACCCATGTACCGTGCCTGTGACACCTGCCGAGTTATGGTGGCTGGGTCCTCTTCGAACATCGTCAGCACGTCCTCCTCCAACTGCTGTGTTCGAGCCAAATGTGGACGATCCGCATTTCATTCCGGCACCTGCCAGAGGACAAACAGTAGAATAGGGATAGTATTCGCTCGTACTATCACCCAAACATCCAGGTGTCAGACACTCAAACTGGTACGAAACGCTGTTGCTGTGTGTCGATAGAGTATCAACGAATACACCGATTTTGTGCGTGCTGTGTGCTGTCGTCTAGGAGAAGATGCGTGAAAGGTACTTAAAATTAACGCCAGAAATACGGAGTATAGGAAAGCCGTATCTGTGAGGTGCGGATGCGAAGATTTGTGGTGGGTAGGTTGGTAAAGCATCAAATCGTCATATTACAGGTACCGAGTTCGAAACTTACTAATAACGAATTCTGTTAACAGTTTAAGCCTGAAGTTGTTATATGGGAGAACATTTTTAATACATGTAAAAGACGTTTCGGAGTTTGTAGCAACGTTCTTTTGGCAGTCTCCTTTAACTTCGTTAGTTGAAAGTAGCAAACCTATAGAGCACATTCGTATAGGCAGGCGTGTTGTTGTCTATACAAATGTACGCTATAGGTCTGCTATTTTCAAGTAATGAAGTGAAAGCAGACTGCAAAAAAAAAAAAAAAAAAAAAACAAAAAAAAAACAAAAAAACAAAAAACAAAAAAAAAGTTCAAATGTGTGTGAAATCTTGTGGGACTTAACTGATAAGGCCATCAATCACTAACCTTACACACTACTTAACCTAAATTATCATAAGGACAAACACACACACCCATGCCCGAGGGAGGACTCGAACCTTCGCCGGGACCAGCCACATACTCCATGACTGCAGCGCCCGAGACCGCTCGGCTAATCCCGCGCGGCTCTGTCAGAACAACATTGTTGCAAAATCCGAAACGCCCTTTGACATGTCAGAAAAATGTTCTCCCATTCAACAATTTCACGAGTAAACTGTTGAAAAAAAAAGATCACCCGTATATTTCGAACTCGGAACGTTTAGTACGGCACGGTGATGTTCTACCACCTCAATTGCCACGCACCGTCACATTCGCAACTCACAGAAACGATTTCCCTGTAATCGGTCGTTCTGATGTTACTTTTAATTACGTTTACGCACCTTCTACAGGACGACAGCACACAGCACGAACTAAATCAGTGTTTTCGTTGATACTCTATCGATACACAAAGTTTGGTACTGATCTGAGTGTCACCTGGAGATTTGGGTGTAAGCAGAAAGTGCTACAGATTTACCGTACAAAGGACACATCTCAGTCAGAAAATACCTTGGTGTAACATTCCGGTTTGGAAAACGTTCCGCATATGAACTTGCAGCTGCTCTCCCATTGGATTCCGCTTTGCCGTATGCAAGCATCATGTCGGCCATTTCCACAGCCGTGTACTGGTACATGTTACACTGATGTCAACAACGTACACGCAGAGCGCAGTACGATGCGTACAGGGCCTGTGTAGGGGAATGTAGAGCATGTCCGCCAATGTTATTACGGTCAGGCTCCACAGTACACAGATAGCTAAAGGATTGCAAACCTATCATAGTCAGACACCAAAACGAATCAGAACAAACGGTCACAACCGTTCTCAAAGCTCGACGCTCTAGAGCGTGTGGTTTTGGATGCAGTTTGTAACCTCACCGCAAAATATGTAAAAGTATTCTTATTCAAATATTAATGGACATAGAGCTAAGTGTAACCTCCCAGCCAATAATGTATGTCAATGACAATAAATTTGTGAACTAGCAATCTGAGCCAGGTGTAAACTCCCCACAAAAAATGGAAGACTTAAAAATGTTCCAAAATTCAGTTCCCCACAAAAATGAAAGATAATTCAATGATAATGAAATCTCAGTGACAATGAAAATGCAAATAGACCGAAATGTCGATCTTAGGCCCTGTGCAACTTTGAATTTAAGTGAAACTTTTCTTTAAGGAAATGCATGGGAAATTTTCTATGGTCAGAGATTCTGTCATGGCTCGCCATCGCTGTACTAAATATATACGCGTTTCAAGTTTCCTTCTTTAAAATCGTTCAGTTTACCTCTCCGTACAACATACTAAGTGTTGTTGGTGTTTCTTGGGACACCCTGTATAGATAACGAATTAATATATAGTTGTCAAACATGAGTTATAAATATAATATATTCCGTAAAACCTGCAAACGCGTAATAAAACCAACAGCTGTCTTACAAGCATAGTGCTTATTGTCACCAACAGGTGGGTCCACCATTAAAAAGCGTCACATATTCAATCTCTGTATCGCGATCTGCTCCCACTGTCGTCAACAAGTGTATGCACTGGTAAATACTTTCACCACAACCCTTGGACCACACTTGGTTCGAGACACAACAGAGCCTTACATTAATTATTTTCCTCAGCTATCATAATTTTCAAATGCCACAATGTTCTAAAATGTCTGCAAAATACATCGGTAAGGCAGAGAGTGTGATGTTTATGTCGATTAGCACAATATTTGCATGATGTTATTGCCCACACGTATCAGTCTATCTAACATGATTGTCAACTCTGAAGAATATGTCACGGAAGGGGAGAGTGAAGATTGTGTATCGCTACAAAAATGTGGTCTATAGCAATTACTGGAGATGTTTGGGACGTAGTCCAGGTAATTTACAAAACGTAGAAGGGCTCAAATTAATTATTTTACCTCATCTATGATATTTGTCAGATGCCACAATATTCTAAACTGCGTCGGTAACTGAGAAAATTGTTATGTTTACTTTGCAAAAGCTTATAAATCCGTAAAGAGTATTCACTGTATATATAAAATGTTGGATTCATCCCTTCGTTGTGCTGTTCAACGCATGACGTGGGAGACATCTTCAACCAGAGTGGAGATATGCCCCCTTTCATTTCCTGGACGTAAACCATTTTGCAGTTCAATGCCTGATGTTGGGAAACATAAAGTTAGTTCATCCTAAGTACAAGGCATATAAGGGGAGACTACATTCCTCCTAAGAATAAACCTCATATAAACATTACATCATGTGTTCTACCGCGTTTTCTGGAGTCTCACTCTAGTTCGTTTCACTTGAAGCGATTAGCCAAGCTGTTCTGAGTGCAGTCATGTACGATAATAAGGATACGTTTTATGCTGTGCGTTACGCGCACATCGGTACACCGATAATACGGGATAACAGCTTTACTGGCGCATTTAGTTCGACAGCATTGGCCAGCCACCTGGTCCAAATGGTCTGCTGTAACGGAAACAACTCCAGTTAAGATGTGAAGAGAAAAGAACAGAGAAGCACTGTAACTTCGAATGTCATTTAATTTTTAAATAGAATGAAATACTATACGGCAAAATTTAGGCAATGCTGTTCCTAGAGAACCAGACAAGAAACATAACACGCTTTCGCTTTAGTTCTCAGCGAACGTACTATTGTAATTAAAAACAGTAGCGATGAAAATATGTAACTTACATACAGCGAAATATTTCTGCGTGAGCTGTGTGACCTAAAAGCTTGTTGCAGGCATTTCACATTATAGTAAAATACGTAAGTCACTGAAGGTATTACAGTCAGTCCGTCTCGTAATCTCTGACCACCTTCCATGTCCGATTCCGAGGGATACGTTTCAGTACTGAAATTGCCATCTGCTACGTTGATAACGAAGTCCGCGAAGCCAACTAAGCGTCACATTTTCTCCTCGTTTTGTATGAAGCGCGTTTTTACATCCCACCAGAGTACGGCAGTGACGTGCCTTTGCTCCAGTACGTATGGCAGCTTAAATGTCTTGTTATTTTTCGCGACAAATTCCTGAACTTGATACCATATCAGTTCAATTTGTTCCGGATTCCAGTGGCACGGTAGCAACTACAAAAATGCAGCACTTTAAAGGTGTGCTCATTGCCGAGAAAAATTATAATTTCTCTTGTTTCTACGATGCTTATCTCTCTTGTTCGTGTGAGACCACGTGTTTATGACAAAACATAGGGTATCGTCCAAATAAAAGGTATTTGATTTTTCATTTTTGTGGTAAAAATGTAATTTGTGGCATTTTTTTTAATGTAAATAATCTTCATGAACAATCGTTAAGGAAATATCGAAAATTAAGAATTTTTGTTTGCAATAAAAACTGGAATTTTGCATGCGAACTGTAATTAAATGCAAGAATACATAAAATTATAAATATATTAGTTAATTAGCTCACATTTGAAGAATTTAATATTTAATTGATGTGCGTTTCGAACTAAACGAAAAAGAATCGAAAATAAAACACACGGAGATTCTAACCTGCTATTCACATAACGCTACCGAATACACAACGCGTATCAATAGGAACAACACGTTAACACAGTAAAACTACTTTGCTTGGAAAACTTCAAAGCCGATTTTCTCTGTAAACTTGTCGAAAACATTACGAACGACCTTTTTTAACGGTGTCCTACGTGCTTGTGTCACATCGGAGCAGGAAGCAGCGTCAGCTACTTTAACAGTACGCGACGATAACAAAGTAACAAGATATATAATACACAAGTAGGACCTACTTTCAAGAGCGGACAACACCAGTGTACGTGTGCTACAGCTGCTGAGTAATCATTGCGTTTGTGTTTGTATGCATTAGGATTATTCTTACGATGAACAAAATATAGAATCCTTCAACGATTGGTCATTAGCTACTGAGCAGTATCCAGACAAACTCTGTGAAGGTGGATACCTGTACAACATGTGTTTCAGTGTGCTGTGGGCTTGAAACATTGAGAAGAATCGTCCGTCCACAATTTAAATGTGCTCTATGGTTTCCTAAGTGTATGTTTCCGATTTTTGCGGAGGGTAAACGTTTTGTACATACTACATGTCAGAACAAGGACGTGTTAACTGCAGTGAACGATGAATGATTCTAATGGCTCTGAGCACTATGGGTCATAACTTATCAGGTCATAAGTCCCCTAGAACTTAGAACTACTTAAACATAACTAACCTAAGGACATCACACACATCCATGCCCGAGACAGGATTCGAACCTGCGACCGTAGCGGCTAGAACCGCTCGGCCACAACGGCCGGCTTGAACGATGAAGATAATATTAAATTCCTTCAAATCATCAGGAAACTGTAAAGATTGTTAGCCAAAAGCAACAAAAGCTTCGCCATGTGGTCAACAAAAGACAGCGAGGGCTCTTGACGGTACTCGGCTCTGTGAAGTTTGCTTTCAAGGGGAAATGGGAGTCCTATTCCATCCGAGCAGACCCATCGCTGTTTGCATTAAAAGTGCACCATCCCTTTCCTCGTGTACTGTCAGTGAGAATTCTGCTTTAGCTTTAGCAATAGCACTTCTGCCATTATAAACTTAGTGTCAACGAACAGTTTCGACATATAAAATGGATAATCAATACAAATTTTTGTACTTTGTTAACTGTGAAAAATAATCCATTGTTGTTAAAAGAATGTCATTCGTATTCTATACTACCAAATTTAGATATAACACACTGTTGTAGCTCTTACAAATGTTGCTTAATGTAACGTTCGTGGCAACCTCCTGAGAGCATTGGACATGTTACAAAGGGTGGATTTTATTAACACTCATCTAGTCTCGAGATTACCCCATTTAGCAAAGATTTTACCGATGCCAAAGGCAATGGCAAACAGACTTCAAGCGGAGTTCGGCTACTTTGTAAGCGCGGGTCTTATCCTCAGAGTCCGCTACACACGCTGACACTTCATTCTCGAGATGGCGGCCTCTGTCTTGTCAATGTCCTAGCAAGAGCAGCTGCCTTTATGTAAGTGCGATGGTTAAATCGTGGACCCGCCGCCGAACTGGATTACCCGGAAGCTGATTGATAAACTGGCCCCTCCCTCTCGAGTGGCACCCGTTGCAGTAGCCCATATTTCTTCCTCTCTCTCACATGTCAGGACCTCTTTCGTCGAATACAGTATGTCCATGCCGACTTGCCTAGTACCAGAAGCCCTATGGCACCCGATGTTTACCGCCTAATGATGAGAAATCATACTCAGAATGTTGTGGAAAGCCTATGTCCTACGATCGCATGGCCCGTGGTTTGGCATTCTGTGCACCATATTCTCCTCGACACGAGCGCTCGGGCGATCTGGTGCCTGGTCGTTAATGGAATATACATGAATGAAACTAATTCGTCTACATGCCATAAAAATGACAGATTCTCCGCTGTGTCCTCTTTGCCACACGCTTGATACGGACGAACATCGACTGATGTGTGGATCTTCTGCAGAGGCGTGGCAACTGATTCAGAAGATGCTTGCCTTTCTTCTACGTACGGCTCCCCATGCCATTAGACCGAAAACTCTTCTGTTCGCAAATGAGACATGTTTCCTACGTACGAAGACCAACGCTGTGATCTGGATAAAAGGCTTCTCGATCTCTTATTTGTCCCATGAGGGTGATAAGAGTGTTCCTGATTTTTGGACGTTCCTGCAAGATCGCTTTACTTTTCTCGTGCCCCAACCGCGATACCGTCAGTACTAAGCCAACGTTTTCTGTACTGCCTTCTTCGATCCCCCCTGCAGCCAGGCATGAGAAGGTGATTTCAGTGAGATTATGTAATACCAGGACTCAGTCCAATGTACCGGCAAATCCAATATTCTTCGTGAAGACGTGCCTGGAACATGCCTGACTCCATTGAGTTTCAGGGTGCGTCTACCCACAAGTTGGTGGGACGCGGAGCCATTATGTTTGCTCTGCCTAGAGGGCGGTTTCATTAATTTCTATAATTCTCTTTTTCCTTTGTTTGATATTGATGGTAATAACACATAATTATTTTTCGCCTAGAGGGCGTCCTAAGTGATCTCAACAAAAATATAAAATAAATAAATCAGAATGATACATGATCTGAAAATAAACCTGATATTGAGAAAGTATACTTATTTACATTTTCAAGAAATCCGCCATTTATTTTAGAACACCAGAGATTTTTTTTTGCTTTGTCGTTATCTAACATAGAGAAAAAGTGGGCGAGTCATGTTCAAAACTCCTTCGTACCGTGCCATTTACTTTTTTTTCGCAACGTTATCAACAACCCGTTCGGTTAAAATACTAAAAAAAAAGATGGTAGAGCCGCTGCGTGAATAAATAGCTGTCAGGCGACCAATAGAGGTCGCCGTGGCTGCCGTGGTCCGACAGCTGCTACAAGAAGGAGAGAGCTAGCCGAAAACTTACTATATGGCAAGGCTGGGCGCAGTTTGAGTTAGGGCTGGCTAGTTGGTGTTTTCCACAAACAGAACCTGAAGACAGGGAATTTACCTGTGTGAGTGTCTTGTAAGACGGGGATGTTCTCTACTGGTTGGATATCAGCTGATGTTATAATAAGACAGTTTGTCGGCTGTTGCATGTAGTAAGTACAATTCAGCCACACAAGAACATTTTATTTTTAAAGCATTCGCGGTCTGAGTTGCGTCCGCGTGTCTGAACTGCCTAGATACAATAATCAAGTTCTTCAGTTGCCGAGTCGTTTGTTCCCCTTTCAGTTTGGTGTGGTTATGGCTTTCACTCATGTTTTCTGTCACCGACTCGCTCTAAACTGCCGGGTTTCAGCTGAATTTTCTAGCTCACCGGCTGTGATAATAAACGTTCTGACGTCTTGCACATTTTCCCCTGGTTTCCATTCGCTCCTGGGTGGGCGGGTATTGTTTTAGATTATTGTGTATTTCCCATTATTATGCCCTTCATTTCAAAACTTTAAATAGAATTTGCTCCTTGCACAGTTGTTTCCGTATCTGTTGTGAATTACTGACACATTTGCGAACGCGTTATTACGGAATATTTAACCATTTCGTGTTCGGTTATACTTGTTTTGTTGTGTTGGAACTCGTTTGTAAATTCCTCACGCACACAGATTTATCTTCCCACCCCATTAAATTGAAGTTAAATTATTATAACTGGATAATATCTAGTCACTTTAATGGAAACTTTTGGGCGAGAGAAGTTGCTTTCTCAATGTTCTTACACGATTAACTCTCACACTTGCGGACAAAAATTTTGTTACCGTTTTGAATTCTGAAGTGTATAAAACAAAATGATTAGATGTTACAGTTCATAATCATAATCTGTGGTTCTGCAGAATTCCGGCGATCGTCGACTCTGAAAATTCTTCAATTAATCAGAGGCATAATCGTAAGCCGTAGGGAAGCCGTCTTGGGTGTTACAGCGTACTCACTCTGCACCATAGGAATCAAAGTCCAAGTCGTGTATCAGTTTCAATGAAGTCGAGAATTTAATCTCTTAAAGTAGAGCATAAACGGCCGTAGTTCATTGCAGGCTCTACTGATTTCCCAGGGTACAAAGTTCCCTATGAGCTACGTCACTCCAAATATAATTCCTATCCACTGACAAGGGAGAAGTTAAAATAACCGAAGAATTGAAGGTATCTGTTCCATTCATGAAATTGTATTTTTCCATAAATGATCTTCCTAGCTACATTTCAGTGTACATCATCCTACTGTTTGATATGAAATGTTATCATAATTCATCAAATTGCATTCCGTATTCATAATCGAAACTTACAACAATACCGATAATTGCAATTCCACTGTCATCCTACTCTCCCCAGTTCTCAATCACAGGTCAGTAACTTCCTGGCACACGTAATGTTTCACATTACCTCCACGGTGTTTTATATCGCGAGTTAGAGATAATCTTTCTCTCGCAGTCGAAAGAGTCTTTGAGCCGTATAAATAACTTGCTCGGGCATTCGTGTTGCATGATTTACGTTTGTGTAAATGAAAAGGGGACGCTTATCATCATCTCCAGTATACTACGTGAGTTGCAGGTCTTTTGTCTCTCCATTTCAAGCGGTCCATTGTTTCCCTTCTTAACAGAACGCAGCGTGTCATTCTCCATGGAGAGAAGTCTTCCGAAGTAAGAGTGATTTCAGGAGTGACGTAGAGGAGTGTCATAGGACCGTTGCTACTCTCGATATATATTAAGAACCCTGTGGATAACATCGGAAGTTCACTGAGGCTTTTTGCGGATGATGTAGTATATCGAGAGGTTGTAACAATGGAAAATTGTACTGAAATGCAGGAGGATCTGCAACGAACTGACGCATGGCGCAGTGAATGGCAATTGAATCTCAATGTAGACAAGTGTAATGTGCTGCGAATACATAGAAAGAAAAATCCTGTGGTGTCACCGCCAGCCACCACACTTGCTAGGTGATAGCTTTAAATCGGCCGCGGTCCATTAGTACATGTCGGACCCGCGTGTCGCCACTGTCAGTGATCGCAGACCGAGCGCCACCACAAGGCAGGTCTCGAGAGACGGACTAGCACTCGCCCCAGTTGTTCGGACGACGTAGCTAGCGATGCACACTGACGAAGCCTCGCTCATTTGCAGAGCAGATAGTTAGAATAGCCTTCAGCTAAGTCAATGGCTACGACCTAGCAAGGCGCCATTAGTAGTTTATTGCCTGAATCTACGGAGTCTCACTTGTATCGTCAATAGCGATTAACAACAAGGATGGATTAAAGTTAAGTATTCCAGCAGCTACGTACTTTTCTTTATAGCATTCATTACGTATCCTGTTTCAGACCTCACGCCATCCTTCGTGTGTTTATAGCGTGCATCGCGGTCCCCTCAAATCACACTGTGTCGGCACTTCTGTCGACACATCAGATCCTTTATCATTTAGCTACAGTATAGCAGGCAACGGCCTTGCCGCAGTGGATACACCGATTCCCGTGAGATCACCGAAGTTAAGTGCTGTCGGGCGTGGTCGGCACGTGGTTGGGTGACCATCCAGGCCGCCATGGGCTGTTGCAATTTTTCGGGGTGCACTCAGCCTCGTGATGCCAATTGAGGAGCTACTCGACCGAGTAGTGGCGGCTTCGGTCAAGAATACAATCATAACGACCGTGAGAGCGGTGTGCTGACCCCACGCCCCTCCTAACCGCATCCTCCGCTGAGGATGACACAGCGGTCGGGTGGTCCCCGTAGGCCACTCGTGGCCTGAAGTTAATTCCATAAATTATCTGGGAGTAGGCGTTAGGAGTGATTTAAAATGGAATGATCATACAAAATTAATCGTCGGTAAAGCAGATGCCAGACCGAGAGTCATTGGAAGAATCGTAAGGAAGTGCAGTTCGAAAACATAGGAAGTAGGTTACAGTACACTTGTTCGGCCACTGCTTGAATACTGCTCACCGGTGTGGGATCCGTACCAGATAGGGTTGATAGAAGAGACAGAGAAGATCCAACGGAGAGCAGCGTGCTTCTTTACAGGATCATTTAGTAACCGCGAAAGCGTTACGGAGATGATAGATAAACTCCAGTGGAAGACTCTGCAAGAGAGACGCTCAGTAGCTCGGTACGGGCTTTTGTTGAAGTTTCGAGAACATACCTTCACCGAGGAGTGGTTCAAATGGCTCTGAGCACTATGGGACTCAGCTGCTGAGGTCATTAGTCCCTTAGAACTTAGAACTAGTTAAACCTAACTAACCTAAGGACATCACAAACATCCATGCCCGAGGCAGGATTCGAACCAGCGACCGTAGCGGTCTTGCGGTTCCAGACTGCAGCGCCTTTAACCGCACGGCCACTTCGGCCGGCTCACCGAGGAGTCAAACAGTATATTGCTCCCTCCTACGTATATCTCGCGAAGAGACCATGAGGATAGAATCAGAGGGATTAGAGCCCACACGGAGGCATACCGACAATCTTTCTTTCCACGAACAATACAACACTGGAATAGAAGGTAGAACCGATAGAGGTACTCGAGGTACCCTCCACCTCACACCGTCAGGTGGCCTGCAGAATATGGATGAAGGTGTAGAAGGCTGCTTTATGTTGTGCCGTCCATCACGTCATACAGTATCTGAAATCCTTCCTCTCTTCCTTTTTCCTTTTATATAACCTAAAACGGTGTTTATCAGTTCGTCATTCTTTCTTAATATATGACCAATCCAACTTCTTTTTATTACATCTCTCCTACTCTTCTCAGTGCCTCCTCATTTTTTACTCTGTGCATCCAGCTTATTCTTTCCATCCTCCGCCATGTCCACATCTCAAAAGCCTCCAGCCTTTCTCTGTCCTTCTTCCTCAGCGCCATACAGAAGAACACAGTATTTAATTTGTGTAGTTTCCCCCCCCCCCCCTACACAACACAGGGGGATACTACATAAATTAAATTATGGTCCTTGAATTATCACTTGGAAATTATTCTGTCAAGCTCGAAATGAAATACTGAGTTATTTGTTACAGTAGACGTAATTTAATTGGCTATTAAGAGCGAAGCACTGTTGGAGCTATATTTACCGTCTGTTGTACAGGTTTTAAATTATTCCTTCATATCTGGTGGACTGTTTAGAATGTTCTATTAATCTGTTACACAGTGATTTTTGATTCAATGGTGAACTACTTCTCCTTCCCGCGAGTGTAACTGTCTTAAAATTTACTAAAATATACTGTATGTATAAATAAAATAAACACTACCGTAACAAGGGACAAAAACCACTCACAGCGCAGGCCAGTCCTACCACTCCCTCTAGCAGCACAAAAAGTAAAACATGGGTAGTGGAATTAAGTTAGTTTCTGTTTCTTAGGCAGCAAAATGTCTGGCGACAGTTCAGCAGTTAGGGAGCCTTAGTCAGTTGCACAATCTAAGAGAAAGAAGAAGGTTCTGCAGCTAATTAGTTCACCTGGCCGAGTTGTGTGCCAGCAGTTGCTAGAAATGTTGGGGAGTGAGTACCAGGTCACTTGCATTGTGAAGCCTAGTGCAGGGTTGGTTCAGGTGACTGTTGACATAGGGGAGTTATGTAGGAATTTTACGAAAGAGGATCAGGTTGCGATTGTAGGTGGAGCTAGGAAGAGTGTCGATTGCGGGCAGGGAGTGTGATGTAAGTGGTGGTCAGGTAAAGGTAACTACTCAAACTGGTAGCACTAATGAGCACTTCGTGCAGCTGTCTCAACGTCATGATTGGCCTCATCTTAATGCTGCTGTTAGGCGTGTTAACATTAGGCTGGAGAAGGTGCTGATGTCGGAGGACATGGCTCACTTCTGCAGTGGTGCCAATTGAGTCTATCACTTGGCATGACTTGTGCATAAATAGGTATGGGAAGGGGAGGCTGGCAAAGCTCAAAGATGACAGTGTAGTGAGCGGTAGTGGGATCATTCATGGGAAAATTGCTGTAGTAACTTCTGTTAGAGCTGCACCTTTTTTAGGAACTCAGCTGATAGGTATCCCTGCTTAAATGAAGCCCTCTAACAAAGGTCAGGTATCCAAGTAGGGAGGAAATTAGCAAATTTCATCAAAATATGAGATAAAGTTCATGAACTGCTTATTCGTAGTAAATGTTGACTCTGACGTTATTGGTATATCGGAGCACCACTTAAATAATTTGACAATTCAGAGTCTTCCTTCACTAGGATACATATTTGTTGGCTGTTTTTTAAGGAGTTCTTTGCGGAGTGGGGAAGTGGACATGTACGTTAAAAACAGTATTCCGTTTGAGTCCATACACATATCATGACACTACACTGAAAAAGTATTTTAATGTTGTGCAGCGGCAGTTGAATTTAATGAAACAAAACTTCTAATTGTTTTTATTTATAGGTCTCCTAACTCTGACTTGAGAGTATTTCTGTTCAATCTAGAGAGGGTTCTTGGTTATCTTTATAAGAATACCGAAAATTAGTTACATGTGGTGATTTCAGTATTAATTTTGTATGTGGCTGTGCAAGGAAAAGAGTGTTGAAAGATCTCCTAAATTCAGACGCATACGTGTTTTTTTCCAACCAGGGAGCAGGGTAACAGTAGCACAGCCATAGAAAATATTTTTATTCATTTTTCACTACTAGATGGGCATTCTGTTAGTAAAAAGGTGAATTGCCTTTCAGGCCATGATGCCCAACTATTAACAATAGAAGGTTTTTGTACTGAAGCAAATGTTTATATAATAACAAACTACGTAGAAAAGCTAATCCATGGGAAAGAGAGAGTTTTTTAAACCTCGTCACGAAACAAGACTGCCAGGATGTTTAAAGTGCCCGTAATATAGACGAAAAATATAACGCTAACCTTAACACACTATGCTCTTTGAAAGCTGCTTTCCATTACAACATTCTAAACAGGGTACTAGCAGTAAAGGACAGCCTGGGTGGCTGACAAGTGGATAAGGATATCTTGTAGAATCTGGGAATTATATCAGAATGTTGGAAGTAGTCACAATCGAGCTATAATAGTCCATACAAACAGTATTATAACGTGCTTAAAAATGTTATTATGAAGGCAAAGAATATGTGGTACGAAAATTGTATAGCTAATTCACAGGATAAAATTGAAACCGTATGGGTGTCTTGAAGGAAGTATCTGATCAGCAGCACAAGATCGGCGATTTAAAGTCAGTTCATATTAAAGTATTTGTGTTACCGTAAGCTTAGACATATGTACAGTATTTAACAATCACTTTCTGAATATTGCTGCAAAATTAAATAAAAACTCAGTTTCTGCAGGGAATCATAGAACTCTCTTTGAAAACGCCTTTCCGAGACTGATGTCTGAAATACTCCTCTGTAATACTGATAAAGGGGAGATTTAGGCAATAATTAAATCACAGAAGCCTAAGCATCCTCATGGATATGATGGAATATTAGCAGAATCTTAAAGTACTGTGACGCACACGTTATCCCCGCAGTTAGCCAAATGTGTAACTTTTCCTTTAAGAACGGTCAGTTTACTGAACGATTAAAGTACTCAGTGCTAAAGCCGGTTTGTAAAAAGTTAGACAGCGATAATGTAGACAATTTTAGACCTACCTGTATGCCATTAAAGTTTGCTAAAGGTTTTCAAAAGGCTGTGTGTGTAACAGCAATGGCTCATTTTATTTCACATTATTTGTTGTCCGATGTACTGTTCGGTTATAGAACTGATTTTACAACTGAAAATTCTATATTTTCTTTTCTCTGTGAGGTACTGGATGGATTGAACAAAAGGTTTCCAACGCTAGGAATCTTTTTTGATTTAACTAGGACTTCTGATTGTGTCGATCACAAAATATTGCTTCAGAAGTTGAACCATTATTTCCTTTCCAGTTACAGCCCTCGAGGAGTTCCTTGAAATATTAAGCTGATTCCTGTATTATATTGTTGATTGGGCTTACTTAAACGTGCGGCTCGTCTCATTTTGGGTTCATAAACGTTTTATTTTATCTGTTACTAATTTTATGTTGTAATTTAATGAACTGACACGTTCTATTACCTTGGAAATTTGCCCCTCAGTTTGGTCCTACACAGCTCAGAGCTCAACGTCTAAAAAAAAAAAAAAAAAAAAAAAAAAAAACTCTCTTCATGACAGCGCAAGGCCTCACACAAGTCTGCGCACCCTATAAGAGCTCACAAAACTTCATTGGCCTGTTCTTCCTCATCCACCCTACAGCTCGGATCTCACACCTTCTGATTTCCGTTTCTTTGGACCAATGAAGGACGCACTCCGCGGGGTGCAGTACGTGGATGATGGATGATGGGGAGGCTATTAATGCAGCAAGTCGTTGGCTTCGATGTTGACCATTACAGTGGTACCAGGCGTGCATACAGTCACTCCCAGTAAGGTGGCGTAAGGCACTCGCACTGAAAGCAGATTGTGTTGAGTTACAGGTTTTTTTAGCGAAAAGACTGGGTAATAATATGGTGTATTTGAATCCTGAATAAAACCAAACTGCTTTCAGAAAAGAAATGTGTTGCGTTACCTATTGAACGCCTCTTGTACAATTTAGGTTGTCAACTGTTTGGTTAGTAGGGATTTTCCAAGAATGTACGTCGTAACCAACTATATAAACAGCAGTGACTGTCACTTCATTGACTGTAAATAGAGGGGGCAATATTCACACAGAGGCTTAACAGAATTTCACAGAGTGGACTGCTCTGGAGCACTCCTTCATCACTAATGCTGCCATTGCAACCAACATCCACACATGCCAATTTATACTGTGCATCATCACGTGTCGCTAACACAATGCTGTTACCTCCTTTGTAATTGTGGTTATACGATCCCATACATCCAGGTGGTCAGAATTCCACATACATCTCGTCTAAAGTGCCAAGACAATTCGGGAAATTCCACATGTCTTGGAACTGTTATGATATACGTTCCCATTCACTTTCTATTGATGGCGTCTGAAAGACAGAAAATATGATGTGAATATGTCAGTATCACTTTCATACACATGAACTGAAAAATAAGTATGATCTTACAATCTGGAATCACTAAGTATCAGACACATTTTCCCCTAACAACTGAAAATGATGAATTCCGCAGATAGGGGAGAAACAGTTTTGGCCTAAAAATTGTTAGCTTCAATTCCCAACATTAACGTTTACAATGTGGGGATGCGTTTTGAATATAATTTCCGAAGAATAAAAATATGTGATAATACCTGTACACAGGCATAGCTGAAGGTTGGATGAGAGATACATCATTCTCAAAAAAAAAAAAAAAAAAAAAAAAAAAAAAAAAACCATATATTGGAATTTTTTAAGACTGCCATTTTAAAGAATATGTTTCTATTTCTAATGAATTTAGGGGTTTGCTAATTAATTAAATGTAACAAATAAAACCCTCTAGGATGGCGGACTGCTACGCGCTCCAGCTTCACCCAATGACGGCCAGCCCACGTAACGCCACGTCCCCTTACTCCAATCGCCTCGGCTAGCACCATGGCAGCCATTCTGGAAGCTTCCACCTCGGATGCAACTCCTGGTTTCCATCTATAGGAATTCTATGGAGCTACACGACACTACTTAATAGAGAGAGCTTAAAAGCTGTTGCCCATCATCTCCCAATATGGATTAACGGTAAAGGTCTTGGTGCTTCATAGGATTTAGGCAGCACGAGAAAGTCGCGGAAGACGCCGTGTATTCTGAAATAGGAAATATTACAGGACATACGGTGTATGTCATTAAACGGTTTCCCATCACTACTGAGAGAGCGTTCATTTTCCTCTTGTGGCACTATCGTTGCGAGACTACGAAAAATGTCAGGCATTCCTAACGAACGTAGTACCAACAACGTAAAGTATGGAAATGCTACTCTTATTGACGCTGAATGTCTGATGTCTGTTATTAGCATGGAATCGTGTGCCTCATTTGTAACGTATTAGGCTTCCTGTTTCATCAACGGACACGGCGTTGACTATGATACGTATGCTTATCACTGTCAACATTTCTGAAGAAACCCGTCGACTTCGAAAACTTTTATTAAGACTTGTCGAACTTCTCCTCCGCAAGTAATGTGCGTCACAGCCTGCTAGTGGCGAACTTCTTGCGTCTCCATAAATGCGGCCGCATTTCGCCGAGCGGAATGTAGTGTCTGCCTTCGGTAAGCTCATTGCTCTGCAGGGGGTACAGCTGCCAAGTCAGCGAAGCGCAGACCGCACTTTAAATTGAATATGTTGAAAAATAACTGTGTGAGGAGGGAGCGGCGTGAAATTGCTCCCGGAGACAGTTAGCCGCTTCCATTCCCGAGCTCCTTCGCAGCCGATAGCCTGCTCTGCGAGGGAAGATATATGCACTTTGGCGCAGTTAATGGAAATGTTTTAAAAATTTTGGAAACATTCACACAAGTTAGCTACGGGTTTTTCCCTGAAATCTACATTGCGAGACGTATATGGAACGCGCCCACGAACATCGAACCCGCCTGGTAAATTGAAGACCGATTTACCAGTTAGCCCTCGCAGTCTTCCGAAAGCTTGCAACAGCATCACCATTGAAGGAGGAAGAAAGGAATGCTTATTAGAAGTGTACTACTATAGGAAATAAATTCGCTTAATGAAAGTAGGATTATTGTGTATTTTTGCGAATAACACAGTCATGCTTGCTTCATACATCCTTTTTATTTATTACAATATTTCGATTACTGTCGCAATTTTGGCGCTTACAAGGTCTATTTTTCAGTCACACACTGACTAAAATAACTTTCTTATTGACCTACTGCAGTGGCGGCGGTCACGACGATGGCGAGCAGCAAGCCACATACCCGCAAAACAGGGATCGCAGTGACCACGTGGAGCCCGAGAAAAAACTGCGACTGAGTCGCGGCTGGCCGCTGAAACGATAGTCACCAAGTTATTTAAGTTAGAGGATTAGTGCGTCCTATCGAGCCGTCACGGTCGAGCAGTGAGTAGTTAACGGACGGTTTGCAATCAAAGTCGTTTTTGTTCCTTGAAGCTGTGTTCTAAGACGCTCTTTCATTTTGATTACAAGGATGAGTTCAGGATGTGTAAACGAAACAGGAGACAGTTTCATATTAATCGAGCAATAATTAGGAGTTAGTATTATTTTATAGTAGACTGATTGAAATTAAGGTCGAAACACAGTTTTGTGGTCGGGGTAGGCTTATTTCGGATATTGGTCTTCCGCTTTATCAACGTATTACTGTGGAATATTTGGTATCAATGACTAAAGAAGATCGAAATTATTAATGTCATTGTATAAGGAAGTTAACAGCAAGCGAAAATGTTATTCCCGGGTGGATGACACTGTGTCATGACAACAAAACGCCACTTTAGACATAGCATGTGTCTTTTAGTCTCGATCGATTTGAGGAATGAACTGGCAACCGTTAGCACTGAACCGAGCTTGCGTCACTAATTCATGAATGTCTCGGTCAACGGTTATTGATTTTGTAGGAAGGGCAACCTTTATGTGTGAGTTAATCACCATCAAGTGTTGCACTTTAAAATACCAGAAGAAATTTTCCTTTACATTCATTACCGAGCGAAGATGTCATGTAGCCTTAACACATGTTCTCAGCTGCCTTGTGCAATATCGTATACTACACACTGCTTACATTTCTTGCATTGGGACTTCCTGCAATATAGTTCTATGAGACCCAGCTGATGACATCTATAAAGGGCAATCGTTTCACAAATACTACATGTCAGAACAAAGACGTGGTAATTACAGTGAATGATGCAGATAATATTCAATTCCTACAAATCATCGGGCAGCTGTAACGATTCATAACCCGAAAGCAGCAAGAGCTTCGTCAGCTGGACATGTGACAGCTAGGGCTTTTGATAGTACTCGTCTGTCTGCATGATGTTTGGTTCCAAGAAGAGATGGCAGTGTTACGCCTTTCGACCAGACACATCGCTGTGTGCATTAGATGTGCACCATCCCATTCCTGATGAGCTGTGTTTCAGGATTCTGCTATAGCTATAGTACGAGCTCTTGTGTCATATAAATTTAGTATCAACGAATAGGTTTGACATATAAAACGGAAATTAATATAATTTTTTCATATTTTTAGCTTTGAAAAATGATTCACAGTTGTTAAAAGGGTATCATTCTTTTTTTATACTACCAGACTTAGTATAACATACACTACTGGCCATTAAAATTGTTACACCAAGAAGAAATGCAGATGATAAACGGGTATTCATTGGACAAATATATTATACTAGAACTGACATGTCACTACATTTTCACGCAATTTGGGTGCATAGATCCTGACTAATCAGTACCCAGAACAACCACCTCTGGCCATTAATAACGGCCTTAATACGCCTGGGCACTGAGTCAAACAAAGCTTGGATCGCGTGTAGAGGTACAGCTAGCTGCCAATGCAGCTCCAACACAATACCACAGCTCAAAAAGAGTAGTGAGTGGCGTATTTGACGAGCCAGTTGCTCGGCCACCATTGACCAGACGTTTTCGATTGGTGAGAGATCTGGTGAATGTGCTGGCCAGGGCAGCAGTCGAACATTTCCCGTATCCAGAAAGGCCCGTACAGGACCTGTAACATGCAGTCGTGCATTGTCCTGCTGAAATGTAGGGTTTCGCAGGGATCGAATGAAGGGTAGAGCCAAGGGGCGTAACACATCTGAAATATAACGTCCACTGTTCAAAGTGCCGACATTGGGAACAAGAGGTGACCGTGACGTGTAACCAATGGCACGCCATACTATCACGCCGGGTGATACGAATGACGAATACACGCTTCCAGGGTGCATCCACTACGATGTCGCCAAACACGGATGCGACCATCATGATACTGTAACCAGAACCTGGATTCATCCGAAAAAATGACGTTTTGCCTTTCGTGCACCCAGGTTCGTCGTTGAGTACACCATCGCAGGCGCTCCTGTCTGTGATACAGCGTCAAGGGTAACCGCAGCTGTGGTGTCCGAGCTGATAGTCCACGCTGCTGCGAACGTCGTCGAACTGTTCATGCAGATGGTTGTTTTGCAAACGTCCGCATCTGTTGACTCTGGGATCGAGACGTGGCTGCGCGATCCGTTACAGCCATGCGGATAAGATGCCTGTCTAGTGATACGAGGCCGTTCGGATCCATCACGGAGTTCCGTATTACCCTCCTGAACCCACCGATTCCATATTCTGTTAACAGTCATTGGATCTCGACCAACACGAGTTGCAATGTCGCGATTCGATAAACCGCAATCGCGATAGGCTACAATCTGACCTTTATCAAAGTCGGTAACGTGATGGTACGCATTTCTCCTCCTTACATGAAGCATCACAACAACGTTTCACCAGGCAACGCCGGTCAACTGCTGTTTGTGTATGAGAAATCGGTTGGAAACTTCCCTCATGTCAGCACGTTGTAGGTGCCGCCACCGGAGCCAACCTTGTGTGAATGCCCTGAAAAGCTAATCATTTGCATATCACAGCATCTCCTTCCTGTCGGTTAAATTTCGCGTCTGTAGCACGTCATCTTCGTGGTGTAGCAATTTTAATGGCCAGTAGTGTACTTATTTAACCCGTACGAGTGCCGCTTAAGGTAAAGATTTTTTTGTCTGTAGTCCCAATACGCATGCTGTGAGTAATTCAATAAGTAATTCAGACAATTTAGATAAGAAATAAAGTCTGAGAAATCTCACATATAATATCAGAAATGAAAGATAAATTTATTTCAGAATGAAACTTTCATTCTGCAGTTGAGTGTGTACTGATATGAAACTTCCTGGCAGATTAAAACTGTGTGCAGGACGGACACTCTAACTCGGGACCTATGCCCTGCGTGGGCAGAGACTCCACGACCGCTTCTTCTGATCTCCACACGTCGTCACTGCCAACGAGCTGCTAGGCCAACACTGCCACGTCGGTAGGGTGGATTTGAAATAGCCACGGCTACATGATGCGCAGAATTTTGTCAATATTTATCCTATTACATGTATACAAGACCCTATTCAATCCGTTCACCGAAGTCTATTGACATCTCTGAGAGAACTACAGTGTAAGCGACGAGCTCCAATATTCTAAATTATTAACCCTGACCTTTAGTTACCAGTCGTGCTCAAGACTCATAGAAGAGTGGAGCCAGCAACAGCAGTTAGAGCATCGGCAGCGTATCTATTGTACACAGATTGTCTACATAGTTTTGTACAGTGACTAGCTTAGCACACGCTGCTTCGCATGCATCGACTGCATGGTCTTCTGAACTATTCTTTTTATATTGTTTTGCTTTGATTTATTCGAATTTTTATGTTGTTCACAAATTGCAGCACGTTCTAGGCTTTCACGCTAATTAAGGCTTTATAAGCATGGTATTTTCTAAATCTAGTTATGACCAAAAACAGATTCTGATAGCTGCAGTCAAAAGTTTTAGTTAATCATGCCTTTTGTGTTCTTGTGGAGATATTTCCACAGCAGCTCCCAACCCATATCAAATTTTTCTTTATATTTAAGCAAGAAGTAGAATAGCAGTTTTCATCATTTCAACTTGAAAATTTATCTAATGCTACGAAATATTTCGTAAAAAAAATTAGCATGCCCTATGGCACTCCCTTAGCAGTTGAACTCCAGAAGCACTGAAACACATTTTTGGTTTTTGTTTTTAACGGAGAAGTCAAATACCAATTGTCGTAGATGTAGCCTTAAAAATCTTTTAGTAAGTCTTTAGTAATTATTTATTTTCAAAAACACTTTCAGCCACTATTTTACCCCCTTGTTGGTTGAATTTCCAAAATTGCTGTAAGAGGTATTCTTTCATTTTCTGGCTGTAAAACCAAATACCTTTTTTCGTATTTCTGGCTTCCAGATTTCCTTAATAGCGATATATTTTGCAAAGCCTTTCGTCCCCTATTTCCCCATATTCGAGTGGAATTTCAGACAATCCCCACTTAAGAGGCGCCTATGGCATAGGACCAGGCTCTCTCCAAATTTCAAATCTGTATCCTTAGTGGTTTGGGCTGGGCGATAATGAGTCAGTGAATCACTGTGACCCTGTTTCACTCCTTTAGAGGTTGAATTTCCAAAAACGGTGAAACGCGTATTTTTTCATCTCCATCCGAGAAGCCAAACATCAGTTACCAAAGGCTTAGCTTTAAAAATGCTTCCGCAATTAAATATTTTCATTAACCGTTCCACCCACTATTTCACCTACGAAAGAGTTTAATTTCCAAAAACAGTGACATGCATCTGTTTTATTTCCAGCAGAGAAACCAAATACAAATTTTCATAGATTTAGCTACAAAGATGTTGGAATGTTTTCATAAAATCTTTCATCCCCCATTTCACCCACCATAGGGGATGAATTTCCTAAAACACTGAAACCAGTATTTCTTGTTTCTAACTGAGAAACCAAATTTAAATTTTCATAAATTTAACTTTGAAAATGCTTTCGTAACAAAATACGTTCATAAGAAAACTCTCTTCCTATTTCAGCTTCCTAGGGATCCAATTTCCAAAAACACTGAAACACGAATTTTTTTATTTGTAACCAGGAAGTCAAATACCACTCTTCATAGATGCAGCTTTAAAAATACTGTAGTAGTTCTTCAATAACGACATAGTTTCAAAGAAGGCTTTCATGCACTATTTCACCCCGATAGGGTTAATTTTCCAAAAATACGGGAACTCGCATTTCTTTATTCTGACCAAGAAACCAAATACCTATTTTCGTAGGTCTAGTATTAAAATGTGCCTCAATAGCGACATTTTTCAAAAACAAAAACCCATCATTCCGTATCGCCCCCTTGGGGCTGGAATTTCAAAAAAATCCAGCTTAAACAACGCCTACACTACAAAAGCCACACCTTCTCCTAATTCAAGTTTCTATCCTTATCTGTTTGGTCTGGGTGATTGTGAGTCAATCAGTCAGCCACTCAGACCTTCCCTTTTTTATGTAGAGTTACTTAAATTTTATTCTCAGTAGTAGCAAACAGTAGTTGTTTCCGATTGTTTGTGTTGAGTGATTTCTGTTTCTGCGGTTAATGTTACATTACCTGTGGTTCAGACAGAAATTGGTTAAAGATGGCTAAGAACTGTACTGTATGGATGAAGAGGAAATTGGTCACTGTCTGTTCGCAACTGGATACTGTGTTGGCTACAATCGCGAGGTTTGACGCTGCTGGCCTGGGCTGCGATGGCGTTGGGCGTTGAGCTCATAGTGCTACGTAACCAGCCTACTGATGGCACTGATAAAATTCGACCGGGTAGGGTGTTTACAGTCGCTTATCGTGTCCAACTGCTTCTGCAAGTTACTCTCTATAGTATTGGTTTACAGAACACGTGTGCTGCACGAAATTACAGGTCCCTGCGAATTACTGCTGGGGTATCAATAACTTTTAGTGGGTGGGTTTAACTTACCCGTAAATATTTGAAGGCAACGGATAACGCAATCTTTATAACCACTATAGAAGGCAGCTATGCAGGCCTTAATAGCGAGCATAGAGCTTTTAATTATTTTTATTTGTTGATGCAGCAAGCGACTGGTGTAGGACTAATTTGTGTGAGTTTGCCTGTCATCTGTAAGAGATATTTTATCAGTCCTATTCTCCATTTTAGAGGGAGGTTTCGATACTTCAGATTTCACCTACTCTTTAAGTTATTAATGATAAAGTGACGAAATAATCTGTAGAGGATCTAGATTAACTGATATTTATTGACTACCTATAGCATTTGAAGAGTTAACAGTGTATTTATTGGAATAATTACTGCCTATTCTTGTGCAACATCAGGGTCTCTCATATTATACATCATGACAAATGGTCTCTCTAGTCAACAGGATTTACTTTCACCACGTAATTATGGGAAGGGACAGGGAAACGCTGACCTGGCTTCAGTGTAATTTTGTGCAGGCACACAATTATACCTAAAGCCATGCCGTCTATTGATATTATATTTAATTACCATAGGTCACACAGGACAAGTTCACCAAAAGACACTACAAGCGAACTCGGTCAGGGCGGAAGAGTATCTCCCTGAAAATTTAAAATTTCATTAAAAAGAGCGCCGAAAAGGGGTAGCTAGTGGCCCACTTGATTATGATTGTCATTTGTGGGTTAAACCTGCGTTCCTAAACAACACCACGTTACTGAGCTGAGGGCGCAAGAACATTTACTATCGTATGGCGCGAAAATTAGGCATTAAAATCTGAACGTTTCATAGATAAACGAGTTTAACCCGTATATCTTATGTAATGCACTTCGTTATAAGCAAATCAAGTAGCTATGGGGGAGGGGGGGGGGTGCGCAAGAAACATATACTAATTATCACCTCGATACTAGTTGATACACGTGGCCAAGTTGGGATAACCAACAGAAATTCTGACACACAAGATTATTTCTTCCCTATGTCACACTCACGGTCTACCGTATAATAATTTACTCGTACCGTGTACCAAATGATCTGGCCCACCCTCCTATTAAAGAGCGTTGACACAGCTTCGCGCCGAAGCTCATATGTGCACATTTCATGATTCAGAGTTCTTATTCTCCACACAAATTTACTATTTAGGAATTTGAGTTACACGAAACTGTAGTGAAGCTACTGTATGCTTTTGGAACAAAACTGCACTTTACCAATGTGGCGGTGGCTCCAACCGACCATGTGGCGGAAACCAAGCATACAAAGAAAACATATCAGAAATTTAAAAAAATTCCCCAAAATATCACTGTCAGAGGAACATCACATTAAAATACATTAAATGAGTTAACTTCTGCAAAATGGGTTTGCACAGTATTGGTAGAAGCGTGTTTATAACCATAAAAAATGCGATAATATCTAGCGAGATTAGTACAGATTGAGAATGAGAAGTGGTCATGGTGACGACAAGTATTAATTGTGGACCAAACACGGTCATCGGCTACTTGACTCAGTGACAGTAAGGGTGGAAGAGCTTTGGGAATACTTCGCGTAAATATTGTGGTAATGCCACAATGTTGGGTGCAGATTTTAACTTATCAGCTATAAACTCGGACTCTCAGGTGATTTGAGTGAGTGGTAGAGATAGAGAAGCATGTGAAATTGTTTTATTGCTCTATATGAGGACTACCTTGAGCAGTTAATCAAAGAGCCGACTCGTGAGGATAAAGTTTTGGGCCTGCTAGTAACGCACAGGCCCGAACTTTTCGTCTCAAATACAGTAGAACCGGGATCTTAAGGCCATTACAGTATAAGCGAATAGAACTGTAAATAGTAGGCCTAATATGAATACAGGCAAAAAGATCTTACCGCTTAGCAAGTATAGCAAGAAATGGATTTCAGGTTACCTGAACGGTTAGGACGAAAGTTTCATCTCCAGCACTACTAAGGGTGAGTATCAAAGGAAAAAGTTCAAAAGCTCTGTACAATACGCTTTAAGGTTGCGGTTATGGTGGAGCGGCACGATCAGAGCAGGGTGCACGGCGGCAAGAGCGAGACCCAGCGAATCAGGCATGTTTGTTTCTGAGCACGGCGACCAGTGCGTTCGAACGTTTCCGGCTGCGGTCGGGCAATGCCGACAGCATTCGGTTGCTGCGTCGCTGCCACTTGTCTTTCTCTTTGGTATCAGCAGAAGCTTTGATAGCAGCTGTTTATACCTGACGTCCTTTATGGGACCACCGAAACAGCTGTCGTCACAAATGATTGATATTGGGTAAGTAAGGTAATGAAGTGATAAATACCGAATGTAATTCATTATATCTTATTTCTTTCATTGTCTTAAAATGAGAGGCAGTAACAAAGCTGAAGTTGCGTAGCTGATAAATACCTTAAAATCATGTTCTATTATGCCTTGCCTAGAACTCTCCATATTTACTGTGCCTTGCCCATTGACACCAGGGTTCCTTGTAGGTCGATGGCAGGGCTGTGGAGAACATAAACATTTCACATTATCGTCACCTATCTCTGATTTCCAAAATAGGCTTATTATTGCGGAAGCACATTCTGTTAATCGTTGTGGTCTGGAAAAGCATTTGTTGCGGTTTTCATTCCATGTACCGAGAAAACACTTACTGTATTATCTGATAAAATGCCTCAACAATTGTAAGTAGGCTGTTTAGGTTTTTTTATTGGTAACGCCACCTCTGTATGAAAATCACTGGCTGTGCTGTGTGCAGTCTGTGGCTGCTTTGCATTGTTGTAATACTCGCCATTGTAGTGTTAGGCAGCTGGATGTGAACAGCGCGTAGCGTTGCACAGTTGGAGGTGAGCCGCCAGCAGTGGTGGATGTGGGAAGAGAGATGGCGGAGTTTTGAAATTTGTCATGAACTGCTATATTTATATATGATGATATCAAGGTAAATACATTGTTTGTTCTCTATTAATATCTTTCATTTGCTAACTATCCCTATCAGTAGTTAGTGCCTCCAGTAGTTTGAACCTTTTATTTAGCGGGCAGTAGTGGCGCTCGCTGTATTGCAGTAGCTTGAGTAGCGAAGATTTTTGTGAGGTAAGTGATTTGTAAAAGGTATAGTTTACTGTTAGTCAGGGCCCATTCTTGTGTAGGGATTATTGAAAGTCAGATTGCGTTGCGCTAACAAAATATTGTGTGTCAGTTTAAGCATAGTACTGTATAATTGTTCAAATGGGACGTTTCACAATGCTTATGCCTAATATCCAGAAAACACAAAAGACAATGCAACTGACGCACACAGAATCACTAAAGAAACTGGTATAGGTATGCGTATTCAAATATAGACATATGTAAACATGTAGAATATGGCGCTGCGATCGGCCATGCCTGTATGAGACAACAAGTTTCTGGCGCAGTTGTTAGATCGGTTACTGCTTCTACAATGGGAGGTTATCAAGATTTAAGTGAGTTTGAACGTGGTGTTGTAGTCGACACACGAGTGATGGGACACAGCGTCTCCGAGGTAGCGATGAAGTGGGGATTTTCCCGTACGACCATTTCAAGACAGTACCTTGAATATCAGGAATCAGGCAGAACATCAAATTTCCGACATCGCTGCGGCCGGAAAAAAATCCTGCAAGAACGAGCCAACACTGGCTGAACACAGTCGTTCAACGTGACAGAAACACCCGTGTCGTCAGAGGCGCCTTGTCACGGTTCGCCAGCCTCCTCCCCGTCGGAGGCTAGAGTCCTCCCTCCGGCATGGGTGTGTGTGTGTTGTCTTTTGCGTAAATTAGTTTAAATAAGATTAAGTAGTGTGTAAGCTTAGGGACCGAAGACCTCAGCAGTGTGGTCCCATAGGATCTTAGACAACGTGACAGAAGTACAACACTTCCTCAGATTGCTGCCGTTTAAATGTTGGGCCATCGACAAGTGTCAGCGAGCGAACCATTCAACGAATCATCGTAGATTTGGGCTTTCGGAGCCAAAGGCTCATTCGTGTACCCTACATGACTGCACGACACAAAGCTTTACGCCTCGCCTGGACCCGTCAACACCGACATTGATTTATTGATGACTTGGAACTTGTTGCCTGGTAGGACGACTATCGTTTCCATTTATATCGAGCAGATGGACGTGTACGGGCATGGAGACAACCTCATGAAAGCATGGAGTATATGTGCAGTTGAAGTGATACGGGACCCCTGATATGTCTAGATACGACTCTAACAAGTGACACCTACGTAAGCATCCGTCCTGGTCACCTGCATCCATTTATGTACATTGCGAATTCCGACTGATTTGGGCAATTCCTGCAGGACAATGCAACACCTCACACTCCCAGAATTGCTACAGAGTGGCTCCAGGAACACTCTTCTTAGCTTAAACGCTTCCGTTGGCCACCAAACTCCCCAGACATGAACGTTATCTGCGATGCTTTGCAACGTGCTGTTCTGGAGAGATCTTGAACCCCTTGTACTCTTAAGCCCTATACAGACGGAGACATTTCTTGCGCCATAAGTGGCGTAGCGAGTAAATTGCTTAAATTGGTTACTTTGTGTGCCACCGCATTGCTAATAAATGGCATGCAACCAAACGAAGCTATATTGTTTGCCATATGGCTGCTATCTGAGTGTGTACTTCTGTCTTTGCTATCGGTATTGCACCGTGAAATAATGGAGTGGTCTAATCTAAGGAAGCTACAGAAATTCTTGCTGAGGCCTACAGATACGGAACATATCTTTATGGCATAAAATCACCCACATACCGTAACAAACACGCTAGGAAACACTCACTCGACAGAATAGTTGATTTATTGAAGGAGGTTAGAATTTCGTCTGCTGGAATTGTAGTGAAAATGAAAAGTTTGCGTCAGAACTTAATAAAATAAAAGTTCGAGAAAGAGTGGTATGGGATCTGCTGACGTTTATGAAACCATGGTATACTATTTTAACAAATTTATGTTGCTATTTTAAGAAACTTATGTTGCCATTTTAAGAAACTTATGTTTTTGCCAGATCATGCACAGGCAAGGAAAGGAACTTCCAGAGCCGAATTCGCACAGGAAAGCGCGACAGTAAAAACCGTAACGTCACGTTAAGTAATTTTGTCTCTTCAGCTTCCTCTGTAGTTAGTACAGTAAGTGAAAAAAACTAAGCTGATAGCTGGTTTGTCTTGGCGAACTTCACAAGGTAAGTTATACTAACAAATATGCAATGTGTAAGAACAGCTCAGTTGTCAGCCGCGTTTTGTTTATAGTTAGAATATTGTGGGTTTCAACCCCACTAGTGTCTATATTTTCTTTTTCTTTGTAACTTATAATTAAATACGTTGTGAAGCTGAGTTCGTCGCCCATGATCTTGCGCAGTGTCTCCTACTGGTCCTAAATACCCAATTACAAAAAGTACGAAACGCACACTGCAAGCCGTGTACAATTTTATCATTATTTTTCAGGATGACTGTCCTGTCAGTGAGATCACAAAGTCACCCTTTGATGTAAGTGAGAATATCTTAATTGTAGAGGAATGTAATGTTGCACAAAGTGGCCAGCCATTTCAAACAGCATCTTCGTCATCATCATATAGCAGTCCACGTGGAAGAGGTATGATCAAGGGGACAAACAGAAAGAGTGCTTACAATGAAGAAGAAAATGCTATTTTGAAAAGAGCTGACAACATACTGACCAGCATAAATAAACCAAAAATTGCTCCAACTCGTGCTGAAGTACTTGGTTCATATGTGACTACTTCTCTACAACGAATAAAAAGCAAAGTTATTGTGATGAAAGCTAAGAGAGCGATATTTAACACACTTCGTACTGTATAAGAGTAAGAACGTGGCAATAATGAATAACAAGACTGTTTATTCGGTTATTTTGAGTAACAAGTAACAAGTAACAAGACATTATTTCTTTATTTTGAGTAACAAGACTATTTACTTATCTATTTTGAGTAATACGATTATTTATTTCTTTATTTTCATGAAAATGCAATTGCTTAATAACTTCAAAATATGAAATGAATGCAGTGCTTTATATTGAATGTGGGTTGTAATTATAGCAAATTCAAATTATAAAATTTATTGCTAATACCGCTAACTTAATTTATGAGTAACATACACTCACCTGGATGCCATATTAACTTTCATTCGTTATTTACACTCCATATTTTCAAGATTTAGCACTGCATAAGGACCGAAATTTTTACAGATTCTTACTGACACTGTGCATACCCAGTAGCGCTGAAATATTCCTGTAGAGTGTCCCTCATTTTCCCAGCTTCTTTAACTTACGTGTGTTGACCTAATCTTTCTGTCCCCCTTAGTGTATTTTGCTGCCATTCTCCTGGAATGATAACACAGTAATTTGTGTACCCTTTCTTTTACAGTTGTCCAACATAGCTCTTCCCATATGTTTCCAGTAAAAAATTATGCAGCACACAAGTAGATATTATGATTTTCTCTAAAGTTTCAACAGGTAGCTCCATTTTCTTAAGGAGAATTCTGAACCTATTTGTCAGTATTCCAAAAGCATTTTCAGAATCTCTTCTTGCCCTGTTCAAACGGTAATTAAATGTTTTCTGTTCCAGTGTGGGATTTCCCTAATATGGCTTTATCATATGCGCTGATAAGGGAAAAGCATCATCGACTACAACTGTAAAAGACAATGCAGTTTGAGTCCCTGTTGATATCTCTGGTGTGTTCGTTAAATTTTCAGCACCACTAAGAATTTCACAGAGTTGACTGCTCTGGAACACTCCTCCATCACTAATTCTGCCACTGCAACCTTCATCCACACTTGCAAATTAATACTGTGCATCAACAAGTGTCAGTAACACAATGCTGTAGCCTCCTTTGTAATTGTAGTAATATGATCCCATACACCTTGGTGGTCAGAATTCCGGATGCTTCCCGTCTAAAGCACCAAAACAAATCGGGAAATTCCACATGTCTTGGAACTGTTTTGATATGTGTTTCCATTCACTTTCTGCTGATGGCATCTGAAAGACAGAAAATGTGATGTGAATATGTCAGTGTCACTTTCATACACATGAACTGAAAAATAAGTATGATCTTACAATCTGGAATCACTACGTATCAGACACATTTTCCGCTAACAACTGAAAATGATGAATTTTGAAGTGTACTGATTCTGTATGAAAATTCCGAAGGTAGAAGAGAAACAGTTTTGGCCTATAAATTGTTAGCTTCAATTCCTAACATTAACTTTTACAATGTGGGGGTACATTTTGAATATAATTTCCAAACTATAGTAATATGTGATAATACCAGGACACAGGCATAGCTGAAGGTTGGATGAGAGATACATCCTTCTCACAAAATAAATAAATAAATAAATAAATAAAAAATAAAAAAAATAATAAAAATATGTTTTAAATTTTTTAAGAATGCCACTTTAAAGAATTGGTAGCAATTTCTAATGAATTTGCATCAAAAAGTTATGACAGAGGCACCCAGAATACACTCCTGCTCCGAAATATGATTCATGTTGAGTGTACCACATCTGAACAAAAATGGTTCCTTTATTGTACTTTTCAGCTTATTTAAATGTGTTGTCACATTAACTTATTTTGGTAATGTTCTCATGACGTTTAACAAAATCAACGTACCTTTATATATGAATTCTTCAAGCGCTGGTAATTCGCGTCACAAGTTTCAGGAATAATTGAGGATATCGTGCCTGAATGGAAACATTTGGCTTCTGTAGCTTTCTCCAGTAGCTAGGAACCTCGGTGTATACCTAACCTGAGGAAAATAACGGAATTAGTTTCCGCTTACAAGTATGCACTGTACGTACAGCAACTTAGTAATACTAGGCTTATATAAAGATACCTATTCACCTCCTTGTAGCTCAGCTACAGTCTCGCGTAACTGTGTTTTCTTCGTTATTTTTGGACCCACTAAACGAACCAGTTTCAAGAACTCCGCCTCGTCCACTCTCAGAAAATGTTTGTACGATTCTCTGCCCTTCAAACTCAGTTCACCGTGTAATAAGCTGTGCAATTCTCGACCGCCGTTGTCACGTCTTAAAATCCAAGGTCTGTTCCACCATATTCCATCATGCCAACGTAAATTTCTTCGTCGACGTCGCCGAGATACGACTGCATTTTGCAAAATAACGTTGCCCCCGTCTGCAGTCATTGTGTGTACAAACGGAGCTACCAGACGGCATGCCAGCTCTTGGAACAGGAATTTGTACCATCTTATTGCACTATTAGTGGCGCAAGATGTGTCCTCCTGTGTACAGGCTGCTGGATTCATGGTGTCAGTCCCCTCCAGTACCACTTCAGACATTGGCTGAATCCATGCCACTTCGTGTTAAGACACTTCTGCGTGCTCGAGAGGACCGTACACGATATTAAGCAGGTGTACCAGTTTCTTTGGCTCTTCAGTCTATTCAGTAGTGGATAGTCTGGTAGTATATTAAGCTTCTCTTTTTGCAATAAGCGAAATACACTGTAAGAATAAAATCTTCCACCTCCCTCTTCCTTCCCATATCCTCCAACGACGATTATAATGAATTTTTTCTGACGATCTAGAACGGCTTATAGTGCGATGGAATAAAATTTTTGGCCGTGCTGGGTTGCTGCGTGGTTTTGGGCGCATTGCCAGGGTTCGCGCAGCTCGCCCAGTCCGAGGTTCGAGTTCTCCCTCGGGCATGGGTGTGTGTGTTGTTCTTGGCGTAAGTTAGATTAAGTAGTGTGTAAGTATAGAGACGAATGGCTTCAGTTGTTTGGTCTCATAGGAACTTACCACAAATTTCCAAAATAAAATTTTTATGACTATAAACAATTGTACCAGAATATTCTGGGTATTTTATATGAATGTGTTTTCTGTCAACACCACCGCCTGCATTTTGGAAGTTCTGAATGTTTTATAAATAATTTATAGTACTGAGTGAATGGTACTTACATGTGGTGTGGCAGGAAGCAATCCTACAACATTTTGGTACTTGAGTCCAAAATACTTATAACGGTTGCGATTCCTATTGTTAATGTCAAAGCATGTCTCGAAAACTTCTTCTGGTTCCTAGGAACCTGCAACAATTCTCGTTTGATCAAAATAGATGGCCATTAAAAATGACATTATTTCTTTCTAAAACCTGTATTTGCTTGAACATCGGCTAGCTATGGAAGTAAAGACAATTACTTTGCGTAATATGATTTGCCAAAATTTTGTTTCGATGTCTCATGCCGTTTATGAGAAATGAGAAACTTACAAATATTTCATTCTTGCTTTTTCGCTCTGGCGCGAGTTCGGGACGAAGCGCTTTTCTGGAGAGTGATGGCAGATAACGATACATTTCCGAGTTTAAAGAATGATTCAGTATGTTGGCTAAGGTTTCATTTGTAAAAATATATGGCCTAAATTGCACCAAAGGCAAGTTCATAGTGACCGCTATTTCTCAATGCAAACTTTTCGAAATTATTGCTGTAGGTTACAAAATTTTGAAATACTGCGATAACTTTGATCATTGACGGGAGGCAGTTCAGTATGAAGAAGACAAGTGGAGTTATGAAACGTGGGAGACTCAATTTTTTTTCATGGATCAGTTTCTTTCAAATCGTTTGAGAAAGACTGCAGACCGGGAGGCTTGCGCGTTTGCCGTCCTCAGAGTGTAGCGAGCCTATCTCTGCCCGACTGTACAGGCTGTCGACTTCATTATTATTTGATTCACAAAGATATACAAATATTTTAATATGTCATTCTACAGGGAAATCTAAAGAAAAGTGTTCAAATAAACAAAGGTCCGCACATGTTTAGCTACAGAGTTGCGGCTCATAAAATATTTTACTTGAAATTTAGTCACTTTGCTAATATGAAGTCACCGTAAAACTGTACGAGGTTAAAGTAAAACACGATTTCCATTTATTTTGTTGTTATTCATCTGGTGAATCTAATAAAACGTGTCCCGGACGTGTATCTGCAGTAGTTTTCCAGAACATTCAGTGAAGCAAAGAAGCAATTTCATGAAATTTCTGATGTACTAAGTACTTGGCGCAATTTGTTTTCTCTAAATTCCAGACAATTACACCAAGATTTCAACAGAAGATGTAGAAAATTTACTTTTGGCAAAATGATGGTAATAACTTTGGCTGAAACTGTATGAATGTGCCAGATAATCTTCTTTTATTAATATTGTAGCACACGTGATTTCATGTTAAACCGGAAAAAATAATGCTCAGTATTAAGGAAGTTGTACAGTGGACATAAAATTTCGAAATAAATTCACAGTAAATGTTCAAAAATGTCTCCACCGAGTTCAACGCATTTAGCTGAACGTGTATGAACAGATTTTGTTGCTCGTTTCAGTTTCAGAGGGTTGTTCTTAATTTCGTCTATTACATTCATAATGCGAGAAAGTAATGCAAGAATTCACTTGCGCTATGGTATTAATAAAAGCAGATTATCTGATACATTCACACAGTTTCCATTAACGTTTTTACCATAGTTTTTCAAAAATTAGATTCTATGTAACTTCTGTTGAAATCTTGATGTAATTGTCCGGAATTTAAAAAATCACATTCGGCCAAGTAGTTCATAAATTAAAAATTTTATGAAATTACTTCTTCAGTTCTCTGGATGTTCTGGAAAACTACTGCAGATACATGTCTGGGACTTGTTTTATTAGATTGACCGGATCAGTAACAAGAAAGTAAATGGAAATCGTGCTTTACTTTAAACCTCGTACAGTTTTCCGAGGGCTTCATATTAGCGAAGTAGCAAAATTTCGGCAAAATCTTTTATTGGCCGTAACTCCGTAACTAAACATGTGCGGACCAATGTTAATACGAACTTTTTTCTTTAGTTTTACATGCAGAACAACATATTTGCATATCTTCATGAATTACTCCTAGGCGCGAAGCAGCTGTGCGGCAACGGCCCGACGCTCACCAACGCTCTGCGCTGTTGCACCGCTCCCCTGTAATCCCGGACATTGACGTATGTGCAGGGGAAAAATGTGAGGGATGGAAAAGGACTGTTGATATTTTTAAAAGTACTGTGCATCCGATGTGTCGACGTTTTAAAAAAATATCATTATAGGTCCCTTTATGTAGAGAAAACGTATAGATATATGGGCGGAAAAAGTATCGACGTACCTACCGATTAAATATCTGCTGCACATCGTAAACATGTTTCTGAGTATATTTAAGTATTAATTTATTGTTAGATATTCTGTAAATCAGTGAGCAAGCAGCCTAATCATCTTCCTTAGAGCAAAAGTTAAAAGGGAAACAATGCACGTTCAGCTTGGCGATAACCAGTTTGCTATAAATGGTAACTGCTTGTAAGTGGCGCAATAAAAGGTGCCTGATAGTTCCATTCGTCATATATATCGGATTAGTCCGGAACACTTAATGCCGACATCCTTGGTTCCTTTTCTCTCTCTCTCTCTCTCTCTCTCTCTCTCCTGCCAACACCAGTGACATAGGAGCTCTAGTGTCAAAATTGCGTAGTGAAGCTAAACATTGCAGTTACTGTTGGTGGCGCCGATTACGTCAGAATTTCCCCCCACACGGCTCCGACGACCGAAACGACCAATCTCTTCATTTATATGTTTGTTCATCATTTTAAGCAACTGTTTTGGAAGAATGTCGATGGGAAAAAATATTTTTTCTTAACACAACTGATGTGCTGTTTCTTCGCAATGGAAATCTTGTTACTCCATTAACTCCATTAAAATCGCCGCCCACCTCTGCAATCGGTGTTCTTCTTTTGGGCCACGTATACTTGATTCACACAGTCAAACAAAAAGACTGGACGTAATGAAAGCTCAAAAAGTAGTAAGACTCCTTCAAACAGTGAACGTAAAATTGTGTCCTACTACAATTACAAAAAGAACTACTTCAAATATTTTCCGAAAATTGAGAAAATAATATAATACTCAATAAAAATATCGGTACTCGATATTGCGAATTTGATATCGATACACCGGTAATAGCAATTTCGCACCGGATATCGACACGTTTCAAAAAAACGTTGTTATACCGATATATCGATATTTTGTCAACCGCTCTAGATGGAGGTGACCCACCATGGCTCGGAAGCCTTGTTAGAAAACTGCTACGAAAGCAGAGAGAGCTTCACTGCAAATTTATATGTTGCCAAAGTGTCACAGCCAGAGAAAAGTTAAACGATGTCCAAATTAGCGCAAGGAGAGCCATGCGCGAAGTGTTAACCGAATTCGAAAGAAAAATTCCTTCTACCGACTTGACAGAAAATCCTAAGAATTTTGATCAAATGTTACATCCTTAAACGCATTTAAGCCGTCTGTCCAGACACTCTAGCAGGCCGGAGTGACCGAGCGGTTCTATGCGCTACACTCTGGAACCGCGTGACCGTTACGGTCGCAGTTTCGAATCCTGCCTCGGTCATGGATGTGTGTGATGTCCTTAGGTTAGTTAGGTTTAAGTAGTTCTGAGTTCTAGGGGACTGATGACCTCAGCAGTTAAGTCCGATAGTGCTCAGAGCCATTTGAACCATTTTTGAACCAGACACTCTCTAACAATAATGGCACTAAAATGGAGGACGACACAGAATAGGCTAAACGTTTTTCCAAAATTATTTCAGACACAAAGATCACACTGTAGTGTCTCTTTTAAATCGTTGCACGAACGACAAAATGGCTGACATCGAACTAAGTGACTATATGGTAGATAAGAAACTGAAATCTATTAACATAGGGAAGGCCATTGGACTTGACGGGATAGCATGATGATTCTACGAGTACATTCATAAAGAATGCAAAAGAACTCACCCCATTTGTACCAGCAGTATATCGCCTTTGGAAGGGCGATGTTATCCTGATGACTCGAAAAAAAGCCCAGTCCATTCTTGTCTTCAAGAAGGCTCGTTGAACAGACGCATAATATCTCTAACATCGGTCAATTGTACAGTTTTGCAACATGTTTTAAGCTCGCTTATTATGACATTTTCGGAGGCCGAAATTCTTCACCGTAGAAACCTACATGACTCCCGAGATACAGGCGTCCTGGTAGCTGTAAGTTCCATGACTTCCGGGAGGCATTGGATACCATTCCCACTGCCGCCTAGTGAACAAAATACGAGCGAACCGAATATCATTCCAACTATTTCATTTCGGCATATCCGTTCTTTTTAAATAGGCGGAGAAGGCCACAGCCGATAGGAATATTACGGTTTCCAATAGTTCATTATCAATTTATTGGCCACCGGTTTCGGCGATACACTTCCTCATCATGAGACCCTAAATTTAATATGAAAACAGCTACATTAACAACTGCATGGCATCAGAAGGAATATTGCACCTGTATTAAAATATGTAACAAGTAGTTATTCTGTTTTTTAAAACGATCTATACACTACCTTAGTAAGTGTAATGTAAAATACTGTAATACAAGAAATATACATATTGAGGTGTAATCATCATGTTGTACTCTTGTCAGTACTGCTATGCACGCAGTCACCCATAGAAAATTCAATCACTGTACAAACAATGTAACTTGAAAATCGAATTGAGTCCCTGTAGACAATTCAGAGACATTACAGAACCAGTAATGTACATACTTGCAAAGCTAAAGCAATGGAAACTACTATATTGCAGAATAAACGACAAAATTAAAAACATGTCGTTAATGATACCACGCAAATAAATATCCACTGATCTTGGCATGATCGTGCGTGTAACATAATTACAAACATAATGTAACTGTATGAAGTACAGCTGGTCTTTGTCGGAACGAGCAATAACGATGAAACACGTTTCCATATACAGTGTAGTAGCTAAAGTAAATCCCCTAAAACTTAAGAAAATATAAAGGACAAAACCGGTCATACGTCTAAAGAAGCTTGGATGAAGATAAAATAAGGAGTATAGGGCACTTGAAGGAAATGAATCTGTCATCAGAACTGTCATTCAGTTGGGAATGAGGTATATAAGTGATTCACGTAAGCATGTCCAAACTACTAAACCTTCAACAATACTGAAATACAGTAACGTAAGCTCCCTGCATTGTGAAAGTCCACATTAATATGCATTAATGAAAAACGTATGAGTGTACGAAATATACAGTCACAAAGTAGAATGGGGTCTGATTAGTTAAAACAATAAAAAAGAGGGTGGTTACATAATATGTAAACAAGGCAACTAGAGTCGTAATGTTCATCTACAATATACCAAGAAAGATAAGCGTATCAATGTTGGTTTGACATGTTAAGTACTTAAAACATCAACAGTGCAAACTGGCCGTACAGCGGAATCGCATGACTAATTTTTAGACATATTTGAAAATCACGGACTGACTACTCGAAGAATTAGGAAATAAAGTGGGCTATATGTCGGAGCTCATTAGAAACCTTTCAAGGTACCTGAATAAGGGCCGTATTTCAGGGGCATGAGATGAAATGATCGTAATACACCTACTACCTGAAGACGGGATTATGCGGCATGAGAATTGCACTTAGCACACAATAGGAAAATTGGAAGGAAACTCGTGTTGCCTGGGCGTTCGTGTATCAGGATTATTAGACACAACCCGAAATCGGTTACTCCACTGAGAATGACAAATGCAAATAAGCTGAAACAGGACAACTAACTTCGGTGAGTGCGAATATAGGGACAACAACTTGCACCAAAACCGGAAAAACGGGATGGGAGATCCGTTACGTAGATACAGTATATGCTATTAAGATCCGAAGTAATGAATCTGTGGAGACTCTAGGTAATAACGAAATCATATAGTAAAAGGGTACCGTAAGGTAACGTGATTTGTCGTGGGACATTTTTTTGTAAACTGAGTGAGCAAAACAACTCATGACTAAGGTGGCTGCATATAAGGAGAATAAGACCCGGTATCACAATTAAAGAAGAAGGTGGAAGAGGTGGGGAGGGAGGGGGGAGGTAGGTGGAGGTATTGGGGGTAGGTGGGTGGGGAAACTGTTACATAAAAATGGCCTGAATGTAATGTAAAATAACCATGATTTGCAAACTACAACCTTTTCCGCTAATATAGCACATCGTATATGCGTAGTGGGTCAATATAACCGATAACTGTAATCTAAATACAAGGAAACCCAATAACTTACAAATTCTTTTGGCGTGAATGCAGGGAATAACACTCTACATCAAAATTTGAATATGTATAAAAACAGAAACATGTATTCGAAAAGGGGTGCGAAGGGGAGGTGTGGATCAATTATATAAATACAGCATATGGTTACTAGGACGTAAACGGGGGGAGCTTAAGTGGGCGGGAAAGGGGGGTGGGAGAGAAACCCATTATATAAATAAGGAATAAATGCAATGGACAATAACAAAAGAATAACGGAAAATGAACCATCTTTACTTAGCGTCTTGCACTCTGGGAGCTTTGCGATTAATATTAATAATAATGCAAAATAACTACGAAAACAAAGCCACCACATGGGCCACTAATATCGCACAACATGTAAATTGATAATGAAATTAAAGCTGGCGGTAGGGTAACGTAAGTACGTGATTAGACTGAAGAGCACACAGACGAGTTTTCATACGTAAAAGTAACTACGTGCCTGCCCCAGTGGAGTGTTAGAGGACCATTAACTTCCACGATATATACAGTATAAAAGACCCAATAGAAGACTTGGGAATCTGTATGAGGCATTCCGCAGATGCTACAAGACTGTTGTGAAATGCAGGAAGACCTGTGGAATGGCAATTACCCCTCAACATAATTAATGTATTGTACTGCGAATACATAGACGGAGATACCCGTTGTTGTATGATTAGGCAGTGACAATGCTACAAAATTGTAGTGAAATTAATGAAGACCAATGGAGAATCGATACTTGGTGTAGAGACCAGCAACTGTCCTTCAACATACACAAATATACTGTACTGCGAATGCACATGTTACTGTAAAAGTAAGATAATTGGTAAAACCTAGAATTAACTGGTGAAACCTAAGATTTACCATCGCGATGTGGTAAAAGTTCAAAATTTCTCATTATATGCATAGATTTCACATTTTTACCAAGAGACATTGGTAAATCTTAGGACTGGTGAACTGGTAAAATCAGGATCCAAGACTCCAGTGGGGGTTTTAAAAATTTTATATCCCTAGGCACACCACATTATATGCACCCCTCCCAAAAAAAAAAAAACATGTTTTAAATAATAACTACTGCCCGATCACTTCAAAACTGTCGTTTTGGGTGGGAGAGCTGTGAACTGTTTCCGAACTCTGCTTTTCGTTGTTCTAAAGGACGCGTCAGCGGTCTAGTCGGGCTCAATCTAAATGTAATATGGTTCCTGAACTGTACTTGGTGTACGGCAGTGGATAAAACAAACTTAAAACAGCACTGTGTTACACATTCTTCTGTCGAAAGATAACAGAAACGAACACAAGAAAAATAAATTTTCTTTTATTGTGTAAACATTCAGCAAAGAGTGTAGGAGACAACGATTTTTGTTACAAATTCCCTTTAATATGTTCTTTTACACGAAACCGTTGATAATGAAAATAAGAAAGTTGTCCTACGATTTAAAAATTGAAGCGAACGTGTCATACATTAGAAATTAATACGTACTTTTACAGAGATGCGTTCAAAATAAAAATTAAACTGTTGTTTTACTATCTAATAACTTGAATATGTAGAAGATAAAAAACACGTTCAGTATTAATACGTGAATCTATAGGAAAGCGTAAGAAATGAAGATGAAATAATATTTCGGTGCACGAACTAATAACTAAATACAGACGAACAAACACAAAACTGGATTTTCTACTACATAATTTTAGGGATTAGTGTGGAGAAATCTAACTTGTTTTATAATCTAATAGTTAACGAGTAAAGCATTAGGGTCTGTGTAGCTAGGTGCTGCATAATATGTGGACACAATACCTTTTTACCCATGTAAGAGCTGAACTGTTTTGTACTGCAGCTACTGCTCTCGCCATAGCTCTTAGCTCTTTTTAACGGTATTAGCAAAGGTTTTACGTATTTATCGACAGAGCTGAACTACGTTATTTATAAACACTATTTAATCTGAGCGTACTCTCCGAGAACGTATATTTCCCGGATAACTATACAGTTCAACAGACGTCAAGAATACTCATCAGTTGTAATATACTACAGTATTATAAGTACGACTTGACTTCAAAGCGCCGAGCGGCCTTCGTCATTCGGGTATTGTTTAGCATTGTCGGGCGCCTTCAGTCACGTCTGCACGTAAGCGAGATTTAGTTCCGCGTTCTGCCATCGGAAACTGTAAAATTAACAGGTAATATGTAGTTTGAAATCCAGTGGATGTGCTTTACGTTATAATAAAAATCACATTATAATCTTAAATTTTTAAAACTAATATGAATAAATAAACAAACTCACCAGTCAGCAAAGTTAGCGTCTGTCTTTGGCGGCAGAAAACTTGTTGATCATATCTTCGTATTTCAGACGATAATCAGTTAGGAGATCGGCTTCGATGTGAAGAATGGACAAGGTGTTCAATCTCTCCTCAGACAACGTAAAACGTAGGAAAGATTTCAGTTCTTTAAGAGCCGAAAACGAGCGTTGTGCTGTACAATTTGTATGTGTCATGCATAGAAATAGTCTTACAGCAATGTCAACATTCGGAAACACAGACCGTAACCTCACTTTTCGTAAAAATTTACTTATTTAGACTGGTATATCACTAATCTCAGAAGATTGTAAAAGTTTCCCGAAATATGCACAGTCACTAGGGAAGGAAGGCTCTAAATCTGTGTCATATGATGCTTGGAGTTTTGCTGCACGTTGAGCAGTATCGTCAGGTGAACTGTTCTTAAGGTTACTGAAAACTTCGAAAGAGTCCAACAGTGTTCTATAGCTTTCCTTCCTCCTCACTAATTCGGCGTACAAATTGTCGAGTACTGGGAGAAATGTTTTGACTCAAAATTTTTCCCTTCCAATCAGAAAAACTTCATCAGACTCCGCTTCCTCGTCATCACGAAGTTTACGTTTTCGTGATCTTTTATAGGTGCGTTTATAGTCTACATCAGTCACAACCTCAATAGATTTATTTTCATAATAGTCAAACATACCACGAGAAGATGCAATAAATCCTACAAGTGATTCATATGATTCATGCACTATTTTAGTATCAATATTTACACTTTTCAATTTCAGATTTACACGATTAAATCTGTGGAGTATGTCCCTCCAAACTATCATCATGAATACTGTTTGTAGTCTGCTAAGTTGGTTCAATTAAGCTGAAGCCCCATTTCGCACAAGTGATGTGTGAGAGTATTGATAACGTCTTCCCAGTTTTTATATAGACTTACACACGCTTCCTCTCTTGCTGACCAACGTGTTTTTGATAAACTTTTTATCGTTTTGCTTCCTGGTTTCATGTAAGAAAGAAGTTTATCCCAGCGCTATATAGAAGCAAAGAAAAAATTATAAAGGTTTTGCAACACATTGAACGACGAACATGCTTCCCGACAACAGTTTGCATCACTAGTGCCGACTAAATTCAAAGATTGTGCTGCACAAAGCACAAATGCGATTTCGGATTTCGTTCTTTAATGCGTGCCTGCAAACCAATGTAGGTTCCTGACATATTGCTTGTGTTGTCATATGACTGGCCTTCACAGTCGATAATATCAATGCAACTTGTAGACAGGACTTTTAGTACGGCCTCAGGTAAGTTTTCGGACTTTTGTGCAAGGTTTGGTGAAAACGAAAGGAAACGATATTACCGTATCCATTTTATTTGTGTCATCGACGAAACAAAGTGGTCATTTATGTTTGTAATAAGTTCATGATAAGTGTTAATGTTTAAATAAAGGTAACAGTTTCACAATATTTATAAATGACCTAGTAGATAGTGTTGGAAGTTCCATGCGGCTTTTCGCGGATGATGCTATAGTATACATAGAAGTTGCAGCATTAGAAAATTGCAGCGAAATGCAGGAAGATCTGCAGCGGATAGGCAAATGCAATGTATTGCGAATACATAGAAAGAAGGATCCTTTATTGTACGATTATATGATAGCTGAACAAACACTGGTAGCCGTAATTTCTGTAAAATATCTGGGAGTATGCGTACGGAACGATTTGAAGTGGAATGATCATATAAAATTAGTTGTTGGTAAAGCGGGTGCCAGGTTGAGATTCATTGGGAGAGTCCTTAGAAAATGTAGTCCATCAACAAAGGAGGTGGCTTACAAGACACTCGTTCAACCTATACTTGAGTATCGCTCATCAGTGTGGGATCCATACCAGGTCGGGTTGAAGGAGGAGATCCAAAGAAGAGCGGCGCGTTTCGTCACAGGGTTATTTGGTAACCGTGATAGCGTTACGGAGATGTTTAGCAAACTCAAGTGACAGACTCTGCAAGAGAGGCGTGCGTTTCTGGATGAGGTATCGAATATATTGCTTCCCCCTACTTATACTTCCCGAGGACATCACTAATGTAAAATTAGAGTCGAGCGCGCGCGGAGGCTTTCAGGCGTTCGTTCTTCCCGTGATCCATACACGACTGGATCTGGGAAGGGAGGTAATGACAGTGGCACGTAAAGTGCCCTCCGCCACACACCGTTGGGTGGCTTGCGGAGTATAAATGTAGATGCAGAGGAAAGAAAGAGAAAAGTTACCGCATTGTGGTGCTGTAAACTGCATTAATTTGAATGCTATAATTGAGAGAAATAGAAGTAGGGCGCGAGCAGCGGTGATTTGCATGTCCGCTCCCCACAGCATCTTCTCGTTTCATTGAGCTAATGCGACATTTTCGGCACAGGGCAGAGTTCATACTACCTGCTGTTGACCACACTGCACGCTGTTACAGCCTTGTCAGAGCCTCGTTTTTTTTAAATCTTCCTCTATTAAGCCTATCGGCGGGAGTTGGTTATTCTAGATACACTCTTCTCTTGAACTGGGATGAGGAAACGCATGCCGACCACCAAGTGCGACATTTTAACTTCACCCTGCATAATGTTCGAGGGACACCTCTTGTTAAACCTTTCTAGTCTACTCATGCGAGGTATATCCGTTACGCCAGCCGAATACATAAATACAGGGTGAAAAGTATTTAAACTAACTCTGGGAGGCTGTAGGGGACATCAAAACAAATATTTTTTCCTAATGTGATTTTTTCCTGTGAGGTGTATTTAAACCGGTAGAGGAAGATTTCTCTGGCGGCAAATTAATTAAACCAACAAACACTTTTCCATTTTTATGACCAAGAGACAACACATTAACACAACCCAATTTCAATTACAGTAGATTTTCAAAAATGCCTCCATTGACACGTAAACAATGGTTACACCGTCAGATCATGTACTGTCTGACACGGGCAAAAACCCCAGGAGTATCCTGAATTGTTCCTGCTGCTGCTACTATCTGGGCAACCAGATCCTCTTCTCATGCAACAGGAGTTGCGTAAACAAGGTTGCGAGCAGGCCATGGTACAGGACCACCTCTGCCAATCCACATTTCTGGGATCCGTCGATCCAGGAATCGACGCACACGACGACTGAAATGTGCCGGCGCCCCGTCATGTTGGAACCGCATGCTTTGTCTTGTAGGGAGCGGGACGTCTTCCAGCAATTCTGGCAATGCTCTGGCGAAAGAATTGTAATAGTGCCTGCCATTTAATGGCCTAGGTAGCAGATATGGCCCAATTAAACAGTCCCGATCAACACCGACCCACACACTAACGAAGAACCGCTCTTGATGAGCGCTAGTAACTGTGGCATGCGGGTGATCCTCACGCCAAACATGCGAATTGTGCATGTGGAAGACTCCATCAAGCCCAAACGTTGCTTCCTCGGCAGACAACACAGAGGATGGGAACGTTGGATGCACTTCACACTGTTCCAGATACCACTGCGAAAACTGTGCTCTGGGTGGATAATCAACTGGTTCCAGGTTGTGGGCACGCTGTAAGTGAAATGGACGTAACAATTTTTCTCGAATGACTGTTCTTATATTTGTCTGATTCGTCCCCATGTTACGTGCAATTGCACGAGTGCTGACTGAAGGATCCCGCTCCACATGCTGCAAGACAGCTTCCTCAAATTGCAGCGTTCTTACCGAGCGACAGCGTCCCTGTCCAGGTAATCTGCTAAATGACCCGGTCTCACTCAGACGTTGGTACACAGCAGCAAAGGTCGTATGATGCGGGATACGGCGATTAGGATATTGTTGTTGATAAACCCGCTGTGCAGCTCGTCCGTTGTGGTGCGCTACGTAGTACGCACCAACCGTATCACTATACTCACGCCAGGTGTATCGCTCCATTAGTAAACAGAGACAATGCACTACTACACTGGTAGACAGCAGTTGCCTACAACAGTAGAAGGTAATACGCCCTCTAACAACTGAAGATCCTAATACGGCCTCTAACAACTGAAGAGCGTAGTACGATCTCCACCGGTTTGAATAATCCTCATAGGAAAAAATTACATTAGGGAAAAATATTTGTTTTGATGTCCATTACAACCTCCCAGAGTTTGTCGGTTTACATACTTTTCATCCTGTATGTACGCCAGAAACCAGACACGGATTGACATAGGACAGGAAACCACTCGGACACTAACGTGTGATGTAACAAATGGGCTTACACTGTGGCGGTACCAGCTTAGGACATGCCTGACCACAAGCCAACGCCGTCACTCATGGCGGAGAGTCACGGACTGTCGAATGATGTAGTAGCTGCTCAAACGCTAGACAGATGACGTGGAGCGGCTGCTGGCCACCACCCCAACATGTCTACAGCCGGCGACTCCGGTTGGCGGCGAGACGCCTGCCGCTACAGCTACTGGCGCTACAGCTAGTGGCGCAGCGGCGGTGGCGCCACTACAGTGCGGGTCCGCAGAACACGGGTCGGCACTCGGCCGGCGACCGCAGCGGCCGCAGGCGTCGGTGGCGCCAGCGCCGCCGTCATCAGCGGCGCTTGTCAGCTGATGGGCTCGGCCCGCCGACAGGTGGCCGTGTGGCCCGCTGCGGTCGGCCGCGGCGCCTACACACACCGGCCCGGAATGTAACACTGCCACCCTCTGTCCTTCCATACGCCTGTGGAATACACCGGCGGAAACGATAATTGCTACTCATGAAGCGCAAGTCTGGCATTTATCAAACTTTGCGGAGATATTCGTCGCATTACTGATGTAGGACGATTTAACTTTCTTGAAAGACATCATAGTCGCCGTTGACTGTATAAAATATTTATTGTTACTATTACTATTTCGGCCTTTTTCAAGTAACACTGCAAAATTACCTAAACACAAAAATACAAAAGTGAAGCACAGGGTGTATATGCATAATTAAGCAAACATTTCATTAAGAGAGTAGCTCAATTATAAAAATAGGAGATAAATGTACATTACTTACATTCTCTCAGAATACATCAAAATGCAGCCTTTTGACTGTGAGAGCCCAACAAGATCCGATCAGAACGACACTTATTACATCGTAATATGTTGTTAAATATACAGGGTGTTACAAAAAGGTACAGCCAAACTTTCAGGAAACATTCCTCATACACAAATAAAGGAAAAATGTTGTGTGGACATGTGGTCGGAAACGCTTAATTTCCGTGTTAGAGCTCATTTTAGTTTCGTCAGTATGTACTGTACTTCCTCGATTCACCGCCAGTTGGCCCAATTGAAGGAAGGTAATGTTGACTTCGGTGCTTGGGTTGACATGCGACTCATTGCTCTACAGTACTAGCATCAAGCATATCAGTACGTAGCATCAACAGGTTAGTGTTCATCGCGAACGTGTTTTTCCAGTCAGTGCAATGTTTATAAATGTGGAGTTGGCAGATGGCCATTTGATGTATGGATTAGCACGGGGCAATAGCCGTGGCGCGGTACGTTTGTATCGACACAGATTTCCAGAACGAAGGTGTCCCGATAGGAAGACGTTCGATGCAATTGATCGGTGACTTAGGGCGCACGGAACATTCCAGCCTATGATTCGCGACTGGGGATGACCTAGAACGACAAGGACACCTGCAAAGGACGAGGCAATTCTTCGTGCAGTTGACAATAACCATATTGTCAGCGTCAGAGAAGTTGCTGCTGTACAAGGTAACGTTGACCACGTCACTGTATGGAGACTGCTACAGGAGAACCAGTTGTTTCCGTACCATGTACAGCGTGTGCAGGCACTATCAGCAGCTGATTGGCCTCCACGGGTACACTTCTGCGAATGGTTCATCCAACAATGTGTCAATCCTCATTTCAGTGCAAATGTTCTCTTTACGGATGAGGCTTCATTCCAACGTGATCAAATTGTAAATGTTCACAATCAACATTTGTGGGCCGACGAGAATCCGCACGCAATTGTGCAACCACGTCATCAACACAGATTTTCTGTGAACGTTTGGGCAGGCATTGTTGGTGATGTCTTGATTGGGCCCCATGTTCTTCCACCTACGCTCAATGGAGCACGTTATCATGATTTCATACGGGATACTCTAGCTGTGCTGCTAGAACATGTGCCTTTATAACTACGACACAACATGTGGTTCATGCACGATGGAGCTCCTGCACATTTCAGTCGGAGTGTTCGTACGCTTCTCAACAACAGGTTCGGTGACCGATGGATTGGTAGAGGCGGACCAATTCCATGGCCTCCACGCTCTCCTGACCTCAACCCTCTTGACTTTCATTTATGGGGGCATTTGAAAGCTGTTGTCTATGCAACCCCGGTACCAAATGTAGAGACTCTTCGTGCTCGTATTGTGGACGGCTGTGATACAATACGCCATTCTCCAGGGCTGCATCAGCGCATCAGGGATTCCATGCGACGGAGGGTGGATGCATGTATCCTCGCTAACGGAGGACATTATGAACATTTCCTGTAACAAAGTGTTTAAAGTCACGCTGGTACGTTCTGTTGCTATGTGTTTCCATTCGATGATTAATGTGGTTTGACGAGAAGTAATAAAATGAGCTCTAACTTGGAAAGTAAGCCTTTGCGGACACATGTCCACATAACATATTTTCTTTCTTTGTGTGTGAGGAATGTTTCCTGAAAGTTTGGCCGTACCTTTTTGCAACACCCTGTATAAAATATTTATCATTACTACTGCATATTCGGCGTTATGACCATTTTCAAGTAACACTGCAAAGTTATCTAAACACAAAAATACAAAAGTAAAACAAAGGGTATATACACATAATTAAACAAACACTTCATGAAGAAAGCAGTTCAGTTATAAAAATTGGAGACATTCTGTCAGAATACAAGGCAATCGGACAGGAGTACATGTCGTCATCAAAATGCAGCCTTTTGACTGTGAGAGTCCCACAGGATCCGATGAGTACGACACTTATTACATCGTAATATGTTGTTAAATATATACCGAACTGTCGATGTTACCATCGTTCTGATAATCTATCACACATACAAGTTCAGGTTGTAATGGTTCTTTATTTACGTGACCATTACGGCACTCCAACCCCAGTTCTCGATACCAGTAATATCGAACTACTTTTCTGCGAAGTAACAGACATATTTTTGGACAATATTCACATTTGGTTTTATTAATGTATAGGTACTCCGATGTATCGATATATTACAGTGATATGGTTCTTGTGTTTATGCATTTCTGTGAGGCTGTCATAATCATTGACTTACTTGTAACCGTTTTGGTGTAAATTCGCAAAGAGCAGTCTTTGTTTCACTTTGCAGAAGTTATGTTGTTATTTCGCTTTGTAAAAGAGCATTCAAGTCTTGTGTTTGCTTAAAGTGGAAATTAAATATGTGAAGATTGATACAAAACTGTTTTCTTGATGATGTGACAGTTAAGAAGAAGTATATGTGAATTTACAAGAAGTTTATTAAAAATGTGAATCGTGAAGACGAGGTCAAAAATTATTTCTATCATGTCATTGTTCCGATCAGGGATTGTTTGATCATTAACAATTTCCTGAACAACGCATTTGTTAGGTCTTCAGATATTGCTAAAATACAGTCCGGACCTTCTAGCAGCCAAAGTGGAATTACCCTGGAATCAATAAGATGAGCCATAACGAATGGTGATTTCCCTAAATCGCTTCAAGCAAATGCCGGGATGGTTCCTCTGAAAGGGCACGGCCGATATACTTCCCCATCCTTCCCTCACCCGAGCTTGCGCTCCGTCTCTAATCACCTCGTTGTCGACGGGATGTTAAACACTAATCTCCTCCTCCTCCTCCTCATAACGACTTCGTCGAAATCTACGTGGGAATCCATTCAAAATAAGTGCCAAATTAATGACTTCTTTACAGTGACCTCATTATTTCGATTCTGACGATACCATCCACATTAATTAGTTTTGTTGATACCCGATAAAGCGAACATATGCTGCGTGAGCAACATTATTAATCTGATTTCTAATCTACTTTGCTAGTGGTGGTATTGTTAGAAGTGCACTGACAACATGTGGAGCTAAGTCAGTTGGCGCGAAAATACGTTTACTAAAGATACTGCCTGTGCATGTAGCAAAGATAGTGCACTCCAAGGATACAACTTATAAGCTTAATATCGTAAAGTCTTTTCATCTGTCGACATCATACAGCTTACTAAATAGTGCTATGATTGTAATGGCCAGTAGGATAGGATGGGAATATTTATTTATAACATAATAGGGGATAATACATGTGTTATCTGTTAATAAGCTCTCACATTGACTTAAGTGCTCGTAAATGAGATGAAGACAGAGCTCTGATATATATAATACTTTGTATGCGTGTAAATTTTACGAATATAAATGACATAAAACGCTCGCCAGCAATCCATTTCACTGTGCAGCACCACAAATTCTGACAAAACATTACAATGCCTCCGCACAGATATTTGATGCATCTATCAACCAGGCTCTATTATAGCAAACAGGACTAAGTAAATATATATGCTATTCCATCGAAATTGTTTAAAATGTTTTCGGTAAGTGTCTAAAATAACTGTACAATTCTATGAATTACTGTTGAAGTAGACTGATACAATAAATCAGAAGCTTCGGATACAATGAAATGTCGAGGCTACATTTCATTTATAAAACATACCAAAATAAAATACATTGGAGTATGCTTTTCTTCCCTCGTTATAGTCCATAAACTTTTCTTTACAGTAAAATACACCATATTACTGATAAAATTTGTTTCTTATGATTTAAGACAAAACTGGTCAGACACATCACATAAAAACTGGCCATCTTAACTTTCATTCCATTCGGACGTGATATCCATCGACAACCTAGTTACGATGTGTCACCCATTCGTTATGGGACCTTTTTCAGAAGAGACTCACAACAATGGAAATTCACCACGATCCAGTTAGAGACACAGTCTCGACCTGCGGAAGTAATTGATCTTAACCCTATTAGAGTACAACTCTGAAACAATCACAAGAACTGTACGCTAGGGTCGATGTTACCCACAATTATTCGCACGAAACGTTGCCCGAATATAGAATATTGCCTGAATATAGAATATTATATCATGAAATTGGGCTCTCACACACTGAACATATTGTATTTCATTTCTGTCATGTATTTATACATCCAAAATTCGAGACTAAGTAATAACTGCCATGGAAGCTTTTCAGTGATAAAATCTAAAACTGAACCGAATCTGAAGACTTTATTATCAGTTTATTTAGTTGAAGACGGTATTTATTTAATAAAATGCACATTTACACAGATATTTTGACTTGTTACCAGTTATTTATAAATCGATTCACCCATTACTTCAGCACTGTTGAAATAGGGACAATAATCTTACAGGCTACTGGTAGGCTTCATGTATTAGGAACAGCTGTTTACCTGCTATGACCATTCTTACCTTGCACGACTATACTCATCACTGCCTGAAATTCCACAGACTATCAGTTTCCAATACTTAGCTTTCTTAAATGTTCCACTTGGTACGAAAATACGCCTTGACGTCAAACGTACAGAATTTAGTTACTGTGTGAAGGATTACGTGGAATTTAGTGTAGGCTACCTGTTGTGCTTTTTGTACCTCATTGGATACGGGCGATGTAATTGTATCCACAATTATTTTCTGTTGGCTTTATTTTTGTCATGGACGAAGCAAAGCGGTCATTTAGGTTTGTAAGAAGTTCACATTTAAATATATTTAACAGTAAGAGATAGATTGTCCACAAATGCTGAAAGATCATCAGCTTCGGAATCACTTTGATCACGTACGTCTCTTACGTCACTTACGATTGAGTTTTTCTGGCAATGCTTCCCGCACAACATCTTCTGTTAGTAAAGTGTCGTTCCTATGTGCCATTTTCGCATAAATATACTTCACACTAGGCGACAGAATAATTTCACGGTGTGTCTTCCAAGATCACAGTGACCCTTAAAGAAATATTTTTGTCAAATCAATTTAATAACAGTGTCTCACAACTTAGAACGTCCATCCTCTACTACGCCTCCCTCAATGTTGAATTTACATTTGTGGGAGAATCTCATTGGTTTAAAACTTCAGTATCTTAGAGCTTCACTTTAATGATTTGCCGTAAAAATCATGAAACGTCTTCTTCCAGATTCCCCAACAGGTAAGAAGTACTGTCTTCCAGAAATCTACGTGTAGTCTTCATCAGATCCATCCTTTATTAACGCAGTCACAACAACAACTCAGCACATAAGCGATTTATTGTCAGTTTTCCCCTCCCCCCCCCCCCCCCCCTCATGTCAGATTAAGATTTGATTCCACAGATTGCCGTATCAAGATGTTGTCAGAGGCTGTTTTGAGGAACAGTTACAAGGAATTGAAAATCCTTCTGATAAATCTCACTGAGTAATGAAAACTTATACAGCAAAATAAATGTCTTTCTTACCAAGGAATTACTAAGAAGTGAAACTTTAGTATGTTCATTGTGGCGGGGAAGCAAGAGCCTCCGTTTGCTGGCTTCTGGACTTTACTACCAGGCCTGAAACAGTTGATAGCTGGCTGAAGGACGGTGCGAATAACTGTTGATAGGAGCACTGCCAGTCCTACCCAGTATTTGTTTAAAAACACAGTTACTTTATTTGCTCGAACCAGAAAGGCAGTAATAGATAAAACTACATTAAACTAATAGCCGAGGGACTTAAGATAAATTAAATTTCGTATCAAGCTGCCTGTTGCGAAATTTACAACAGCTTGAGTTCAGGCATTAGAACCAGGAGCTGGCGTCTGTCACCGTAACTAGTCGTGCACTCTGCCTGATTCACTAAATAGGTTCACCCAGTAACTGACCATACTATAACTTTCAGATAACTTATTCAAACATAGCATTAACAAGCTTACGAAGTGGAATATTCCGAAGCAGATAATTTCGTAAAAACTTTAACCCCAGAAGTATCAGAACTCTGAACGCATTCTCATTAATTTTCAAAATACTAGCACGGCTATTATTCTTCAATATCTGCCTTGATAGGTGAGTGGTCAGCGCGATGGACTGCCATGCAAGGGGCCTGGGTTCGATTCCCGGCTGGGTCGTAGATTTTCTACCCTCAGAGACGGGATGTTGTGTTGTCTTCATCATTACCATGTCATCCCCATCGGGACGCGAATCGCCGCAGTGGTGTCAGCGCAAAAGACTTGCACCAGGCTACCGGTCTATCCGACGGGAGGCCATTGCTACACGACCTTTTATTTCATTTCATCCTTCAATGAAGTACAGACCAATAATTAATAAAATAAGAAAAAAACTATCAATCGTAGAAAAATATAGGGGCGAAATTTATAAACTTGAAAAGATTATTAACCTTCAAAGTCACAGCAAAATTTACTGATAATAATAACGCTATGAACTTCGGGAAATTGTAAAGGCAAAACTGGTAAATTAATGAGACTATTGTGAAACTTCCTGGCAGATTAAAAGTGTGTGCAGGACCGAGAGCACTTGCCCGCGAAAGGCAAAGGTCCCGAGTTCGAGTCCCGGTCCGGCACACAGTTTTAATCTTCCAGGAAGTTTCACATCAGCGCACACTTCGCTGCGGAGTGAAAATCCCATTCTCTAATAAGACTACTAGTCATCACAATACAAAGTATGTCTTAATCAGATCCATTGTCAGTGGTCTTTGTCGTCTCCAGAAACAAATGCAAAGGCAGGGCCTCATAAGTTGGTAGCAGTATTGGAAACAGTAGTAACACTAGATTACACCTCACTATCGTTGCGGAAGGTGATTGAGATTGGCATCCAAATAATGCTAGCGAAGCCCAGTCTTTGCAGAACACCAGTCACCGGATGTAGAACACTGAAAAGCTGAAGGAAAACGTGCAAAACTCTTTTACCAAATCTATTGTCCCTGCTGACTGCTGTGGGCGCATGGGGCTGAAGTTACAAACAGCAAGTTCCTTGGTCCGTTAGATCTCTGTTTAACACTAACTGGAGCTCTAGGAATACAAAATGTCTTCCCAAAATGCCCTCTGGTTAGAGCGTTGCCTTTAACTCGTTAGTCTGCAGAGCACACGGCCTACTGCGCTCGGCAGGCAACTCTTCTAGTTGCAGCAGCAAAACTCCAAAACAGAATGAGAGGGAGTCTGCACCGTGTGCTTTCTATTAGCTCGCAGGCGGACTGGTCGTGTGTTCTAATGTAATGCCACTGGATCAGTTGCTAGTCTACCACTACAGAAACTGATCGAAGGTAAATCCGTATCGGTGCGAGCTGGTAAGGCTAACATATATCGCCCCTTCACATCTGTGACAGTGACAAATTAGGGAGCTCGGTAGAGCAGTCAAGGCTGTAAACATAGCTCAAGCACACTATGGGGTGAACTGGAGTATCTTACTAGAAAGTACCATTTGGTAACCCGGTAAAAATGGTATGATAGCCGAGTTTGTTGTTCTTTACACATACTGGCAACTGTTCAGTCCTGCAACAATTGTTAAATCAGCTCTCACACCACGTTTACCAGACAAACTTAAGTTTCGAAAATCCCTGCTTCCTGCGACCTTTTGTCTGGATGACTGGACACACGTTGGTAACGGCATGAACACCATGACCAGAAGCGACACTAGTCGCTGAACACCGTTAAGTGCCAGTCACTATCCAAGTCGTCTCTGGCTCAAAAAACTCCAAGCAAAGCTCTGTAGCCTTCGGTGTGGCGTCATCGGGAATTGGTACACAAAAACACGAGATCTCAATATGGCATTCGGTAATCTGTTTCTGATTGTTTCGTTTAACACTTTGCCTGTGAACTCCACCTCCATTTCAGTTGGTGACATTCATCTCGTCGTAAAAGACAGTCCATGTCTCACGACATGTCTCCTATGGAACCCATCTGGGTCACTATCGAGCGCTACCACCGCGTATGAAGATCAGCGGCCCTTATTTACGTGGATTACATGACCTGTGCATAGACATTTAATGCCGCATACTTCCAAGAACCTCTAAACAAACTGTCGAATGCCTGATACGCAGAATTAGTATCGTATTTCGTAACAAAGAGGGACAAGCAAGCTATTATGCAGCTGGCAATAATGTTTTGGCTATTCAGTGTATGTACACGTGTACGCTCCCTATCACCGTCTAAACCACTTGACCTGTTTCAACCCTGCCGATCCCGGTAGCTGAGTGGTCAGCGTGACTGAATGTCAATCCTAAGGGCCCGGGTTCGATTCCCGACTAGGTCGGAGATTTTCACTGCTCAGGGACTGGGTGTTGTGTTGTCCTAATCATCATCATTTCATCCCCATCGACGGGCAAGTCGCAGAAGTGGCGTCTAATCGAAAGACTTGCACCCGGCGAACGGTCTACCCTACGGGATGTCCTAGTCGCACGGCGTTCATTCAGTCATTCATTGGTACACATATCACTCACTGTCTGTAATTTTCGTTGTTCTGGGAGTAGGAACCACCTACCTACCTAATCAAAGGGATGACGGTGAAGGAAAGTGTACCCACCCACTGTACTGTGTGGTTTAGGAATGTCAGTTATTAAAACACTCTTGGTTTAAAGGTAATTACTACGAGTAATAATTTTAATAGAAATAGACATTCTGCAAGTACATTGTCGAACAAATGCGTAAGCGAATCTGTAATATGAAACTCATATCCTAAAATGCTGACGCTATGGTTTATCGTTTCACAGTAAGTAATTAAATAAAAATGTAATAAAAAAGTTTTTTTTTATAGATTCCTGCATGAGATGTGGCTGCGAGTACGACATATACGTACTCCGCAAATGAATTCCAAATATAGCAATAACAACTGTTCTAAAAACACTAAGAAATTCAACCAGGACTACAGTTCAGCGATTTATTTAAGCTGCTTCTCGGCCGATGTTTTATTAATAGCTTTTGACGAATTAAAAGGAAAAAATACTAAGCAGGGAAATTATTAACAGTGGTATACAATATTCACAACGCGACTCCTCGATAATTAATATCTCTTGCTTTTCGTCTGTGATAAATCCCTGAGATAAAAATTCTATTTGTAATATTTTTACGTACGTAGTTACGTGGCATACATTTAGACGCTTGACGCTGATTCATAAATAATAAAAAAGATATACTAAGAATAAAGAGCATCTAAAAGAATCCAATTCACATTTTTCCATTTAGTGATATAAATCACTACAAACTAAATAAAACAAATTAATAAACCATGACACTCAAAAAACCTTACGTTACTCGTCTAGTATTTCAGACTGAGAGAATTTAGAGAGTTGTAATCAATTTTATACATAATTTCAAACCTTTAAGATACTTTTCCTCGCTTATGACCTCCACAAAATGTTGAAAGTAAAAATGTTTATCGGTTATTACATTTCCGCTGTTCATTCACAGTAAAGCTACCGCACGAAGTATGACATTTTAATTTATGACTTCTTTATTACCAATTGTAATCGCGACATATTTTGCAGACGATATTCACATATAGCACTGAATGTACCATAAAAATTATGTCATGGTACTACAAATAGTTCAGGAGCTATGAAGTCATCAATATTGATATGCATAAAAAATCGTCTGATTACGCTAGACGTTTAAATGTATTACTTCGTCGGTACTAACTCTGTTCACAACACTTTCATCTGCCGGTGATTTTTACCTACCAAAATACATCGTACGAAACAAAATTCAGGAGATATGACGTCAAATACAAGCATGCCTTGAAAACTTCCGCATCATTCGTAACACTGTAATTTATTACTTTTTTACTACTGACTCTATCTCTAACACATTTCACAGACAGTAGCCACAAATACCACTGGATGCACCTGCAAAATTCTATAGTCACACAGCACACAGTTCAGGAGATACGACGTAATAAACATTTAACTGTGTGAGAACGAAACTGCAGCGCGAAATTCCGTAGAGATGCTAGTGAAATATGTGCACAAATACTTGTGAAATATGCTATGTGTATGTTAAATACATTTGACATGTGGGTACGCAGGGAAACCTAGGATGAAATACACTGACCAGCCAGAACATTATGATAACGACGTACTATCGATATAAACCTGTGCGAGCGGTAGCAACGTCACTGTCGAGAAATAACTGCTAATCATTACGATGCATGTAGTATCAGTGAGCGTGCTGTCGGTGTGTCGAATTGTGAAGATTCGCGATCTATGTGAGTTTGACCGAGTTTATGAGAACCTGTGACCTCGGCACGAGCGTTTCGAAAACTGCACGACTTGTCGGATGTTCGAGGAGTGCTGTGGTGAGTGTCTTCAACAGGTGGGGAAACCAAGGTGAAACTACGCCCAGACGTGGTGTTAGGCACCCACCACTCATTACAGATGCCGTGTGTCGTAGGCTGGGCAGACTTACAAACATGGGGTGAATTGTGGCGGAACTAACACTCGAAGGTAATGCTGGGCACAGAACTAGTGTGTCTCAATGCACAGTGCACCGAACACTTCTAACGATGGGTCTCTGAAACCGACCATCCATGCATGTGCCAACGTTAACACCACGACATTGGCAACTACGACTGAGATGGTCAGGTGACCATCGGCACTGGCCGTTGGTGCTGTTGAATCCCGATACTTTCTTTGTTATGCCGATGGGAGGGAGTGAATCCGTCGTCTTCCAGGGGAACAGCTCCTTGTCACCTGAACTGCGGAACGGAGTCAACCTGGCAGCGGTTCCGGTATGTTCTGGGGAACATTTACAATGGCATCTGTGAGTCCAGTGGAGCTAGTGCAAGGCACCATGACGGCCTAGGAGAACACACACTGCTTGCAGACCACGTGCACCCCTTCATGACGATCATTTTTCCACTTTCGTCTAGTTAATGCGCCATGTCATAAGGCCAGGAATTTTATGGAGTGGTTCGAGGAATACAGTTGCAAGTTCTGATTGATGTGCTAGGCCCCCAACTTGCCATGTGTAAATCCGATCTGTGATGTGATTGAAAGTGTCGTCAGAGCCATCACTACATCCACTACATTTACTCGACGTGTGCAGATGTGGTGCCATCTCCCTCCTGCGTCTTACCAGTGCTCCATTGCTTCTATGCCACGACGCGTCACCGCTGTTATCCGTGCCAAAGGTGGAGGTAGCGGCAATTAGGTAAGAGGTCATAATGTTCTGGCTGATAAGTGTAGCTCATCCAAAGCCCCTAGAACGATTTAGCCAGATTTGACAAGCACATTAGTTACAAACTGGAAATAATTCTTGATCAAGTGTACATCTGAAACTGAGGATCATATTTAAGAATAAAAATCCGCTTCCGCTTCAATGGCCAGCTGGCGTCTGAGCTGGCTGCACCAGTCACTTATGTGTAGTGCTGTCCCGGCAGGCACTGCCGTTGCTGGTCCTACGTTCTCGTGTGTTTGTTTGATGTGGGTGTGACTCCACCATGGCTGACTGGAGCGACCACCATATTTATGTTGCTATAATTATTTGGTGGCAACTAAATATGTTTAATAAATAAGACCATTATTGGAACCTGAGGTGGATTTCTATTCTATAAATTGGAAAGGAATGCTGTTGGGGTAAAAATCACCTATCTGCTATTGAGATGTGTGTAATAAAATGGAAAGAGAGGGGCGGTGGGGGGGGGGGGAGAAGATCAGTTGGTTGGTTGATTTGGGGGAGGGGACCAAACAGCGAGGTCATCGGTTCAATCGGATTAGGGAAGGATGGGAAAGGTCGATCATGCCTCTTTCAAAGGAAACATCCTGCCATTGCCTGAAGCGATTTAGGGAAATCACGGAAAACCTAAATGTGGGTGGCTGGATGCGGGTTTGAACCGTCAACCGTCCTCCCGAATGCGAGTCCAGTGTGCTAACCACTGCGCCACCTCGCTAGGTGTGGGAGGAACAGGTGTAGCCCTCCGCGGTGGCCGTGCGGTTCTATGCGCTGCAGTCCGAAACCGCGGTACTGCTACGGTCGCAGGTTCGAATCCTGCCTCGGGCGTGGATGTGTGTGATGTCCTTAGGTTAGTTAGGTTTAAGTAGTTCTAAGTTCTAGGGGACTGATGACCTAAGATGTTAAGTCCCTTAGTGCTCAGAGCCATTTTTGAACAGGTGTACAGACAGCGAAGGGGAGGGAGAGGAGGGACACACAAAGGAGGGAGAAGGAGATAAACGGGGAGGAGGAGATGTACCGGGAGAGGGGATAAGAGGAGATGGCTGGAGAAGGGACAGAAGGAAATGGACAGAGAGAGAGGGTGGAGGTGATGGGTTGGGAGAGGACGGAGAACACAGAGAGAAGGGGAAGCTGTAAACTGAGTAATACAATACTGGAATAAATAAATACCAGATAACCAGGTAGTATATTACACACATAGCTCATTAATCTACAGTTGAGATACGAGTCTACCATGCACAAAAATGACTTCATTTTAATCCAGTAGTGGTAGAAGCTACCTTTCAAATGAAGTATAGTGAAATTTCACGTGTTGGGTTCTTGAACCCAAAACCTTATAACTGAAATCTGTTTAGCAATTGGCTGAATGTAAAGTGGGGGTGCTGTTGTAGTAGTTTCAACGATAAGTGTGTTGAAATTTGTTGAAAATAATCATATTTTAAGAAAATTACTCACGCCGGTGTCGAGTCCTATGCCTCATGACCCCAAACATATTTGACAATTGGGTAATCTTCTGATGTAGTATTAACTTGGACCGTCTTATGAATCTTAGGCTGTTTGTGATCTTGGATTGCATCGTGGTCGTTTATGACCCAGGACAATTGTCTAAAAGTAGGAGTACGATAGGGTAATCGGAGTATAACATTGAGTTGTCCCAAAACATATATATACCCCCTAGTGTTATTGACTTTGACTGTGGTATCCTTTACGAGAAAGATCCTCAGTAATTTGTGTCTTGTCAGGAGAGTCGAATGCTGGACTAATTTTAGTGTACTTAATGCTTCTTAATAGAAGTGTCATTTCCGTTCGTTTCACTGCATATTTCTTTCAATTACCTACTTCAGTAAATATACCAGTTCTTTCTGTGTGTGGTCCAAGTTTCATATACCGAAGTTACAAGGCAGTGACACTTCATGCGAAAGTTACATTCGACCTTCAGTTTTTCACACCATTGTATGTCGAACAGTGTGTAAACGTAACGTCCGATATCTGCACAACTGTACTATGATATATAGTCTCCAATGAGTGATTTCAGCCGGATAAGGCACACCTGACGAAATAAAACGCAGAATTTTCCATTATCAAGTGTAGATGGACTGATACACGATATTAGCGAAGTATCTCCAGGGGAAACTAATTTTTTCTTCATTTAAGCTTTACTTTTATTTTCCACTGCCAGGCCATTACTCTCCTTCAATTTTTTAAGGCCTTATCTCTATACATAAAAGGAAATGTCTTGACTGACTGACTCACTCATTCACTGATTTATCATCGCCCAGATCAAACCACTAAAGACGGAAACTTGGAATTTGCAGAGGGTGTTGTTGTTATACTGTAGGCATCGTTTAGTAAAGGATTGTTCGAAGGCTATTTTGAAGCTACAACTACAAAAATTGTTGTTTGAATTTTCTGTGAGAAATTAAGTACCTGCGCAGAGATTTTGGAAATTCAGCCGCTAAGGCGACAAAGTCTTTGGAAAATAGATCATTCCTGAAATCCTAATAAAGCATTTTTGAAAGTTACATCTATGAATATCGATATTTGACTTCTCTGTAAGAAATAATAAAATACGTGTATCAGTGACTCTGAAAACTCAACCTATAAGGGGGTGAAATAAGAGGGAAACTTTTATGAAAGTATTTCGTTGTGAAAGAATTTTTAAGCTGAGTCTAAGACCATTTGTATTTTTCTTCTTGGTTAGGAAAAAATATCTGTTTCCGTGTTCTTGGAAGTTAAACCCCTAAGGGAGTGAAATATGGGGTTAAAGCTTTTATGAAAATGTTTCATTATATTAACACTTTTTAAAGTTAAATCTATGATAATTTGTATTTGACTTATAAATAAATATGTTTTGTAGGGAGCACATTGTGCTCATCTAGATGCTTGTGAAACAATGAACTGGTTGCCAATATCGCAGAAATTCTTTTTATTCCATGATTGCCGGCCGAAGTGGCCGTGCGGTTAAAGGCGCTGCAGTCTGGAACCGCAAGACCGCTACGGTCGCAGGTTCGAATCCTGCCTCGGGCATGGATGTTTGTGATGTCCTTAGGTCAGTTAGGTTTAACTAGTTCTAAGTTCTAGGGGACTAATGATCTCAGCAGTTGAGTCCCATAGTGCTCAGAGCCATTTGAACCATTTATTCCATGATTACCGGTTTCGGCGAAACTAAAGCCGCCATCATCGGACCTAGGGAGGACAGAAAACACTATAAAAGTGAGCTTGGATTCCACTTATATAACATGTATACATATAAATTGAGTTACATACCTTAGGACACATGAATCAAGGCAAACAATGGTGATATTAATAGTTGCCTATAACACGCAGGCCTTACAGAATTGTCGTAAGTAGCTGTCCAAGGACAGCCCTGTAATGTTCTTAAAATTTGTATATGCTCTCGGTAGATTTTATATATCGCCAGACTGATGTGCTGTGTGTAACCCAGCAGATCCCGTAAAGTGTCTATGTATGATCGTATCTTATTACGTATAGGATCAGACATTTTTGTAATTCCACAGTTCTCATGAAATTTGCATTTGCTTTTCGATATGTCGCATATGCGATCAGGCAGATGTGCAGTTGTGTAGGTCTGCAGCTTTCATATGTTATATGTTTACGCGACGCAGTAATCTCTAGAATTATGTACAAGCCCTAAATTCATAGTGTTACCACACACGCAGAGCCTGTTACCACGCGAGCTGTGACATTCATTGGCGCCTCTTCTGCTAGCGCTATCTCGCGACGCGGCCTATAGTGTAAGAACAGAGCCGGAGTTGCGGTAGTACCTAGCTTGCGCTTTTATGTGATGGAGACACTTAACATTGATAATGTAATCACTCTTGGACGCCTGTGTGCTACTTACGACAATTTTGTAAGTTCTGCGTGTTATAGGCAACTATTAATATCACCATTGTTTGCCTTGATGTTGTTACCCGTAAGTGTCCTAAGGTATGTTACCCAATTTACATGTATACTGTTATACAGGGTGTTATAAAAAGGTACGGCCAAACTTTCAGGAAACATTCCTCACACACTAAGAAAGAAAAGATGTTATGTGGACATGTGTCCGGAAACGCTTAATTTCCATCTTAGAGCTCATTTTAGTTTCGTCAGTATGTACTGTACTTCCTCGATTCACCGCCAGTTGGCCCAATTGAAGGAACGTAATGTCGACTTCGGTGCTTGTGTCGACATGCGACTCATTGCTCTATAGTACTAGCATCAAGGACATCAGTACGTAGCATCAACAGGTTAGTGTTCATCACGAACGTGTTTTTGCAGTCAGTGCAATGTTTACAAATGCGGAGTTGGCAGATGCTCATTTGATGTATGGATTAGCACGAGACAATAGCAGTGGCGCGGTACGTTTGTATCGAGGCAGATTTCCAGAACGAAGGTGTCCTGACAGGAAGACGTTCGAAGCAATTGATTGGCGTCTTAGGGAGCACGGAACATTCCAGCCTATGACTCGCGACTGGGGAAGACCTACAACGACGAGGACACCTGCAATGGACGAGGCAATTCTTCGTGCTGTTGACGATAACTCTAATGTCAGCGTCAGAGAAGTTGCTGCTGTACAAGGTAACGTTGACCACGTCACTGTATGGAGACTGCTACGGGAGAACCAGTTGTTTCCGTACCATGTACAGCGTGTGCAGGCACTAATCAGCAGCTGATTGGCCTCCACGGGTACACTTCTGCGAATGGTTCATCCAACAATGTGTCAATCCTCATTTCAGTGCAAATGTTCTCTTTATGGATGAGGCTTCATTCCAACGTGATCTAATTGTAAATTTTCACAATCAACATGTGCAGGCTGACGAGAATCCGCACGCAATTGTGCAATCACGTCATCAACACAGATTTTCTGTGAACGTTTGCGCTGGCATTGTTGGTGATGTCTTGATTGGGCCCCATGTTCTTCCACCTACGCTCAATGGAGCACGTTACCATGATTTCATACGGGATACTCTGCCTGTGCTGCAAGAACATGTGTCTTTACAAGTACGACACAACATGTGGTTCATGCACGATGAAGCTCCTGCACTTTTCAGTCGAAGTGTTCGTACGCTTCTCAACAACAGATTCGGTGACCGATGGATTGGTAGAGGCAGACCAATTCCATGGCATCCACGCTCTCCTGTCCTCAACCCATTTGACTTTCGTTTATGGGAGTATTTGAAAGCTCTTGCCTACGCAACCCCGGTGCCAAATGTAGAGACTCTTCGTGCTCGTATTGTGGACGGCTGTGATACAATACGCCATTCTCCAGGGCTGCATCAGCGCATCAGGGACATTTTGATCATTTCCTGTAACAAAGTGTTTGAAGTCACGCTGGTACGTTCCGTTGCTGTGTGTTTCCATTTCATGATTAATGTGATTTGAAGATAAGTGATATAATGAGCTCTAACATGGAAAGTAAGCGTTTCCGGACACATGTCCACGTAACATATTTTCTTTCTTTGTGTGTGAGGAATGTTTCCTGAAAGTTTCGCCGTACCTTTTTGTAACACTCTGTGTATGTGGAATCCGAGCCCACTTTTATGGTGTTTTCTGTCCTCCCTAGATCAGATGATGGCGGCTTTAGTTACGCCGAAACCTGTAATCATGGAACTAAAAGAATTACTGCGATCTTGGCTACCAGTTCATAGCTTTACAAATAAATGTGTTAGGGGATAAAAGTTTCTATGGAAATAAGACCACAAGTACTCAAAAGGCACGATTAACAAAGAACTCCGACTCTAGCTGCCAGACTTGCTTTTCTCTCAGATAGAAATTCGGAAAAGACTGTGCTTCTAGGCCAGCCGCTGGTGGCCGAGAGGTTCTAGGCGCTTCAGTCTGGAACCGCGCGACCGCTACGGTCGCAGGTTCAAATTCTGCCTCGGGCATGGATGTGTGTGATGTCTTTAGGTTAGTTAGGTTTAAGAAGTTCTACGTTCTAGGGGACTGAGCACCCATAGTGTTCAGAGCCATTTGAACCAACTACGCTTCTATGGCCTTAATAAGCCTGCAAGGTTTAGAAGTTGTTACAATTTGCGAACAACATAAAAAAATCTATGCAGACCTTACAGTAAAAAGTGCGAACCAGCGGGCACTAAGCTGGTCAGCACATATTTTTAATAATCAAGTAAGGAGGTAGTTGACAAAGAAATGTAGAGCAATGATAGACGTAATTTTAGATCACTTACGTTAGAGGAAGATATTACACTACTGGCCATTAAAATTTCTACACCACGAAGATTACGTGCTACAACGCGAAATTTAACAGACAGGAAGAAAAATTGTATGATATGCAAATGATTAGCTTTTCAGAGCATTCACATAAGGTTGGCGCCGGTGGCGACACCTACAACGTGCTGACAGGGGGAAAGTTACCAACCGATATCTCATACACAAACAGCAGTTGACCGGCTTTGCCTGGTGAAACGTTGCTGTGATGCCTCGTGTAAGGAGGACAAATGCGTACCATCACGTTTCCGACTTTGACAAAGGTCGGATTATTGCCTATAGCGATTCCGGTTTATCGTATCGTGACATTGCTGGTCGCGTTGGTCGAGATCCAAAGACTGTTAGCAGAATATGGAACCGGTGGGTTCAGGAGGGTAATACGGAATGCCGTACTGGATCCCAACGGCCTCGTATAACCAGAAGTCGAGATGACAGGCATCTTATCCGCATGGCTGTAACGGATCGTGCAGTCACGTCTCGATCCCTGAGTCAACAGATGGGGACATTTGCAAGACAACAACCATCTGCACGAACAGATCGACGACGTTTGCAGCAGCATGGAATATCAGCTCGGAGACCGTGGCTGCGGTTACCCTTGACGCTTCATCACAGACAGGGGCGTCTGCGGTGGTGTGCTCAACGACGAACCTGGGTGCACGAATGGCAAAACGTCATTTTTTCGGATGAATCCAGGTTCTGTTTACACCATCATGATGGTCGCCTCCGTGTTAGGCGACATCACGGTGAACGCACATTGGAAGCGTGTATTCGCCATCGCCATATTGGTGCATCGACTGGCGTGGTGGTATGGGATGCCATTGGTTACACAGCTCGGTCACCTCTTGTTCGCACTGACGGCACTTTGAACAGTGGACGTTACATTTCAGATATGTTTCGACCCGTGGCTCTACCCTTCATTCGATCCCTGCGAAACCATACATTTCAGCAGGATAATGAACGACCGCATGTTGCAGGTCCTGTACGTGCCTTTCTGGCTACAGAAAATGTTCGACTGCTGCCCTGGCCAGCACATTGTCCAGATCTCTCATCAACTGAAAACGGTTGGTCAATGGTGGCCGAGCAACTGGCTCTCCACAATACGCTAGTCACTACTCTTGATGAACTGTGGTATCGTGTTGAAGCTGCATGGGTACCTTTACCTGTACACGCCATCCAAGCTCTGTTTGACTAAATACCCAGACGTATCAAGGCCCTTATTACGTTCGGAGGTGGCTGATCTGTGTACTGATTTCTCAGGATCTATGCATCCAAATTGCGTGAAAATGTAATCACATGTCAGTTCGAGTATAATATTTTCGTCCAATGAATACCCGTTTATCATCTGCATTTCTTCTTGGTGTAGCAATTTTAATGCCCAGTAGCGTACATTTGGAACTGGAAACATAAAAGAAATGTCAGAGTGTGGGACAGTTAAGCGTCGGACCTTACTTTCTGCCGTTTGCGTACCTGCACGGCATATTCTCGCCAAATATCCAATTAAAAGATAAAAATAACTGCCGCGAGATATCGTATCAGTAAACGGCCACCAACAAACGCGACCTCTGGCAATCCGATACAGAGCAGCGGCGGCGGTAGCAGCGGCATCGGCGTCGGGGTTCCGGATACGAGCGCAGTGGTCCGTGGCTGCACCCCGGCTGGTATGTGCCTATGTTTGGGGGCCGCGGCCAGCCGTGTTACTGGGGCGGTACAGAAGCGGATCCCGCGGTAATTGCATTACATAGTAACGCGGCGCCAGGCGCGAGTTTTGAGTCGGGCTAATGCCGCTGCTGGCTGCGGAGCGGGCTCCGGCGTTCCTGCGAGGGTCAGCGTGGCAGTCTGATGGAGGTGGGGGGGGGGGGGGGAGGGGTGAGTCTGGTGTGGGTGGGATGGGGTGGGAAAGGATTGTGCGCTGTGTGTGGGTGTAGAGGGCGCGCTGCAGGAATGGGGGAACCCCCGTGCCTGGTGGCGGGAAGGATGGGAGGGCGAGATACCGCTGAGCGCGGAACAGCACCCTTCCCCCGTCAGGCACGTCCGCTCCGCTACCTCGACCGGGTGACTTTTTCAATTTTTTTTTTAAGCTTTTTCTGTTTTGCTGTTTTTGGCGTGAGATTTGCTTTCTGTACCATTTTGGAAGCGCGCTTTAGTCTCTCTCTCTTTCTGTCCACTGTGTTACACGTTTGCCTTTCTGTGTGGGAACGGATGCGCGGATCGCGAAACGAGGCCACGCACGCTGGAACAAACAATGATTATCACTCTCCACAATTACGTCCCGCCCGCATTCTTCGCAACGCGCATCGGCGATATTGGTGCTGCGTGTGCACAACTGCATACAATCGCGTTCTCTTTTAGTAATGTAGCCAAGTGAAGAACTGATATCTAAAGCACATTTTCAGTTTTTGTTTCTTTGCTTCAGGAGATGTGCTTCCTTTCATGGGCGCGCTTTTCTAAATGTTAACGCAGTTAAGGGATCTTTTACGAGAATTTTATCCAAATTGCAAGGGTTGATCAAAAAGTTTCCGTCCTCGAGTGTTGCTTCAGAGTATAAACTACGTAGTGTATGGGGTAACATGTCTGCCGAAAACCACTGTTTGGAATGGCGCGCCAAGTTCCGTGTTAGTCGTGATTCAACACAAGTCACCGGTCGATCTAGGAGGCCATCCCCTCCATTACGGACAAGTAGGAGACAATCGAGCACCTGCCATGTAGTCCTCATCTCTACCCATGCCGTGCGGATTATCAAACCTTAGAATCATTGAAAAACGCCTTAAAGGGTCGACGATTCCTGTGGGAGAGCATGTGCAGCAGGCATTCACGGATTTCTTCACGCAGAAGGATGTTTTATCAAACGGATATCTTCAATCTCTTGCGTTGGTGGGATGATTGCCTCAGTGCTCACGGCGATTTTGCTGATAGGCTTATTGATTCTAGGCTGTAAGGCTTTCGAACGGAAACGTTTTGGTTTACCCATATACACCACAAGTACTTTTATCGAGGTGGGAAAAGCTAATACTTAAATGTAGTAGCTTAAGGGCCAATTTACTACTTTATCCTAGCGCCTAATATTGAGTCTTGTAGCAACTGAACATCACGATGGGGACTAGAACATGAAGCTTCTGCCTTTCGCAAGCAGCTGTTTACTTTCAGGAAAGTGAAAAAATTTGTTTCAAAAGCATTTTCAATCAACTAAGTGGTTATTTCTTTCGTTTCTATGACAACACCCGACGTGTGTCCAATTTAGAGGTGAGTACAGGCACAGTTCACTACACATACATTGCTGTCAGACTCGCGGCTGGCGTCGGGAAAGGAGTATGCCCGAAAAATACAATTTTTTATGTGGACTGGAGAGGAATTCCCAACTGAACAAAACATTTTTCTTGTCTCGTTTTCACCCAGAAATGTTTCAGCAGTTCTTGTGCTATCTTCAGCGGGCTTATTTGTCTATTTTCTTCTGAAGAATTGTTCCATCTTAAACTATAAAGGTACTTTGGTACAAAAGATGAACATTTTAATGTCAAATATTTTTTCCACTGTTTTATGTACAATAACGGTTGGGATATGTATCAAGGAGTTGAAGCAGTCTATGTTGTTTATTTCCGATGCATCTGAAGTTTCTGGTTATATAGCAAATTTGGAAACAAAGTGGGTGTATGCATTTGTTTAGATAGCTCACATGAAGCTGTTAGGTACTTATGCTAGTAGCTTTGGGTCTACCACGCAACCTACAGCTTGTCATCTACAAACAGCATAAGATTATTTATTTTTCTGTTTACTGTGCATTTCCGACAGAAAAGTGGTATGTATCATATTGTTTGACATATTACTCAGAATTTTTGTTGTTGTTGTGTATTAATTTGTTTGTGTCGAGGTAACACGCTCATTTCTTCTGCTGTTGTCATCTCACATTCATTTTTTACAATTCGTTAGCCAAGCACAGAGTTTTTGCCACCAATACGTTGTAAGGGGTTCACTACCCTGCTGGAGCAAATGTAATCTTGATGTATTGCTCACTTGCTAGAACGACAATTCACAGGCTCTGCCTGAGACATAAAATATCTTTGCCCTGTTAAAAGAGAGCTGCAATAGAGTCGCAGGTCACAGCTGTCTCTGCGGCAGTTGCAGTTGCTTGCTGCTACAGTGTACTTGTAGTCTGTCGCTAGTAAAGTGAATAATAATTGTGATCAGCCACAGAGCTAAATGATACCATGGAATGAGATGATGATGAATAATTGTTAATATAATGAAAAATCAACAGTGTAAGTAAGTCAATATTTATTGTTTTTATTGGCATGCGCGTAGTTAGGTCACTTGTCTACGATGTTAATGTGAATTTGTTTCAATCTTTTCTTTTGTGATTCGTCAGATTTGTAATATATTCAGTTTTCCCTTGTAATGGATTGTAGATCTTTATCAACAACGTAAAATATTTTCAGAATATAATTGTTTTTACCACTCAACTATAAAAGTATAATTTCCCCTTAAGCCATTGCCAGTCCCGATCCAGTCATTTATCTAAATGAAAATATTCCAGAATTTCTGTCAGATCATAGTCATGTGCTCTTTAGTAATTAGACGACCTCCTGTGCAGCTGTGTCACTAAGTAAAGTCAGTTTTTCTAGTAATTCAGATCTCAGACAAATGTTATCCAGTATTGGTAGAAAGGCCAGCATTATACTAAGCTTGCCACTTGCGAGCAGATATATAGACAGCGTTATCCTGCGACACCATCACGAGGTAATAATTTTTAAGTTTATTTCTCACGGTCAGATTCAGTTTGATTTCACAGGGCCTTGGCGTAGCGCTACTGACGTCAAAATTTATCAGTTTGGCGTGAGGTAAAATTTCTCAGTTTTCATACATCAGGATATAATTATCCAAATTTAATTATTTTTATTTTCTGTTCGGGAAGGTTACGCGTCATTGTTTTATATTTTTTAATTCATACGGGAAGGTTAGAACGTGTTGTTGCGGCTGTGCAGTGTTCATCTCGTTCGTGGCATTTTTGCCTGGATGCGGCACGCGGATTTGTTCTTGTCGTTTGTGGTATTTAGCGTGTGTGTGTGTGTGTGTGTGTGTGTGTGTGTGTGTGTGTGTGTTTCCGGGACAGGGGAAAAGAGACAGGACTGGAGGGGAGAAAGGGGTTGGGGGAAATTGTGGATAGGCGTATAGACTGAGTAGAGGATGGAAATATGCAGTTTTGGGGTGGGTGTTATTTATGTATTTCTTCTATGGTGGAAAAGAGGATTTTATTGCACAGTGATGTGTATTCGTTTAGTACTTTCTTACACCGGGCTATGTAATTTGAATGTGGAGTTTTCTTCTACTGTTAATTTTTGTTATAAGCTGTTACTAGTTGTAAGAATTTTTAAGTTGATTTCTATGCTGGTGGGGTGGTGATTCCGTGCTGTTAGGTGTTCTCCAAATGTTGAGTGTGAGCTATTGCTTTTCAGTGCTCTGAAATATTCTGCAGACAATTGTAAAAATTAATTGACAATAATGTGCTGAAACATGTCTGGGTGATAACGAAATAACAGAAGTGTCTTCCGTGAGATGGAATTTCACTCCACGTTTTCTTAGTAAGCGCGAAAGAAGAGCTGCAACATTCAACAGATGATTAATTTTTATTTGTTTGTGAGATACTCTGAGGCCTAAATCACAAGTACGCATTGTTTTTGATTTAACAAAAGCGTTTTATTATGTGCTACACACAATATTTTGTATAAGTGGGAACATTAATGCATGGGAGAAGGTCAGCAATGGTTCAAATGGCTCTGAGCACTATGGGACTCAACTGCTGAGGTCATTAGTCCCCTAGAACTTAGAACTAGTTAAACCTAACTAACCTAAGGACATCACAAACATCCATGCCCGAGGCAGGATTCGAACCTGCGACCGCAGCGGTCTTGCGGTTCCAGACTGCAGCGCCTTTAACCGCACGGCCACTTCGGCCGGCAAGGTCAGCAATGACTACATATTTGGAAAGTAGGAAAAGATGTTGTCATTGAATTCCAAGAAACTGGGAAGCGATTAGCATTGGACTGGGATCATGTAAAGTGGGAGGAGGAGCATAGATTTCTGGATCATTTATTCCTATTCTATTCGAACAGAAGTTTTGAGATGTGGTGCTACAGAAGAATGATGAAGGTTAGATTGGTAGATCACATAGCTGATGAGGAGGTACTAAACAGAACTGGGGAGATAAGAAATTTATGGCACATCCTAATTAGATGGAGGTATGGGTAGATAGGACATAGTCTGAGAAATCGAAAGATCACCAATTAAGTACTGGAGGGAAGTGAGGGGATTAAGAATTGTAGAGGGAGATCCAGAGATGAATACAGTAAGCAGATTGAGAAGGCTTTGTGAGCTGCATCAAACCAGTGTTCGAACTGACAAACAACAAGAATGATCTGTTAGTAACTATACAGATGACTCATAAATATTATTCTTTGCAGAGTTATTGTGAAGGATGCGCATTGTAGTGAAGATGGTGTTGTGCTACAGCTGACAAGATGGTCAGTAACATCATCACTTGATTTTCTGAGATCAAATGAACGCTTAACTGCTGTGTCGTGATTGGCATTGTTCCAAACTATGATCTAAGTTGGTAATGCCTTCTACGATTTTCCAGTATCGCTACAAGAAAGTATTTCCCTGGGGCCAGCAAGAAAGAAGGGGAGAGAGACAGTACGAAGCGAGACGAGGAAGCGGACGGTTTTGACGGCGTTCCTCGTAAACAAACGTCCGCCGTTGGTGTGGCGTTTGCCCATAAGTTTATCTTCTGAGAGACTGTACATCGTCTTGGATGGCAGTGAGCTGTATGGAGCCCAACGACAGACTGTGTTTCTTTGGGCACCGGCATTTCTGCTTGCTAATTTGTGAATCCGAGTTGCACTCGGGTGATTAACTGTTAGCGCTATTCCCTATGTTGCGTAATATGTCGGGGAGAACCGTATGATCAAGAGCTGCCTTTGGTGGTTATGTTTGTACGTGTGTATTGCCTGAGTTTAAATTTAATCTTTTACAACCAGCAGACTCGCTGGCCTGTCGTAAGCAAAGTATATTTTCTTTAAGGACATTGTGTTTGTACCGCACACTTAACCGTTAATTGTCAGCTGATTGATAACTAAATCATTAATTCTTTCTTCACATAATAATTTTTGACCTTTGTGTACCGTGCCAGCCTTGTTTTTCTAACATTATAAGATTTTTTCCCTGAATTCACTGTTACTATCAGTCCTGTTTCCGTAACTGAAAATATTTCAACTAAAGCTGTCTTGTCTTGATGACGGATTATTTATTAAACTGTTTTCTTAAGTAATTCACATACGTGAAGGTTTGAGGATTTAAGTAATTTTGGCTTTATTTTAAATTTATATTTCTTTGTGCTGTGAGTCCATGTAAGTTGGATTTGGCCTGTCGAAGTGAGTTAACCTTAAATTTGATAAAAGTTTCAATAAACGTTTTATGTAATGTGTGACGCAAGCTCAATCAATCACACCACCGATTTAATCCTGATATCGCACGACTCTGCAACACTGCAACTGAATAAATAAATAAATGGCAAGAATGTTACTGTCAGAGTGTAATCTTGTAAGTATCACGTTCGAGATCTTAACGCTGCTATCTTCAGACTCACCAAGAAGATTCTTAGTGTAGAAAAAGGTAGCCATGCTGAGCTGTGGTGTCAGTTGCCAAATTTTGTGTAGGTCGTTGTCCCGGTGGATTTTTTTCATGGGGTTTGTTGTTGACAATACTGACTCATTCAGGAGAAACTTCAATATTCATTCTGCGAACGAAATGAACTTGTTTAACACTCCCATAGGCATTGTACAGAAACGTGTGCAGAATCCCGCAGGTTTAATTTTCAAAAAATATGTTGAGAAACTCTCGTATAGGTAAATCCTAGTTAATAGGTTTTCTAGAAGTGAACACCTGTTTTATAGAGAAGTTCCTCGCTGTAGTTAATTTCTGTCTGTAATGTTTTACGTATTCATACACTCCCTCAGTATTCTGTCTGTTTTATTAACTCTTTACCACACAGACTTCTAAATTTTCTAATCATCGTTTCGTAAATTATTTATTGATTCGTTTAATGGCCAAGTATCTCTGGCTCGCATAGTCCCATGGAACCTGACACGTAAACATTTAAAGTAAATAAGTATATGAAAACATCCTAGATCTGTTCTGACATACCATATATCTACGGCTTCTCCGTGTACTTGGTTTGTCGTGATTCGAGATCTATGCTCGAGATACAAATAATTTGTAGACTGGAAAGATCAAACCAGATACCTTGTAATGTGAACCGCACTACCCGTGAATTATACAATACACGCAGCACTAATTCCTTCCCTTCATAATTAGATGTCCTTTGTCTACATGCAGACAGAATATGGTTTTACACTTCGACCATCAGGATAATAGCGTGATTTTCGACTTTTGTGATCCAGTCGTCCTCAACTGCGTATAATATTACAGAATGTTAATTTTTATTTTGGGACCGTCTAATTACTACTGAATAGTACAAAATTTTTGTGCCAGAAATTTATGTTTCATTCAATTGTAATTAGACGGTCCCAAAATAAATATTATCGACATAGTGTAAAAATAATTTGATCTCTCCCCTCACTTCAACAACCTGACAATCGGTAGTGAGCATTCATAATTAGTACTGGTTAACTCATCTATCTTTTTACAGGTTTACTGCTACATGCAACCTGCTACATGCTACACGCGGGTACGTGGTTGCCGTGAGTGTCACCATGGCCAAGCCGGTAGCTTAGCCGGTCGGCGGTGTAGTCAGAGTCGGGGGTGGCAGGTGGTATCAGCAACATCTTCTGGTGGCCAGTGCAGTTGCTGCTGTGGATTCGGTGGACAAGCTGATGGCAAGTCTCCTGGGTCCAGACGGGTATGGTGGACGATGTGTTTACAGTGGTGGGGTAGGCGTCAAGGAGTTGGAGTGGTCAGACGCTTCGTGGGAGATCAATGGGCGACGTGGGCGGATCCAACATTGAGGGCCACTAGGAAACAGTGTGCTGCAGTACTGACAGCTGGATGTAACTAGAGTTTGCATGGGGCGTGGCCACTGCATGTGGACAAGGACCTGGTGGAGTAGTTAGTGTTTTTTTCCTGCTGGACAGCAATCCCAAAGGAGGTGGAGAAAGCGTCTTTTGCGTATGACGGTGGTAGCTGGTGGGTTTCCGATAGTTGCAGAGCCCTGTGTGGAATTTGACGCCGGCCAGTGTGGCTGAGCGGTTCTTGGCGCTTCAGTCTGGAACCGCGCGACTCCTACGGTCGCAGGTTCGAATCCTGCCTCGGGCGTGGATGTGTGTGATGTCCTTAGGTTAGTTAGGTTTAAGTGGTTCTAAGTTCTAGGGGACTGATGACCTCAGATGTTAAGTCCCATAGTGCTCAGAGCCATTTGGACCATTTTTTTGGAAGTTGACGGTGTATTTGATGTGATTGCTAGCCACCAATTCTTGAGTTTGACTTCCAGTAGGAAATCTGTGCATTGCGTATTACGACCACACAACATGTATTGCACACATGGGAAACTCCTGCATTGGTTGTATAAATCTTAAACCTTTTATTTTACTTATTGCTTTCAGTAACAGAGTGATCACCTTCTGACTAAATCAAGTGGACTTACATAATCATGCACGAATCGTAACTTCAAACATAGGTGTTCATGGCGACGAACAAATAGCAGGTCTGCTAGTCTGAATCTCATGACAGTTAACCAGAAAATGGAATCAATGAATTCAAGAGGCTCGTACTCGACGCCATACAGACGCCCGATGGTCCCACACGCTTGTGAGATCAGACGTATTGCTCTCTCGACCGAGCATACTCGGACAACCATGTCAATTAACTACGGTCAGGAAACCGATTTGTTATAGCAAGAAAAGAATCCGCACGGGAAGTGTGACTGAGTTTGGACGACTGTGGACTGTAAGCATGGCGGCCAGTGATGAGTCTTCCTCTGACACGGAAGTCGAGTTAGGCGCGCCGACAGTTGAGAGCCAAACGACGGCGCTGGATGCAGGAGCGTCACCACCACATGTTCTAAAGCTACGGGGGATAATATGGCCATACAGCAGCTTTGCTGACAATGGAAATATCAGCTATGGAAAAATGGATGGGATGTGAAAATCACAAAGACAAGTCAATATATTTATAGACTCATCTTTCCCTGATAAAGAGAGGGCAGCATTCAGCACTTTCAGATGGTTTAAATTACTTGGATACATAGTTGCATATAATTACTGTACATGACTTTGCACTTAAGAAAATAATGTATGGTGTGCTTGTAATGAGTCCTTGTATTATTGAAATAGAAGTCATGTGAAAACGAACTCTTCCAAGTAGTTAGTAATTTATATTTAAAGCACAGCACCAGAAATAATATGTTGGGCTGGTGTACTTCGATCAAAACATTTCATAGTAGAATTAAGTTATAAAGATGTTTAGAACTACTGCAAAGTAAGTCATTACTTATTATGAAGACATCATTCAGTTTTGATCTTTGTAGTGCCAGGCAAGTATTTGTATGTCTCATATTTCATGCAAAGACGTCATTAAATGAAGGGAGAGGGTGAAACTGTGCCAAAACATGGAGTTATTCCTAATTATGTAAATCTGATAGCAGGTCATAAATCAGTTCTGATTTTAATTTTCCGTCCTTGAGAATAAAATTATGTATTAAATTCAGAGTGAAAATAGTGTAATGCAAAATGGACATGAAAATAATTGTTTTGTGTTTTGATGAGTGTTCGTAGTGCCGTTGCATAGTGTTTTTTTTAATTGCAACTAATTATAAAATTATGTGGTGATAAATGTGAGTAAAATTATATAATGTATTTAGGTTTAAGTATTTAAATCTTATAAGAATTTCAAACGAATTGTGGCTATGTTTAGGAATTATTTTGATTAATGTAGTGTCACGTGACCCGCCTCAGGACTGGGGATATGAGAGGGAAAATCGGGTCTTTGGTCTTTTTCCGTTGTCCGTTGTGGTGGTAAGTTCGGAGAGGCAAAGTGCCGCGAGTGTAAGAATGGACTCCAGTGCATGTGAATAAACTGTGAAGGAACAATGTGAAAGTGTGTAAATACGAGACAACAAGCCATGTGTACGAATTGCACCGATTACTATTTATCCAGATCGGATTTATTTGTGAACTTTAATATGTGTGGCCACAAAGTTAGAACTGTTTCCTTTTTACATAAATAACTTTCAATTTTAACTTGTACAGTGTACCTCATTTTCCAAGATTGTGGTATAAACAACTGCGTATTCATTTCACTGCTGTTTAAAGGCTAGCCAACATATGACTCAGTATTAAGGGCGCAAATGCAACTGTTCAGTACCAACCCCCTCTGCAGATGAGCCACGTGTAAAAAAATAGGTAGTGAACGAGCCGAAGTACAGCTGCAATGTTTTATGTCATATTTTCTGCAGAGTTAGTACAGCACTGGGATTGGCATATCCCATGCACAGCGAGAACGAACGTTGCCAAAACAAACGTCATACAGGCCAGGAACTTTCTTGATGGTACGGAATACCACGGATACACAACTCAATAGCCTGAAATTTCTTCAGCAGCAGGGTCGTCGAGCGGGTACGCAAAACTATAGACCTATATCTCTGACGTCGATCTGTTGTAGAATTTTAGAACATGTTTTTTTGTTCGTGTATCATGTCGTTTCTGGAAACCCAGGATCTACTCTGTAGGATTCAACTTGGATTCCAGAAACAGCGATCGTGTGAGACCCAACTCGCTTTATTTGTTCATGAGACCAAGAAAATACTAGATACAGGCTCCCAGGTAGATGCTATTTTCCTTGACTTCCGGAAGGCGTTCGATATAGTTCCGCACTGTCGCCTGATAAACAAAGTAAGAGCCTACGGAATATCAGACCAGCTGTGTGGCTGGATTGAAGAGTTTTTAGCAAAGAGAACACAGCATGTTGTTCTCAATGGAGAGACGTCTACAGGCGTTAAAGTAACCTCTGGCGTGCCACAGGGGAGTGTTATGGGACCATTGCTTTTCACAATGTATACAGGGTGTTACAAAAAGGTACGGCCAAACTTTCAGGAAACATTCCTCACACACAAATAATGAAAAGATATTATGTGGACATGTGTCCGGAAACGCTTAATTTCCATGTTAGCGCTCATTTTAGTTTCGTCAGTATGTTCTTCCACCTACGCTCAATGGAGCACGTTACCATGATTTCATGCGGGATACTCTACCTGTGCCGCTAGAACATGTGCCTTTACGAGTACGACACAACATGTGGTTCATGCACGATGGAGCTCCCGCACATTTCAGTCGAAGTGTTCGTACGCTTCTCAACAACAGATTCGGTGACCGATGGATTGGTAGAAGCGGACCAATTCCATGGCCTCCACGCTCTCCTGACCTCAGCCCTCTTGACTTTCATTTATGGGGGCATTTGAAAGCTCTTGTCTACGCAACCCCGGTACCAAATGTAGAAATCTTTGTGCTCGTATTGTGGACGGCTGTGATACAACATGCCATTCTCCAGGGCTGCATCAGCGCATCAGGGATTCCATGCGACGGAGGATGGATGCATGTATCCTCTCTAACGGAGGACATTTTGAACATTTACTGTAACAAAGTGTTTGACGTCACGCTGGTACGTTCTGTTGCTGTGTGTTTCCATTCCATGATTAATGTGATTTGAAGAGAAGTAATAAAATGACCCCTAACATGGAAAGTAAGCGTTTCCGGACACATGTCCACATAACATATTTTCTTTCTTTGTGTGTGAGGAATGTTTCCTGAAAGTTTGGCCGTACCTTTTTGTAACAGCCTGTATAAATGACCTAGTAGATAGTGTTGGAAGTTCCATGCGGCTTTTCGCGAATGATGCTCTAGTATACAGAGAAGTTGCAGCATTAAAAAATTGTAGCGAAATGCAGGAAGATCTGCAGCGGATAGGCATTTGGTGCAGGGAGTGGCAACTGGACCTTAAGATAGACTAATGTAATGTATTGCGAATACACAGAAAGAGCAATCCTTTATTTTATGATTATATGATAGCGGAACAAACACTGGTAGCAGTTACTTCTGTAAAATATCTGGGAGTATGCGTGCGGAACTATTTGAAGTGGAATGATCATATAAAATTAATTGTTGGTAAGGCGGGTACCAGTTTGAGATTCGTTGGGAGAGTCCTATAAAATGTAGTCCATCAACAAAGGAGGTGGCTTACAAAACACTCGTTCGACCTATACTTGAGTATTGCTCATCACTGTGGGATCCTTACCAGATCTGGTTGACGGAGGAGATAGAGAAGATCCAAAGAAGAGCGGCGCGTTTCGTCACAGGGTTATTTGGTAAGCGTGATAGCGTTACGGATATGTTTAGCAAACTCAAGTGGCAGACTCTGCAACAGAGGCGCTCTGCATCGCGGTGTAGCTTGCTGTCCAGGTTTGGAGAGGGTGCGTTTGTGGATGAGGTATCGAATATATTGCTTCCCCCTACTTATACCTCAGGAGGAGATCACGAATGTAAAATTAGAGAGATTAGAGCGCGCACGGAGGCTTTCCAGCAGTCGTACTTCACGCGAAACATACGCGACTGGAACAGGAAAGGGAGGTAAGGACAGTGGCACGTAAAGTGCCCTCCGCCACACACCGTTCGGTGGCTTGCGGGGTATAAATCTAGATGTAGATGTAGATGCAGATGCAGCTATTATATTTTTGACATTTTGACGCTGATAGTCGTGTCCTGTCATCCACGACTCCGTGAGCTCACTTTCAGTGAGGTAAGGCGAGACGCCCAATCTGCCTGCAGAGCTGATCTCAGTCTTGGGAAGTGGTTGGTGGATGCTGACATAAAATAAGCCATATTGCTAGTGCATCCCAAAATTGCCCTATGGGACTCAAATCGGGTGAGCGAGCTTGCCACGCCATGCGTGCAATATCTTCCGTTTCCAAGAAAACATCAACCACTAATGCTCAATAAAGTCGAACATTATCGTCTATTTGTATGAAGTCTGGGCCCACTGCACCTCGCAAGAACCGTAGATAAAGTCCCAAGTTCTCGTCGACCTGACAGCAAATAAACCTTGCTCATCCACCCGTACAATGTCATGAATAGGGGTTCGTGTGGTAAACATAGTCCCTACCCACACCACTAGCGGTCCTCCACGATATTGGTCTCTTTACACAATGTCAGGGACCCGAAGTCGTGTTGCATCTTCCCTCCAGACGCGAATCCACCGAGAATCACTCTCCAGACTAAATCAGACTCAACTGTGAAAACAACATTGGCGCACTGTTCGGCTGCCCAGATGAGATGTTGATCACTCCACTCTAGACGTTCACTTCCGTGAAGACGCGTCAGAGGTGGATATACAGCAGGTCTCCGGCAATAAAGGCCACTCTGCTGACGCCTTCTGCACACCGTTTGCCTCGATACAACACCTACCTCGATACAACACCTACAGAGAATGCTGCGAGCTCGAATGCCAGTTGTCGAGCTGTACTAAGGCGCTACTGACGTCAGCCAAATGACGGTCCTCTCTTCTGAAGTCACACGTGGTCGGTCTTGCCCTGGTCTTCGGAATACAGTTTCTGTCTCTATAAACTGTCGCCACATCCGAGAAAGAACAGATCGTTTCGCACAAAGCCATCGGGCCTCATTAGTTTGTGATTTTCCTGCATCCTTTCTTTCTATGGCCTTCCACCGCAGATACTCTGGTAGTCATCTTCTCTGTGCCATACTGCACCGTCTGTGTCAGTGGATGCAGCGATTGTGGATGTGAAGTACGCTGTAAACACTATCTCATTTCACAGGTGTCCTGTTGTCATCGTTGCAATGGTTGTCCGTTAACCGGAATGCCATCTTCCGGGAAGAACAAGGTCTCGTTAACAGTTTGTGATTGTATCGTGAATTACACACAGGACGGGGAAATAACTGTTTGTTGCTTTAATTTTGGACACCAGTGTACAGTATGCACTAGCAGTGAATGATCTCTGGTTCTCCTTCAGGGATGGGATACAATAACTTTGTAATGTAAGGATGAAATGTCATCTAGGATGAAAAACACTAGGACTTGTAAGAATTTTCGGCAAGGGAGTTGGCAGGACACTGTGAGTAAGCTATGCATGTGGATCTCCCTAGAGTGATGAGGTAGTCGTAGCTCCGTTGTGTCCACAGACGGACGCAGAACATGTATATGATGGAATTGGCTCAATGGAAACAATAAATTCGTTAGAACTTTTTGTAGGTAAGTAATTATTGCCACCAATAAGAATAATATTGTTATTGATCAGCTGTACATATACACCTTAAAGCTTTTCGTCATCGTCCCTGTCAAGCAAGAACCGTCTGCAGTCATGCGCGAGCAAGTAGCATAGGGCAACAAGTGGACTACGCTACAAGCTTCGGTTCATGACAGCCTGAAGCTCACCTTCATCAGTTTAAGGCAAAATTTTTGCTCCCAGTAGAACTGTATCTAGACACTGACTCATAATTTTTAACGCTTCATTACCGACGATTCGTTACACCTCTGCATCATCTTCAATCTGGTCCAAAAGGTTGACTGATATTGCTCCAAAAAATTAAATAACGCAGTCAACTTCGATTACAACTGCAGTTGTTATTTTCATTATTACTGTTTGCGAAACATAATTTCACTTCTTGATCTTTAAATTATAGGGTGATCAAAAAGTCAGTATAAATTTGAAAACTTAATAAACCATGGAATAATGTAGATAGAGAGTTAAAAATTGACACACATGCTTGGAAAAACATGGGGTTTTATTACAACCGAAAGAAAAACGAAGTTCACAAAATGTCCGACAGATGGCGCTGGACAGCAAAACGTCAGTGACTGCGCATGACAATCGTTTATAAAAGGAGTTGTAATGAGAGAGAGAATCAGATGAGCCAGCAGTTGCAGCATGTTGACATTACCTGAAAAGGCGCTTTTAGTGAAGCTGTATTATCAGAATGGGGAATGTGCTAGTTCAGCAATACGATCCTATCTCCATAGGAAGGGGATTCGAACGGGTAAAGGTCCGTTGACAAATGCAGTTGTGGCGAGAATCGAAGTTCGAAGCCACGGGTTGTTTAGACGATAGACCCCGTAGTGGCCGACCGAGCACAAGGCGTAAGGCTGCTGAGACCGTTCATGAGGAAATGGAGACTGTAGCGGGTTCGTCTATGCACGGGGAAATCAGCCCTCGTGCAGTCGCACGTCGCACCGGCATTCCATACGCTACTGTTTGGTTGGCACTTAGCCGTATCCTCCGATGCTATCCGTATAAAATCCATCGGCATCATGAACTGTTAGCTAGCGATTTAGTGAAGCGGAGGGCATTTGCGGTGTGGGCGTTTCAAAAGATGGCGGAAGATGGTGATTGGTTGAGTAACGTGTTGTGGACCGACGAAGCTCATTTCACGCTCCGAGGGTCTGTCAACGCCAACGCAAAATTTGGGCTACTGAAACTCCTACAACTGTCGTGGAAACTCCAATGCACGACGAGAAAGTCACGGTATGGTTGGATTTACCACATCTACCATTACCGGGCCTTTTTCCTTCGAGGAAATGCGTGATTCTGGTTTTTGTAACTGCAACCGTGATAGGTGAGAGGTACGCCGATATGTTACAGAATCGCATCGTCCCCAGCCTGGCAGATAAACACCTGCTGGAACGTACGATGTTTGTGCAGGATGGCGCTCCACCCCATATTGCTAGACGCGTGAAAGATCTCTTGCGCGCTTCGTTTGGTGATGATCGTGTGCTCAGCCGTTACTTTCGTCATGCTTGGCCTCCCAGGTCCGTGCGATTATTGGCTTTGGGGTTACCTGAAATCGCAAGTGCATCGTGATCGACCGACATCTCTAGGGGTGCTGAAAGACAAGATCCGACGCCAATGCCTCACCATAACTCCGGACATGCTTTACAGTGCTGTTCACAACATTATTCCTGGACTACAGCTATTGTTGAGGAATGATGGTGGATATACTATTTCCTGTAAAGAACATCATCTTGGCTTTGTCTTACTTTGTTATGCTCATTATTGCTATTCTGATCAGATGAAGCGCCATCTGTCGGACATTTTTTTGAACTTTTGTATTTTTATGGTTCTAATAAAATCCCATCTCATTCCAAGTATGTGTGTCAATTATTCCCTCTCTATCTACCCGTGGTCTAGGGGTAGCGTCTTTGATTCATAACCAAAACGTCTTCGGTCCCGCGTTCGATCCCCGCCTCTGCCAAAATTTTGATAAATAATCAGCATTGGCGGCCGAAGACTTCCGGCATAAGAAGTCAGCCTCATTCTGCCAACGGCCTTGTCAAAGAGGGCGGAGGAGTGGATAGAGGTTCAGGGCACTCTCTTGTCCTAGGGGTGGGAAATTGCCCCTAAAGGCGGAAGAATCAGCAATGATCAACGACATGAGGATGCAGGAGGCAATGGAAACCACTGCATTAAAGACACGTAACGTGTATCCACAGCACATGTGGCCTGTAATTGAAGAAGTGTCATGATGATCTCTCGATTGGCAAAAGATTTCGGAATAGTCCCCCATTCGGATCTCCGGGAGGGGACTGCCAAGGGGAAGGTTACCATGAGAAAAAGATTTAATAGTCAACGAAAGGATAACGTTCTACGAGGCGGGGCGTGGAATGTCAGAAGCATGAACGTGGTAGGGAAACTAGAAAATCTGAAAAGGGAAATGAAAAGGCTCAATCTAGATATAGTAGGGGTCAGTGAAGTGAAGTGGAAGGAAGACAAGGATTTCTGGTCAGATGAGTATCGGGTGAAATCAACAGCAGCAGAAAATGGTATAACAGGTGTAGGATTCGTTATGAATAGGAAGGTAGGGCAGAGGGCGTGTTTCCGTGAACAGTTCAGTTACCGGGTTGTTCTAATCAGAATCGACAGCAGACCAACACCGACAACGATAGTTCAGGTATGCATGCCGACGTCGCAAGCTGAAGATGAACAGATAGAGTAAGTGTATGAGGATATTGAAAGGGTAATGCAGTATGTAAAAGGGAACGAAAATCTAATAGTCATGGGCGACTGGAATACAGTTGTAGGGGAAGGAGTAGAAGAAAAGGTTACAGGAGAATATGGGCTTGGGACAAGGAATGAAAGAGGAGAAAGACTAATTGAGTTCTGTAACAAGTTTCAGCTAGTAATAGCGAATACCCTGTTCAAGAGTCACAAGAGGAGGAGGTATACTTGGAAAAGGCCGGGAGATATGGGAAGATTTCAATTAGATTACATCATGGTCAGACAGAGATTCCGAAATCAGATACTGGACTGTAAGGCGTACCCAGGAGCAGATATAGACTCAGATCACAATATAGTAGTGATGAAGAGTAGGCTGAAGTTCAAGACATTAGTCAGGAAGAATCAATACGCAAAGAAGTGGTGGGATACGGAAGTACTAAGGAATGACGAGATACGTTTGAAGTTCTCTAACGCTATAGATACAGCAATAAGGAATAGCGCAGTAGGCAGTAGAGTTGAAGAGGAATGGACATCTCTAAAAAGGGTCATCACAGAAGCTGGGAAGGAAAACATAGGTACAAAGAAGGTAGCTGCGAAGAAACCATGGGTAACAGAAGAAATACTTCAGTTGATTGAATAAAGGAGGAAGTACAAACATGTTCCGGGAAAATCAGGAATACAGATATACAAGTCGCTGAGGAATGAAATAAATAGGAAGTGCAGGGAAGCTAAGACGAAATGGCTGCAGGAAAATTGTGAAGACATCGAAAAAGATATGATTGTCGGAAGGACTGACTCAGCATACAGGATAGTGAAAACAAGCTTTGGTGACATTAAAAGCAACGGTGGTAGCATTAAGAGTGCAACGGGAATTCCACTGTTAAATGCAGAGGAGAGAGTAGATAGGTGGAAAGAATACATTGAAAGCCTCTATGAGGGTGAAGATTTGTCTGATTTGATAGAGGAAGAAACTGGAGTCTATTTAGAAAAGATAGGGGATCCAGTATTAGAATCGGAATTTAAAAGAGCTTTGGAGGACTTACGGTCAAATAAGGCAGAAGGGATAGATAACATTCCATCAGAATTTCTAAAATCATTGCGGGAAGTGGCAACAAAACGACTATTCACGTTCGTGTGTAGAATATAAGAGTCTGGTGTCATACCATCTGACTTTCGGAAAAGCATCATCCACACAATTTCGAAGACGGAACGAGCTGACAAGTGCGAGAATTATCGCACATTCAGCTTAACAGCTCATGCATCGAAGCTGCTTACAAGAATAATATACAGAAGAATGGAAAAGAAAGTTGAGTATGCGCTAGGTGACGATCAGTTTGGCTTTAGGAAAAGTAAAGGGACGAGAGAGGCAATTCTGACGTTACGGCTAATAATGGAAGCAAGGCTAAAGAAAAATCAAGACACTTTCATAGGATTTGTCGACCTGGAAAAAGCGTTCGACAATATAAAATGGTGCAAGCTGTTCGAGATTTTGAAAAAAAGTAGGGGTAAGCTATAGGGAGAGACGGGTCATATACTACATGTACAACAACCAAGATGGAATAATAAGGGTGGACGATCAAGAACGAAGTGCTCGTATTAAGAAGGGTGTAAGACAAGGCTGTAGCCTTTCTCCCCTACTATTCAATCTGTACATCGAGGAAGCAATGATGGAAATAAAAGAAAGGTTCAGTAGTGGAATTAAAATACAAGGTGAAACGATATCAATGATACGATTCGCTGATTACATTGCTATCCTGAGTGAAGGTGAAGAAGAATTAAATGATCAGCTGAACGGAATGAACAGTCTAATGAGTACACAGTATGGTTTGAGAGTAAATCGGAGAAAGACGAAGGTAATGAGAAGTAGTAGAAATGAGAACAGCGAGAAACTTAACGTCAGGATTGATGGTCACGAAGTCAATGAAGGTAAGGAATTCTGCTACCTAGGCAGTAAAATAACCAATGACGGACGGAGCAAGGAGGACATCAAAAGCAGATTCGCTATGGCAAAAAAGGCATTTCTGGCCAAGAGAAGTCTACTAATATCAAATACCGGCCTTAATTTGAGGAAGAAATTTCTGAGGATGTACGTCTGGAGTACAGCATTGTATGGTAGTGAAACATGGACTGTGGGAAAACCGGAACAGAAGAGAATCGAAGCATTTGAGATGTGGTACTATCTACATTATACCGTGATTTAATCAGTTTTCAAATTTATACTGACTTTTTGATCACCCGGTATATCTTAAGTTTCAAACACTCTATCTCAAGGCCACAAATGGCCCATGGTGCCATCCTATCGCCGTGTCATCCTAAGTTGCGGATTCGGATAGGAGGGGTGTGTGGTCAAAGATGCGAAATATATTCTGCTCAAATGTAATACGTTAATGTGGCTTCTCTTTGACGTACCGTAAGGCGTTACCGTATTTGTTATTCCGATGTCTTGGAGGATGAAGTTACAATAAAATCCTGCATGGTTATGAATAATAATACTTAAAGTGTACAGTGAGGTATACACTATCATAAGGTGACGTAATCCAAACAACACTACTTAAATGTTGCTCAATTAAATTATGTTCATTAAATGTCTGCTTTTGAACGAATGACAGAAATACGATATCTCATGGTTTCAAGTTATATTGCATGTGGTGAACAGATACCGATATTCCAGAACTGTATGCGCTTTTATATTTGTATTTCTGCTCATTATCTTTTACACGAAACAGTAAATTTTGCGTTTATAACTTATTAGTTCAAAACACAGTGTGGCCTTACGGACACACAATTAGAACGAGTTTTACAGTCGTCGCCTGTTAATGCACAGCAATAAAACTGTCTCATGAAGTATATCACAGGCTTCCGACGTGAGGACTTCAACAGCCTCCAACAGGCATTGCAACACATTCTTCTGTTAAACGGTCTTCGCTGCAGAGGCGGGACTGATTACAAAAAGAACATTTAAAAAATCAATCTTTTCTTTATTCTCAGAAATTAACTCGTGATGATTAAGGATTAACATATTTGAGAAAAAGAAACGAATAAGAAAGTCTTAGATACATATAACATCAGATATTCGGAATCTGAACGGTTGTCTCAGCAGAGAAGGTTTAGAATTGTGAGTTAAACTCTTAGTGGAAAAATAAGAAGAGTAAAACTTTTCAGCATACAGATCACATGAAAATAGAAAATCCGTGTATCCTTTAATTTTCATTTGGTTTAAAATGAAATACATCAGTAAAGATATCGCAAAACAACATAATACGACAATGAAGTTAAAGAGCATGACGCTTTCTTTAAGAAATATTTATAAAATACGTCCTATCAGTGTCACGAATAATATGGCTTATAACATGTTTTTTGTCACAGTTACGGTTCTGAGGTCACTCTGTATGCACAGCTGTGAATACTGTCTGTATCCTATGCATTTCAGCTTCTGCTATCTCGCGGTGCAATTGCTACAGCCAAACTGTAGTGTAGTTATCGGTACATGTGGTGCCTCGTTGCATATCACCAGAATTACCCGGTTTCCAAACGGCGGCGTATAGCACGAGGAGCAAATTGGACCTGCGTTAATAGAAGAGCAGTTATGTAAATGCGTGCACCTGGGAGTAAGTTACCGACAGGCTATCACGCCTGTTCCCTGCACGCATTATGGGAAATGACATTCGCATGGCGACAGCGTGGACGACTGTGAACTGCGGTCATAAGGTATTGGCGTGACTTAGTCGAAGGGATCAGAAAACTAGGACACGACATCGAACTCTCTTAAAACATGAGCAATCTCAGTCTCCTATTCTCAAAGAGCGTTTAGTTTTAGGCACATACTGTCACTACCAGAATCACCCGAAACTTCCTGCGAGATTAAAACTGTGTAAGTAGGCTGTTTAGATTTTTATGTTGGTGATGCCACGTAGTGCTTTGTATTAAAATCGCAGGCTGTGCTTTGTGGAGTCTGTGGCTGGGTGGCATTGTTGTAATATCCGCTATTGTAGTGTAGGACTGTTGGCTGTTAACAGCGCGTAGCGTTCCGCATTTGGAGGTGAGCCGCCAGCAGTGGTGGATGTGGGTAAGTGAGATGGCGGATTTTTGAGAGCGGGTGATCTGGACGTGTGTCCATCAGAGACAGTTCATTTGTAAGACTGGATGTCATGAACTGCTACGTATATTATGAATTTTCAACACTATTACGGTAAATACATTGTTTGTTCTCTATCAAAATCTTTCATTTGCTAACTATGCCTATCAGTATTTAGTGCCTTCAGTAGTTTGAATCTTTTATTTAGCTGGCAGTAGTGGCGCTCGCTGTATTGCAGTAGTTCGAGTAACGAAGATTTTTGTGAGGTAAGTGATTTGTGAAAGGTATAGGTTAATGTCAGTCAGGGCCATTCTTTTGTAGGGATTATTGAAAGTCAGATTGCGTTGCGCTAAGAAATATTGTGTATCAGTTTAAGCACAGTCATGTATAATTTTTCTAAGGGGACATTTCATAACTGTTGTGGCTGTGCCCTCTTGTAATTACACTTTTGGCCATTAAAATTGCTACACCACGAAGATGACGTGCTACAACGCGAAATTTAACTGACAGGAAGAAGATGCTGTGATATGCAATTGATTAGCTTTTCAGAGCATTCACACAAGGTTGACGCCGGTGGCGGCACCTACAACGTGCTGATATGAGGAAAGCTTCCAAACGATTTCTCGTACACAAAAAGCAGTTGACTGGCTTTGCCTGGTGAAACGTAGTTGCGATGCCTCGTGTAAGGAAGAGAAATGCGTACCATCACGTTTCTGACTTTGATAAAGGTCGGATTGTAGCCTATCGCGATTGTGGTTTATCGTATCGCGACATTGCTGCTCGCGTTGGTCGAGATGCAATGCCTGTTAGCAGAATATGGCATCGGTGGGTTCAGGAGGGTAATACGGAACACAGTGCTGGATCCCAAAGGCCTCGTATCACTAGAAGTCGAGATGACAGGCATCTTACCCACATGGCTGTAACGGATCGTGCAGTCACGTCTCGATCCCTGAGTCAACAGATGGGGACATTTGCAAGACAACAACCATCTGCACGAACAGATCGACGACGTTTGCAGCAGCATGGACAATCAGCTCGGAGACCGTGGCTGCGGTTACCCTTGACGCTTCATCACAGACAGGAGCGTCTGCGATGGCGTACTCAACGACGAACCTGGGTGCATGAATGGCAAAACGTCATTTTTTCGGATGAATCCAGGTTCTGTTTACACCATCATGATGGTCGCCTCCGTGTTTGGCGACATCACGGTGAACGCACATTGGAAGCGTGTATTCGCCATCGCCATATTGGTGCATCGACTGGCGTGGTGGTATGGGATGCCATTGGTTACACAGCTCGGTCACCTCTTGTTCGCGCTGACGGCACTTTGAACAGTGGACGCTACATTTCAGATATGTTTCGACCCGTGGCTCTACCCTTCATTCGATCCCTGCGAAACCATACATTTCAGCAGGATAATGAGCGACCGCATGTTGCAAGTCCTGTACGGGCCTTTCTGGATACAGAAAATGTTCGACTGCTGCCCTGGCCAGCACATTCTCCAGATCTCTCACCAACTGAAAACGTCTGGTCAATGGTGCTCGAGCAACTGGCTCGTCACAATATGCCAGTCACTACTCTCGATGAACTATGATATCGTGTTGAAGCTGCATGGGCAGCTGTACCTGTACATGCCATCCACGCTCTGTTTGACTCAATGCCCAGGCGTATCAAGGCCGTTATTACGGTCAGAGGCGATTGTTCCGGGTACTGATTTCTCAGGATCTATGCACCCAAATTGCGTGAAAATGTAATCACATGTCAGTTCTAGTATAATTTATTTGTCGAATGACTACCCGTTCATCATCTGCATTTCTTCTTGGTGTAGCAATTTTAACGACCAGTAGTGTATTTGTGGCTGCTGGCTGGATGAGGAGAGTGTGGTAGGTTTCCTCTCAATACAACACACAGTGCGCACTTGGTTAAAATACACCTTATAACGGAAACCAACTGTGTACTTAACTTCAGTGATGTTCAATCTGAAGTTGAGTGGTTAAAAGCAATCAAATATTATGTACTAAATCTTGAATGTACAATGACTAAAATTCCCGTACAGCTAGCTAAGGTGCTCCTCTCTTGTCATAGGTGCGCCTAGTTCAGCGCATCCTACATATTATTTCCCTGTGCCGGCTGGTGTGTTGGCGAAGCAAAAAAACTGTGTACCAGCTTGGAACACGAATTCGGAATCTAGCCAAATGGAAGCAATATTCTTACAGTTGGAGTCGTACAGACAAGCCTTCCGCCCACTCTCACAGAATCAATTTCGTCGGTATCTCGAACCTACATTTCAAAATTCACTGAAGCTCTGCAGCATATCTCGTTGGACTACTTTTTCTGTAAGAAAGGATACCGCGGGGAAATGGCTTACTAACAGCCAAGAATATTTTCCGGAGAAGATTACACAGATCTGCGACATAAACAATTGTTTCAAATTTATTAAGTGATTTATATAATGATTTCGGGAAAAAAAGTGAAAAAATTTCATCACGTAGTGTTATTTCACAAATTTCTAGTTTTAGCTTTTATAGATATTTCAGCACTCTATTGAGTTTGAATTTTAGTTTTTAATATCTCCATAAACTGTTATTTAGTCATTTTTATGCAAGATGTACGTAAAATAAAGAGTAATTACGAGATATCAGCAGTACTTTCCTGTCAGTGCCTGTCTGTCGCGCTGCCCCTTCCCCCGACATCACACAGCAGTGAGCTTCTGCTATTGTCCATTAGTTCACATTACCTCTTCATTCTGTGTTGTTCACGTGTTGTTGTTATTAGTGCTTTAAAGTAGTAACTGTTTTCTTGTGTTGTGAAGTTGTTTCACAGACAATGTGCAATGGGTACCAGAGGATGTATAAACTTTCCAGATTGCTTTGCTACAGTTTTGGTAGGTATACCGTTAAAAAACAACAAAGAAACATATCCGATTTTGTTGAAAAAGTATATTTCGCCTGTTTTGGTATAAAGTTAGGCGATCAAGATAAGCCTTGGGCCCCACAAAAAGTTTGTTCAGTGCGTGTTCAAGAACTGAGGTAATGCTTTCAACGTAAGAAGCAGTCCTTACGTTTTGGAATAGAAATGGTTTGGAGGGAGCCCAAAAATCATAGTGATGACTGCTATTTTTATTCTTGTGACATACGAGGTTTCAGTCTGAAAAACAACAAGGATATTTCTTACCCTAACATTCAATCAGCCATTCGCCCTGTTCCTCATGGACTTGAAGTACCGTTACCCTCTCATCCAGATTCTTTGGATGATATTGATGATCACGAGCCATTGGCTCATCAAGGTGATAGTGAAGAAGACAGAGATTGTTACGATCCTGGCACAACCGATCCCATTCCATTCTCACAATCTGAATTGAGCGATTTAGTTAGAGGCCTAGGCCTTTCTAAAGAATCAGAAGAGGTTTTATGATCTAGATTGAAAGATAAACATATGTTGGCTCTGGGTACAACCTTTATTTGGTATCGATCGAGGGAAAAGGAGTTTGTATGTTTCTTTTCTCAAGAAGGTGACCTGGTGTTTTGCAGTGATGTTCCTGGACTTATGGCATGTTTCAAAATAGAATATGCTCCTGATGTGTGGAGACTTATTGATCCTTCAAAAACAAGCATTAAAGCAGTACTTCTACACAATGGCAATAAGTATGCTTCTATAAGCCGGCCGGTGTGGCCGTGCTGTTCTAGGCGCTTCAGTCTGGAACCGCGTGACCGCTACGGTCGCAGGTTCGAATCCTGCCTCGGGCATGGATGTGTGTGATGTCCTTAGGTTAGTTAGGTTTAAGTAGTTCTAATTTCTGGGGGACTGATGACCACAGATGTTAAGTCCCATAGTGCTCAGAGCCATATGCTTCTATACCAGTTGGACACTCGGTTCACTTAAAAGAATGTTACAAAAGCCTTGAACTGGTTTTAAGAAAACTCTGCTATTGAGACTACAAATAGACACTCTGTAGTGATTTAAAAGTGATTTCAATGTTGCTTGTTCAACAAAGTGGCTACACAAAATTCCCTTGCTTTGTCTGTGAATGTGACAGTAGAGACAGAAAGCAACACTACATAAAAAAAAAAACTTGGCCCTTGAGAAAAACCTTATAGGTAGAGGTTAAAAATATTAAGAGGAAAAGCCTTGTGGATCCCAAAACGGTGTTACTTCCGCCATTTCACACTAAGTTTGGGCTGATGAAACAATTTGTTTAAGGAATTGCCAAAAGAAGAAGAGTTTTTCAGATATCTTTGTGGAGAGTTTCCTGGTTCATGCGAGGCAAAGCTAAATGAAGGAATCTTTGTCGAACCTGACGCTAGAAAACTAATTACAGATCCCAGCTTTCTGAACACAATGGAAACAAAGGAAAAGGCAGCATGGACATCTTTTAAATTAGTTGTTAATGGTTTCCAAGGAATCAAAACAGATCCAAACTACAAGACAATCGTCGCAGACATGTTCGACAACTTTAAGAATCTGGGTTGTAACATGAGCGTTAATGTTCATTTTCTCCACTCACATCTTAACTACTTCCCTGGAAACCTTGATGATGTAAGTGAAGAGCACGAAGACAGATTCTACCAAGACATCAAAGAAATGGAAAGAAGATATCAAAGAAGATGGAACGTCAACATGATAGCGGACAACTCCTGGATGATAGAAAGAGATGATTCTCAACGAGTCCACAGCCGGAAAAGCAATAAAAGAAACTTCGACAGAAAACGAAAGCGTTATTATAAGGACTTATGAGCTTAAAAAGAAATGTAAGTGTACTGGAAATGTAGGTTAGAACATGATTTATAAGTAAAATAAAATTTTATAACGTTGGAAAAAATGTAGTAAGTTGCTTAAATTTTGTTATTATACCCAAAAATACTCCCTTTTTTCCTGATAAAATCTGACGTGATAGAAAAAATGGATTGTATTTTAGAAATCAGCGTTGAAAAGTACATAAAAGTCAGTCATCAAATTTCAAACAACTTGCAGACCTGTGTTAATTGTTGGTAAGGCAGGTGCCAGGTTGAGATTCATTAGGAGGATCCGTAGAAAAAGTAGTCCATCAACAAAGGAGGTGGCTTACAAAACACTCGTTCGAGCTATACTTGAGTATTGCTCATCACTGTGGGATCCGTACCAGGTCGGGTTGACAGAGGAGACAGAGAAGATCTAAAGAAGAGCGGCGCGTTTCGTCACAGTGTTATTTGGTAAGCGTGCTAGCGTTACGGGGATGTTTAGCAAACTTAAGTGGCAGACTCTGCAAGAGAGGCGCTCTGCATCGCGGTGTAGCTTGCCGTCCAGGTTTCGAGAGGGTGCGTTTCTCGATGAGGTATCGAATGTATTGCTTCCCCCTACTTATACCTCCCGAGGAGATCACGAATGTAAAATTAGAGTATTCGAGCGCGCATGGAGACTTTCCGGCAGTCGTTCTTCCCGCGAACCATACGCGATTGGAACAGGAAAGGGAAGTAATGACAGTGGCACGTAAACTACCCTCCGCCATACTCCGTTGGGTGGTATGCGGAGTATAAATGTAGATGTAGACGTGTTATCGCTCTGAAGAGAGGTGTGTGCTCTTCTGAAACTCGCAGATTAAAACAGGTCTTCATAACCGAGTTTCGATCTGAACAACTCTGACAAAAGAGTTGAATCACTGACAAGATTTGGCTGGATGTCAGGGTAACTTTGTATACCTACTAATTATCAGCGGGTATGTAAATGATTAGACTGGCAATTTGCTGTGAGAGCCAGGACAGCTATCAGAGTCCTTTGTTTGTGTGCAGTGGTGTCAGAAGGGCTCGTAGGGTATATATAGAATGCGAACATCGCCATATGTTGAGAGATCCCTTTGAAGTACACGGAGATGCCGCATACTCATGTGACATATCGTTATCAGCACCTGACAGACTTTAAAGAGGGCCTTACTGTGGTTTCTATTTGTCTGGCAGATCAAATCATGTAACACCCAGGTCTGTCGGGAAATCGAATGTGGCAGTGGCCCCATGTTGGAGTGAACGGTAAAGTGAGGGCAGTCTTACTCGTTCTCAAAGCATTGGTCGACCACATTACATGCTGTGTCACCCCACGCCATTGGTCAGAGACTCGGATTACTAAATTACTGGTCCCCGCGTAGACATCCGTGAGCACGAGGTCGAAATCGGCTGCGCTTTCAGCGGTGCAGCGACCGGGATGCCTGGACTGCTGATGAATGCTGTCACACTGTATTCGCCTATGAATCGCAGTCCTGCACTACAACGGATTAGCTTCATTCACGAGCATGACGCCGATGAGGGGAGTTCTTATTCTTCAACTGTTTTGAAGAGGCACAGCAGTGTTACTCCTAGTATCATGCAGTGGGGAGCCGTCGTGTATGACTTCAAGTCACGGCTGGTAGTTGTTGAGAGAACAACGTCACGGATATTTCGCGCCCTCATCTGCTACATCCCATGCAGCAATATCATTGTGTCGTTTCTCAACAGGACAATGCTCGTCCACACTCGGCACGTGTCCCTATGAACTGCCTGTGTGATGTTGATATACCCTCGTGAGTTGCAAGACCCCAGAACAAGTATGGCACCAACTGGGACGTCAACTCTGTCCCAGGTCAAAATGGCTCTAATAAGCACTGTAAGACTTAACCAAAAAAAAAAAAAAAATGACTCTAAGCACTATGGGTGCTTCCGCACTGAAGCGCCTAGAACCGCTCGACCACAGCGGCCGGATACATTCCACACTCGGGCTTCTTCACGAGGTACACGTCTTTTTACACTAAGGTGGAAAAAGTCGTGGGACACCTCCTAACACCGTGAACCCTGTGTACTGCAGCAGATCGGCCTTGCATGGATCCAACAAGTCGTTGGAAGACCCCTGAAGACATATTGAGCCATGTTGCCTCTACAGCCGCTCATAAATGCGAATGTGTTTCATCTACATCTGCATCTGCACAGATACTCTGCAAATCACAATTAAGTGCCTGGCAGAGGGTTCATCGAACCACCTTCACAATTTCTATTATTCCAATCTTGTACAGCGCAAGGAAAGAATGAACATCTATATCTTTCCGTGCGAGCTCTGACTTCCCTTACTTTATCGTGGTGATAGTTCCTCCCTATGTAGGTCGATGTAAACAAAATACTTTCACATTCGGAGGAGAAAGATGGTGATTGGAATTTCGTGAGAACATTCCTCCTATCTTTTGATGATGTCCAGCCCAAATCCTGTAACATTTCTGTGACACTCTCTCCCATATTTCGCGATAAGACAAAACGTGCTGCCATTCTTTGAACTTTTTCGATTTACTCCGTCACTCATATCTGGCAAGGATCCCACACTTCGCAGCAGTATTCTAAAAGAGGACGGACAAGCGTAGTGTAGGCAGTCTTCTTAGCAGATCTGTCACATTTTCTAAGTGTCCTGTCAATAAAACGCAGTTTTGGTTACCCTTTGCCACATTTTCAATGTGATCCTTCCAATTTACGTTGTTCGTAATTGTAATTCCTAGGTATGTAGTTGAATTTATGGCTTTTAGATTAGACTGATTTATCGTGCAACTGAAGTTTAACGAATTCCTTTTAGCACTCATGTTGATGACCTCACACTTTACGTTACTTGTCAACTGTTACTTTTCGCACCATTCAGATACCTTTTCTAAATCGTTTTGCAATTTGTTTTTATCTTCTAATGACTTTATTAGTCGAGAAGCGATAGCTCCAAACAACCTGAGACTGCTGCTCAGATTATCTCCTAAGCCGTTTATATAGATAAGAAGCAGCATTGGCCCTATAACACTACCTTGGGGAACGCCAGAAATCACTTCTGTTTTACTCGATGACTTTCCGTCAGTTACTACGAACTTAGACCTCTCTGATAGGAAATCACAAATCCAGTCACATAACTGAGACGATATTCCATAAGCACGCAATTTCACTACAAGCCGCTTGTGTGGTACAGTGTCAAAAGTCTTCCGGAAATCCAGAAATACGGAATCGATCTGAAATCCCTTGATAATAGCACTCAACACTTCGAGTGAATAAAGAGCTAGTTGTGTTTCACAGGAACGATGTTTTCTAAACCCATGTGGACTGTTTGATATTAGACCGTTTTCTTCGATGTAATTCATAATGTTCGAACACAATATATGTTCCAAAATCCTACTGCATACCGACGTTAACGATATGGGCCTGTAATTTAGTGGATTATTCCTACTACCTTTCTTGAATATTGTTGTGACTGTAACTTTCCAGTCTTTGGGTACGGTCCTTCGTCGAGCGAAAGGTTTTATATGATTGTTAAGTATGTAGCTACTGCATCAGCATACTCCGAAAGGAATCTACTTGGTATACATTCTGGACCAGAAGATTTGCTTTTATTAAGTGATTTAGGTTGCTTCACTACTCAGAGAATATTTCTTTGAATTCCAGCCACATCGGGTCTACATTTACATTATTAATTTGGAAAGAGTGGAGATTTTCTCTCAGGAAGGCGCCAAGTGAATTTTTATCTGCTTTTTTGAATAGGCATATTTTTCGCTTTTTTTTCGAGGATTTTGTGATTACAATATTCAATCTCGCTACGACAACCCTGATTTCACTAATCCCTGAATTGGTTTTGATTATCGTTATTAACTCAGGATTATTTATAGCTAAGAGGTCAAGTGTGTTTTCACAACCGTTTACTATTCGCGTGGGCTCATGGACCAACTAGTCGAAATAATTTTCAGTGAATGCGTTTAGCACAATTTCGGATGATATTTTATGCGTACCTCCAGAATTAAACATGTATTTCCACCAACATAGAGGGTTAATTAAAGTCACCACCAACTAATATCGTATGAGTCGGGTACGTGTTTAAAATCAAACTCAAGTTTTCTTTGAACCTTTCAGCGACTGTATCATCTGAATTCGGAGGTCGGTAAAAGGATCCAGTTACTATTTTATTCCGGTTGTCAACAATGACCTCTGCCCACATTAACTCACAGGAAGTATCTGCTTCAATTTCGCGACAAGTTAAACTACTTCTAACAGTAACAAACACGCCACCGCCAACTGTGTTTAGCCTATCGTTTCGGAACACCGTTAGGTTTTTGCAAAAATTTCGGCTGAGCTTATATCTGGCTTTAGCCAGCTTTTAGTGCCTATAACGATTTGAGCATCAGTGATTTCTATTAGCGCTTGGACTTCTGGTACTTTCACAACACAGCTACGACAATTTACAACTGTTATACTGATGGTTCCTGTATCTACGTTATTCCTGTGTTCAGATTGCGCCCTTCTTGTGTTTTCCCGAGACCCTCTAACCTAAAAAAACCGCCCAGTCCACGCCACACAGCCCCTGATACCCGTGTAGCCGCCCCCTCCGTATAGTGGACACCTGACCTATTCAGCGGAACACGAAACCCAACCACCGTTTGGCGCAAGTCGAGGAATCTGCAGCCTACACGGTCGCAGAACCGTCTGAGCCCCTGATTCAGAACCTCCACTCGATTCTGTACCAGAGGTCCGCAATCGGTCCTGTCGACTATGCTGCAGATGTTCAGCTCTGCTTTCATCTTGCAAGCAAGACTGGCAGCCTTTACCATTTCTGTTAGTCGCTGGAAACCAGAGAGAATCTCTTCTGATCCAAAGTGACACACATAATTGGTACCGACGTGAGCAACCACCTGCAGTTGGCTGCACCCTGTGCTCTTCATGGCATCCGGGTAGACTCTTTCCACATCTCGAATGACTCCACCCGGTATACACACGAAGTACACGTTTGTTTTCTTTCCCTTGTTGTCAGCCAAGTCCCTAAGGGGCCCCATAATGCGCCTAACGTTGGAGCTCCCAACTACCAATAATCCCACCCTCTGTGATTGCCCGGATCTTGCAGGCTGAGTGGTTTCCTCTGAAACAGGGCAGGCGACAGCATCTGGCTCAGCGACATTGTCAGCCACTGACAGCTCCTGGAACCTGCTTGTCAGACAAACCGGGGAAGCCTTACCTGCGGCTGTCTGGGACGTCTTTCGCCGCCTGCTTCGCCCCAGGGCGACTTCCCACTCGACCACAGGTGAGGGGTCAGCCTCAGTGCGAGCAGTAACTGGGTTGACCACCGGTGAGGACCGATTGGAGGATTCGGACGAGCTGGACGTCCTTTGTATACCCACGGCCGGTCCACAACAGTGGTGCCCATCCACTGCAAACTGATGCTGTGTAACCGAAGCCATCACAGCCTGAAGCTGAGAGCGAAGTGTTACTAACTCGTCTCGCATCCGCACACAACGATCGCAGTCCCTGTCTACACTAAAGACCATGGAAAACTAAACTGTGCAGATAAACGGACAATCGGCACGTGCTGCGCAACTCTACTGTACACCCTGACGAAAACGCAGGAACTGTCTAATAATACTCAGATATTAAAAAAAAAACCTAGCTACCGAAGCACTCAGGTGAAACCAAGTAATTCGCCCTTGATTAGGAATATGTAATATGTCACAAAATCGGTTTATTTTCAGACGCAAACGAAAACGCGAGAACACTGGCAATTAGATGTTAAATTTATACACAGAAACTGAAGAAACTATACCATTGAAGCTCACAGATGATGTAATAAAATTCGCTCCTGGTTAGGAACTCGTAAGCATCACAAAAGAGGTTACTTCTCTGTTGCTGCGTCTGTCTCGTTTGGCTACTACTGCCTGACTGACTGTTCAGGATTTTGTACACGGACTGGCCTCTGAATAATGTCCCATAAATGTTTGACGGGATTCAAGTCGGGAGATCGGTGGTCAAATCACTCCCTCGAATTTTCCAGAATGTCCTTGAAACCAATCGCAAATAACTGCGACCCGGTGAGGCGGTGGCCCATTGTCATCCATAGAATATCCTCCATTGTTTGGGAAGACGAAGGCAATAACTGGCTGCAAATGGTCTCGACGTAGCCGAACACAACCATTTCCAGTCAATGATCGGTTCAATTCGACCATAAGTCCCTGTCTGTCCCATGTAAACACACCGCACACCATTATGTAGCCACGACCAGCTTGTGTGGAGTCTTGTCGACAACCTAGGTCCATGGCTTCGTGGGGTCGCCTCACACTCGAAACCTACCATCAGCTCTTATCAACAGAAATCGAGACTCATCTGACCAGGTCACGGGTTTCCAATTGTCTAGGGGCCAACCAATATGGTAACGACCCCAGGAGAGGCGCTGCAGGGGATGTCGTGCTGTTAGCAAACGTACGCCAGGCGTCTGCTGCCATAGCCTAAAACGACAAATTTCGCCACACTTTTTCTAACTGATGCGTTCGTCGTGCATCCCACATTGATAAGGAAAAATTAACGCAATTCTTTATAACGGCGTTAGTGTGCACTGTTCAATCGCTTCACCGAAGGTGGCTGTATATCACATAGGACGTGTCAGGGTCGGCCAGCAGTCTCTGACGCAGCAATTGAACAAGTTCCGCAGTCTTAAATTCGTAGTCGGGGTAAATCAACGAGATGTGGAGCCAGCTTACAATTGAATATTGATTTCGCTCCGTGTTGCTGGTTTGTCAGCACCAACAGTTCTACGCAAACGACTCTGCTCTCGGTCGTTAAGTGAAGGAAGTCGGCCACTGTGTTGCCGGTGGTGAGTAATAGTGCCTCAAACTTGGTATTCTCGGCACACTTTTGACACCGTGATCTCCAGACACAGAATTCCCTTACGTTTCCCAAAATGGTATGTCCCATGCGTCTAGCTCCAGCCACCATTCCGCGTTGAGACTCTGTTAATTCCCGTGGTGGGGCCATAATCATGTGGGAGACCTTTTGAAAAGAGTCACCTGAGTATAAATGACAGGTCCGCCATGCGCTTTTATTTCTTGTGCACGCGATACTACCGCTGTCCCATCACTTCTGTCATTTGACACAGCACACAGTGTCTTTAATGTAGCCCCGTACACGGAAGTCCATTGGAGTTAAATCAGATGATCGTGGTGGCCAGGATAATATTTCATCATGTACAATGCAAGTCGGCACATTCCTGTGGTTGTATGCGACATATGGAGTCGCGCCATCTAACTGGAAAATAAATTCTATACCCGTATCCTGTTATAATTGAGGTATTCGATTTTGTTCAGTCATGTCCAAGTAGAACAAGCCCGTTATAACTAACGCGGCGAAAAGGAAAGGATCGTAAATCTTGTTACAGCCTACAGCTCAAGAAACATTTATCTTAGGCTAGTTCTGTACATGTTCGATTACGCGACGTGGCTTCTGCTAACCCCTGAACAATATGCCTCTTTACCGCAGATATGGAAGATGGTTTTGTCACTGAACACAATTTTATTAAGAAAATCATCTTCAGAAAGTTTGTTTAACATCTGTATACAAAACTCAGCTCGTTTTTCTTTGCCACTTTCTCTTAAAACTTTGCAAAACTTCTAGTTTGTAGCGATAGAGTGGCAGGCGTTTTTGTAAATCCTTTCATACTGTAACAAAAGGCGTATTCAATTGTAAGCTGGCTCCACATCTCGTTGATTTACCCCGACTACGAATTTAAGACTGCGGAACTTCTTCAATTGCTGCGTCAGAGACTGCTGGCCGACCCTGACACTGCGTCCTATGCGATATACAGCCATCTTCGGTGAAGCGATTGAACAGTGCATGCTAACGCCGTTATAAAGAATTGCGTTAATTTTTCCTTATCATATTGCAAACACTACAGATATTTTTTGATGAAGAGTAATCAAGCAATTTGTTCTGTTGATAGGGAAGCTTCTGACATTAAAGTATGTCACCAGGATAGTGGATATTGCCAGCTGCTATTCTAAACTTCTACACCTAAGGGCAGCTGAGGACACCATCCCTATCCTTCAAGTGAATGACACTGAAAATTTCCTCACTGCCTTCACTTCTTGAAACATAGCGCAGCTGTAAGACAAGCAACTCAGAACAAGCACGCACACATAATCGGGAACATTATGCTGCGACGCGTGAAGTTCTGGTATGCGTGTTTGTGTTTGTGTGTGTGTGTGTGTGTGTGTGTGTGTGTGTGTGTGTTTGTGTGTATGAGTAAGACCACCTGCTTCATTAGATAGTTTTAATGTGTACCCAGAATATTCGCAGTTGAATTGTGCTTACAAGTAGCCATTTTCAGTGAAACAAATCTCTTAGACGTGTTTTTGAGACTCTCAGATGTTAACACTGATAAAAAAAAGCGGCACTCATTCCGTGACGAATAGCAACTGAAGTTCATAGACTGAAGAATGCACAACAGTCATTTGTGTTGTTTCTCATACGTGCACCGCCTAGAGACTGTTTCAATCAATAAAATACTTCAGAACCTTTACGTTATGACAACATTTATAGAATATCAACTACCAATTGATTGTTTTTTTTGGAAGGAAATGAGTCTTAACGCTGGGTACTTATGATTTCTTAGAAAATTTTCAGAAATTTGTAAGACTCCAGCTACCTTTTCGGATTTAGTCTCACTATTCTTATACTACATTGTCACTTTTTTCCAGTGTCTTCAGGAAGCGGCCCAAATTTGGAGAAATGCAGTTTGGTTCAAATAGCTAACCCTGAGTCAAGGTTCAAAATCAAAACTTTTTTATTAACGCTTTAGAAGTCAAGCTTTAAAATAAACATAACTTACTTTGCTGTGAACGATAATGTAGTGACTATTTTCTATAATACGATCAAATTATCCGCCGCAGCATGAAAGTTACAGTCCATATTCCATAAATCTAACAAAGGAGCAAATAGGGTTGACTGGATGGAATGGAGGTTGGGCGTCTTTGTTTCTTCTTCTTATCCATTTGATGCCCTTTGGTGTACATATCATTTACCTAGCACCATGTTACATCAGGGGCATTTGAAACCAAAGTGCATACAATGCAAGTAATTCATAACGCTTCTTAACTAAATTTTGCGGCAACATAACAAACGTTTTATATTACTGAAAGAAAACCATAAATATCATTATAAATACATCAGTTTGCTTTGAAGTGCTCTGGAGACAATTTGTTCTACTGATACAATGGCTGCCATAAAGTGTAAGTAATACGTATAATTGATCCTATCCCCTGACAGACTGCTGTGTGCTCAACAATATCAAATTCTGATATTACAAAGTACTGTTCTTGATGCAAAAGATATGAATTCACTTAATCTTCCCGACGAAGGTATTTAACCTCAACAGCTGCTCTATATTTATAGCCTTACAATTGTAAATAAGTAATATCTCCACAAAACAAAACAAGAGACACAAATACTAGTTTGAGCATCATTCTACGTCCACGTCACGTCATCACATGCCAGGTTTCAATAGTACTGGCACCTACTTCTTAAGTCTACTCTGTCAGTTAGTAAACAGTCTATTAAAGAAACAAAGCACAATTCATCTTCAGATGTGAATTGCAAGTGTTCAATCCAAAAGTTGAATTTTTGAGTCTACGCTCTGCATAAACGATTCAGGAGACAACGTGAGCAGTAGTCTTTGGTTGTTTGCAGATGAAGCTGTCGTTTAACGCCTAGTAAAGTCATCAGAAGATCAAAACAAATTGCAAACCGGTTTAGAAAAGATATCGGTATGGTGCGAAAAATGGCAATCGACCTTGAACGATGAGAAGTGTGAGGTCGTCCACATGAGTGCTACAAAGAATCCGTTAAATTTCGGTTACAGGATAGTAAATCAAATGTGAAGCCGTAAATTAAACTAAATACCTAGGAACTAGAAGTACGAACTACTTAAATTGGAAAAAAACACGAAAATATTGTGGGGAAGGCGAACTAAAGACTGCGATTTACTGGTAGAACATTTAGAAGATGCAACAGTTCTACTAAACAGAATGCCTACACTACGTTTGTCCGTTCTCTTTTAGAGTACTGCTGCATGTTGATGGATCCTTACCAGATAGGATTTACGGAGTACATCGAGAAAGTTCAAATAAGCGCAGCAGGTTTTGTATTATAGAGAAACAGGGGAGAGAGTGTCAATGATAGGATACAGGATTTGGAACGAATATCATTATGACAAAGGCGTTTCTCGTTGCGGCGTGTTCTTCTCAAGAAATTTCTATTACCACCCTTCTCCTCCGAATGCGGAAATATTTAGTTAACGCCGACTTACATCTGAGCTCGCACGCAAAGGTATAGGAGTTATTTTATCCGCCCTGTGTTCGAGAAAAATAGAGAATTGTTGTGATGGTGGTTCGATGAAGCCTCTGCCAGGCACTTAAGTGTGATTTGCAGAGTATTCACATAATGTAAATGTGAATGTACATGTATATATGCGTTATTTGCTGTAGCATCAACTGCTTAGTAAGCAAAGATGAATATCAGTAGCTGGTACTACGTAATAATACGAAAGCTCCAATAGTATTTGTGAAGGCATTCTTTTGTTTTCCCGTCAGGGAAATTACAGTCCCCATATGAAACCGCTCCCAACGTTAATGCACAGCATTATGTTAACAATATTTCGTTTGAGACGAATGGTTTAGTGTTACAGTATTGTGGTAACTATTGTCTTCGGATACCGTCATTGGGATAGAGAAAGCTTATCGTGTTTGTAACTGCTTTTACGAACAGACGTGCGAAACGGTGAAACATTGAGGCAGCATGAAACCATACGTCAGACGACGACAACACGTGTTACCAGCGGTAGCTGAAACTGCCACGTGGCGTGAGACAGACTGCAGCATTTAACAGACCTCAGCTGCAAACGGTGACTGTCATTTATCTTCCACGTGTTAAATTACCCTGCGGCGCTGAGTTGCAGTAAAGAATTAAAACTTCGCGCTGGCGGTGATAAATTACGTTGCTAAGGAGAAAAACGGGAGCTTTGAAATTATGATTCTAGGCACTTCGGTAATTTTTGCCTACTTAATTAAATACTGCTATTGTTCACCAAACTGGAGGATCTAAGTGCTTGGAGTTTTGATGAATGACTAGAGAAAAAACCTCTCTGTCGCGTGCTTGACAATCAACTGCCAAATTCCCTATTTAATCGTATGAAAAAATGATACAGGGAGAATCAATAACTTGATTAGTACTGATGTAGTAAATACGGATTCCACTGAAGTGCACTGAGTGGGATTTCCTTCAATAACGGAGGAATGTATTGTTAGAGAATCAACGTCCTTTAGTGATTGGTGGCTCTTTAGCGCTCGTGAATTTGTTTCCGAGTATTGTTCTTGGACATGAGCATCTATGGAGAGAGGTAGGCGCTAAATGGCGGGACGTCCACGGCTCTTCATGGAACTTAGGGTTCCCAGGCTTCTCTGCTCTATGAAGTAGGATAAGTGTTGATCTATCGCATTCTCGCCGAAAGAGCGCAGTGCTGATGCAAGCACAAGTGTTTCGGACCACACCATTCATCGTACATTGTAGAACATGGAACTTCGTAGCAGACTACACCTACGTGTTCTAATGTTGACCTAACGATATCATCAATTACGACTGCACTGGGCAACAACCACTGGGATTCGACTGTCGATCATTGGAATCGTGCCAGCTCATCGTATGAATCACATTTCTTTAGCTACACGTCTTCGATGATCGTCTCCACAAATGCCGTCGTCGTCGTGAATGGCGGTTCGAAACATGCAGCACGCGACGTACGCAGGCTCGTGGTAGTAGTACCATGATATGGGAGACATTCTCCTGCGCTTGCATGGGACCTGTGGTGGTAATCGGAGACACGTTCACAGCTGCGAACCGCCTGCATCCCTTCATCCTTAAAGACTTGCCCGATGGCGATGTCATCTTTCACAACATAATTGTCCGTGTCTCGGAGCCAGAATCGTGCTACAGGGGCTTGAGGTGCATTGTGGTGAACTACGTTAACGTCTCGGCGACGAGATTCGCCTGATGTAAATCTTATGAAAATCATCTGGGTCGCTATCGGCAACCATCACCGCACAAGCATATCAGCAACCCACTATTAATGCAAATCACATGACCTGTGCGTAGGCACCTAATGACGCATACTTCCATAAACCTACTAAAAAACTGTCAAATACCTATTACGCAGAATGAGTAATATATTTCGTTCCAAAGACGGAAAAAAAAGTTACTAAGGAGTTGGTCATAATGCTTCGGCTCATCAATGTACACTACTGGCCATTAAAATTGCTACGCCACGAAGATGACGTGCTACAGACGCGAAATTTAACCGCCAGGAAGAAGATGCTGTGATATGCAAATGATTAGCTTTTCAGAGCATTCACACAAGGTTGGCGCCGGTGGCGACACCTACAACGTGCTGACATGAGGAAAGTTTCCAACCGATTTCTCATACACAAACAGCGATTGACCGGCGTTCCCTGGTGAAACGTTGTTGTGAAGCCTCGTGTAAGGAGGAGAGATGCGTACCATCACGTTTTCGACTTTGATAAAGGTCGCATTGTAGGCTACCGCGATTGCGGTTTATCGTATCGCGACATTGCTGCTCGCGTTGGTCGAGATGCAATGACTGTTAGCAGAATATGGAATCGGTGGATTCAGGATGGTAATACGGAACGCCGTACTGGATCCCAATGGCCTCGCATCACTAGCAGTCGAGATGACACGCATCTTACCCACATGGCTGTAACAGATCGTGCAGCCACGTCTCGATCCCTGAGTCAACAGATGGGGACGTTTGTAAGGCAACAACCATCTGCACGAACAGTTCGACAACGTTTGCAGCAGCATGGACTATCAGCTCGGAGACCGTGGCTGCGGTTACCCTTGACGCTTCATCACAGATAGGAGCGCCTGCGATGGTGTACTCAACGACGAACCTGGGTGCAAGAATGGCAAAACGTCATTTTTTTGGTTCTGTTTACAACATCATGACGGTCGCATACGTGTTTGGCGACATCGCCGTGAACGCACATAGGAAGCGTGTATTCGTCATCGCCATACTGGCGTGTCACCCGGCGTGATGGTATGGGGTGTCATTGGTTACACGTCTCGGTCACCTCTTGTTCGCATTGACGGCACTTTGAACAGTGGACGTTACATTTCAGATGAGTTACGACCCGTGGCTCTACCCCTCATTCGATCCCGGCGAAACCCTACATTTCAGCAGGATAATGCGCGACCGCATGTTGCAGGTCCTGTGCGGGTATTTCTGGATACAGAAAACGTTTGACTGCTGCCCTGGCCAGCACATTCTCCAGATCTCTCACCAATTGAAAACGTCTGGTCAATGGTGGCCGAGCAACTGGCTCGTCACAATACGCCAGTCACTACTCTTGACGAACTGTGGTATCGTGTTGAAGCTGCATGGGCACCTGTACACGCCATCCAAGCTCTGTTTGACTCAATGCCCAGGCGAATCAAGGCCGTTATTACGGCCAGAGATGGTTGTTCTGGGTACTGATTTCTCAGGATCTATGCATCCAATCTGGGTGAACACGTAATCATATGTCAATTCTAGTCTAATATATTTGTCCAATGAATACCCGTTTATTATCTGCATTTCTTCTAGGTGTAGCAATTTTAATGGCTAGTAGTGTATTTACCTTGGTGTTATCGCCCGGTCCTGAATGTGCAACCGCTGTGCCTGGCGTTTATAGTTTTCTGCTGGTGATTCCCTGATTAAATCTCAGGAGTAATCGGCTTTTTTATATTTAATAGTATGGCTAGGGCCCCCCGTCAGGCCGACCGTTCGCCGGGTGCCGATCTTTCAATTTGGCCCCACTTCGGCGACCTGCAGTCGACGAGGACGATAGGATGATGATGTGAACATCACAACACGCAGTCCATGGGCGGAGAAAATTCCCCGACCCGGCCGGGAATCGAAGCCAGGCCCAGAGGCTTGACAATCCGTCACGCTGACCATTCAGCTACAGGGAGCGGACAGTACAATCGGCTAACGTTGATACACTAAAGTTACCCTGGCAGTTCTTTTCCATTCGCGGAATTTGCTGTTGGTTCTCCGTTCTCGTCAGTTATAATACCGCAGCTGTCAGGATAAAGTCCAAGTTGGAATCTAGGAAACGTAACGTTAAGGACATGTTGGCCCGTATTATTGTAGCAATGCAAATGACTTGCCACGATATCCATATAGTTTTCTGCCCTCATATTTCCTAGAAAGTTTGTTGGCATTTGAACGAAGCCATTACAAGATAACTTTTCATCACTTGTCAGGATGGGGTCGAACTGCTCATGTGTGTACAGTGTCGCCTCACTAAGGCGTAGAAATATGCGAACAGAGAAATGCTTCCCCAGTTTTGGCCATGGCATTAATGAAGTTTTTCATTAGGCCCAATCTTATATGAAGAGCAGGGAGAATTATTTTTCTTGGATTCGGTAAGTCCTTGCAACACAACAATGTGAGATCCTGGCTCAGGAGTTTCTATTTATAATGAAGTGCTTAGGCGCCGCTTTCCTAGATGCACAGGAAGCAACCGAATTCGTTGTACCCGTTTTATAGCCCAAGTAATATGCCTATGAATTTCAAGTCTGCTATATAAACTAAGCGTATTTCAATTCCAGTAAAAGCTGTTCCATATTATTGTACCGGGTGATCAAAACGTCAGTATAAATTTGAAAACTTAATAAACCACGGAAGAATGTAGATAGAGAGGTAAACATTGACACACATGCTTGGAATGACATGGGGTTTTATTAGAACCAATTAAAACAAAGTTCACAAAATGTCCGACAGATGCGCGTCGTTTAGTGATGATAGTGTGCTCAGCCGCCACTTTCGTCATGCTTGGCTTCCCAAGTCCCCAGATCTCATTCCGTGCGACTATCGGCTCTGGGGTTACCTGAAGTCACAAGTGTATCGTGATCGACCGACATCTATAGGGATGCTGAAAGACAACATCCGACGCCAATGCCTCACCATAACTCCGGACATCCTTTACAGTGCTGTTCACAAATTTATTCCTCAACTACAGCTAATGTCGAGGAATGATGGTGGACATATTGAGAATTTCCTGTAAAGAACATCATCTTTTCTTTGTCTTACTTTGTTATGCTAATTATTGCTATTCTGATCAGATGAAGCGCGGTCTGTCGGACGTTTTTGAACTTTCGTGTTTTTTTGGTTCTAAAAAACCCCAATGTCATTCCAAGCATATGTGTCAATTTTTACCTCTCTATCTACATTATTCCGTGATTTATTCAGTTTTCAAATTTATACTGACTTTTTGATCTCCCTGTACATCTATCAGCCAGAGCATTATGACCACTGACGTACTATCGCTATAAATCTGTCCAGGCTATATAGCAGTGTCACATGGCGAGTCTGTTAGTCAGACACACGCGCAGTTCATGTGCTATCAGTGAGGCTTATGTCCGTGCATAGATTGGGGAAGGCGCGCGATCTCTCTGAGTTTGACCAAGGGCATATTGCGACTCCCAGGAGGCTGGGCACGAGCATTTCGGAAGCTACACGACCTGAGGGTTTTCTATGGGTACTGTGGTGAGTGTCTTCAACACGTGGCGAAGCTAAGAAGAAACTACGTCCTGACGTCGTGAGGTGGGTGGTCATTCCTCATTACAGATGTCACACGCCATAGGCTGATAAAACGGATCAGGCATTGAACTGTGGCGGAACTAACATCAGACTTTAATGCTGGGCAGAGTACAAGTGTGCCACAGCACACAGCGCACCGAACTCTAACGGAGGGCCTCCGCAGCAGACGACCCACTCACGTGCCGTTGTCACCACCACGACATCGGCAACTACGACTGGGCGAGTGACCATCGGCACTGGACGTTGGTGCAGTTGAATCCTCATCATGCCGATTGGAGGGCGCGAAGTCGTCGACTTCCAGGGGAACAGATGCTTGACACCTGTACTGCGGGAAGGGGCAAGAAGGCCGCGGCTCCATTATGCTAGGGGGAACATTCACATGGGCATCCAGAGGTCCAGGCTAGGCACCTTGATGGCCAAAGAATATTGCACACTGGTCACGGACCACGTACACCGCTTCATGACGTTCATGTTTGCAGACTGCAGTGGAATTTTTCAATAAGATAATGCACCATGGTCGGCCGCAGTGGCCGAGTGGTTCTAGGCGCTTCAGTCCGGAACCGCGCGACTGCTTCGGTCGCAGGTTCGAATGCTGCCTCGGGCATGGGTGTGTGTGATGTCATTAGTTTAATCACGTTTAAGTAGTTCTAAGTTCTAGGGGACTTATGATCTCAGATGTTAAGTCCTATAGTTCTCAGAGACATTTGAACCATTTTTGAATCCACTATCTCACAAAGCCAGGTGTTTGATGGAGTGGTTCGAGGAGCACAGGGCGAACAGGGCGAGTTCATGTTGATGTGATTGCCCTACAACTCGCCAGATCTGAATCCAGATGAATACATCTGGGATGTGATTGAACGTGGCGTCAGAGATCATCGAACCCCTTTCTGGAAATTCGGCGAATTTCGTGTGTAATTGTTGTGCCACCTCCGACTAGCAACACACCAAGGCCTCGTTGCTCCAATGTGACGACACGTCGCCGCTGTATTCTCTGCCAAAGGTGGACATACCGGCTATAAGTTAGGTGGTCGTAATGTTCTGGCTGATCAGCATATGTTTCTTTCATGTAAGCTGTATACCTAATAGGAATCGATGGCAACACCTTGCCATTGTGCAGTAGCTCACACCTGTGACTACCTTTGGGGTCGATGAACAATATCCACTGATCAATTTTATACTCAATGTCCGTAGCTGTCATTAGTTCCTGTATGTCACTACAAAATACTCTTTTCACTTTCGGAAAAAGGAAGGAATGACAACATTATACTTAGAGAATGCAGTCACGTTCACCGTTTTACCAAATCAGTCCGCTGTTGTAGTCTCGACGCAACAGTTCAACTTCACCTTTCGGTGATTTCAGATCTGTCACTAGGTCATTACTTTCACACTGCGTAATTTTACGTATCTCTGTACACTTTCGTTACACACAAGATCAGGATCTTTCGAAGAAGTGGGTTTCGAAGGTGATGGTGCAGCGCTAGTTTCTCTAAAGTTCTCGATACTGTCAAAATAAGGTGCCTCCGAAAGGCAGTGGTTGCATGGCAGACGGTACTTCTTCGTGGGAGTACCATGCGTTAATGGATTTGTCATACAGAAGTAACAGTTTTTCATATGGTTTAATGGATATCGCGAGTTAATTGGTATAAAAAACCCAATGGAAAATTGAATTGAGACTTGGGACCCAAGATATGCAACTTACATGAGGAGCCCAGGGATTGTTTTGGTCCCCGATTTCACAGCCAAAGTACGGTTTGTACGCCTTCCTAATATATGGCATTAAAGGCTTCGTTTGAGATTTCAATATAGCCTGTCCAAAAATGTTACAGAAATTGCCTGCAATCTTTATGCATTTGCGAGGCACATTGAACCAAAGGAATTACAATGACGACACGTCTAACTACACTTTAGCTATTGTTTCCAGAAACTTCATCACTCTGTTTACCATCAGCAGGATTTCCAACCCTATATGGGAATGACAGTGAATGCTAGTAAAATATCTGTAGTTTAATTCATCCCGTTTAACTTGCAAACGAGTGCTTATTCGAGTTTCTGTTTGTCGTTTTCATTACTAGCTTGGTCGATATATTTAACAAACTTGTGTCTCATCCCATCTACATTTTCACGATTAGCTAGCGTAACTCCCTTTTCGTTAGGCTGCATTATCGATACTCATAATGTATATGTCAAAAATAGTCGTTGTTAGATGTCTTACAGAAGAACTGAGAGGGCCTTAATGTGAATTATTCCCGGATTTTATTATTCAGGACATTTTTTACCGTGAAGACAGTGAATAATTATTCTACAGCCAGCAGTAAGATATCCGTATTCACACTCTCAGTTCTGAGACTCCAAATCTCATTTGCATATACATTACAATAAGATGAAAGGTATAATGTACATAAACCGCTGTACAAAAGATGTAAAATGTACAGTGTATATTACAAAACATATAGTAAGACAACATGGATCGCTTTTTCATACAGCAATAATTATACTCAAAGTGATGGAGTGACGTTGGATGTGCTAGTCTGTTTCATGTTACAACTCAGAGTCATGGAATACTAAGAGACGATTGTGTAACGACAATAAATGTTCAAGTACTCTCTGTTGCAGACCAGTCTAACTGAAGGAACTCTATCCATAAATACGTAAGTTACAACGGATAACATACAAAACTGTGGTATATCAAGAAATTCTAGTGGTCACTATCACTTGATCGACGAAATAACGTTATATGTCTGTCGATAGAGGTACACATAATGAAATTGTAATATGTAAAACACAAACCAAGCATAGATAACGGAGATAAACCTATTACCGAACGAAGTTATCAATGTGTACCGAGTGGGATAAGATCTCACAATTACAATACACAAGCTGTAGGTTTAGTTTTCGCACTGACAGGCCCGTATACGGATAGACTATACTGTCTGGTGAGTAGTCGAGTTATTAGTGAGAGGTTGTACTATGTCAGTCAGAAGGAAAGCCATGCACAAAGCGAAAGTTTACAAAAATGTATTCGCAGTTGCGAATATGGACAACCATTAGCTGTATAATGGTTTGAAGGCAATGAAAATTTGTGCTGTGCTGATATTCAAGCGCGGATTTACAGCCTGCACTCGTACATTTATTATTATATTCCCACAGGCGGGACCGATATTAAAGTCCCTTGCACAGTATCGGAGGATAAATACCATACTGGAGTCCCTGTGTATTTGCGTATTTATCCGCCAACACTGGGCAAACGACTTCCATTCAAAATCTCTGTTCTGCACTTGAATACAGGCAATGGTTGTATGAGTGCAGCCTGTAGACACATGGTTGACGACTTATGGAAGTAGGGGTCTGGCTGTAAAGTGTGCTCGGATAGCGTAACGTAAGGCGACCGCTCGCGATAAGCGGGAATTCCGGGTTGAAGTCCCGGTCCAGCATAAGCTTTCATTATTGTCCCATCATACAGCTTATAGTTGTCCATATTCGCAACACTGAATGCACCACAGTGGTCGTTCCTTCGGACATGTACACATATCTGAAACAACATTGCATCGTACTCCTGACCAACACAAGCACTGCCATTTCCTAAGCGTTAAGTTTGATTCAGACCACATTTCGTAAAGACCGTAAATGGATCACCCAGTAATGTATTACACCTGCTGAATCGTATACTCTGGTGATAGAACTGGAGTATATGCACTATATAATTTTCACTTTATGTTATTGGAACCCTACGGTTCCAGCCGTGTATCCATTTCTCTTTATCACTGTAGCTTTAACGTTAACCACAGTACTTCAGAATTATAAACCAAAATGAGCCGCATCACTTGCCTGGTCCGGCTACCCATTTCATTAATTTTCCTGTACTATGAGTGTGTAAGCTACATACATTCATCCTGTGATAAAGCTGTTCTCCTATTGTTAATCTTCACTTTGGTGTAAAATTGAATTCGAAACATACAAACTTTCAAATACACAACATTTACAACTGTAAAATATCTATAATTTTGAATATTTTCTGGTAGTAAAAGTTGTTCTGCTACACCTGACAAATGATTTGCAAGGTATCATTAACATATCTCCTGCTACAAGAATACAAACAGCTTTTTAGACTTTCTTTTTACTTGGTACGTTTCATTGTCTTCCCCTATAGGTATAACGGGCTGCTGAAATAATGTCCCATTGGGAAGTGTTGTGTACATAGTTCCGCGTAGTCAGCGCGTACACAAATTTCCCAATATAGCGCGCCCCGCTAAGCACAACAGCGCAGGCGCAGCGCTCGTCCGTCTCCGCACTACGAGATGGTGCTGTCTTAGAGACAGACCAAATTCTGCTTCCGCCGATCCGCGTATTAATACACTCCTGGAAATGGAAAAAAGAACACATTGACACCGGTGTGTCAGACCCACCATACTTGCTCCGGACTCTGCGAGAGGGCTGTACAAGCAATGATCACACGCACGGCACAGCGGACACACCAGGAACCGCGGTGTTGGCCGTCGAATGGCGCTAGCTGCGCAGCATTTGTGCACCGCCGCCGTCAGTGTGAGCCAGTTTGCCGTGGCATACGGAGCTCCATCGCAGTCTTTAACACTGGTAGCATGCCGCGACAGCGTGGACGTGAACCGTATGTGCAGTTGACGGACTTTGAGCGAGGGCGTATAGTGGGCATGCGGGAGGCCGGGTGGACGTACCGCCGAATTGCTCAACACGTGGGGCGTGAGGTCTCCACAGTACATTGATGTTGTCGCCAGTGGTCGGCGGAAGGTGCACGTGCCCGTCGACCTGGGACCGGACCGCAGCGACGCACGGATGCACGCCAAGACCGTAGGATCCTACGCAGTGCCGTAGGGGACCGCACCGCCACTTCCCAGCAAATTAGGGACAATATTGCTCCTGGGGTATCGGCGAGGACCATTCGCAACCGTCTCCATGAAGCTGGGCTACGGTCCCGCACACCGTTAGGCCGTCTTCCGCTCACGCCCCAACATCGTGCAGCCCGCCTCCAGTGGTGTCGCGACAGGCGTGAATGGAGGGACGAATGGAGACGTGTCGTCTTCAGCGATGAGAGTCGCTTCTGCCTTGGTGCCAATGATGGTCGTATGCGTGTTTGGCGCCGTGCAGGTGAGCGCCACAATCAGGACTGCATACGACCGAGGCACACAGGGCCAACACCCGGCATCATGGTGTGGGGAGCGATCTCCTACACTGGCCGTACACCACTGGTGATCGTCGAGGGGACACTGAATAGTGCACGGTACATCCAAACCGTCATCGAACCCATCGTTCTACCATTCCTAGACCGGCAAGGGAACTTGCTGTTCCAACAGGACAATGCACGTCCGCATGTATCCCGTGCCACCCAACGTGCTCTAGAAGGTGTAAGTCAACTACCCTGGCCAGCAAGATCTCCGGATCTGTCCCCCATTGAGCATGTTTGGGACTGGATGAAGCGTCGTCTCACGCGGTCTGCACGTCCAGCACGAACGCTGGTCCAACTGAGGCGCCAGGTGGAAATGGCATGGCAAGCCGTTCCACAGGACTACATCCAGCATCTCTACGATCGTCTCCATGGGAGAATAGCAGCCTGCATTGCTGCGAAAGGTGGATATACACTGTACTAGTGCCGACATTGTGCATGCTCTGTTGCCTGTGTCTATGTGCCTGTGGTTCTGTCAGTGTGATCATGTGATGTATCTGACCCCAGGAATGTGTCAATAAAGTTTCCCCTTCCTGGGACAATGAATTCACGGTGTTCTTATTTCAATTTCCAGGAGTGTATGTAACGCATCCAATGAGATTGCTGCTAACGTAGAACCTATTCTTCTCGCGGATCACACTCGCGCAGTGATACCTGAACGCGCGAGGCATTATAACGAGTGTACAGACCTCCGATTAGTCAGTCTGCATTTGTCTGTACCAGTGTACAGTCAAGTTTCAGTCTGCGCCTAATAAGATTACCATATTCCTGTACATAGCCATGAAGATAAATGTATAGACACTTTGTCAAGTATCAGAGATATGTGAGAATAAGATTAATGTACCAAGACCTAAGGAACTTCAGATTGTCAATTGTAAACAGCATCCAGAATCAAGTTACGTAATGTCTATGTTATTTATTATTTTAATAAATGTGTGTGAAAATTAATCAAGTTCTGTTTAAAGTTGGTCACCGTCAATCTGCTACTCTAAGTGTGCAAGTGGCATTTCTATCGTCTGACCTAACGGCAGAAGATAAACACGCCACGATAAGAACACGAGACATATTGCTGACACTCGCCTACTTCGTTAGAGCGACCAGTGAAATAATCTGATGGTGTGTGTACCGAAGGTCTTAGAGTACGCACACCACAGGAGGTCACGGGCTTCGCAGCCGAACATAAGCGAGCTGGTAAAGGAGAAAAGGAAGTCACAATTACGAAGTTATTTTTTGTTACAACATTACCTTACAGCCAAGGGAACCATGCCGACAACTGCTTACAGAAGCAGGGAGCTGTTATAACTCTCTGACACATTAAAAATTATATGACCCTAATATTCATACAACAATAATTATTAAAGTGTACGCAGTATTAAGTCGTTGACTTGTTCCCCATATTGATTGTACCTATCCGTTTCGCATACTGGAGACAGTAATCCTAATTCATTCAAGATTACTTGTTTTAGTTACGCAGCGTGAAGACGTTAACTTGCTCGACATGTTGATCGTACTTACACCATTCGAATACTGTAGATGGCTACTTATTCCACACGGTACCCATAGAGCCTATAAGTAAATACGTTCAGGGATTTGGCCTGGAGAATACTTCTAAAATTATTTGTTTCATGAAATATGAGAGACGATTTAGTGCGTATACTGGTTCCTAATATTAATGCTTGCTGCATTCTGAGTGCACATAGGACAGTAAATTTACTTTTGGTTCACCTCTGGTGCTTATGTTCCCTATGGTCAAAAAATTTATTGAAAATAAGCTGCACCCATGGAGGTAAAAAACGGCGGGCGGTGGCTCTACAGGCTTACGCTGTACGTTGTTTTGAAGCCGGAGTGTGCGGCGCCTGCCGTCATTTTAAGTATCCCAAAACATTAGCAGACTACTGTTTACGAATGCTTATTATTCATTATTTCTGTTGTGCTCGCCAACAGCTCTTTTAACTACTAAAAATTATACAGCTTACATGAACGACATAATGTCAGGAAGGCACTTTCGAACGTTTTTCTGTTCTTGAATGCGTATTTGCTCTAGCAATGTGACACATTTGGCCTCATTAACGCATCTGGTTGTTTTGCTGCTGTATTGCGGATAAACAGGATCAGAAAAAAGGAAACGATGTGAAAAGCTTGCTTTCGTAATCCATTTAATTTGTAAGTATAGCAAATGAAACTGGAACACCGAAACCTAGGCTTGTTTGTTTACAGGTTTCGGTACTGTTTCTAGTTCTTTACATTTTCAGCCTTCAACTCGTATGCACATATTTTTAATGTTCACGTTTGTAACAAAACTTTCCTAGGTGTTCTTTGCCAGCCCATAAACGTGAGCAATGGGGAAAGAAGAAAGGCATGCTATCGTATGTGAGTGTCAACGAAGTGAATGATTATGTCAAAGATACAGAACTGCATAGAGGTTTATCTCCACGCAGAATAGGAGTTCTTGTTTTATTAGATTCTCAGCTCATTTATCTCACTGTAGTTTACACTTATTTTCAAATAAAAAAAACTACCTATGTTGCTTCATTCAGTGTGGGGACAATAATATCAAATTACCGGATACAAAAACGATATAATTTTTTTTAGTATCTTCCAGCACTGTCGACTGTTATAAATGCGATTAAGGGAATGGTCTCAAACACTTAAAACCCCTTAAAATGGATATTTTGGATTAACATGTATGTAAGTTACTTTTTAGTAATGGCAACATAACCTATGTAAGATCTCGGCCTAGGTTTCCAAAAGCAGCATATTTGCATCATTTCCCGAAATATTTCCCGCCAGTAACTCTGTTAGTTTTTCAGGACTAACGAAACAAAGCACAATTGGAATGTAAGTCTACTTTGATCATCTGCTTTATTTTACTTTTGAATTTCGTTTTTAAGCTTTCAGAATATATAAGTCTATCTCATGCCTTGTGATATGCCAGTAGTTAGTTACTTAGTTTCATGTTCCAAGTATCATTTGAACGATAAATCGTGATGATATGGAACGAATCTTTTTTTTTTTTTTTTTTTTTTTTTTTTTTTTTTTTTTGTGGTCATCAGCCTACTGACTGGTTTGATGGGGCTCGCCACGAATTCCATTCCTTTGCTAACCTCTTCATCTCAGAGTAGCACTTGCAACCTACGTCCTCAATTATTTGCTTGACGTATTCCAATCTCTGTCTTCCTCTACAGTTTTTGCCCTCTACAGCTCCCTCTAGTACCATGGAAGTCATTCCCTCTTGTCTTAGCAGATTTTCTACCATCCTGTCCCTTCTCCTTATCAGTGTTTTCCACATATTCCTTTCCTCTCCGATTCTGCGTAGAACCTCCTCATTCCTTACCTTATCAGTCCACCTAATTTTCAACATTCGTCTGTAGCACCACATCTCAAATGCTTCGATTCTCTTCTGTTCCGGTTTTCCCACAGTCCATGTTTCACTACCATACAGTGTTGTACTCCAGACGTACATCCTCAGAAATTTCTTCCTCAAAATAAACCGGTATTTGATATTAGTAGACTTCTCGTGGCCAGAAATGCCTTTTTTGCAATAGCGAATCTGCTTTTGATGTCCTCCTTGCTCCGTCCGACATTGGTTATTTTACTGCCTAGGTAGCAGAATTCCTTAACTTCATTGACTTCGTGACCATCAATCCTGATGTTAAGTTTATCGCTGTTCTCATTTCTACTACTTCTCATTACCTTCGTCTTTCTCCGATTTACTCTCAAACCATACTGTGTACTCACTCCGTTCAGCAGATCATTTAATTCTTCTTCACTTTCACTCAGGATAGCAATGTCATCAGCGAATCGTATCATTGATATCGTTTCACCGTGTATTTTAATTCCACTCCTGAACCTTTCTTTTATTTCCATCATTGCTTCCTCGATGTACAGATTGAAGAGTAGGGGCGAAAGGGCCTTGTCTTACACAGTTCTTAATACGAGCACTTCGTTCTTGATCGTCCACTCTTATTATTCCCTATTGGTTGTTGTACATATTGTATATGATCTGTCTCTCCCTATAGCTTACCCCAACTTTTTTCAGAATCTCGAACAGCTTGCACCATTTTATATTGTCGAACGCTTTTTCCAGGTCGACAAATCCTATGAAAGTGTCTTGATTTTTCTTTAGCCTTGCTTCCATTATTAGCCGTAACGTCAGAATTGCCTCTCTCGTCCCTTAACTTTTCCTAAAGCCAAACTGATCATCACCTAGCACATTCTCAATTTTCTTTTCCATTCTTCTGTATGTTATTCTTGTAAGCAGCTTCGATGCATGAGCTGTTAAGCTGATTGTGCGATAATTCTCGCACTAGCCAGCTCTTGCCGTCTTCGGAATTGTGTGGATGATGCTTTTCCGGAAGTCAGATGGTATGTCGCCAGACTCATATATTCTACACACCAACGTGAATAGTCGTTTTGTTGCCACTTCCCCCAATGATTTTAGAAATTCTGATGGAATGTTATCTATCCCTTCTGCCTTGTTTGACCGTAAGTCCTCCAAAGCTCTTTTAAATTCCGATTCTAATACTGGATCCCCTATCTCTTCTAAATCGACTCCTGTTTCTTCTTCTATCACATCAGACAAATCTTCACCCTCGTAGAGGCTTTCAATGTATTCTTTCCACCTATCTGCTCTCTCCTCTGCATTTAACAGTGAAATTCACGTCGCACTCTTAATGTTACCACCGTTGCTTTTAATGTGACCAAAGGTTGTTTTGACTTTCCTGTATGCTGAGTCTGTTCTTCCGACAATCATATCTTTTTCGATGTCTTCCCATTTTTCCTGCAGCCATTTCGTCATAGCTTCCCTGCACTTTCTATTCATTTCATTCCTCAGCGACTTGTATTTCTGTATTCCTGATTTTCCCGGAACATGTTTGTACTTCCTCCTTTCATCAATCAACTGAAGTATTTCTTCTGTTACCCAGGTTTTCTTCGAAGCTACCTTCCTTGTACCTACGTTTTCCTTCCCAACGTCTGTGATGGCCCTTTTTAGAGATGTCCATTCCTCCTCAACTGTACTGCCTAGTGCGCTATTCCTTATTGCTGTATCTATAGCGTTAGAGAACTTCAAACGTATCTCGTCATTCCTTAGTACTTCCGTATCCCACCACTTCTTTGCGTATTGATTCTTCCTGACTAATGTCTTGAACTTCAGCCTACTCTTCATCACTACAATATTGTGATCTGAGTCTATATCTGCTCCTGGGTACGCCTTACAGTCCAGTATCTGATTTCGGAATCTCTGTCTGACCATGATGTAATCTAATTGAAATCTTCCCGTATCTCCCGGCCATTTCCAAGTATACCTCCTCCTCTTGTGATTCTTGAACAGGGTATTCGCTATTAGTAGCTGAAACTTGTTACAGAACTCAAATAGTCTTTCTCCTCTTTGCATTCCTTGCCCCAAGCCCATATTCTCCTGTAACCTTTTCTTCTACTCCTTCCCCTACAACTGCATTCCAGTCGCCCATGACTATTAGATTTTTGTCCCCCTTTACATACTGCATTACCCTTTCAATATCCTCATACACTTTCTCTATCTGTTTATCTTCAGCTTGCGACGTCGGCATGTATATGTGAACTATCGTTGTCGGTGTTGGTCTGCTGTCGATTCTGATTAGAACAACCCGGTCAGTGAACTGTTCACAGTAACACACCCTCTGCCCTAGCTTCCTATTCATAACGAATCCTACACCTGTTATACCATTTTCTGCTGCTGTTGATATTAGCCGATACTCATCTGACCAGAAATCCTTGTCCGCCTCGTAGAACGTTATCCTTTCGTTGATTATTCAATCTTCTTCTCATGGTAACCTCCCCCTTGGCAGTCCCCTCCCGGAGATCCGAATGGTGGACTATTCCGGAATCTTTTGCCAATCGAGAGATCATCACGACACTTCTTCAATTACAGGCCGCATGTCCTGTGGATACACGTTACGTGTCTTTAATGCAGTGGTTTCCATTGCCTTCTGCATCCTCATGTCGTTGATCATTGCTGATTCTTCCGCCTTTAGGGGCAATTTCTCACCCCTAGGACAAGAGAGTGCCCTGAACCTCTATCCGCTCCTCCGCCCTCTTTGACAAGGCCGTTGGCAGAATGAGGCTGACTTTTTATGCGGGAAGTCTTCGGCCGCCAATGCTGATTATTTATCAAAATTTTGGCAGACGCGGGGATCGAACCCGGACCGAAGACGTTTTGATTATGAATCAAAGACGCTACCCCTAGACCACGGGTACAGTCCTAGTGATTCATTATATAATAGATATAATTTTTTTATCTAAATATGCGTCCGGTCTGATCATTTATTAGTTTTTACGCTTTTTGATTAAAGACAGCTAGATGTTAGTCAGTAATTCATACCCATCGCCAATTACCCATGACAATAATAGGTAACTTTCTGCAGAACACGAGGATTTATCAAAGAGAGACGTTTTCAGTTTAATTTCAAATTTTATTTTGCTGTATGTTAGGCATTTTATATCAATGGGTAAGTGATCAAAACTTTTGCTTGCAGCATTGTGGACCCCTATTTGTGCTACAGACAACCTTAATGCGGCGTAGTAAATGTCACTTTTTACTTCTGGTATTGTAATTGCGTATATCATTTTTCCTGTCGAAGAGCAGTGGGTTATTTACAAAAAACTTCATGAGGGAATGACTATAATGTGAAACGGATAGACTGCTGAAGAGGAATAGAGAGTTTACATACATTTTCTGCTAAAGCCTTCTTCAGAAAGGAAGCACAGCTCACGTACTCTTTCATACAATCATACACACAAATCTTACGCTCACGTGACAGCTGTCTCCTGCTGTTCTAGCCAAAATCTTTTTTTAAAGGTGGAGGAAATGTGAACAATCAGTAATAATCATCGGCGAGAGGAATTTAGGACGTCTGATGCTGCACCAACATTCAGCGCGGTTACGTAGCCATGTGTTGTGCGCGGACGAGACTTTGATACAGCGTGGCACAGATGTCGGAGCATTTGGAGCTCGGAAGGCAATGAATAATATAGGAAAGAACGGACACTGAATGAAGTACACTGAGTAAAGTAAGGGAAAATCTACAGTCACCTGACAGAAATAAAGCCATTAAAATAAAAGTAAATAGTGCAGCAATAATCCATGTATACAAAAGAAAATATTGCGTGAATTGCTCCACTGACTTTAACCTCTAGATTAGATCATATAGATTAGTACATCCGTAAACAACGCAAGCTGTCATTTTCGATGAAAGAACTACGTCTCCACACAATCAAAAGACGGAAAAAGGTCGAAACTGGGCACTGGCATATCAGTGACATCATGCGAAGGTATCAATGAAATATGGAGGCATGAATGCTGTGAACCTAGTCTTTTAGGCTAGATAGGACTGCGGACATCGGCTTCAAGTTTGTGACGTAATGATACCGCCCTTTTTTTCTTACCTCCATGGTTACATCTCTACTGCTAATGCTTTTCTTGGTCAAAGATGTATTGAAAGTAAACTGCACGTCTACTGCTTATGTTTCCTGTGGTCAGAGAGGTAGTGAAAGCAAGTTGTCTCATAAGGTACGATCGCCACTTACGCTGCATTCTCTGCTTCTGATGTTTCTGCTCTATCCAGGATGGCGGCACCATCTTCTTATATATCGTGAAGTACGCTGTTGAGATTATGTATAGCTGGTAAAAAGATGGTGTAATTTACCAGTTTGTAAAAATCAAATCCATGCATGGTAGGATATTCACATGATATGAATATTAACTTCACACACTCCATTCGTATAGATCGCTCACTCATCTTTTAGTTGAATGAATGGGCAATCGTTTAGTGATTACGAATCACACTAATTCTACTCGGTTCTCTGTCCGTAAACTTGCTTGTAAAAGTGCACTTTTAGGTAACGTTCTTCCTTGTTTAAGCGTAGCACAAGAGACACACATGGATATCAGACTTCCAGCTGAACGGTACACTTCAAACTCCAACAGAATAGACTCATTTGAAACTAATTTGCACACAGACAATTATTTTTAGTGTCCTTTACTACTTTTTGTGCTTCTTCCATGAAATGAACCACTGATTGATGCAACAAATGCTATTGCAAGTTCATCCACACAAATATTCCTGCCCTTCAAGTTCCGGCGTTCAGTTCAAACCATGTTCTATAACGATATTTATGTCGTATTTCGTTGTGCTGTAACCTTTTGTGCCTCTCTCGCATCATACCGCAACGAGTGCAAAAAACGCTATCATACGTCCCTCCCAATCAGCTGCCTTTAAGTGTCTCCTTCTCCTGTTCATCAAAGCTTACATTCATATCAATCTCTCTGGGATTAATACTAGACTACTGAACACGTATAGGTCCTACATCTACACCCACACACACATACACACACTCACTCACTCACTCGCACATACATACACATACACAAGCACAAGCACAAGCACACATACACGTACGTATATGTATTTGAGATAACATAAAAATGATCATTAATGTTTCTTCGTAGGCTTTGTCAGCGTAATAGGTCATGAAGGAAGAGAGAGAAGATTTATAAAAACGTCTTTTATTTTCTAGCTAAAACATTACAACAACGTTCGTTTTATGTTTGCGTGCAGTAATATTTGTCTGTCATTGTTTTGACGGATAAAGAATTCAATGTTTGTTCAAATGGCAAAAACATATTGTTTGCGACACACTTAAAATTTAACAAATTCCATTTTTTTGCTTCACCTGCACTGTGAAAGTTTGCTTCTTACCGAATTTCATGATTCTAGGTCAACGACCAGTACCCTAAAAACTCGGATAAGCGAGTTTGCGAGCATCAAAATACGTAATGTAAATGACAGAAAGGACAGAGACACAATTATGTAAGTACCAAATGTGTGCATCTATTCCATAAAGGCGTTAACTTAGAATAAGTTTCTAACGCCGCCAAGGAACCAGAGTAACTGACATAAAACTGAACGTGATACGTCAACCGGTTCAAGGGAAATAGTGGTCTATAAAGAGAGAGAGAGAGAGAGAGAGAGAGAGACAGAGAGAGACAGAGAGAGAGAGAGAGAGAGAGACGGATTAAAAATGACTAAAATATATTTTTTCGTGTGGTATGACTACAAATTAAGAATGACGGATTTTTGCTTTACCTGTATTGAAAAATGTTGCCTTCTGCCGAATTTCATGTTGTATGTCAACGAGAAGTACCCTATAGGCGTGATATCGTAAAATATTGAACCAGAGCCCTACGTGGATTCATTTATAAACAACTTTTTTTTGGTATATTATAGCCTCCCATACCTGACGTGATATTTTCTCGAATTACTGGCGACCGCATCCATGAGTCCACCATGAAAGCAACAGACACTTCTCTGGCTGCTGAAGGTTCATTAAAACTACGACTGGCTTCACGCCCGTTCAGGCACATCTTCACGATATCTAAATAGGGGTTGGAAATGCCAATGCAGTTTTCATCGTGGCTGTTTGCATAGGGGTCTAGCTAGTTCAGTATTCCGTGTGGCCAGGGCCATATTGCCTCCACCTGACATTATGGAATGTTTTTACTGGAATTTATATATAATTTTGCACGGTTTGAAGTGCTCATTTTTCTCTCTCCGCACCAAATATTCATTTTGTTTCTTTTTGTCTGTATATAAAACTCTTCTAGCACGTTCAGTGAGATGAAAGACGGCGAGAGAGTTAAATAATGACACGATGGATTGGGGGGGGGGGGGAGGGACTTCAAGGAAAGCATTAAATAATAAAACAATGTTCTAGACACAATTGCGTAAGTGTGGGTCTATTTTACTCCATGAAACAATATTCATCAAACCCGCGTAAAGAGAAAAATAGTAAAATACCTCATTCTTATTCCTTGTTTACGTCACCTGAGGATGCAACTAAATTGGCTGAAACCCGTCGTGATTTTAATAAGTTTTCTACAGCCGGAGTGGTGTAGCTTTTATAATTTGTGCTTGATGCCAAATTTCATGACTCTAGACCAACGTTTCGTTCAGGTTTTGTTGAGTGAGTTTTCGAGTATCAAAATCTGTGACGTAAATGGCCGAATCATGTGACTGTATTGCCTTAGTAGCTTAAAACTTTTACACCGCTAGGGAAGCATGATCCTTAATACGCTTGATATGTCTATCCCTTCTTGAGAAAAGGAGTTCATAAAAGTCGGACGTATATAACATACATACATACAGATGTTTACCAAAGGGATCGTATAAGCGTTCCTTTTTCACAGGTTGATGCGATTTCTGGTTGAGAAACATGTTGAGTAATCTCTCCTTACAATACAATCTTTACAAAGTGTTACTCCTACCTCATTTTTGCTATAACGTTAAATTAATAATAAATTTCCTTATCGAGGCGTTTAATCAATTACACTTCATGACAGTCTGACGTTTATTGCATGCCGCCATGATTAAGTTACAATTTTATTAGCCATCAGTTGTTTACTCTAATGAAATAAACTCTTCAAAAAGCAGTCAATAAAATTTTTCTGGGTTTGTGACCGCATTGTCAATATGCAAAGCTATCGACGTTTCGGTCACTGTTGGAAATTATCTTCTTTAGGCTGTTTTTGTTTACTGCTAAACGAAAAAAACTTAGTTTCTTATATACTTGACGACGTGGCTGTTATCTAGTTCTGATACGGGTGGGTAAAATTCTCCGCTGAGCAGGCATCAAGCAGTTTTTCCGAAGCAACAACAGAATGAAACATATTCTTCGCACAACGAAAGTTGCAGTTGACAACCTACATCCTGCTGGAGTTTACAAATTAGGTGCTAATGCGGATTAGCGTATGCAGGTGAGACGGGCCAACCATTAGCACACGGATATCTGAACACGAAAGATGTATCCGAGTAGGTCAACACACCAAGTCAGCGGTGGCAGAACACCAGAAAAAATGCGTCAAATAGATTGATTTTGATGAAGCTCGCCTCTTACATCCAGCAGAAAGATTACAGAGGCAGTAGAAATAGCGAAGGGACCTGCCAACATGGACAGAGAAGACGGTTACCGACTTCCGACGTCTTGGCTGCCAGCAATAACAGAGTTACGGGAAGGCAGTTCACGTGAAGCAATACACACTGGCGCGCGGGAGACCGCAGCAGCCGCAGGTACATACAATACTGGCGCACCTCGGCAGGCGCTACAAAACAAGAAAACAATGCCACGTCACAACTGCCACCTGTCTATCCATTCGCCGATTTCTATCAATCACAAGCAGTAATACAAGAACCAATAAAAACGTCGGGTTTCCACCAATGAAAGAACTAATAAAAATACCAGTAAAGAACCTCTAACACCCGTCCCCTTCGTCCTCAACGGCATATCAGAATTAGATAACAGCCACATCTGCTGATATATAAGAAACAAAATTTTCTCATTTAGCACTAAACAAAAACACACTGAAAAAGTTATTTGCAAAGGTGACGGAAACGACGGTACTTTTGCATACTGACAATGCGGCCACAAAACCAGAAAATGTTTTTTTTTTTTTTTTTTTTTTTTTTTTTTGCTGTGAGAATGCCCCTGGAAGCCAGCGTTTGTATCTCAAAAGCCAAATACAGGTTTCGGCAGAAGATACGCTGACTTGGGGTGGGGTGCTGTCGTGGAGGGTATCAGTCGACAGCGATGTATGTGCCATTTTCATTAGGTGCACGAGCTGGCTAGCTGAGCATCGTGCGTTTCTTGTGGAGGGGTGCATTAGTAACGGTGATTCTGCGTCTAATATTCAACGAGAATTTCGCATTCGGTTCGAACTTGGCCGACGTGACGCTGTTCCCGATAGAAAAACTATTCGAGTTTCGGTATGAGACCCTAGAGCACGGGGCCCTGCTCTAAAAGTAAAATGTTCTGGTCAACATCGGACTGTAACAACGCCGGAATATGTTGGCGCTGGTGAGAGCGTCGGTCCAACATTCTGCAAAGTGTTCAGCACCTAAACATGCAACTGCCCTGGGATTGCCTGATAGGTGTGTAAGGCGAATCCTATACAGAGATACTCACATGCGTCCATACAAAATGATAGTTACCTCGCAGAGCTTGGCGTCAGGAAATTCTTCAGAACATTCCCATTGTTGGTGTTTCGATTTCACCGGCCATGGTGGCCGAGCGGTTATAAGCGCTTCAGTCCGGAACCGCGCGAGCGCTACGGTCTCAGGTTCGAATCCTGCCTCGGGCATGAATGTGTGTGATGTCCTTAGATTAGTTAGGTTTAACTAGTTCTAATTTCTAGGGGACTGATGACGTCAGATATTAAGTCCCGTAGTGCTCAGAGCCATTTGAACCAATTTTTGTTTCGATTTCTTCTGATAAGGCCCACTTCCACTTGTCAGACACTGTAAATAAAATTTCTGCTAATAGCAGAAAACCCTCCGGAACTTAATCAACGACCATTTCAAAGCCATTTTTGACCTTCAAGACGAAGCCACAACTCACACACACTTGAGAGTGTCGTTTCCTGGGCGTATTCTCTCCTCGCTAGGAGAAATTGCCCGCACCCTGCTAGGTCTTCCATTCCACGTAGTGTGGTTCTTTAGTAGGTGCAGGAGTGAGGAACAGATGCTTCTCTTGAACAGAGATGTGAGATATGATTTGTCCGCAGCTCGTGGTCGTGAGGTAGCGTTCTCGCTTCCCACCCCCGGGTTCCCGGGTTCGATTCTCGGCGGGGCCAGGGATTTTCTCTGCCTCGTGATGACTGGGTGTTGTGTGATGCCCTTAGGTTATCTAGGTTTAAGTAGTTCTAAGTTCTAGGGGGCTGATGACCATAGATGTTAAGTCCCATAGTGCACAGAGCCATTTGAACCATTTTTTTGAAATATGATTTAGTCTACATCCAATACGAAACACTGAAAATAACACACAGTTTTGTTGCAGTTGTTCCAACGTTAGTCGTTAAGAATATGTCTGAATTTAGAAATATATACGGTACAAGGGATTTGTAAGTCTGTCATTTTGCAATACAATGTCTATTCAAAAGATGTCGACCGCTTGTTCAAAATGGTTCTAAGCACTATGGGACTTAACATCTGAGGTCATCATTCCCCTAGACTTAGAACTACCTAAACCTGACTTACCTAAGGACATCAAACACTTCCATGCCCGAGGCAGGATTCAAACCTGGGACCGTAGTCGACCGCTGGTCACCATCAAAGTCTGTTTATCTTATTCAACCGGCAGACACACGAAATGTGGTCAGTCCATGAATGTTCGAAGTCAACTACACCCGCCACTGGAGCTATAGAGAGGGGGTGCTGGCCTCTCATTGTCAGCGGCGTAATTGTTCGTGGCAGCGCCCTCGTGCCGCGGTGGCGGGTGTAGGAAACGCGGCGGCGTAACTGGCGGCGAGCGTATTCGAAAGTGTGGCCGACCTGATTAGTGGCTGATACCACAGTCCCCACGGCCACAAGGTTATCACCTTATGATTTTTTCCTGCGGGGCGCTTAAAGGTTCAAGTGTAAAAACATTGCTCCACAAACCTGCAAGCACTTAAGGAGGCAATCCCTCAGGAAGTTGCTACCATCCACCGAAAATGACACAAAGAAGAACGGAAAACTTCCAGGAGGGCTTTGTCAATGCGTCGATTTTTTTTTGGTTGGGGTTTAAGGGCGCTCAACTACTGAGGTCATTAGCGCCCAGTAACAATTGTTAGAGCACATGGAATCTAATGAAACTCAAGGGGGGGGGGGACACCAGAAAGTCCTTACAAAGAGGCAGATAAAACAAGGAAAAGAGTTAGATGTCTTTGGAAAAGCCAGTCAAAGTTATAAAACGAAGAACACGAGCAGCTGCTCGAGCGTCATCAGCTAAAATATCCGGTAAAGTAGATGGCAGGGACAGGACAACACGAGATTGACTAAAGTGGGGACACGACAATAAAACATGGCGCACTGTTAATGCTTGACCACAAGGGCACTGCGGGGCTGGGTCACCGGAGAGCAGGTAGCGGTGGCTAAACTGGCAATGCCCAATCCGCAACCTGGTCGGAAGGACCTCTTCTCGCCGAGATGGTCGGGAGGAGGTTGTCCAAGCAGTTGGGAACAGTTTTACTGCCCGGAGCTTGTTTCCCTGAAGTGAGGACCAAGTATCCCACCACAAGGACACAAGCCTCTTACAAACAACCCCACTAACGTCAGATGACGGGACACAATGGGAGGCTGGCCGAGGCAGGAGGACTGCAGCCTTGGCTGCAGCATCAGCAGCCTCATTCCCAGGCACTCCTACATGTCCGGGAACCCACAGAAAGCTGACAGGAGAGCCATCATCAGCAAAAAAATGGAGGGACTGCTGGATCCGTTGCTCCAAGGGATGGACCGGATATGGAGCTCCAAGGCTCTGAAGAGCACTGAGTGAATCAGAGCAGAGTACATACGATGAATGGCGGTGGCGGCGAGCATACTGAACGGCCTGTTGAAGAGCAAAAAGCTCGGCCGTAAAGCAGGAACATTGGTCGAGGAGCCGGTATTTAAAGGTGACGGCCCCGACGACAAAGGCACAGCCGACACCATCGTCAGTTTTGGAGCCATCGGTGTAAATAAAGGTGTGACTAGCAAGTCTCGCACGAAGTTCGACAAACCGTGAGCAATACACTGCAGCAGCCGGCCGAAGTGGCCATGCGGTTAAAGGCGCTGCAGTCTGGAACCACAAGACCGCTACGGTCGCAGGTTCGAATCCTGCCTCGGGCATGGATGTTTATGATGTCCTTAGGTTAGTTAGGTTTAACTAGTTCTAAGTTCTAGGGGACTAATGGCCTCAGTAGTTGAGTCCCATAGTGCTCACAGCCATTTGAACCAATACACTGCAGCCGGAGTACCCTCCTTCGGGAGCGAGCTGAGGTCGAGATAAATATGAACTGGAGCCTGGAGCCAAGGTGGTGTCGGGCTCTCACCCACTCTGAAGGTGGTAGGGAGGGCAAAATCCAATTGTCGAAGCAGGCGACGGAAGCGGACTCCAGGGGGCAGCAGGGCAGACACATACAACCCATACTGACGGTCGAGAGAATCGGCGAAGAAGGACTGATAAGAGGGGTGGTCGGGCATTGACAACAGCTGGCAGGCATACCGACACAGCAGTACATCGCGCCGGTAGGTCAATGGTAATTCGGCAGCTTCAGCATAAAGACTCTCGACGGGACTAGTGTAGAAGGCTCTAGTAGCAAGACGTAACCCCCGATGGTGGATGGAGTTGAGACGGCATAAGAGGGATGGCCGCGCAGACGAGTAGACGAAGCTCCCATAATCCAGCTTCGATCGGACTATGGACGGATACAAGCGAAGCAGGACAGTGCGATCTACTCCCCAAGATGAACCACTAAGAACTCTGAGGACATTAAGGGAACGTATACAACGGGCCGCCAAATAAGAGACGTGTGGAGACCAACAAATTTTCCTGTCCAGTGTGAGCCCTAGAAACTTAGTTGTTTCCACGAATGGGAGAACAGTGGGACCGAGATGTAAGGATGGCGGAAGGAACGCTTCATATCGCCAAAAGTTGATCCAAACCATCTTCTCTTCAGAGAACCGGAAGCCATTTGCCACACTCCATGAGTATAGGCTGTCTAGACAACGCTGAAGGCAGCACTCCGAGAGGCATGTTCTCTGGGCACTGCAGTAGATCGCGAAGTCATCGACAAAGAGAGAGCCTGAGACATTAGGTGGTTTGCAATCCATAATTGGATTGATCGCGATGGCAAATAGGGCTACGCTCAAGACGGAGCCCTGAGGCACTCCGTTCTCCTGGAGGAAGACGTCGGACAATACGGAACCCACACGTACCCTAAACTGTCGATCGGTTAAAAAGGAATCAATAAAAAGGGGCAGGCGACCGCGTAGACCCCACCTGTGCAGAGTGCGGAGGATACCTCATCTGCAACAGGTATCATAAGCCTTCTCCAAATCGAAGAACACGGCGACCGTATGGCGCTTTCGCAAAAAGTTGTTCATGATGAATGTCGATAAGGTCACAAGGTGGTCAACAGCAGAGCGGCGGCGACGAAAGCCGCATTGAACATTGGTAAGTAGCCATCGAGATTCAAGAATCCAGACTAACTGAGCGTTAACCATGCGCTCCATCACCTTACAGACACAGCTTGTAAGAGAAATGGGGCAGTAACTAGAAGGAAGGTGTCTATCCTTCCCGGGTTTGGGTATAGGAACAACGACAGCGTCACGCCAACGCATGGGGACCTGACCTTCGGTCCAGACGCGATTGTAGGTTCGAAGAAGGAAGCTTTTGCCTGCCGGAGAAAGGTGTACCAGCATCTGAACGTGAATGGCATCTGGCCCCGGAGCAGAGGACCGGGACAGTGCAGGCGCACGTTCGAGCTCCCGCATAGTAAAGGGGGCATTATAAGTCTCCAGATTCAGCGAGTGGAAGGAAGGTCGCCGAGCCTCTTCTGCCTCTTTCCTGGGAAGGAAGGCAGGGTGGTAATGGGCGGAGCTTGAAACCTCCGCGAAAAAGCGGCCGAAGGCGTTGGAGACAGCCACAGGATCAACCAGGACCTCATTACCTGAGGTCAGGCCAGGTACCGAGGAGTGGGCCTTAATGCCCGACAGCCGGCGCAGGCCACCCCAAACGACAGAAGAGGGTGTAAAACTGTTAAAGGAGCTGGTGAAAGATGCCCAACAAGCTTTTTTGCTGTCTTTGGTGACTATACAGCATTGCGCTCGGAGTCGTTTGTATCCAATACAATTCGCCAACGTAGGATGGCGGCGAAAGGTGCGTAAAGCACGTCGTTGAACACGGATAGCGTCTCTACAAGCCTCATTCCACCAGGGGACGGAAACGCGACGTGAAGAAGAGATAGTACGAGGAATGGAACGTTCGGCAGCATTGATGATAACAGCCGTGAGGTATTCGACCTGACTGTCACAGCTCGGAAAATCGTGGTCCGGAAAGGTCGCCAGGGAGGAGTAAAGTCCCCAGTCAGCTTTCGGTATGTTCCAGCTCGAAGGACATGGGGATGGGGTGTGGTGCAGGAGACGAACGACACAGGAGAGGTGGTCGCTCGAATAGGTGTCAGAAAGGACATACCACTCGAACCAGCGGGCAAGAGTGGTAGAACAGATCGAGAGGTCCAAGTGGGAGTAGGTATGAGGAGTCTGAGAGGAAAGTCGGGGCGCCAGTATTGAGGCAGACAAGATTGAGATGGCTGAAGACATCCGCCAAGAGGGAGCCTCTCTGACAGGACGCAGGAGAGCCCCAAAGGGGATGATGGGCATTAAAGTCGCCAAACAATAAAAACGGCGAAGGAAGCTGAACAATCAGGTGCATCATGTCAGCCCGACTAACTGCGGATGACGATGGAGTGTAGACGGTACAAACAGAAAAAGTAAAGGCAGAAATATTAATACGGACAGCTATTGCTTGGAGTGGGGTGGTCAATGGGATGGGATGGTAATAGACATCGTCCCAAACGAGCAACATGACCCCACCATGAGCTGGAATACCGTCCACAGGGGTGAGGTCAGACCGCTCTGAGGTATAGTGGGGAAAAGCAATACGGTCAGTTGGGCGCAACTAGGTTTCCTGGAGACCAAGGACGAGCGGTCAGTGCAGGTGGAAGAGCAGCTGTAATTCCTCCCGATTAGATCGAATACCTCTTATGTTCCAATGTAACAAAGCCATTGCTAGTCGGAAAAAAGGGGGAACGAGACGGGGGAAGAGCTGGTCATCTCGGCGGCCATGGAGGGCCAGGTTTCGAGGGAACAACGCTACAACCGGCGGGAGGCGGATCCTGTTCCTTCGGATCGTCGCCAGCTGCGGCCGCTGTCCCGGGTTGCGTGGGAGGGGCAGCATCATTTGCCGCCGAGAGGCCAGCTGAGCGCCTGGCAGCAGAGCATCCCGGTGAAACTGAGGACGGCCGAGAGCAGCGACTCACGGATGGAGCGTCAGACGAATCGCTCCGGGGTGGAGAGGGGGACCAAGACTTCTTCTTGGAGGCCTTCTTGGAAGTCCGAGCAGGCACAGGGATGGTGGGCAGGACCCGAAGAAGGTCCTCACGCGTGGGGTCCGTTTTGGAACGCCGGACCTCGGAAGCTGGAGTCCGGAATGTTTCCTCGATGGATGCCTGAGAAGAGGGTCGCTTCTCAGGCGGTGGGGGGGGGGAGGAGGAAGGGTGGCCCCTGGGGCAGAGGAGGCAGAGGGGGCAGGGGCCGCGAAGGAGGAGGATTTGGAAGGGAGGGATTTGGGAGGCGGAGGCATAGACTCCGGATGGGGTGAGGAGGTGGAGGGGGGACAGGATAGGGGTGAGGATACTGTGGAAGGAGTGGACAGGACTGAGGCAAACGAAGTTGTCAACGGCACGGGATGGAGGCGGTCATACTTCTTCCTGGCCTCAGAATAAGAGAGACGATCCAAAGTTTTAAGTTCTTGAATCTTCTTCTCCTTCTCATACGTGGGACAGTCTAAAGATCTAGGCGAGTGGATGCCAGGACAATTAACGCACCGAGGTGGTGGGTTGCATGTATGTTCCTCATGAAGAGGACGTCCACAATCGCCACAAAGGTGCTCAGCCTCACACCGTGACGACATGTGCCCAAAGCACAAACACCGAAAGCAGAGCATGGGAGGCGGGACGTAAGGTCGCACGTCGCACCGGTAGCACATCACCTTTACCTTCTCCGGGAGAACGTCCCCCTTGAAGGCGAGGATAAAGGCCCTGGTGTCGATGCGACGATCTTTGGGGCGGTGCTGGACTCGCCGGACGAAATGCACGCCTCGGTGCTCCAGGTTGGCCCTGAGCTCCTCATCAGATTGCAGCAGGAGGTCCCGATGAAAAATAACCCCCTGCATCCTATTCAGTGTGGGACAATGGACACTGGGATGTCCCCTAGTCGGTCACACGCCTGGAGCGCCGCCGACTGTGTGGCGGAGGTGGTCTTTATAAGGAAGGACCCCGAACGCATTTTACTGAGAGCCTCGATTTCCCCGAAGATGTCCTCGACGTGCTGAACAAAGAACATGGGCTTGGAGGTAGCAAACGTCCCCCCATCGGTCCGAGAACAGACTAAATAGCGGGGGAAGTACTTTGCCCCAAGCCGGCGGGCCTGTCCTTCCTCCCAGGGAGTGACCAAGGGGGAAACGGCAGGAGAACCAGAACCAGATACAGTACCTTTCTTTTTCAAAGACTCGGCCACATAGCGACCTGATACATGTTGACGTTTCATCTGCGAAACGTCCGCCCCGATACCACCCACTCTGACCAGGGGCTCTCCCCACAGGCGTCACCCAGCCTCAGCAAGGGCCACCTGGCAGGATGACCATTGCCGGGAGTCCTGATGCCCCAAGGAGACGGGCATCTACTCCTTGGCCGACGTGGGGAGGGTGCAGCTCAGGTATCGGCGGTACGATCTCTGTGTTGTCAGGGGGCTACAACCTAGAGGGTACATGACGACCCCACCACAACGGGCTGGCTACCGTGCTGGATTTCGGGTGCCATGGAAAGTCCATCATGATCGTAGGTGCAGATGGGGATGCACTATGGGCGTAACTTGTACAACCCATCAGGCATTTAGGCCGCATTTGAGGAATAGTGGGTATGGTTACAACGCCGTTACAATTCTGAGTGCCAAGGTCGTAGTGCACTGAGGACCAGTGATACACCACGTAAGGTGTCCTTCCCCAAAAGGCTCGTACTTCTGTAGAATTTTGAAAAATGGAGGTCAAACCCCAAGGGGGACCATCACATGGAAGGCCGAAACGGTTGGAACTCCTTTTAGTCGCCTCTTACGACAGGCAGGAATACCTCGGGCCTATTCTTACAGCGGACCCGCAGGGGGGTCAATGCGTCGAGAATGGAGGACGCCATTTACCAGAAGTAATTTTTAAATCAGGTTAATGAAAAATGGCATACTGTGTGTTGTTCACAAATCACGCAATTTTCATCTTTTAATTAGTTAGTTACGTGTTCCATTGATCAATAGCTCGGAAAACCGTTATAATTTGGAGCGTGTCAGATTCACAAAAAATGGGCACAGGAAACAAGTTTTTTTTATTTTCTTTCTTTTTGTTTACATTATGGTGTTATGCCTTAATATTTCTATTATTTATCCCATTCCCTTAAATGGCACAAAATGCGTATATTATATCTCCAGGTTTATTTACTCATGTTCAAGAATTCAACTATGGTATAGAAGGAGTTGTCAGGGAGGTATGATTTCACTTTGTTTTTGAAACTATTACTGCTGTGTGTTAGACACTTTATTTCATCTGGTAAATTATCAAAAAGTTTTAGAGCAGCATATTTTACCCCTTTCTGTGCCAAAGATAGGTTAAGTAATGGACAGTGTAGGTCTTTCTTTTTTTCTGATATTGTAATCATGAATGTCGCTGTTGATTTTAAATTGGTCCATGTTGTTGAGAAAAAATTTCATTACTGACTAAATGTACTGTGAAGCAGTTGTAAGAACTCCTAACCTTTTAAACTGATGTCTACAAGATGCGCGACTATGAACCCCACACATTATTTTAACTACTTTCTTTTGAGCAGTGAATACCTTTTATTTAGGTGTTGAGTTGCCCCAGAATATTATTCCCTATGACATCAGCGAATGGAAATATGCAATGTATGTGAGCTTACTAATTTCTACATCCTCAAAATTGGCTATTATTCTGATTGCAAAAGTTGCTGAACCTAGTCGCTTTTAGGATATCCAAAATATGAATTTTCCAATTAAGATTCTCATCTAGATGTACACCCAAAAATTTGCATGCTCTACCCTAACTACTGACGTCTTTTGATATGTTATGTTTATTGAAGGAATTATGCTTTTTGCAGCAGAAAATTGGATGTAGTGTGTTTTTTCAAAGTTCAGAGCAAGCCCATTCACAGAAAACGAATTAATAACTTTTCCAAATCCTTATTTGTATCATTTACTAACAGACTTTCTTTTACTGGATTAATAATTATACTTACATCATCAGCAAACAGTGTCAGTTGAGCATCTTGTTTCACATGAGAAAAGAGGTCATTCACATATGTCAAGAACAGGAGGGGACCCATGATCGAACCTTGTGGAACATCTAATGTAATTTCAGCGCAGTTAGATGAAGTGGCAAACTCCTTTGAATCACTTGAAGCACTTAAAGAGACTCTTTGCTTCCTGTTTTGTAGATATGACTTAAACCACTCTTATGCTGTTCCAATTTGTACTATAGAATTGTAATTTTTCCAACATAATGTCATGGTTCACACAATCAAATGCTTTGGATAAGTCACAGAATATTCCAAGCAGGAGATATTTTACTATTTAAAGACTCTATTAAGCGGACAGTGAAATTGTATATTGCTGTCTCAGTGGAACAGCATTTCTGAAATCTGAACTGTCTTTCTTTATTTGTAACTACCTTCAGATACACCGTGAGGTCTTTATGCCGGGTGCTGCAGATGAGCCCTGTCAATCACATCACAAGAGAAAGAATTTCGCATTATGCGATAGAACGAATTATAATAAACTGCAGGATATAAACAATGATTAATTACATTAGAAACAGTCTGCCATTTGTTGGCATTACGCTGGCTGACATTTGAATACAATGTGATCCAGTGCTGTCGTCCTCTAGTGCCAGTGCGGCTATCCAAAGGAAATCTCAGAGGTGTCAACGAAGAAATCTTTCTCTTGATGTTGCGGCATTTGCTGAAGGGCGCGCCTCCCTGAAGAGGCACACAGATGGCCGAAACGCGGCCGGCTCTTGCCGCCCGGCGAGCAAACACAGTCGCGAGCAATTAGTGCGAACGTGGCGCTTCGGGTCGGCCCGGGCGCGGTCCGCCGCTTTTACACCTCTACCTGCGTCTTCCTCTGCCGCGCCATTACAGGGGACGACTGGTACACCCACAGGGTGCTCGCGCCTTCTCTTAACGAGAGCCGGGGATGGCTGCAGGTAAATGAAAGGCAGCGCGAAGCGCCCCGCCTCGAGAGCTGGCGGTCCAGTGAGCTTTATGTGCACTCCTTTCCCTCTTCTTTTTTTCACGCTTCACTGCTTCTGGCCCGAGACTCGAAATATCGTTCGGGCCGTCCCAGAATATCTGCCGACCGAATAACTTCCGCACTGTATGACTTTCACAAAAGTTTCAAAGTCCACCGAGGGTTGCTACTTGAAATGTCTGAAATTAAAGAATTACATCTACAGCTGCACACAAACTCTGAAAACAACTGCGAGCTGCGTGGGGGAGAGTAATTAGGATGGAAAACAAATCTAATTTTGCCGACCCGTAGCAATAGGCAGGGGCCTGATTATTCACTCTGAAAGGTTGTACGTAAATTTTCGTGAGACAATTTGCACCCATCTTCAACAAAATGTAATGATGATCTCTCCATTGCCAAAAGATTCCGCATTACTCCCCCACTTGTATCTCTAAGATAGTGCTGCCAAGGGAAGATAACTATGAGGAAAAAGAAAAAACCTGAATAACCAGCGAAAGGAATTTGGAATGTCAGTAGTTTATGCCTGGTACAGAGGCTAGAAAATGTCCACCGGGAAATGCAAACACTCAAGATATCTATAATGTGATCAGTTAAATGAAATGGAAAGAAGATAAGGAATTCTGGAAAGACAAATATAGGGCAATATGAACAACTGCACGAAATGGTATGATGGAAGTAGGACTCCTTATCGATAGGATAGTAGAGCAGAGAGTGAGTTACTTTCATCATTTCAGTTACAGAATTTTTCTCTTCAGAATCAACAACAAATCAAAGCCAACACGTTCAAGTCGTCACAATCAGAAGAGGAAGAGTCTGAGGAAAAAGATTAGGATTCTTAAGTGGTAATTCAGTATGTAAAGGTTGGTGAAGGTCTAATAATCATACGTGCTGGAATGTGATAGCAGATGAAGGAGAAGGCGGCATAGTTACAGTAGAATGTGAGTTTGGTAGTAAGAATGAAAGATGTGAAACAGTAATTGAGCTCTGAATTAATTTCAGCTAATAATAGCGAATAGTCCGTTCAAGTATTACAAGAGCAAGACGAATACCAGGAAGCTGCCTCAAGACAAAGGGTTACTGTAAGTATATCAAATGACGTTCATAGATAATTCTGAAATCAGACACTGCATTCTCAGGTAGCCACGGCAGATACAGATTCGAATCACAGTTTAGTGAAGATGAAGAGTGGACTGCAGTTTAAAAGAATTGTCCGGAAAAATCAGAAGTGGTATACAGAATGGGAATGAAGAGACGTGTTTGAAATTTTCTAAGAATGTACTTACTGCAATAATGATTACCACAATAGGTAAGTGGAGAGGAGTGAACATATAAAAAACAGCCATTCATAGACAATAGACGCAAGAATAGAGGTACAGGAAGCCTTTTGTGACAGAAGAAATCAGCTGATCGATGGTAGAAGTATAAAAATTTTCAAGAAAATAAAAAGGAATACAGTAGTTGGTCTCTTGCGAATGTAGTAAGTAGGAAGTGCATGGAAATCTAATCGAAATTTCTACAGGTAAAATGCAAAGAAATCGAAAACAAATGATCATCAGATGGATTCATTCACTATGCAGAAAAATCTAAAGAGCCTTCGGTAGCAATAAAAAGAAGGGCATCTAAGTAAAGAGTGGAATGGGACTCGATTTGAACTCCCTTAACAGACATGACATAATAATGGTCTAACTACTTTTAGCATTGTAATCGATAATAGCATAAAAGCCTCAGTTTAGATGGTGCAAAAGATAAATATAGTATTACACAGTCAAATGGCCCTTTACTCTTCCAAAAAGTATTGCACGACTAAGGCTCAACATCATCATCGCAAACTCTTTTGTGCAATGAAATTAGCATTGTCAAACACAAAGCAGAGAGCGGATAGGTAGGCAAAGAACACTTACCTGCCGTAAGCGGGGTAGGACTTACATCGCGACGTGACAGAGGAAGAAAGGGATTTCGATACAAAGCCATAGGGGAGCCAGTACTATGTCAGCTGTTTGATACCATAAGATAAAATATATCCTATTATGAATGAAACCACGCAGGACTCTGGTATGATGTTCTACAATACTTTTTATTTTATTTTACAAACCGGTTTTCGGATGTTGTAGCATCGCCACGTACGAAGATAAAAAATATCTTTGTTCCTGATGTTGGCTAATAATCGAAAACCGGTTTGTAAAATTACAGAATATTACAACAGTGTCGTGAGTTTCCATCGTCATGTATAAAACATTATACAAAGATATGGCGAAACAGCCGATGAGTGAAAAATATTAAAATTTATTAAATCGGTCCTTTCCCAAGAAATCGATTGAGAAACATGCAACGTAATGTTAGGACATGAGATGGCAAAACCTTTCAGTGAGTTGGACTTGGGTAATTGATCCTTAAGCACGTATCAAACATTTCATGAAACAATCTTTTAAAAAACCAGGACAATTTCAGCCTTAGTACTTGCACAATGTTTTAACAAAAGGTGACACATGACGCAACACAAGATACAACAAGGTACACCACACATGAACAAGCAAACAAAGAAAAAAGTACACAACTATTCCTGCTTGGCACCCACTCACTGACGTTATTAATACACGAAGCTCGACACACGAGCAGTCTGACTAAATTAAACTTAAAAATTATTATTTTGGCTATTAATATTAAAGAAGTAACTAAAGGTGTTTTCATTCAGAACCACACTAGCAGAAAAGGAAACATGTTTTGCATGTAGTAAACAGCAAATATATAAAAAGCCATTCACACAATTCACCTATGAGTCTATTGAGCTAGAATTTTAAGAGGACAATTTACGCAGATGTCAGCTGTCAACACACGGACAAAGGCAACAAGGTGAATCAAATATTCAAGACTCATTCTTACCAGTCAGCTAACAGCACTTGACTACAGAACCAAGCCTACAAGACAGAGAGAGCTGTCTGCACTCGAATCCAATTCAAATTGAAGAGGAGAGCACAAAGTTTATAGTTGAACCATCATGCAAACAACAAGCAGGCAAACAAGGACAGAGCGAGGTGGCGCAGTGGTAGCACAATGTGCGACGGAATTTTTTTCGTGCGTGCGTGCGGTGCACCAATTGCGACGGATTATAAGTTGCTGCTGCAATGCAATTTCTTCTATAATTTTTGTTCACCTACCTCTTTACAGCGGTAGATCTTCGCACGTAAACTCCTGACTGCAGCTACTTACGAGATCACAGAAAAGCAGTATTGAGGTAACTGTAACCTCATAGCTACACGCCGGAGGCCGCTATAAGTAAAATTTGCTGAAAATTGTCTATGTACTTTAAACAAATGATTCGGAAAGCGGATGTCACTCGTACATTAAACATGAAGTTCAAATTTAAACCTTCAATAGATCTTTATTGCCGTTAAGCAAGATCATCAGCCCACATTTACGAAAATAACTAAAGTTTCAGCTCACAGTTATCACCATACCTAAAACAGCCAGAACTATTACCTTCCCAAATTCCGAAACCAATTACTTGTAACACAGTCAATGATCGGCAAATTACTTCTGCACACGATATTCAGTGGTTGTCTTTAGTTAAAGTTGATGCTCACCATAAAATACTCAGTAAGAATATACTCAGTACCGCCACGCAATATAATTCAAAGTTCACTCGCGATTTTCGTCGCAACGAATTGTCACAACACTCTAAAGTTTTCATAAACAGTTTCTGGTCACAACCAGATACCAATAACACCGGACCATAACGCGGAAGTCATCCCAAGATTTCATCTTACACATAATGCGAAAAGTCACATCCAGCATAACCGCCTCCAATCAAAGCCAGCTCGCGACATCCTCCTCACTCTCCCACACTCAAAACTATATCTCCTCGCTAGGCGGCCAACCGTCTCGCTTCTCATTGGCTGTCAGCAGTTACGACCAATGAGGACTCACTTCTAGGGCGCGGCTCGCGCCAAAATCTAGCAAGCACCAACCACTTCTCTAGGCTCACTGACGTCATCAAATTGAATAACACAAGACTCTCCAATTAAATAAACAAAACAAAATGAACTATAAGCTTTACTCTACATCTGGAAATTTATTATGTAGTCGCGAATGTTGTGGCTGTCTTGTACATAAACATACATACTTGGAGATCCGACATTCACTAGTAGGGGAACCACTAGTGGATTCTTTCCCACGTTACAGAGTTTGAACACTTGCCAGTTCCTGTAGAGAATTACATGAATGATTTATAATAATGCCGAACGTCCCGCATACTCTCACGCACGCATTCTCATTCACACGCACCCTAACACACAATACACGTATTTACTTAGAATTCTTGAAATTATTATTATAGAAAAGTCAGACGTTTTCTGAAACTAAAAACTTTCCATATTTATATATGAACACTGAAAGTGTTATCAGATCATCGTTCATAGTCACTGAAGGTGAACTATAACATCACTTTATTTATTTTAAATTCTTGACTGTCGGAAAGTTACGTTTCTTTATGGAATTTTACTAACTTCCAAAATACAACTATTTTTGGTCTCCGACTTTGACGTATTGTTTGTTTCCACAACAGAAGGATGTACATCAAATATGATGTTCCTCAGGTTATTGCTTTATTAGTTATTAATATTTTTAATTTCGTATAATGTAAGTGGCCTGCCAGCGCTACTCCACTGGTTTCACACGCGCAGCTGCAACATATGGCCGTGACTTCAGTCTGCAGGACGCAACTCGTCCGTTACTGACCGTGTAATACTCTACCGGCTTACATTGCAGCCCACATACACCCTGAAGTAAAACTTTTAATAGACAAATGGGCGATCGCGCACTAGTTGCGACGCCACAAATGGACTCGTATTAGAGAGGACGACGGTTCAAACCCGAATCCAGCCACCATGGTTTAGGTTTTCCGTGATTTCCCTAAATCACTTCCGACAAATGTCGGCATGGTTCCTTTGAAAGGACACTGCCGACGTCCTTTCCCATCCTTCCCTAATGCGAAGGGGCCGATGACCTCCCTGTTTGGTCCCTTCCCGCAATTCAACTAACCAACCAAACAAGGCAGTTAATTTAAGTTACTCACAAAGTGGTGTAAATAACTGCTGTGCACATTCAAACCAACCACAGTCTCATGAATTATACTGCTGAGCAGTACAGTAAATGAATTTAAAAGGGAAACATTATTACTATAATGTAAATTTACGATCCCGACCGTGGCGCCATCAGAGTTGACACTACTCACCGCCATGTACCCGGACACATCCCATTTAAGTTGAAACGACATCATTTGTGCCGTTCCATAACATTAATAACAATATGAGACTGTCATACTATTAAAGTCGCGACGACGCGAAAGCAACAACCCAGGCGGCTGCTGCGCCAAATTTCATATGACACGGCCCTGTCGACGGATGACAGTAGTCAAAAACCTTGTAAATAGGTTTTATAGATTTAGTTACTGTTATTAGGTTAGCATTGAAGCGCTTGTAGTGTGTATACATCTTATGTCCTTCCTCTCTTATCCCTGAGCGTAGTCAACGTTAGCTGGAAAGCAGACGACCTGTCGTAGTAGAGAAGCTCGACAGAGTAATACCAACTTAGTGTCTGCCATTCTGGGGTGAGAGCAGAGGGGGCAAAAACAGGTAGTTACCCGAAATAGTCGGTTGACTAAAAAAAAAGCTTTGGAGAAGTTGCTCACGGCAGTTTTTTGCGCGTTGATCCCCTCCACTGAAGCCCTGTAAAAACGCTAGGTGCTCGCCAGTTCGACAGATAGAGGGCAGAGTGTAAGAAGACAGGTATGGGAGCAAACGTATCTTCATTACGTCTGTCTTTATATTCAGGACAAAGGTATTTGAATATTTGATAAACGTACTGATGCATTCTGTTTGTATCACATCGTTGCATTGGGAATGACTTCATTCCTGCTTTCTGTGAAATTTATTAAAATTAGCCTCAAAATGTGTAGGAGAGGACTCTGTTCCTTGTTCCTCGCCACGCTGTAGCCAGTGTTGAAGTTTAAGCCTCTTATATTTCCCTGTTACATTAACAGCAAGCCCTCACAGCGTGTGAAATGACTAGACTAACGAAGGAAAACATCTCCGTTATGGCTAGTGAATTTCGTGACAGTTTGTTATTGGTGACCCATGATGTTTCATGTCGACCACGTGCACAGGGCCGCTCTTAAAGTGATTGTTGCCCACCGCCGATAGAATCAGATGCCGAACGGAATCGATTCAGTTATCCTTGCCGCTTCAGGGCCCTTTTCACTCACGCGTTAGGTCGATTTTGCAAACAGGATAACGGGTGATGTGTTTGACCAGGACCCCGTGGTCATCGGCACAATAGGCGAGCACACTAAGCCAGGCACGTACAGACTGAAGAAGTTTAAAAAGTGAAACGTTTTCTTGTACGCAAAAGGTAACCTCGTGTCCGTTAAAGATCTGAATGCGAGTAGTGAATCTCTGCTCTCCCCCCAGCACTCTCTATTACATTCCTGTCTTATTGTATTTGATTCCTCATTTCGTGTAGTTGAATGCATGCATTCTAGACTAACGAATTACGGGTAGTAGCAAGTTGTCGAAACGCAAACCTCTCCCTCACGAGTTCACGCAATGTGCGCTCATTGTGATATTGTCTATCTTAATTGCATTGTGTGTCAATGAAAATATTGTCTAAATCATAATGATGGTAATATTTGTCTTAAGCGTGGTGTATGTCGATGACGATGTTATATTATTCAGTTAATAAATAATTAAATGATGAACAGCTGAATCTTTAACAAGCAGACAAATATCCCCTGTAAATAAATAGAATAAGTCGCATGCCATCAGCAGAAGCCAACTAGGCAAAGACAGAATGATAACTGGGTCACGTATTAGCATGTGCAACCCCAGTCCCTTTGATAACCTGTACATACGAAAGAGTAAAGACACATTCTGCTCTTCTGTTTGGACTCCCTCATTCTCTCCCCTGTTATCCGTTGCGCGCTTATAGTACCTGACAATATTAATTCAAGTAAGTATTGCCGTAAACTGCCGGTTTTCTCTCATTCTCGGCACTTCACCCCGGTTATGGACCGGAAGTAAAGCAATTCCATGCATGTTTGAGGGCTGTTCCAACAAAATAGGTGAGCGTCCCAAAGAACAGTCTGAATAATAATGAAGGAGACATACGAGTGATCATACAGAAAAGGTGTAGGAAAGCTAGGAACCGTTAAGTTTCATTTTGTCTCTCCCTCTCCCAGAATTATCAATTCTCTTCTGTTTCTCACCTCCCCACAGCCGTCTACTTTCATAGTGACTGATGACAAGGCTCTACAATAGCGAGAAACTTTACAAAGCTTGAAATATAAATGCCGGACGTGGCTCAACAGTTCAAAATTCACAACCATATCTCAGTAAACACAGCTATAGTCCGAATATGACATTCGCACTACTACTGCCGAACTAGACACTTGAACCACCAGCAGGAGTAAACATAACCGTTTCTCAGTATTGACAATAAAATGGATAAAGTGAACTCACAAAACGACTGTCAACAGGGAAATCCAGCCAAAAGCAGCGTTCGATGTTGCTATACAGTTCCGATGCAACAGGTTGGCAAAATGCCCAGTCGCGCTCCGCAGCATCCGCACTTGTCGCCCCACCAACCTTTCCACAGCATGATGATGGTGTGATGATGATGATGTTTGGTTTGTGGGGCACTCCACTGCGCGCTCATCAGCGCCCGTACGAAGTCCCAATTTTTACACTGTCCAGTTCCTTTACACAATTCAATCTAGCCACTGTCGCGACTGATTATTATGATCATGAAATGATAAGGACAACACAGACACCAATTCCCTGGGCGGAGAAAATCCCCAACCTGGCAGGGAATGGAACCCGGGACCTCATGATCCAGAGGCAGCAACGCTAGTCGCTAGACCACGAGCTGCGGACTTTCCACAGCACGAATCTAGAATACAGGAGCTGCCACTCGTATCACACACTATCGGCCCTTCCCCACTATGTATGGTTCAGATGTGATCGTCTCATCCTTACCTTGCGCGTCGCTGCTTGAAAACTGCTCAAGCCAGAGGCCGGGCGCGGCCTGGGCGCTATCCGGAACTTCTCTGAGGCAGCGATGGTAACTAGAGCAGAATCGATATGGAGGTACCAAAACATCACCGAGAGAAATCACCGTTATGAGTCAGAATATTTGGTGTAATTTTTTTAAGCAGCAAATAAAAGGGTAGCGTTAGAAATGGACTGAATTTTGCTTCATATGCAATAAATACTTCTTGCAGGCGTGTGACTGAATCAGTGCTATTGGGTGAACGTGTAAATAGCTCACATTACAGGGGAGGGGTGATAAATTACCTCGTCTACTTCATATCTGCCCATAGTTCAAATTGCGTGGTGTCTTCCAGGTGTCTCTATATACCTCAAAGACTGTCCAGACGCCTCATACCTGTCTGTGATATAATTTTCACTCACGTGAAAGAGGCGTACAGTGCATCTGGATGGGCATGAGGGTAACATTCAGCTCTCCTGGTGTACGTCTACACTCCCACTTCGCAAGCCACCTTATTGGTTTGTGGCGGAAGCTGCTTCTGGTAGCACTCTCTCTTCTCATCTTCCACATCCTATCGCGAATGGTGAGTGGAGTAAATCACTGCTGGTAAATCTTCTCCGCTTTTCCTGTAGTAATCACTTTGCGAGACTCGCGCGAGAGGAAGTAATACGTTGCCAGACTCTTCATGGAAGTTAATCTCTCGAAATTTCAATAGCAAACCTTCCCGTGATGGAAAAGCCTCTCCTGTTCCGTCTGCCACGGAAGTTTGTTGAGTATCTCTATATGTCATTCAACCCTGTAGCTTTTAAAGATTTTCTCGGCGCACTGAATGTTCAAGGAAATCTCTAGACTGGAACTGGTCGTCCTTTACTCCACCCTGTGATATTTCCGTTTTGTATCTGGCTGTTATCGTCTGATCAGCCATCGAAGAATGACGAAGATTTCATCCGTTCCGCAGTTCAACATCACGTCGAGGCATAACGCACGTGAGTTAGGAGCATGGTGATAGACCACAGTAATCTGCATGCAGTCCTCTCGCTGGTGCCACTGTGTAATTCTATAGCCGCTTTCCCCACGTGTCGTGAAACGTTAGGGAGATACTGTCGTGGAGCACTACCTGTGTGAACGAAGGGCCGTAAGTTTGAACCTGACGTCACAGGCAGGCGTGAGGGCTCACGCTTCAAATCAAAATGTGTTTGACTTCTAGATATGAGTTTGCCTCTTCTGTGGATGCATCATATTACAACATCTAGTACTACGAACAGCAAGATGACAACTAGAGTCATTAAAAGTCGTCTGATCAAGTTGAAAGACAGTGAAACATTACAGTTTCTTTAACTTTAAGTTGCTGAGTACATCTTGTGTTATGAAAGCGGCTAAGATCACAGAGACCGAGCTGTCAGAATTGCAGCTACCAAAAGAATTTCTGATGTGCTCCCAATCCCGGGATTCTGACTGAAAGAAGTAACCGTAAAGCTTAAAAACTTGAAGCATTCGTGAAGCCAAGAACTGAAAAAAGAAATAGCGGAAAACGAACGACTCATAGCTGGTACTGTTGACGTTTATCAACGAAAAGTCATCTAGTTTGAGAAAATAAGGGTTTTCATTCTCCCACTCGCTCAGCAACGACCCACACCCTCAAATCTAATAAGTGAAATAGGAGTTCATGTTTTAATTTTTAAAACTTCGGACATTTTCAAAAGTGTTTGTTAAGTTTACATTGCTATATCAATCATTATAATGACTGTACAAAATAGTGGGTATATTAGAGGAGCTGCATCATCTTTTACTACGACAATATTTACCACTATAAACATTATATTTATGTGATAAAATACATGTAGCAATGCATTTACTTTGTAACGCGTAAAAATTGAAGTTGACTTCGTACAAATTAAATGAGCATGATACTGACAATGATGTGCTCTACATTTCTATATTTGCAACGTCACTGAGTAGTAGACTTTTCCAGGGTACAGCACCCTCATTAATAAAGTAATCACGGCACTTATCACGAATTTGTTGTGCCTGTCGAAATTGATGTCTGTGGGCCATTTGCGGAATGCACTGTAGGCTAGTAATTACTTCTAGATGGTTTTCATGTAAGATGTTGGTGAGATAAATTTCCCGCAGCTAATTGTGCAGTGAGGACCAGACTAGTAACTCATTGTCCACCGACTGTATTTTTGAAGATACTGATATTCCCAGTACTCTGAACGTTGGCACAACCAAGCCGAAAGTATTTTGAAGCTCTATAGTTGTAGACCGTTTCTTGTCGCGACATGTTACACGGCTCTGTGGGTTCATAAAATAGATTTTTAGCGTAAAAATACCATCCCTCCAGTAATGAAAGCATTTGGCATTACAAGAAAATCCGTCTCAAAAGCGTTGTACAATGTGCTGTTTTGAAATATATCACAACTTGTTCCTTTAGTCCTACATCAACAAAAGAAACGACAAACATATTAGCCCCTACATCAACATACAGGAAATAATAAACACATTCAGCTAAAGCTAGTAATACAATACTGAAACAATTTTTGTATTTATTGAATGAAGCAGCGAGAGGGGCACGAATGACACCGTTTTTTTTTTTTTGTTTTTTTTTTTTTTTTTAGAAATAAGGCTCTAGTAGGCTTTAGCCTTAAATAATATTTAAGGCCAAGCGATGTAAGACTTGACTAGTCAGATAGATTAAGTTATTAAAAGCGGCTGAAGGCACATACATTTCAAACAACATAACTGCAATAACCTTTCAACAGGCAGAAGGCCCAAGCTTTATGACCTATAAGAAACCTTACTTCAGACGGCTGAAGGCCTTTGTATAAAAACAAAAACTGCAGCTAGCTTTCCAAGGCAGAAGGTCCAAACCTTAAATAGTATTTAAGCCCAAGTGATGTAAGACCTGATGGGTCAGAATCCAAAATTTTGGAGTGGCTCAAGGCCCATGCCTTTTAAAAGACAATACAACAACAAAAAATTTGCAACAGGCAGAAAGCCCACAGCTTTATGCTCAAATGTGTAATACCTGATAAGTAGGATCCTTAAAATGCTTTTAAAAACAGTACAATAAATTTTCAACAGGCAGAAGACTAGAGCTTTATCTTCAGACAACCTAAGATTTACCCAATTTAGAAAACCTTACTTTTAAAACGGCTGAAGGTCTTGGTTTTTAAAAACACAATTAAAAGCATACGAATTCCAACCATCGGCTATGAGCCATTAAAACTGCAGAGTTATATGCTAATTAGAAGATAGTATAGGCAACAGCGCTCTGAAGTTTCCAGGGGGCTCGTACTGCCCTTGAAATCTTAACGTTCGGTTAGGTGAAACAAGAAGTCGGCTCAACTATACTCGATGCGCCGGCAACATAACCAAGTGACAGTAAGAGATCCACCGACAAGGCGACTTACTCACCACCGACCAGTAAATGAGGATTCCACAGCCAAAGCGTAACAGACACAGCCACCCGCAACCAGATATACATTAAGCTCTCAAAACTACACACCATGTTGGACAGCAACCACAGGAGGAAAGGGCACTGCCTGAATTTACGTCAGCGACCAGGGCAGGTAACCGGAACACTAACGGCCACAAGGCAGAAAATTCCATTGGTGCACTTGAATTTCAAATCGACAAATATATTTAAATCCACCACAAGGCGGCTAAATCTTCACCAACTCGAACACTCGCTTTTGCTCCCAGGAATACCACCAACAGCGAACCACCAACCTACGGGACAACGTGAACAGACGTGGCTTCGGTAATTAAATCACCACTCGACTTTCATGTCCTGGGTCGGTGAGCCACGAACCTCGCAGCACTCGGAACAGCCCCCTCACGCTCCCAAACTGCGTAGAGACGGCCAGCGGACCCACCCGACTGCACTGTAAGGACACTTGCTTGCTTATCCGCTCCAACCGGCCGACTGGCTGCGCGCCACCAATCCAAAACTATAGGCACCAGACCAAAGATGGTATACGGTGCAAATATTGATACACACCACTGCTGCCACACGTAGAAAGAGGAGGAACCACGGCATAGCCGCAATAACCGTGGGAAAACAACACAGACCAACAGCCAAGTTTTAAAGCAACTCATTAGCAAGGGTCAGCACGGCTCAACCTGCCCCCATCAGACCTAACCTAGGTAGGGGGTAATCCAAACCCTGAGCTGCTTGAACTTAACCTGACTAAGGCGAACCCGATGTTGCTTACCTTAGCTGTTCTCCTTGACCAACAGATTTGCGAGGCCTAATATACAGATGGTAGTGCAAGGCCCCAAAAAAGGAGGAGTAAATTTATTAAGATTCCCACCGCGCATCTGCCTCCCTTGGAAATTGCGGACATAAACGTGGTCCCCCAGCCTGCCCTTAACGGTTTTCTGATTAAGATTATAATTCTCTGCTTGATTATTATGAGCTCTGAGTGTATTAAGCCTGGACCGGTTCCAGGTTTCCTTGATAACACACGGATTAATGTCGGCTGCAATAAGATCTTGAATTCCTCACAAGTTCGAAAGAGGGGAATTAACTGGATAGGAACAGATCGAGGATGCAGGCGTAGCACACAAGGCTTCATGACTGGCGGTGTTAAAGGCAAAACTAAGCCAGGGAAGACTGGAGTCTGATTTACTGTGGTTTCCTGATGTTAAATAATCAGAGGGGACTCAAGATTCTGATTAACTCTCTCCGAAAAGAACGCCTGGGGATAATACAGGGTGGTGGTGACATGCCTGACACCGTCCTGAAAACAGAAGGCCTTGAAAGGGTCCAAAAGTAAGGCAGGAGCGTTATCGCTAGCTAACTGCTTGGGTGGCCCAAAAACATTGAAGATAATAGTTAAATGATTGATGGTGGTGGTAGCAGTAACGTTACGGCTCGGAAGGAGCCAAGTAAATCTAGAGAACGCATCGATTACAACAAGTACATATCGATGCCCTCTTTTGGTACGAGGCAAAGGCCCCAAATAATCAATATAGTGCTTGTGCATGGGAGAGGACTCTCGTTCAGAACTCAACCAACCTGGCTGAAGAGCATTGCTGGGTTTGGCTACATTACACAAGCGGCATTGGGATACCATTTGTCTCACATCCTCGTCCATGGAGGGCCAAGTTAAATGCTCCTTGATTTTTTGGAGAGTCTTGTAAGTCCCTAAATGGCCACCAACCAACGAATTATGAAAATAACGAAAGACCGGACGCACCAAGGTTAAAGGCAAACAGATCTTAGACTGCTTAGCATTGCCGATCTTCCTGCAAAGAACAACGCTCTTGACCTCATACTCGTCCGACAGCTCTCCTGCCAACACACGTTCCTTAATACCGGCCCAAACAGGGTCCTGATCCTGAGCAACGTCTTCGAACAAAAGGGTAATTTCACCCAACACCATGCAATTGTCACGTTCCACCTGCTCCCTTCGCTCACTAACCGGAGCTTCGGTAAACATCCGGCTGAGTGCACCCCCAAGGACATTTTCAGAGCCCTTCACATGTTTGACTTCAAACTGAAATGCTGAAATACGCACTGCCCATCTGGAAATACGGCCAGTTTTACGAGCCCTAGCCAGTACCCCGGTTTCCAATTGGAGAACCTGATGTTCAAGGTGGAAGCGGTGCTTCTCTAAGGCAAATAAAACGGCCAAGGCCTCGCCCTCGTAGACAGAGTACTTAAGCTCGGCATCAGTTAAGGGGAGCCGGAGGGGGTCAAATCCAAAAAATTACGATTTTTTTTTTTTGCTACCGAAAATTAATTGGTACATTCCTCTTTAATGTAAACTTTGAATTACTGTTCTACTCGCCCTAGAAGTGGAGTTATTACCATTTTCGCCCACGCCTGCAGAGGAAATGGGCGGCCGCTGAATGCATGTAACACCCTCTCGTGACTTCCTGGCGAACTGCTTGGGACTTTCTCGGCCTGTTACGCATACAGCGCCTTATGTTATGCATACAGCGAGTGTGCAAGGGTTGGCTACATTGTTTTCTGTGACAAATATTACCCGTATTTCCTTACAGCTTACTCCTATTTTCCTCAGAATTTCGAACATCTTGCTCCATTTAATATTGTCGTACACTTTTGTTCTGGTTACGATGCCACGTTTTAGTAACCGTGTATATAAGAAGAGGAAGAACGTAGGGAAAATTAACACTAATACCAAGTTGCCATACTACAATGAATACCGTTTCGAATTAGTTCAGTGTTGCGCCTGTTGTTAGTAGTATTATACTTCTTGTGTAAAGCGGGTAATATGCAGTATGTACAAGAATCAGGAGGGAACAATAAAACCAATTTTTCATGACTTAGCACAGCCAGAATTGTTGCACAAATGTCTATACGGAAAGACGCAGAATCCTAATGAGAGCGTAAACAATTTGATTTGGAAAGTGATTCCTAAAAGGGTGTTTGTAAGCATAAAAACACTGCACTTTGGCATTTATGATACAATAGCAACCTACAACCAAGGGAACAGTGTGAAGTGTGAAGTTCTGAAGGCATTAGGATTTACAGCTGGGGTGAACACTGTACGAGCACTAAGAAATATTGACAGAGAAAGGATAAGAGGAGCAGAAAGAAGAGAAAGGCATATGAAGTATGAAGGAACAACAGGCCAGAAGAGAAGACAGAAGAGGAAGTTTTTGGAGGATGAAGAAGAAGACCCTGATAATCCATCCTATAGTGCAGGAATGTATTGAGAAACTTTGATAGCCATTTCCCGTAAATTAGAATTTTTCGAATATAAAGAACATTTTCTCAAGATCCACTCAAGCTAGAGAGATGAAATTTTTATACAGCACTCCTAGTGGTCAAACTTACATTCTAACACAGCCATTTGGCAATATGTTCAGTAGTTTCATTTCAGTTTAATTATAAAGCAATTATTTGTAAAAAAATTTGGGTCATTAATAAAAGAAATTATTGGAAGGAAACTAGAAAAGATACTCCAAAATGCGTCTGTCATAATTGCAATACTAAACCAATCAATATGTAAAAAAATTCAAATTTTTCTATTTGGTAGTTTATTCATAAATGTTCCTCAAACTTACTGATTTTAACATGGGCAGCATAGGCACCTCCGGCTCCCCTTAACCGACGAGACGCGTAAAGCTAATGGCTGCCTCTGCCCCTCAAACTCCTGGAGTAGAACAGCTGAAACCCCAGCATTAGAAGCATTAGTTTGGACAATAAACCTTTTATTAAATTCGGTTACCCCAAGGACCGGAAGATTGGCTATCGCTGTCTTAATATGTTCAAAGGCAGCCTCCTGGGTGGGTCCCCATGAAAACGGGCGCCCTTCCGGCGTAACTGATTTAAGAGTGCTACCAACTGAGTGAAATTGTAAACCAAACGCCTGAAATAATTTGCCATGCCTATGCATTTAGCAATCCCCCGCTTATCAGTAGGTGGAGACATGGCCCTTAAGGCTTTAGTTCACTCTTGGTCAATGTGAATACCCCGACCCGACACTATATGACCTAAGATAGATACCTGCTGCTTGGCTAGCGTTGTCTTACTAGGTTTAACGGTCAGGCCGGGACCCTGTAGTCTCAAAAGAACTCCTGAATATGCTCCAAATGATTCTCAAACGAACGACTGTAGATAACCAAGTCGTCCAGACAATTATACACGCAGACTAACTTCATGTATCGAAGGATATTATCCAGCAAAAGAGTAATCACAACCGCTCCAGTTGCTTGACCGAAAGGGACTCTGTTGAACTCAAACAAGTTTCAATCAGTACAAAATGCAATTACATGTTTGCACTCTTCAGCCAATGGAATTTTATAACAGGCCTGATTCAAATCAATAACTGTAGCAAACCAAGTAAAAGAACTATGCAGATCAGGTACGGGTACCGATTCAAGGACAAATTTAGCGTTTAAGCGGCGGTAGTCAACCACAGGTCTGAAAACACGTCCTGATCTTTAGGCACAGGAAATATTGTGGAGGCATAAACAGATGTAGAAGGCCTAGTTACTGCAGATCTGAGATATTATAGCATTAAGTGTCTTCACCTTAGGGGGTGACAGGCGGTATGGGGACTGCCTAACTGGAATATTTTCGGACAGACGGATATGATAGTCAAGAACGTTAGTAACACCCAGGTTATCACTAAGGAGCTGGGGAAAACTGTGCAACAAATCGCGTAACTGAGAAGACTGGTGGGGCAAATGGGCCAGATCAAACTCGTTAGCCACGGCTCCAACAGCCAATGCCCCGACAGTTCGATGCACAACAGGTTTAGCGCACTCGAAAAGGCCAAACTTCTGTCGAGGAGCGAAGTTCAAGAAAAAGGTGTGTCCGGAATAATCCAAGACCAAGCCGATTTTTTTGATGAAATCACACCCCAAAATTAGATTAAAGGGCAGTTCCTTAACCAAGGCTACAGACAGAGGCCAGGAAAAATCGCCGACATACATACTCCCCCGGGACCAACCGTACAGAGGCAAAACCTGGCCATTGGCTAACCGACATCTCGGCACCGATGACGGGACCGACCGAAGTTTCGTGCGATGACCAAATTCTAAAAGCCACTGGAAGCTCAATAATGAAAAGGAACTACCAGAATCCAAAAGAGCACAAATCGCCACTCCACCTACCATAGAACAAACGTAAGGCAAGGTGAGTGATGAAGAAGCTACCACCCGACTACACCATTGTCTGAAAGCTCGAACCCGAATTCGCAGCCCAAACCGGCGTCGTATATTGGCTCTGGGTGCACGAGCCTGAACACAAGAGCGCACCAAATGAGCCGTACTGCCGCACCTGAAACAACGCCGGGGTTCCCTTTTTATAACTTCAGCAGATATAGATACTCCGGGATCAGCGCCGACGTCCCGCCCCTTAACCTCGTGACGTACACGGTTCTCAAGTGATAATGCAGATGCTGCTACGACCACGTCAAGGAGCTCTTCCCAGGTTGAAGGCTGCTTACGGAAGACAAAATGCAACTTATCCGCTGCACGCATTCCCCTAAGAACGATCGAGACCAATTCTTGTTCAGGTAAATCAATCAGCAAAGCCAAAGAGGCTGTCTGAACTCTATCGACATACTAATGCAACTGCTCCTCACCCCGCTGCACTTCTCAAATGTAACGACACTCAAACTATTTACGAACCCTGGTGATCAACCTTTGCCTAATTACGAGTTACCTTCATTGTCGCAAGGGAAACCCTTCCGCCATGGCTCGCGAGAAGAGGTTCTGCAACTCGCCTCTAGCTAACGGGTACAACAACGACAAAATTACTTGGTGTGGAGCTCGAAAAGCGGGAGCGTGTTGTTCTGATCTAACCAATAACACAACAATTCCTCTACCTGATCAAGTCGCTCCCCAACCAATTCAGTAATACATCGAAAGAAATAGGCCAGAGGATTAGGCAAATTAGCAAGCACAGCATCTAACTTGACAGAGGCTGTCACAGTACCACCGCCGTGCTGGCTCTCACACTCTTCCTGACAGCGCAAGTCTCTATCTTCAACCTTCCTCCCATCCTACTCCAAACACGTAAGCTTAAATTCTACTGCGCTCACCAAAGTTCCCAACTCAACGGTACATCTTTTGTGTTGATCTTCCAAATCTAAAGAGCCAAAAAAATTTTTTTCTTTAACACACAGCCTTAGTCTTTGGGACTTAATCACCAGCTGAAATCCACTTTAATTTAAAAACAGCTGAAGGCCAATAACTTAAAACGCAAGCATAATCAGAAATTTAAAAGGCAAGCCTTATCTTAAAACTGTTCTTTAGTTAGGTTCAAGGCCAAAAGAATCAGACACTTCAAGAGCAAACAAGTTAAATTCAAATTAGCTGAAGGCCTAACACTAAAAACTCCGTAAATTAATTTTTTTTAATGCCAAAGGCCTTACATGAAACAGTACTTTGAACTAGGCTGAAGGCCATAAGAGCAAAAAAACTCAAACTCAAAATCGACTGAAGGCCCAATAGTTAAAATTCAACATTAAAACGTTTAAATTCCAAAGGTCTTACGTGAAACAGTTTTTTTTTTTAAATTAGGCTGGAGGCCTAAAGAATCTTACACGTTATGGGCAAAACAACCTTAATTAAAAAAACAAATTTGCTGGAAGCCATACAAGTACAACAAGAACAAAAAAAATGGCAGTACACCCACGGATGTTCAGACGTCCGAGGGTCGGCCTGAATTCAAACACTAAAGCTCGCTTAGGTGAGACACGTAGTCAGGCCAACCTTTCACGATCCGACGACAACCAAACCGACCGACAGTCAGCGGACCCGCCGACAAGATAACTTCCACTTCACGCGACCAGAGCACAAGAGGGAGTTAAACGAAACAACGTAGAAGATATTGGCGCCCACAACCAATCATACAAGGAGCTGTCTTTACACACTGTGCTTTAAGGCAACAACACGATGAGGAAACTACACTGCCTGAAATTAACGTTAACGGCCAGGCCTAATAACCTGAACGTTAACGGCCACAAGCCAGAGGATTCCGCTGGTGCAGTTCAATTCAAATAACCAAATACAATGAAACTCCACCGGAAGGTGGCTAGAATTTACCAACTTGAAAACCCCGTTGTTTCTCGCGGGAATATCCCAACAGCCGACAACGAACTCCAAACGACACAATGTGAACAGTCTTGACTTGCTGGTAGGTTAAATCAAAACTCAATTTTCGTGTCCAGGGTCGATGAGCTACGGACGTCGTAGCAATGGGAACAGCGCCACACTCGACGACACCGCGTAGAGACCGCCAGCGGGCCCGGCCAAACAACGTTTCGCGGAGAATTCCTCGCTGCTCCACGTCAACAGACCGACTGGTCGTACACCGCCCAGCCGGAAACTATAAGCGCCAGGTCAAAGACAGTCCAGGGTGCGAATATCGATACACACTGCTGCTGCCACCCACGGAAGGAGAGGATAACAGCATAAACGCGATATCCGCGGGAGACCAAACACAGAATCGCAACGAAGGTTTCATCCAGCGCATAGCATGAGCCAGCCACGGCTCAAACTGTAAACGTGACTCATCATTCCTCAGTGCCTCAGTATCCTACTACCTTCCCCACTGATACTTCCACGCGATTCTAGGTTCGAATGGCTCTGAGCACTATCGGACTTAACATCTATGGTCATCAGTCCCCTAGAACTTAGAACTACTTAAACCAAACTAACCTAAGGACAGCACACAACACCCAGTCATCACGAGGCAGAGAAAATCCCTGACCCCGCGGGGAATCGAACCCGGGAACCACGCGATTCTCATAAACTTCAGTCTACCCTGTGTCATTGCTAAACTCTTGTAACCTGTCGCCAGGTACACTTCACAGCTCAGTTTCTGATTTCGGAATCACTGTCTGACCATGGTGCAATCCATTCGAAATCTTCGCAATTGCACTTCTTACTATTGTGATATTGGAACAGTGTATTCGCTTTTAATGCCGCAAATGTGTCGCAACGCTCGTTTAACCATGCTCTTCTCTCATTCCTACTGAGAAAACCATGTTACCCCATAACTCTTTCTTTTATTTCTTCTTGTACTACTGTGTCCCAAACCCCAGTGAGCATTAGATTGCCATTTATCTTCATCTACTAAATTCTCTGTTCAGTATTCTCATATAGTTCCTATATTCTTCGTGTTATGCCTGTGAGGCTATCATATATACTTGATCTACTATTGTTGGTCTCAAAGTAGCTGACTCTTTGCCCTGTCTTCCTGTTCATAACAAATCGCACTCCCTTCACACTACGTACCGCAGCCATTAGTATTATCCTATATTTCCCTGAGCAGCAATCGTTCTTGCCATTCCACTTCACTGACTCTCGTTGTATCTATTTACAGCAGTCGAATGTCCCTTTCCAGATATTTTAGCTTCCTTACCGCGTACAAACTCTCAACATTCCGTCCTCTGAGACGTTGAAAGTTATCTTTTCGTTGATCATTAATTTTTTTTTCTTTTTTGACCTACCCTTGGGCAGGCTTCTCTCGAAGATCCGAATAGGATACTAGTTTCGAATCTTTCACGAATAAAGAGATCATCCTGATACTTTCTCAGTTACAAATCTCTTATTCCATAAATACACATTAAGTGTCTTTAATGCAGTGCTATTCACTGCCTTTTCACCCTCTTGCCTTTGACCACTGCTGCTGCTTCCTCTTGTTAGGGTGTGTTCCAAAGGACGTGAGGTCACCCTGAAACTCTGTCCTCCTTTGCCTTCTGTGCGAATGCTGTTTGGGAGAACGAGGATGTCTCTTTGGAAGAGAAATTTTCAGACACCTTTCATGATCATTTTTATGAACTCTACTGGCGGTGGCTGGTATCCACCTGGTCTTCAGTATGTTTTGATTACTAGCCAAAGAAGCTACCCGTAGACCGCAGCTAAATAAGGGAACTCTATCATTCCCTTTGTTGGCCATCTGCACCATTATGCCGGGATTATCTCAGAGATTTAGTTGTGCTGGCATTTCTTCAGAGGTTAAGTTACTGGGTAGAGGACGAGCTTTAATAAGCATATGAGAAGCTACCTTTCTTATTTATTGTTCCGGTTCAACTTGGTGAAGCTACTGTACTAATGGTGAAATCAATACCTAAGAATCATTTGAACAAGTCTCCTGCGGATGAATTTCTTTCATTTTCTCGCAATAAATCTCAGCCAGTTATCTGCTTTTCCTGCTGCTTGTTTGTAGGAATTTTTTCACTTCAGATCCTTCCATATGGTTAGGCTTGCTTCTACGTAATTTTATTATACTTAAAGTTTCCAGTGAATTTTCGTCTATAGTTCTATCGAACAATAGTGCACCTCCTCGTCTATTTTGTCGATAAGTTAGGTTACGTTTATTTACCTTTAATGTCAACTACAAGTTCGTACAGGAACTGTGGACCTTCTGAAGGTATTCATGCATTTCACTACACCTATATGGCGAGACTATCTTCCGATAATTAACAACACCATCTGTGAACAGGCTCAAAAAGCAATAGCGCTATCCAAAAGATGACTATCATATATAGTATCGATAGTGACAGCCGTCCCATTGCGTGCTGCCAGAAACACTATTAAAAACGAGGTGTTGAGTTCCATCAGCAAGTGAATGCTGGATCTAGTCGCAAGCCTGGTTCGGTACTCAATAAACTTGTATTTCGTGACCTAAACGGTAGTACGGAACTGCTAGTAGTTCCACAAGAAGTCCATTACTTCTTGTCTCATGTATATTCTCTAGTTCACAAGAGACTGATTATACATTGTTCCAGTCGGTCATACTTGTTTTCCACTCCTTTACTGACGATGGCACACTCAAGAAACATTACATTCAACCATTTTTACCTCACTTTTCGGTTCTGAATATTACCTCGATTGTTTCCTGTGATACGTGACCTGTGTTAATTATGGACAGATTTCGAAGCGTCACCAGCAGGATAGAAATATCAAAATATTTCCCCTGTCCTCCCCTTCTGTTTTCGGTTCCGTTCTGCTGTAAAAATATTCTGCCTGTGACGCGCCGCCCATTATGTTATTACGGGTGCCAGAGGCAGGAGCAGAGCCGACACACAAAACAGGCGACCGCGTAGGGTGGCTCACATGGCACAGCAGGCGCCACTGTGTAAAGGCAGCGCGGAATGTCTGCCGGCTAATAGCCGGTCGCGTGGCGCGGCATTCAGCACTGTGAGGTGGCTTTAATTAGCGGCGGCGCGTGTCCGGTGTCCCGCGGGAGCGCCGGGCTGGCGTCGCCGCGCTGACTGCTCGTTATGAGTACCCCGCAGCCACGCTGCCGCACCTGCCAATCCTGTCGTGTCCGCGTCACAACCAGCTGTTGTTCCGGCAGAGCGCCACAAAGTGCTGTGTGCCTCTGCTCGTACTCTCCGTGGAAGCTTATATAGCATGCAGTGTGCTGCTCACGTAAGGTGCTGTTTTCATTGGGGCGGTACAGTACGCAGTGCAACTAGCAATAAGTTGCAGAACATGCTCGGTGGAGCGCCTAGAAACGTAGCTGAAGCGACTTTACTGGTTCTAACTGGGATGACAGCGAGATAACATTGATATGAAGCCATGTTGTATCGTCGAGCACAACACACAGTGGTGATTGCCCATTTAACTGTATTGCACGGTACATGGGAAGAGAAATTTCCCATCATTTGATGTGCCTAAAATTTTCTTTGTGTAAATGAAGCAATGGTACCATGGTCTCTGTAGTTGATATCTCAGTATTCTGTATATAAAACAGTTAAAAACAATTGTCTTGGGATTCACAACTGTTCTCCAATACAGGGTGTTACAAAAAGGTACGGCCAAACTTTCAGGAAACATTCCTCACACACAAAGAAAGAAAATATGTTATGTGGACATGCGTCCGGAAACGCTTACTTTCCATGTTAGAGCTCATTTCATTACTTCTCTTCAAATCACATTAATCATGGAAAGGAAACACACAGCAACAGAACATACCAGCGTGACTTCAAACACTTTGTTAAAGGAAATGTTTAAAATGTCCTCCGTTAGCGAGGGTACATGCATCCACCGTCCGTCGCATGGAATCACTGATGCGCTGATGCAGCCCTGGAGAATGGTGTATTGTATCACAGCCGCCCACAATACGAGCACTAAGAGTCTCTACTTTTGATACCGGGGATGCGTAGACAAGAGCTTTCAAATGCCCCCATAAATGAAAGTCAAGAGGGTTGAGGTCAGGAGAGCGTGGAGGCCATGGAATTGGTCCACCTTTATCAATCCAAGGGTCGCCGAATGTGTTGTTGAGAAGCGTACGAACACTTTCACTGAAATGCGCAGGAGCTCCATCGTGCATGAACCACATGTTGTGTCGTACTTGTAAAGGCACATGTTCTAGCAGCACAGGTAGAGTATCCCGTATGAAATCATGGTAAAGTGCTCCATTGAGCGTACATACTGACGAAACTAAAATGAGCTCTGACATGGAAATTAAGCGTTTCCGGACACATGTCCACATAACATCTTTTCTTTATTTGTGTATGAGGAATGTTTCCTGAAAGTTTGGCCGTACCTTTTTGTAACACCCTGTATAGTGTCTTGCCCACTGGATTCCGAAGAGACTATTCAGTAACAAGTACTAAATTTTTGCATCTTGTAGTCTGATATCACAGACTGATAATGAACTGGCTTCCAATTCGATTTTGTTCGACCCGATAGGTGAGTGGTCAGCGTCACGGATTGCCGTCCTGTGGGCCCGGGGTCGATTCCCTACTGGGTTGCTGATTTTCTCCGCTCAGGTACTGGGTGTTGTGCTGTCTTCATCATCATTTCAATCCCATCCGGCGCGCAAGTCGCCCAATCTGGCGTCGAATGTAATGAAACCTGCACCAAGGCGGCTGGACCTGCCGCGCAAAGGGCCTCCCGGCCAATGACGCCAAACGCTCTTTTCCATTTTTCGATTTTGCCCTTAGATATTGTGACACTTTGAAGTGAAGTAAAATGCAGCTCATATTTTGAAAAGTTTGCAGTAGAAAATATAGCATCTGGCAAGCTTAATTTTTGAGCATCTTAAGTCATACAAAGATGCATAGAAAATGTAGCAAGGCAACTATTTTTTTTTTTTTTTTTTTTTTTTTTAGATGACGAAACATCTTTCCAGTCTTTCGAGTCCTAAGTATTTGGCAGTTGTCCATAATGAGGCTGGCACTGATGTGCCACAAGGGTGAATGTTGCCACCTGCTATGTCAGTGTGTTCAAAGTTTAAATGTGATAAGAAAGGTACGTAATCTGAAAACAGAAACGGAATTTCTGATCCTAGATATAACGAGAATTAGTGAAGTGAATTGGCAAGAAGAATATAGCATAATATGAAAAGTTGGAGTAAACTATATGATGGGTGAATGATTTATCATCAATACGTAGGCAGTGCTAAGAATGAGCTACTTTGAAACAAAGGTACTTTGAAACAAACGCCAACACCAGTGGATCAGGTATAGATGTCAGTATCACGTCCATAAGATAAAGAAGTGGAGGAACTACTTTCATATCGCTCCTGCAGAGACACAACTGTTGCGCAGATAAAAATCATGTTATGCAACCTGTACTGCAAATGTCTTATAGGTTCTCGTACTACTTCAGTGAAAATCACACCTAACAAGATTCACTGGCAACATATCATAACATTCTCGTTACTATTTATCGAATGCCACTTTTAAAATTCCTGGTAGCTGTCTTACATGCTGCTACTATCATTCTCTGCCAACGGCCTTGTCGCAGTGGTAACACCAGTTTCCGTCAGATCACAGAAGTTGAGCACTGATGGCCTGCTGGGTTTACACTTGAGTGGGACACCGTCCAGGTGCGCCAAGTGCCGTCGGCAGGGGGGGGGGGGGGGTACACTCAGCCCTTGTGACAGCAATTGCGCAGCTACTTATTGAGAAGCAGCGGCGCCGGTCACGAAAACTTACAATGGACGTCAGAGCGGTACGCTGCCCACACGACCCTCCATATCCGCATCCAGTGATGCGTAAGGGCTAGAGGAGACACAGCGGACCAGTCGGTACTGTTGGATATTCAAGGCCTGTTCGGATAGTGTTCTTTAGTTTCGTTTTTTACTATGCTTCTTTAGTGACACTGATTAACTTACTCTTCGCCAGCCATCATATGGAACAATAGGGCAGCCCATAGAGTTCCACTTACCTGTCGACTTTCCACTGGAGCTGTAGCACATCACCATTTCATTTCAACTACTGTGTGGTGTCTTCCTCGTGATTTCGCGACATGTCGAGACTTCGAAACTATGTAAAAAAAATACTTTTGTTGTATAAGTTAGCATTCTGTAACAATACACTACATTTCTTTATATATCACACTTCTATTTATCCATGTTTCTAATGCTGAAAGCAATTCAGTATTGATGATCAGCTGTAAAATGTAGGGAACTGCCATCATCATATCAGCAATAAATGTTTCTGCGGTATATTACTGGCCACTATGTCTAAAGTTGAACGATTTAATAAATACTTTCACAACTTTTGAAGACCTCTGTGCAGCTGCATTATATCCTACACCCGATGCGTTTGGAGGCGAACTCTCCACTGTCTAAATCAGTTTTGTAATATTTATTCTGGTTCATAGTGCTGGATCATCGTGACACGACTACTGTCATAACTGGTTTATTTCATGGCAAGCAGGAAAACCAAATTCTGAGTGGAAACTTGATATAAGAAGCGGTTTGGAGTAAACGACAGAACGATTCGTAACTTTTTACGCGACGACTATCTAATACGTTACTGGAAATGATTGCTCTGCAGCACTGGCATATGGGGTACAGTGTTTTTATTCATTATGAAATTATCGTTCTAAGTTATTTCGTGAGATCCGCTAAACCCCTCATTATCCAAAAGCAGATTCCCCTCATTTATCGAAATGTATCATTAAATGGCTGATGGCAGTGTGACAATATTGTGATTTTAGCACCTTCCGTATAATTTATGTTTATTTTTGGGTTTTAAGTATCAATATATTCTGTCAATGACATAAATTGAGTAGAAAACTACCCAATTATCATAGATAATATTATTTGTTTGGGCGATGTATAAACTATAATTATCAGGCATGATATATCTCGTACCTGGCCAATTTATTTACATCAATAATAGCAATTTTTACGTCGTCCCACCTCCTTCCCGTTCCAGACCCCTCGCCCTTGTAGGACACATTTCTGCAGACACTTACTTGCATACAGTCAAAATACGAAACCCTACTGTGAGAGGCCATGCTCACCAAGCCAGAGTTCATCTATGAAACTACCACTTCTTTATAGTTGATAGTGTGGTCTTGGTGTAGCGTATTCGATTCAGCCGGCACGGTAACTCAGCGTCTTCCGTCAGAGGATGAACTGCCCTCTACAATAAAAAAATAAAAAAACTGAGTTAATGGATCAACGACGAACTGGAATGGGTGTCTTGCGACGTCCGCCACGGGCAGATGCAACGAACTAAAATGAACAAAAATGAGATCAAATAAAAAATTTCATAATTAAGACGTTTTCGTTCCCGCATTCTAATCCCGCCACTGTTTAAATTTTGATTAATAATCATCATTGGCGGCCGCCGACTTCCGGGTTAAGAAGTCACCCTCATTCTGCCAACAGCCTTGTCAAAGAGGACGGAAGAGCGGACAGAGGTTCAGGGCACTCTCTTTTCCTAGGGGAGTGAAACTGACCCTGAAGACGGAAGAAGCAACAAAGATCAACAGCATGAGGATTCAGAAGGCAACTGGATACCACTGCATGAAAGACACGCAACGTGTATCCACAGGACATGTGGCCTGTAATTGAAGACGTATTATGATGACCTCTCCCTTAGTAAAAGATGCGGGAATAGTCCCCCACTCAGATCTCCGGGATGAGACAGCCCAGAGTAGGTTACCATGAGAAGAAGACTTAACAACCAACGAAATAATAACATTCTACGAATCGAGGCATGTAATGTCAGAAGCTTCAACGTGGTAGGGAAACTAGAAATTCTGAAAAGGGAAATGCGAAGCCTCAATCTAGATATAGTAGAGGTCAGTGAAGTGAAGTGGACAGAAGACAAGGATTTCTGGCCAGATGAGTATAGGGTAATATCAACAGCAGCAGAAAATGGTATAACGGGAGTAGGATTCGTTGTGAATGGGAAGGTAGGGCAGAGAGTGTGTTCCTGTGAACAGTTCAGTGATAGGGTTATTCTTATCAGAATCGACGGAAAACCAGCACCGACAACGATAGTTCAGGTATACATGCCGACGTCGCAAGGCGATGATGAAGATATAGAGGAAGTGTTTGAGGATACTGAAAGGGTAATACCATACATAATGGGAGATGAAAATCTAATAGACATAAGGGACTGGAATGCACTCGTAGGAAAAGGAGTACAAGAAAAGGTTACAAGAAAATATGGACTTGAAAATAGGACTGAGGGAGGAGAAAGATTGAGTTCTGTATTAAATTTCAGCTAGAAATAGCGAATACTCTGTTCTGAAATCACAAGAGGAGGAGGTACACTTGGAAAAGGCCGGGTGATACGGGAAGATTTCAGTTAGATTACATCATGGTCAGACAGAGATTCAGAGATCAGATACTGGATTCTAAGGCGTACCCAGGAGCAGATACAGACTCAGATGACAACACAGTAGTGATGAAGAGTAGGCTGAAGTTCAAGACATTAGTCAGGATGAATCAATATGAAAAGAAATGGGATACGGAACTAGTAAGGAATGACGATATACACTTGAAGTTCTCTAAGGCTATAGATACACGAATAAGGAATAGCTCAGTAGGCAGTACAGCTGAAGAGGAATGGACATCCCTAAAAAGAGCGATAGCAGAAGTAGGGAAGGAAAACATAGGTACAAAGAAGGTAGCTGCGAAGAGACCATGGGTAACAGAAGAAATACTTCTATTGATCGATCAAAGGAGGAAGTGCAAAAATGTTCTGAGACTCAAGAATACAGAAATACAAGTCCCTGAGGAATGAAATAAATAGAAAGTGCAGGGATGCTAAGACGAAATGACAGCATGAAAAATGTGAAGAGATCGAAAAAGAAATGATTGTCGGTAGGACTGACTCAGCATACAGGAAAATAAAAACAACCTTCGCGACATTAAAAGCAAGGGTGATAACATTAAGAAAGCCACGGGAACTCCACTGTTAAGTGCAGACGAGAGAGCGGATAGGTAGAAAGAATACATTGAAAGCCTCTATGAGGGGGAAGATTTGAATGATGTGATAGAAGAAGAAACAGGAGTCAATTTAGAAAAGATAGGGGACGCGGTATTAGAATCAGAATTTAAAAGAGCTTTGTAAGACTTCAGATCAAATAAGGCAGAAGGGATAGATAATATTTCACCAGAATTTCTAAAAGCGTTGGGGGAAGTGGCAGCAAAACGACTATTCTCGATAGTGTGTACAATAAGTCTGGTGACTTACCATCTGACTTTCGGAAAAACATCTTCCACATAATTCCGAAGACGGCAAGAGCTGACAAGTGCGAGAATTATTGCACAAACAGCTAAAAAGCTCATGCATTCAAGTTGCTGACAAGAATAATATACAGAAGAATAGAAAAGAAAATTGAGGATGTGCTAGATGACGATGTTTGGCTTTAGGAAAGGTTAAGGGACGAGAGAGGCAATTCTGACGTTGCGGTTAATAGTGGAAACAAGACTAAAGAAAAATCAAGACACGTTCATACGACTTGTCGATCTGGAAAAAGCGTTCGACAATGTAAAATTGTGCAAGATGTTAAAAATTCTGAGAAAAATATGGGTAAGCTATAGGGAGAGACGGGTCATATATAATATGTATAACAGCCAAGAGGAAATAATAATAATTGACGACCAAGAACGAAGTGCTTGGATTAAGAAGGGTGTAAGACAAGGATGTAGTGTTTCACCCCTACTGTTCAATCTGTACATCCAAGAAGCAATGATGGAAATAAAAGAAAGCTTCAGGAGTGGAATTATTAGTCAAGGTGAAAGGAAAGCAATGAGACGATTCGCTGATGAATTTGTTATCCAGAGTGAAAGTGAAGAAGGATTACATGATCTGCTGAATGGAATGAGCGGTCTAATGAGTACAGAGAATGGTTTGAGAGTAAATCGAAGAAAGACGAAGGTAATGAGAAGTAGTAGAAATGAGAACAGCAGGGTACTTAATATCAGGATCGATGGTCAAAAAGTAGATGAAGTTAAGGAATTCTGCTACGTAGGCAGTAACATAATGTGTGACGGGCGAAGCAAAGAGGACATCAGAAGCAGACTAGCACTGACAAAAAGGACATTCCTGACAAAGAGAAGTAAACTGATTTCAAATATCGGCCTTAATTTGAGGAAGAAATACCTGAGATTGGTTTTCAGCATTGTATGGTAGTGAAACATGGACTGTGGGAAAACCGGAACAGAAGAGAATAGAAGCATATGAGATGTGGTGCTACAGACGAGTGTTGAAAATTAGGTGAACTGATAAGGTAAGGAATGAGGGGGTTCTGCGTCGAATCGGAGAGAGAAGGATATATGGGAAACAGTGACAATGAGAAGGTACAGGATGATAGGACATCTAATAAGACATAAGGCAATGACTTCCATGGTTCTAGATGGAGCTGTAGAAGGCAAAAACTGTAGAGTAAGACAGAGATTGGAATGCATCTAGCAAATAATAGAGGACGTAGGTTTCAAGTGCTACTCTGAAATGAAAAGGTTAGCACAGGAGAGGAATTCGTGGCAGGACGCATCAAACTATTCAGAAGATTTGTGATCAAAAAGAAAAAAAAAACCTTTCTACTGGAAATTCTTCCAAAGACTTGGAATTGAGTTCTAGCACAACACATTGGAGACATAGCTACAGAAACATATCATACACTGAAATAACCACTAAAGAATAACATTTTGGTAAACAATGTATATACGCACATAAGTATATATGTAGGGTATCCAGGAAGAGTGATCAATATTCTGGAATATGACAAGAACGAACATTCAGAACCAAGAGGGAGCGTAAGCATGGACTCTAAAATACGCTTATCAGCCAGAACATTATGACCTACTATCGATATTAAAATGTCCAGGCGATAGCAGCCTTGAAACTTCCTGGAAGATTAAAACTGTGTGCCCGACCGAGACTCGAACTCGGGACCTTTGCCTTTCGCGGGCAAGTGCTCTACCATCTGAGCTAGTCGTGCTTCGGTAGCTCAGATGGTAGAGCACTTGCCCGCGAAAGGCAAAGGTCCCGAGTTCGAGTCTCGGTCGGGCACACAGTTTTAATCTGCCAGGAAGTTTCATATCAGCGCACACTCCGCTGCAGAGTGAAAATCTCATTCTAGACATGGAATAACCTAACATGACATAAACATCACTGGCTCATAACATTATACTGCGGCTCTCAGTGGCCTTGTATATGCAATACTGAGACTATTTACGTACGCTCTGGGGTTATTCAACAATTACAAACTAGTAGCCAACTCATCTATATTAACGTACTGGCAGAAACAAAAATCATAATTATATAACATCTTTACCTTGCTTGCATGAAGGCTTCTGCTTCCATGTTCAATAAGATCATCGTATAACGTGTTGTAACTGTAAGTGGTGTGCTTATTCTGTGTTATTGTTAGCAAAAACTTTATACGAATTGATTGGGAAATGCAACTCCCAACACCAATAAACTAAACCTGTCACTACAAAATACATTCAGCCCCTAAGGCACTGAATCATATAGCCCTGTTCAAAACTGGTAACTTTGGTGCCTGTGCACATAAAAAATAAATTAAATTGTATTACCTCTAAAGCAGCAACGGAGTTGCGCGATATATTCTGATCTCTCATGAAAAACATGTCTATTCAGCCCCTTGGGCACTGAATCGTATGGCCCTGTTCAAATCTGATAACTTTGGTCCTTGTGCACATAACAAGTAAATTAAATTGTTTTACCTCTAAAGCAGCGCGATGTATTCTGGACTCTCACGAAAACCAAAAATATGCTAGCTACAGACTCAGCAGTGTGCAATGCTGACCACAATACTTTGAAATGCACATGAAATTATTTTGGCTGATAAACGAGAACATTTAAGAAAATCCAAATTCTTTAAAAAATATGAGATGGACTGGCACGGGGTATTGATTATGCTGATTTTCTAACACTGAATTATTTTTAGCAAAATTATATTGCAAGTGAAGTTTGGCTTTTCAGAAACATCTGACAATTGAAATTACATGACTCACAGATGATTCACAAACAATGAGATTTAAACAGCAAGTATTATCTAGCCTCACTAATCCAACATAAATGCAAATCATCAAATTACACATAGCTCTGTTAATAATTCTTAGAACCATTACAAAAATGAAATATCTAACTAGCCTTTCTATCAAAACAGTTTACGTACATTCTGGGGTTGCTCTGCAATTCAAATTATCAGCCAACTCACATATACTAACGCGCTTGCAAAAAGAAAGTTCATAGTTATTTAATATCTTTACCTTTGCTTACATGAAGACTTCTGCTTCCAAGGACAACGATATTGACACATCTACGTTAATGTAACTCTTGGTGGCTTCACACATCACACCACAAAACTGAGACTCCATCATCTTTCCCTCACAGACAGCTACCTACAACTGCGCGCCAAGACATACACCGTTTATAAAATCGTATTCGGGTGCCGCATACAAATGTGCCCCAGTAGAGTCCTTTCAGCACTCACGTGGATAACCTCACACTTCTCGTTATTTTGGGTCAATTACCAATTTTCGCACCATTCGGATATCTTTTCTAAATCTTTTTGAAATTTCCTTGATCTTCTGGTGACTTTACTAGGTGATAAACGACAGCATCATCTCCAAACAACCTAAGACGGCTGCTCAGATGATCTCCTAAATCGTTTAAGTAGATAAGGAACAGCAGCATACCTCACATACGACCAGAATCTCTTAGGATTTTCTGCCAGATTTAGAGACAAACTTTCGTTGTGGAAACTATTATAAGCATCTCACATTGAAGTCCGCGCAAATATTTTGAGCTTCTGTAAAATATCGCCTATCTAGGAGATTTTGCTGCGCCACAACAGGAGATGCTAGCATTATAATTTGCAAAGTTCAGTATAAGGGAGAAGGAAGGGGAAACGTGTGGACAAGAAAAGGCTATCGAAAAACAGACACGCGAGCCAAGGGAGCAGGAGCCTGAGAGGAAATTCATGGAACAAATGAACAATATTTTTATAGAACGAGATAAGGAAATTGTCCAGAGAATTAATCAGGTGTTAGTCGATCGAGATAAAACAATTACTACTCATTGCAACAAAGAAGTCAGTGCATTAAAGACTGGTATTTAACCGTTGGCAAACATACCATAAAAACGTAGTTCAAAGCTTTGACTACTATTGTGGAGTCAACACAGAATGACATCCCCACAGAAGTACAGAAGAAGTCTGAACGGAAGTAACCAATGTATGAAACATGGAAAACCACAATCTTCAAACAGTGTTAGCACACAGCAGCGAGGACCCTCGACTACCTCTATTGCAGGGCATACAAGACCAAGTTTCGGGAATCAGTCTGTATTAACCCAGCAATTTATTTCACCAACAAACCCGAATTATGAAGCAGAGTGTACTTGCAATAAAGACAGTATGCCGCCTGCTAATGACAACAACTGCGTGCACTTAAGTACCTTAATGCATGAAGAGAACTCAATTAAACACCCTCATTTCCAAATGTTCAACGAGGAGACTAATAATAATACTCACCCCGTAGTTTTTATTAGAAACTTCAGGAGTGTTCTTCCAAAGTCTTGGACGGAGGAGCAGAGAATCCAGTTTGTGGTTTCACACATTTCCAGTGACGCATCACTCTGGGCATTGAACTCAGCAGAAACATGCAAAACCTATAACGCATTTGAGAAGCCGTTTCTCGGCCAATTCTGGTCAGCGTCGACTCAAGAACGGCTAAGAAAGATTGTGTATAATGAAAAATATATATTAGCCGAAGACAGGCTCCTTGAGAAAATACTTGGAAAAATACATTAATATGACACGGTACTGGATTGAACCAGTAACCACACCGGACTTGTTACGAGTACTGAAGGCTAGATTGCCAGTAGGTATTAGGGAAAAACTGTTTAACGTCACAGATACTGATCTTGAGGAATTTTTATCTGTGAGAGATTCGTTAGACGTAGTCAAAGAAGAGACCACAAAGAATTCTGACGCAACAAATAGTGCCACTATTCTAACGGAAAAAGTTCCTGGAACGAAAGCAATGGAAATAGAGGCGAAGGCAGTCACAAGAAAAACAAAAACTAAACCCAAGGCAATGGAAAGTACAGTAATAGTAAAACTCTTTACAACTAAAAATACAATTGAAGTTAAAATCTTCTGAGTTATTAGGCCGCATAATGTTTCTTCTAAATTGTTGGACGTTTTGACTTCTCTGCTGGAATCTTGCTCAGGATCATTTGGTGTCCACTACTGCTAGAACACTGTGTTCTAGCAGTAGTGGACACCAAAAGATCTTGAGGAAGATCCCAGCAGAGAGGTCGAAACGTCGAACATTTTAGAAGAAACGTGAGGCGGCCTAATAACCGAGAAGATTTTAACTTTAGTGACAACGGCCACGAAAGCCTACAGACTTACAGAAAATATAATTACTTCCATAATAATAAAATTACCAGGAAACCAATGACTACCAGCATCCGAATAGTAATCAAAGGCAATATAGTAAAGAAAAAACCAACAACAATAGTAATATTTCTAATTGTAAAAGACGAAATGAAAATAAATCGGACAGTCCGTACAAGGGTAGACCAAAAAGCATGCGTGGTGGCAATGAACACTGATGACAAACAGAGCCGAGCCATTGGCATTCACAGCAAAATGTTATGAATCCAGGTCAGTCAGTAAATTACGTACCGGCTATACCTATGTGGAATAACCAGTATCCACAATGATGGGACCCGAGTAGACCACTTCCGACTGTAGAATAAAAAAGTGAGAAATTAGTGGAGGTATCCACAGAGCCGAAACAGAATATACCAAAGTCAACAAACTAATCTCGGTCCCTAAAGGCCTTCGCCAGGAGACCGAGGCTAGGAATGACGGCAATAGGCATATGCAAGAGAACGTTAATATGATTCGCTATCAGGATGGTAAGAGAATCAAAGATTATCGAGAATCTGCCGTCGCTCAAAGGGAAGAAAAGGAAACATTTAAGGGTGTAGCAACCATTATCCTTCTCGACACAGGTGTTACTGTATCGCTGATGAAAGCACATTTTTTTAAGAAGGTAACGCAAATAAAATGACTGCCGCTTTTGCCTGTTACGGATATGCAAAGTTATAGGAGCGCTTGGAAAGAAGGCACAAATTATAGAGTACCAGACACAGGTTGAAGTTTCCTTTGGAAATGATAGCGTTATATGCACGTTACTGTTAATGGAAAACTTACCAATACCGGTGTTACTGGGCCTTAAGTTTTTACAGGACGGAGAGGCTGTAATACATCTCGCCCGGGGAACGTGCACACTTAAGTACCGGCAGCGACCAATAACGTTGAATCTAAATAGGGAGTTCGGTGCGAGCCTTCGTTGACAGCCGGCCGCTGGTGGCCGAGCGGTTCTGGCGCTACAGTCTGGAACCGCGCGACCGCTACGGTCGCAGGTTCGAATCCTGCCTCGGGCATGGATGAGTGTGTTGTCCTTAGGTTAGTTAGGTTTAAGTAGTTCTAAGTTCTAGGGGACTTATGACCTCAGCAGTTGAGTCCCATAGTGCTCAGAGCCATTTGAACCATTTGAACCATCGTTGACAAGAGAATTAGATGTATCTGTCGGCAAACAAAAATTGTTGGTGTTAGAATATAATCACCCACAAAAGTGTCATACTAACCGAAACAATGATGCAACCAATATCGTTAGTGGCATCGGCGTAACAATAGGGGAGAAAGCAACAATATAATGTAACGATGGCTACGCAGCGCCTCACCGAAATGTTTGCTTATCGCAGGAGATTAACAGAGCACACGATGGACATCAGAATGAAAAACGGTGCAGTGTCGTACAGGTGTGTGGTTAATTAAAGTTGACAATGAATCACTGCATTCAAATGGACAGTCAAGATGCAGGACATCGTCCGAAATCAAGCTGTAGGAATCCATGAGCATGAAAGAGAATTTGAAGTTATTACTTCTTCCACAGGATAAATATAACAATTACCTTGTTACTGTTACCTCTTTTCGACTTTCATGTACCCACCTTATGCGGGAGGGACGTGGAAAGAGCGAAGCAGGACCTGCAGCAGTAATACTTCAAGACAGGATCAGGTCTAGAAACAAAAAATGGCTGTGAGAACTATGGGACTCAACTTCTGAGGTCATTAGTCCTCTAGAATTTAGAACTAGTTAAACCTAACTAACCTAAGGACATCACACACATCCATGCCCGAGGCGGGATTCGAACCTGTCTCGTGGTTCCAGACTGCAGCGCCTAGAACCGCACGGCGACTTCGGCCGGCAACAGATCTAGACCAGGGTGCGGCCGACGGCAGCCGACGCTCCATCCATGCGGTCGGGGGCGTTTTTATGGATGACAATGCACCATGCCACAATTTTTCATGATTGGTTCGAAGAACATTCCAGGGAATGGTTTGGTCACCCAGATCGCATCGAATCGAGACATCAGTTCATATACAGTATGCTGCAGTGGTGACACTTTCACAATTATGGACAGCTGTATGGGAAGTATGGCTAAATATTTTTAGGGGTGTTCCAGCGATTTTATGAGTCCCTACAGCGTCGAGTTGTTGCACTACTCCGGGCGAAAGGAGGTCCGGTACGATATAAGGGGGTTTCCCATGACTTACGTCACCTCAGTGTACAGCTATCGGCCAAGTGCCGTCCTGTTCCATTGCGAACCTTGACCATCTTTGGGGAGTGCCCTGACCCCCTAGTGTAATTCCACGCTCTCTGCTCAGATATTCAGAACTTCCCACCTTCCCATACCTCGGAACTTGTAAGATCTTGCTTGTCCTGGTAAAAGCCGAGGTATAATGTAAGTATTTCCTTTCCATTTATGCTTTGAAATAATGATTGTTCCATTTTTTAGAGGACCTATATCCTCAAAGAACAATACCTCCACATTCTTTGTATGTAAAATATTTATTCCCGTGTCGATTCTAACCATAAAATTTGTGACCTAAAATGGCTGCAAAATTATTCACATTTTCAGGTTGTTGAGATATGTTTTGATTCATTAAAGGCTGAATATTAGCTTTTGATTTCGATATAAATATCTAATGATTTAACAGTCTCAAAATACATATATTTACGTGCTACAATGTTCACGATACAGTCCTTGTGTCATCACCATTTCAGGCATCAATTCTACAAAATGCTGACGTCAAGAACTAGGGTAATGCTGAGGTCGAGACAGATTGTTCGTATCAGAAACCAAGGCAGGTCGACGACGGACTAAAGTACCCTTGTTCATTACTGGTTGACTGAAGCTACACATATTATAATTTAGTAACTGTTAGCATATGAGGACATTAAAGCATAGCTTATCGTTGTTAACCTTGACTTTCAACTACCTGTCCCCTTTACCTGAAATAAAAAATAATATTTATTATTTTTATACGGAACTACAAGTTCATTTATTTTTATTTAGAAAGTTAAAACTGCCATTTTCATGAATTTAGCAGCCCTTTCCTAAAAATGTTATTAATGAGGACATAGAGTACTGGCGATGGAAGCAAACGAACAGTGCCACAAATATGAGAATGCAGTCTTTCTCGGCGTATCTCGATGATATAATCTTCTCAGGTTGATATCTGAGTCAATGCGTCGTTCTCCAGCAACGTTTCAGCAAGTTTCTTACTTGCCATCTTCAGTCGAAGCGTCACGTTCACGTCTCGTTGGGATACTTATAACCGCTGGACTACGGGCTTCTCTGCATCCTCGGCGCCGGTCGGACCAATCAGGCGAGAGGAGAATCGGCGCGGTGGCGAGTGATAGGTGGAGGTTCCTTCCCATATAACACCAAACTTCTCGCCTACCTCGGGCAAGTACCAGACACACTCACAACAATCATCACAAATCACAGACACCAAAAAATATAGAAAGATCACACACACACGTTCACAGGGGAGTAAAAGCCGAAAGGCTACAGACTCCCCCTCACACTTCCCCAAAGAGGGGAAAGCAACAGATGAGAGCAGGCAGGAGGGACTGGCCACGGGCGCCTGGTTCTGGCGTCTCGTCTCGGTGTGGCCTGTTTATTCCATTCGAATGCTACCAACCTGCCCCCATCGGTGTTCTCTTATTGTTGCTAATGTCGTGTTCCATCCGGTGACGAGTTGGAAATCGCTATCCCGGTTAACCGGGTTATCACTGACCCGTGTCCGCCCCTGGTAGCTGAGTGGTCAGCGCGACAGAAAGTCAATCCTAAGGGCCCGGGTTCGATTCCCGGCTTGGTCGGAGATTTTCTCCGCTCGGGGACTGGGTGTCGTGATGTCCTAATAATCATCATTTCATCCCCATCGGCGCACAAGTCGCTGAAGTAGCGTAAAATCGAAAGACAAGCACCCGGCGAACGGCCTACCCGACGGAAGGCCCTAGTCAAACGACTGACTCGTATCTCCACTGCCTCTTTAATAAAAGTCCCAGAAACCCTTCGCTCTACACAGCCTCGTGGTCCGTTTAAATTGAAGCGTGTGTTCTTCACTGAGGCTGTACTCCGCTACCGCGGATCTTTCCTTTTTTCCGAGGCGAACGCTTCTCACATGTTCAGAGATGTGTTGTGCGGTGCAACGCTGTGTCTTTCCGATATATTGCTTTCCACATTCACAGGAAATGCCGTAGACTGCGGTGATCTTAAAGCCATGTTGTCCTTCGTTGAGCCCAGCATACTCCTGGTCCTTGCTTGTGGACGGAAGATGATTTTTATCTTGTTCTTCTCCAGTACCCTGGCAATCTTTGCCGTGGGAGGTTCTGCCTACGGGAGGAATGTCAGATCCTTGTTGTTCTCTTCTTCCTGAATGTCCTCCCTCATCTTCTTGCTCATCTTGAGAGCGCGTCTAGTCTGCGTTTCGGTGTAGCCTTTCTTCTGGAGATTACACGCAGATTAGACGCGCTCTCAAGATGAGTAAAAAGAAGGAGGCATTGACTCGGCTGTCAACCCGATGAGATTTTATCAATAGTGCCACAAACTTCTGTTATAGCGGAAGTACATTCGGTCTGCCCAACTGGGACACCAATATGACCAAAATAGGTCTGATAGTCGTTGAAACTTCAATGGCTGTAATAAAACTGTACACTGCTCATAAAACGCCCTTTACGAGCGGAATATGGCTCTTTCTCATATTTGGCGTTCCTCGTTCGGTCAGCACTTACACAGCATAGGGAAGTCCCGCGGCTTACCTTGGAATGGTGTAGTAATCCCATCACATTCTGACAATCAAAGGAGACATTACGAAACACGCCTGTATTACAAGCTACACGTCATCGACGACATTAGGAGCGTGTCTCGTCAGAATTCAGTATAATTCGTTTCTGAAGTTAGTGGATGTGTAAAACAGTCCTGTGCCATAGACTTCGTAGGTACTAACAGAAATGTATGCAAATCTTTGCGGAAACTGCAAAGAGTAACTACGAGAATTTTGGTTTAAATGCTAGTTGGACGTTATTGGTTCTCAAAATTTGTCATTGTGGAACACTGTTGTTGCCTACACTTCGGAAACATAGTTGTTCGAAAAAGCGTTTGGCTATATGACAAGAGCCGGCCGAAGTGACCGTGCGGTTAAAGGCGCTGCAGTCTGGAACCGCGAGACCGCTACGGTCGCAGGTTCGAATCCTGCCTCGGGCATGGATGTTTGTGATGTCCTTAGGTTAGTTACGTTTAACTAGTTCTAAGTTCTAGGGGACTAATGACTTCAGCAGTTGAGTCCCATAGTGCTCAGAGCCATTTGAACCATTTTTTTATATGATAAGAATCTTACAACTTGACATGCAATCGTACTCCGATGGAAGAAGGCAGTAATGGAATCAATTGATTAAAGATTGGCAAATAAAGACACGCAATTTCCCATGACTACAATAACGCTAAAAATGAGTTAAACAGAAACTATTTTGAAGCCTCCGAGATAGATCAATTGACGATAATGAATGAAGCGAAGTTGTTTGCTTGTATTTTCTTATACTAAAACGAACTTCAACAAGAATATTGGTTCGTTAATATTGAACAACTGAACACAAAACGAACTACAATGTATGATACGTTGGTGACACTTCTGATGGCAGGTAACTGTGTAAGTGACGACTAAATGTGGCTTAATGTGGTCTAAATTCAAAGAAATTGTGTTGACTCCAGATGAGGGTTTTATGACGAGTAAGGATGGTGGAAACACCCACATGACTTCACCGTATGGAGTGCAGATTGGGTGGTCTATTGATACTTTGCGGGGGGAGGCGGGGGGGGGGGGGGGGTTACGAGCAGGCAGTCTTGTGAAGTGCTTCTGAACACGGTTACTGAAATCTGTTTTGAGCAGATAGTTCGAGAGCTCACAGTAAACGATTTTTTTTTTTTGACCTCGTGTCTAGAAGCAGTCCTGACCTTATCGACGGAGTCGGTACAGAGATAGAGATTAGTGATCTTGATGTTATCATAGCGACGGTGTTTACTTAAGTTAATAAACCAATCAAGAAGGCTAGAATGATGCTACTGCTAGAAAAGCAGTTGTGAGCATGCCACTTAGAAAATGGAGTTCATTTAGATCCATGATGATAGACTTAGGGAAAATATGGGCCGAGTTTAAATGAATTATAAATCACGCTCTGTAGAGTTATGTGGTGAGTAAGAGAATTAAAGTCGGACAACATACAACATAGTTTAATAACAAAACTTGGAAAATACTGAAGAAACAATCAATGCTGAACTCTCAGTTCAAAAGAGTCGCCTGAATGACGAGAGACAAAAACTACTAGAGATTCATGCACCTGTAAAAATATCGATGCGAGAAGCATACAACAACTACTAATGTCATGCCCTACCAAAGATGTTGCTGAGAACCCTAGAATCTTCTGGTTCGGTTCGACGGCTTCCATCCAGTCACTCGCTGACCAGTCGGGTGTGGCATCAGAAGGTAACCATTTATGCAGGAAGATCGTCCATACACACTGTCGTTTGACCATCGTGTGGTCGACATAGTAATAAGCATCATTATCATAGAGGAAGAACTGAAAGAGTAGAAAACAAATAAGCTGCCACATCCGAACAGAATCCCAATTCAATTTGAAGCAGTACTCTACAACACTGGGCCCACACTTAGCATTTATGGTGAATCTCTCACCTAGCACAAAGTCCAAAGAGAATTTAAAAATGAGCAGCTGACTCCTGTATTTAAGAATGGTGAAAGAACAGACTGGCCAAACTACCGAACAATATACTGAATGAAACTTCCTAGCAGATTAAAACTGTGTGCCCGACCGAGACTCGAACTCGGGACCTTTGCCATTCGCGGGCAAGCGCTCTACCATCTGAGCTACCGAAGCACGACTCACGCCCGGTACTCACAGCTTTACTTCTGCCAGTATCTCGTCTCCTACTTACTGGCAGAAGTAAAGCTGTGAGTACCGGGCGTGAGTCGTGCTTCGGTAGCTCAGATGGTAGAGCGCTTGCCCGATAAAGGCAAAGGTCCCGAGTTCGAGTCTCGGTCGGGCACACAGTTTTAATCTGCCAGGAAGTTTCATATCAGCGCACACTCCGCTGCAGAGTGAAAATCTCATTCTGGAAACATCCCCCAGGCTGTGGCTAAGCCATGTCTCCGCTATATCCTTTCTTTCAGGAGTGCTAGTTCTGCAAGGTTCGCAGGAGAGCTTCTGTAAAGTTTGGAAAGTAGGAGACGAGATACTGGCAGAAGTAAAGCTGTGAGTTCCGGGCGTGAGTCGTGCTTCGGTAGCTCAGATGGTAGAGCGCTTGCCCGCGAAAGGCAAAGGTCCCGAGTTCGAGTCTCGGTCGGGCACACAGTTTTAATCTGCCAGGAAGTTTCATATCAGCGCACACTCCGCTGCAGAGTGAAAATCTCATTCTGGAAACATCCCGCAGGCTGTGGCTAAGCCATGTCTCCGCTATATCCTCTCTTTCAGGAGTGCTAGTTCTGCAAGGTTCGCAGGAGAGCTTCTGTAAAGTTTGGAAAGTAGGAGACGAGATACTGGCAGAAGTAAAGCTGTGAGTACCGGGCGTGAGTCGTGCTTCGGTAGCTCAGATGGTAGAGCACTTGCCCGCGAAAGGCAAAGGTCCCGAGTTCGAGTCTCGGTCGGGCACACAGTTTTAATCTGCCAGGAAGTTTCATATCAGCGCACACTCCGCTGCAGAGTGAAAATCTCATTCTGGAAATATACTGAATGTTGGTTTGCTGCAGGATCCTTGAACATATTTGCACTTCGAATATTTTCAGTTCGAATATTCTTTGAAACGGAAAAGCTTCAGTCTACAAATCAGCATGGTCTCAGTAAGTATCACTCTTGCGAAATGAAGGGTGCCCTTTTCTCACATGATATCCTGCGAACCGTGGACGAAGGGCGTCAGGTAGATCCCATACTCCTAAATAACCAAAAAGCGTTTCACACTAAGGCCCACTACTGTCTGTACGGATGTCTGGAATAGGTTCCCAGGAGTCTGCGTGTCTCGAAGACTTCTTAAGCAATAGAACCAAACACGCTGTCCTCGGCCGCAAACTTTCATCAGACGCAAGGGCGTCGTCTTAGTGTCCCACGGGAGTGTGATAGTTCCGCTATTATTTTCTATATATATAAATGATCTGACCGACAACTCGACTGGCAATCTACGATTTATCCCTGAATATTCTGTGGTATATGGAAGGTGTCCTCATTGAGTGACCTGAATGCAGCTTGCTCTAAATGTGAATAAAAAATAAAAAGTAAGAAATAAATAGCTGATACACATTAGTAGGAAGTGAAGTCCCGTTATGTTTGAAGATAGTCTTAGTAGTGTGCTGCTTGAGACAGTCAATTAAATATCAAGGCCGTTGCTAAGCTGTATGAAATGGCAAGATCATGTAAGGATCGCAGTAGGAAGGGCAAATGGCCGACTTCGGTTTACTGCGAGAATTTTAGGGAAGACTGGCTCCTCTTTAAAGAAGACCTTGTATAGAACACAAGTACGATTCATTCATGATTACCGCTCGAATGCTTTGAATCCCAACCAGATAGGATTAAAAGAAGGCAACGAAGCAATTGAGAGGTGGGCTGTTAGGTTTGTTGTTAGTCGGTTCGAACATTCTACCAACACGCAAGTATTATGAAGATGCTTCAGGAACTCAGATTAGAGTCCCTGGCTTGAAGATGACGTACTTTCCTGTCCTTCCTACTGATCTTTAGTAGTTTCATTTAAGAGTTTGTTCCCTTTCATCCAGATTATGGGCTAGGAAAGCATTTCATAGGATTCTAAGGTCTTCTGAATCTTCCTTCGACCCAGAAGAGTTGTGTAGTAGGTGAAGCCTAGTGTTTGTATATTTACCTAACGACTTTGTAACGATTAATAAGTCTCTCAATTTCATTAATGTTTCTTAGTCATAAGAGTTAAACACCATGAAAACAAACTGTAATCTTGCCTTATAATAGTCGTAACTCATTATTCTGTTCAAAATTCACTGTCCAATCGTATTATCCGAAGGTATTATAGAGTGCATACTTCCGCTCGTACCTGGTCCCCTGTCATCATAGAGTTTTCAAATCCTTATACGAATATTGCAGATGGCTTTCTCATGAATAAAAAATACCAAATGTTTCAGATTTTTTCCTCCTTTGCCAACTGTGTTAGCTACAACTGAGGCCCTTCTAGAAGCATTAATAACTCACATCGCTCTCCTTGTACGCCGCGAAAATTTTATAAAACAACATAAGTGAGAGAACAGATGGTCAAAGGAAGGTGTTATTAAGGAATTTACCGTCAGACTAATGATGTAGCCGAGTTATAGGATTGAAATTCGCTACGAGATTATTAAGAAGACTCACAAAATCACTTCCAATGGTGGCCATGCACAGGTTGATACTGAACTCAGTAAAACAATAAAACATCAGTTGACTGACCTAGCAAAGAAAGCGGAGTGTTTCAGGCAATAGCGAAAGGAAGCCTAAGACACTGTTCGTTGCACCAAAATCACTCAAGCTGAACTGTATTCCTAAACTAAAGATTCATTAGTTAATTCAAGGATGTACAAGGTGTCCCAGCAGGAGTGGTCAATATTCAAGGCTATGAAAGGAGCAGTCACTCGAAACAAAAACGTGTAGTAGACATGACCTTTGAACCACATACCTGAAGAGCTGTGAGCCATTCTTCTCAGGTGGCTCTGTGTATTTTTATTTTTTTAAATTTTTTATCGTGTATCTTCTGACTCGACTGATCCAGTTCACCACGAATTTCTCTGCTGTACCAACTTCTTCACCTTAGAGTACCACTTCACCCTATGTCCTCAATTACAGTGTTTAGTTACATTAATGTGACCATCTGTCTAATGCCTGAATACCCACCTTTTGCAGCGCAAACGGCTGCAAGACGTGTAGTAAGGTAGCGACAGGGATGTGGAGCAATGCCGACTCCAGTGACGCGGCTTTTGGCGTAATGTTTCTCGGTTAATGATTCATGGCGTGAGCAACACGACCGAGGTGATCCAATAGATTCCTGATTACTGTTGAGTCCGGAGAATTTTGTGGCCAAGGGAGTAGGGTAAACTCTTCCTGCTGCTCTTAAAATGAATCACGTACACAGCGAGCTATGTCACACATTGCTTTGACCTGCTGGTAGATGCCATCTTGCCGACGGAAAACTAACTGCTTGTAGGGTCGATATGGTCCCCAAGCATAGATGCATACTTGCCTGGGAGACGGGTTTGATTAGCGCCGTTTTGCCATGAACAGCTTATTTAACCACGGCGGCAGGCGAACACTTTAGAAACTTAACCGCTTAGCAAATGCCTCCACCCTCCGTTCGAAAGCTCCGTTTCTGTACTACAACGCCAGCGCCGTTAACCGTATCGTCCCTCGCCCATTTGCACTACCCAAGTGTCCAAATCTGTGTAGGCACAGCACGCAGTGCTTCTCCTACCGCTGAAGTGTTGGAAGCTGGCGAACTTGACGCTTTGGCTGTCGTAAGATTTTGGGCATTGGTGTTGAACGCCTCCCACCCCCTTCCCGACACCCTTTATGTACCCTTCACCGCCAGTGCCGCAACCTGCCATGTGTGAATGCTTATAGGACGTTGACGTCTGATACAGGCGGCGCTGACATTAAATACACTGTATCGTTTATTTGTTGCATGTCTTCAAACCTCTGTATCCCTCAACAGTTTTCATTCGCTACAGCTCCGCCTAGTACCATCGAAATTACACGTCCTACGGCCCTACGACCCTGTCACTTCTTCCTGTCAGTGTTCCCTGTACATTCCTTTCTTCACCGATTTTACGGAGACCGATCTCTTTCCATATCGTTCAACAATCATCCCTAGCACCATCCTTCAAATACTTCGATTTTCTTGTATTCCGTTTTTACACTGTCCATGGTATTCTATCACGCAGTGCTGTTCTCCAAACGTTCGATACCCAGAAATCTCTCTCTCAAATTAAGGTCTGTTTTTGATTCCAGTATAGTTCTCTTGACCAGCAATGTCCTCTTTGCCAGTGCTAGATTGCTATTTATGTTCTTCGTCGTCCGTCATGGGTGGTTTTGCTTCCAAGGCAACAGAATTCCCTGAGCCCTTTTACTTTCTTGTGACCACCAATTTGTGCGGTGCGTTTCTCGGTGTTCCCATTTCTGCTATTTCTCATTACTTTCATCAGCCTGTAATCTGTAAACATTAAATTGTTCATCCCTCTGAACAAGTATTGTAATTCTTCTTCACCTTCACTGGGGATGGCAGTTTAAGCAGCGAATCGTTCATATGGTTCAAATGGCTCTGAGCACTATGGGACTCAACTGCTGAGGTCATTAGTCCCCTAGAACTTAGAACTAGTTAAACCTAACTAACCTAAGGACATCACAAACATCCATGCCCGAGGCAGGATTCGAACCTACGACCGTAGCGGTCTTGCGGTTCCGGACTGCAGCGCCTTTAACCGCACGGAGTCGTTCATATCCTTCTCCCTGAATTTATATCCCAGTATCGAACTTTTATTTCCGCCAATGTAGAAGCGTAACGATGGAAGACGACATCCCTGTTGTACACCCCTTTGTATCGGGACACTTCATTTTTGTCTTCCTATCTCACTCGTTGTTCTCGTACATTTTGCACATTACACTGTTCGTCTATCCCTATAAATTAGCGTAATTGTTCTCAGGATTTCGAGCATCTCGTATCATTTTACAATAAGGAACGCTTCTACCTCGTTGACAAATCCTGTGAATGTGTCTTTGCTTTCTCTTCATTATTGCCTCCATTATCAAGTGCAACATCTGGACTTTCTCTCCAGTGTTTTAACTTTCCTAAATCCAAACTGATCGCCACCTAACAGATAGTCAACTATCTTTTCCATTTTTCTCTACATCATTCTTGTCGGCAACTGGGGTGTTTGACTGTTAACTGACTATGCTATAGTTCTTCCTGTCTTCGAGATTGAATGAACAATACTTTCCCTAAAGTTTGATGGTACGTCACTATTCTCACATATTCCACAAACCATCTTGAACAGTCGTTTGGTTGCCACTTCTTCCAGTGATTTTTGTAATTTCGATGGAACGTTAGCTATCGCTATTACAGGGTTACATATCGACTACAATTTCTTCTCCTATCACCTCATGATATGGAGAACAATTTAGTAACTGGGCTGTTACATCAGAATCGACATAAAACAATCACCGACAACGATAGTTCAGGTATACATGCCGACGTCGCAAACCAAATATGAAGCGATAGAGAAACTAGAAGAGCGCACTGAACGGATTTAGTACGTAAAGGGAGATGAAAATCTAATAGTCATGAGGGACGGGAATGTGGTTGTAGAAGAAGGAGTTGAAGAAAGGGTTACTGAAGAATAAGACTTAGTAGTAGGAATGAGACAGCAGAAAGACTAATTGAGTTCTGCAACAAATAACAGCTATGAACAGCGAATACTCTGTTCAAGAACCTGAAATGGAGGAGGGATATGGGAAGATTTCGGATTTCAGTTGGGTTACATCACGATCAGGCAGAGAATCAGAATTTAGAAACTGGAATGTAAGGCGTTCCCAGGAGCAGTTATATACCCATATCGTAGTTGTATAGTTTAAAAGACTATAAAGGAAGAGGCAATTCGCAAACAAGTGCCATACGGAAGTACTAAGGAGCTTTGAGCTCCCTGAAACTGTAGCCACGGCCATAAGGAACAGTTTAGTAGGCAGTTCAGTTGAAGCGGAATTGACATCTCTATAAAGGGCGATGACAGAAGTTGGAAAGAAACACATGGTACAAAGAAGGTAACTGCAAAGAAACCATGGGTAACAGAAGAAATACTGCAGTTGAAAGAAAGAAGGATGTACCAAAATATTCAGGGAAATTCAGGAGTAGAGATATGCAAAGCTCTTAGGAACAAAATAAGCAGGTCGGCCGAAGTGGCCGTGCGGTTAAAGACGCTGCAGTCTGGAACCGCAAGACCGCTACGGTCGCAGGTTCGAATCCTGCCTCGGGCATGGATGTTTGTGATGTCCTTAGGTTAGTTAGGTTTAACTAGTTCTAAGTTCTAGGGGACTAATGACCTCAGCAGTTGAGTCCCAGAGTGCTCACAGCCATTTGAACCAAAATAAGCAGGAAGTTCAGGGAGGCTAAGACGAAATGGAAAACATGAAGAAATCGAAAAAGAAGTGAATGTCGAAAGGACTAATTCAACGTACAGAAAAGTCGAAACTACCTTCGGTGATATTAAAAATAGCGTTGGTAACATTAAGATTACAGTGAGAATTCTCTTGTAAAATGTACAGGAGAGAGCTGATTGGTGGAAAGAGTAGACTGGAGGCCTCTATAAGAGGAAGACTCGTCTTATGGCGTAATTGAAGAAGAAATAAGAGTCGTTGCAGAAGAGATAGAGGATTCAGTATTAGATAAGAATTTAAAGGGGCTATGGAAGACTCACGATCAAGTAAGCAGATGGCACGTATAGCTTTCCATCAGAATTTCTGAAACTATTGGGGTAAATGGCAACTAAATAACTGCTCACGTTTGTGAGTAGAATGAATGATTCTGACGATGTAGCATCTGATCTTCGGAGTAACATCAACCATACAATTCCCCAGACAACACTAGCCGACAGGTGCAAGAAATATTATACAATCAGCTTGACACATCATGCATCCACTGATGTGCATGTTACTGAGAAGAATAACATGCAGAAGAATGGAAAAGAAAGTTTCGGATGTGTCAGATGACAATCAGTTTGGCTTTAGGAAATGCCAAGGTACCAGAGAGGCAATTCTGATGTTGTGGTTTATAATGGAAGCAAGATAAAGAAAAATCAAGAAACGTTCATAGGATTTGTCGAGCTGAAAAATACGTTCATCACTGTCAAATGGTGCAAGATGTTCTAAATACTGGGAAAAGTTGGGATAAACTGTAGGGAAAGATGAGTAATACACAATAAGTACAAGAACAAAGAGGGGACAGTGAGAGTGGTACTACAGAAGGCTGTTGAGAATTTGGTGGCCTGCTAAGAAAAGAGATGAGGAGGTACCCGGAGAATTAGCGAGCAAAGGAATACGTGGAAAACATAGACAAGAAGGAAGGACAGCATGGTAGGACATCGGTTAAGACATCATTCTCCATGGCGCTAGAGGGAACTATAGACGGTAAACTGTAGAGAAAAACAGTTACAGGAATACATCCAGCAAATAATTATGGAATATGTTAAAGTGTTACCCTGAGATGCTGTAGCACCTCATGGGAGAAGTCCTTTATTTTCTATCTATCCACTATCTCCACGCTATGCACCCTTTTCATTTCAAGGACATTTTTTTTTATTTTCCTCTAGGCTGACTCAGTCCGCCCTACGATGATTTCTTTTCCGATTTGTTGACATCTTTCGTGCAGCCGTTTCGCCTTAGTTGCCTTGCACTTCTTATTTGTTTCTTTCCTAAGGGATTTATGTTGGTGTATTCCTATCTTTCTCCGATGACATGTGTTCTTTCTTCTTTAGTCGGTAAGTTGAACTTACACGAGGTTTCTCTTGAGTTACCATCCTCGTACATAGTTTTGTGTGTTCAACACATGTGATTGCCCTTTTTAGAAATGTCCACCCTTCTTCACCTGAACTGTGTACTCTGGTATTCCTTACAGCAGTATCCACGTCCTTAGAGAACTTCAAATACGTTTAATTACTGGTTTAGCATCCACTTGCAATATTGGTTTAGTATCCACTTACTTTCACATTGTTTCTTCCGGATGATTCTCTCAAATGTCACGAACCTCTTCATCGCTACTAAATTTTGATCTCAGACTCCATCTGCACTGCAGTTTTCCTCCTCTCTCGTTCCTACTGCCAAGACAATATTGTCCCGTAACGCTTTCTTGTATTCCTTCTCCTTCAATCGTCTTTCAATCCCCAATGATCATTAGAGTTTCTCCTGTATTTTCATAATTAATTTCCCTTCCGTGTCCAGATATATTTTCACAATCTCTTTATCTTCTGCTAGTGACAACCTAAACTTTATTTATTGGTTTTAGTTCCCTGTCGAAACTGACGCGAGTAGTAGCTCACTCTATCTCCTACCTACCTACACACAACTAATTGTACTCCCGTTGTAACGTTTTATGCTGCTATTCATATTACCTTAAATTAATGAGGCGAGAGATACTTAAATATTTCCCATTTCACTTCACGGACCCTCACTGCATGTAGACTGGGCGTTTGCATCTTCCTTTTCCGATTTTCTAGTTGTCCTACTATGTCCCAAGTTCTTACATTGTATTCTCCGACTCGTATAACGTTATCCCTTCATTGGTTATTCAATTTTTTTCTTATAGTGTACTCGTCCCTTGCAGAGCCTTCTCAGAGATTCGAATATGGAACAAATCGTAATCTTTTATCAATGGACAGATCATGAAGTGACATGCTTTATGCATACACATTATGCGTCTCTAATTCAGTGATTTCTAGTGCCTTCTGTATCTTCGCGACGTTGATCATTGTTAATTACTCCGCTTTTTCGGAGAAGTTTCCCGCCCCAAATTGAAGAGCCTCTGAGCGCTGATAGGTTGAATATTTTGAATGGAGTAGCTAAGAGTTGAGTTTAGCATTGGTTTGAGGAGCAGTATAGTGAACTCACGTTAATACCTCGGCGAACAAACCCACCAATTGTAATTCCTATGGACACCATCTGGGTACCTATCGGTCGCCATCACCATCTACTGAAGTCAGCGGCCCAAATTACATGACCTGTGCTTAGACTTGTAATGCCACATACCTTCACAAATCTATCGGCAAACTGTCGGATCCCTGATAAGCAGATCAGTGATGTATTTCGTTCCAAAGCCGGACAAACAAGCTACTAAGTAGGCGGTCACGATGCTTAGGCTCTTCAGCGTATCTTTGTCCGCCCCCGGTAGCTGAGTGGTCAGCGCGACGGAATGTCAATCCTAAGGGCCCGGGCTCGATTTCCGGCTTGGTCGGAGATTTTCTCCACTCAGGGACTGGCTGTTGTGTTGTCCTAATCATCCTCATTTCATCCCCATCGACGCGTAAGTCGCCGAAGTGGCGTCAAATCGAAAGACTTGCACCAGGCGAACGGTCTACCCGACGGGAGGCCATAGTCACACGACTTTTTTTTTTTTTTTTGTATCTTTGTGCTCGTGTACACGGAATAATCTGAACGTGTTGCTGATTCTATCTGCTAATTGCTCACGTGTACTGAGAACGTTAGTTGTACAACTATTATTCCATTGTCACAGCTGATAATATTGAGCATCCTTTATCTAGTAACTCGTATAGTGTTCTGTTAAGTCAGACACTCTACGAATCAGTTACAGATGTAAGATGGTATTGGGTATGATTCGACTTTTTTATTACACGACGCCGGTATGGTGCTGCATCGAAAGTCTTTCCTCATTTCAGCAAGAGTAATCCACTCCGTATTGCTCGAAAAATACGGTCTGGTATAGCACTATATGTGGTTCAAGCCAGTAGTGTTTACGAACCGTGCTAATCTTTTGGAGAGAAGCTTTTTTTAACAGGAGAATGCCATTGTTCTAGCGTCTAAAATTGCTCCGTAATCCTGCGAAAAAGTGGCACAGAATTTCGAGCTGATATCTGTAACTAGTACACTCATTTACATCCAGTACAAATGGGAGCCAGCGTTTATTACTCTGGTGACCTAGGTTCGTCCGCCATGCGAGATATTTTCGATTAAAAGTGCTGGAAGTAATTTTCAGTTACAAGAGTATGACGCGGAGTTCAACGTTTATAACTCTCGAGAGGCTACTACAGCATGAGTACAGAAAAACGCTATGAGTATCACGGCGAATATTGAACACCTGCTTTACAGTTCTTTGATGGCGGAGGGAAACTAAAGCGGAACATTACGTTCGGTATGAATATTGTAGATAAAGGAAGTCAGCAATTGCCAATTGTAAATGCGGATATAATGGTTCAAGCTTTGCACAGTAAGTAGAGAGTGCACATTTTCCACGGGAAAATACTACTTAGGTATGTGGGCTTCTTTGCAGCTCTTGATGTCATTTCTGGAGGGAAGGCCAGAAATTGATGCGCAGGTAGCTAGGCTCCATTTCTTTTCCGACTCTGGTTTTTTGTCCCTCTTCAGGGTTCCCCCTATTTCAGTGCATTATGTGCACTGCGGGAATATCTTGAGCAACACTTTCAGATTATTTCAGCTGTGGAAAGATACACTGTTGAGCCAAAAATCTATGACCAACTGCTTATCGGCTTGTTTTTCTGTCTTCAGAACGAAATACATCACCGAGTCTGAGTATCAGGTATCCGAAAATATGTTGGTTGATTAGGAGGTATGTGCCATCAGATATCTACGCACAGATCATGTAATTTGCACAGAGATCAGGCCACTGATTGGTATACGCGGTGATGGCACCCGAAAGCGACACAGATGGATTCCACAATATTCGCATCAGGTGAATTGGTAACCGAGATATAAAAGTGAGTTTGCTATAATGCTCGTCAAACCCACTGCACCACGGTTCTGGGTCCTAAACATAGACAGTAATACTGCTGAAAGATGACACCGCCCTCGGTGAAGACATCAAGCATGAAGAGATGCAGGTGGTTCGCAGCTCTCAAAGTGTTTTCCATAACCACCACAAGTCCAATGCGAGCGCAGGAGAGTGTCATCCATAGCATAACACTGCTCCAATCAGACTGTATCAGTGGCACGCTGCGCGTTCGACCCATCTTTCAATTCGATGGAAGCGTTTATGGAGACGACCGTCGATCTAGCGTAGGAAAAATGTGATTCAGGCGAAGATGCTGACACGTCTCCGTCGATCGACGGTCGAAACGGGATGGTTAGTGGCCACTGCAATCGTTATTGACGATGTCGTTAGAGTCAACATTGAACACGTAGGGGTGGTCTACTGTGTACGATGAACGGTGTGGTTCGAAACACTTGTGCGTGCAGCAGCATCGTGCTCTTTCGGCAGAGAAGCCACAGTTCACCATCTATCCCGCTTTACAGAGCAGACAAGCCTCAGAATCCCACATTCTGTGAAGAATTGTGGACATCCATCTATTTAGCCCCTGATCATAGTTTCACTGTTCTTCTACCTGCTTATGTACATGTTAACGACAGTAATACGTGAACATCCGATCAGCTTTGCCGTTGTCGAGATATTCGTTCACAGGCTCTGCGAGATAATAACCTACCCTTTCCCATAGTCGCTTATATCGACATATTTTCCCATGTGCAGCCCATATCTTCGCTAGGGTGATCCCCCAGCCGTGTCTGCTCCTCTTAAATACTTTTGTTACCGCATCACGTGCCTGTAACGCCACCAGGCAGCATCCAACGTCGCATTGGGCACGGGACTTAATGTTCTGGCTTATCAGTACACATGAAAATGTCAAGAAATTCATCCTATAAACGTATGTGGAATACTGAACATAGCCCCTGTGGAGGAACCTCACTGATTAAAGCATTGCAAGAAGAATAGTACATTCCAGTTGCGCTAATACATGTTGTACAATTCTTCTCGCAATGCTTTAATCAGTGAGGTTCCTCCACAAGGACTATGTTCAGTATTCCACATACGTTTATAGGATGAATTTCTTGACATTTTCATGTGTACTGGTAAGCCAGAACATTAAGTCCCGTGCCCAATGCGACGTTGGATGCTGCCTGGTGGCGTTGCAGGCACGTGACGCGGTAACAAAAGTATTTAAGAGGAGCAGACACGGCTGGGGAATCACCCTAGCGAAATACATCACCGAGTCTGAGTATCACGAAAATGCGATCAAAGTTCAGTCACATTCCACATACAGTGCTGCAGTCAATATTATTTTGAAGTAAGTATGGGGTTGGATATTACAACACTGAAGGCTTCTATGAGGGCAAGGACCTGTCTCATGACATGAGTTGCTGGCTCTCTCCTGCTAAATAGGAAGCACATAATAAGAGTTTCTGACACTACTATACAACTACGCTACTGATAACAAGTCGCTGGAAACATTATCTGCCGCGGAATATCTCGGAGTAACTATACAGAACAACCTTACGAGAGATAAGAGACAGTAGGAAAAGCAGATGCCAGACTTAAACTAGCAGGAAGAAGCTTAAGTAATGTAACTCATTCACGAAAGAAGTGGCATACAAGGCGCTTGTTCGACCGCTTCTTGAGTAGTGTTTGAAATCTGGGATTCGCACAGCTTATGACTGATACAAGATACTAAAAAGATCCAACGAAGGATGGCGTGTTTCGTCACGGTTACAGAGATGCTCAACAAACTCCAGGGCAGACGCTATAGGAGAGGCGTTGTAAATTACTGATAGTTTTCGTATTTAAATTTTCAGGACAGTACTTTCTCCTACGTGGGTCGCACGAAATGACCACAGCGACAAAACTGGAAAAATTTGAGCTGATGCACGGAGTTAACGACAATCATTCCTGGTACGCGAAATTCACTAATGGTACAGGGAAGGGGACATGAGTTAGTAGTACCAGAAGTACCCTTCGATACACACACACGTAGGTGTAGATATGGATATCTACATGAACGGAAACTTTAGTGTTACACCATGACCTCCATGACTCATCGCTATCAAATTGTGGGACAACTTCATTAAAATACTATTTTTTGTGTCATCAGTTTTCTGACTGGTTTGATGTGGCCCATCACGAATGCCTCTCCTGTGTTAACCTGCACAGAACGTTCACTTAATTTTCAACATTCGTCTGTAGCATCAGATCTGAAATGCTCAATTCTCTTCTGTTAAAGTTTTCCCACACTTCATGTGTCACTATCACATTAGGCTGTGCTTAAACATATTTTGAAAATTAATGCCTATGTTTAATACCTGTGAGTTGCAATTGGGCATGAATGTCCTCTTTGCAACTGCTAGTTTATTTTTAGATCCTCCTTGCTCCGTCCGTTATGGATAGTTTGGTTGCCTAGGTAGCAGATTCCGCTAACTTCTTCTACTTCATGATCCTCAATTCTGATGCTAATTTCTCGTTGTTCCCATTTCAACTACTTCTTATTACTTCCGTCTGTCTTCGATTTTCGCTCAACACATTTTCTGTAGTCATTAGATTGTTCATTCCATTAAATACATCCATTAATTCTTCCTCAACTTCACTGGAGATTTAAATATATCAGCGATCTCGCCACTGACATTCTGTCATCCTGAATATTAATGCCAGATTTGGATTTCCCTTTTAAAAACGTCATTGCTTCTTTGATGTCTAGACTGAACACCGGGGCCAAAAGACTACATCCCTATTTTACACCCTACTTAATCCGAAATCTTCGCTCTTGGTCTTCACTGTTGTTCTTCACTCTTGGTTCTTGTATGTACTGTATATCATCCATCCTACCCCAATTTTTCCCAGGAATTGGAACATCTTGCACCATTTGATAATGTCGAACGCTTTTTCCACGTCGTCAGACCCAGTGAACGTTACTTGATTTAGTCTGATAATGTATCACCAGTAACAGACATTACACTCCCCAACGCGAATGGTATTTTTGTTGCTACTTCCCGAAATGAGTTTAGAAATTCCAAATGTTATCTACCTCTTTTGTCTTATCTGATCTAAAGATTTCAAATGCTCTTTTAAATTCTGATTCTACTACTGGATCTCTATCTCTTTCCTAGCGACTCCTGCACATTTATCCATCATGCCATGAGACAGGTCCTCGCCCTCATAGAGGCCTTCAGTGTTGTAATATCCACCCCTATACTTAATTCAAAATAACACTGACTGCAGCACTGTATGTGGAATGTGACTGAACTTTGATCGCATTCTCGTGATAGTAATAAAAGGGACTTCATAGTTAATAAAATGATAAGTAATTATTGTCGACGACATAATTTAATATTTTGTAAAAAATATATATCTCAGATAAAATCAAAAATATAATGAAAGTCTCAATATTTCTTTTTCTATGAATTTTATAGAAGAATCCTCCTTGTTGTGCGAACTGTTGTACTGATAGGACGTGATTGATGTCTCGTAACACGGAGGTCTGTAAAAAAGTGTACTAAAGTATTGTTATGTTACTAACTGATATTTTAAAAAACAGTGTTTATGTGTTATTTAAAGGAATCTCTTTGTTTGGAGTTTTATTTCATTGTGATTCTAGACCTATATAAATATTAAGTTTCCTGCTCAGCTGCCAAAGAAAGCAGCCATTAGCGCTGTAGATCTATAGCGCAGTTTATTGGTAAATAATGAATATTAATCTGTCATGAAACATTGAGAAATATTTTCGAATGTTAATTCATATAGTAAAGGTGAGAAATGATTTAATATATATTATTTATTAAGAATAAAATACAGCCTGAAGTAGAATTGATAAGTGATTATCTTATCTTAGGCGCCATCTTAGTGAAATATTGCACGACAGTTTTAAATAGATTTTTTATAGACTTAAATGTTATTGGTTATAAATGCAAATATAATTCTGTACTAGTACTAGTAAATTACAGTTATACTGTGAACATATCGAATTTCTATGAATGCAAACAGCAGTAATTCTTATCTGCTGATATATGAAGCCTGGTAATTTCGTAACAACGTTTATGAAGTATTTCGACAGGAAAATGCATTAGTGTTGTGCACTTGTGATACTGTGTGACGAAATTGTTCGTTTTGGTTATAGAAAACTGTTGCCACCTCGAGATAACACTTGCGTTAATTTTGATAAACGACCTGCAACCAGCAAAGAGTCCTATAAACAATACCACTAAAATTACTAAAACTCATTGCTCTTGTTTAGTTCAGATTACTTATCCAACATTTAGCTTGTTTGTTGGTTATAAACGATTAATTTTGTGAATGCACTTAGTGACATTCACACGGCTTTATACACAACATTGCTACACGCTCCCAGGAGAGATTTCTTTAACAAAATAACGTTCATTAGCCGGGAAAAGCAGTGAATAAATAAAACCTCATGTTACGTTAATAATAAGTAACTAGTTTTACTCGAATCTTGCTGAAATTGTACACACAACATCAGCAATTACACCACACGCCACAGTGTACTCTTGAGCACCTACCCGCTTTCTCCTCTGCATTTGACAGTGGAATTCCCATTGCATTCTTAATGTTACAGTTTTTGCTTTTAATTTTAGCAAAGTTTTCTTTGACTTTTCTGTATGCTGAGTCAGTGTTTCCGACACTATTTTCTATTTACGTTTCTACAAAGTTTTCATGCACCAATTCGCCTCAGTTTCCCTGAAATTCCAATTTATTTAGTACGTAAGTGATACGAATTGGTATGCGTGGTATACATGCGTAACTAATACTCGTATGTTCCAAAGCGTCATGCATAAACTCGGGTTCTATTGGTGATAAAGACGGACGGTCAAGTATTTCGGATATCCCTTGGGCTGGAGACCATTTGTATAGCCAACAGAAGAATCGTCCTAGTGTTACTATTCTACAATACAGGGTCAAAGTATGAATATAACACAATCCCTCCTGCTTAGTTGGATGGAGAAAGTAGTTTGGTTTATTTTTGAATTTTTTGTTGTGTACGGTACATGCCTAAGATCCCAACCTCGAATAACCTGGAAAAATTTCTTCATTTCTACATCCGTTTTAGAGATACAAAGGTTCAAATTTATCCTGTTTCAACACATAACATACGCATATAACTTCTGGTATTAGATGAAAAAGTAGTTTATAAAGTGACGTATCATGACGAAATACTCTATATGAACACATATTACCCGATCTCTTACGGGACTTGGTAAGAATGTCTTCCACGAGTAATGAGTGTGTTGGATAGGGACACTACGAATGTAGTGTGTGGATATATAAGATGAGAATGTGGGTGGGAGGCGTGCGCGAGGTAGTCCCTGCAGTCGCACTATCCTCTGTGCCCCGGGTGGCTCAGATGGATAGAGCATCTGCCATGTAAGCAGGAGATCCCGGGTTCAAGTCTCGGTCTGGGCACACATTTTCACCTGTCCCCGTTGATATACATCAACGCCTGTCAGCAGCTGAAGGTATTAATGTATAATTCTAATTTCACTGTGTAAAGTTTCTCCGTTAGGGTGTGAGAACGCCATGTTGTAGTACTGAAGCACATGCAGAACTTCTTTATCACATAAAATCGTATCTGAGGTATAAAAATAAGTCTGCGTTGTTTCAGTTTCACATCAGTAACTGTCCGCCCCGATAGCTGAGTGGTTTGCTGGCACGGTAGCTCAGAGTGTTCGGTCAGAGGGTTTAGCTACCTTCTGTAATATAAAAACTGAGTGAACGGATCAACGAGCAACCTGAACGGCTGTCATCGGACGTCCTCCACGAACTAATTCAACGAACAATATAAAACAAAATTAGATAAAAAACAAAAAAAAAACAAAAAAAGTGGTCAGCGTGACGGATTGTCGTCCTACGAGGCCGGGTTCGATTCCCGGCTGGGTCGGGGATTTTCTCAGCTCAGGGACTGGGTGTTGTGTTGTCTTCATCATCATTTCGTCTCCATCCGGCACGCAGGTCGCCCAATGTGGCGTCGAATGTAATAAGACCTGCACCAAGGCGGCCGGACCTTCCCCGCTAGAGGCCTCCCGGCCAATGACGCCAAACGCTCATTTCCATTTTACATCAGTAAGTTGTGTAAGTATCACTTACCATTACACATCATTTCGTATGAGTTACATGCCCTGTTGCAGCAGAGGAAGGAAGGAAACCACCAAAAAAAAAAAAAAAAAAAAAAAAATGCTCCTATCGGAGAACAAAAAGTAAATATTTTACTGTTTAGTTAAAATACTCTGACATAAATGTGGGGTCTGGCTGCCTCATTCTACCTTCCTCAGCACCTTTAAAAATCATCCCCATAAGACAATGTCAGTGGCAAAGAGACGGAAAAGTAATAAATACTGGAAGATAGTAGAAAGTGGTTGTATTATAGTAAGAGCGAAGAAAGAGAGCAATGCGGTGGCAGTGAAAATAGTTGACAGTGACTGAACACTTCTAGGAAGAGAGTGATGGAGACAGTGTCGGTAGATGGCGGGTCAGGATGGAGGGGGGAGGGGGGTGAGGTATAAAGATACAAAGGATGGAGAGCCAGTGACAAAGCAGCAGTAAGGAAGGAATAAGATATTAGCAGTAAGAGAGATTTCTTGTAGAAAGCGTAATTGTTGTACAGCACTGATCCAAGAACGTCCAACTGCTGCCATATTTTTTTTCGCCGTAAATTCACCTTGCAAATTACCCTTGTCAATAATCTGTTCTGTTCAGTCGGAGAGCGTAGGCTGTGACTCGCAGTAGCTTCCAGCAAGAACTACGTTTTTTCTGTCAGTGGCTGGGTGTCTCCACAAGAAGTGTAAGTATTTAAGTTCCAGAAAAAAAACTGATGAGAGGTATTCATTTGGCCAGCGACAGGGCTTGTGTGAGAGACAAGGTTATATCCCGTGTACGTAAGGTTTGAGGTGTTCTTTTTCTTCACACATGAACCACAGGATTATCTCTGCATGGGCAATGCCTCCAATGGTACAGTGAGTTACCTTTGAATTTCCGTGATCCTGTTGCATACAAAAGTTTTCGAAGGATTGGGATTACCTTTTAGCCAAGAAATGTGTCACCATGGAGTTAGTACAAAGAATTTCTTTACTTATGTCTACCCTTGCTTTTGAAAAGTATAAGTCTCGTCCCCAAGAACGTTCGTTCTTTCGGACATGTCCGAAAGAACAGATACCACGCATTAATACAACTGATTCATCTCGATGGGCAATGAATCCACCACCTTTAGTGCGAATGCACAGTTTCCTTCGACATCCTGCGGGAATCTGCAAGTAGTGATGGAGGGTCGTTCGGGGACTGCGGATAGGTGGCTCTAGGTGGGAGGGTGAGAGGTGTGCCAACATAGTCCACGCAACTGCGATAAACATTGTGTCTGGGTGGCGCAGTGGTTACCGTAACTGCCCAGCAACAGGAGATACCACGTTCGAATCCCGGTCTGGCACACCTTTTCATTCGTCGCTGCTGATTCCCGATGCAGCTGACATAAATAGTTCTCTCCCTTTCCTTTCTCCCTCCACCGCCCTCAGTTTACATAATACCAGCCATGTAAGTTTTACGACCTAATGAAGCACTTGCAGTAGGATAGCGCAATTGGCACATGCTGCCAATTCCCTCAGGGCAGCTGAAAGTAGGAACGGACTGACTTAAGCCTAAGGGAAGTCGTTTAAATCGGTGAGTAGCTCTTCTTTGCATGCTGCTTGCTTCAGTTGCTCTGTGGTTATGGTACGTATACTAGAAAAATCTCTCAGGTCTCTGGATCGAGATCTAATTCCAAAAAGGCATGAGCAATACCTGTGACGACGGCAGTTTGATACATTCAAAGACACATGAGTACTGTTGTTATTCAGGAAAGGAGGTTATTGTTTCGATGAAATCATCGACTGTGAGACAGCCACTCTTTTGCGGAGATATGTCGTATCTCTTTCTCATCACTATTATATGCCGCGGATGCAAGGACTGGGCTGAATTTTGTGGTGGAGCGAATTCGACGTAAGACTTTTTCCAACTGTTGGCTTCCTCACCAGATCGACGTGTTCATTTCGGGTGTAATTTGACACCTGTGTCTCATCTACGGCATTGAGTGAGTCGTTCTTCTCTAGACACCTCTGCAACGTTAGGAAGCATATTTTTGCATAACAAAAGTTATTTGGAAGAATGAATCGAAACGAACTACATTGCTTGGCTATAAAATAAGGGTCTTTCGCAATGAAACATTTTAATTTGGCTCTGAGCACTATGGGACTTAACAACTGAGGTCATCAGTCCCCTAGAACTTAGAACTACTGAAACCTAACTAACCTAAGGACATCACACACATCCATGCCCGAGGCAGGATTCGAACCTGCGACCGTAGCGGTCGCGCGGTTCCAGACTGAAGCGCCTAGAACCACTCGGCTGCACTGGCCGGCGAAACATTTTATTTTAAAAACATATATATTTAGTTGCTGTAATCCTCCAACCCCCCCTCTATCCCAACAACGCTCCATGTGAATTTTACATTCATGGAAACAGTGCTGGCATTCTTCCTCGGTGAGTTCCTTGATGACGCGTACCGCTGTTTCTTCCATTGCTTCAACGGACAGAAATCTTCTTCCTTCTAATGCGATTTGACCTTGGAGAACTTATAAAAGTCACATGGTGCTACTAAGTAAGACGCGTAAGTTGGGTGTTCTAACACAGTGGGGCTGTATTTAGCTAAAAACTTCGTAATGGACAATGCGGTGTGAGCGGGTGCGTTGTTTTGAAGCTGAAGCCAGGAATTATTGTTCCACAATTCGGTTAGTCTTTTTTTTCTTTCCTATTATCTCACGATGTTGAGGAAGAGCTTCAAGGTAGTAATTTTGATTAATAGTTTGACCATCAATAACCCAGTGAAGACACTAGTCATCGCTTTCAACCTCTATTTGCTCATGCGGGCTTTACTCGATGTCGGTGTAGTTGCGCCTTTCCTGTCCATCGGCTGGCGCTTGGTTTCTGAATCATAAGTGAAAAAGCATGATTCGTCACATTTTATCACTCTTTCCAAGAAATTAGGATCATTTTTAGCAGTATTCTAAGCGTCAATACAAGCATTTTGACGAGTTCCTTTTTGTTCGTTAATGAGAATATTCTGCACCAGTGTCGCACATACTTCTCTGATGTTCAAATTTGTTATGTAAAATTTTTCTTACGCATTCCTTGCCGGTTCCTACAGGTTCAGCAATCGATGTAATACTCAGCCGATGGTCAGATCGAATCATATTAACTACTTTTCGATATTCCCATCCGTTTCTGATACTGAAGGGCGCACTGCGCGTGAGTCATATTCAGAGTGTTCTTAAGCACCTTGGAACCGCTCGAACCACCCAATAACTCGCGTACGAGATGAACAGTCTTCGTCCTACACTTCTTTTAGTGAAACATAGTTTTCAGTACCCATTTTTCCATGTTTCATGTGAAACTTCACTAAAATTAATTGCTCTATAATCAAACTTACAAGTTTTCTGAAAAAACTGCTCTTACACAAACAAAGGCCATGACCATGATAATTGTCTACAGACACCAGAGATGCCGCATTCGACTGAGAAGGCTTTGCACTTCACAGCTATAGGTCGCTCACCTTTGACGAATGCGTACTTACTCTCTGACCGCCTCAGTCCCATCAAAAAAAGTACAAATGGCTCTAAGGACTTTGGGACTTAACATCTGAGGTCATCACTCCCCTAGACTTAGAACTACTTAAACCAAACTAACCTAAAGACATCACACACATCCATGCCCGAGGCAGGATTCGAACCTGCTAGCGTAGCAGCAACGCTTCCGGACTGAAGCCCCTAGAACCGCTCTGCCACAACGGCCGGCTCAGTCCCATCATATTGTAGCCACATTTCGTACTCTTCACTGATGCACGATAGAATAGGTAGCATGTAATTCCTCAAGATGTGTTTATTATTTCGCACTCATTGATCGGTCCTGATCGTCGCGTATCCCTGTTGTGTCTACATCTTGGACGTTTCTAACTCCGTTTCCAAGTGTCCGAGTTAACGACAGCTTGATGAAGCTAATGAATGCTTGATTTACGGTAATACTTGGGCTGCTTCTGCTAGAGACCCATCGTAATGTAAAGCTTGAGATGGGTAATTACGTAACGACGCAGTGACCTTATCAGTTTTCCAGTTGTGATCCGCCCCAATTGTTAGCTCAATGGGGAGATCATGGTATCCTCCTGTGGGATTTGCCAGTTCTAAAGGTGCTGACGGTTGTCTCGGAAAAGACTGAGAACTCTGGAATGCGATAGATGAAATGAGAGCATTGTTCCTTTCGCTTCTCAATATCACGACGAGAGTGTGACGTAGTGAATGAAGACTCATAGCCATCGACTGCCAGTGGGTGACTGGCAACAACATCCTGACTTCAATTGTCGGTCAGTGATCCGCTGATGACGCAAGATTGGCTTCCACTTTCTAAAATGCAGTGTGAAGTCTACATACACCTTTTGGCCCTGTTGCATAAATGGACACCGTCTGGAGATAAGTGAATCCTAATCATCCCGTATTCACATTGCGTACCAAAGTGTGTTCAATACGAGAAAGTAAAATTTTCTGAACTGCTGCAAACTGACTTGTGATGGCTTTTCTTGCAAAAGATACAAAATGCTCTCCTTTCTTTCTGCAGTCTTCTACTATGTGACCCTGGTTGATGCGGAGGAAGCACCTAATACCAGACCTTAAAATCTTTAGGCAGTCATGAACATCCTCCACTTTATCGCAGTCTTGTGCCCAATGCCCACGCAGTTGACTTGTTAATCTGCACTTCTCCTCATGAATATTTTAAGTCGTCAGTACCCCAATACCTCTTCCAACAAGAATTTGTAAGTTAAGAGAAGCCGGTGAATCAGATGATACAGGTGTGAATCTTCCAGAAGCGCTTCGCTAGTTATATTTCTGTTACCATGACGTGCACATAAAATTGCCTTGGTTTGTTCGTAAGCAGCTGAAGCTACAATGACAGGTTCTCCTTCCCTGTGTTCTCGAAGAAATGTATATTTTTTGGCAGTGGACAAGGTCGTGCCTGTATCACTAGAGGACTCGAATGTTCCAAAAAAGGAGTTCATTGCTCAGTGTCACCGAAACTGGCTCTAAATTTGTCCAGTGGTAGTCGAGCACTTTGACTGCACGAAAGTATAGAAAAACTAGAAGTTGTCCTGCTGCCCGTGGTGTATGAAAGTCTTTCCTCAGAGCAGTCTTCTTTTTTTTCAGGATCGGCGGCTTCACATACTGAGACATAGGCTTAGTGTCCGCCTCTGGTAGCTGAGTGGTCAGCGCGACGGAATGTCATACCAACGCCCTGGGTTCGATTCCCTGCTGGGGCCGGCCGCTGGTGGCAGAGCGGTTCTGGGCGCATCAGTCTGGAACGGCGCGACAGCTACGGTCGTAGGTTCGACTCCTTCCTCGGGCATGGATGTGTGTGATGTCCTTAGGTTAGTTAGGTTTAAGTACTTCCAAGTTCTAGGGGACTGATGACCTTAGATGTGAAGTCCCATAGTGCTCAGAGCCATTTGAACCATTTTTTTCCCTGCTGGGTCGGAGGTATTCCCCCCCCCCCCCCCCCCTGGGACTGGGTGTTGTGTTGTCCTCATCATCATCATTTCATCCCCATCGATACCCAAGTCGCCTTAGTGGATTCAACTCGAAAGACTTGCACCAGGCGAACGGTCTACCCGACGGGAGGCCCTAGCCACACGGCATTTCCATGTTGTTGTTGTGGTCTTCAGTCCTGAGACTGGTTTGATGCAGCTCTCCATGCTACTCTATCCGGTGCAAGCTTCTTCTGCTTAGGGTATTCATCTCTTGGTCTCCCTCTCCGATTTTTACCCTCCACGCTGCCCTCCAGTACTAAATTGGTGATCCCTTGATGCCTCAGAACATGTCCTACCAACCGATCCCTTCTCCTAGTCAAGTTGTGCCACAAGCTCCTCTTCTCCCCAGTTCTATTCAATACCTCCTCATTAGTTATGTGATCTACCCATCTAATCTTCAGCATTCTTCTGTACCACCACATTTCGAAAGCTTCTATTCTCTTCCTGTCTAAACTATTTATCGTCCACGTTTCACTTCCATACATGGCTACACTCCATACAAATACTTTCAGAAACTACTTCCTGACGTTTAAAATCTATACTCGATGTTAACAAATTTCTCTTCTTCAGAAACGCTTTCCTTGCCATTGCCAGCCTACATTTTATATCCTCTCTACGTCGACCATCATCAGTTATTTTGCTCCCAAAATAGCAAAACTCCTTTACTACTTTAAGTGTCTCATTTCCTAATCTAATTCCCTCAGCATCACCCGACTTAATTCGACTACATTCCATTATCCTCGTTTTGCTTTTGTTGATGTTCATCTTATACCCTCCTTTCAAGACACTGTCCATTCCGTTCATTTCCATAGGCATAGTATTTTATGTCATCAAGCAAGTCTTCGACAGCGTTGTTCAAGGGCATTAAACAAGCCAAAGTTTCATCAAACCGCCTGCTAAAGTGCTCTATCTGATTTTTGGACATGATGTCGTCAAATGAACTTAGGTGGCTAATTAAACGTGTAGCGTTGAAACGCTACGGTCCTCGTTTATAATTGAACTTAGAAGGACAATCAGTTGTTTCAACATTTGGGCTCGTATTTGGTCGTAATTGTAGCGTCGCTATCATATGCCAGCTCTTGGGGCGCTAACATAAGTTAATGTTAAATATTCTCCTTAGAGATCAGTTTTTCCTTTGTTATGTAATCATAGTGTTCTTGTATGCTCTACTCAAATATCACTGCAACAACCAGAATACGTCTAGAAAGCTGAAGTCCACAATGTGTAAATGACTTAGCTGGGAGGTGTGCGATATACGTTAAGCGTGAAGAAACATCGCCGTATAGTCGCTAAGAATCGATGTGTAAGTCCTCTCGAAGTATCGTAGATGTCTCATAGATTCCAGTAGTTACCGCTCTTGACTCTTTTTCCAAGTTTTGTCAGCAGAAAATGCATTGGAACAATTTAACAGAACGTATACCATGGACAGTACACAATGTCTGTCATCAGCGAATTAGAGATACAGTATAATTCAGAAACGTTGTTTCGTGATTCTCCACAATCCCTCAGACATACATTTTTCTGTAGCCTGCCATTACATTTTGGAAATTAATTTGCACATTGCTGCACTGAGTACACAGAATCAGTAACTTATTTTTGTTACCCGTGACAAATTTATCATTTCTCTGACGCCTGTTTGTTGGAGCAGATTAACTTAATACACTACTTGACATTTGCTAAGGAACAATTGACACGTGGTAAGCAATAATTACCAACTACTACGGAACAACCGACAATTTCTACTGAGCACCCGACAAATAACAGCAAAAGCAAATATAGGGGTGGGACGTGTTAATTGCAACGAATCATTTGCATTAACGCCCTGTATTGCATTCCACAGTTCGCGCAATACAGTGCTTGATGGAGGTTGTTGTGGAACCGATTAGTGTGACATTCCATGTGACAGAGCAACATGTCTCCGAGACATCATTGGCCTGCTTACGATCATGCACAGGCAGTTGAACGGTTCAAAACCGTTCCAGGTGCCATTACTGGGGCCAAAGCCTTCTGAGGGTGGAAATGCTATGTGGCACCGAGACGGTGGTCGTAGACGGACCACCACACCGGACTAGGATCGATACGCATCCCTAGTGGCGGAAAGGAAAGGACGTCTCTCTCCAAGGCAGATCGCTGCGGACCTTGCAACCGTTACCGTTAACCATGTGCCTGCCAGAGCCATTTCGCTGAGATTAAATCAAGCAGGTACGTACGCTCAACCACACAATCGTCGAGATAGAGAATCCGCATATAACTCCACCAGGTTTTTGCGCCCTAAAGCAAAACAGAACAAAACCAGTCGTCGAGATGGAGTTCGTTGGTGTTGGAAGCATCTTGGTTGGGTCAGCAGCCGTGGTCCAGAGTGATGTTCCCCGACGAGTCCCGCTTCATTGTCGCAAGTTACTCTGGCGAGAAGTTAGCGTGGAGCGAGAGGAGAATATGTTACACACCACAGAATATTCATGAACGTCATCGGTATCGCCTAGACGCTTTAGTGTAAGAAGGCTTTGTGCATAATGGCCGAACAACGCTGCACATCTTTGCTCGAGATCCCGTTACAGCAGAGCGATGCTGCAGTTGTTTCTTTTGGATAGTTGTGTAGGGTGCGGTAGGTCCCGATTTTATTTTTACTGCCGACAATCGTTGCCCACACAGGAGGTGGAGGTATGGAGGGTATGGAAAGGCCTGCGTTGTCTCTACAACTATACCCGTTACATAATGCCTGTGATGCTCTAGGCAGACACCCCTTCTCCAACCAGTGTAAGAACTGAAAACCGTCTTCAGAGAGGAGTTGGATGGCATCCCCCGAGGACTGCAGTAGATTCTTTTGGATCATGTCCCTCTGTGTACGGTGCAGTAGGTCATGGTTTTATTTTTATTGCTGACTATCATTGCCCACACAGGAGATAGAGGTATGAAGTGTGTGGAATGGCCTGCGTACTCTCTAGAACGAAACCCGATGGAGCATGCCTGGAATGCACTTGGCAGACATGTTTCATAACGAATACCCCTTCTCCAACGAGTGAAAGAACTGAAAACCGCCTTGAGAGAGGAGGGATTTAGTATCACCCAAGGAGTCGTGAACAGTTTGGGCGCCAGCGTTAATAATAGAAACCGAATGTGCATTAGTACTTGAGAAGAGCATATTTCTTACTGAGCCCGTGATATCGATCTGTATGTTGAGAGTGTCACCTGTGTCAAACATAAAGGTTAAATTTATCTGTTATCCTTGTTTCCTAAGTGGTGATACCTGGACCATTTTGCGTTACGAATGTACTGCTCCATCTCTATTACTTATGTACAGTGTTTCACACCGTCGATCACTACCTGTGACTATTCCTGTCCAACAATGTCTCTGTTCCTTAGCAGCAGTCAATCAATGTACGATAGCAGCGCACGGTTGGAATAGACACTATGTATGTTTTTGTTGTATCTCTTACGAGTAAGCTACAGACATTTATTTCTAGCAAAAAGTGTTAAGCATCACTTTGCTCTACGACATTTCACAGATTTTTAATCTTCTTCCAACGCTCTTAATGCCAAGGCCATGAGTTTTGGGATCTTCTAGTATGAATTAAAATCATTTTCTTGAGAACTGCTTACATGCGGTGAAAAAAACAGTCTTTTTTCCAGAATTAATTTTATTGCTTTCTTTATTCATAACGCAAATTTCTTCATGAATAAATAAACACGACGAAAGGCGTGTCGTGAATGAATAAAACAATAAAATCAATTCTTAGGCCAGAACTGTTGGTTTCACCACATTCTGCATACTGATAGCTGTACCAAGACGCCATTAAGCGGAAATCCTTACTGTTTTTGTATTCATTTTGAGATATTCACAGATTCGCTTTTATGCAAATAAAATTCACTGTTTTTTCGTACAACTGTTGTTCAGCTGCTGCGTGCATTATGTTCATGATGTGGATCTAATTATTTCATTTATCTGCCGAAGTTTTGGGTACCGTGATCACATGGAGTGAGTCGTATTGTAAGAGAATGGTGTTCGATACTAAATTTCCTAAGACACTTTAGAGCGCACTGGCAAATCACTAACTTTTCAGTGAAGAAGACTAACACGTGCAGGGATATGGCTGTAAATCGGTAGGTCATAAATCAAAAATACACATATCGCATATTATTTAGGTATAACGGTTCAGTATTTGAGCATTTTGATCACATTTGACGACATTTTTTTGTGTAAGTAGCGCAAGGAAGGACCGCTGAGATACATTTTGGAGTGACACTGAATCTCATGCATTTGTTACTCACTGCTAACTTCCCACGTATTTGTGCTGAAACTGTTGCAATACTGATGTTTAGATGTCGTTTGCAAGAAGCAATTTCCACGCAAGCAGTTTGCTATGTTTTCTATTTCCGTTTCACTTTCGTTATGTTGAAACACTCATTTCCTTCGGCGCCACGAATATTTTCTCTTGGAGGACAATTTCCTCCACGTTATGTAAGTTCGTATAAATTTCGCGGCAGTAACAGCTGGGTTCCTGCGACCTGCGTTAGCCACGCATCTGCTGAACCTCTCTGCTGCTGTGATGACTTCCGGAGCGAAAGGAAACGCGGGCAAAATATTTTACTGAATATATCGCTGACAAATATTGCGCAATATACTGACTAAAATTTACGTTTCCGTAATTACACTGTGTTCATAATTTTCTTTCTCCGCTTAATATTCCGTGAAATTGCACGGCAACCAAGTAAAGCATCCCAGTTTTGTATTTTCACCTGTATGTTATGAGTGTGTTTGTGTACGTATGTACGCGAGCCTGTATGTGAGTGTGTCTGTGTGTGTGTGTGTATGTGAGAGGAACAGAGAGTGGGAGGTCAGGAAGAGAGACTGGAACAATGGGTGAGACACAGAAAACACACACACACACACACACACACACACACACACAGGGAGAGACAAATGGAGAGGAGCAAGAGAGAGAGAGAGAGAGAGAGAGATAGGTTACAGATATTTATCTACGAAAGCAGCAACGGCATTTGAACGTTTTTTTAGCTGCCTTCTTGTCAGGCAGGACGTTTTGCCCTGCAATATACCGAGTGTTCAACATAGAAGAGGTACCATCTTTCGGTAGTTTTTATTAAATAAATATTTTTGTTGCGATGTATATATTGGCGTTAGATTGATCAGAGGATATTTATATTGTTGGTACGACAGGGGATGGAGAGGGAGTGCTGTTTGCTAACCGTACACTTGATTTGTGTCAGTAACTCTTAACTACTGGGTTTTGACCCAAGGTGGGTAATCGTGTCTTGTTGTTTGTTCAACTGCGCATAACTTTTGAAGAAAGTGCAGCCGTGATTGATACTATCTCATGAAAGATCACGGAGATATTTGTTACTGAGTAATCTAAAGCAACTTATTAACCAACAATAATTTCTTTTGCTCAACAACAACCAGGTACAAGGCTCAACTTCAAAAAACACATTAAAGATTAGACCTGAGCTTCCGCCCAAAGAAAAAGACATTAAACATGAAATGGCAGAAGCGAAATCGTTTAGAGTGTCTTTAATTTTTTTTTAACTACGCCACACTGCACCGCTACATTACTTTGTGCCAGAAAGGGCTGTCAACAAAATGTCCAGATGTCTCGGAGTGAACAAAAGCGATGTTGTTCGGACATGGAGGAGATGCAGAGAGACAAGCACTCTCGATGACATGCCTCGCTCAGGCCGCCCCAGGGCTACTACTGTAGTGGATGACCGCTAACTACGGATTATGGCTCGGAGAAACCCTGACAGCAACGCCACCATGTTGAATAACGCTTTTCGTGGAGCAACAGGACATCGTGTTACGACTGAGGTTGTACGCAATAGGCTGCATGATGCACAACTTCACTCCAGACGTCGATGGGGAGGTTCATCTTTCCAACCACGACACCATGCAGCGCGGTACGGATGGGCCCAACGACTTGCCGAATGGACCGCTCAGGAGTGTTATCACGTTCCCTTCACCGATGAGTGTCGCACGTGTCTTCAACCAGACAATCGTCAGAAACGTGTTTGGAATCAACCCGGTCAGGCTGATGGCCTTAGACACACTATCCAACGATTGCAGCAAGATGGAGGTTCCCTGCTGTTTTCGGGTAGCATTATGTAGGGCCGACGTACGCCGCTGGTGATCACGGAAGGCGCCGTAGCGGCTAGATAATACGTGAATGCCATGCTCTGACGGATAGTGCAACCATATCGGTAGCCTCTTGGCGAGGCATTCGTCTTCGTGGAAGACAATTCGCGCCCCCATCGCGCACATCTTGTGAATGACTTCCTCCAGCATAACGAAATCCCTCGGCTAGAGTGGCCAGCATGTTTTCCAGACATTAACCCGTTCTGAAATGTCTGGGATAGATTTAGAAGGACTCTTTATGGACATCGTGACCCACCAACCACTCTGAGGGATCTACGCCGAACCGCCGTTGAGGAGTGGGGCAATCTGGACCAACAGTGCCTTGATGAACTTGTGGGTAGTATGTCACGGCGAATACAGGCATGCATCAATGAAAGAGGACGCGAAACAGGGTATTAGACTTACGGGAGTGTACAGCATTCTGGACCACCACCTCTCAAGGTCTCGATGTATGGTGGTACAGCATGCAATGTGTGATTTCCACGACAATTAAAAAGGCGGAAATGATGTTTATAGCCCGCATCTCTTGGTCGTGCGGTAGCGTTGTCGCTTCCCACGCCCGGGTTCCCGGGTTCGATTCCCGGCGGGGTCAGGGATTTTCTCTGCCTCGTGATGGCTGGGTGTTGTGTGCTGTCCTTAGGTTAGTTAGGTTTAAGTAGTTCTAAGTTCTAGGGGACTGATGACCATAGATGTTAAGTCCCATAGTGCTCAGAGCCATTTGAACCATTTTTTGATGTTTATGTTGATTTCTATTCCAATTTTCTGTGCAGATACCGGAACTCTCTGAACCGAGGCGATGCAAAACTTTTTTGATTTATAAATTTTTAAAGTACTCATGGCCGCCGTGGCGTTTGATCTAGAGTTGGTTGAGCACGAGATTGTAGCCACCATTGTGCAAAAAATTAAACCGGAGAATCGTTCCAGGGTCTTGTCTATCGTGAGGCCGACTACCTATCGTGAAATGGATAATTAAGTCATTCTTGTGGAAGGGATTAAACAAGCCGATCAAAGGAGAGGCTGTGAGAAGGCATCTCAGTCTACACCAGATCCACGACAGGCACGGTTTCCGGTAGTAAAATGAGCTTCTCCCACGGTAGGGATATCTTGCTCGCCAGTCCGAGGCATTTGAAAAATGCGCTGCGACAGCTGACAGCTTAGATAGGGACGGCGTGGTACCAATTTCACATTGCCAGGTGCAGGTAATAAAGTAGAAGGGGTAACCCGTCATCCTCTTCTGTTTGTTTGCACACCTCAATCATTAGCCGCTCAGTGCGATATCACATTCCAGCAGTAGTCCTTTGCTACCCTCAATTTCACTCCCTCTCTCGTCCACGAGCGTCTGGACACTGACAGTAGTACCACTAACTCCCTTTACACATGACCAGAATTGATTTGGCAGGAAGAAGAGGCGAAGTGGTGGCTTACAGTTCCCGATCATCGGAAATTGCACCATTGTCGTGGATTACATACCAAGCCCCTTTGAAGTATCTTTTTGAGTCATGGTATGTGATATTGTTGGTAGTGATCCGTCCGTTAGATGAGAAAATTAAGCTGAACGGCGCACTTGTTGCTGTTCGAGAGGAGAGGGCATACGGCATTGTCTTTAAGTGGTATCGTACGCACTGAAAGGATACCATCTCTGCAGTCATGCAGGGCCATAGTTCAACACGAAAAACCTTTAGTTTCTACACCTGAATACTCCAAGAAGAACAGTTGTGGCACTATTTAAAGGTATTCCTATTCCTGTATGACAGATGCATGAAAAGTGATCTAGGTATTCGCGAAACCAAAACTTGTCTGCAGACATTTTGCAGTTCAAATCAACACTAATCCTTGGTGGTATTGCGCCGTGACTCCTCTGGACCAAGGAACTGTCATGCACAGTCGACAGAATAAAGTTATGGAAAGGCAAGCGATTATCAAACTGAAGTCTACTCGCCATTACACAAGAAGGGCATTCAGAGTGTAAGTTCATTCATTCAGGATCCAGGAAGCCGAAGACTCCATCCAGCGTATCTAAAAGGAAAAGATGTGAAATCATAAAACTACGGAAGAACTCTGACGGAGCTGACCAAGCAAGGAAGTCAGACCAAATGAAGTCACTGTCGCCCTAAGGAGATGCCCTGTCTGCGCAGCCTGTTATGAGTTCTGGCGTGGGGTGCTGCCACTGGAGAAGGACTAACCAGCTCACATATATACTACCTCTAATCATCAGGTCTCCGGTATTCGTTATATCTAGCAGGGTCCAGGTGGACGCAGTATGCGGTGCGTCGCAGTCTATAACAGCTGATGAATACGAGACCACTTGCAGCACAAGATGATCCAGCCTTTCGCTGTCCAGGTACTCTGCTGCCAGTAGCCACAGACTTCTGCCTGAAGTCTCCCTGGATCAACTTGGTGCTAAAAAACGGTTCAAATGGCTCTGAGCACTATGGGACTTAACATCTGAGGTCATCAGTCCCCTAGAACTTAGAACTACTTAAACCTAACTAATCTAAGGACATCACACACATCCATGCCCGAGGCAGGATTCGAACCTGCGACCGTAGCAGTCGCGCGGTTCCGGACTGCGCGCCTAGAACCGCGAGACCACCGCGGCCGGCCAACTTGGTGCCTCCACTTTCCTGGACCACCTGCTGGGTGATTACCTTCTGTAGCCTGCCACCTCCCTCGTGGACAGCGAGTTCGATTCTCTCCAGCTTGTTGCCCAACTACACTCTTACGGTCACCCGGTCTGTATAGGCCCACATCATTGCTGAACATCGCCAAGGATGGAAGCACGCCATCGTCTTAGGTAGTGTCGAGGACTATGGTTTGAAGAGTTCTTCTCATGGGGCAGCCGCAAACTGTATAAATCCATTTTGTACAATGGAGGAACCGCACATCAGTTACTTAATCCACAATATTTTATTGTGTACACCACCGGTTTCGGAACACTTAAGATTCGTTCATCAGGTGCAAAAAATAAAATCACTTAATCATCTGAGATCATCCTCAACTCAATATTGTCATAGAACCAATGGTTCCATGTGAAAAGGGACACAAATTCCATAGGAATCGTTCCCCTGTGGTCCGCAACACGGCTAGTATTTACTGTTATACAGTTTTCCTCTTGTCTTCCTGGCAGCAAGGGAGAACAGTTTTTATTGAATTGAGGTCCCTTTCGTCTTTTTGACACAGAAAATTTGGTTCCATGACAACACTAGGGTGAGGATGACATCAGATCCTTAACTGATTTTAGTTTTACATCAGATAATGCAACTTAACGTGTTCCGAAAGCGGCCGTGAACACAATAAAAGATCGTGGCTTAAGCAACAGTTGTGCGGTTTCTTCATTTTACAAAACTGTGGTTTAAACACCGTCCATCTTGGTGTGTTGGTGCTGCTGCCACAAAGCCACGGGCAACAACCAAGGTTAGCCATCACTGACGGTGCAGCGCTTCCGTCAGGTTTCTTTGGCTACACGGACGTCAGCAGCTGTGACTCCCACACGTGTTGCCTACCAGGCGGATGAAATACTGACACTGACAGTCCGCCTGCACCACTAAGCCAGTAACCATCTCTCCAGTTACGGCTCCAACCTTGTAATTGATATGAATATAGGATTATTACAACCAGGGGTGTTTTACTGACGGTTGGCAACATGATTCCAATCACCACCAGACCTGTATCACACTTACAGATGTGAATACAGCACTTCATGCTGATCAATCGTCAACCGCTCCTTCAGTTATCATAGGAACCACGTCCTCACCTCTACAGTGGAAACAGTTCTCCACATATCCGAAATATAGTGTGAAATTTGGCTAGTAGAATGTGTGTAGCTAGTGACATCACATGCGTACATACAAGTAAGATGACGTTGTGCGCACGAGAACAGCAATATCGAGGTTTCGGCAGCAGCAAGGGGAGGTGTAGTGAATAGAGACAACGATCTTAGACTGCAGGAAATAGAAATTTTGTCAGAAAGGAACAACTATCTATTATGAACGAAGCTGAGCTCCATGTTACACGGTTTTTAATGACAACAACGGCAGAACAAGAAATTTACGAGCTGTTGATTCTGACGAATATCTGAGTGTTTTGCACGATCTCCTCTGTACATACAATTGAGCCCTGCAGTCACACACAGAAGCGATGCTGTACACGTCGGATTTCATTTTAGAAAGCATTATGCCACCTGTTTCACCTCGACGTTTCCGGTAATACAGGCTGTAACTGACACTGACCTGTTAAAATTCGCACAATACCAGTTACGTCTGGCTCTCGTTTTGGCAAGAGAACGAATATTCAGGAACGGACACCGCAATATACATGTATTACCTTTTCAGCCGCGTCCTCTTGAAAACACATTATCAAAACTTGAAGTCAGAAAAAGTTGTAAAGGTTACAAATGGCAGAAAACTGGTTCATATACTTACATGTGTACAGTCATAAGTGGTGTAATAGGATATAATGCGTACAATGTTAGATTAACTGAAAGTGAACAGAAACGCAAATTATGAACTGCCATCTGAGGGTAAACAGAAATTTGTATCAGGCAGGTTTGGTGCACACATTACCATGTCTAAAAGACTTTACATTTATCTTCATGTTGATAGCATTGAATGTATCTTCAAGTTGATAGGACTGAATGACATAATTTTAACTAAAAGAACAGTCAACATAAAAGCATGCATAAATATCGTTTATAAGGTTTCAATTTGTGGGTGATATTTACCTTCTGGAACTATTTCAGTAATACACAGAAGTTTGTCCGCAGCTCGTGGTCGTGCGGTAGCGTTTTCGCTTCCCGCGCTCGGGTTCCCGGGTTCGATTCCCGGTGGGGTCAGGGATTTTCTCTGCCTCGTCATGACTGGGTGTTGTGTGATGTCCTTAGGTTAGTTAGGTTTAAGTAGTTCTAAGTTCTAGGGGACTGATGACCATAGATGTTAAGTCCCATAGTGCTCAGAGCCATTTGAACAATTTTTTTCCCTGCTGGGTCGGAGATATCCCCCCCCCCCCCCCCCCCTCCGCCCCTTGGGACTGGGTGTTGTGTTGTCCTTATCATCATCATTTCATCCCCATCGATACCCAAGTCGCCTTAGTGGATTCAACTCGAAAGACTTGCACCAGGCGAACGATCTATGGACAATAATATTATGATTAGCTCTCCAAGAAACACTGCATTAACAAAGCACTACACTAGCGTGCCCTCCTGATCGAGGGGACTATGCCAGTGGTAGCTCAGTAGCTGGTAAGGTACCGCTTGTCAAACACGTCCTAACTGAGGAAAAGGCAAAGTGTGTCCTGCAACATCCTGTCATTCCCTTTCCTTTCTTTATCTGCAAGAGTCTATCGCAGAGATAGGTTAATCAGGATGTCTTGCTATCCCTTTTCATCTTATTCATAGTAAAGTAGAGCTCGCACGCCCGGCTAGCCGCGCGGACTAACGCGCTGATTCCCGAGCGGGAAGGCGTGCCGGTCCCCGGCACGAGTCCGCCCGGCGGACTAGTATCGGGGTTCGGTGTTCTGGTTTTTAGGGTGGTTTTCCATCTGCCTCGGCGAAGGCGGACTGGTTCCCCTTGTTCTGCGTCAGTTGCACTATGTCAGCAATTGCTGAGCAAACACTGTCTCAACGTACGTGTACACCATAATTACTTCTACCATGCAAACATTGGTGCTACACTCGTCTGGAATGAGACGTTCCCGGGAGGGGGGGGGGGGGGGGGGGCTCCACTGGGGGCCGAACCACACAATAGCCCTAGATTCGGTGTGAGGGGGCTGTGGGTCGAGTGGACTGCTGTAGCCTACTGTGGGGTTGTATTCCGCTGCGGGCTACATCGGGGTCAAAGTCTCTCCGTCGTTTCTAGGTCCCCAGTTCAATACATATATGGGGCCAGGAGTAGTCGGTATTCCTAGGGGAAGAGATCCCTGGTGACAACTCCTGGTTCTCCAAATTGGGAGTAGTGCAATGGGCCATCCCCTCATTCGCAGCAAAACAAAACCAATAGTGTACCCCTGTTTTCAGAATGCTCCGTTCGACAACGGAAACGAAAATAACTTTTACATTTTCGTATTTGGAATGGCCTGTGCATCATGAACAGAAAACAAGAAGTTCAAAGGACATAAAAGAGAGTTGCACTGATGTAGCTGTGATTCCCAAAACGAAAAAAAAAGGAAGCTACAGGTTGTGATTAGCTGCAGGTGTTCTCCCATTATTTTAGTCGAATGCATGAAAAGAGTTGGGCGAAAGCAGGAGTATCCATCATTCTAAATAAACGGTGGTCAAGGTATGTAACTTCGTGGGTAGCCGTTAATGAGAGTTTGTTAAATCCCAATCTGAGAGATGGAACTCTGAATACAGTGACAGAGCGAAAGTATGCCCCCGCTGAATATGTGCCTTTGAAGGCGAAAATAAATCTTGAAGAGATGCTGACAGAGATTACAGAAGCCATTTTAAGTGGCCATCAACCGATAATGGCTGAATATGCAAATAGCAGAGTAGAGAAAATGAGGAGCAGTAAGGGTACTTGGATGTATGGGATGTTAGGAACGTGTGTGGTAATAAGGTTGGTGGGTATGAATTACGGGTGGGAAATACATTCTTTGCTCACAAGACTATACATAAATTTACATTATATAGCTACACAAAAGGACAGAATTTAATAACTGATTACCTTGTCTTCAAGCAAAACGCCAGTTCAAAAATTCAGCATGTCACAGTTGAAGGAGGGGCATATTGTGGGTGTGACTATCATGTGGTTGAGTGTAAAATTTAGGGACGGCATATGTTGATAAACTTGAGATCATAAGGACAGTTTACGAGATGTATTACTAAGAAGCTATATCAATAGCAAACCTGAGAGAAAGATGCTGGAGATTGTAGAGACAACAATAGAAGAGGAATATGAACATATAAAGACGGCCATAAATGAAGCAGAAAAAGAAGCCCAGGAGTAATTTGAAAAGAGAGAAAAGTGCGGTGGGATGTGGAAATGGCACAGATGTTTAAAAGGAAAGTAGAAACTTGTCTGATGTCCCTCAATATAAATGACAATCGAAGTACAGATAGAGACAGAACCTTAAATAGAGAACTACAAAGAGACGTGTTAAAGAGCAAAAATAAGACGTGGGAAGACAGATGTGAATACGTAGATGGGACGATTGTTGGACTCTGAGTGCTGAGGCATGCAGAGAAATAGGGTCACTGCGAGCTTTAACTGAGGACCAATTACGTAATAACATTATTACTCGTGGTCAATGGAAAAAGTAATTTAATTACTGATTGCGACCTAATGACTCTGTATTTTCGTATAGACGCCAGGTGAGGATGCAACAGGAGGAGTTATTGGGTTTAAATATAACTGTTCTTCAGAAGCTGTGAGAAGCTGTAAGATGAAAAACGCAGCTGAGTTTGGATGAATACAGTGAGAGCTGCTGAATTTCGGACCACTGAAATTACTGGAGATGCTAAGGAACTTGTTTCAAAGGATACTGAATGCAGGAGATGTTCCCTCGGAATGGATATCATGACACACAACAGTGGTTTATAAGGAGGGGTCATGTGATGACCCAAATAATTATAGCAGATTGGCAGTGGTATCTTTCACTGGATGACTGTACTCAAGGAACTTTTAAAGATCTGGTAGAGAAAGAAACATGTCAGATGAAGCAAAACGAGCAAGCAGTGTTCCAAGCAGGAAGGTCGTTAATGGACAACATTCTCACATTGAAAGGAATGCGTGAGAAACATACGAAGGTTGGACTAGATGCGCATGTTCCATTGATTGAGATAGAAGAATCATATGATAATGTCTCACCCTCAAACTGAGAGAAAAATTGAAAGAGACTGAGATGACTGAAAGATTGCTAAACGCTGTCATAAAACTATACGACAGTAAAATAGCGAGAGCAAGAACTGAAGTAGCTGGACAGAAGAATTCGAGTTGAATATGGGTCTGCGACAGGGACATTCCCATCGGGTGCCACCCATCTGTATTCTCTGTCCATTTCCTCCATGAGATTCCCACAGGAGTTCGGACATAATTGTGTATCCGCAATGAAGAATGTCGATCCATTGCCCATCTAGGCCAATCAAAATCTATGAATGCGTGGTATCCGTACTTTCCGAAAGAACGGACACCACGCATTCATATAAACTAAATAATGTGGAGGTAGAGCGAGAATACATTTTAGACCAAAAAACGTAAAATACCTTGGGATATTACTCAACAAAACTGGCAAAAGTATTGTCAAAATTAATTTTTCTTGAGTCATCAATATTCTGATTGGGTTGACCCTACAATAGATAAATCCCAACGAAAGAAAACATATCGCCTGCGCCGCAGCTTGCAACATGTTGTGGAGGAAGTAATAGAACGCAAGGATTAAGAACGTTGAGGAAAGTCATAATAGAAGAAGATAGCGATTGGAGGCGGAGAAGCGGCCCCAGCCGTAGACAATTCGCAAGAAAAAAAGGAAAAGAAATTCTTGATTAAACGTAAAAATGTTTGTAAATTTGTGGTAAGGTCGTATGGGACCAAACTGCTGAGGTCATCGGTCCCTAAGCTTACACACTACTTAATCTAACTTAAACTAACTTACACTAAGTACAACACACACACCCATGCCCGAGGGAGGACTCGAACCTCCGACGGGGGCAACCACGCGGACTTTGACCAGACGCCTAAGACCACACGGCTACTCCGCGCGGCGATTAAACGTACCAGTGCTCTTACAGGCTAATGTGGACATACGTCGAACATTGGGAACATATACACAATTTATTTCAGAGAGTCACTGCTTAATAGGTATATATAAGACTGTTCATAATGGATGATAAATTATACCTTTTGTAATAAGACACTTACAGGGAATTGTATGAATTCAGTACTGTGTGCGAAGTGCGTTATTTACCTTTACGAACCTAAGAAAGTACTCCATCCTCAAAAGTGTTAAACAGTATTTAGCAAAGCTGTTCAATGAAACAGGCATGATTCTGTAGCGTATGTAGGTTACAATATTTCTAAAGGAACGTTAGATGAAGACTTAACAAAAATCCAGTGAGGAAATGTCTCTTACAAGAACTTTAGTCATAAATGTTCAGAACCACAACATGCAAAAACACGAAAATTTTTACAATTCTGATAATAAATTGCGTTATTACTCTTCTTTGTAGTAAGGTTTTGTCATTCTAGTGACACATTTGTTTAAACAGATACCGGAGAACCGGTCAGTGACCAAATCTGGTAGCAATAAATTAAATACTCGTGCTACTGCTGAAAGTAAATACTTAAAATAGTTAACAGTTATCGATAGTCGCCTAATATAGTAAATAGCACTATGTCACTACCATACGTAAGTATAACGACTGGTTGCTCCCTCGATCGTAGGTTGGAATACAGATACACTAATACAGCCCACGTCAAGCGAACTTCATCAACTCAAGGGTTTGCTAGCTCAGGACACAATGATTCAAGCAGTGGTTGTTTATCAATTGGTTCAATCCAGGTAAGTAATTTTCAACATTTCACCTTCATAGTTTACGGCATATATAACTTCATAGACGAATTTCTTTATTATTCAGTGTTTATCAATGGATAAGATTCACTGTACTTGTAACTTCTATTATAATACTAAATAACACATAATATGCAATGAATGTGGTGCGTTCATGTTTGATATCTTACTGCAAACAATAACTTTCACGTGTAATCGTATTTCTTTAGCTGTACGGCTGCAAATATGGGTCATACGACGAATAACATCCGTTAAACCATGTTTCCATAATTTTCTGGACGAGCAACTGGTCGACATTAATGGTGACTACAGACTGTCAGTAGGACGAAATTTTAACTTGTATTTACAGCTAAGTTTGATTTCGAGAAGCATACAGTTTGCAAATAATCCTCCATCGCAGATTTTTTTGCTTCCACGTTGTTCAACCAAGCTGGCTATTGTTACTGTATTTTCTCGCTCTTCTAGCGTTAGTTACTGCATTTTAAGGTTTCAGTGAATCTTACATCTACATCTACATCCACTTCTACATAGGTACTCTGCAAGCCTAGTTCAACTCGCAAACAAAGCGAGGGAAAAATGACCGTCTGTGTGCCTCCGTGTGAGCCCAAATTCTCGTATCTTATCTTCATGATACTTAAACGCAAAGTAAGCTGGCGGCCGTAGAATCGTTCGGCAATCAGCTTCAAATGCCAGTTCTCTAAATTTATTCCTTCGCTCCAAGGTTCCCATCTGAGTTGCCGAAGCATCTCCGTAACACTTACAGGCTGACGTTCGGATGACACAAGAAAATGGTAGTTCAGTTACTTTTTGTTTGTTAACTCACTCAGACTGACATAACTTTCGTGCAAATCATCCGACATAAACACTTATTTTGTGAACACTACATCGAATTCAATACATTATGTACAGCTAAACAAACAAGTTTCTTATATTCTTGTGCTACTCACAGTTTCCTTGCTTCCTTTATCCCTCCTCCTTCTTTCTTTCTTTATTTATTTCATCGTCTCTATTTTTTCTCCTACCACAAGCACACACGCACGCACACACACACACACACACACACACACACACACACACACACACACGCACACACATATCCATAACACACAACCACACACACTTGAGAAGTCACTGTAAAGATTGCATGAGATCCTGATCTGTTTCGATATTTGTTGATGAGCGTGATTTCGTAGATCTTGAGACGTCTCATGCGATATTTGTCAAAAAAGAATAGAAGTGCCTCGTTTCAAAAAGTATTTCACATAATTCTTCTTTTGTTTTGAATCTGCGTCATGCTTTAACATATTCCCATGGTAGTAATTGCCCACAAACACAGTAATATCCAGTGATTTCCGCTTCGCTAGGCAAAAAATTCAATTATTATATTCATGAGCGCAAGTGAATTCAGGCACATAAATGCTATATGAATATTTATACAGAAATTCAAAACGGAACGGGTGAGTGTTGGTGAAGAAAATATCTGGAAATACCGTTTTGCTAGGAAAACACTTACAGAAAGTCTTCTTCCAGTAATTCTCGATCACGCTATAACATTAAAAATACCCTGCACCCTTACGGCTGACGTCGTGGTACCACACGACGGGGTAACTGCTGTCGTGGTACGTCTGTTGGGCAATGGGCTACGAAACAGAGGTATCATTCAAAATATTTCACATAATCGATTTAACCAATATTTTTGACCTGTTTAGTTACGTAATGAGAACTGTTACTATGAAAATTCTGAGTCTGTTTCGAAACATTCTAATCTTATCGATTGTAAAACATACAAAGGAAATGTAGTAATATACTTCAAAGAATATCGGTTAAGTCGACATTTCTATACACCGATTACATTTTTCAATCACCTTTCGCATCTTGTTGATCGATGTGTTTATTAAGTGGATACGAGTTGTCACTTGCTGCTCTAATGCTAAGGCATTTACTGCCCTTCTACGTATGCACAACTGTGAACAGTTTATACGTCGTATGCAGTTTTCCTTGTCAGAAATTGTTATAGCCTGTTAGTAATATTAATCTTTTCTTCGTGAGTATTAATTTGTGCACAGTCATTAACTAAAGGGTAAATGTTCGTATTTTTCTTCAGGTAGTTTTGTATTCCTTAGATTAATACAGAACATGTGAAGACGGTACATTACCGAAGCTGCTAATAACCAAAAATATTTATTATTTCAACTCTGCGTCATGTATTTCATGAAATGCCTTTGTGCTGTAGCAAGTCGCCTGCAGTAAAACTCCTCGTATAGCAAGAGTTAACGCTATCACAGCTCCTCATAGTCACAGGTATGCGGAAACTAGAGGGTGATAACCCCGAAATCCTCGAAAAATAAGCGAAAAATATACCTATTAAAGAAAAACGGATAAAAATTCACTTGACGCCTTCCTGAGAGACAATCTCCACTCATTCCAAACTAATAATCTAAGTGTAGACCAGATGTGGCTTAAATTCAAAGAAATAGTATCAGCAGCAATTGAGAGATTTGTACCAAATAAATTAACAAACGATGGAGCTGCGAAACAGACATGCAAAATTTAAACAGACGCAAAATCCCCAAGATTGGCGTTCCTTTACAGAAGCTCGAAATTGGCGGAGTTCAATGCGAGACGCCTATAACAGTTTCCACAACGAAACTTTGTCTCGAAATCTGGCAGAAAATCCAAAGAGATTATGGTCGTATGTGAAGTATGATAGCGGCAAGAAACAATGAATGCCTTCTCTGCGCGATAGCAATCGAGATACTATAGAAGACAGTACTGCCAGAGCAGAGTTACTAAACACAGCCTTCCGAAATGCCTTCACAAAAGAAGACGAAGTATATATTCCAGAATTCGAATCGAGAACAGCTGTCAACATGAGTAACGTAGAAGTAAATATCCTCGGAGTAGTGAATCAACTCAAATCACTTAATAAAAGCAAGTCTTCTGGTCCAGACTGTATATCAGTTACGTTCCTTTCGGAGTATGCTGATGGATTAGCTCCATCCTTAACAATCAAATACAACCGTTCGCTCGACCAAAGATCCGTACCCAAAGACTGGAAAGTTGCTCAGGTCACACCAATATTCAAGAAAGGTAGTAGGAGTAATCCACTAAATTACAGGCCCCTATCGATAACCTCGATATTCAGTAGGATTTTGGGATATATATTGTGTTCGAACATTATGAATTACCTCGAAGGAAACGGTCTGTGGACACACAGTCAACATGGGTTTAGAAAACATCTTTCCTGTGAAACACAACTGGCTCTTTATTCACATGAAGTGTTGAGTTGTTTTGACAAGGGATATCAGATCGGTTCCATACTCCTGGATTTGCGGAAGGCTTTTGACACTACCACGCAAATGTCTCGTAGTGAAATTGCGTGCTTATGGAATATTGTCTGAGTTATGTGACTGGATTAGCGATTTCCTGTCAGAGATGTCAATGTTCGTAGTAATTCACGGAAAGTCATCGAGTAAAACAGAAGTAATTTCTGGCGTTCCCCAAGGTAGTGTTATAGGCTCATTGCTGCTCCTTATCTATATAAACGATTCGGGAGACAGTCTGAGCAGCCGTATTCGGATGTTTGCAGATGACGCTGTCGTTTATCGACTAATAAAGTAATCAGAAGACCAAAACAAACTGAAAAACAATTTAGAAAAAATATCTGAATGGTGCGAAAAGTGTGAGGCCATCCACATGAGTGCTAAAAGAAACTCGTTAAACTTCGGTTACACAATAAATTAGTCTAATCTAAATTCCGTAAATTCAACTAAATACCTAGGTATTAGAATTACGGACAACGTAAATTGGAAGGAACACATAGAAAATGTTGTGGGGAAGGCTAACCAAAGACTGCGTTTTATTGGCAGGAGACTTAGAAAATGTAACAGACCTACGAAGGAGACTACCTACACTACGCTTGTCCGTCCTCATTTAGAACACTGCTGCACGGTGTGGGATCCTTACCAGATAGGACTGACGGAGTACACCGAAAAAGTTCAAAGAAAGGCAGCATGTTTTGTATTATCGCGAAATATGGGAGAGAGTGTCACAGAAATGATACAGGATTTGGGCTGAAAATCATTAAAAGAAAGGCGTTTTTCGTTGCGACGGAATCTTCTCACGAAATTCCATTCACCAACTTTCTCCTCTGAATGCGAAAATATTTTTTTGACGCCGACCTACATGGGTAGGAAAGATCACCACCATAAAATAAGGGAAATCAGAGCCCGTACGGAAAGCTATAGGTTTTCACTCTTTCCGCGCGCTTTACGAGATAGGAATAATAGAGAATTGTGAAGGTGGTTCTATGAACCCTCTGCCAGATACTTAAATGTGATTTGCAGAGTATCCATGTAGATGTAGATGAATACAGGGAATAAAGCATTCTTTAACTACTCAGTGAGGTGTGTTATTATCTATGTTTTGGTGTTGTTCAGTGATTGTTACTATTGCAGTGATATTGTTCGTTAACACTGACGGCTAAATGAATATGTTTATGCCGAACATAGTAATGTCAGTTAATACGAGTTCCCGGAAGCCATCGAAAGACAGTTCGGTGAATATTGTACTGCCTTAGTTAGTGAGTGATAAATGTACGTCATCAGGACATTTGAAATAAATGTGATACAGTGTGTTTCAAGTTTTGTATAATCTGAAATAAAGTTAGACACAAAGCGTGACGTAAAGTTAACTTTAGACAGAGTTCCTTGTCACTCAGGAATCAACGAAAGCAACAAGTAGCAGAACCTTTCCTGTTTGCTAGTTTCTTGCCTTAGCTGTAGCCGTTAACTATTGGAAAGTGTATAGCGTCTCTTGTGCTATCGCTGATCTATTCCAGTGAGCCTTCTCTGCTAAAATTTCGCCTTTACCGTTGTCACTTTTCAACTTTTCTGGAAAAATACCGCTATGAAAACTTTCACTACATAAGAGATTTAGTTTATCACAAAGATGAGCTTTACCACATCATTTTATTGCTCATGTCAACTTGAACGAGTACTTCTAAAGGAAATCATGACAATGATAACTTGTTTTGGAAGTGTAAGCTACAGCTCGTGTTTGTTAAACTTGTCTCGGGAGATATTTCTGAAGATGTTGCCTATCTTCGAAGTAAGTGCTACAAATTAAAATATGAGCTTTTGACATATTTTTCGTCAAATATTTGCACTTTTGGTGGTTATCCTTAATTAGGTTAATACCCAAAGATTATTTATCACAATCCTGATTCGTTTTTCCTCTCTGACTACGTCCTGCGTTCTTACAAGTTATCACTTTGGGAGAACTTACGTTCTCTGGAATATACTCGTATGTGCAAACTGAGTCTCTAATAAATTAGAATTTTTCAATTGTAAAGTGATTTAAACCTTGTTAGTGTCCTCGACATTAACTAAAGGCTTTTGTTAGCTGTGCACGTTATTCCGATATTACTTTCAACCCAAGATTAAGCTGTGTTTGTCTTGAAACTTAAGTTTTTAGCTCTGAAAGTTTTAGAAGATTCCCACAGATCTATTAAGGAATAAATTTAAGTATTTGTATTAGGAACAAGTTTTTGGCATGCATCTATTTTGTTCTTATTCCACAAATAATTAATGAATTCCTTAATTATGTTTCAATTTCTTACCTTTGCTATTACAGGCTTCTCATTTTTTACTATAATGGGCAATGATCAGAAGCATAAACATTTAGCTAATATTGTCTATAACACAGAATGCTATGATTCCACAGACTCAGAGAGTTGGTAAACATCTTGTAAAGAGTAGTGGTCCTGGCATATATAACTGAAAATTTTTGAGAGAAGTATGAGTATATGAAACGAGATGATATTTTAGTATAGCTATAGAACAAGTATACATTAGAACTATAAATTCAGATACAAATTAGTAAAACCTGAACTGAAGTTAAAATTTTTAATACTACAAGCCGTAGCCTGAATAAATGTAAAATATCACCTGTAGGCCTAAAAATTCTGACTGTTTTCTCTCTGTAAATTTCTCCTTAAACAGCAAAAGGCTGAAAATGATGTCATAGCAGAGTGGTAGTGCATTTCAACTTTTGTATTCCCTATCCCCTGTACGTATTGGCGCAGATCCTCCATTCTTTGCCTGCATTAACTGGATGCTACCATACTCAGCAAACACCCACCCGGATAGCCGAATGCGTTAAATCGTCCGTTTCCGAGACGTGGAGAGGCGCTTCGGCCGCGGAACGAGAGCGCCCAACGTATTATTGGCGACTCTGGCGTACTGGCGAACGTGGAAGTCGTTATTAGGCGTTGTCCCACATTCATGTAGGAGGCACACGATACACAGACATGTACAAAACTGTCTTACACTGAAACATGTAACTTTCACTAGACACCGACAGGTGGGTTACACGAATCCCGTCACGGGGAGGACTGGTGGCGTCAGGAAGTTCATTCAGCCCCCAGGTTACCATTAACGATCCCAAAACACACCGCCCAAACACGTATAACAATGTCGACCACGAAATAATGGGACAAGGAAAGGAGGAAGATGAAGAAGGAGAAGAATAAGGACTAGAAGATCCAGGATTCCAATTTATGTGGTCAAAAGAAGTTCAGAAACTTACACGGATAAGCGAGAACATTATGACCGCTTACCTAATAGGCGATATGTCCCCCTTTGGCACATCTACACAACACAAGTCATCTAATTGCCTTAGATACTGGTGGGGGGATGAGCTCAGGAGCCGAGCCATATTCAATCACATCACAGATGAAGAGACCACGGAAAGAATGGAGCAAGTCACATTTAGAACATCGTTCAGGAGAGGAAATTTAAACTCTGAAAAGTACAAGAATATGCTTAAAACATTCCTACCGATTGCAGCCAATATAATTATGATGCCGAATTTAATCATTCTATATTTTGGAAATTTGTGGTAAGCTCCTATGGGACCAAACTGCTGAGGTCATCGGTCCCTAATTACTAGGGACAACACACACCCCCATGCCCGAGGGAGGACTCAAACCTCCGACGTGAAAAGCCGCGCGAGCCGTGACAAGGCGAGTGTTACGGAAATGCTTCAGGAACTCGGGTGGGAGTCTCTGGAGGAAAGTAGGCGTTCTTTTCGAAAAATCGCTACTGAGGAAATTTAGAGAACCAACTTTTGTGGCTGACTGCAGGACAATTTTACTGCCGCCAACTTATACTTCGCGGAAAGACCACAAAGATAAGATAGATTAGGGCTCGTACAGAGGCATATAGGCACTCATTTTTCCCTCGTTCTGTTTGGGAGTGGAACAGGAAGAGAAGATGCTAGTTGTGGTACGAGGTACCCTCCGCCACGCATCGTATGGTGGATTTCGGAGTATGTATGTAGATGTAGATGTAGAAGGCGCCCAGACCGCACGGCTACTCCGCGCGGCTAATGATTGTAGAGGAAATAACTCAGAAAAAAATGTAAAAATTAATGTTATACGATAAAAAAGAAAATACATGCAAGGAAAGTACATCTTTGCCACGAAAAGAACGCAGTAAGCCCATCACTTTTGGGTAGGATTTCATCTTCTTTTTGTGTTGTTTAACTAGGGAAGATTCTTTTCGTTGGTCCTGAATTCTGGTTCGCTATGTGATAGATTGGGACAGAGGTTTCTAGCATTTTGACCACAAAGCTGTTTATAGTCTTGAAGTTTTACATACTTTTCGTATTGGGAGGAGCTCTGAAAGTATAACGCTAGTATTAGTTATCAGCTAAACAATTTTGATCTGCCTTACGAAAAGATTCATGTAGCCAAACACATATGATTAGATACCCGATGACGCCATTAGAATTGGTAGGTCTCTGGGGTTGCTACTTAGGCTCGAGGACTACTTGTAGAATACCATAACGCTCCAAATCTAGTGCTGTCCAGTTTCCATTGTAAGTATTCCTGTACTTTAACTACTTATCTGTCTTCACAGCCAGAGCTTCTCTGAACTATAAGGCTTTCAATGAACACTTCAGTCTGTACCATACTTTTAAAACGGTCATCCAATCTCTTATAATTTCTTGTTGAAGAGGAATGGCTTTATAAGATCTTGGATTCACTGTTGTGGTTTCAAGAGCCTTAATCCAGTCTTTTCGATTCTGCAATAGTTTTCTGTTGTATCCAACTGTAGATTTTATCACGTTGCATGTAAGAATGTTCTGTTATTGGAATATTATTTTCATAATATCTAATCTCTTAGTGGTATAAAAACACTATATAGGATCACTCTTGGACATCTGTTGAATATTAAAATTATAAAACCATAACTGACGATTGTAATATACATCATTAACGCTGATACTTGTGTAGGCTTTTTGTGGTCCATGCATACTTCTTTAATTTTCACAATCTTTTTATTTTCTAGCATTGCTCTTCGCTTTCTAGAACGAAATATAACAGTCCTTAGCTTATGAACCTGATCTTCCGTGGTGAATACTTTAATTTGGTTTGTAATTCGTAATTTTTCTTTTTCAGAAATATTTTGTGAAAACTTTGCACGGAAACTTTTAATTCTGATTGAAATTTGTCATTTGTAGAGCAGGTATCAGTACGCATGTTCCTCACCGATTAGTTGAATTTGGAGTTGATATTCCTCGGTATATTCCCTATTCAACTAGAGGTTTAGGGTATTTTTCTGTAAATTGATGCCATTTTTGTTGACAGTTTTTCTGGAAGGTACATTCTGTCTATATTTCCCTTGTCATAGCGGCTCCTTCTTCCTTTAAATGCATCTATGAGGCTTACAAAGGCTGCCTCCTTTCCTTTTACTGGTTTCGAAGGCCGGTTAGCATACATGCCTCATTGGTCTGTGGGAAATACTCCAGTATCCTTTATACTAGACTGTGTAGTCAGCACTATGCGCTTTGTTGAATCATGGAAGCAATGAAGACCTTTCGCCAAACAGGAATTCTACTCATAGCATCATTTCTTTTGATTCTTACAATGGCTAGGAAAAAAACAATTTGTGAGATTGGAATCGTGATGCGTAGGCTTTCTACAATCAATAGATGTCACGGAAATCCAGCTGGTTAGGCAGGAAGGGTGACTATGTCAGTTATTTAACAAATTAATTTTCTTAAGAAGTTATTCTCTTTCGCGGGGTTTGATTTGTTTGAAACACTCAAACAGTGAGCATTTTCAGACACTGCCCAACTCATGAGACGTTGCCCTAAGGTCCCCACGGACATTACCCATTCTGCCATAACTTTCATCATTTTAAATGTTTAATTAATAACTGATTTTTCAGCATCTTGTGATGATCCACACGTTTCGAAAATCTTAAGACGATCGCACAACAATCACACTTCAAACTAAGCACTTCCACTGCCAGGAAATAACACAGAGTAAGAAATTCAATCGATCACGTTTGCAGTCGCAGCCCAACTGACCTAACATGTGTAATGTGGACAGTGGAAGCAAACCTCCAACTTGCCCCCTTCTTTCCATGAAGGAACCGACTAAAAACGTTCTTTAAGTTACCGCTAAATGTGAAATCTTTTGTATCTCGGTGTCTTGCAAGGTTATTTTTAACTACTTTGTAGTACCGATGGCTAGCCATCAGAAAGTGTCATAAACTCATTACTCCGGTTTTTGTGTGGGTCTAGAAATGTGTTCCATTGGGGCTTAGATCTGACGAATTAGGGGATCAGTACATAAATTGGAATTCTCCACTTTGTTCCTCTAGCCACTCCATAACATGACTGGCCTTGTGACATGGTGCATTACCTTGTTGAAAAATATTACTGCCGACGGGAAACATGATCGTCAGGAAAGGGCCGGCAACCAGATTACGATACAGCTTGGCCATCATGGTGCCTTGCATGAGCTCCACTGGACCGGTGAATGCCCACTTGGATGTGCCCCAGAGCACAATAAAGGCGCTACTAGCTTGTCTCGGTGCCGCAGTAGAGGTGTCAAGGAGCTATTCCCATGGAACACGACGGATTAGTGCCCTGCCATTGGCATGATGAAATAGTATCGGGGTTCATGAGACCATACAGCGCTCTACCACTGTGACAACGTCCAGTACCGATTGTCATGTGTCCATGTCAATCGTAGTTGCCGATCTCCCGGTGTTAACTTTGGAATATGTGTGGGTCGTTGGCTGCAGAGGCCCAGTGTTAGGTGTCCCCGGTGCACTGTGTGTTCAGATGCCCTTATATTCTGCCCAGCATAGATATCTATTGTTAGTTCCGCCACAGTTCGCCGCCTGTCCCGTTTTACCAGTCTGCCCAGCCTACGACGTCCGAAATCTGTAACGAAGGGAGGTCGCCCACCTCCACGAAGTTTGGACGTAGTTTTAACTTGGTTTCATATCATGTTAAAGCCACTCACCACAGCACTCTTCAAACATCCGACAAGTCTCGCAGTTTCTGAAATGCTCGTGCCCAGCCCCGGGGCCATCATAATCTGCCCTTGGTCAAACGCAAATACAGTGCGCGCCTTCCCTATTCCTCGCTAGATGACGCTGCTTTTTCTATAGATAGTTCGTCGGTGGTCATCATTTTCTTACTGATCATTGTATGTCTGCACTATTTGCAAAAGGCAGTCACCTATAAAAGTCAGAGAGACATAAATTTTATTTTGTAACCTTCTAATATTTCAGTGCAATAATGATATATTCTCTGCTTCGTATCTTACACATTTCAGGTTCAAAATTATCATATATATTAACTTTCTTCAGCAACGATAGCCATGATTTTCCCTTTAAAATCTCCTCTCCTCTCCTCTCACTACCGCACACACACCCATGAGCGGCAGTTTGCTTTCTTGAATATTCTGAGGATAACTCAGTAATATTCGCTGTTCCTCACTTCCAATAGCATTAACAGCAAAACAGTCCTTGTTCAACCAAGTACCTGGCATCAATAGTTAATTTATTAATCTAAGCTGACAGAGCAGTGGAAGTTGTGTCTTTCACAGTTATTAAAAAACTGGATCACAATGAAAATTTGGAAAGCCCGTTGTCATTTTCAGCTGAATCTGAATAGTGCAGTCCCGATAACTTTCAATAGTGATTCCTGAACTAACCACTATGACAACATGACCTTCATTTGCATAATCATTGTACAGTGATTTTATGTTTTTTGTTACTGGTGTAATGGTGACAGACGCCAAATATAGTTCAAAATGGCTCTGAGCACTATGGGGCTTAACTGCTGAGGTCATCAGTCCCCTAGAACTTAGAACTACTTACACCTAACTAACCCAAGGACATCACACACATCCATGCGTGAGGCAGGATTCGAACCTGCGACCGTAGCGGTCACGCGGTTCCAGACTGAAGCGCCTAGAACTGCTCGGCCACACCGGCCGGGCGGTGGTCTCGCGGTTCTAGGCGCACAGTCCGGAACCGTGCTACTGCTACGGTCGCAGGTTCGAATCCTGTCTCGGGCATGGATGTTTGTGATGTCCTTAGGTTAGTTAGGTTTAAGTAGTTCTAAGTTCTAGGGGACTGATGACCACAGCAGTTGAGTCCCATAGCGCTCAGAGCCATTTGAACCATTTGAACACCGGCCGGCGCCAAATGTAGTGGGAAGAGGTAGAAGGCACTATATTAAAACTCGGTGAGAACTTTCCAAGTGATTTATTGTTTCCCACTACAGTGCCCTCGGTCTGCTTCACAGGGCCCCACAATGCTGAGGAAGCATCCCAGTGGCCTGAGTAATGCAAAGCTGTGTCGAGCTGGCATTGTACGCCAGAGGAGATGCGTTGTCGTCAGGATGCCTGGAGTTGGCTCAGTGGTCTGAGTCCCTGCCGACTCAGGGCCATTCAGTGTGAGCTGCAGGCGGCCAGCTGCGTCCATCTCTGCAGCATGGCTGAGGTCGCGGTGACAACGAGCGCCTGCGATCTGGCGTCCGAATCTGTGGCCCTCGGCTTGGGATGCCTCTGGCACATGTTGAAAGCAAGGATGACTGCCTGCAGTACCAAGCCACGGAGTGGCCCACTGCCGGCTGGTTGGCTATGGACCCCGCGTCGGTCTCAGGGGGTCGAACCAACAACCCGCATTGGACTGGAATACTGGTGCACCATCTGCTGCTGTGTGTAGCCGGTGGTGTGTCATGCCCCGCCGTCCAGGAGAGCTGCCACACTTGAATGAATCTTGTTAGAAAACGGCAACTATTAATAATTGGCTGTGCACCTCTGTTTTGCCAAGTGCGCTGCTTCACATCACGAACTCATAGCACGCTAGGTTGGTCAGTGGGCCCCTTCTGCCTGTGACTTGCGACATGCAAAACAGCAATGTTTACTCTTTCAGCAATTTGACAGCCCTGTGGTCTCTATTCTACTTTGCAACTGTTGGTATGCGTAACTCACTGCAATCTGGCCCACAGCTGGCTTGACTTGTGCTCAGAATATTGCACAATACTAAATTTCCCTACCCGAAACGGTGGTGCCGCTACATTGGTCTGAGATACGTATTAGGATAGGAACACTTGTGATATAGTACTTATAACTAATATAGCGCACAACATATGTCCCTCACCTCTTTTATGTTTACGAAAGATGTTTGCTTTCCAAATGGAAGACTGCAGTGTGTTGACTACTTATGCATCTAGCTAAATTATCGTATTTTACCAGTGCCAACTTTTTTATGTAGAGTTAACTAAGTTCCCTTTACAAATTTTGAGGACATGTTCCTTGCACCAGAACAAGAATATATTTCCAGTTAACATGGATTCTAAAATACATATGTTCAGAGCTGAGGACTTATTCATCTCACTGCTATGAAACAGTTCTCTTCTATCGAACAAGATCTCATAGCACTTGAGGTATGCATTTTGGCGCTCATGTTCACTGAGTATTTTTTTGTTTTTGTTTTGGTGTAAGGAACTTACCCTGAGACATTTTAAACATAGAGGCGAGTATTTGAGCTAAGAATTTCACGAGATAGATGAAAAAATTGAATCAGCAAATGAAACCTTGTAGTACTCTGTTAGACATAAAACTAATTTGCGAGTATTTAACATGAACGTAATGTCGATAAATAATATTATTAAAACTTAAGAACATTTAGCTTGCACACTTGTAAACGTGACAGAGACTGTCTGTCGGAGAAGTTAGTAGTAACTAGATTAGCACAAAATCAAAGGCGCTAAAAATTCCTATAATATGAGGAACCAACCTGTCTACAAATATTCTAATATTTGTTTGCTTTCTTCGTTGACAATACGTCTATGATCATGGAGACAATAAACTCTATAGATAATACTATTTTTACTATGGATTAACTGCAAACAGAATTCTTAACATACATCGGCCATTACTATCACGTTAGTTGTCTCAGAACGTGCAAATGCTTTTTTGACGTGAAGAGGTTGTCGTAAAGGAGGAAATGTTCGTGGGCGGCACCAAATCAGTCACGAGACTGATGACCCAAAATAACAAAATCTACCAGTAGAATTGTTTAGTAGTATTGTAATAGATGAGGCAAGGAAACATCACTACCAGCTTCTTCTCTCCTCTGTTCAGTTTCATATTAAATCTGTTGTCTTCGTCTTTTGTGCTAATCGTCATTGATATCATCACTTGAAGTAAAAATTATTTGTGGCTGTTGTAACCATGTACAAAAAAATCTCTGATGCTAGAGTTTGTGGAAGCAGTTCTTTTCACATTTATTACAAAGATGCTGCATGTTGCAGGAATTTCTTGTCAATATCTTCCAGATTTCACAAACTTTCTTCTTTCCTCCAAAATCATCATCTTTTTCTCATCTCAGCTTCGTTTTGTGTTATTCCAGCTGGAAGATTTGGTTCCTGTAGCCATGCTTTCACCTACTTCATTTCGGAGGAAGGCTCACTTACTTCTTCCTAGTTTCTCTGTCTTTGGATTTTAACGACTACTGCCTCCTCTTTCACCGAAAATTTTACTACGAGCAGTAACATGTCCGACATTATGAAACGACTTCTTGTCAAATAAGAAGAAACGTAAAATGTTACAAGCTCCTCATGAAATGCAAACAGGTTTTCGAGGGAAAGGAAGTATTCATTCTACTGTGCGCAGTCTCAGAGAGCAGAAACCGAGATGACAAATTATGGTGAGGGCTAAGGACTGTGCTTCGTTACTTGCGTTCTCTCGCAGGCATATTCTGTTAAGCGTCAGAGAGGTCAATTATACCAGAGGCTGTGTGCCGGCGCTGCGACCTGTATGGAGGTCAAATCCAGAGTAACAATTTCAACCCTGCGTTTCCCGCAAAGTAGCCGGGAAGTAATTGTAACTCGAAAATGGGGAACGAGCAAAAGTAATGAAGTTAACCGAATTGCCGTGAGGACGACATTTTTCTGGAGTAAGTCCTCTCCATGGCGCAGGCCGCTGCAGACGTCCTCAGAAGAAGCACATTGCCACGGAAAGCGGAAATTTTGCAGTAAAGTGGCTCTCACTAAATCTGAGCAGCATTCTGAGCGCATGCAGTGCCCGTGAACTACTGTGCCTCGTGCAGCTTTTGATGTTTGCAGTTTTAGCCGTTGGCCCTGTGCTCGTAAATACGCTGAACTGAAAAGAGTCAACGACGGCAAGAAAATTGAGTGTGAAAAAGTTAGACTCGGAATGAATCCGACGGAGAGTTTTAAATAAGATTCAGCTGTATATGCGCATATAGAAACTACCTTTTCCTTCTTCTGACGTTTCCACGTGTAGTTCTCGGTCCAAGCATATTAAGTTACAGCGGAGTGCATAATGAAACCGGGGTGTTCATCGCTGCGTACTTACGGATGATTTCGAATTTCAGTGTGTGTTTACATGGTCTGATGAGTAGAAGATTTATCATCGTGTAATTACGTAGGGATCTTGGAGGTGTTAGAGAAATCATGTAAAGCTAAGAAATGGAAAGATGACTGAACTCAAAGTAGCTCAGGAGAGTGTCATCATAACTCAAGATTCGCACCTACTAAATCGGTACATATAACACTGTCGATAGATGACTATGTGCCCAATAGAGCTATGAATCTGACTAGGTCTGTTGCAGTGGAAGATCACACATATTCCTGAGAACGAATAAGAAACAGATATGAAAGAAAAAGAAAATCTGCGTACCTTTGACAAGTCATGAAACACATCTAACACAAGAAACTTTAGGAAGTTGAAGAAAACAAGTGGTTAGTACATTACACATTCGAGAGCTAGATATCGCAGGAATAATGGCAGCAGTCATGGAATACAGTATAGAGACGCAGATGGCCCTTACGGTAATTACACCACGGGCTCGATATGTGTTAAGAACAATATCGCTTCCACAAGGCTGCTATTTTAAAATAGTACTATGTTAAGTAGATCGGCTGTTTTCAAGTACTATAGACTCTCACGTGCATAGCTTGATGTGGATATACCATCGTCACAAAGTGTAAAAAAGAGAAATCACATGCTAGGCACAGTTACACGTAGCATAGTCGACACAGCTTACAAACTCCTGATATGTATCCACAAACTAACACTGGGATGGTTAGAGGACAGATGTAAGGATGCATGAAGATATATCACTAGGTGTGAGATATAAACTGCCTACAGGAAAATTAAAGACACCTTCGGAGGAAAGACAACCACATGTATGAATATCAAGAGCTCAGATCGAAAACCAATCATAAGCAAAGAAGGGAAAGCAGAAAGGGGAAAGGAGTATATAGAGGGTCTACAAAAGAGCGATGTACTTGAGGGCAGTATCATGGAAATGGAAGAGCGATGGAATTGAGGGCAATATCATGGAAATGGAAGAGCGATGTAATTGAGGACAATATCATGGAAATGGAAGAAGATGTAGATGAAGTCGTAGATGAAGATTAAATAGGAGATATGATACCGCGTGAAGAATTTGACAGAGCACTGAAAGATGTAAATCGAAACAAGGCCCCGGGAGTAGACAACTTTCCTTAGAACTAATGATAACCTAGAGAGAGCCAGCCTTGTCTAAACTCTTCCATCTGGTGAGAAACATGTATGAGACAGGCGAAACACTCTCAGACTTCGAGAATAATATAATAATTCCAATCCCAAAGAAAGCAGATGTGGCAGGTTTGAAAATTAGCGAACTATCAGCTTACTAAGTCATGGATGTAAAATACTAACACGAATTCTTTACAGACGAATGGAAAAACTGGTACAAAACCGGCCTCGGGGAAGATCGGTTTGGATTCCGTAGAAATGTTGGAACACGCGAGGCAACATTGACCTTACGAGTTATCTTAGAAGATAGGTTAAGGAAAGGCAAATCTAAGCTTCTAACATTTGTAGACTTAGAGAAAGCTTTTGAAAATGGTGATTGGAATACTCTGTTACAAATAAAAGGAGGGAAAGCCTATTTATAATTTGCACAGAAACCAGATGGAAGTTATAAGAGTTAGGGTCACGAAAGGGAAGCAGTGGCTGAGAAGGAAGTGAGACAGGGCTTTAACCTATTCAGTCTGTATACTGAGCAAGATGAAAAGGAAACAAAAGAGAAATTTGGAGTAGGAATTAAGATCCTGGGCGAAGGTAAGATGACGATATTGTAATCCTGTCAGAGACAGAAAAGGACCAGGAAGAGCAGCTGAACGGAATGGACAGTGTCTTGAAAGGAGGATATAAGAAGCAGCAAGAAGAAAGCTCGCTGCCAAGACAGATACCAACTTGTTCGTTCTGTCAGTTATAATCACATAAGACAAAAATTTGTTGCCAAATGCAGCAGTATGGAAATACTGACGTCAGAGTGATTTTATTGGATAGAGCATTAATTTTCGTATTCGTATAACAGCGTAAGAAAACTGCAATCACAAGTTGTTCTCGTCAGTGACTTACTTGAGATTCTCTAGCAGCTGATGCTTCTGTACTTATTGCAGCTCCCAGCCCCTCCTCTCCTCTATAGAACAGTACGGTTCACCTGAATGTCTAATTAGGGTTTAGACTTTTCACACTAGTAAGTAGCTAAGTGAAGACACGTGGGCAATAACTGGGATCATGAGAGCATATTCCGTCTCTTTGCTTCAGGTATTCGAAGCCAGTGGGTGTTTCCGAAATTAACCCATTTCAGAAAAATATATTTTCGACATGGGTGACGATAGACACTTGCAGTAAATTTTAACAGACAATCATTTCAAAAGTTGGGTGCAGATGAGGACCAAATTGGTATATATACATAAGAGGAGTTCCTTTTGAATACTACATAATAACAGCTTCCTCAAACATTTCCAATGAACGGAACAAAGACCTAGAGGTGTCAAGGGTCAAACATAAGTGGAAAGACAATAACTCGGTCGACAGTTGTCAGTATTATTTGCTGAAGAATGACGTGCTGTTCTACAGACGAGACCCAAGTACAAGTTTATAGTCAGTATGCGATCCCGATGATCTAGTGAACAAGCATATATGGTACACTCACTTAAGTAATGGGCACTTTGGGGCGAAGAAATGTTTTATGAAACTTAAAAAGACAATACATTTCCCCAACATGGAAAGACGTATTCGGCAAGTATTCAAAAAATATAAGGACTGCCAACGTGGCAAACACGTTACTTTTCAGACACGGCCACCGTTGTCACCCATAATGCCGAAAAAGCTAAAACATCTAGGAGCAGCAGATTTGGTGGGCCCGTAACCGAGGACAAGGAACACGTTTATCTTTGTAGTTTTAGAGTTAACTTAAGAGTACGTCACTTTCAACCCTTTGAAACGTGCAACTGCTGTTACGATCAGTAACGCACTGCAACGTGATCTCCTCAGACAGGTAGGGCACGCAGAAAGGTTAATTTCAGATTATGTGCTCCAATATAGATCTAAACCTTGGTTGGCAACTTTAAAAAGACATAAAATTAAATCCATCTTCATATCCAGGCACAAACCCAGCGCCAGTTGTGCAGAACGAACGATGAAGGATATTGGCACATGATGTCATCTGTATTGTAGTACACAACATACCACAAGGAAAGCCAATTTACAGCATTTACAGACGATTATTAACGAAATACCGCACAGTACTACTCGATTACCACGAGTCACACTGCTCAAAAATAAAAGACCATTAGGTGGGTTAAGAGAAATTGTACACTTCCACCCCATCCAGAGGTTCATCACACCAGCAGATAATAAAATTCCCACTCAAGAACATTGAACGAGCAGCTGCAAAATGAAAGGTCAGAGCAGACACATGGGTATTCAACGTGGGACCATTGATTCCTGTTATAACTCACTTATTATCTAATTAAGGAAAACAGGTTTTCCATAAATTCTATCCAGTTTATAAGGGACCCATGTTAATTAGTAATGTGGTTTACACAAATATTCTAGAATTGGTGAACCCAAGAACAGGGAATAATTATAGGTCTACATCACGTAAGCCACCTAAAGGCTTACAATGAATGATAATTGTAGCAGAGGTCAGATGGCTATTAGCCATGAAAACTAAAATATGAATGGATCATAGATGGTACAGCAAAAGAATGTAGATATGTTTCAGGTAGCAGCAGATCTCAATAGGCAGACAGGACGAGTTACAAACATATAAATATTAAAATAAAGATACAATAATACTACTCATTTAAATTATGAAAGTCGGTTAGGATACAAAAAATAAATTAAGGGAAAACTAATTGCATGATTCTCTAATTAACTAACCTACACATCATCAATCCAAGCTCATTCAAGAAGTAAAGAAACCATTATAAAGTGAAGTAACTTAATGTATCAGAGATATATTTTAATTTCTTATGTAAAGTACTGAAGAAACTATTAAAAAGTTCATTATGTATTATTTATGTAAATGTTCAAGTGTAAATCTCGTAGTAAATTTAAACAAAGGAACTTGTAAGTAGTAGCATTAAGCAAATGCCATTGTAAAACAAATGAAACAAAGAAGACACGCAACACAACGTCAGTACAATCATCTGGAGAAGTGGGCCAAGCTGACAACAGAAGCAGAAAGTTGACAGGTAGCTACAGGCTCAGTGTGAGAGTTTATACGATAGCACAATATGGCATTGGTGACACATCTAAGACAGAAGTAAGGAATTCAATGTCTCATTCTTCACATTAACATGGAGAATGAGCCACATGTATTTTGAAGAATATTGTCCTATGCCTCATCCCATTATCAAGAGAAGGGGAAAACCCATTAGCAGAAAGGGACACATAAGCTGCACACCTGCAAGGGAGACACAAGTAAACCCATTAGCAGTGTTGAACAATAGGAAACTGTCTGCAACAGTTGATTTGTACAACTGCGTGGAAAAATGAACTCAGAATATTTCTCTCAATATTCCACATGGAGAAGCTGGTAACTGAAAACTGATATATCACTTCAGAAATTATCTATTCAGGCTTGACCATATCTCATAACAACATTACTGGCAGTCATTCCGAATATGTCACTGAATAATATATCCTGTTCCTATGCCCAAGAAGTTGCAAGTTCCAAGAAAGAATACATGAAGACATATCAAGTAATGAAGAGAAGAAAGGGTCCATAGATCAGTGCAGAAGACAGCAGGATTACTTTATAAGACCTATACCTTAAAATAGTACCAGATTATGCAGAATGAACAGAAAGCAATATTCAACAAAACCATGGCAGTTATTTCATTCTAACTATCATAACAACCAAAGGCGGTCAAACCATCAAACAGAGCATGCATAATGGGGACATCAAGATGCAGGATCCATTGGGGGGGGGATGGGGGGATGGGTCACTCATCAACCTCTATGGCCACTACGCCAATAAAGGTCTATGCCACCTGTGTTGTCACATCATAGCACTGCCTTTGGATGAGCAGTTTGTCATCAAAATAATGCTACATGGAATTGACCATGCAATGGTCTTTGTGCTCGAACACTCAGAACTGTAAATGTCGATAATCTTCATCGACATCACGCAGAGTCTACAACTGACCAGCAGCATCAACCATCACTGATCGACAGCAGTGTAGAAAAACAAATGCAGCTCCAATTTAAAAGCATAACGTATGTTAAGAAAGAAAGTGATTCATGTGACAAATCCATACTAACATTTTAAAGACTGCAAAAGATAATTGCTTCAGCAAGGAGTTGAGATGCCTACTAATTGTAATTTGTAAATGTGCATCCAATCTAAATATATGTTAATAAGAATTCGTGTATTGTAGATAATTTGGAAACGTGTTTTTAATGATTAAATACAATGAATACAACGTTTGTATTAATGTGTATTGAAATATGCAAAAATATTAACTATATTACATATATAATGTTCACTTAAGTACATACATGTCTGCTTATGATGATAAGTTTCAATACTGATATAGCATTTAAGTGTTGAGAGTACATATAAGAGAAACCAACGTTTCCTTAACTTGACTCATCTTTCACAATCATCAATATCATGAATATTTAAGTGTTGTGAAATGCTTGAAGTTATTGTAGAGAGAGAATCTAAAGGGTTGATGAACCATTTTAATAGAATTTAACCACAAGTACTAGAGAAAAACGTTGTAAGATTACTCAAATAACTACCTACAAAGTACTGTAAAGCCACATAATAGTCATCTAAATAGAAAATGCCATGTAAAGCAATAGATTTCAATTCAAAATATAGTGATAAAACGTCGTCATCTAGCATAAGAGAGACACATTGCTGGAGAATTAATAAATAATTGATATTATAATTTTGCACTGCAATGAGCAGTGCCTCAATTATTGATCACAGCAGCACAAAATTAATTTGGAAGATTTAACAGACCTTACATGGACTTGATCCATAAGAACAGCACGATATGGTATGAGATCCTCAGAAAATAATAATTACATTATATCAACAAAAGGCAATTGCAGTTAATCTCATGTACCTGAAAATTAACAAAACAATCTCTACCAATATATGGGCAGTGGCATGAAACAAACAAGTTAGAGCAAAACGCATTTTGGAGACGAAAAGAGCAGATGGCTAATGATATCATAAAACTTCCATTGGCAAGCGCACGGTGAGCTTCAGCACAGAAAGGGATAAGGCCAGAACAATACATTTCTCCTATTAGCGTAAAGAAGGCTGGGACTGAGGGTAAGTGGCTGCACACAGGTCTATGCAAGTACCCAGAAAGAAAAATAAAGATGTCTAGTCACCCTAGCAGGACAGTGATTGGCTGAAGACATACTTGGCGTCGCAGACACAACATGGTGGGGAGATCCCCATTATATAAAAGCATTTTTAAAACTAAAAGCATGTATCTCTCTCTCTCTCTCTCTCTCTCTCTCTCTCTCTCTCCTGTCTCGCAGTTGACAGCACATCTGTATGGAAATAAGAGAAAACGTTGAGAGTTCGCTTTCTGCAAATTTCAATATTCCGGCGGAAATTTTTGTGAGCAAAAAAATTGTGCACCTCATTCCAACCCATAGCAAGTGTGCAATAGTCATTATTTCGGCTGTGGAAATATTAATGTTCTACAGAATGCAGGAAGGTTGCGAGTGAGTGAATTCAGTCATGGCCAGAGTAGGGAATTAGCATTTCAGATCCAGCATGGAGACAACGACATTGCATATGCCACTTGGTAAAGTACTACTGCGCATTAGGTCACAGTAAATGTTGAGTCTAGATTTCGCTCACTCGAACTTGTGTACACTTTGATCATTGAATATCAAATGCTAGGATAGTAACCTACCCTCATACTGAGTACATGAGAGTTTTTCATTGGTTCAAAAAGTAAATTTAATCTCCACCAATTCAGTTCATTGGCCAGCTGCAATGATGTAAATTAAAATAAGCTGACAAGGTATTTTAATATTCATTCTTTCCTGTGATGAGACATTTTCACTTGTAGAGATAATAGTTTTAATAATTGTCATTTCAATATGTCCAAGAATTAAATATTTTGTTATTGATTATCAAAAGTAATTGAACACATTTATCACTTAGCCCCTGAAAGCAGAAGTTGATAAATTGTATGTAGAATAAAAAAGGGAATAGCTGTTTTATCTTTCTAAAATAGACCCCAAACTCTCACTTTTAATATCTCACACGTTCTAGGTACTTGGCAGCAGAATTTCTAATGATATTTTTTCGATCTGCTCCCGATGTTAGCTGCTTTACAGGGCCAGGATCATATTTATTTAGAATGCCCGTTTGACACCCTGAGCTTGAGAAGACAGTTCAGAAGATTGGTCCACTTACACACTAAGTTGTAAGCTAAGTTTGCAAACATTAACACACTCAGTGCACAGATGCAAAGGTGGTCGGATGTGCGACACTTGATTCAATAGCATACAATGTTGTACTCGAGACATACATTCACAGAAATTTCTTCCTCAAATTAAGGCCGATATTTGATATAATTAGACTTCTATTTCAGCCATTGCCAGTCTGCTTTAGAAGTCCTCCTTGCTCTGTCCATCATTGACTACTTTTGTTCCTAACTAGCAGAATTCCTTAACTTCATTTACTTTGTGCCCATCAATCCTGATCCTAAGTTTCACGCTGTTCTCGTTTCTAGTCCGTCTCATTACCTTTCTCTTTCTTCGATTTACTCTCTGTCCATACTGTGTACTCATTAGAGTGTTCATTCCGCTTAGCAGATCATGGAACTATTTTTCACTTTCACTCTAACCAACAATGTCATTAGCGAATCATATAATTGATATCCTTTCATCTTGAATTTAAATTCCACTCCCGAACCTTTCTTTCATTTCCGTCATTGCTTCCTCGATGTACTGATTGAACAGTAGGGGCGAAAGGCTACATCCTAGTCTTGCACCCATTATAATACGAGTACTTCGTTCTTGGTCGTCCACACATATTATTCCCTCTCGGCTGTTGTACATATTGTATATGGCCCGTCTCACCTATAGCTTACCTCGGCTTTTTTTCAGAATTTCGAACACCTTGCACCATTTTACATTGTCGAACGCTTTTTCCAGGTTGACAATCCTATGAACAGGTCTTGATTTTTCTTTAGTCTTCCCTCTACTATTAACCGCAACGTCAGAATTTCCTCTCTCGCTCCTTTACCTTTCCTAAAGCCAAACAGATCGTCATCTAGCGCATCCTCAATTTTCTTTTCCATTCTTCTATATAATATTCTTGTAAGCAGCTTGGATACATGAGCTGTTAAGCTGACTGTGCGAAAATTATCACAAATTTCAGCTCTTTGAGTCTTCGGAATTGTGTGGATGATATTTTTCTGGTATATCGCCAGACTCATACATTCCACACACCAACTTGAATAGTCGTTTTGTTGCCACTTCCCAAAATGGTTTTAGAAATTCTGATGGCATGTTATCTACCCCTTCTACCTTGTTTGTTCTTATGTCCTCCAAAGAGTTCTTAATTTTTTATTCGAATACTGGATTCCATATCTCTCCTAAATCGACTCCTGTTTCTACTTCTATGACATCAATCAAATCGTCCCTGTCATAGATGCCTCCAATGTACTCTTTCCACCTATCCGCTCTTTCCACTACATTTGAGAGTGGAACTCCTGTTGCACTCTTAATGTTACCACTCTTCCTTTTAATTTCACCAAACATTGTTTCGATATTTCTGAGTAAGTCCCTCCGACAGTCATTTCCTTTTCCATTTCTTCACATTTTTCGTGCAGAAAATTGAGGATGTGTTAGATGACGATCACTTTGGCTTTAGGAAAGGTAAAGGCACCAGAAAGGCAATCTTGACGTTTCGGTTGATAATGGAAGCAAGGCTAACTGGAAAACAAAACATTTTTATAGGTTTTGTCGACCTGTAAAAAGCGTTCGTCAAAGTAAAATGGTGCAATGTGTTCGAAATTCTGAGAAAAATAGGGTAAGCTGTAGGTAGATCTACAATACAATGTACAAGAGCCAACAGGGAATAATAAGGGTGGAAGACCTGAAACGAAGTGCTAGGATTAAAAAGCGTGTAAGACAGGAATGTAGTCTATCGCCACTACTGTTCAATCTGTAATCGAAGGAGCCATAACATAAACACAAGAAAGGTTCAGGATTGGAACTAAAATTCAAGGCGATATATATCTACGATACGATTCGCTAATGACATTGCTATCCTGAATAAAAGTGAAGAAGAATTACATGATCTGCTTAAATGTGGAGAATATAGATTGAGAGTAAATAGAATAAAGACGAAAGTAATGAGAAGTAGCAGATATGAGAGCAGCGAGAAACTTAACATTACTATTGATGAAACTTCCTGGCAGATTAAAACTGCGTGCCCGACCGAGACTCGAACTCGGGACCTTTGCCTTTCGCGGGCAAGTGCTCTACCATCTGAGCTACCGAAGCACGACTCACGCCCGGTACTCACAGCTTTACTTCTGCCAGTATCTCGTCTCCTACCTTCCAAACTTTACAGAAGCTCTCCTGCGAACCTTGCAGAACTAGCACTCCTGAAAGAAAGGATACTGCGGAGAAATGGCTTAGCCACAGCCTAGTTCTAGTTCTGCAAGGTTCGCAGGAGAGCTTCTGTAAAGTTTGGAAGGTAGGAGACGAGATACTGGCAGAAGTAAAGCTGTGAGTACAGGGCGTGAGTCGTGCTTCGGTAGCTCAGATGGTAGAGCACTTGCCCGCGAAAGGCAAAGGTCCCGAGTTCGAGTCTCGGTCGGGCACACAGTTTTAATCTGCCAGGAAGTTTCATATCAGCGCAGACTCCGCTGCAGAGTGAAAATCTCATTCAGATTACTATTGATGGTCTCGAAATAGATGAAGTTAAGGAATTCTGCTACCTTGGCAGAAAAATGACCAACGACAGAAGGAGGAGGCAGAATATCAAAAGAAGACTGGCACTGGCAAAAAGGGCTTTCCTGGCCAAGAGAAGTCTACTAGGTATCTAACATAGGCTTTAATTTGACTGAGAAATTTCCGACAATGTGCGTTAGGAGCACACCATTGTACGATAGTGAAACATGGACTGTGGGATAACAGGGTCAGAAGAGAATCGAAGCATTTGATATGTGGTGTTACAGACGAATGTTGAATATTAGGTGGACTGACAAGGTAAGGAAATAGGGGGTTCTGAGCCCAGTTGTGGAGGGTAGGAATGTATGGGAAACAGTGACAAAGAGAAGGCACAGGACGATAGAACATCAGGGAATTACTTCCATGGTACAAGAGGAAGCTATAGAGGACAAAAACTGTGGAGGAATACAGAGATTGTAATAGATGCAGCAAATAATTGATGGCGTGGGTTGCAAGCGCTATTCTGAGATGAAGAGTTTGGCTCAGGAGAGGAATTCGAGGCATACCGCATCTAAATAGTCAGATGACTGATGACTCGAAAAAAAAAAACTTAAACTTTGTTAGGATGTCTCCAGTACTCAGTACAATCATCAACGCATTTGACAGTTTTTCTACTACATTTGCTTTTCTTTACATTCATTTGCATCACAATTTTCAGTAGATGGAACATGTGTTCCAATTCTAAATGCTGCTTATAGCCTGGGATACTGGTCAGAACGATATTTGTTTTTCAGAAGAAAAAATTATCTATGCCCCTGTGTGCTTTACACCCTAGCTACCATTAATTGTCTTATGATCCTAAGAAATATTTACCTAGGGCACCACCGTTGCTGAACTCTGCTTCTGAATCCGCTCCGCAAATGCTTGAGTGAGGGCACTTTATGTACCACTGTTCTGCCTCCTGTTTCTTTTGTGAATAGTTCGAGCGTGTAACGACATTCCATTAATTTCATATGAGCAAGAATTTTATTTAATTTGCTGTCATAGTCGTTCCACGAGATGTAATCGAGAGGAAGTAATATGTTGCCTCACCCTTCCTTAAACGTAAGCTCTCGCAATTTTAACCTCAAATCTTTCCATGCAACATCTAGCTCCTGAATTTTTAGAGCATCCCTGCAACGCCGTTGCACTAAACTATTCGTGACGATGCACTCCTATCTTCTTTGGACCTTCTCCATTCCTTCTATTAGTTCCAACTGTTGAATGTAACAGAATGATCTGCAGTACCAATAAATCAGATGAGCTGAGGTTTACCCAACTACGTCGTTCGCAGATGAAAAACGTTTTCTTACGTTCTTACAGTGAATCTCAGGCCGCCATCTGTCTATCCCACGGTTCATTAGACGTAATCGTCTCACTTCAGGTAGCTCCAGGCAGATCGTCACACATATTCTATTGTTGTTCCTGTTTCCACTGCTTCAGCATAGGTAGTGTAGTCGAACGAGAAAGGGTCATTCCCCCTATTTGAGAGCAATGCGTTACATTTTGCTATGATGAGACTCTATTGCATAGCTCCTTAGCGTCGTTTACCTGCAGATTTTCGTGTATTTGGCTCCAGTTTTCTGCTATAAAGACTTTTCTATTCACAGTAGAAACGAATTCCAAATTAACACATACGTCTTGCCAAAACTTGTTAGACCTTTTTCTCAGACTGGGAAACAAATTCACGGCTATTGGATTATGGATACCAGTCCCTTCCTTTACAATCAATCCGTCAGACATTTCTCTAAAACATATTCTGAAAGTTTATACGTGGATCACACATTCATCTCCAGAGTTGAGTTTCTCATGATGACAGTCCCGACAATCTTCAGTGGCATTGTAAATTGACATTTTGTGCGTGCTATGCTTAACACCCGAACAACGATATCAGATGAATCGCAGATATTGTTTTATCCCCTTTCCTAGCAAATACAGGAACACAATGCTATTTTATTTTCGGTGTAGTTGCTATGTCGTTTGGGAATACAGTGTTGATTACATGTTCAGTGTCGTATTGTGTGTGAGTAATTATTGGCCACTGTTTATAAAAACCTGTAAAATATGATGTTTCAACTAAAAGAAAAGCAAACAAATGGTTTTATTTGGAAGCGAGAACAAGGCATTTGCAACCGTAAACATGAAACAGAAATCCATTGTAAGATTCGTATACACATTTCTGCGACGAACGTGACACAAGATGAGTGCAGAAGCGAGGAAACGTCCTCGCATCCATTATACGTAAGTGTCGTCTAAGAGCCGAGCAAAACGGGGATTTCTGCTTGTAAGCCCGGCGACGGCGCTAGAATCACGTTCCCTTCCAGAGAATCTTGTTTCGAGGAGAATATTTTCTATTTATTTTTTTCTGTTAGTTGCGTGAGATGCATTGCGGCTGCATAGGAACGCTGTGAGTCACACTTGACACATAACCCTGACATCGTTGTTTCAAGGAAATCAGCTTGTGATAGACAACAGGTAGCTCCATAAATGACGTTGTTAATGAGTTTGGCTGACCATAATGGCTCTAAATCTTAAATTTATGTGAAACTAAACCTTATTAGCTGCTGTACGTTTCTCCTAGACCTGAAAAAAAATTAACAAAATGCTGTTTCTGCAAGGGCAATGTCACAGTGATATAGAATTTAATTTCGAACAATAACCAAAAAATTTAGACATGAAATACTGATTTTGCAGATATTTTTTACCGATTCGGTTGCTGCTATCGCGTAATAAGGCAGCTGTTACCATTGTAACAGTTAGTTGTCAGGTACATCATTTGGAAAGCGCATTTGGGAAAATACATTCTAGCTCTAACAACTTAAGTGGATTCTAAAAATCATTTTGTATTCCAAAAAACCATCTGTAAGCAGTAAAAAAGACTTTTATTTGTTTGACATGTCCAGTTGTTACCGTAGTGATGAATTGATTACTCATAAAATTGGAGGATGTGGAACATTTAAGAAGCGCTTTCTTTGTATTTCAATTTTGTTCCGTTAGATCTCTGTGCCTCAGAGTCATAATCATGGAAAAATCAGAATTATCGGAAGGTTTAAGCATAAAATGCCAAGTGAACAAAAATGATATCATAACAATAATAATGATAATTTGCCACATAACAAACATTAAGTTTTAGAAAGTTCAATAACAGCTATGGCCTGTTAACAGGAACCAATACATAGGCCTTTCTGGTGATCAGCTTTGATGTAGTTTTCTGGTCACTGTAATGGGTCGAAACAGCTGTAATGGAACAATATTTACTTAAGATATTCGTTTATGGCCAGCATTATCGTACCGTCCTAAGCAGTTCACTGAGCCATACATATTTTAACATAATCCGTTACTTTATGTACTTTACTGAGACACTTCTGTAATACATTAATGCTGTAAGAGAGTATGACGCCGCTGGGTGGCGGATACAGTTGGAAAAACTATCGACGTACACTGAAGAATCAAAGATACTACATCTGCCTTACATTGTATAAGGCCCTACGAGCATGCAGAAGTGCCACAATAAGACGAGGCATGAGCTCGACTAATGTCTGAAGTAGTGCTGGAGGGAACTGACACCATGAATCCTGCAGGGCTGTTCATAAATTCGTAAGCGTCCGAGGGGCAGGAGATCATTTCTGAATAGCAAGTCTCAAGGCATCCCAGTTATGTTGAATACTGTTCACGTCTGGGGAGTTTGGTGGCCAGCGAAAGTGTTGAAACTCAGAAGAGTGCTCCTGGAGCCACTCTGTAGCAATTCTGGACGTCTGGACTGTCGCATTACCCTGCTGGAATTGTCCAAGTCTGTCGGAATGCTCAATGGACATGAGGGGATGCAGGTGATCCGACAGGATGTTTATGTACGTGTCACCTGTCAGAGTCGTAACTCGACGTGTCAGGGGTCCCATATCACTCCAACTGCACACGCCCCATACCATTATGGAGCCTCCACCAGCTTGAACAGTCCCTTTCTTACATACAGGATCCATGTATTCATGAGGTTGTCTCCTTAACAGTACATATCCATCCACTCGATAAAATTTGAAAAAAGATTCGTTCGACTAGGCAATATGTTTCCAGTCATCAACAGTCCAATGTCGGTGTTGACGGACCCAGGCGAGGCGTAAAGCCTTGTGTCGTACAGTCATCAAGGGTACACGAGTGGGCCTTAGGCTCCGAAAGCACATTTCGATGATGTTTCATGGAACGTTTCGCACGCTGACTTTTGTTGATGGCTCAGTATTGAAATCTGTCGCAATTTGCGAACGGGTTACACTTCTGTGACGTTGAACTACTCTCTTCAGTCGTCGTTGGTCCCATTATTTTAAGATCTTTTTCCAACCGTAGTGATGTTGAAGATTTGTTTTTTTTTGTTTTTTTTTGTTTGTTTGTTTGTTTTTTTTTTTTACCGGATTCCTGATATTCACAGTACACTCGTGAAATTGTCGTAGGGGAAAATCAGGACTTCATTGCTACCTCGGTGATGCTGTGTGCCATTGCTCGTGCGCTGACTATAACATTACGTTCAAACTCACTTAAATCTTGATAAACTATCATTGTAGCATCAGTAACCGATCTAACAACTGCGCCAGGCACTTGTAGTCTTATATAGCGTTACCGACAGCAGTGACGTATTCTGGCTGTTTACATACCTCTGTATTTGAATACGCATGCCTATACCAGTTTTTTGGGAGCTTTGGTGTAAATAGCATGTAATATAATGTGAACATCTGATTAGCTGGTGAAACTGGCCACACGATTATTTTGCCCAAGACAGTAAATAAACGAGATATATATTTGCGGAAAATGATCTCTAACTTTCAATGCTAAGTTATACATCGCATTTCATAAAATTTATAAATGATGAACTTATGTCGAACCTCCCAGACTCAAAGCAGAGGAACGACAGCAATGGTTTATCTATACAAGAGAAATGATTACATGCTTCAAAGTTACAAAACTTGTGAGGAAAAAAGCCAGGAAACAGATCTGTCATTAAAATTTACATTTTTGCCAATACTAGTCACAAAACTTGAGTAGATAATTGTGATGTATGTACACATAATCACATTCATGTTAGAACCTTTCGAATAGTTCACAGAAATGATAGTGGGAGGTTAAATTAAAAACTGAATTGATTATAAATTCTCTGATTTTCTTCAGGGCAATATAGTCACACTTTATGCTTAATGTAGGAGGAAAGAAGGAAGAAGCCAATGCACAGTAATATTTTAGAAATTGTCAGGTAAATAGTTATAAATTAAAATGTTATATGTGTAATTTATGAGTACAATTAGCATTTGGGAGTATTAGACGGGGACAGCCAAGTGAAATATATGCCCATAATGTAGAACAAAGTAAAAGGTTTTAGTTACTTATTTAAGATTTAGGCATACGTGAAAGAGGAAATGGAAGATATTTTCAGGGCAAATGTTTACTGGAGAAGAGGATAAGCAAGACATCTGTTTAATGAAACTGACCAATTATCAATCGCACTACAATATTTGTGCTCAGAAAAAGTAAATCCAAACCTACATTAATTAGCTGAATGTCATTACCCTGAAGAAAACTGCTGTCCTTTAGTTATGTCAGTAAATATTTATCTGTTACCAATTGCTTGAAATAATTATTGTGTGGGTACTATTTTAAAAAATACCTACATTGCAGAACAACTGTAGAAACTTATCATATGACTCCTACAATCAGTAGCGTAAATAATAGCGATGTATGTTTGCGGGAAGTGATCCCTGTACTTCGACACAAAGAATTACATCAACCGTCATGAAATTTCTAAATAGTGAGATTATGTCGAAAATCTTAGAGACTACAAAAATTAAAGAAATGATAGTATTTCTCAAGATCATTCGAATTATTCACTTGCTAACAATAATTTTAGTCCTCCGATCCTTATACTTTAAAATAAAGTACTTATAAAAACCGTTTTAAAATACTTTTGGATTTGGTATCTCGATGTGGTATTGGGCCTTAGAGGGCATTCTTAAGCAACAGTTCCAACTTTATACAAAAGTGCTGCTTGAAGCCTAGGCAGAAAGATAGTGTCTACATAGATTGGATTATTGTCTTAAACTGTGATTAGGACTCGTATTTAATATGAAAGACACTTTTTTTAAACTGTTGGCTATAATTAAGTAGCATATCTACGGAGACCTGAGGATAAGAGCCTCAAATCTGATGAGAAGGAACTGAAAAACACTTAGCTACTTAGCAACACCATATTCCTAGTTACTTAGATAAATATTTTGTTTACTTAGTTTCATATTCCAGAGGACAGTATAATCCAATAATAAGCAGGGAAGTAAAATACAGAAGTGCAGGTAACATGTGTACTAAGATAACCATAGTGTGCAATACATCAATGTGATTTTATTGAATAGCATGTTAATTTTTGATTCCACTTTAATTTGTCATTTATCTGCAGCCCCAGAGGATATTACAAAAGATTTTGATTTACTGCATGGCCATCAGAGTATAACTGTGAAAGCAAGAGATTTATACTTGTTCATAACTAGTATCAGTAGGGTTGAAAACTGGAAGTAACATATTCTCTGAGAGTAGGTTGAGCAACACTTGTACTACAGCTTCACCTAGGACCTCAAACTTGATACAGTTTTTGAAACTTTTTGACTCACTTAGAAATGTAAATCATGTAAGTGTAGATTAGGAATGAATCAAGTACAGAACCTTCAGGCATGTTATGCTTTGTACACTGATTCTAGTTTCATTTACAGGGTTTGTGTTGTTATGGCAGTTCCCCCCTTTTCGTTTCGAACATACGATTCTGTTGTTAGGTAAGGGATATTAGGGCCAGAATATTCTAACAATCAAACTATATTTTTCTCATTTTGACCTATCCTCGTATTCTGTGTGCATAAAGAAGTAGGTACTGTGTAAGCTAGCTCTAGAAAAAAAAATTTAGATCTTGACTATGAGAACTTAATTAGATCTGTAATTAGAAATAAGTGCAACTCAACTCAATACAAAATTGAATCAAGTTGTGGCGAAGCGCTATAGTTCTCAGGAGCTCTGTAATGTTTTCTGTTCTCTATATTGATATGTGTGTTACGTGCTATGCCTATAATAGAAAAGAATATGCATATGATTTTGAATATCAACTATGCTTCCTGAAATTAATGTAAATACACAAACGGATTTCAGTGAATACGCAGAGGAATAGCTATGTGCTGCCACATCTGTTAACTATGAAACGTATTTCTAAGCCGTCATTGTTGAGTCTTCCTCTCTGTTCATTAATGTGCTACATAACTGTTGTTCAAATTTTGCCAAAACTGTATGATTTTTTTTCTACAGAGCAGTAAATTAGTTACAGTTCATTAGATGTTGTGAACCGAACTTAACATAAGGCCTGTTCACAATACCTCCGAATCACTGAAAATTTTCCCTTCAGGAGACGAAATGTTAGTCCTCCCTAAATGTAACGTCTTTCGTACGTCTGCACTGAAATAGGCGTCCAGCTTAATGCTTGATAGTGAACATTTGCATTATTTCTGCTAGACGTGCCGATGTCACCAGCGTCACGAAAATGTGAGCGACAGAGTTGAAAATCATGATTGACTCTACTAATACTTTTTGTAGCCATGCAGTTGCTCTCTGCAGTACAACCCAGTCAGTCCAGAAAGTTTCGAAACTGGATTAATACAAAATTAGCGAAAATTTAAGATGGTTGAAATTTTGGAAATTTGTGGTAAGTTTCTGCGGGACGAAACTGCTGAGGTCACCGGTCCCTAGGTTTTCACACCACTTAATGTAACTTAAACTTACGCTAATGACAACACACACACTGATGCCCGGGGAAGAACTGGAGCCTCCGACGAAGGAGGGAGGGGTGAAGGGGGGAAGCCGCGCGAAGGCGTCCTAGACCACGCGGCTTCCCAACGCGGCAAGAAGATGGTTGACTTAATGCTTCAGGTATCCAACACTGTCCCACCCCTTCCTACCTACCCCCCCCCCCCTACTTGAACGTTTATACAATCATGGAAAGCCGTCAACAAATACTTATTTACTTATTTGGAACGCTGTTCAACTTACATGTCATATTAGCTTGAACGTCGGTTATGTCATCAAAGCGTTGGCCGTCCATGTGAATTTTTCCATTTCGTCATTCTGTGGTAGGGTGGAGTCTAGTCGTAAGTGAAGAATTTTTTCCAGAAAGGGGTTTCCTGCATTTTGCATTTCAGACAAATCTTGGCAGGAATCCGAGCGTCGTTGTTTTGCTTCGGGAATCAAGATGTGCGTGACACATTTTTCACATATTTTTCGGTTCTTCAAAATGTTTTGAAGAACGTTTGATAAACCTCATTTAGAAATGTTGCTCCAATGCGATGTATGACGTAGCAGCTACGATACTTTGCACGTCCATTACTTAACAGTGCCTGTTCACACATAATTCTTTTAATGAATAGCTGTGCTTTACAGTTGAAGCGACCACAGTGGTTACTGCGCTGATGTCGTTTATCGGCCAGTAATAAAATCAGGCTCGATACTTTTAGACAGGCGCTGAATGTATAGTTCTAAACGTCGCCCTTTATATGCAGCTGCCTCCTTACAGTGTCTTCATCGAGAAATAAAAGATATGAACGTCGGAATACTAAGGTGTTATCGTTCACTTCAAGTTCTCCGTAATCAGTAACGTTTATAGCCAATTCTTGATCACCACTTTTTGATACAAGCTTGACATCGAATAAATATTAAAGTTTCACTTTCCCCATCCTAAAAATGAGTTTGAAAGCGGGAATTCCGGATTAGAAAAACTGCAGTAGCTAATAGCAACGAAAACTGAAATGCTCTTTTATCAGGACACTATTCGTCTAGCAGAGTTGGAACTGCTGTCCTGTTGCCGCAGAACCTAAGGCAACAATCACTGACACATTGATTTTTTTCTCACAGCACCATCCGAAACCGACTGAACATTCTAAGTGTTTCTGCTGATCAGCGCCGTGAATGCAGAGTGGTTGATCGACACTTTCATGGCATCAGCCCATCTGCAGCTATTTACAACATTCCAATACAGTGAAGCAGCCTTCCAAAAGTAGCTTGTAATTAAATTTTTCAAATTAATTAAAATATTTTCCCTGACGACACAAGTGACTCTTAGAATACTGGAACAGTAAGAAATACACAGACGGAAAAAAGAACGGTTACAGAAAGAAGGAATTGTACGACATAGACTAAAGTTGATAGGCGTATTTCTAGAACTGAAGGATAAGGTCTTTCCACATTTCGCGTCAGTCACCAGTGTTGCTTTTAGCGGCACTATGAGGATGCATATCAAGTTTGCTTTCAATACACGACGTAACGGTCGTGAGCGTTAGTTACCTTGACGGGTTGACGCTGGTCATGAATATCTTTAAGGCTACAAAGATGCCATTATCAACACCTCACTGAGTTTGAACGAGGTCGTCTAACAGAGCTACGGGAAGCTGGTTGTGCCTTTTGCGACATTGCAGGAACACTTAGTACGAATGTAGCCACTGTACGTAACTATTGGAAGCGGTGGTCACGAGAATCTACGCTTGCAAGAAGACCTGACTCCGGACGACCAAGTGGCACTTTTAATTTACAGAGTTAGTTACTTCGGCTATCGGCTCTGAGGTAAATATACGCACAGAACGGGCCTGAGACAAAGCCAGCATTTTTACCCACTGCTAAGCCAGGAACTCGTTAAATTTCATCATACCACTATTACAATCGAACGATAAGCAGTCATGTAGGCAGAAGTATAGATACGTGTGCGTTTGGGCTCGAGAGGGCATAATAACGATAAATAAATGTGAATAACTGTGAATTACGTTCTGCGAGTATCATGACTTTTCCAGAGTGGCTATCACCTCGTGGCTTAATGTATAGAAGCTATATTTCTGCTGCACTTCGTCATCGTCAGTAGGAGAAGGGTGGAGCAATAACCTTACGTGAGGTGTCATCCAAGGGATTCTTTCATTTATTAAATCCGTGGTAGCCCTAAGTAGAAAGTAACTCACCGAATCCATGAATACCCGTAACTTAAACGTCCGACTCACCATCTTTTGTCCTCAGCACGAGTCAGCTGCCTTATTTTGTCACCCTATTCGGTATTGTTAACATTTTGCAATACCAATACGTCCACTACATTTTTAATTGAGCATTCGTCTCAATTAACAGTAGTATTGACGTACCTTACCAGGCGGCTTAGGAGGATATATTATCAGCTAAATTGACAGAGCCGGAAATGTTGAAGTTAGGTTAAGCACGATTCAGGCGTTGGAAATATAGGAACTTTATAATAAATCGCTTTGCAATTGGATGTTATCAACCGCGAAAATTGGTTAGCATTATATTTATTTAGAAGCTAGTGAGTGTCGAGTTCCGATTTTATTTGTGACGATCGATAGCTGGAAAGATCAGATTAGAATATGATTAAGTTCACGAGGACTCCTCACTCCATTTTGACACCTTTTTTCCTAGTAAGTTTGATTATACTATTCATCTTAGGTCTTTAGATGAATAAGGGTGAGGCATTTCACAGGATAAGATTTAAATAATCATTGTGTTGCTATGGAAGATAGTGAAGTGTGGGTGAGCTAATATCGGGATTTACATGCACTGCAAGAGAACTGCATCATACGCAGGAAACAGAATGTGTGTATGTCCTGTGGATCCTAGGAATCATAACTGCAGTCTTTCTTCTTTTCTTTTCCTTTTTCTTTTTTTTAAAAAAGAAAGGCGCATAGAAACCATCTTAAAGCAAAACCCAGAAATGTTTCTGAACTTACTTTAGGATTTTAGTTTGGATTCATGATCATCAATAAAACGAAACATTGTCAATTTCTGGAGACCAAAGTAAAAACCAGTGGCTGAAGGTGATGCAGGGGAGGGATGATTGGTAATGTGAAAAAGTGAAGGCCCGTGCTTTTTGGGTTTCCCAGTGTTTAACACCCATGTATTACACGTACAGGGGCAGATCTAAGTGTGACTTCCTTGAGCTGCCTTGAAGGAGGGACTGACTGAAAAATGTTTCAGACTGACTTGAAACTGCATGCGAAATGTGATAGTCACAATGGTAAACGTGCGCCGCTTGGGATTAGAATTAGCTCCTCATTTTTCTTAATCTCCAAAAATAGCTCCAGAAGATTTCTTCCCACACCCTTGCTAGGAAATTTTGTTTTTTGAGAAGAAATTTTCTGAATATGAGAATCAGTTGCCTTGATAACAGAATAGCTTATATGTTTGAAGAAATTTATGGTACTAATGGGAAATAAAAATGCCATCATTCAGCGTCAAATATTTGGCTGTCGTAAGCTAATTTCACTGGAAAAATACAGGTAGTTTTCTCCAGGATTATGAATCCATCCTGGTAGTTATGCTGCGCAGTGGAAGTTTACATGACAAATTTAGTCAGCTTTAGGAGATAGAAAGAAGTGAAGGTCTTAGTGCTGTGCATTAAATAACGTTTAGAACAAGTTTTTAAAGAATAGAAAGGAGAAGGAAAAAATATAATTTGAAAATGTTGTGTGAAATGGTAGATGTTTTAGTAACGTTGCTATTTATTTGTGTTACATTTTTTAACAGATCCATAATATGTATTATCAGAGCAATCTTTCTGTGTATAGAATGTATTGCTAAACAGGTCCTTCTAAACTACATATTTCCTTAAATTTGTGTTAGTAATTTCTTTAACTCCCTTCGCCAATTCATTGTACAGTTTTACTCTTTGGTAGAAAACGCTGTTTTGCGATTTACCTTTATTCTTTCTTGGTAAACGTAAATTTACTCTGGATCTTGTTCTTGATAGACAAAGTTGTCTGTACAGTAATTTCAGTGTATTTGTAACTTCTGCCACCGAATGTATCAGGTTGAAATGTAGCAGGAAAAGGTAAAAGTCACCGTATTAAGACTCGTCCGAGCTTTCCAAATGATTTGTTCTTTCCAACTACAGTGCCCCCATTCCTCTCAATCTGCATCAGTGGGTCCCACAATGATGAGGATACCACTTTACTGTTTGCGAAACGGCTTGGTGTGGAATGGCTGCCGCAGTGACCCGTGCACGCACTGCTGTGAGTTGGCCTTGTTCGCCAGCAGAGTTGCGGCGCCAGGATGCTGGCAGTCACCTCAGTAGTCTGCATCCCAGCCGACTCAGTGCCACTCGGTATGAGCTGCAGGTGGTCAGCTGCGTGCCCTCGCTGGCGTGGCTGAGATTTCGGCAACAACAAAGCACCTGCAATCCGGTGTCCGCAACTGCGACCATCGCCTCAGGATGCCTCCGGCGTGTGTTGGAAGCCAGGACTCCTGCCCGTGGTACCGATCCTTGGAGTGGCTCACCGCTGGCTGGCCATTCACCCCGCATTGGCCTCAGAGGGTCGAACCAGCGACCTGCCGTGGACTGGAATGCTGGTGCTCCATTGGCTACTGCGTGTAGCTGGAGTTGTGACATGCCACGCCACCCAGGAGAGCTGTCACACATGAATGAATCTCGTTAGAAACCTGGACCTATTTATATGTCGCTGTGCACCTCTGTTTTGCTATACACGTCACGTACTCATAAGATGGTAGGTTGGCCAGTAGGCCCCTTCTGCCTGTGATTTGCGACATGCAAAACCACTATGTATACGCATTCAGCAATTTGACGGCCCTGTGGCCTCTATTCTACTTCGCAATTGTTGGTATACGTAACTCACTGCAATCTGGCCTGCACCTCGCAATAACTGGTGCTCAGAATATTGCACATAACTATCTTACCCTGTCCTAAACGGAGGTGTCGCTACATTATTCCCCTCTTTGGAAAGAGCCGGTCCCCGGGTTGACTCTGAGATAGCTCTTAACTTGTTTGGATAGGCACCTAAGGCATATTTCCTAACCATTAGAAAATTTAAATATGGTATAGCGTCCCTTAAAACCACAACATGAAACAAAACTTCAAAATTCCATACTGGTTGACGACTGCTCGATCAACCCCTTACCTACTCGTCTCACGCCCTCGGTATCCAATCCACTGGGATTTGGACTATCCTTGGTTCCCTCTTGCAGTTAACTCTCCTACTGATCAGAAAGAAAATAACACATAACAAAGTTAAGACTGCTATGACACTTGGCACACAGGTGCTCAAAATGATCGTTGTTTGCTATTGCATTTCCCTATACTGTGCAAGGTGTCAGGCAAATCCAACACCTTCTATGAAAACCCTGACATGATAAGCAAATCCCTAAGTATGTCACATAGCTCCGAATAAATCGTGACATTAAATTAACCAAAGTAATACGAGTAACGAGTGAGCAAATGGAATACCACAGACTAACACAAGAAGGCCTAAATGCATGTCATACCTTCCCAACGTGAGACAGACGCAGTTCCGAGAGGAGAAACGAGAACAGAAGCCGAGAGCAGAACCGTGTTAAGCTGGAAGGCTCTACGATAAGGGACGGACACCCAGGTCGCGAGCTAACCGCTAGGACCACCCCCCAGCCCATGTTAATAGCTAGAGCCCTCCAGGAGAAAAGTATAGATCTTACGATAACACTAAAAGGGCCACCCCAGCCGCAAGTTTTAGCGTGAGACTTTTTCACGTCTCCTTTTATCAATAGTGCAATCTATAAACAATGTTTTGTGGGTAGAATAAAATTTCCAATGGTAAACTTAACTGCTTTTTCGACGTTATTTTACCAGCTAACTAAAAATAGGAAAGCCTTGAACCCCTTCCACTAAATTTAGTTAGTATTATGATTCTTTTACAGGGAGTGCAGTGGAGGTGACGCTGAAATCATTAAGTATTTGATTATATCATCGATAGTCTCACTGAACTCTTCTGAACTCTACATGTCATGTGTGGTCTGGCGTCTCCTTACCAGCAACAGGTCCCAGGTTCAAACTAGTCAATTCCCTAAAAAACACGCTCAGAGCGTCGTTGCGCGAAAGTGGTAGGGAGACACGATATAGAACAAACAGACACCACGCAGAATGTGAGAACTGAGCGACATGTTGCACCAGCTGTTCGGCTGATATGTGCCCCTCTTGCTCTAAAATGAACTGGTTTACGGATCTCAATAGACCTGGCTACAGAGTTTGACTTAACTAGGTCAGGTTCTGACTTGGCAAAAACTCTAAAGTGAGTTCTGGCTAGTACAGCTGTGGCTGCGTAACATTCAATTATGTGACTCCTGAAATTGACGCTGGCAGGTGGATGGTGTTCCTATTATGTTACACTTAGTTCCATTAATTAAAATTCCGCTCCTCTCGAGCTCTGTACGTTTCGCTTCTGCAAATACTCCCTGCTCAAACAACTTGCTACTACTACCAAATTCTCTTAGGTGGAGAAGATCCAATGCATCCCGACCCATTGTAAGCTCAATTTTGGTTCCACGATATCTCTTCGACAGTCTATTCCTTTCCCCCTGGCCGAAAATAACTGCACCACGCATGTGTCCGGATTAGTACTTACCACCCTGGCTGGACATACCGTTACCTTCCCTCTATGGCAGATTCGTAATTCCTCCCTTGCCATTTCGGCGTTCCAGTTTCTAGTTGCTGATATCAGCAATACCTCTTTAGTTTTCTCTTCCACAAATTTGCTCAACGTTCCCCACTTCAGTGAGTTGAGGACAGGGATCACCATCACCCTTCCTCTCTCCTCAAAAGGACCGCTGCCCGCAGCAGGCTATATTCTAAAATACATACAACATATGAAAATACAATGACTAATAACTCTACGCAAACCCAATGATACATGACACAAAACAAAAGAAAAAAAACTACAAATACTCTAATAATTTCTGGATCTCAAAGCATATCGTACTTCGTGCTGTACTCTATCTTCCTGGTTTTCTCTGCGCTTAGCACCTCTCTTCATTCTCTCTTTCTTCCTCTTTCCTTCCGGTGACATGCCTGGAATCACATCTGGGCAACCCTTAAATGGCCATAACCACCCAAGGTGTACCATCGTTTTTCTAGTTGGCAGCTGAAGCTTAACATTAATGGGGGATGTGGTTTCAACAACTTGGTATGGACCTTGATACCTTATGAGGAACATCTCTGTTTTCCCTTTTTGCGTATGAGGCCTGGGCTGCATTATACATTGCCCCACTCTATACTGCTGTAAACTTCCTTTCCACTTTACTGCGTCTTCCTGCCTTTCCAGATCCTTTGTATTCGCCTTTTGTACCCGTTTCCAAACATCTGGAATTGTCCTTGCAGACTGACGTACCGATTCACCGCTCCTTCCCTTCTCTAGCTTCACCAAATCAAACGGTGATGGCATTTTTCGCCCGTACACTACCTCATATGGAGACCAACCGGCATTTGTATGGATTTTTGGATTATATGCGAATACAATATACTTCTATTACTCGCCCCACTGATGGTGATGAGAATCCACATAAAATCTCAGCATATTCCCGATTGTTCTGTGTACCCGTTCAGTCCTCCCATTGGCCTGTGGATGCAATGCGCTCATCCTCAACTTCTTTACGTTCAACAATTTAGACAGTTCCTTCATTAAATACGGCGTGAAAATCCAGTTATTTACTATCACTTGCACGACCATTGCTGCCAGTTGATATGGCATAGCCATCATCTCCACATATCTCGAAAAATGGTCTATTAATGTCAGAACGAATCTGTTGACCTGAAAGGTCCTGAGACATCGATCCCCAGCATAGAAAATTGACACGTTGCTTCCGGCAATCGTATAACTGTATCGGTTTCGGACTCAGATTTGCTCTCTGCGCACATGGTAAACAATTCTTGACATGCTGATCCACATCTACCCTTCCTACCTCTCCACCAATACCTCTCCACCACTCTCCTATTCGTCGCTCTACACCCTCCGTGACCAGATGACACATGCTCATGTGCTTCCTTTAAAACCCCATCCCTCAACTTCGCTGGCTCTACTATCCTGGGCCCTAACTTCGTATCCATGCACAGAAGACCGTTGTACAAATTAAACTGTGGCTGTGTCCGATACAATTTACAATCGCTGTCTGCTTCCTGCAATTCTTGCCTTACTTCTAGATCATAACCTATGCCTTCTACTTTTGCCACCTTTCTATTTAATGCATCTGCATTACCGTGTTTCTTCCCGGGCTTGTGCACCACCTCGTAGTCGAATTCACTAAGCCTCACAGCCCGTATGGCGAATCTAGCGTGTGGATTCTTCAACCCCAACAACCACTTCAATGCAGCATGATCTGTCACTACCCGAAAACTTCTCCCAATTAAATAACATTTAAAATATGTGATTCCATAGATTACGCTAAGCATCTCTCTCTCAATTCTTGAGTAATTACTCTGCTGCAATCAACTGCCAAGATGCATAGGCTACAGGATGATTTTTCCCATCAGTTTTCTAACTAAGAACACTCCCTAACGCTTAGTTCGATGCATCGAATGCTAGTATAAACTCCTTTTCTAAATCTAGAAACACAAGAAACGGACTTGACATTAACACTTCTTTCAGTTTGTCAAACGCTTTCTGACACTCTTCCGTCCACTCAAATTTGAAACCCTTGTATAACAATCGCGTCAACAGCTGTGCAAAATCTTCAAAACCCTTGACCTACTTTGGATAGAAATTCCAAATTGTGATGAATGACTGCACTACCTTAATTGTTTTAGATTCCCGAAAATCCCTTATAGCCTGTACCAACATCGGATCTGTTCGCACTCTGTCCTTACCGATAATATGACCCAAATATTTTACGTCTTCTAATGCATAATGACACTTCTCCAGGCCCAACGTCAAATGAGCTGCTCTTAATCTTATAAAGACTTCCCTTAACCACTGTCTATGTTGCTCCATACTACTAGAAAACACTATAGTGTCATCAAAAAATACGAGACACTGCCGTGGTTTCAAACCCCTCAAGACACTGTCTAGCAACCTCTGAAACGTTGCTGGAGCGTTTTCCAAACCGAATGACATTCTAATGTACTGGTAATGGCCTCCAGGAGTAGAGAAAGCAGCTTTTGGACGATCCTCTGGAGTCACCTCTAACTGATGGTAACCACTTGTCAAATCCATCATAGAAAAGTACTGGCACTGTCCTAAGTGATCCAAAGTCTCTGATATGTTTGGAATGGGGTATACATCCGTTACTGTCTTATGATTGGGGTATCGGTAGTCACAACAGAATCTGTATTTCTTAGTTCCCTCCATAGATTTTTAGGCACAACGACAATGCCCGCTCCCCAGCAACTATTATTATGCTCTGTAATACCATCTGCAAGCTGCTGATCAATGAATTCTCCACAATTGGCGGCAAATACCTCGGTATTCTGTATGATTTACGGTAAACAATTGCCTCATTCCATGTAGGTATCCTATGTTGAACTAATGGAATTGATGGTAACGGTCCTTGTGGAAAAAACAAATCCTTTAATTTCCACAATAATTCTTCCATATGCTCCATTTCTCCTTTCAAACGCTTCATTTGTCACGCAATGCAGCTCTATCGGCAGTTAGTGGTTGATCGCTTCGTCTGCCTCTCGAACACCAGTCTTCGTCATCTGGCAAATCCAAATTTACTACTAAAACTCCTTTCCTCACATTCGTGTCTACAGCGCTAAAATTATCTACGTTCACGGGAACTACTCGCCCGTCGTTCCCCTCCTGTAGATGTTCAACACTACGTTTCACAGAAAAACCCAATGGACCTAAACCTTCATTATCCTCCAATGGTTCAATAACACATACTGTACACACAGGTAGATTTGACTCCACTCTTACCCAAAGCGACTTCGACTTCCCGATGCCACTAGACACACTCTCATGCGAATTAAGCCTTAATGCTAATGTAGGCGGTTCAATTAGTTTGTGAATTACGTTGAACGCTGTAACCTCCCCGCAAAATCTATGAATAAAAATGCAAAATGTAGCCAAGTGTAACCTCCCCGCAAAATTATTAATTTAAATAAATGTGGTAATTGAGCTAAGTGTAACCTCTCCTTACGAAATATTGTTAAAAGAAAATGCAAAAATTAAAGAATGAAAAATGACCATAAACCACACAATAATATTAATTAAATAGTGAACCATGAACCAAATGTAACCTCCTAACAGAAATAATAATATCTGGTAAATTTTATAAAGGCAGCAGCGCTGACCTTCGGCCCTGTATTCTGAATAAAAAAGCAAAAATTCCTACCTCAATAAAAACTGCATCTATATCTGCTCTTATCTATCGACATAGCTTCGTGCAATGCTGGCGTATATTTAATTTTGATACTTGGAGGAAATGCATAGTAAAAATACTGTAGATTGAAATGAATGCTTTTTCTTCAAAAGAGTAGAAAAATTCTTTAAATTGAAATGAATACTTTTTTTAAAAAGAGTTACTTTATAAAACATTATTATTGGGGCATTTTTTAACAAATTAATTACAATTAACATACATTACTAGATGTGCGCAATGCTGCTTCATTACCTTCTACAACAATACTCATCGTCCACCACAATCCTGACCAGAGTCGCCAGAAGAGCACGCCGCCGACGCATGCCGACGTCTGCTCGGTACAACTGTCCACTCGCTACCACTGACGACTGACTACTACTACAGACAGAGTACAACTGAACACTCGCGCGGTCAAGCGCAGACTAGCAACGATAAATAACTCTCTGGTCAGAGATTCTGTCGTGCCTCGCCATCGCTGGTAATGAATACATACGTGTTTCAACGCTCCTCGAGACAGCTCTGCATTGGCAACAGATTCCACTAGCTGAAATAACATTCCACGCAGATCCACAGTGCGTTGACGTCAATTTTGGCATGATGTTAATTCAAGAAATCTACTCCTAGGATCATGTCATAGCCCTCGCTTACCCGTGGTAATACCTCCGTGCAAGCATTAAATTGGACTTTCTCTATTCGAAAGTCAACTGTCACTGATCTCCTTATCCCTCACTCGACGCAACCTTTAACGTGGTGGGTTTATCTTCCTTTGTCCCATTATATTCCTAGTAGTCCCTGACACTTACGCCCCTGTGTCCTACAGAATCTTATAATTTTTGGTCCCTATGGATACTACCACTGAACATTCCACCTCTGCATATGTATTCATAGCATTAAAATTAAATGAGAGCTGCCTTAGGTGGATCTTGGGCCCCCTCTGCCCTTTAACGCTTGTCCACCTCTTCTATCTCAACTTCTCCATCCTCGCCACTGCCGATTTCCACCCCTTCCTTTATTCCTCGGTGACTGGGTACATTGCCCCTGCACATGTCCCGTACGACTACACTTAAAACATTTCACACCCGCCGTGAACACTGTTTGCCTCTCGCGTGCCCCAGTTGCCACGTCTGTTTCCTCACATTGAATTTCCAGCTTAATGGCTGAACACAAATCTTTCGGAATCCCCTCACGCACTTTCCGTGAAATATGCTCCGGTAACCATCTCAAAGAAACATCAAGTGACTTTTATTCGGCCTAATGCAACAGAACACTATTCGCTTCATCGCTCTGACCCATCTCGTAAGTATAGTCATTAATTTCCCTTATCCTGTCCGCAAATTTCTCCACCATCTCCCCCTGTCTCTTTGTCATTGTACTTAACCTCTCCCTAAAGTAACGAGCCCTATTCTGTTTTTGTACCTTTGAAAAAGCCCTTCCTTTAACTACTTAAACTGTCCTGCCTTCCTTAAGGCCGTAGAACACCTTACATATGTTTTCGCTTCACTCGTTAATCTAATCTTGGCTATATGTAACGACTGCTCATCAGGCCAACCATTCGTCACCACTGAAATCTCCAAGTCCTCCACAAACCATCGCACATCCTCAGATGCCTTGCCAGAAAACGGAATAATCAAACTCGCGGCAGCTGGATCAGCCTCCTGTACCATAGGCAACAACGACAATCAGATTCGGTTTCCTGCTCACTTATAATGTTAATTCATTTCTCAACTGCTTAATGTCTGCTGTCAACTGTGCTGCTTTTTCCAAGAAAATCCGTACTGCTTTTGGTTCCAACACACCTCGCTTCTCTGGCTCTGCCATTGTGTTGCTTTCGTTCCCAGTTAGTCCCGAAATAAAACATTTAAGTACAAGAATAAGCTACACCTACATCTCAGTATCATCATACTCCGTAACATCATACCCAACCCAATAAAAAAGTAATTAAATGTCACAAAAAAAGAAATTGTAAATCTTATTGCCCCATATACACTAACACTACTCTGACAAAAAAAAAAAGAAATAATATGCCCATGCAAAACATCCAAAATGGCCTGCCAGGAGCCATGCTCAAAAACACAAATAAGAAAGAAAACGTCCAACACTCAAAAGGAAACTGGTCAAAACTCACAACATCTTATGAATATAATGTGATCAGTGGCCTGGAATGTCGTGCTGTACGGACGATGTCCGCTATTCTGACACCAAATGTAGTGGCAACTTTTGCCACCGAATGTATCAGGATGACCAAATGTAGCAGGAACAGGTAGATGGCACAGTGTTAAGAATTGTCTGAACTTTCCTAGTGATTTATTGTTTCCAAATACAGTTCCCCCATTCCTCTCAGTCTGTGTCACTGGTTCCCACAATCCTGAGGACACAACTTCACTGTCCGCCAAGCGACTTGGCGCGGAGTGGCTGCTGCAATGACACGTGCACACACTGCTGTGAGTCAGCCATATACGCCAGAGGAGTTGAGTCATCGTCAGGATGCGGGCAGTGAACTCAGCTGTCTGTGTCCTTGCCAACTCAGCACTGCTTGGTGTGAGCCGCACACGGCCAGCTGCGTGCTTCTCGCTATCGTGGCTAAGATCACGGCGACAACAAGCGCCTGCGATCCGGTGTCCAAACCCGTGGCCCTCTCCTCGGGATGCCTTTGGCGTGTGTTGGAAGACAGGACACCTGCCCGTGGTAGCGAGCTGTGGAATGGTCCGCCGCTGACTGGCTACGGACCGCGCATTGGCCTCAGAGGGTCGAACCAGCGACCCACCGTGGACTGGAATGCTAGTGCCCCATCTGCTGCATGTAGCTGGTTGTGTGACACGCCCCGCCATCCAGGAGAGCTGCCACACTTGAATGAATCTCGTTAGAAACGCACACCTATTTACACGTGGCTGTGGACACCTGTGTTGCCATATGTGCTGCTTCGTGTCAGATACTCATAACGTGCTAGGTTGGCCAGTGGACCCCTTCTGCCTGTGATTTGGGACATGCAAAACCGCTATCTATACTCTTTCAGCAAATTGGCAGCCCTATGGCCTCTATTCCACTTGGCAAATATCGGTATATGTAACTCACTGCTATCCGGCCTGCACCTGGGTAACTTGTGCTCAGAATATTGCACAAAACTGACTTTCCCTGTCCTAAACGGTGGTGCCGCTACATCGGTGTTATTTTCAGTGTATACATGTGGTTGAATCCCCCGTGTTTTGCATCGATCTTAACAGCGCGATCCACTACAACGAATTTTTAGCTATCATTCTCAACGGTTTTTCTGCCGTTTGATAAATGTGTTCAGCTTTTGTGCCTTTTTCCCCAGAAAAGAATGCACATTGGTGACAGGACACTAGGGGTACAACGTACTGCTGATATTAAGAGTCTTTACACATAAATACTCATTCTTAAAAATCCTTCCTTCGTTTGGTCTACATTTAATTTAACTGTGTTTTTTCCACCTTAAAACTAAAATACATGGCACTGTTTTTCTTTATGTTCAATGTCTCTTTATTACTTACTATCCAATTGTGAACTTCCTTGAGGAAGTTTACAAGTGGTTGGTACAAAATTATTTGAGACACCAAAACAATTTCTTTTTCCCTAAGCAAGGGCCAAAAACAGTCAGCCTTCTTACTTAGTTACTGATTGACTGTTGCCAGTAACTGCGAGACGTGCGAAAAATATTGTTAAATGGGACACATTTTGCATCCGAGAAACGACTGTAGAAACCTAGTCTAACACCCAAACAAAAATAGGCTGCTTTGGAGTTTGCTGAAAAACGTATGTCATGGACTTCATAATGAGATACAGTGGTCTTCACTGATGAGAAGAAGTTTAATTTAGATGAGTTGAATGTATTTCAATTACATTGTCAAGATCTGAGAACAGACCAGAAGGTAATTATGAGGACAAATTTTCGTGGTGAAAATGCTAAGATTGGAGAAGCCTTCTGCAATAAAAGTAAACCACACATTGCTTGGGAGAACACTATATAAACTCAAATATGTACACTGAGGTGCTAGAGACAGCATTAATTAGAATCTATGAGGACTTAACGAACGAAAGTCTAATATTGTAACAAGATAATGGATCTGTGCATGTTTCTGTTTGAAGGTACACATCGATGTCTTACTCTTTCCTGCGCGTTACCCGGATATTAAAACCGTGGTAAACCGTTGGGGAACACTTGCAAGGTTTGTTTATCGCAATGGAAGGCAATTTGAAGCCTCGTGGGAGATAAAATGAGGGATACGAAATAATGGTCGACAGTTTCACAGTAAGAAATACAAACCCAATCAAAGAGATGTTCTGAGGTAATTAGAAACACCGGAGGTTGTACGAAGTACCAACCATGCAACAACACAACATGACAATGAATGCGTCTATACCTATTTCCACCCGAGAAATGCATAAGTCTTAATTTATTATTCGTGTTATGGAAGGATTGTCTATATCTTACATGTACCAACTACTTTGACAATAGCTTCGATACAGTATGCTATCTCAATATGTATCTATATAGATACTCCGCAAGCCACCGTACGGTGCGTGGCAGAGGGTACCCTGCACCACAACTTGTCAAAAAAAAGTGTGATTTCCTACGGGACCAAACTGCCAAGGTCATCGGACCCTCGACTTACACATACTTAAGCTAACTTATGCTAAGAATATTACACACACCCATGAATGAGGGAGGGCTGGAACCTCCAGTGGGAGGGGCCGCGCAATCCGTGACATGACGCCCCAAACCGCATACGACTTGTCATTTGCCGGCCGGAATGGCCGAGCGGCTCTAGGGGCTACAGTCTGGAACCGCGAGTGATGTCCTTAGGTTAGTTAGGTTTAAGTAGTTCTAAGTTCTAGGGGACTGATGACCTCAGAAGTTAAGTCCCATAGTGTTCAGAGCCATTTGAACCAATTGAACTTGCCATTTCCACTCCTGCTTCACTCGTAAATAGAGAGAGGGAAAAACGACTGTCTGTATGCCTCCGTATGAGCCCTTACTTCTCGTATATTATCTTTCTTATCTTAGTGGTCCTTCTAACAACCCTACCACAACAAAGGTAGAAAATTAATTACGACTGTAGTGTTGCTCACGCTGCTAAATATTGCATTTTCAGGCAACAACAAAGTTATATTATGTGGCAGGTGTCATTAGAGCACAGTTAATAAAGTCATTTCTTGAAATAATGGATAAACTAGGCATTCATCATTTCGTGTTTCCCACGCTGTCTCGTTGTCAACTCATGGCTCAATCGTCGAAAATCTAGGTAGTGATGATTCCAAGCTCGGATGCAAAGAGGCCTAGATGTTATTCTGCGATATTCAAAAGTTTTATACATGTGTTTCATAAACCATTCTTGAAGATTAAACTTTTGCAAGTTAGGAAAATGGTGATGTAAAAAAGTAATCAGCACTCCGAATTTAATTTACGCTTCTGTTTTATTACTTTTGTTGCACGTAACTCGTTCCATGACATCACTTCACAATATAATACATACGTGAAAATATCTTCCTCAGTGTTAAAGTTCACATTTCATTAACTGACTACAATTTGCGTCTTTTTAACATGACGACCAAAACTTGACTTTCTAATAACCGCTTACGCGCCCAAAAATCAGTGTTACAAGTACGTCAAAGATCACAGTGACAAAAGAAAGAATACACGTAAGAATAATATCATTGCAATATATACATATCGATGTATCGAAGTACCTCTACATTAATTAAATCAAATCTGAATGTTGCCACAGAAATATGTTAACTATTTTACGGAAACACAGTAGAGTATTGCTGGTATCGAGAGGTTGAGGTGAGGTGCCGTAATGATTACGTAATTCAAGTAGCATTACATCCTGAAGCGCAATGTATGTAGGCGCAGTAAAATCGCTCGGAAGTGAGTTTCAGTTGCCGGTTCCCTATATTTTATCAATAGTGTATCTCGAAAAGAACGTCGCCTTCCTTCCACGAATTCGCATTTGAGTTCCCGAAGCATCTCTGTAACACTTATTTGATGTTCCAACTACCTGTAACAAATCTAGCACCCCCATTCTGAACTGCTTCGATGTGTTACTCCAATATGATCGGGTACGTATCCCAAACACATGAGCAGTACTCAACAAGAGGTCGCACCAGCGTCCTATATGCGGTCTCCTTTACAGTTGAACCACTCTTCCCTAAATTTCTCCCTATAAATCGAAGTCAACAATTGCCTTTCCTACCACAATTCTCACAGCTCGTTTCACCTCATACCGCACTGCAACGTTATGTCCAGACATTTAAACGACTTGACCGTGTCAAGCAGGGCACTAGTAATACTGTATCCGAACAATACATGTTTGATCTCTCTACTCATTCACATTAACTTACATTTTTCCACATTTAGAGCAAGCTGCCATTCATCACACCAGCTTGATATTTTGTCTAAGTCGTCTTGGATCTTTCTATAGTCGCGCAGCTTCCATATCTCACCGAACACCGCGGCATCATCAGCATACAACCGCTGATTCCTGCCCACCCTGTCTACCGGTTTATTTATGTACATAGAGAATAACAGTGGTCCTATCACTCTTCCCTGGGGCATTCCTCCTGACGACACCCTTGTCTCTGACTAACACTCGCCGTCGAGGACAACATATTGGGTTCTACTATTTAAGAAGTCTTCGAGCCACTCATATATCCGTGAACTTCATCAACAATCTCGTACTTTCGTTAACAAACTGCTGTGGAGCACCGTGTCAAATGTCTTTCATTACTCTAGAAATATGGAATCTACCTGTTGCCCCTCATCCACAGATCTCAGCATATCATGTGATAAAACGGCGAGCATCGTACTATTACTTTAAAAGGAATGCTGTCACTATACTCATGTCTACTACTCTATTTATACTGAATGGTTCTGATAAAGGTTTTAGTAAATATTTGGAATTATTTGTCACATCGAAAACAACATTCATGGTGTGCCCACGGGCCGCCGAAACACTATAGCCCTTTCCTACCATTCTTTCACGTCTCCATGTCGACCATTCTTATTGCACTGTTTGCATACAACCGACTGGAGCGTACACACCTCTTCATTACCGTGAGTTACGTCTGTGGTGTGCCGCTACATGAGCGCCTACACCATCTACAGTGTTTCAACGGGAGTTGGGCTCTATTTTGCGTTTTGAGGGGGGGGGGGGGGGGGGAACAGCGTCTTGGCAAGTAATCTATTCTTTGAGCTTACGGCATACAGAAAAATCAAAACAACCTTCTCTGAAATTAAAAGCAACTGCGCTAATATTAAGGGCGCAATGGGAATTCAACTGTTAAATGCAGAGAAGAGAACGAATAGGCGGTGGGAGTACATTGAAGGCCTCCATGAGCGGCAGGACATTCCTGATTACGTGATGGAAGAAAGAAGAGGAGTCGATAGGGAAGAGATGGAGCATCCAGAATTGGATGCAGAACGTATAACAGCTGTCGAAGACTTGAGATACAGATAAGGCGGAACGGATAGATAACATTCCATCGGAATTTCTAAAATCGTTGGGGTGAATAGCAATAGTGATTGTTGACGTTGGTGTGTAGAATGTATGAGACTGGCGATATAATATCACGCTTTCGGAAAATCATCATTCGCACACTTCCCACGAATAAAAGAACCGACACATGCCAGAATAATCGCAAGATCAGCTGAACAGCTCATGCATCCAAATTGCTATTAAGACTAACGTACAGAAGAATGGTAAACAAAACTAAGAAATTGTTAGAGACGATGTGGGTGGCTTTAGCAAAGGTAAAGGAGTCAGAGACGCTTTTCTGACGTGGCGTTTCATAATGCAAGCAAGACTGAAGAAAACTCAAAACATTTTATAGGATCTGTGAACCTGGTAAAAGCGTCGACAACGTCAAACAGTGCAGGATTCACGAAATTCTGCAAAAAATAGGGGTAAGCTGTAGGGAAAGACGGCAATGTACAATATTTACAAGAATCAAGACGGACCAATAAGATTGGAAGATCAAGAACGAAGTTCTCGGGTTAAGAAGAGAGTAAAACAGGGGTGTAGTTCTTTACCTCTAGTGTTCAATCTATACTTGGAAGAAGCCATAATGGAAATAAAAGAATGTTATCACGAAGTAGAGGGAGTTAAGTCTGCAAAATACCACACGATGGACGGAAGAAGCAGGGTATAAAAGGCAGATTAGCACAGGCAAAAAGGACATTCCTGGCCAGAGAAGTCTTCAAGTATGAAACATAGGCCTAAATTTGACGAAGAAACTTCTGAGAATGTACGTATGGACCCCGTCATTCTGTGGTAGTGAAATGTAGCTTGTGGAGAACGTTAACAGAAGAGAATCGGAGGATTTGAGATGTAGAGCTACAGAAGATTGTTGAAAATTAAGTGGACTGATAAGGTAAGAAATGAGGAGGTTCTTCTTAGAATCGACGAGGAAATGAATGTGGGAAAGTACAAGATGATAGGGAATTTTAAAACATAACTGAACAACTTCCATGGTACTAGAGTAAAAGCTGTAGAGGAAAACAGAGACTGAAATACATCAAGTAAATAAGTTGTAAATGCTACTCTGAGATGAAAAGTTTGGCTCAAGGAGGAGGGGGCAGCGTCAAACCATTCAGAAGACTGATGAAGAAAATAAAAAAATGAAAAATGGGCAGGCATCATCAGATGCCCGGTGTGTATGTTAGTATCTTATAGCTGGTATCATTTACCAGTTCATCAAGCTAAATTCGACTTCGCGGAATCAAAGGTAACGGCACCCCTACTACTCAGACAGTCCCCACAGTGAAATCACGGATATGTAAGAACATCGCATTTGCCACGCCAATTCGTGCAATCCGTTCCTTGAATTTGACTAGCAGTCTCCTGTACTCAAAGCCATCACGGCTCGCTAGAAGGAAAAGACGATTAAGTTCGGTGTGTTGGTTTGTGGTCCCTAGGCGAACTGAGAGAGAGCATCAGCGCGGCCGGCAATTTGCATAATTGATTGCTTTCAGTGTCGTGGCGGCGTACAATATTATTCTGTCAAAGTAAGTAAGGTGTAACGTCGTTGGAGGTGGAAAGCGGAAAAGCGAAGCAGACCACTAGCTGCTGGGGTGGGGGCGGTCGAGAAGGATCGGCAGCGGGTTGTGCGCCGCCCCTCTGCTCACTGAGCTGCGGGCCAACCACAGAGTTGGTGAGCGGGTGGGTGGGGGAGGGAAGGAGTGAGGGAACACTTCTCTTTGAGAGCGCACAGACCGAGAGGCACGCCAACCGCTGCCTCTGCGAAGACGGCGCGGGAGATTGCGGGAAAGGGAATCATTTCCAAAGTCGTCGCAGGAGAGGTAGGGGAAAGAGGGGAGATAAAAAAGTGGATAGACAGAGATAGAGAAGTCACAAGAGAAAAGGGGCGGGGAAGGGGAGCCACTTAGGAATCAAAGGCCAGAGCACGGGGTAGTGGCAGCGTTTCAGATTTGTTTCCGTTCGACGACTGCTGCAGCGGGCTGCCTCCCGTGACATGGGTCCTACAGAAGTGATCCGGCGCTAACTCGATGTCTCCTCCGCCGAGCTACTGCCTGCGCGAAGTTCATTTATGAAAAGGTGGGGCAGAGATCGAGGACCGCTCACAGAAAACGCCGCACTTCATTCTTAATTGGACAAAATGCATACGTTCGTATTAAACTACATAAACTAAGCAACCGTTTGGTATTAGAAGAAATACAGGAACACAGGGTGCCGGCAGCAGTGGCCGAGCGGTTCTAGCAGCTACAGTCTGGAATCGCGCGACCGCTACGGTCGCCGGTTCGAATCCTGCCTCGGGCATGAATGTGTGTGATTCCCCTAGGTTAGTTAAGTTTAAGTAGTTCTATGTTCTAGGGGACTGACGACCTCAGAAATTAAGTCCCATAGTGCTCAGAGCCATTTGAACCATTTTTTGAACACAGGGTGGAGCATCAGTTGCAAACTTTTGAAGAGAGCGAAAGCCGTTCATTTGAACATTTTTTGAATACTATTCATTGCACTAAATGCTTACGTGCATATAAAACTACTTATACGAAGGAATAGTTGATTTGAAAAGGAGTATAGTCGCTGTCGACACGTAAGGATACTGTATGCATCGGTTTCATCTGCTAGGTATGCACAGCCTTTCACGGCATCGCTGAAGTATATCTACACTACTGGCCATTAAAATTTCTACACGTGCTACAGACGCGAAATTTAACCGACAGGAAGAAGATGCTGTGATATGCAAATGATTAGCTTTTCAGAGCTTTCACACGAGGTTGGCGCCGGTGGCGACACCTACAACGTGCTGACGGAGGGAAGTTTCCAACCGATTTCTCATACACAAACAGCATTTGACCGGCGTTCCCTGGTGAAACGTTGTTGTGATGCCTCGTGAAAGGAGGATAAGTCAGTACCATCACGTTTCCGACTTTGATAAAGGTCGGATTGTAACCTATCGCGACTGCGGTTTATCGAATCGCGACATTGCTGCTCGCGTTGGTCGAGATCCAATGACTGTTAGCAGAATATGGAATCGGTGGGTTCAGGAGGGTAATACGGAACGCCGTGCTGGATCCCAACGGCCTCATATCACTAGCAGTCGACATGACAGGCATCTTATCCGCATGGCTGTAACGGATCGTGCAGCCACGTCTCGATCCCTGAGTCAACAGATGGGGACGTTTGCGAGACAACAACCATCTGCACGAACAGTTCGACGACGTTTGCAGCAGCATTGACTACCAGCTCGGAGACCATGGCTGCGGTTACCCTTGGAGCTGCATCACAGACAGGAGGACGTGCGATGGTGTACTCAACGACGAACGTGGAAGCACAAATGGCCAAACGTCATTTTTTCGGATGAATCCAGGTGCTGTTTACAGCATCACGAAGGTCGCATCAGTGTTTGGCGACATCGCGGTGAACGTACATTGTGTAAGTAGGCTGTTTAGGTTTTTATGTTGGTAACGCCATGTAGCGCTCTATATGAAAATCACTGACTGTGCTGTGTGAAGGCTATGGCTGGTTTGCATTGTTGGAATTTGCTATTTTAGTGTTGGGGAGTTGGCTGTTAACAGCGCGTAGCGTTGCGCAGTTGGAGGTGAGCCGCCAGCAGTGGTGGATGTGGGGAGTGAGATGGCGGAGTTTTGAGAGCGGATGATCTGGACGTGTGTCCATCAGAGGCAGTAAATTTGTAAGACTGGATGTCATGAACACTATTAAAGTAAATACATTGTTTGTTCTTTATCAAAATCTTTCATTTGCTAACTATGCCTATCATCAGTTAGTGACTTCAGTAGTTAGAATCTTTTATTTAGCTGGCAGTATTGGCACTCACTGTATTGCAGTAGTTCGAGTAATGAAGATTTTTGTGAGGTAAGTGGTTCATGACAGGTATAGGCTATTGCTAGCCAGGGCCATTCTGTTGTAGGGATTATTAAAAGTCAGATTGCGTAAAAATATTGTGTGTCAGTTTAAGCACAGTCATTTATAATATTTCTGAGGGGACGTTACTATTGGAAGCGTGTATTCGTCATCGCCATACTAGCGTATCACCCGGCTTGATGGTATGGGGTGCCATGGTTACACGTCTCGGTGACCTCTTGATCGCATTGACGGCACTTTGAACAGTGGACGTTACATTTCAGATGTGTGACGACCCGTGGCTCTACCCTTCATTCGATCCCTTCGAAACCCTACTTTTCAGCAGGATAATGCACGACCGCATGTTGCAGGACCTGTACGGAACTTTCTGGATACAGAAAGTGTTCGACTGCTGCCCTGGCCAGCACATTCTCCAGATCTCTCACGAATTGAAAACGTCTGGTCAATAGTGACCGAGCAATTGGCTCGTCACAATACGCTAGTCACTACTCTTGATTAACTGTGGTATCGTGTTGAAGCTGCATGGGCAGCTGTACCTGAACACGCCATACAAACTCTGTTTGACTCAATGCCCAGGCGTATCAGGGCCAGAGGTGGATGTTCTGGGTATTGATTTCTCAGGATCTATGCACCCAAATTGCGTGAAAATGTAATCACTCATCAGTTCTACTGAAATATGTTTGCCCAATGAACACCCGTTTATCATCTGCATTTCTTCTTGGTTAGCAATTTTAATGGCCAGTAGTGTATATCGTTTGTGCAGGGCGCAGTACTGAATAATATATCCTGTGTCGGAAGGATGAGATCTCAGGGCCATCAGCACACGACCTCCGTAGCTGTACAGCTGTGCTTCATTAAATGACAATTTCTACGCTCCAACACCGAGGAATTTATATTGAGAACGTTGCTTATGAGCGCGCTTTGCAATAGTTTTTCGTCCACCGTAATTTTAGCTTTATATACGGTAACGAAGCATTAATCTGACCACCTGTAAAAACCCTCGACAGCCCCCTACAGAAGCATGGAGCTTTACGAGACGTCCAGGAAGAAAGTCAACGAGATTCTGGAAGGTAACGACTGGAATGTAGGACCACGTCGACTCCAGTGCGCGAACAACCCGGAAGAGGGGCCCATTGATCCTAGACTGGGTTTATATTCGGGGATTTTGGTGGCCATGGGAGTGTGGTAAACTCATTCTAGGGCTCTTCAAAACACGCATACACTGTGAGCTCTGACATGTTGCATTGTGGTGCTGGAAGATGTCTTGTGCCAATGAAAAACAAACCGCATCTAAAGGTGGACATGGTCCCCAAGAATAGAGGCATACCTTTGATGATCCATGGTGTCTTCCAGTACGATGAGATCACCCAGGGAATGCCACGAAAACGTTCTGCCTGGCCGGGCTGCGTCCTGCACCCGAGTGCTGCAAGGTGTTTGCCATTGTCCGATAGAGTATAAAATGTGATTCATCTGAAAGGCCACCTATCGTCGCACAGTGGACGTCCAGCTGCAGTATTGATCTGCAAATTCCAGCCCTCATCTCCGACGTACATCAGTAGGCATGGGTGCATGAGTCAGACACTGGCTATGGAGGCGCAAACGAGTAATGTTCACTGAACGGTCGTGGAGGAGTGCCCCTTAATTCATAAGTGCTGTCAGTTGGTCAACAATAGCCCGACCATTTGCCCGCATTGATCTCCACAGCCGTAGTTCCCACTGTCATCTACGGCCCATGGTGCACCACAGTTGCCTTGACGCCAGTTTTGGATGGCACCATTTTACCACACACAGTATCCTTTAACTCGGCGGCACGAGAACAGTTTACAATCTTAGCCGTTCCGTGAACCACCCTAGTCCAAAAGCCTATGAATATGTTTTTGGGACGTCTGATAAGGCTCTCCGTTTCCGCATTACGACAGCGACTGCACTACTTTTCGCGACCATCCAATGCGCTTTATATACTCTCCACTACGAGTGCTGCCACCAGCCATCTCTGAGCGGCTATTGCACGTTGACGTCCAGCGTAGGCGGTTGTCACAATAACTTTCCTGAAGCGTGTGGATGTATATTTTTGTGATCAAAATTAAGTTAGTTGATTAATGCATGATGGTTTGTTCCATGTTCGAGATTCAGTACCGGTTTTTCATTTATTCATTAGTTATGTACTAATTTTATGTTTAAAAGTAGTAAAGAGAAAATCAAGAGGTCTATCCAGAGTGGTAGTGACATATTTTATAGTCCAGGAAAAGGCTGGCTGTGGATAATCTTACAACTGCAGGGTGTCCCAAGTAGAATGGTTAACATTCAGGGTTATGACAGGAACGATCATTCGGAGCAAAAAGTGTAGTAAACATAGGCCTTAAAATGTATACCTTACATCCTATGAGCAGTTCTTCATCTTCGATACTATGAAACAAATCTCTTCCACTAGAAGCTCTTTGATTTCCATATTTTGAGAGCAGTCAGTGTGGCTCAAAATATTCGTAGACATGGGCTCTAAAATACATACTTTCCAAGCTTGGAGCACTTGTTTACTAGAAAAGATGTGTTTCACATTAGGAAAGATAAACAAGTGCTCATAGTTCTTTAGATACACACTTTGCACTACATGATCAAAAGTATCTGGACACCTGGCTAGGAGGGATTTACAAGTTCGTGGCGCCCTCCGTTGGTAATGCTGGAATTCAATATGGTATTGGCCCACCCTTAGCCTTAGCTTCCACTATGCCAGGCATTCGTTCAGTCAGGTCCTGCACTGAGGATAGGCCTGATACGCAGTCGGCGTTCCAAAACACTCCAAAGGTATTCTTTAGGATTCAGGTCAGGTTTCTGTGCAGGCCAGTCCATTACAGGGATGTTATTGTCAAGTAACCACTCCGCCACAGGCCATGCATTATGAACAGGTGCTCGATCGTGTTGAAAGATTTCTCTTCAACATTGGGAAGCAAGAAGGTGCTTAAAACATCAACTTAGGCCCGTACTGTGATAGCGCCACGCAAAACAATAAGGAGGGCAAGCCCTCTCCGTGAAAAACTCGACCACACCATAACACCACCGCCTCCGAATTTTATTCTTGGCACTACACACGCTGGCAGATGACGTTCACCGGGAATTCGCCATACCCACACCCTGCCATCGGATCGCCACATTGTGTACCGTGATTCCTCACTCCATACAACATTTAAATCGTCCAATGTTTACGCTCCTTACACCAAGCGAGGCGTCGTTTGGCATTTACCGGCGTGATGTGTGGCTTATGAGCAGCCGCTCGACCACTAAATCCTAGTTTTCTCATCTCCTGCCTGTCACAGTATTTGCAGTGGATCCTGATGCAGCGTTACTTATAATCCGTATTGAGTCCAAAATATTTATTCACACGACCGGTTTCGGTTCTTCTAGAACCATCTTGAGATCTGCAATTTCAGTTACACGAGTAACCTGTCCACACTCAGCAACCTTCACAAGGTACGTCACATGTGCAGATCTGAAGATGGTTCAAGAGGAACCGAAACAGGTCATGTGAATAGATATTTTGCAGTCAAGACGGGTTATAAGTAACATTGCACAAAAAAGTGATAATGGTATCACTGCAGACATTATGTCTGTTTTTGCAAAGATCCTGAGGCAGTTTGGAATTCCTGTGTGATGGTCACATAACGAACCTCTTCAACTGTCGGTGTTCTCTGTCAGTCAACAGAGGAATTCGGCCTGTACGCTTTTGTGCTGTACGTGTTCCTTCACGATTCCAGTTCACTATCACATCGGAAACAGTGGACATAGGGATATTTAAGAGTATGGAAATCTCGCGTACAGACGTATGACACAGGTGACACCCAATCACCTAACCACGTTCGAAATTCATGAGTTCCGCGTAGCGCCCCATTCTGTTCTCCCACGCTGTCCAATGACTGCTGAGGTAGCTGATATGGAGTACCTGGCAGTAGGTGGCCGCAAAATGCACCTAATATGAAAAACGTATGTTTTTGGGGTGTCCGGATACTTTTTATCAGATAGTGCAGGTCTCTGTTTATTAGACAACTTTTTCTGTTATGGTGCATATGGTGCATGGTTGTTTATTAGACAACTTTTTCATGTTATGGTGGTCACTACCACCTCTCAAAATATGGAAAGCTAACAGCTTGCAGTAGATGACATTTCTTTAACAGAATCGAAGTTGATGAAGTAATTGTAGCTCTTAATATGTGCGTTTTAGAGCCCATACTTACAAGACCATTCCTCTCACAGCTCTAAGTACCGATCATACCTCCTGGGACACATAGGGATAACGATGGAAAGACAGGTGACTTGTGAACACATTATACTTAAATCAAATAGTTGGAAGTGCGAGCAGAAGGAGGAAAACCCCAACAGTACTGAACTAGGAAAAAAGTGTGAGATTAGACTTTCGGAATGTTCACTGTTTTCAGTCTCTACCAAGAGAAAATCGGTAAAAATGACAGCAAGATCAATGTGATGTCTGGTGTTTGAAGGCGGCGAAGGAAAAAAAGTTGAATCATCTACTGGGAATGATTTAATACAAAGGAAAAATCTATGGAATGACAGTCAGTATGTAGGAAACTAAAGTAAACGGCATTAGCAAGAAATGACGGAGTAAAGGGAAACCGAATGAATAAGTATCAGAACACATGGAATACTGTACATAGCTAAGAAGTAGAATAGAAGTGACTAGAAGTGCAGCACAGAAATTAAATCAGGGTATCTATGGGGAAGAGCTGTTTTGGAAGAAAAGGAGAGTTTTCTACAGTATTATGGATAAAGATTTGATAAAAAGCAATGTGTTTTGCTTGGAATGTCCTCCTGTGTGAGTAGTAGAACAAGGCTCGGGTCACTCCTCTCTATGTTGTTGCAAAATATATTCAAGATGGCTGATCCAAGATGGCAGCGATAGATATGGCTACATTGCAATGGCATCGTGGTGGGAAGTTCAAGTTTTAGCGGGAAGGTAGGTCAGTTTGCTGTCTCCAATAACCTAACCCCCTGCCACCTTTTCCCCGACCCAGAAAATGGCATCAAGTTCAAATTCCAGCAGGACAATGCAGCACACCGCAGCTACCTCCAGTAACCTAAGAAAATGGTGGGAAAATAGGTAACTTGGGCTACCACCACTAATCTAAGTTGTCTGAGAGCCACCTCTTCCTAGGAATTTGTGGGGAAAGGTCTCAACCTCTACTGGATAGGATGGAGTGAGGAACGAGTGTACTTTATTCATTTTGGAACAATTTATTCAGGGACAGATTTGACATAGCATATTTATTACGCTGATACAAAACACTCACCATGATGTGCTTCAGGTCGCAGTAAATGGCCTACAGACCTGACAAACACTCGTAAGTAAAGCAGTTCACTGATGTACAAAGATGCACAAAACTCGTAAATTACCGAAATAATGCAGTACACAGCCTACAGACGTGCAAACCACTTACAGATCACCGCTATAAGGAATCTAAATGGCTCTGAAAACACACTCACGACGCTTAAACAGCTGAAAATAATGCTATGCACAGAGATAAATTGCACAAAAAAAAACGCTTTCAAACTACCGTCAACAGCGACATACAGTGAACTGTTCCAACACGCGCATGCATGGACGCCACCACAAGCCACCGCTGGATGCAAGCATTCTCCAGAGACCGAGCTATTGCTCTGAGGCCCCTGCCAATGGCAGGTGAAAGTCGCGTCTACAGTTACAGTTCTTCGAGTGTTATACTGGCGTCACATATCTACACTCCTGGAAATGGAAAAAAGAACACATTGACACCGGTGTGTCAGACCCACCATACTTGCTCCGGACACTGCGAGAGGGCTGTACAAGTAATGATCACACGCACGGCACAGCGGACACACCAGGAACCGCGGTGTTGGCCGTCGAATGGCGCTAGCTGCGCAGCATTTATGCACCGCCGCCATCAGTTTCAGCCAGTTTGCCGTGGCATACGGAGCTCCATCGCAGTCTTTAACACTGGTAGCATGCCGCGACAGCGTGGACGTGAACCGTATGTGCAGTTGACGGACTTTGAGCGAGGGCGTATAGTGGGCATGCGGGAGGCCGGGTGGACGTGCCGCCGAATTGCTCAACACGTGGGGCGTGAGGTCTCCACAGTACATCGATGTTGTCGCCAGTGGTCGGCGGAAGGTGCACGTGCCCGTCGACCTGGGACCGGACCGCAGCGACGCACGGATGCACGCCAAGACCGTAGGATCCTACGCAGTGCCGTAGGGGACCGCACCGCCACATCCCAGCAAATTAGGGACACTGTTGCTCCTGGGGTATGGGCGAGGACCATTCGCAACCGTCTCCATGAAGCTGGGCTACGGTCCCGCACACCGTTAGGCCGTCTTCCGCTCACGCCCCAACATCGTGCAGCCCGCCTCCAGTGGTGTCGCGACAGGCGTGAATGGAGGGACGAATGGAGACGTGTCGTCTTCAGCGATGGGAGTCGCTTCTGCCTTGGTGCCAATGATGGTCGTATGCGTGTTTGGCGCTGTGCAGGTGAGCGCCACAATCAGGACTGCATACGACCGAGGCACACAGGGCCAATACCCGGCATCATGGTGTGGGGAGCGATCTCCTACACTGGCCGTACACCACTGGTGATCGTCGAGGGGACACTGAATAGTGCACGGTACATCCAAACCGTCATCGAACCCATCGTTCTACCATTCCTAGACCGGCTAGGGAACTTGCTGTTCCAACAGGACAATGCACGTCCGCATGTATCCCGTGCCACCCAACGTGCTCTAGAAGGTGTAAGTCAACTACCCTGGCCAGCAAGATCTCCGGATCTGTCCCCCATTGAGCATGTTTGGGACTGGATGAAGCGTCGTCTCACGTGGTCTGCACGTCCAGCACGAACGCTGGTCCAACTGAGGCGCCAGGTGGAAATGGCATGGCAAGCCGTTCCACAGGACTACATCCAGCATCTCTACGATCGTCTCCATGGGAGAATAGCAGCCTGCATTGCTGCGAAAGGTGGATACACAATGTACTAGTGCCGACATTGTGCATGCTCTGTTGCCTGTGTCTATGTGCCTGTGGTTCTGTCAGTGTGATCATGTGATGTATCTGACCCCAGGAATGTGTCAATAAAGTTTCCCCTTCCTGGGACAATGAATTCACGGTGTTCTTATTTCAATTTCCAGGAGTGTATGTAAATAAGAAGCAAGTCACACTCTGGGCCGTGCATTTGTATTTACTTTTGCTGGCGCGAAACCTCTCTATCTGTGGATACTGACATCACAGGTCATGCTATAGAAATCTGGTATAATGCTTCCCAGAATAGCACAGGATGCATTGTTCGTAGCGAAACTAATAGGATATGCAAGAAGCCTCTGGCCACTTACATGGTTACCCAGACAGCATCCGTACCTGCTGGTACAGCACAAGCCTAATTGCAAAGCGAGAGATGTTTGTATAGTGACTCACCTCCACTGGTGCAGATAAATGCTCTCAATGTTATACTGATGTCTCTTGTCTAAGTAAATAACAGCCAATCCATCACCCCTTAGGATGTGCTATAGAAATTTTCTCCAATGCTTTCACAAACTGTTAACAAAATAAGCCAGAATAATACTGAACGCTTTCTCCCTTGTGATCCTAGTGGGACAGCCTGTCCATTACTTATCAGTCCCTTCTCGGAATTGGTAAACTTTCACAGAAGTAGTTAACCCTCACTTTTGTTGTAGATTTTGTAACGTCTCAGCTTGTGGGAATGGAAATCCCTGTCCTAACAGGACCTGTTCACGAAAACAGCCGGGAATAGCACTTATTGCATTCTTATTGATAGTCCTTATGAGGCACCCTGTCCATCACGTGTTACCCTTCCATGAAATCGTTAAGTCTTGCTTTCAGCCAACATCTCCGAAACACAAACGTCTTCACCACTATGTTGAGGCTCCTATACCCCACCACAAAAAAAATTTTGTGAGTTAATGATTCTGATTAACTCTTACTGAAATTACCCGCCAAATTACTGATGCTGCTAGTGTAGAAGCACTGTCTGCCTTTTTTTCTGAAGATGAGGCTTTCAGTGGCAAGCACATATTTTGTACAGATCGCCATATTGCACTGACAGTTAAATCCTGCAAAAGTCAAATGCATCTCATGTATTCACCATGACACTTTGCAGCGTTGTCAGAGGAAACTTCCATTCTACAGGTGGCCCGTGATCGCAGTCGAGGAAGAGTATGTCAAGAAGAGGGAGAGAGGCCAGACTGCCATGGATGACCCCACATCCTGGGAGAATGCTATCAATACTCCCAGCGCTAACACTCGTCGTATTGAATCTTCTCAAACTTCGGAAGAGAATACATTTTACACACATGGTCCAAAGGCAACTCAGCACAAAGAGGGTATTAGTTCACTATTCACTGGCCCACGGAAAGCCATGAGATAAATCGTCATAAACCATAAGCTTTCTTGGACACTATGAACTGATGTACAGAGGATGGGCAAGACCCATCTCGGAACAAAGGTGTTACTGTATCCGGCCCCGCATGTTTGATTGCTGCTACACTTTCTATGGCGATCTCCAGACTCACAAGAATATGATGAACCAGACATATATTTATCAGTGTAACCACATTTAAATGTCAGGAGTGCTGCCACAGTCTGATACTGAGCAATGTACTGGACATGTCTCCACTTTACGACCATGGTTCTGGATCGAATCTCAGTATCTGTAGCACATAATAGTTTTACACGTAAAAGAAATTTTTCATTCCCCTTACAGCTATTAATGTGCCGAATCTGTACCTCCCTCTCTATAGGACACGCAGTAGCGACCACCAGACGCTCGTACACATACCACAAAGACTGTTGCGCAAAGGTTGGGTCGGTTCCCCTAGGCGCAATGACGTCACTGCTTCTGGCCCCGACCTATTTGTTGCTTGCTTGCTTTCTACACACAACTCCAGCCTTTGGGATTACAAGAACACATGTATTTTCAAATGGTTTGCCAGAATATTATATCATTTACTAGATGCTTCTCGATATCAAGCACATAGCAGTAACCTACTGACCGCTCGCGCAACATAATCCTGAAGGTACAGACTGAAAGTTATTTCTCTACAAACTAGAAACACTAGCGAGGTGGAGCGTGCTGTAAAGCATTGAGTAACTAGAAATTTATCCCATCTGTGAAGATCTTTATGTGAAAACACTAAAGAAATAGGGGAGACTGATATTTCCACTCGCGAATACCGATGTCAATGATATAACAGATTCCTAATCATTCCTATAACTTACAAACTCAGCTAAGTGTTTCTCATGTCTAGAGAACTAGAAAAACGTGCCCTCCACCCATCTTTCACCTGCTATATGCACTCAACGCACAGCACAATAGATGTTCTCTCAACCAACTGAAGACAGGAAATGTGAAGAAGCAATGAACTGGACAATTTACATGGTAGTGAATAATGGTCCAGTGCAAACAGATGCTCATTTCGAATCTTCTCAAATTTCCACGCGATCAGGATAGCGGTCCATAACGTAATAAGTTTTAGTTCACTATTCAGCTGTCTAGAGGACGACACGGTTAGGTCAGCTATATTCCTGGCTTTATAAATCGAGGTACGGCATTACCTCTGATTGAAGTGGTTTTTTCCAGACAAATACCGTGACACTGAACATAGACCGTGGGCGCCAAAGTGTATAGTACCAGACCAACAGACCGGTTACACATCGCCGTTTGTGCGAGCTCGTAATAAAGTTACCAAATTTAGAAAGTGATTCAGCTAAGGAACGTGGTATGAAACCAGTATTTGCAACTCCCTCACGCCGCCACCACTAGATATTTCTCCAGTATTTGTAATGCATTCCGTTTTGAACCATGTTAGAGGTTCGGTGATATATCGACTGGGTTGTAGGCGATGGTTGAGCGAGAAGGATCACAAACAGTAGTAGATGGTATGTTGATCGAGGTCATAAGAAATGTACACTAGCTTTTCAGATCTCTACTGTTATGCCATCAACTATAAATGCTGTCTCGTATTTGGAATCAAGTCTTTCCATTCAACCACATACCTGCATTGGATTCTATGGAGAAGTCCTTTAATGATTACAGACACTAGTGAATCATAATTATGGCACTTTCGTATCTCAAGTCACCCCTCTCGAACCTATGTGCTACAGTAAAATTCCAATGTCGTTTTAGGTAGTCTCTATGCATCATGCCACTGCTACCATTTCTGCAGCTTTACACATGTCATCATTCCAGTTTAAGTCGGAACTGAGTAGAAGTCAGAGAAAGCTATATCTACCACCTTCTGCCACCCTTGTAGAAAGAGGCTAAGCAGAGTTAGTGTGACAGATCTGTGTTTTGACCATGGCAACGGGAACATATTGTCTTAGCTCCGACAAATATGCATGATGTGTAAAGTTAGCGCCAAATGAAGCCCAATACTGCAATACGAAGTAGTATAAAACACAGAACTGGAACAGGGAGAAGGACGAGCGATTTTCTACTGCATTATGATGCGTCCCCAAACTAAATACAAGTACTGCTGTCTGGAGCAGATCTGCATCCCTCAGTGCCAATTTACGTCTATCGCTCCAACATCTTCGTTATTCTGTACCATACCTCAGAGAAAAATTACGAACTATAAAAGCTCCACAAACTTCGTCCAATTAAGAACTCGATGAGATTTTTACCGCATCTCTCTCCTCCCATATATCAATAATAAATACTGACTGCATGCCGTCCTTGAGCACATGTGACGATCCTGTTAAATATACTGCTATTGATCCATTGCACGGACCAGTATCAAGGTGCATCGCGTGTATTGTAGGAGATGACTGTAACCCATAAACCATACTATAAGTCGAAGAAATCCTCCCTGTGACTCTGTGTAGCTGTTTGAAACGTTGTTTTTTTTCTGCTGTAACATGCTTTGTACACTGCCATACATTTTGCTGTCTCCACAACGACTTGAAGGTCAATGACAGGTTCTAACCTGACATTTACACGTTCTGATCCATTGCTTTTCACAGAAAACTAGAAATCGCATGATATAAGTCATATTCTTACTGCTGCTACCATAACACACCACACACACTGGATGATTTTAAATAAAAGACAGTTACAACATAAGGAATCTGGAGGAGTTTGGCGGCATTGTGGAGAGTTTTCAAACTGCTAACCAAAGGTGATTGATGACCTCTACATTTAAACTCATCTGTCGCAGTGACGGAACAGCTGATGGTTCTGTGTTCAATTTCCAATGATTCTTCATATTTCAGTCATGTATGCGATCACTGTTTCAGTTCTATCCATCCCCAGAAGGTGTTGCCCCTCCACCAAATACTCAAATAAGCGATATAAGTCAATCATTATCTAGTAAACAACAGCGTACCAGTGCATGGATGGGATAGAAAAGACACCTTCGATGTATAGAAATAATAAGTATCACAGTTGAATGGCTTCAAATGGCTCTGAGCACTATGGGACTTAACAGCTGAGGTCATCAGTACCCTAGAACTTAGAACTACTTAAACCTACCTAACCTAAGGACATCACACACGCCCATGCCCGAGGCAGGATTCGAACCTGCGACCGTAGCGGTCGCGCGGTTTCAGACTGAAGCGCCTAGAACCACTCGGTAACCCCGGCCGGCTATCACAGTTGACAGTATACACAATTTTAGCACTTTTACAGTAATTTCAACACCGACCAATGATGTGACATCATGTTTCCCAATATCAGTATCATAGCTAAACCGTCCCTTCTCTAATTGGCGAATATCGTTGCGAAGGTAGATAGATGACTGTGCAGTACGTCCATTCATTGTTAATTGTCGAACACGTACATTATCTAAGTATACCAGACAGCACTCTAGATGTTTCTAACATCTCGAGCATCATGCTTTATTTATGATCTATCTTTACATGTATGAGAGTCACAGAGCACTCTCGAAGTCAGGATAAAATTAGAGACTGAAAGACCCCTTCGCACTGTCTTTGACCAACCCACCCTCCAGCACCTTTTCCGATTTAATCTGCAACCAACTAGAACTAGACTGCTACATTCCATGTCTCGCGAATGAATGGAGCTTGCCGAGTCCTCACCCATCTAAGTACACGAGATTTCTCCAGATGCGCCCATGTGGAGGAGGTTAGCACTCCTTATCGATGTATGGTAACAGATTTGAAAGTGATGTAATAGCAGATGGTTAAGAGGAACTAGAAACTGGTGACTTTTATGCATGATGGAGCTCCAGACGGATGGAGTTCGAAGCATTTTATGTAAATCAACTACGCTATCAATTTTAATGTATTGGTCTAGTGTCTGGGATCAGTATCAGGAGGGTATTGGTAACAGAGAGCATAAACACATGCAGCCCTAAGGCTACAAAGTTCTGCACCTATAATAGACTATAATGTTAGATCGCTTGAATTTCCAACGTTTCAGTCGTGTGGAATGCAGCACTGTTAATATTCGAATGTAAGAAATATATTTCAAGCGCATGACATACATCCTTCTTGCAGGTTTCTTTACGATAAACTTTGGTAACAAACTGTAAAACGAAGAAATCTACTTCCTTAAAACAGCGGCTCTGTGTGATACATGCACAATATAGCTTTCCAGAGACGTATAGCGTTTACTGTTCACATCAGATCACTGTTCAGAAATTATACTATGCCCACATCAGTCCTATATAAAATGATCGTTAGTAACGGAGAATACCTGATGCAAGGAAACAGATAAACGCATACCAGCAGTCTCCGACATTTGAAATTGCAAGTGGTGACGCCACTAACTCTGTAAACAGCATATATGCCAAGCAGATGTATACATTGGGCTTGCAGTGTCTCACAAACACCTATCTTAGTTATGAGACTGAAGTATCGAATTTTCACGCAACATACGACAGATGAATGGAGGACATCTCATAAATCTTCGTTTGTTTAGAGGAATGTGTCACGTTTCATAACACAAGAGATGGAACTCCTCTGATGACCGAGAGGTTTACTGTTATAAATCGCAAGTAGACACTGCTCTAAGACCCACACATGCAGTTGTATATGGGTCGAATGCAGGCTATGTCACACAACTGATGTATCCTGACAGAGCATCAGGAAAAAATGGTCAAATGACCTGCAGAAACCTCTCCCTCTAAATGGTTCAAATGGCTCTGAGCACTATGGGACTCAACTGCTGAGGTCATTAGTCACCTAGAACTTAGAACTAGTTAAACCTAACTAACCTAAGGACATCACAAACATCCATGCCCGAGGCAGGATTCGAACCTGCGACCGTAGCGGTCTTGCGGTTCCAGACTGCAGCGCCTTTAACCGCACGGCCACTTCGGCCGGCACCTCTCCCTCTCCATCTCCCTCTCTAGAATGCATTACCAGTCTACCAATAAATCGTACCTTGTCACAACCCCACCTCAACCGAACACTCTATCGACTCTATGTCAGCCTTTAACACAGATGCAAGTAAGTTTGGAGGCAGATGGCTCCCTGTCTTCCTGAAAAGCGTCAAATATAGTATTCAACTCGTGTGTATCACTGTTGCCTCAATAGACATACAGTAGAATGCTGCTGTGACAGGAAAAACGTGACTCTTACCCTGGTTACCTTCACTTCCATGTCGACGTTTCCTCGGATTCCTCTTGCCGTCGCATACTTGTTTCCATGTACAAACTGTTCTGCGCGAACCAGAAGACACACAAGTATCTCCTCAATTTCCCCGCAATTCTATCGATTTGTTTACGTCAGCTCTATCCATGCGATCATGACATAACCTCTCGTTCCGTGTTCTAAAATCGCTTGTAAATGTAGTACAGATGCCATCAGCTAGCCCAAATGCACTGATTGGGAGGCGTAGTGTAGCACTAACAGTACGCGTGGTCTAGGGGTATCGTCTTTGATTCATAATCAGAACATCTTAGGTCCCGGGTTCTATCCCCACCGCTGCCTAAATTTTGATAAATAATCAGCATTGGTGGCCGAAGACTTCCGGCATAAGAAGTCAGCCTCATTCTGCCAACGGCCTTGTCAAAGAGGGTGGAGGAGCGGATAGAGGTTCAGGGCACTCTCTTGTCCTAGGGGTGGGAAATTGCCACTAAAGGCGGAAGAATCAGCAATGATCAACGACATGAGGATGCAGAAGGCAATGGAAACCACTGCATTAAAGACACGTAACGTGTATCCACAGGACATGTGGCCTGTAATTGAAGAAGCGTCATGATGATCTCTCCATTGGCACAAGATTCCGGAATAGTCCCCCATTCGGATCTCCGGGAGGGGACTGCCAAGAGGGAGGTTACCATGAGAAAAAGATTGAATAATCAACGAAAGGATAACGTTCTACGAGTCGGGGAGTGGAATGTCAGAAGCTTGAACGTGGTAGGGAAACTGGAAAATCTGAAAAGGGAAATGCAAAGGCTCAATCTAGATATAGCAGGGGTCAGTGAAGTGAAGCGGAAGGAAGACAAGGATTTCTGGTCAGATGAGTATCGGGTAATATCAACAGCAGCAGAAAATGGTATAACAGGTGTAGGATTCGTTATGAATAGGAAGGTATGGCAGAGGGTGTGTTACTGTGAACAGTTCAGTGACCGGGTTGTTCTAATCAGAATCGACAGCAGACCAACGCCGACAACGATAGCAAGCTGAAGATGAACAGATAGAGAAAGTGTATGAGGATATTGAAAGGGTAATGCAGTATGTAGAGGGGGGTATGTAAAGGGGGACGAAAATCTAATAGTCATGGGCGACTGGAATGCAGTTGTAGGGGAAGGAGTAGAAGAAAAGGTTACAGGAGAATATGGACTTGGGACAAGGAATGAAATAGGAGAAAAACTAATTGAGTTCTGTAACAAGTTTCAGCTAGTAATAACGAATACCCTGTTCAAGAATCACAAGAGGAGGAGGTATACTTGGAGAAGGCAAGGAGATACGGGAAGATTTCAATTTGATTACATCATGGTCAGACAGAGATTCCGAAATCTGATACTGGATTGTAAGGCGTACCCAGGAGCAGAAATAGACTCAGATCACAATATAGTAGTGATGAAGAGTAGGCTGAACTTCAAGACATTAGTCAGGAAGAATCAATACGCAAAGAAGTGGGATACGGAAGAACTAAGGAATGACGAGATACGTTTGAAGTTCTCTAACGCTATAGATACAGCAATAAGGAATAGCGCAGTAGGCAGTACAGTTGAAGAGGAATGGACATCTCTAAAAAGGGCCATCACAGAAGTTGGGAAGGAAAACATAGGTACAAAGAAGGTAGCTGCGATGAAACCATTGGTAAAAGAAGAAATACTTCAGTTGATTGATGAAAGGAGGAAGTACAAACATGTTCCGGGAAAATCACGAATACAGAAATACAAGTCGCTGAGGAATGAAATAAATAGGAGGTGCAGGGAAGCTAAGACGAAATGGCTGCAGGAAAAATGTGAAGACATCGAAAAAGATATGATTGTCGGAAGGACAGACTCAGCATACAGGAAAGTCGAAACAACCTTTGGTGACATTAAAAGCAACGGTGGTAACATTAAGAGTGCAACGGTAATTCCACTGTTAAATGCAGAGGAGAGAGCAGACAGGTGGAAAGAAAACATTGAAAGCCTCTGTGAGAGTGAAGATTTGTCTGATGTGATAGAAGAATAAACAGGAGTCGATTTAGATGAGATAGGGTATCCAGTATTAGAATCGGAATTTAAAAGAGTTTTGGAGGACTTACGGTAAAAGAAGGCAGAAGGGATAGATAACATTCCATCAGAATTTCTAAAATCATGGGGGAAGTGGCAACAAAACGACTATTCACGTTGGTGTGTAGAGTATATGAGTCTGGCGATATACCATCTGACTTTCGGAAAAGCATCATCCACACAATTTAGAAGACGGCAAGAGCTGACAAGTGCGAGAATTATCGCACAATCAGCTTAACAGCTCATGCATCGAAGCTGCTTACAAAAATAATATACAGAAGAATGGAAAAGAAAATTGATAATGCGCTAGGTGACGATCAGTATGGCTTTAGGAAAAGTAAAGGGACGAGAGAGGCAATTCTGACGTTACGGCTAATAATGGAAGCAAGGCTAAAGAAAAATCAAGACACTTTCATAGGATTTGTCGACCTGGAAAAAGCGTTCGACAATATAAAATGGTGCAAGCTGTTCGAGATTCTGAAAAAAGTAGGGGTAAGCTATAGGGAGAGACGGGTCATATACAATATGTACAACAACCAAGAGGGAATAATAAGAGTGGACGATCAAGAACGAAGTGCTCGTATTAAGAAGGGTGTAAGACAAGGCTGTAGCCTTTCGCCCCTACTCATCAATCTGTACATCGAGGAAGCAATGATGGAAATAAAAGAAAGGTTCAGGAGTGGAATTAAAATACAAGGTGAAAGGATATCAATGATACGATTCGCTGATGACATCGCTATCCTGAGTGAAAGTGAAGAAGAATTAAATGATCTGCTGAACGGAACGAACAGTCTAATGAGTACACAGTATGGTTTGAGAGTAAATTGGAGAAAGACGAAGGTAATGAGAAGTAGTAGAAAGGAGAACAGCGAGAAACTTAACATCAGGATTGATGGTCACGAAGTCAACGAAGTTAAGAAATTCTGCCACCTAGGCAGTAAAATAACCAATGACGGACGGAGCAAGGAGGACATCAAAAGCAGACTCGCTATGGCAAAGAAGGCATTTGTGGCCAAGAGAAGTCTAGTAGTATCAAATACCGGCCTTAATTTGAGGAAGAAATTTTTGAGGATGTACGTCTGGAGTACAGCATTGTATGGTAGTGAAACATGGACTGTGGGAAAACCGGAACAGAAGAGAATCGAAGCATTTGAGATGTGGTGCTATAGACGAATGTTAAAAATTAGGTGGATTGATAAGGTAAGGAATGAGGCGGTTCTACGCAGAATCTGAGAGGAAAGGAATATGTGGAAAACACTGATAAGGAGTAGGGACAGGATGATAGGACATCTGCTAAGACATGAGGGAATGACTTCCATGGTACTAGAGGGAGCTGTAGAGGGCAAAAACTGTAGAGGAAAACAGAGATTGGAATACGTCAAGCAAATAATTGAGGACGTAGGTTGCAAGTGCTACTCTGAGATGAAGAGGTTAGGACAGGAAAGGAATTCGTGGCGGGCCGCATCAAACCAGTCAGTAGACTGATGACAAAAAAAAAAAAAAGTATAGCACTGTACTTTATTGTATCTAGTCGCCTCCACCCCACATATTCCACATTTCCAGAGCGTCTGCTCTGTTTTCTATATGTCTGTATATCTGCATGAATCACAGATGACTCCCAGGACCTATAGTAGACCCGAGATAGCGTTCAAATGTGGCTACGCCATGCGTTATATCTGGAGTGATGTCCTTTCGTGGATTCACAATGTGTCACATCTGTGATATTGTTTGAAGGTGGATCTGCAACACACAATGCACAGAGTGATGTTGGGATACAGATCGACAATATACCACATCCACGTTAGCATTCGAGTGTGGGTCTACAACGCACTATATATCCAGACCGATGTTCAGAGGTGGATACACCACATGTTACATCTGGGATAGGACTCACAGGCTGGACCAACCACACATTGCATCCACATGCTTATCCTATATTCGAAGTTGGGGCCACCAGCAGGAGGACCTGTTGGAATGCAGTACGTCAAGTCATAGGAATGGTATAGATACTTCTATTTCCAGAGCCACAGCCGTCAGCAGGGTGCACTATCAGGATTTCGCTCATTGTCGAATGTCGTTCAACTGAGACTGCAAAGGTAGTATTTAATTGTAAGTATAGCGATCAAATACATACGTGGCCAATTTCGTAGGACAATTCTGTGTATGCGCGCTTGGCATGGCAGTGGTGGTCGCCCGCGCTGGGAATGATTTATGTTTCCCACTAATGGCAAGATCCGTCAGAATGGAAAGTCCTGTTAGGATGCAGGAATTTAATTGACTTAACAATGTTGTTCCAATAGGGGACCAATACTTAGTATATGTTGGATAGCTTTCGTGATAGCGTGAAAATTTGAGAAGATTCAATATGGACATGTGTTTGCGCTGGACCATTATTCTCTCCCATGTAAATTGTCCAATAGACTGCTTCTTCACATTTCCTGTCTCTATTTGGTTGAGAGAGCATCGATTGTGGTCTGTGTTGAGTGCAACTAGCAGGTGGATGACACGTTTTCTGGTTCTCCAGGAATGAGAAACACCTTAGCTGAGTTTGTAAATTATAAGTATGATTTGTAATCCGCAATATCAACGACATTGTTATTGAAGAGTAGAAATATCAGTTTCCACTGGTTTTTTTTCGAATTATCATATAAAGGTCTTCGAAGACAGGATAGGTTTCTAGTTACTCAATGGTTTACAGCACGCTCCACCTCGATAGTGTTTCTGGTTTGTAGAGAAATAGCTTCCAGTCAGTATCTTCGGAATTACGTTGCACGAGCGATCAGTAGGATAATACTATGAGCTTGATATCGAGAGGTATCGCGTTAATGGTATAATATTATGGCAAATCATGTGAAAATACATGTGTATATGTAATCCCAGAGGCTGGAGATCTGTGTAGAAAGCTAACGAGCAAGAAAATAGGTCGGGGCCAGAAGCTGTGACGCCTTTGTGCCTATGGGAACTGACGAGGCCTTTATACAACAGTCTTTGTGGTATATGTACGAGTGTCTGGTGGTCGTTACTGCGTGTCCAGTCGTGAGGGAGGTATAGATTCAGCAAATCAAAAGCTGTAAGGGGAGTGAAAGACTTTTTTTTTTACAAGGAAAATTAATATGTGCCATAGAAACTGAGATTTCTTCCAGGCCTGCCGGTTTGGCCGAGCGGTTCTAGGCGCTACAGTCTGGAACCGCGCGACCGATATGATCACAGGTTCGAATCGTGCCTCGGGCATGGATGTGTGTGATGCCCGTAGGTTAGTTAGGTTTAAGTAGTTCTAAGTTCTAGGGGACTGATGAGCTCAGAAGTTAAGTCCCATAGCGCTCAGAGCCATTTGAACCATTCGTTCCGGAACCACAGTTGTAAAGAAGAGACATATCCAGTACACTGCACGGCTTCAGACTGTGGCAATAATCCTCATATTTAATTGTAGGTACACTGATAAATATGTGTCTGGTTCCCAATATTCTTGTGAGTCTGGAGATGGGGCGTGCCCATCATTTGTTCCGAGATGGGGCTAGCCCAATCTCTGTATATCAGTTCAGAGAGCCAGAGAAAGCTTATGGTTTATGACCGTTTTGCTTGCGGCTCCCTCTGGGTGGGTGACTAATGAAGTAATACCCAGTTTGGATTGAGTTTCCTTCGTGACCGCATGTGTCGCATGTATACTCTTTGAAACTTTTAGAAGATACAGTACAACGAGTGTTTACGCTGGGAGTATTGACAGCATTCTCCCAGGATTTGGGCTCGTTCACGACTGGCTGGCCTCTGTCTTTGGTTGAGAAGCTCTTCCGCAACTTCGATCATGGGCCGTGTTTACAGTGGTAGTTCCCTCTGTCGGCGCTACACAGCAGCACGGTGAATATATCAGATGTATCTGACGATCTGTAAATTACTTTTGCATGGTTTACTGGTCAGTGCAATATGGCCATCTGTAAAAAACATTTTTTTGCCACTGAAAGTGTTGTGTCTAGGCAAGACAGCCTAGACACAATGAGAGGAAGCCGAAAGGCACGCGCTTAATCTCACGCAGGCTGGCGTGAGGTCTGAAACAGGATACGTAATGAATGCTATAAAGAAAAGTACGTAGCTTCTGGAATACTTAACTTTAATCCATAATTGTAGAACATCGCTCTTGATGATACATGCTTCATAATATTAATTAGCAATTGAATACGGCGCCTTGCTATGTCGTAGCAAATGTAGCTGAAGGCCAGGCTAACTATCGTCTCGGCAACTGAGAGCGTAATTGTCAGTCTCATCTGCAGAAAAAAAGGCAAACAGTGCATCCACACTGGCAGCATCAGTAATTTGGTGGGTAAAATCAGTATGAGCCAATCAGAATGCTCCATTCAGTCACAAAAATCCTTTCTGTTGTGGCATACGAGCCTCAACATAGCGGTGAAAACGTTTGTTTTTCGGAGATGTTGGCTGAAAGCAGGACTCAACGATTTCCAGGAAGGGTGACACGTGATGGATGGGGCGCCTCGTTAGGACCATAGGGAAGACTGCAATCGGTGTTATTCTGGGCTGCTTTCGTGAACATGTCCTGTTAGGATAGGGATTTCCATTCAGACGAGCTGAGACGTCACGAAATCTACAACAAAAGCGAGGGTTAAGTACTTCTGTGAATGTTTACCAAGAAGGGACTGATAGGTAATGGACAGGCTGTCCCGTTAGGATTGCGTGGTAGAATGCATAAGGTGTTATTCAGCCCTATTTTCGTTAACAGTTTCTGTAAACATTGCAGAAGAATTCTATAGTGCATCCAGAGGGGGAGCTTGGCTGTTATTTACTTAGACACAAGACAGAGCATTTATCTGCACCTGCGCAGGTGAGTCATCACGGAGACATCTCTCCCTTGGCAATTAGGCCTGTGCTGGACTGGCAGTTACATATGCTGGCTGGCCCGCATCTCGTGGTCGTGCGGTAGCGCTCTCGCTTCCCACGCCCGGGTTCCCGGGTTCGATTCCCGGCGGGGTAAGGGATTTACTCTGCCTCGTGATGGCTGGGTGTTGTGTGATGTCCTTCGGTTAGTTAGGTTTAAGTAGTTCTAAGTTCTAGGGGACTGATGACCATAGATGTTAAGTCCCATAGTGCTCAGAGCCATCTGTGCTGGCTGGGTAAGCATGTATGCATCTGTAGGTGTCTCACGTGTCCGATTAGTATTGCTAGGATTTATGCTATTCTGGAAAGCATTGGAACAGATTCGTATACTGCGACCGGTGGGTCAGCATCCACAGGTAGAGAGGTTTCGCGCGAGCAACGGCAAAGACACACACCTGTCCCAGAGTGTGACTTGCCTCTTATTTAAATAGACATGTGAAGTCAGCATAACACTCGAAGAACTGTAACTGTAGACACGACTGCCGTTGGCAGAGGCCTAAGAACAATATCTCTTGCTGCAGTGCTGGCTTGCATCCAGCGGTGGTTCGCAGTGGCGTCTGCATGTGCGCCTGTTGGTAAGGTTCACTGTACTCTGAAGATGGCGATAGTTCGTAAGCGGTTTTTACATGCAATGAGTCTTTGTGCACTGCATTATTTTCGGCTGTTTAAGCGTTGTGAGTGTGTTTACAGAGCCTTTTACATGCATTATTTCAGTGATCTACGAGTAGTTTGCACGTCTGTATGCTGTGTACTGCATTATTTCTGTAATTTAAGAGTTGTTTGCAACTCTGCACATCATTGTACTTCGTTACTTATGAGTAGTTGGCAGGTCTGTAGGCTATTTACTGCGACCTCAAGCATGTCACTGTGTTTTGTATCAGCGTAATAAATATACTTTGTCAAATCTGTCCCTAAATAAATGATTCTAAATGAAATAAAGTATACTCCATCCTCTCTCCAGCAGCCCAGAACAGGATGAGTCCTTTTCCCACCATTTTTGCCCTTCCCCAGACCGTCATCTCGGATTACAGCACAGGAGAGAGGATGGTGCTCTTTGGTGGCAGTACTGTGTACTAGCTCAGTTGCACTCCAGACCACATGGTGAACATACTGGGTGAAAATATTGCCTCAAATTGTTTAAGTAAAGACTGAATGTAAAATAAAGACTTTTGTTTATGCTATGCAGCACAGGTGAGTCTTTTCTGCCCCCATTCCTAGGAAGAGGTGGCGGTTGGATGACATAGATTAGTGGAGGTAACCCAAGTGACACATTTGCTGGCCATTTTCTTAGGTTAGTGGAGGTAGCTGTGGTGTGTTGCATTGTCCTGCTCTAATTTGGAAGTCCTGCCATTTTGTATGGGAGGGAATGGGAGGGGGGAGGAGATGGCGTTAGGTTAGTCGAGGTGGCCCAACTGATCTATCTTCCCGCCAAAATTTGAACTTCCCACCATGAAGCCACTGCGACATTGCCATATCTATTGCCGCCATCTTGGAACCGCCGTCTTGAATACATTTTGCAGCAATGGTGAGTGGGGAGACACCAGACATGTTCCACTTCTTACGTGGTGCTGAAACATGGAAAATCGATACTAATCAATGCTCCTGTATTAGTATTATAAAAGCGAAAGTAAGTATATCTAATATACTTTCATGATTAAACTGTTGAACCGACTTTTACATAATGTGTTATGGAGGTATCTTGAAAGCTGAGGAAGAACATATGCTACTTAAGAAAGTGTGTAGTAGAAAATATTGATTGATTTGAAGAATATAGTGCAAAATATGGAACAATAATTACTCGTTGATAAAGCCAATTACTCTTTGACTTCTGCTATTTATCATCTTTCGTAAAACGCTTTTATTGTTGCATATGTTCTAAACAATGAGATTCAATGTAAGAAATACAATGTTTATAGAATCCTCTAGGTGTTTACATACTTCCATACTAGTACCAGTTTCTAACGAGTCATGTTTTAGTCGCTCATCTTCATCCTTCAGTTATAACTTCTTTATTGTGTTCCATGGCACAGACAATTCATATAACATTAGGACATACATTAACGGACAACTTACAATATCTGGTATACTTATGGGATGAATATCACAAAGTAACGAGTTAGCCTAAATTCAAGATTATGTACGTGAATTTTCTCAAGATTCCAGTATGTAAAGCTTAAATATTTTGACATGAAACATCACGCAAGAAAGGGCAATGCAACGTGAATTCTACAAAAATGTCATTTAAGAAATAACTCAATGGAAAAATTATATCAAATTTCCGTGCAAAAAACTTAAATGCGCTGTAATACATACAATTATTTTTATAATGAGCTTGTTTTCTGTTATTACGTGATACTGTTAAAAACTAAATAACTATCTTTAAAAAATGTGGTTACAGTTACTGGCTTACGATCATGGGTTCCCAGATACATTTCCCACTGCGTCAATTTTCTTCTGAATGTGTGCATTTTCCTAATCATAATGTTATCATCATCGACGTACATGTCACCGAGGTGACGTCAAACAAAAAGATTTGCGCCAAGCTCCAAAACATACCAACTGGGGCCTCTATGCTAATGAAACCATATGCACGTTTTATTTTACTGATGGGTGGAAGCAGTCGTGGGTAACAGCTGATATACAATGCTTATATAATCCACAACGTGTTTAATCCATGCCAACCATACTTCCATACTAATGTCATAAATGTGAAAGTAACTCTGTCTGTTACGTTTCCATGAATAAACTGCTGGATCGACATCTATGAAATTGGACATGAGGTAGCACGAACCGCGATAAAAAAGTATGTAGTACAAGACATTTGTTCATTTGAGGAATATTGCGTAAGTTAAAAAAATATTTCCTCTTTGAAAAATCTATTTATTCTTCCACTTTTGAACAATATCATATTTGTGAAAATGCTTTTCCTGGTTGCTATTTCTTATGTAATATGATTCGTTGTCATCAATACAATGCTTTTTCAGTTCTCAAAGCGTTAAATACATACTTCCATAGAAATACCAGTATTCTTAATTGCAAAAGTAAATCCCTCCGTTACGTTTCCCCGACTCCATCGTGGAACCCATTCCGATGATATCTGGTATGGAGATAGCTTCAACCCTGAGGAAGACCATAGTCTAGGTTTCAGATACTTGATGATGTGCTAGATAGCAGCACATGTAGCAGAATTAAGAGGAAAGCGATGGACTACCTGAAACGAAGACCGAAAGTACCTGTTAAAGGAGCAGACAACTGGTGATGATGATCATAATAAGCTAAATTTGTGGCATACTAATTGTATACGATCATTCAGTCATAAAGCATGGTAGGGTGCATTTGCTGTAATTATTCTTCTGTTAATGACTATATCTGCAGAAACATCTCATGCCACCTTACGTTTCATTCAGTGACAAACAATACAACTTTGTATATGTAAAGTAATTGGTAATTGACGGTGAACTCAAAACCCAGAACATGAAGGAGTTTCATTAGGAGAAAGCACCTCTGAGTAAAGAAAAATGTAATTCTAAGAGTGTTGCATTCACCGTTAAATTAATTCAACCCATATGATGTAATAAGTGGAAATCATCACACATGAAGTAGGGACACTACTCAGCAGTGTCAGCTGAGGAGTGTACGTCTAGAGAGACGCCAGGTAATAAAAGCCAACATGGATTCCACAAACAGCCAACATGGATTCCACAAACAGGGATCTGATGAGACTCAGCTCGCTCTGTTCTTTCACGAGATCAGTAGTGTTGTAGACAACGGTGCTCTAATGCTGCGTTCCTTGACTTCAAAAATACACTTTACACCATCCCATATTGCCGTTTAGTGAAAAAAGTACGACCATATCAAGTATCGGACTTCCTTGTAGATGCAAATCCACACATCACTCTTAATTGAACAAAGTCGACAATTGCCAAGTTAATTTCAGGATTTCTCCAAGAAAGTGTGACAGTAACGCTACTGTTTACAAAGTATATAAACGCTGTAGTAGAAAGCACCGGTAGGTATGTAACAATGTTTGCAGTTGGTGTCGACGACTGGCAGTCGACCCTGAAGGTAAATGAATGTAAAATACTGCGTACACATACGGAAAGAAATCCACTACTGAAAAACTACACTACTGATTATAAACTGCTGGAAATAGTATCTACCATGAAATATCTAGGAGTAACTGTCCTGAGCAACATTAAGAGGAATGATCACATAAAGCAAGGAGTAGGGTTCCAATTTGAATTCACAACTTGATTATTTCATGGAGCTGTAGTGAGTTGATTGCCCGCAGCTAGCACAGTCCCACCGACATTGACAAACTGATGTCACATAAGTGCGATGTGTCTCCGTCTTTTGATCCAGATTAGTGTTCCTTTCGTGGTAGCTTGCCGCCACTGTTGCATAGTAGCATGGCTGGACCCAGAGCATTTCATTTATGATGGCCTGTCGGCGCTTCTGGCTTGTGTTAGCTAGCAGTCCAAATCGGATGAACTCTCTCCTCACCATGCAATAAACGCCACTCAAGTTGCATGTTCGTCACACACATGTGTGCGAGCATGTACATCCAGTACACGAGCACTGTCTCCATCCTCAACTGGTCCCCGCTACCTGAAGCTGCCCAGTGGACTCTGCTTGCTGCACATTCGCCTGTGGGTGCCGTGCCATTCCTTGATGCCAGGCATCATCCATTGTTGCTGCAGCCTATTCCTGCCATTCATTGATACTGTCTGTACACCGCCACTATCTCCGCCCAACCCTGCTAATGCAAGCATTATTAGCCACGGATTCTGTATCCTGTCAGTTATTTGCTAGCAAGTATACGTAACTGCATATCAGCCAGAAAGAATAGGTAATTTGGTCCCTGTAGGGCTTGATTTTCATTTCTCACCTTTGCTTTGATCCATTATTGTTAATTTTTATGCCCGCTTTTTCTCGTAATCATACCTCAAACACAGTCTCAGGAGGAAGATTCCACAGAAAATAACAATACAGATATCGTCGGATCCTTACAATAAGAAATGCATCAATTTGTGTCCAAAAATATAGGGTTTGAGAAATAGAATAGTCAGTTGCGAAGGCAAGCCACTCCATCAAGAGCAGGCTTGAACTCTCAAGACACTCTACATGAACTTAAAGAAGTTGAAACTAGCTTCGCTGTTCTACCATCTGCTATTGCAAACAGCTCTCCATCAGTTAATTTTATTCCTCCTCCTCAGGAAATTCAACAGAGAGTGCAGATTGCTTTCTGCAAAATGTGACATGGGCTGCAGCAGCTCATAGCCAGATAATTTGCACCTAAATATGGTGTGAGGAAGCTTGCAGGACACACATGCATCACGTATGTTAAGTTCGGCGACGCAATAGTAAAATACTGACAGATTTTAACTCCAACTGGAAACCAGTTAGTAATACCAAAGTAACACCAGCCCTGCATCATTTTTCAGTGCCATGATACCATCCAAGCTCACTGTAATGTGAAATGGGCCACAAATGCCCATATTGCTACCTGCTGTTGGTGGCAATAACGTATATAAGTAAATAAGCACCAGCTTGCCATCCACCCAGAGGTCACAGATGGCACAGCCATAAATTCCTTTGGAGGTCTTACGGGAAGCTTCAGGAGCCTTTGAAACTGTGGAATTAGAGATAATACTATCCTTCCCACAAAACCGGCATGAAAATAAATAGATTTCTTCAATAAATGACCACCATTCACAGTACACAGTACTGGTGCTGATTGCTGATATGACAGCAGAAACTGTGGCCAACTTGCTACTAATCTCTGGCTGTCCTAATGCTACATTAATTGATTATGAAACAAATTTAACGTCCTCATTTTTCGTACAAGTGCGTAAACTACCTAGAATTAAAAAGCGGATGAATTCCCCTTTCCACCCTGTTTGAAGGACTGGAGGGCTAGGTTGATTTGACTGACACGGTTGAGATGAACTTTCCTATGAAACTTCGTAAGAGCAGCAGGATGTGTTGCAGCTTCTGGTGTATCCTCTTCGTAGCACCATATGAAGTTAGCTGTAATTGGCTCCCACGACAAGGACCATCAGGGTATTTTGAAACAGCGCCAACAATCATAAGTCAGGCTAAGGTCGCCTGTCAGAGATGCTGTGACTTACAAACACTCAATTAATTGGAAATGATTCTCTCTTCAGCTTAAAACCATTAACTATGGCGATTACGAAACCACAGAATAGTAAACTGATTGAGGTGTTGAAAGCTGAATTTTGTACTGTAAACAAATTGTTACTTTAAAATGAACTCCAAGTATAAAAATATTTCGAAAGCTTGAAACGGAATTCTGTGGACTGAAGGTCTATAATAACAAAATCTCCAAATGAATCTAATTACTTTAGGTTTCTTAGGCTTCAAAACTTGACAAGCAAACCGAAAAAATAATACATCGCAACTGCTCTGGTCAGACGCTACATTGTCACTACCTGCCCACTGTAGTGTTGGATGCCATCTGGTGGCGTTCGGTACCCGACGAGATAACAAAAGTATGTAAGCTGAGAAGAAACAGACGGGGCATCACCCTAGAGAAGACAGGGGTTGCACGTGGGGAAATCCATTGAGATACGCGACTTAGACAAAAGGCAGATTGTTATTATGGAGAGCCTGTGAACGAATATCTCATTAACGGCGAAGCTATTCGAATGTTCACGTACTGCGGTTGTGAGCATCAACGGAAGTAGAAGGGCAGTGAAACTGCCACTAGGTGCTAAATAGTTTGACATTCACAATTCTTCACAGAAACTGGCGTTCAGACGCTTGCCTGCACTGTTAAGTAGGATATATGATGATCTTTGTTATTTCTGCCGAAAGAGCACAATGACGGTGCATGCACAAGTGTTCTAAGGCACACCACATCGTACCTTGTTGAACACAGAGCTCCACATTAACCACCTCGACGTCCACATGTTAAGAGAATTACACCGTTAATTACAATTGCAGTGGGCATGGGGACACCGGGATTCGACTATCAATGGTGATCTGTCGGTTCGTCGGTTGAGTCAGATGTTTGCTACACTAGGTCGACGATCGTGTCAACAAGCAGCGTTATCGAAGTGAACGGCGGCTCGGAACGTGCATCGCGCCACGGACACAGGCTGGTGGCAGCAATGTTATGATATGGGAGACATTCCTGCGCTTGGGCGGGAGCTGTGGTAGTAATCGAGGACAGGCTAACAGTAGCGGACCACCTGCATGTGTCTTGATGTCTTCCCCGACGGCGATGTCAACTTTCAGCAGCGTAATTGTCCTTGCCTTGGAGCCAGGACCGTGGTGCAGTGGTTTGAGGAGCATTACCGTGAATTCGCGTCCGAGTCTCGGCGACTTTCGTGATAGCCGCCACATAATTAATGCGGATGGTGTCAGACTTCTTCATGACAATGCTCACCCCCATGTCACTTCCTGCTGTTTGTAAGAAAATAGCCAAATTTTGATGGGAGGTGCTCCAGCATCCACCATACAGTGCGAACTTTCCACCGTCGGACTTTCATCTGATTGATCCCATTAAGCAATAACTGGTCTGCCAACTCTTTGCGACAGACGCGGAAGTGAAAGCAGCGGTTCGCGAATGGTTACACTCCAACCAACGGACTTCCACGAACAGGGCACATTGAAATTCGTACCATCAACAGTAATTGCTGTTGCTGAATCGGCCATAATGCCGCTTTTATCATCACTGCAGGGGCAGCTATTGTACGTAGGCCATCGCCTGTATTGTCACCTTTAACGATAAAGACGTTCCGTAAATGGACACGGGCGTCCGAAACCAGTCACCATCAAGAAGTCAGAAATTGTACTTCCCAACGTAACTTATGATTGAGCTACAACCATTTATTTCAGTTACAAAAATTTGCATTTGCCGTCGGTATTCTAAGTCTCTTAGACAGCAAAAAACTTGGAAGGATTGTTGAACGGAGTAAAGAGTCTTTCGATAAAAGGTTGTAAAATGGACATCAACTTAGGGTAGAACGAAGGAAAGGAATGAAGTAGAGTTAAATCAGCTGATACGGAGGGTATCACTCGTACATTACGTAATGAGACACTGACACTAAAGATGTTTTGTTGTTCAAACAGCAAAATAAATGACGATGGCAGAATTACAAAGGCTTAGCATGTGGAATGACAACAATAAGGAAATCACTTCTGAAAAAGAGAATTTCTTAACTTCGAGTATAAAATGAACTGGAAGGACGTTTTTTTCTAAAGACTTGTACCAAACAGTGCGTAGTCACCTACGGAAATACAAGTGGCACGATAAACAATTCAGACACGGAGAGAAAATGAGGTTTCCATAAACAGCGCTACAGAAGAATGTTGAAGACAGAAATATTAGATCGGATAACTATTAAGGTACAATGTCGAATTTGAGAAAAATTATTTATAGCACAATCTGATTAGCTGCGGGTATTGTTTGATAAGACGCATAGTAAGTGAAATGTTCTGTCATTGGTGCAGCAGGAAATCATGGAATAGCCACGCCCCATGTTTTACATCACTTGTATTTGACAATATCTAGATTTACTTCGTGAAAACATTTAAAATATTTCTTTTCACTGGAATATGGCTAAAAGCCAGTTAACTACAATCAATAAACACACAGTGTCAGAAGGGATTAAAATTTGCTTTGATATTGACCCCTTTTTTTAAAAAAACAGGAAGTTACAACAAGATCAATACCAATGAATACAGAGTGCCAGAAGATTGAGAATTTAGTTTAAATTTGAGTAATAAAAAGTTTACGACATCAAAATCAAATATCACCTTGCGCCAGAAGGCATAGATATTGCCTTGAAATGTTTGAGCGCTACAACTGGGTCAGGATCAATACAGAGCCCCACAAGGCTTAGAAATATTTCCATAAAAACACTTTAATAGAAAGAGATCAAGATATTTTACTCTTCTTCCAAAACAAATTAAGAAAGTAAATGCCCTGCTTAAAAACGCCAAGGCCAAGGTAGTGGCTACAAGAAATACAACAAATGTAAAAACAGTAACAACAAAGGGCTTATACGTTTGGTAAATTGGCAACAATCTGAAATACATGTATATATCTGTGGTGAACGAAACTTACAATAGAGTTATACTTGTTGAAATATAGCACCTGTCTGATGACTTGAAACCTTCCTATTCCCACAACTGCGAGGCTTTATTCCAGGAGGGAAGGCAGGCAAGGGCAGATTTAATGAAGAACAGAAAATTAAGAGGATCTCTGAGACAGTAAGTCTCAATAAGCACAAGAACATAACTTACGTGTCTGACGACCCTCAACCACAACTCGACTCGGAATAGTGGTCCCAATGAGGTCCTAGTATCGGCTTCCACCCAGAACCACATCCACTTCCTCTCCCGTCGGCCTACACCTCGAACAGCACCCACTTCCCCTCCCATCATCAAGTCAGCCAGCTGATGAGGCCCAGCGGAACAATTTGTCGGTCGGTCAGATAACGAGGAGCTGGGTCAGCATACAATATTGCTAACTAGCGCAGCCAGCGAAACTGATATTTTGATATTAGTATTAGATCAGCTTAGACAGAAACTGTGGTGTCACCGCCAGACACCACCCTTGCTAGGTGGTAGCCTTTAAATCGGTCGCGGTCGGGTAGTATACGTCGGACCCGCGTGTCGCCACTATCAGTGATTGCAGACCGAGCGCCGCCACACGGCAGGTCTAGAGAGACTTCCTAGCACTCGCCCCAGTTGTACAGCCGACTTTGCTAGCGATGGTTCACTGACAAATTAGGCTCTCATTTGCCGAGACGATAGTTAGCATAGCCTTCAGCTACGTCATTTGCTACGACCTAGCAAGGCGCCATTATCATTTGCTATTTATCTTGTGATGCATGTTCCGTCAGACCGACGTTCACCAATTATGGATTAAAGTTAAGTATTCCAAAAGCTACGTACTTTTTTTACTAGACTCAACTCCTTTAACTGTTCCAGACCTCACGCCAGCCTGCGTGAGCTTAAACGCGTGCCTTTCGGCTTCCTCTCATAGTGACTTGGCTGTCTTGCCAAGTCACAACAGAAACCACATAAAACTGAAGAGCAATTCACCATTTTTTATTTTAATGTAGCGAACACTTAAATAAGACTATAACACTTACTCCCAAGAAATAATAAATAATTACAGCAATAAAACTAATATTTGTCCTCAGAACTCCGATACACTGACAAACATTTAAATAAGAGGGTAAAATGCAAACATGAGATTAATCCAAGGTAATTACAACAAGTTGCCTCCATAGATCCAGTATGTTGACAGCGTTGAGACTGACTGTGCATTTGAAAATTTCATTAGATACAAATATTACACCTTACCAATATAGGGCACTCTTCAACAGTCCACAGCATCATGACAGCTGTCTCCCTGCGCAGCTTGGTCTAACGGATACCCCACTGGATGGCCAATTTAATTCTACACAGTAAAAAGAGTTCAACAACTTAGCGCAATAATTGACTTGTCTATCGCAGTAGGAACGCTATTGTTGGACCCCGTCACAGATCCACCCAAACACAATACCACAAGCAACTCAAACAATGCTAAACCCAGTCGCTGTGCAGCCACTGGGATGAATTGCAAGTAATCCGGGGCACCAGAACCCAGAAGCGGCCAAAAGACCCAACACACGTCGTCCGCTAAGACGACCGATCCACCAACCAACGGTCGTTTCCAATTAAATCACAGGCAAGTGAAAATATTGCAAGTGAATCGCTAACTGACAACTTGTCAGCGTCAGCGTCACTTCGGTGGATGACAGCACAATGGGTGGTGGTGGCAACACACTTTCGATGGAAAACCAATAGCCATCAGCCTCTTGTGGAATGTAGTCTTTCGTCACTTCTTTCACAATCGGCCAACAGTCTTCCCGACCACTTCAGATCGGTGCTCCAACTTTCTCCCAGTGCTGTGCAAACGAGATTCATACGCCGTGAAAATTCTGTCCACTGGCCGCGGCATGGCATCAGCGTCACCGGACGACTAGAGGAGAGACCAAGCAGAGGAAATAATCCAGAAGGGAAATCGATTCGAACTGACACAGATAACTGAGGTATCAAAAATCGCCAAATTTGGCAAGGTACGAATGTGATAGAAGAAAGTTGAGAAGGGAGTCCAAGACTCGATTATAGGAAGACCGTTCAAATGGATATAGGCTGCAGTAGTCACTCAGATGTGGTGGGGCTCGTACAAGATGAGTTGGAGTGGACAGTCGCAGGAAGCAACACTCTGGAATGAAGACTAGTACATGCAAAGTCCACCAGGCCAAAATGGAAGTGAAATTAATGTTACATTACAGAACGAAAGTTTCTCTCTGCAGTGGAGTGTGCACTGATATGAAACTACCTAACAAATTATGACTGTGTGACAGACCAAGACTCGAATTAGGGACCTTTGCGTTTTGCAGGCAGGTGCTTACCATCTGAGCTATCCTAGCACGACTCATGACCCATCCTCGTAGCTTCAATGCTGCCGGTACCTCGTCTTCTACCTTCCAAACTTCACGGAAGCTTGAGAGATTGCAGGGCACACTCACTTCTCAGTGAACTTCCAATGACTTTGAGGATAACATCGGAAGTTCACTGAGGCTTTTTGCAGATGATGGTGTGGGGTATCGAGAGGTTGTAACGATGGAAAATTGAACTGAAATGCAGGTGGATCTGCAGCGAATTGACGCATGGTGCAGGGAATGGCAATTGAATCTCAATGTAGACAAGTGTAATGTGCTGCGAATACATAGAAACTGGAAGCAGTTAATTCCATAAATTATCTGGGAGTACGCATTAGGCGTGATTTAAAATGAAATGATCATATAAAGTTGATCGTCGGTAAAGCAGATGCCAGACTGAGATTCATTGGAAGATTCCTAAGGAAATGCAATCCGAAAACAAAGGAAGTAGGTTACAGTACGCTTGTTCGCCCACTGCTTGAATACTACTCAGCAGCGTGGGATCCGTACCAGATAGGGTTGATAGAAGAGATAGGGAAGATCCAACGGAGAGCAGCGCGCTTCGTTACAGGATCATTTAGTAATCGCGAAAGCGTTACAGAGATGATAGATAAACTCCAGAGGAAGACTCTGCAAGAGAGACGCTCAGTAGCCCGGTACGAGCTTTTGTTAAAGTTTCGAGAACATACCTTCACCGAAGAGTCAAGCAGTATATTGCTCCCTCCTACGTATATCTCGCGAAGAGACCATGAGGATAAAATCAGAGAGATTAGAGCCCACACAGAGCATACCGATAATCCTTCTTTCCACGAACAATACGGGACTGGAATAGAAGGGAGAACCGATAGAGGTACTCAAGGTACCTCCGCCACACACCGTCAGGTGGCTTGCGGAGTATGGATGTAGATGTAGATGTAGATGTCATGCTACTTAATGTTCTTAAGGAAGATGATTTTTATTACGATCTGACTTCATACATCATGATGAAATGGTGCGCAGTAGTTAAGGTTCTTGCTTGTGTGCGCTAGTGAAGGAATAGTGGTAAGCTTTACTTGCATTCAAAGGAAGAGGGTGCCAATTTAAACAACTGCAGTAAAAGTGTATGGTGACTGAGGGTTGAGGAGAGGGCGTCTTTTCTGCAGAACCTGGGTGAAAACATTTCCAGACTGCTGAGTTCCATGGTTTCATTGTGCAGACACTTTGGTGACGCTGGTCGGTCGGCAGCCACGTCCAGGTAGACTGACTAGCGCCGAGAAGTCGCCACTGCATCAGGCAGCGCATTCTAGACTGGCAGTACAGTAGAGGAAGGGCCCTCGTTAGGCAGAAAGCCGACAACTCTAAGCTTTCTGCGAATCTCTGTGGGACAGGTCACTGGCGCCCAGACGTTCAGACTCTGTTACAGGACAATTTGTGAAGGCACGAGGATTTTAGCGAGTTTATGGCTGTTGTTTGGAAACTTCGAAATGGATGCAACATACGAGATAACGATCTTTACAAGGAGGACTGTGCTTCCGTCCTGGTCCTTTTGTTAGAGAAAGACATGGCGTAAACGTGCGGGAAAGAGGCCGTGAAGCTCTTTTTTTCCTTTACTCCCAATTAACTTTAAAGTCTCTGATTGGTCAAATCTGTGTATTCAGAGTAAGGGGCAGTCTCCCATTTTCGTATGTGGCGGTCCAGCTCGTGATTGGCTTGTGATGAACTGGAAGTAGTCTAAGATGTAAATGTGCTCTGCTACCGAGCTGCCAAGTAGAGAAAGAGAAATGGGAACTCCTGTATTGATGCTTCGCTAGTAAAGAACTGCAGGTCCCTACCTAAAGGGTAAGACTTGTGTCCTTCGCTAGTATGCCATTTAGAGCCCATGCCAGTCACCTTCTGAACCATCAGAGGTACTGCTTCTAGCATCACGCACACAACGAGTGATGTGTGGGTGTACTTATTTGTCTTCAGTCGGTCGTTTAAACATTTGACATGTTCCGTCACGCATAGTCGTGGGACAGAGTCAGATTCGTGTGGCAGAACAGCAAACGGGCCCATCTGCTCACTGGAATCCACCGGGGTTTCAGAGACTCAGAGGTAAGTACCTGCGTTCCGAATTAGCTGAACGCGGAACAGCGTACTTGCATTATCCTGGCGCGCCCCACTAATAACAGATTGTTGCCGTCCAGGGCTTCAGTCGCCGAACGCATCGTGGTGTGTAAATGGTTCAAATGGCTCTGAGCACTATGGGACTCAACTGCTGAGGTCATTAGTCCCCTAGAACTTAGAACTAGTTAAACCTAACTAACCTAAGACATAACAAACATCCATGCCCGGGGCAGGATTCGAACCTGCGACCGTAGCGGTCTTGCGGTTCCAGACTGCAGCGCCTTTAACCGCACGGCCACTTCGGCCGGCGTGGTGTGTAGCCCTGACAAGCAGAAGGGTAAAGAATTCGCTGCTGCGGCCTAGGGCTCTAATATATGCTTCTCAGCACCCTTTTCCTTGGAACCATATTTTTCTTTTTGGAATAGTACAGTATATATGCTTTATTGTGGGGTAGTTTTTGTGCCATACCTGGATTCACGTATATGAAGTCAGATAAAGCGATTAGTGTTCTGGTTAGTGTCGTGTGTCGATCCCCAGCTGATCACTTTGCCCACCATAGACCCCATATTAGTGAAAGTGTTTGTCAAATGAAAATGTGTGTGTGACGTTTCTTTAGCCATTTTTTTGTCATGGGATGTTAAGAATGAATAAAGCTATTGTTATTTAAATCACAACTCCCCCTTGTGTTCTGATTAAGATTACCTTTGCCATTTTTATCCACGTCCAGATTATAAGAGAAAGTAGCAAAGTTGCAAACTCTCTTGTGAACATTCTAGAAACATCCCCCAGGGTGTTGGAAAGCTATGTTTCCGCAATATCCTTTCTTCCAGGATTGCTAGTTATACAAGGTTCGCAGGAGAGCTTCTGCGAAGTTTGGAAGGTAGGGGACGATGTACTGCCGGAAATGAAGCTGTGAGGACGGGCTGTGAGTCGCACTTGGGTAGCTCAGATGGTAAAGTCTGCTTTCCGCAACGCTGCGGTGAGGATGTCCTGTTTACGTCCCGTCCGTGCGGTCGCGAGTGTCCTTAGTTGTTTATTACATATTGACCGCTAGTTTACAGTCCACCACTACCGACCTAATATGGCACATTCTTACAGACAGACCACCATCAAGATCAGTTTTCAACCCGCTCATGCACGGCCGCGAGCCTTTGAAGTGGAACGTTTTCTACGTGTCTATGTTGAAACTGATCCGCAGGACATAGTTGGTATCCATCTCTCTATCACGAGCGGTTTTGTCTACGTCAAGTTTGTAAGTGATGAGGTGTGCAACAGAATCATGCGCTCTCATGCGAACGATCTTAAATTCAAACATTCTGATGGCCATATTAGGGCAGTCTCTATCGACCACGCGTGGCTTGGCCTCCGTACGACACGAGTCTTCGAATTCGTGTTCGAAGTACCACCGGACGTAGTCGCTGTAGCTTTCCAGCCTTACGGCAGAGCGGTCAGCCACATGGCTGAAAAATAGACGACCTTTATAACGTACCCATTTCTTAATGGGGTATGACAGATCAAAATTGAGCTGACAAAACATGTACCATTCTACCTTGCCATCGGCGGATCTAGGGCAATTATTATGCATGACGGACAGCCACGCACTCGTTCTAGCAATGCGCAAGAAGGACACATCAGGTCGAAATGTCTCTACAACGTCTTGCTCAACTCCAGCCAGGTGTATCTACGACTCCTTCTACGGTGACCACCCTTCATCTGAATTACGTCGGGGTTGCACGAGCGGCCACCCTTTCCGATGCTGACCACATTCTTCCGATAGCCGCCCCCGATAACGAGGCACGATGGATTCTGCGGTACCGGATCCAGCCACTACAACGGTGCCCCCTCCTGAGGACAACCACCGACCGACCTTACAAGAAAGCAGGGATGACTGAATGGACATTGATCCACGGGTTGTGGCGACAGTGGCTTTTCTTCCTGACACAGTAGCAGCTGAAGAGATCCACCCACATTCGGATACTGAAACACTCGTCCGTAAACAGCGTTCCCCGTGGAAACACAAGAGACAGCGGCGTGCTCCATCGGACGAGTGCTTGCAGCTAGCGTTTGACATGGACTGTGGACAATCCGAGACGGTATCGGCGGTAGAGAGGCCCCAGTAACATCCTATCCAACAGAACGCCATGGTAACGGCTTCAGTCCCACCAACCCCACTGAGATGCAGGATCACATACGGACAGTGGATACCGATTACCAGCCAGTAGCGCCGAAGGAGTCTGCTCCGAGTGCCGCAGCAGCCACCAACAGCCACCAACAGCCTTTGGTATTTCACGGCGACTCGACGGACGACGGTGAGGAATGCTCCTTGCCCATCGTGTCGGACGACACACTGGGGAATTCACCCCAACAGTGTTGATTATTTTCCATTATCAGTGACAGTGATGAGACAGCCTGACGTCACGTGCACACTCCTCAAACTTAGCGTTGTGACTATAAACATCAACACTATACGGACGCGCGCTAATTTGTAATTGCTTCAGGATATGTTGAATTCTGCTTCTCCAGGAGGTGTACGTCGACGACTTCCTAGGCATGTACAGTTACGGCGCATGTGTTTCTCCAGCTTCCCCCACAGGCAGCGGCGTCGCTGTACTTCCACGTGAAGGGATAGTGGTGAACGATATCCTCTCTCTGCCAGAGGCAATTACTCTCAGTACTGGGTGTCCGCCTTATCAATATCTATGCACCTTCCGGGATTGACAAATCTCGCGAACGTTCACGATTCTTTGTGGAAGACGTCGCCCAGCTCTTCGCCACGACCATCTGGTGCTTGGAGGTGACTACAATTACGTACTGGCACCCAGAGAGCGACTCCCAAAACACAATCCTTGCCAGGTACTCGAGACGCCAATCCAAGACCTGCAGATGGTGAACACTAGCGAACATGTTCAAGACCACCTACCAGGATTCACACACTGTACTCTTCCAGTCGCATCGACCGGATTTATGTCTCACGCTCTCCTGCTGCTGCGACACAGGATGCGGAACTGTGGCCAGCAGCTTTCTCGGATCACTCAGTTTACATCTGTGCCTTCACCCTACGGCAACAAGTGTGGAGAAGCCGCAGCCCGTAGAAATTATACGTCGCTCTCCTGTCGTACCCAGATTGCTGCCAAGCCGTTCAGGATATCTGTGATTCGTGTGAAAATCTCCTCCGTGCATATCCCACAACGATCCGCTGGTGGTTGAACTGCGCCAAACCGGCATTGAGGCGAAAGTTGATAACCTATGGTCTCGACCACGCTGCTTGGCTCGATCTTACCTCAGGGTCCTGCTATGGCGCCGTCTCCGAAACGACAAACGGCGGTGCACCGTGCCAACGCTCAGATCATCTCTAATATGTGACGCCACCTAGAGGGGGTGGTCATCCGTTCGAGGACGCAGGATGGGATAACGAGCGAACGCCCGTCTATGTTCCACGTACTTCGTGAACGCAAACGATGCCAAAGAGCGCTGATACGATTCATCGACGCGGAGGACGGTCGTCGCCTGACCAACCAACATGACGTAAGCACAGCGTTCTAAGACCACCACTCCCAGCTCTATTCAGCTCAGACTGCTGATCCGAAAGCATTAGAGGACGTCCCTCAAACGATTTACGGCACCGTCACCCCAGCAATGGAAGCGGCCTTGATGGAAGAAATTACGGAAGGAGAAGTGATCGCCGCCATTAGAAAAGGAGCTGTAAACAAGTATACGGGTCCTGATGGCCTCCGCGGTGGACGGACATCTGTCGCGAACCACTATCCACAGAAGTGCCGCTCCCTGAGGCTCTTGTAGAGGGGATGATTACTCCTATTCGCAAAGCGTCTGGTGGCCCACGGATGCAGGACTACCGCCCGCTGACACTACTGAATTGTGAGTTTAAGATCATTTCTAGACTGTTGGCGGCACGGATACGTCAGACCTTACAACACGTCATCTCACCCGATCAAACGTCATTTTGAAGCGACAATAATATTCAAACACTAGTCAGTGAATATTGTGACTTGATCTCACTGGTGGGGGCACGTCGTCTGAAGGGTGCCTTGGCGGCAACCGATTTCAGCTAAGCTATCGACTGCGTGGACCACGAATATTTGAAAGTGATCCTCCAACATATGCGATACCCACAGCCATTTGTCACTGTCGTCAAGTGACTACTACATGGCGCGACATAGAAGGTGGTCGTCAAGGGCCGACCTACGCAGCCCCTCACCATTTCTATATCGGTACGCCAAGGCCACCCTCTGTACTCTTTACTTTACGCTGTGCCCAAGGAGTCACTCATATACGGCCTGTGACAACGACTAACGGGTATGACGTTACGAGGCCACACTTTCCGATGTAAAACATACGCTGACGCCCTGGTGATTGTCATCCGCAACGGCGACGACACCGACAGCGCACTGAATTGGTTAGCTACTTACAGCATGGTCACTGGTAGTCGTATCAACGTTGCAAAATTAGTGGCGATGAACATCGGGGTCGGACTGCCTGAAGACTGCGTCACTTCCTCACAGCTCAGAGATACTTTGAAATGCCTCGACATTGATTTCACAGACGATATACGACGAATCGCTGCTCACACTTTCGACGAATTTTACGAAAAGTTCGGACTGGGATAGCCAGCAACTGCCTACGAGCACTGGACATCGTCCAGCGGACCCATTATGTCAACACAAATTTAGCGTGACGCATTCCGCACATAGCCCAGATATTACCTATGCCGGTGACATAGCTCACCGTACGCTGGCGGCTTATGACTCCTTCGTGAGTTCAGGAATGCTTTTCAAAATCACATATGAGACTCTCATCCCTCCCCCGGATCGGGCAGGGCTTGCCCTTAATCATCACCCTATTTGTAAGCACGTTAGTTAAGCTATGGCACCGCCGTCCGGACAGTTGGATGAGTTTGTTATTATAAGAACTAGCGCCGCCTTCCCTCTCGCCACCTGCGACAATACACCACGTCCCCTCGTCATTCTTCTACATCGGTGTCTTTTACCTCGAACTCAGTTACGTTCGACTTGCCTTACCAGCGACTCAACTGGCGACGGTACTGACGGCTGATCGTGTCCTGCAGCGTGGACGACCCGATAACATCGTGGAGAGGAAGCACCCGAACGTCAACTGGCGAGTAGTGTGGAGGACGACAATTCACCACGTAACACTGGACACTGACGTCACGGCGATGTGATATGTCAATGGTAAGCAGGTGACCTGATGAAGGCTACATGCGATCCACATGGTAGACTCACCCACGTGCACGAGCTGTGGTGTTCAAGACAACGATGAACACCGTCTTAGCTATGGCGAGTCTACGGCAGTGTGGCACTTAGTGAATAAAATGTCAGTGTACATCCTCCGAGTGACGACGAATCATGTCGACCCAGATCATATTATTCCCGGATGAGACGTATTACCCACGCACGAAAACTAATTCCACGACTAGGCTTCGTGGACATGCACCGCACTATTTGTTTCAAGACGGCACTAAGGACCTTTTAGACTTTGGAACTATTTTCAGGAATGCCATTGCAAGATCCTCCGTTACCTGAAGTATCGACAATGTTTTTCCAATTATTTGTGGAGTGCGTTGAACGACCCTCCACGCAGTTTGATCATCACGGGTAAGAGAAGGTAAAATTACAAGACGATGGTAGTACGCTACACGGTACGACGTGGGATCTACTTTGGTCATTGAGAGAAGTCATACCTTGATGATGAAGCAGATGGAGAGTTTCGTCGTGACCCCTCGCACTGTGCCGCAGTATTTGCCCCCTTTGCTTTTTTTGTCCCCAGTGCGGAAGGTTCTTCACTGTTTTCGTTTCCCATCCGGTGCAAGACGTGGTACCTGTTATAGGTGGTACGGATAGCACTCTTAGGTTTTGTTTAATGCATTCCTTAGCCTCAAACTTTGCTCTCTTTCTTTTTGCCCTTTGCTGAAACTAAAAATGTTTTCAGTTATGTGCGTCCCCAATCCGACGCAACGAGTGTAGTTACTAGTTTCAGTTACTTGCTGCTTAAAAAACAAATTAATTAATTTAAAAAATTCAAAACAATAAAAAACGCATATTTTTTACAACATCACCAGGAATGGGAGGAAGGAGACATTGTGGCCAGGTCTGGGGTTGCGACCCGTGCCCAGCTTGCCTCCGCCAACCCACGACCAGATACATTTTCCACATATCTGGAATAGACTTAGTTATATGGTCTGCCCAAGCATATGATCGTGTATATTAAACATGGTAATGGTTGCTGCACAACAACAATGCATCAGTGAAGTTAAAAGCCTTGGTTCTGTGTTTATAACTGTGAAAAGCAGCTACAACTCACCGAATGAAATGGAAGTGCAGTGTTTAGAATGCTGTCGTCAAAAACACAACGTCGGTGAAGGTATGTATTACAACAGCTGGAGAAGGCTGAAAATGCGAAACTGTTAATGGTGTGAATAATTCTTTATGAATAATACTGGTATTTAGTTTTTGAAGTAATTATTAGTCTCTGTTGTACCGCTTTTATCATTTTTATTTTTATTCTCTTTAGTCAACAGTATTTTTAGCTATTCGATGTGTTCCGTCACGAATACCTATATTGTGCCAACCTCTTCACCTCAGAGCAACACTTCTACCCAAAATGCTCACTTACTTTTTGGAGCCGTTCCTATTTCTGTCTTCCTCTACACTTCTTTATCCCCTGCAGCTGCCACTAGTACCATGCAAGAGTTTCCTGATGTCTTAACACATGTATCACCACCCTTGTTTTTTTTTCAGCGTTCTCCATACGTCCCTTTCTTCACCAATTCTGCGTAGCACCTCACAGTTCACCTAATTATCAACATTTTTCTATGGCATCAACTCTGAAACGCTACTTTTCCGGTTCCCAACAGTACATGTTCACTTCCATACAATATTACAAAAGTACATTTTTTGAATTTACTGGTTAAGGACGATGTTCCATGTTAGGAGACTTATCTAGGGCTCTATTCTTTGCCTCTTTCGCTTTTCAATTAATCATTTCCTTGTCATGCGTCATTTTCCTTCCAAGCTTGCACAATTCCTTAACTTCCTTTACTTTGTGGTCTCCAATTTTTGAGCTGCGACTTGTACCAGTTTCATTTCTGCTACTCATTAATTTCCTCTTTCTTCGGTTCACATTCGGTCCATATTCTCTATTCATTAGACTGTCTATTCCATTCAACATATCCTATAATTCTTCTTCACTTTGACTGGATTGCATTGTCATCGGCTTACCTATGTCCTTGCAGTCATTTCATCATGAATTCTAATCTCATTCTAGAACCTTTCTTTTATCACCATCACGGCTTTTCCGATGTAGGGACTGAACAGTGGCAGCTTTGGACGACCTTCCCTATAACTTCGTTTTTGGTCTCAATCCTTATTTTTACCGCTTAGTTCTTGTACTTATTGTACATTATATCGTTTCTTACTCCGTACGACTACTTTTCTCACTTTCGAACATATTGTACAATGTTGTACTTAGTAATTCATTCAGTCAGTATGCTACGGTCGCAGGTTTGAATCCTGTCTCGGGCATGGATGTGTGTGATGTCCTTACGTTAGTTAGGTTTCAGTAGTTCAGGGGACTGATGACCTCAGATATTTGGTCCCATAGTGCATAAAAAGAAAAAAAAAAAAAAAAGAAAACAAGAAGCCAATCGGTAGGGGAACCTGCACGATTGATATTAATACCACATCTCTATCAGCTGCAACTGGCTATAACTTCCATTTACCATCCGTTATGAAAATGGGCCAATTTCGATCACGACGTGGTTAATATTCAGCTGCGGACGAAATATGTTTTTATCCAATGCGTGTTTACGTAAGTCACAAATTGAGGGCTATTAGTAGAGTCCAGCTGAGGACTTCCTTTCGGACGCTACGGATTTGTCGCCAGCACTCAAGAGTAATCCGCAAAGAGCTAAGCCATCAGAGTCCAGAAAGTCTGCAGAGTTCTGACGCCTAAGTCGCCCAAAGCTGGTGACAATGGCTGAGAATCGGCCGCCGGCCTCTGGCTGAAGAGGTTCCGGAGTGGCCTTTATCTGCTGGGGCCAACTCTCTCGACGTCCGCTTTAAGGCGCGCGTCCTCCGGCAGAGGAACCACTGTGCGCTGGCTGTGGGAGCCCGGGGCGCGCGCCCGTGGGAGCCGACAGGTGCGCTTAATGCCCGGCAACCCGACCCACACCGCGCCGCCACCGCCGCACCGCCTCTGCCCTGGGGATAACGGACCGCTGGCCCGCTGCTGGCCCGCGTGCACCCCGGGCCGTTTAGTGCGGCCCGCATAAGTGGCTCCCTGCCGCACCTGCGGTTATGCGCCGCAGGGAGGCGTTCCTCTCTCCCGACTGCGCCAGCCGCCGGCGATACTCCCGGCTCCCACGTACATTAAGCTACGCCCCTAACATGTACAGAAAATGAAAAGAGTTATACTACTGCTCCTGTGGATGTGTACACGTCATGCTATGCTGTTCCCCAGATGTTGTGGATGTATGTAAGTGTGCCGCTTGGATTTTCCTACAGTGCTACGGACGTCTGAATGCGTCCAGAAACGCCGACTTCTCACCGTTGCGGGCAAGTTGCTTCCATACCTCGGCGAATAATTAGTTTCGAGTATTTATCACGCAACATGTTGTTGTTGTTGAGGTCTTTAGTCCTGATACTGGTTTGATGCAGCTCTCCATGCTACTCTATCCTGTGCAAGCTTCTTCATCTCCCAGTACCTACTGCAACCTACATCCTTCTGAGTCTGCTTAGTGTATTCATCTCTTGGTCTCCCTCTACGATTTTTACCCTCCACGCAGCCCTCCAATACTAAATTTGTGATCCCTTGATGCCTTAGAACAAGACCTACCAACCGATCTCTTCTTCTACTCAATTTGTGCCACAAACTCCTCTTCTACCCAATTCTATTCAATACCTCCTCATTAGTTTTGTGATCTACCCATCTAATCTTCAGCATTCTTCTGTAGCATCACATTTCGAAAGTTTCTATTCTCTTCTTGTACAGACTATTTATCGTCCATGTTTCACTTCCATACATGGCTACACTCCATACAAATACTTTCAGAAACGACTTCCTGATGCTTAAACCTATACTCGATGATAACAAATTTCTCTTCTTCAGAAACGCTTTCCTTGCCATTGCCAGTCTGCATTTTATATTCTCTCTACTTTGACCATCATCAGTTATTTTGCTCCTGAAATAGCAAAACACCTTTACTACTTTAAGTGTCTCATTTCCTAATCGAATTCCCTCAGCATCAGCCAGCTTCATTCGACTATATTCCATTACCGTCATTTTGCTTTTGTTGATGTTCATCTTATATCCTCCTTTCAAGGCAGTGTTCATTCCGTTCAGCTGATCTTCCAGGTCCCTTGCTGTCTCTGACAGAATTACAATGTCATCGGCGAACCTCAAAGTTTTTATTTCTTCTCCATGGTTTTTAATTCCTACTCCGAATTTTTCTTTTGTTTCTTTTACTGCTTGCTCAATATACAGATTGTATAGGTTACAGTCCTGTCTCACTCGCTTCCCAACCACTGCTTCCCTTTCATGCCCCTCGACTCTGGTTTCTGTACAAATTGTAAATAACCTTTCGCTTCCTGTATTTTAACCCTGCCACCTTCAGAATTTTAAAGAGAGTATTCCATTCAATATTGTCAATAGCTTTCTCTAAGTCTACAAATAGTAGAAACGTAGGTTTGCCTCTACTTAATCTATTTTCTAATGTGTCTAGTTAGGTGCTATCATTAGCAAAAGACCTCGTTTCGACATCTTGAATTGTTTGAGACACGACGATTGTTATGACCATATTACTACGATGTGCAAGGACATGTAACTTACATAAAGGCATATAATTAGATAACTAAATCTTTCTCCTATTAATTGTATAACAAAACGATACTTGAAAGAACAGTTAAACAGAATGGACAGTGTCTTGAAAGAAGGATATAACATCAACATGAACAAAGCAACACAGTCTAATTAAACAGGTGATTTTGAAGAAATTAGACTGGAAATGTGACATTGAAGTAGTAGACAAATTTTGATACTTGGCGATCAAAGGAACTGATAATGGCCAAAGTGGAGAGGATATAAAATGGAGACTGCTAAGGGCAAGAAAGGCGTTTCTGAAGACGAGAAATTTGTTAACATCGAATATAGATTTAGGTGTTAGGATGTCTTTTCTGCAGACATTTATCAAAGTGACACATGTACGATAAGCAGTTTAGACAAGAAGAGAATATAAGTGGGGTGCGTGTGGCTCGTGTTCCCACCATCATGTATTTTACATCCTGTATTTAACGTACTTCCACCAAACTACGCTAATTTAAAGTTCTACTGTCACTGAGTTGCTGTTGTGCCTGACTGTGAGCGGCGTTAGTGATTGATGGGAAGCAATTAGTCGTTGGTTGGTCCGAGGCTGTCTCCTGGTTGGGTTCTGACGGATCAGGTGAAGTTGAGCTCACCACCTGTCTCGCCTAAGCAAACGAGGGCATACCGACCTCCCTGCAAGCTTCTGAGTGCCACCAGTGTTTAAGTCTCTGTTTTCAGGTGCTTCAAATTTAAGGCTTACGGTTACATTTTCTTTTTTTCTTAAAAATTTTGCAAAATAAATTCTCTAATTTATCTTTCAAGCTCAAACACTGCGGCCTTCAGCCTTTAAAAGAATATAGTAATATATTATAAAATCTTGAAATCTTCAGCCATTCGTAATGCACCTTGCATATGTTTGTTCTATATGCTTTGCCTTAAGGCTTTCCAAATAGCCATGATATGTTTTTATTATTTATTTTATATCCCTTTTAATTGCGTTTTTTATCTTGTTGGTTATTAAGATTTCATCTTTTTAAACATTCTGGCCTTCTACCTATAAAAGTCTGTGATAATATATTATAAAATTTTGAAATTTAATTGTGGCCTTCAGCCTTTGGTATTGCACCTTGCATATGTTTGTTCTATCTACTTTGCTGTGATGTTGTTTTTTAATTATTTTGTTGCGGTCTTAATTGGATTTTTGTCTTGTTGGTTTGTTAAGATTTCTTGTTTGGAGGCCTTCAGCCGTGAAAGAGTTGCATTCAGTAAAGGTCCAGCTATGTGCCACTTTGGTTGTAAAAGTGTTATTAAATTATAATAAATTACAATTAGAAGGTGAAACTGACCTCAACCTATTTGGATCTTTCCACAATCCTGTTACCTGTTCTGCCCAGCGGTTTTAGCAGGCGTATTAAGAAGCTTTTGAAATGTGGTACTATGGAAGAATGCTGAAGATTAGATGAATAAATCGTGTAGCTAGTGGCGAGGTATTGATCAGAACATGGGAAAATAGAATTCTGTGGCACAACCTGACTAGAAGAAATGATTGGGTGACAGGATACATTCTGAGACATCAAGGGATCACGAATTTAGTGCTGGAGGGAACTGTAGTTAGCTGGAGATGAAGAGACTTGCACGTGATAAAGTAGTATGGAAAGCTGCATTACACCAGTTTTGTAACTGAAGACAACAACAGAAACAACCACAGTCATTCTCCACGCGGTCTGAAACATAATTTCGATATGTTACCTACATTTCATTCATTGTAACGTGCGAACTAAAATCATCGACACGCCAAGTTTACGCATTGAATTTTCACCTCTGCAGGATCTTTACAACTTCGTGCAGTGCTTTACTTAATTTGATGTACCACAGCAAGTGTAGCATATAACAAAAAGTAATTCAGTCCTTCACCAAGAGAAAATGTTAAACTGTACAACGAGCAAAAATCAATTTTGTTCACCTAACATTGTTCTTAGTAACAGATGATAAGTATTTCACAACAGCTGGCAGGACCATAATGGGGTTACGAAAGCTGGGTATTGCTTCCACGATATCTCAGGAAGATTTGGCAGGATTGTACCAACTGTACATGACTGCTGGCAGCGATGGTCACGTGATTCTACGGTCACACGAAGACTGGGCTCCAGACAGCACTTGCCGTTACCGGTAGCGAAGACCATAGTGTTTGTAATACAGTTCTGACACATCGTACTCCATGTGCAGCAGAAATTTGAGCAGCAGTTGGCACCACAGTGACGGAACGAACTGTTACTATTCGGTTACTTCAAGGTCTGCTCCCGAGCTAGACGCTATATAACGTGTATTCCACTGGCCCCAAACCACCACCTTTTGCGAATTCAGTGGTGTCAATTGAGAGATCATTAGATACGTCTGTGGTATTTTCTTATGGGAGCTGGTTCTGCCTCGTTGCCAGTGATGGCTGCATGTTGGTTAGGTGGCCAGTTGAGGGCCTGTAACTAACGTGAATGCATGCTGGTCACACGGGACATACACCTCGAGTTACGGTGAAGTGTGCGATTTTGCATGACAGCTAGAAAATCTCGTGGTTACCCCACGTACGGTGACTGTAAATCTGTACGTCAAAGTAGCAATCCAGGGGATGTTTTCCTACAGGATAACAGTCGCCCACATACTGCTGTTATAGCCCTGTATGCTCCAAAGAGTGTCGACAAGTGGCCTTGATTTGCTCCATCACCATATCTGTCTCCAGTCAGGCATGTATGGGACAACATCAGATAAAAACTCCAGAGTCCTTAGCAACCAGCGTTAACCATTGTTGTATTGACCTTCCAAGTCTCACAGGCATGGAACTCCATCTGACACATTATCGTCTGACACCTGTACAACACAATGCATGAACCTGAACGCACTTGCATCCAACATTCTGGGGTTATACCGGTTATTAATGTCCTGCATTTCACATTTGTAATGGTTTATCTTGCGCTTAAATTAAACCATGACCACTTAAATATGTTATATAAACAATTGTATGCCCGAAATTTCAATAGACAACATTAACTAGTTTTTGCTGTTGTATTATTTTTTCTATTAGTATATATTTTGAGGAAAGAAAATTGGGAACTAAAGTTACTTTACTAAATTAGGAATACGTTTTGCAGGTAATTACCACAGTTTGACCCAAACGATAATAAAGGCATACATAGATGCCACCCATGCAAAAACCATAAAATAAAAGGAAGCTGTAAAAATAACACTCAAAGGAAAAAAAAGCATATAATATATAGAAACAATGCAGACAACAAATTTATGTCAAACTGACTTACGAAACACATGAATGAATGCTTGAATTTTACCTCATAGAGAACGCCAGTCTGTGAGACTCAGTAGGTGTTGGAAAGGCGTTAACGGGTGACCACGTGCGTGACTGAAAGTTCCGAACACTGATAGCACCAACCTGCTGCTAGAGAGTGTACTGGGAATGCTTTTGAGGAGCTGTGAGGAGGGCCACACACTGCCCACTCTACGGCTTAAATTCAAGTCTTAAGTGGTCCCACAGGCTGGTGTTCCATGCAGAGGGTTAAGGTGGTGATGTACATACCAACAGGTTTGGCCAGCATAAGGGATCATGGAGCTTCCAAGTATGAAGAATGCACAGTGTGTTAACTGTGATGTGTAGGTAGTTGAGGTGGCCATTAAAGCCAAACAGAAATCTATAAAAACGTATTACACCAATAAGCAGATATAGATTTAATCAATGAGATATGAATAACTGCAAATTGTGGCACGTTTTTCTGGATGACTTACATGCTATGAGAATAAAGTTCTTGATAGAGACAAATAGTCTTGAGTGCTGATACAATGATATAAGACACTGATAGTAATGACAGCAGCATCATTCCACATCTATATACTTTTGTCATTGTACTTTCCTGTACTGAGGTTGATAAGTTAAATGATTCACTGATTCTCTGGCAAAACTGTGAATCACGCAAAGTATACTGGAGAATGAAGATTTCACCGACCCTCCATCGCCACATCACCTAGTACTGTGGCAGTGGAAGACATGAGGACAGCCCTCACAAGACCTCTATGGGGTGTGGTGTAGAGTCTCACTCATTTTCTCTCCCTTATTGCTTATTTTTCATCCAACTATGTAATTTGGTATATCTACAACAATTTTAACATTCATTCAATAAAAATAAAAGGTATTTTATTAGTATGGTTTGAACCAATATTGGTTATTGAATGTTTACATTTGTTGATACATATGGCACTGACAATAAGGTCTGGCTTCGCACAGGTAGCCCTAACCATCGATTCCTGGACGACTTGTCTGATTCTGCAGCAACAAATTAGACAGTGAAACCTTTCTCGTGGCTCAGTGTATCATTATTGGAAAGCATATCAGAATCCCTATAGTAGTTCCTCAGATTACACTTAACATATAGTTTAATTCATCATATGTTGATGGAAAAATGTCACAACTCAAAAAGTAATCAACACAGAGTAAAGAAATGTCTGAAATACATTTGTTTAGGTAATGTATTTGAGTGATTAAAATTGCAAGATAATAGTTTAATGTAAGCACGAGATAAGCCATTACAAATGTGAAATGCTGGTACAGTAATAACTGGTCTAAATACCTAGATGTTGAATGTAAGCATGCAAATGTGGATCCATTGAATGGCATTAATGCCAGATACCAGTGGGTGGGATGGAGTTACATGTTGCACATGGTCCATCAACATAAGGAAGGTTAATGCTTGTTGTGGACGATGCTGGAGTTTTCATCCAATGATGTCCCATATATACTCGACTGGGGAAATAACAGGTGTTCAAGCAGGTCAAGGCATCATGTTGACACTCTGTAGAGCAAGTTGGGTCACAACAGTGGTATGTGTCTGAGAGTTACGTCATTGGAAAACGTCCCCTTCAATGCCGTGTGTAAATTGATGGACAACAGGTCGAATTCATAGATGGATGTATGATTGACAGTCAGAGTGAATGGGATAATCACGAGAATGCTGCTGCTATATACAAAATTGCACCATAGATCATACCTCAAGGTGTAGTCAAGTGACCTGAAAGAAAGCTGAAGAATAGAAAGAACATTTCAAAGTTTGGAAATAACGACCAGGAACAGAATATGCAAAATACAAAAAATAAAACAAAACATTTATCAATGCTATTGAGCAAGTAAAAAGAGGAATGGAAGGTTTAAGTTATAATGTTCTAAAAGCTATTGAAGAAAGCAGAGAGGCTGAGAAACAGATGGTTCCTTATCACCACAAAGAAAATTATGATGATATGTCTCCTATTCCACCAACAACATCAGGAGCTTCATTTTAGAAAAGTTTATTTCATGTTGAAAGTCCAGCACTGTAAAGATGGAAAAACTTGAAGATATGCTGATAAAGGTAAAAGAAAAGGAGACAGATAAACAAACTTTATCTAAAACTACCTATATTAGTCCACCAATAAATAGTTATCGGTGCTCTTAACGATAAAATTTTTGGTTTCGGTTTTGAAGATGATTTTAAATATTATATTGGGGATCTGGTTCTAAATTTATCAATAATAATATTTCAATCAAAGATAAAGTTTGCAGAGCAACTAGTTTTTTAATTTAACTTTGACTAGAAGTTATGTTCAAGATCAATATAATTAGGAAGAATTTCTAAATACTAAGATATATCAATAACCACATATGCTTTTTTTAAAGTAATGATCCTCAAACAAATAAACCTAAATCAATTAGAGGTGGAAAACATAATGTATTACTCAAACCAATATGGCAGAAAATAGGAAAATCAGCAAGCCTCAAAAAGAAATTGGATGAAGGTTTAGTAAATAACATTTACAAAAACTTATCACATGTTTGGATGAATGACATTATATATATAAATCATAAATTAACAGTTATTAATGAAGAAGAATTAGCTTCAAATGAAAATTGAAATAATGAAATGCTGGAGTATCACAGATGTTAACTAATAAATTCAATGACCCTATTATCAATCATCCTGATGGAATTCATAATTAATTAGGTCTTTCGAAAACTGAAAAAATGATAAACAGTTAATAAACACTGGAATTAATAAACATACATCTGAAATGCCTCTACCTGGTTATAATTATGTTTTCCTGGGACCAAATTACATGAAAGATAAGCTGTAGGTGATAAAGGAATTAATCTATTAGACAAAGCTTTTAAAATACATTATATTGTCTATAGAGATAATGAAGACTGAGAAAAAAGGTGCAAAACTGATTAATAAATTCAGGTAGCTGCAAAAGAAAGAATGCATACTTCTGCCACTTCACCTAGTAATAAAGTAGCTACAGCTGCAGGTAGAGAAAAATGTATGAAAAACAAAAGCTAGGAATGGGTTTAGAAGCTGATGAAAAAGGTTGAGGTTAATGAGAATTTCAGTAGTGGTAAAAGATCACTCTTTAAAAATGCTATTTCACTTTCAACTTTTAAATACATATAAATGAATAACTGTAGTGTTGATTAAACAAGGCTGTCAATTGGCTAAACTAAACCAATTTCAATGAAAATTAAATTCAGAATGTAATAAAAAATATAATAGTCCTTTATCTAATTTTGATACAGAAAACCTCACTAACGAGCTAATTTTGGGGGTTTACATGACTGATGCATTATCAAAACAGCTAAATAAAAATTAATATGAAATAATTAATTAGATTCATCTGATATCCTGGTATTCATTGGAATTGTTAATACAAGAATAATAACATAAAATTAGTTTTTCATTCATTTGGGGGAAGGTCACCTAAACAGCTAGTTAAGTACACTCCTGGAAATGGAAAAAAGAGCACATTGACACCGGTGTGTCAGACCCACCATACTTGCTCCGGACACTGCGAGAGGGCTGTACAAGCAATGATCACACGCACGGCACAGCGGACACACCAGGAACCGCGGTGTTGGCCGTCGAATGGCGCTAGCTGCGCAGCATTTGTGCACCGCCGCCGTCAGTGTCAGCCAGTTTGCCGTGGCATACGGAGCTCCATCGCAGTCTTTAACACTGGTAGCATGCCGCGACAGCGTGGACGTGAACCGTATGTGCAGTTGACGGACATTGAGCGAGGGCGTATAGTGGGCACGCGGGGGGCCGGGTGGACGTACCGCCGAATTGCTCAACACGTGGGGCGTGAGGTCTCCACAGTACATCGAAGTTGTCACCACTGGTCGGCGGAAGGTGCACGTGCCCGTCGACCTGGGACCGGACCGCAGCGACGCACGGATGCACGCCAAGACCGTAGGATCCTACGCAGTGCCGTAGGGGACCGCACCGCCACTTCCCAGCAAAATAGGGACACTGTTGCTCCTGGGGTATCGGCGAGGACCATTCGCAACCGTCTCCATGAAGCTGGGCTACGGTCCCGCACACCGTTAGGCCGTCTTCCGCTCACGCCCCAACATCGTGCAGCCCGCCTCCAGTGGTGTCGTGACAGGGGTGAATGGAGGGACGAATGGAGACGTGTCGTCTTCAGCGACGAGAGTCGCTTCTGCCTTGGTGCCAATGATGGTCGTATGCGTGTTTGGCGCCGTGCAGGTGGGCGCCACAATCAGGACTGCATACGACCGAGGCACACAGGGCCAACACCCGGCATCATGGTGTGGGGAGCGATCTCCTACACTGGCCGTACACCACTGGTGATCGTCGAGGGGACACTGAATAGTGCACGGTACATCCAAACCGTCATCGAACCCATCGTTCTATCATTCTTAGACCGGCAAGGGAACTTGCTGTTCCAACAGCACAATGCACGCCCGCATGTATCCCGTGCCACCCAACGTGCTCTAGAAGGTGTAAGTCAACTACCCTGGCCAGCAAGATCTCCGGATCTGTCCCCCATTGAGCATGTTTGGGACTGGATGAAGCGTCGTCTCACGCGGTCTGCACGTCCAGCACGAACGCTGGTCCAACTGAGGCGCCAGGTGGAAATGGCATGGCAAGCCGTTCCACAGGACTACATCCAGCATCTCTAAGGTCGTCTCCATGGGAGAATAGCAGCCTGCATTGCTGCGAAAGGTGGATATACACTGTACTAGTGCCGACATTGTGCATGCTCTGTTGCCTGTGTCTATGTGCCTGTGGTTCTGTCAGTGTGATCATGTGATGTATCTGACCCCAGGAATGTGTCAATAAAGTTTCCCCTTCCTGGGACAATGAATTCACGGTGTTCTTATTTCAATTTTCAGGAGTGTATTTGGGAAAAATATTCTGTGCTACACTATTGATACAATACAAAACTTCGATGAAGTAATTTTTGGTCATTTGTTTCTGTTTTTGAAAAATGTTACTACACAATTATAAATTAAATGATTTTGAAACTAATACATGCGCTCTTTTGGAAAATAGCTGAAGCCTAAAAGTCGCATGATTAATGATAAGATAAATTTAGGAAACATAGAAAATAAATTAGAGGCAAAAATTCATCGAAAATATAAAGTTCAATTAAGTAATTGCATAAGGATATATGTGACATTTTTAAAGCAGCTATGGATCTATTGATTTTAGAGGCAGAAGAGTAGTAGATATAAAAGATCTAGTAAATGGTTATGGCGCTCTTCCAAAACAATACTTACAAAAGAATGGGTTAAAAATCAGATTATACAAGTATCTAACAGAATTTGAAGATTATATCAGTAAAACACTTGTTAATAAAGAAGTTAACCAGATTTTTCAAAATTATTTTATCAGTATTACAAGCCTACACGGAATAAGAAAATCATACAAACAATTTTCCATATGCTTTAGAACGGTTTAATAGGCTAGAAAATATGATACATGATAGACAAATATTTGAATTTATTTTTATGACTGGAGATGAACAAATAATACACACTTTTGTATATGATTTTGTTGTTTGTAAGAATATAATCAGAGAGTTGGAATTTGACGATTTTGTCATTACAGTAAATGTATCTGGTAACTATATGAAATAAATAGTAATAATTTATGACTATTTGTACACAAATCAGTTTTCCAACTGTAAGATTAAAGGATAAAATAAAAGTTAATCCAGTTCATTTAAAGTTAAGTAAATTTTGTATGATAATTTAAATCTTATTACAAGTTTTATCTGTATAAATGGTGACAAACTGCCCATTGGCTTCTGTCTCGGGTTCTTCGGCCGACGTTCATCTAATGATTTTTCTGACGTTTCGCGACCACGAGTGGCTGGCATTGTCAAAGCTTCACCCTCCATTGCCTGTGGTGAACTGGAGCCGAGCTCGTGGCCGCAGACTATATGTACCTGACGCGCCAACGTCCGAGGGCTTCTCCACAGTCATTTCCGGTGTGGTTCTCCTCTTGCTACCTGCGACGGTCGTTCGCTGCAGTACGGGAAACCAGGACCCGTTTACCTTAAGGCTTTCCTCTTTCTTGTTGAAACTGTTCGCGTGTTTTTGTATTTCTACAGCTTCTCTAAACAAGTGCGTGTGATAGTGCTTCTCTACAGCCAGGAACTTCCGTGTTGGCGAATTTTATTACGCGGTCGGTCTCATTCAGTGCGTGCTCTGCCACTGCCGATTTCTCCACCTGCCCCAACCTGCAGTGTCGCTTATGCTCTTTGATCCTGGTGTTAATGGATCGTCCAGTCATTCCGACATAAGCTTCTCCGCATGTGCATGGTATACGGTATATTCCCGACATTGCAGGTGGGTCTCTTTTCTCCTTCGCTGATCTAAGACACTCTTTGATCTTCCTTGTAGGTTTGAAAATTGTCTTTACGCCATGTTTGCGCATTATACGGCCGATTCTGTCCGTCACTCTGGGAATGTATGGCAGAAAGGCCGTACCCGACATTTCTTTTTCTGGTTCCTTACTTCGCCGAGTGTTTGGCTCTGTTACACTTCTAATGTAATTTGTGGAGTACCCATTGCTCCTCAGAACAGTTTCCAGGTGTTGCATTTCTCGTTTGAGGTGTTGCGGCTCACATATTCGTCCTGCTCTCGTTACGAGCGTACTAATCATGCCTCTTTTCTGGCTCGGGTGGTGGTTTGACAGTTTGTGCAGGTATCGGCCCGTGTGTGTCGGTTTTCGATACACTCTGTGTCCCAGGTTTTCGCCGTCCCTTGTGACCAGCACATCTAGAAATGGCAGTTTCTTGTCTTTTTCAACTTCCATGGTAAATGTTATGTTGGCTGTTCAAGTGCCTTAGGAAGTCACCGAGCTGTTCTTCATCATGGCTCCACACCACGAAAGTATCATTGACGTACCTGTACCACACCTTAGGTTTGCAAGTCGCCCAGTCCAGTGCCTGTGCTTCGAATTGTTCCATGAAGAAGTTGGCCACCACTGGACTGAGAGGACTACCCATGGCGACGCCTTCCAGCTGTTCGTAGAAATCACCATTCCACGTGAAATAGCTCGTGGTGAGACATGCATGGAAGAGCTTTTTGATGTGTTGTGGGAACATGGAACCGATGTGCTCCAGAGCGTCACTGAGTGGCACTTTCGTAAATAACGAAACAACATCAAAGCTGACCAGTATGTCGTTTGGTGCAAGTTTCAGTTCCTTCAGCTTCTCAATGAAATGTCCTGAGTCCTTAATGTATGTGTCGGTCTTCCCCACGTGTGGCTGGAGCAGAGAGGCCAAGTGTTTTGCCAGTTTATACGTTGGTGAGCCAGGAGCGCTAACGATCGGTCTCAGTGGAACGTTGTTCTTATGGATCTTGGGTAATCCATACAGCCGAGGTGGTAGGTCTTCTGTGTTGCGCAGGTTCCTCTTTATGTCCGCTGGCAGAGAAGACGCCTTGATTAATCGATTCGTATTCCGAGTGATACGCTGCGTCGGATCTGCACTTAGTTTTCGGTACGTCGTCGGATCTAATAGGTCTCGGATCTTTTGCTCATAATCTTCGGTCTTCATTGCGACGGTCGCATTCCCCTTATCGGCAGGCAGTACCAATATACTCTTGTCGGCGTTGAGATTCTTAATGTCTTGTACCTCTTCTTTCTTCAGGTTGCAAGCTGGTGGTTTTGCTCGGCACAGTATCCTGGCTGTTTCAATGCGTATTTCCCCTGCCCTTTCACAAGGAAGGGTCCGAATGGCTGTTTCAGTGTTGGCAATGATGTCCTCCATAGGTATAGTTCTCGGGACGATAGCGAAATTCCCTCCTTTTTGAAGAACAGACACTTCCTCTTCGGTCAATTGTCGTTCAGTGAGGTTGACCACTGTGTGTGTCATGTCGGTCTGTTTCCGTCATCTTTCAAACTTTTTCTTCTGCCGCTCGGTGCAGCGCTCGAGTTCGTTCTGCATGCTCCTGTGAGTGATGTTGTCGATCTTGTCCCAGTCGTCTCGATGCATTCTGCTACTTAATTGATAGAAAATGTCCAGAAGTTCCAGATCCGTTCTTGCCAAGTCTCTCCGTGTTGTATGTATTCGCTCACGAAGAAAAGCTCGTTCCATCCTGTCGTAGATACGATGTGCTTGGGCAGTGGTGAATAGGTGCTTACATCTCAAGAACTTCGGTGTACCACATTCATCTCGGCATCGTGACAGAAAGGCGAGAGAGGACACCAGTCGCGCTTTCTTCTTCCGTCGTTGGTCAGGGCGTCGGTACAATCTGTAAATCTCTTCCCCGTAGAGGCGTAATACAAAATTGTTAAGGCATTCGTGGCCATTTGTTGACAAACTGCCTATTGGCTTTTGTCTCGGGTTCTTCGGTCGACGTTCATCTAATGATTTCTCTGACGTTTCGCCATCACGAGAAGCAAGAGTCATTGATGATGAGTCAAGTGATGAGTGTTGACAAGCAGGACAAAATACTTTATGTAGAACCAGACACAGTGTAAATGCAGTGCATGAGCAGTTGAATTTACTGAAATTAAACTTCTAATTCTTGTTGTTTATAGGTGCCCTGACTCTGACTTGAGAGCATTTCTGCTCAAGGTAGAGAAGTATCGAAAATTAGTTCAATGTGACGACTTCAATATTAATTTTGTATGTGGTTCTGCAAGATAAAGGTTGTTGGAAGGTCATCTAAACTCATATGATCTGATGCAGACTGCATTTCTCCAACCATGGTACAGGGGAACAGTAGCACAGCCATACTTTTATTCATTCTGCATTACTCGGTGGGTAATCTATTAATAAAATGATGATTGGCCTTTCAGTCCATGATGCACAAATTTTAACACTAAAAGGTTTTTGTACTCAAATAAGTATTATATACAGGGTGAGTGACTAACTAATGCCACCTAGAATAACTCTGAAACTATGATAGTATCTGAAACATTTGTAAGACAAAAGTTACACGGGACAATGGGGGACTGAATATTACCTTGGTTTGTTGTTGCTATGTGGGATCACTTCAAAGATATTAAGGTCAACTTTGATTTTTTTAAACGGGATGCTGTAGTTTGATACTTATTTTCTGATAGCAGCTATCGAGACCTATCCAACGATGTGTAACAATGAGGTGTTTTAAGGTCATTGAAGGTCAAAAGGGTGGCATGAACGTACATTTACAGAAGGTGTTGGAAGTGATGCTGCAATATTCATATCACGAGTTAAGAGGTAATCCGTACCAGTTCGGTACTTTTCGAAGCACATCCTCAAACAACTCTCTCTCTTGTATCTCGTGGAAATAGTAAATATTCGCCGAATGTTTACCATTCGATGGTTTTGCAATACAACACTAGTAGTGAAACGTCCCCATAAAAAAATTATAAATGACAGTGCTTAAACTGACACACAGTATTTTTATAGCAACGCAATCTGACTTTTAAAAATCCCTACAAAAAAATGGCCCTGACTAACAATAACCTACACCTTTCATGAATCACTTACCTCACAAAAATCTTCATTACTCGAACTACTGCAATACACCAAGGCCACTTCTGCCAGCTAAATAAAAGATTCTAGCTACTGAAGGCACTAACTACTGACAGGCATAGTTAGCAAATAAAAGATTTTGATAGAACAAACAATATATTTACCTTAATAGTGTTAAAAAGTCATAATATACATATCAGTTCATGACATCCAGTATTACAAATTTACTCTTTCTGGCGCACACACGTCCAGATCATCTGCTCTTAAAATTCTGCCATCTCTGTTCCCACATCCAACACTGCTGGCAGCTCACCTCCAACTGCACAACGCTACGTGGTGTTAACAGCCATCTGCCCATCACTACAATAGTGACTATTTCAACTATGTCCACCAGCCACAGACAACACAAAGCACAGCGAGTGATTTTCATACAAAGTGCTAGGTGACATTACCAACATAAAAACCTAAACAGCCTTACATAGCCCCGATGCTCCTGAAAAAAATATTACAAATTGTTTTGGGCAGTGACCAATGCAGATTTGAAGAATTTTTTCATAATTACAATAACAAAGATATCAAATGGGCACACTTACTGATACACTGTTGGTCAAAAGCAAAGATTTTCTCACAGTCCATTAAAACAGTCCTGATCATTCATCACAGCAAAATTACAGTGTTTTTCTCAAAGTCTGAGCAGTAAAAGAAAATGCACTCGGAAGTAGTGGATTCACATGTCGTCTTGAAGAACTAGTGTTGTCCTTCCAATGGAAAGACAGTGCTGTCTCTTGACATGCAGACAGGTAATGGGTCACAACAGAGCAAACCCACATCAGAGTCAGTCGAAGTTGAAGAATATTGGTAGGTAAGTCGTCACAGAGCAGTCCACTGTAGTCCTGTTGGAAATTGCGGTAATGGTGGGCCACTAGAGGTGCAGACCCACTGCAGTCCTTGTAGAGATGGCCAGCAGCTATCTGCACAATCACCATCGATGAGTCTTGCAGACAATATAACTTGCGCACTCATGAAGTTATTGGAATTGTCCTTAGAACCAGCAATGCTCTGAACCAGTCCCTTGCTGAATTATCAACACATGTGCAAACACTAACAGTCCCAACTTCTCATCTACTGTGCAGATACTATGACCAACAGAAACGTGTGCACTGATATGAAACTTTTTTTGAAGAACTGGTATCTATACAATTATAAATATACAATATAAGAATACAATTACAAAGGTACAAAATACATCATTAAAGAAAATAACAATACAGATAACATTTGTAGTAATATGGCTTTACAAAAGAATAGAAATAGACATATACATCAGTGTTACAGGAATTATGACATAAGTAAATAAACAAAATAATGAGAATAGTTTTTGAAACATTAATTTCACACATGAGAATTGAAACAGAACATAATTAATAATGTGTAAACATCTTTACAAAGAAAATGACATATTATTAATGCAAATTACATTTGTGGATAACAGTATTCCTCATCATAGTGAATGTAGCTGAGTATTAGAAATATTCTACAATGTAAGTCTAATCAGGTAAACAAATAAAGACAGGAAGAAGACAATTACACAAGGTACACAGACACATAGCAGAACAATACAAAAGGAAAGGACAGGGTTTGTTTTACTGCAGTATTTTGCAAACAAAACTTTCTTTACTTCTTGGATATCTCCCTTCATTCTTCATTATTTCCAAAAAGTCCTATCTATACCTGCTTTCTGTACTTTTGTTGTATAACTTCTCAATGCATTTCTTCCAATTCATCGCAATTCATTCTCTTATATAGTGCACCCCCTCTTAAGCTAACTTAAATCTACTGAGCTAAGGGATGAGGCAATGCTGCAGCACAAAACAATTAACATTAATAGCAATGACAAAAAAATCCAAATTGGCAAAGCAAGCAGCAGTATATCTGAATTAGCAAAGCAAATGCAATATTACAACTAATATAAGGCAATGTGCAGCCAACAAGAAATATTAATCAGTAGCAAAACTGACTTAACACAAGGTAAAATTCAGTAGGACAGTGCCTGAAAAACAGCAGCAGCAAATGCAGTAACTTATACCTAAACATGACAAAGCTCAAGCAGAAAAAATAATACAGTAAAGATAGGAAATGTCTAATACCTATGTCAGATCTGAATACTAGAGTGATGTATCATCTTGACTTACTCTACAAAACAAGTTACCCAGTCATTGACAGAAATTATGTTTGCAATTCCTATGTAGGGAAATGTCTTTTTGTGCACCCTCGTTTTCTTGGAAGTAGATCATAAAATTATTATTTACTGGATCTGTAGGCATAAAATATCTATATTAGTACATCTATTAAATTTTATTTTAACCAATGCTGCAGTGCAGCTAGAAACTAGATATTAAACAAAATGAGCAAATATACATATATATATATATATATATGTGTGTGTGTGTGTGTGTATGTATGTATATATTCAAGGCATGAAACGTAATTCACTAAGCAAATGGCGTCTCCAAAGGCAGTAAGAAAATCTCTCAACTAGAAAGGCAATAGATGTAAAAATGTTTCTCATTATTTCATTAGGCATTTTAGAAAATATCATAAATTAAGAGTTCCACAGTGAAATCAAATGTTTTCTAGTCTGAGTGTGTCATATTTGCGATGCTTTCTACAAAGAAATGTCAATAGCGAGGATAGTGGCCTCTTTATTTCCCCACCTAATGGCTTTCTTTTTTCAGGCAACTGTCTCTCAGCTGGGCATCCACAACGCATTATGTCAAGGTCACTTACCTTGCTTACCGAAATATTTACGATAGCAGTGACACTCTCATATAAGAAATTTCACATTTCAAGAATTGGCTTTACAAATGTGTAGAAACTAAGTCCTATAAATATAACAGTGTCCTAAAATTTTCGCTGGCATTGTGATACATTCACGCATTTACACACATTTCATAACTCTTAAAGTACTATTCTTGGTTTCCAACATACTTTTTCACAAGTCAAAGTCCCTAACCACTACTCGTTATTCCTTACCGTACTCCATATACATATTCGTCGACACTTCTTTAATATTTCATCATAATAAATACATAGCATAATCAAATTAGCTTTCTGCAATAATTTCAAAACCTAAAAAAATTCTCTACTTGTTTTAATAGTGTCATCTACCTCAAATGTACTTTAAAACTCATGATCCCTTACCAAATACGTCATTCAAAGCTCTCACGGTATCACAATCGTTTGGAAAAAATATGTACAGTTCACACAGTACAGACAAAATACAATTTCATAAGTGTGAAGTTAATCAACTGTGTAATTGCATAAACATGTGTCACTGACATAGTGAAATAAATGTTTGTCTCTCTCAGTTAAATGATCAGATAGCTGTGTAATTTATGTGTTAGAGAAATATGGTATGGATGTGTAAAGTTGTATAAGCAAATGCGATATTAGCTAGGGCTCCTTGTGCTTGCCAAACACATGGTACACAAAGTAAGTGTGTACCCCCCCTGAGGGTTAATGTAATTATACCATCATGTGTTACAGATTACAAGAATGGAATGAAATGTATCACAGAAAACTTTGTTTGTAATTCAAAAATCTTTAAAAATAAACGTTTTAAGTACAAAATTAATCACCCAAATGCGCGTCCTGTGGCACTAAACTGTGCGTCTTGCTGTAAGATAATCTCTGTTTTTACTTAACGGTAAAAATGTGCCAAGTGTAGCAATTACACTGGGCAACAACCAAAAAAACGTCATGGGTTTCTCAGCTGATTTAGACTAATTTTGGTGTTCTGAGTCCGAATATCACATTGATTTTGCTCTATCAGGTCAACTTTTTGAGATACAGCCATAGGCCTACATGACCATTTTTCCCTGAAATGTAAGCCTTTTTATAGGCTTCAATATGCTAATATTAGGGGTTTTAGATCGGAGCGTGGAATGTCAGATCCCTTAATCGGGCAGGTAGGTTAGAAAATTTGAAAAGGGAAATGGATAGGTTGAAGTTAGATATAGTGGGAATTAGTGAAGTTCGGTGGCAGGAGGAACAAGACATCTGGTCAGGTGACTACAGGGTTATAAACACAAAATCATGTAGGGGTAATGCAGGAGTAGGTTTAATAATGAATAGGAAAATAGGAATGTGGGTAAGCTACTACAAACACCATAGTGAACGCATTATTGTGGCCAAGATAGATTCGAAGCCCACGCCTACTACAGTAGTACAAGTTTATATGCCAACTAGCTCTGCAGATGACGACGAAATTGAAGAAATGTATGATGAAATAAAAGAAATTATTCAGATTGTGAAGGGAGACGAAAATTTAATAATCTTGGGTGACTGGAATTCGAGTGTAGGAAAAGGGAGAGAAGGAAACGTAGTAGGTGAATATGGATTGGGGGACAGAAATGAAAGAGGAAGCCGCCTGGTCGAATTTTGCACAGAGCACAACATAATCATAACTAACAATTGGTTTAAGAATCATGAAAGAAGGTTGTATACATGGAAGAACCCTGGAGATACTAAAAGGTATCAGATAGATTATATAATGGTAAGACAGAGATTTAGGAACCAGGTTTTAAATTGTAAGACATTTCCAGGGGCAGATGTGGACTCTGACCACAATCTATTGGTTATGACCTGTAGATTAAAACTGAAGAAACTGCAAAAAGGTGGGAATTTAAGGAGATGGGACCTGGATAAACTAAAAGAACCAGAGGTTGTACAGAGATTCAGGGAGAGCATAAGGGAGCAATTGACAGGAATGGGGGAAATAAATACAGTAGAAGAAGAATGGGTAGCTTTGAAGGATGAAGTAGTGAAGGCAGCAGAGGATCAAGTAGGTAAAAAGACTAGGGCTAGTAGAAATCCTTGGGTAACAGAAGAAATATTGAATTTAATTGATGAAAGGAGAAAATATAAAAATGCAGTAAGTGAAACAGGCAAAAAGGAATACAAACGTCTGAAAAATGAGATCGACAGGAAGTGCAAAATGGCTAAGCAGGGATGGCTAGAGGACAAATGTAAGGATGTAGAGGCCTATCTCACTAGGGGTAAGATAGATACCGCCTACAGGAAAATTAAAGAGGCCTTTGGAGATAAGAGAACGACTTGTATGAATATCAAGAGCTCAGATGGAAACCCAGTTCTAAGCAAAGAAGGGAAAGCAGAAAGGTGGAAGGAGTATATAGAGGGTCTATACAAGGGCGATGTACTTGAGGACAATATTATGGAAATGGAAGAGGATGTAGATGAAAATGAAATGGGAGATATGATACTGCGTGAAGAGTTTGACAGAGCACTGAAAGACCTGAGTCGAAACAAGGCTCCCGGAGTAGACAATATTCCATTGGAACTACTGACGGCCGTGGGAGAGCCAGTCCTGACAAAACTCTACCATCTGGTGAGCAAGATGTATGAAACAGGCGAAATACCCTCAGACTTCAAGAAGAATATAATAATTCCAATCCCAAAGAAAGCAGGTGTTGACAGATGTGAAAATTACCGAACTATCAGCTTAATAAGTCACAGCTGCAAAATACTAACACGAATTCTTTACAGACGAATGGAAAAACTAGTAGAAGCCAACCTCGGGGAAGATCAGTTTGGATTCCGTAGAAACACTGGAACACGTGAGGCAATACTGACCTTACGACTTATCTTAGAAGAAAGATTAAGGAAAGGCAAACCTACGTTTCTAGCATTTGTAGACTTAGAGAAAGCTTTTGACAATGTTGACTGGAATACTCTCTTTCAAATTCTAAAGGTGGCAGGGGTAAAATACAGGGAGCGAAAGGCTATTTACAATTTGTACAGAAACCAGATGGCAGTTATAAGAGTCGAGGGACATGAAAGGGAAGCAGTGGTTGGGAAGGGAGTAAGACAGGGTTGTAGCCTCTCCCCGATGTTATTCAATCTGTATATTGAGCAAGCAGTAAAGGAAACAAAAGAAAAATTCGGAGTAGGTATTAAAATTCATGGAGAAGAAATAAAAACTTTGAGGTTCGCCGATGACATTGTAATTCTGTCAGAGACAGCAAAGGACTTGAAAGAGCAGTTGAATGGAATGGACAGTGTCTTGAAAGGAGGATATAAGATGAACATCAACAAAAGCAAAACAAGGATAATGGAATGTAGTCTAATTAAGTCGGGTGATGCTGAGGGAATTAGATTAGGAAATGAGGCACTTAAAGTAGTAAAGGAGTTTTGCTATTTGGGGAGCAAAATAACTGATGATGGTCGAAGTAGAGAGGATATAAAATATAGGCTGGCAATGGCAAGGAAAGCGTTTCTGAAGAAGAGAAATTTGTTAACATCGAGTATAGATTTAAGTGTCAGGAAGTCATTTCTGAAAGTATTCGTATGGAGTGTAGCCATGTATGGAAGTGAAACATGGACGATAAATAGTTTGGACAAGAAGAGAATAGAAGCTTTCGAAATGTGGTGCTACAGAAGAATGCTGAAGATTAGATGGGTAGATCACATAACTAATGAGGAAGTATTGAATAGGATTGGGGAGAAGAGAAGTTTGTGGCACAACTTGACCAGAAGAAGAGATCGGTTGGTAGGACATGTTCTGAGGCATGAAGGGATCACCAATTTAGTATTGGAGGGCAGCGTGGAGGGTAAAAATCGTAGAGGGAGACCAAGAGATGAATACACCAAGCAGATTCAGAAGGATGTAGGTTGCAGTAGGTACTGGGAGATGAAAAAGCTTGCACAGGATAGAGTAGCATGGAGAGCTGCATCAAACCAGTCTCAGGACTGAAGACCACAACAACAACAACATTCAGAACATATGAAAACAAAAGAAGCCTTTAAGATTGTAACAGTTAATAATTCCAATAGATGCCTTTTTTTCTTACTATAGTATAAAATTTATTCTAATTTTTATTGTCTGACAGTCAACTGCATATTTCTATTACTATTTCAGATTGATATGGCTTCTGCGCGACGTTCATGCATGAATAATCCAGACGTTTTCTGCTACATCTGCGGAGAATACACGCTTTCAGTGGACAGGAAGAACATCACGGGATTTGTGAGGAACGCCTACCAGGCTTACTTTCATGTCAAGCTGGGTGACCAAGATAAGCCCTGGGCACCGCACACGGTCTGCAAGAAGTGCGTGGAATACCTCCGGCGGTGGACGAAGGGCACGAAAACTTCACTGAAGTTTGGGATTCCGATGGTTTGGAGGGAGCCCTTTGACCATGCATCGGATTGTTACTTCTGCGCCATCAATACTACTGGCATCAACCGGAAGAATCGGCACAGCCTCCAGTACCCCGACCTTCCATCTGCCCGCCGTCCAGTTGCTCACTGCAAAGAAATTCCTGTACCAGCGTTCACAGAGCTTCCTAACATCGACGACGAGGCCACCACTGCAGACGAGGGAGGATATATAGCAGACGAGGAGTATGAAGCACAAGATGGTCGGCAGCTCTTTTCACAATGTGAGCTTAATGATCTTGTTCGGGATCTCAGCTTGTCGAAGACTTCATCCGAGCTGTTGGCCTCCAGACTCAAAGAGAAAAATCTACTTGGCGAGGACGCGCGTATCACTTTCTTTCGTAGAAGGCATGAGGACTACATGGGCTACTTCTGCTAGGAGGAAGACCTAGTGTACTGCCGAGATATCGCCGGCCTTCTTGTTAAACTCGGGGCTCCTACATACGATCCGAGAGATTGGCGACTCTTTATTGACAGCTGCAAGCGCACTTTGAAGTGTGTGCTCCTCCACAACGGGAACGAGTTCGCCTCAATCCCTCTTGCTCACTCCACAACTCTCGTAGAGAAATATGAAGCAGTGAAGTACGTGCTCGACAAAATCCAATATGAGCAGCACCAATGGATCATCTGCGTCGACTTCAAGATGGTGAACTTTCTACTTGGTCAGCAGTCCGGGTTCACGAAATACCCATGCTTTATATGTATGTGGGACAGTCGAGACAGAGCCCAGCACTATGTAAAGAAAGTGTGGCCGCCACGAGAGCAGTTAGTACCTGGTGCGAGAAACTTCATAAACGAACCTCTTGTTCACCGGTAGAAGATATTGATCCCACCGCTACACATGAAGCTTGGGTTAATGAAACAGTTCACGCGTGCTCTGGACAAGGATGTGAGGTGCTTCCACTACCTGTGCCGAGCCTTTCCGCGACTGACCGTTGAGAAGCTGAAGGCCGGCATTTTCGATGGGCCACAGATGCGGCAGCTCATAAAGGACACAGAGTTCGAAAACTCCATGAACACGTTAGAGTGCGCCGCGTGGAAATCGCTTGTGCAGGTGGTGAACAACTTCCTGGGGAACACGAAGGCAGCAAACCACGCCAGACTCATCAGCAGCATGATAGAGGCCTTTCAAAAGCTCGGGTGTTTGATGAGTATAAAGATGCACTTCCTGTACTCACACATGGAGAAGTTTCCTGAAAACCTTGGGGCGATGAGCGACGAGCAGGGAGAAAGGTTCCATCAGGACATGCGCCAAATGGAGGATAGGTACCAGGGCAGGTGGGACGCAGTCATGATGGCGGACTACTGCTGGATGCTGAAGAGAGACAACCCAGCAGCTGCTCACAAACGGGAATCGAAGAAACGCCGATTCATGCCGTGAACTCTGAACTTTTGTGTCACGTAACGCTCATTGTTATACTAATATTATGGTAAATATGCTTATTTAATTTGATGGAGTAAATAAAAACTTAATGAGTTTGCATACGTTGACTTTTATTTCTTGAGGAAAACGGAAAAAATCTTCCGGGGTTTCTCAGCAGATGATACAAAGAAATTTGTTTTTTTACGAAAAATCGATTTTTAAAAATTTCTTTAGCAAAAAATCCTCACCTGATAGAACAAAACCAAGGTCATTTTCGGACTCAGGGCATCAAAATTAGTCTAATTCAGCGGGAAAACCCTAGACTTTTAAAAAAAAATCTTTTTGTTGCCCAGTGTTATCGTCGCCCATAAGCAAAGTTCTGTACAAGTCAATGTACTAGCCTCGTAATAAACAAAAGTGAAATGCTATGCATATTGATATCGTAGTTATTACATACAGTACCATGATCAAGGAAGTACTATACTGTAATGTATTGGTGTGTTACGAAAAAATGCTGTCTCATTGTAGCTATATCACAAAAGTTACTACTAAAACATGTTTTTTTTATTTCCCAAAGAATTCAGAAAAACTGTGCAGATATGAAACAGATACATCGCAAAATCAACAATGTAAATTGTGTCACATATTAGTAGCATCGTGATATAATCATGTAGCTGTCAAAGAAACCAAATGCTAAGTCATCGTTAATCTCACAGAATGTACTTCAAATAAAGAATATCTTTTCAAGTAAACCAAAATGCAGCATTAAAATCTCATTAGCAGTATATGTTCTAAATATGTAAGGCGTTTAATCGTTACATAATCGTGCAACTAACAAGCAAGAATGTACAAATAACAACACTGTCATATCTGTTCACTATAAGAATGCATTCGTAAACACTGTCTAAATATGTTCCCTACGTTCTAGACTAGATAGTTTATTTTAAAACATAGTTGCATCTTACCAGTTTCTAAGTGTGACAATGAGTACTAGTGGTGTGAAGTGAAAAATTTTATGGCAAAGACTAAATTAAAAAGCAGATTATCTTTCACGAAACGGTTTTACATGTGAAATGTGGTGTAAACCCATACTCTTCCTAGTATGCAGACTTTCAACTCCAACGCAATTATCATGTTGTATACGTCGGTTTCTGTAAAGTTCATTGTAAACCAGGAAGAATTTGTGACTCATGTGTTTCTTGTTATGTCACAATCAATGAGCTTTAATGAGAACTTTCTGACCAATATATAGTGTCTTTGCATTTGCTTTACCGTGTAGTTTTCTCCTTTTGTCTGCAGCAGAGTTTATATTTTTAATAGTCAAATTAATTATGTCTTTGTGTCGAAGTTTCTGTGTACTCAGAACACGTACAATCTCTCTGATTCTGTTCGGTGGTTCTTCATTCATCAGTACAAGAATAGGTGGTAAAGCAGTGGAGTCATGAGGCATCTAATTCAGCATGTTTCGAAATAAGTGTATATATCTGTCCCAATACTGATGCTTTCTGTGACAATGAAGTCTGCAAAGCTTATTGATTTCTTTCATAATCTGTTCAGCTGGGTTACAGTGTGGTGAGTACAATGAAATAAAAACAGGTTTGATTTTATGATTCTGAAGCATGCGTGACCAAACAGCAGATCTGGTATGCGGTCCGTTACCTGGAATGACTTTAGCAACATGGCCAACTTCACGTAAGAAATTTTTAACAAAGGCGTTGGATAATACCGCCCAGTGGCTTTATGTAATGGAGTGAAAGAAACAAATTTTGAAGTATGTTCAACAGCTACTAGAACATACGAAAATCCATTCGATGTTCTGACAAGGGGTCCCAAGAGATCAACAGCAGCAAATTCTTTTAATTTACAATGAATGATAGGAAACAACAGCGTGCGATGTGAGATAGTAGATGGCTTAGCCTTTTGACAAAGTTAACAAATAGACAAGACTCTTCGATTTCTCTTTTCCATATTGTTAAAAAAACAAGTCTTCTGAAGAATATGATAACATTTTCTTGGACCAAAATGTGTGTAGCTTATTAACAAAATCGTCAGGAATGCAAAGTACCCATAGCTTGTCATCAATAGTTCGGCGTTAGAAGAGTATGTTGTTTCTAACCAGATATTAACGCCGAATCTGTGAGTGTGTCTTCTCATGCCATTTACTTTTGATGTCTTTCCAAATCGGATCTTCATCTTGTTCATGAGCAATGTCCTTTAAAGATGTGGTGATGAAGATTTTGAAGGCGACTTTCTGAATGTAAAGAATACCAAAATTTTTCTCGAGGTTGCCTTCTGTGTTACTTTTCTCAAGCCCAGCCAATGCACGTGACGGTGCGTCCGCAACAATGTTCTTGCCGGCAATGTAGACTATTGTGAAGTGGAATTCTTGCAGAAACAAAGCCCAACATTTTTACCTGTCATGATTTAATTTTGAAGACATAAGAAATTGGAATGCATGATGATCACTGTATACTTTTACGTGCCTACCAGAAAGAAAGAAATGGAATTTGTTAAATGCCCGAATGATTGCTAAAGCTTCTAATTCAGTAGCAGAATAATTTTCTTCAGATTTTGTTAGCACTTGGCTAGGAAAAGCAATGGTTTTCTGAACAGTAGTGTCATTTTCTATGGCTTCTTGAAATAAATGGGCACCAAGACCAACTTTAGATGAATCCGTGCTAAGGCAGAATTCTTGAGACAGATCTGGATGAGATAGTATTGGCGTGTTAAGTAGCGTTTCTGGCAAAGAATTGAATTCCAGATGTGCCTGCTTATCCCAGTTCAAAATTGTATTTTTTCCAGTGAGAGAACAAAGTTTTGGTGTAACTAGAATCTGCATATTCAGAAAACGACGGTAAAAATTTACGAGACCTAGAAAACTACGGACTGGTTTTTTTGTGGATGGAATTCCTATGGCTCTGATTGCTTCTAACTTTTCAGGATCTGGCAGAATGCCTTCAGAAGAAATAATATGTCCTCAAAACCACACCTTTGAACAACCAAATTCAGACTTTTCCAAGTTAACTGTAATTCCAGATTCTGCCAAAATTCGTAACAAACTGTTGAGGATGCGATTATGTTGTTCCCATGAAGCTTCTACTACTAGAAAATCGTCCACATATAAGGTGACGTGACGTTTTAAGAACTCAGTTACTGTGGAACTTAGCCCGCGAATGAAAGCTGCCGAAGAAATGTTCAAACCTAAAGGAAGTTTTCGAAACTGATAACAAAGGCCGAAACAAAGGAAAGCAGCATTTTCTACATTCTGGATGAAATTCGATTTGATAAAAGCTGGATCTGAGGACAATAGAAGACAACACTTTTACACCATTAAAATTTTGAAGAAGTTCTTCCAAAGTTTGCGGCCTGTCTGTTTCAGGTTCAAAAATGGCTCTGAGCATTATGGGACTCAACATCTTAGATCATCAGTCCCCCAGAACTTAGAACTACTTAAACCTAACTAACCTAAGGACATCACACACATCCACGCCCGAGGCAGGATTCGAACATGCGACTGTAGCGGCCGCGCGGTTCCAGACTGTAGCGCGTAAGACTGCATGGCCTCACCGGCCGGCGTCTGTTTCAGGAATGATGATAGTATTGATTTGTCTCGAATCTAAGACAAGCCTGATCGATCCATTTTTCTTCTCAACAACATGTAATAGATTGTTGAATGAGCTTACTGCTGGCTCAATAATGCCCTCATGCAAAGATTGTATTTGTGTCCCTATAATCCGCCATAATTACGTATGATCTAACACAAAACTTAGTATGCTCACAAACATGAAATTGGTATTGAAATCCCTTGATTGTTCCTGATTTGTGAGTAAAAACTGTGAAATGTGATGCAAAATCTCAAAAAGGTCCTGCCTGTCAGTGTCATTACAATTCTCAATTGTTTGAATTTCATTCTGAATTAACTCATTAGCATCAAATACGCCGTCGGTATCATCCCTGTCAGTACTTGCAGAGTGATAGTTAGTGTCTAGTTCCATCGAAAATTCTGAACTGTTGTCTAACAGAAGGTAAAGCAGAATAATTTCCTCGTCATGGTTTGAGAGCCAATCTTCAAATTTCAAAGCTACTGACCTACCTTCTTTCTCTAAACTTATTTCAGCATTGTGATAGTTTAAGATCGTTTTGTATTCATTCAAAAGGTCTACTCCTAATCTAATTTCCGTCGACAGTAATGGAATAATAAGAAAGTTCATAGAGAAACTGTGGCTATGACAAAGGAATTCTAAGTCGGTTTGTTTGAGTACATCTACAGTTTTTCCAAAAATTGCACTTTGTAATTTAATCTTACCTAAAGGAAGTGTGGGGCAATTGTTCGACATGTTGCATTTGCTAAAGGCTGTTTCACTAATTACTGAAATGGGACTGCCAAAGGCAAGTACTGCCATAAATTTTACGACATTTACTGTAATGTGAATTACAGGATATGCATTGTTGTAATGTTTTATGTCGTGTTCCTGGAGTAAGATGTCCCTAACGTCTTCCATTTTTACGTAATTACTGGCCACGTAGCTATGTCGTCAGCTTCGTAAGTACGTTTTGTGGTTGCCAGCAGTTTGAGTCATTTACTATTGTCTCTCTGTTGGCGCGAGTCGTTATTGGGATTAGGAGACATAACTTCTACAAATTCACCTTGTGGAGACGGCCTTCCCCTGTTTGGATCCCGCCAGTTCTGATGTAACTCAGGTCTGTGATTATGTCAGTAGTTTACGTAGTTTCTTTTTGTCGGTCATGTGGTGGAGAATTTCTCCCGGAATCGAACTGCCCAGTGGACCGTTGCGTCTGAAGTATTCTGTCTCCCTTGATAATAATTATTTTGGTTCCCATATTGTCTTTTTCTCTGATTGTCTCAGTGATAGTCATTACTGCGGAGAGGTGATCATTCGCTGTAATTATTCCTACTCTGCCAAGGGTTGTCATATGGGTGGTGTCTGTTTTGGTCACGATTTACGTTGTAAGAATAGCCTTGTCGTGTCCAGTTATTATTTCTGTCATTGCAGAATTGTGACAGATGTTCTGCGATTGTCATTGTCAATTTATGATTCTTGTAACAGTCCCAGAAAAGCTTCAATGTCGTCTTTGCAACGTCCTGTCAAAATAATGTGTCGTAAATGTTCAGGCAATTTGATTAAGCAAATACGGATGACTTCTGAGGGACTGTATGGGTTTGACAGGTACTGATTCTTATGCAACATGTCTTCAAAATATTTCACAAGACTGGATAATTCAGATTGTTCGAAATGTTTCATCATTGTGATAATATGTTTTACTCGGTCTTGTGTAGCTTGAGACCAATATGCTGAGAGGAAGGTATGATAAAATTTTCCTTCACTGTGGCAATCGTGAATGACCAATCGCATTCTTACAGCTGGTTCATTCTCTAAATAGCCACACATAAATTCTAATCTGTGCTCTAATGGGCAGTTGGGAGGAAAACAATGAGAGAATTGATGAAGCCACGCTTGTGGAAGAATGTCGTTTCCGGAATTCTTAAATGTTTCAATTTACGTGTAGTAATAAACAGCTTATAGTCAAAATCGTCCTGTTAGCGAGTCGTATGTCGGTCACCGTTATGTCGTTTCGGCGGCTCCGTCTCAAAATTCAGTGTATCTTGCCAATTTCTTTCATAATTTCCGAAGTGCCCCGTGTTATTATTTTGTGGCTGTTCCATATTTCTGTGTCCCTCTTCCTGTGTTGGAGTGCGAGTGTCTTCTGAAATATGTAATTCTTGTATTACTTGTGCTAACTGATCTTGTACTTCCTGGATATGTCTTTTGTATTGTGTATTGATTTGTTTCTGATTTTGTTTGAATTTTCTAATTTGTTCATACTCTTCTGTGTCATTAAATACTACCGGTCTTGTGTCATTCAGAGTATCATCTACCTTCATAGATAAATTATTAACTGATCCGAAAATTCGACTACTTTATCTGATAATGAACTAATTTCCCCCATGTGTCTTTATGAACCAATTTTCAGAGTATCTACTGTGTCCTTGAAGTTTTTCTGAGTTTGTGGAAGTTGTGTATCCGAATCAGTAGATGCAACTCAGTCAATTTTAGCCCGCAAGGTCTCGTAATTTTCATGAACAATAGGTTGCAGTTCTTTTATGGCTGCTTCATGATTCTGTAATGCATTTTCATGCCGCGAAAAAATAGGTTGGAAATGCTCACAAATTTGTGTTTTTACATCATTACAGACTTTTTGACATTTCAGTTCGATGTCATGTAACTCAGTAGTTAAATATACATGTGTTCGTTGAAGTATTTCTTTAATTTGTTTCCAATTTTGTTCCATTTGTTGCTGTGACTGTTTCTGTGCTTGTCTCTTTTGTTTCTGATTTTGTTGAAGCGTTGTGTCTAACTTTTGTAGCCTTTGTCCCATTTTTTGCATTAATTGTAATAATAACGCACAGGTGTCTGAAACATGTTCCTCAGTGCTATTCGGCAGTGCATTTGAACTGGCAATATTCGCATTTTGAAAAGCAGAAAATCTGTCTTGACTTATTTGAGAAAATGGCGAGAATGCAAAACCTGAATCTACGGCATTTGCAAGGTTGTGTCCTGTCATTTCAAATTCCTGAGGTGAGCTGTTGCTGACCGATCGATCGATAATGCGTCCATGTTCACTAATTGTTTCACTGTTTACACCATTATTTGTTGCCTCGTCCATTTCCGTATGCACAGTTACGAAATAACTGTTGAGAATATTTGTTAATTCACTACACAGCGGCGCTAACACACTACTCAAGTCTTCACTGTCAAATTCTTAATATAGTTTGGAGCCTAATGTTACATGTTTCACATGCCATAATTATCATGTATTTCACATGATAACAAGAAAAGCACAATTTGAAGAACAAAAACAAGAAAACACATTAGCATAGCACTGAAAATAGTATCTCGTTAATTGCAAGCGCAGCTGCAAAATACTTGCTGCAAATCTACATGCATACCACAACTATTTTACTATATAGCAATTAAAAACTGCAACTACAAAGGAAATTCTCTTTGTCATTACACACTAGCAATAAACAATAGCAACACTAATCACACAAACTACAAGAAAAATCAGTAGATTCCAGTGAGGTATCCTCGGCTAAGGGACGACATATGTAACATCCCCTTGGAAAAATTATGAATGACTGTGCTTAAACTGACACACAATGTTATTAGCGCAACACAATCTGACTTTTAATAATCCCTACAAAAGAATGACCCAGACTAATAATAACCTATACCTTTCATGAATCACTTACCTCACAAAAATCTTCATTGCTCGAACTACTGCAATGCAGCGAGCGCCACTACAGCCAGCTAAATGAAAGATTCTAACTACTGAAGGCACTAACTACTGATAGGCATAGTTAGCAAATGAAAGATTTTGATGGATAACAGACAATATATTTACTTTAATAATGTTCAAAATTCATAATATATGTATCAGTTCATGATATCCAGTATTACAAATTAACTTTTTCTGGCGCACACATGTCCAGATCGTCCTTTCTTAAGATTCTGCCATCTCTCTCCCCACACCCACCACTGCTGGAGGTTCACCTCCAACTGCACAACACTACACGCTGTTAACAGCCAACTGCCCAACACTACAATAGCATCTATTTCGACAATGCCCACTAGCCTCAGACTGGCCACAGCACAGCCAGTGATTTTCATACAGAGCGCTATGTGGCGTTACCAAAAAGAAAACCTAAACAGCCTACTTACATAGCCCCCATGCCTCCCACAAAAAAATTTACAAATTGTTTTGGGCACTGCCCAATACATATTTGTTAACATTTTTCACAATTACAATAACAAGGAAATCATATGCACACACTTATTGATACAATGTTGGTCAAAAGCTAAAATTTTTCTCACAGTCCATAAAGACATTCCTGATCATTCATCACAGTGAAATTGCAGTTTCTTTTTCTCAAAGTCTGAGCAGTAAAAGACAATGCACACGGAAGTAGTGGATTTCAATGCAGTCTTGAAGAAGTAGTGCTGTCCTTCCAACAGAAAGACAGTGCTGACACTTGACATGCAGACCAGTATTGTTCCACAACAGAGCAAACCCACAGCAGAGTCAGTCGAAGTTGAAGAATAATGGTAGGTAGGTCATCACAGAGCAGACCCACTGTAGTCCTGGTAGAGATTATGGTATTGGTGGGCCACCAAAGGTGGAGACCCACTGCAGTCCTTGTAGAAATAATGGTATTGGTGGGCCACCAGTGATGCAGACCCACTGTAGTCCTAGTAGAGACGGCCAGCAGCCATCTGTTGCGACTGTGCAGGTGCACTATCACCATCGAAGAGTCTTGCGGAGAATATTGTCCATAAACCACCACTTGTGCACGCACAAAGTTTTTGGAAATGTCCTTAGAACCAGCAATGCTGTTATCCAGTCCCTTGCTGAATTATTAACACACGTGCAAACACTAACAGTACCAACTTCCCACATATTGTGCATTTACTATGACCAACAGAAATGTGTGCAGTGAAATGTAACTTACAAGTTACTTAATTTGATGAACTGGTGTCAATTACAATTTTATAACATAAAAATACAATAACAAAGGTACAAAATACATCATTAAAGAACATAACAATATAGATAACATTTGTAGTAATAGGGGCTTTGCAAAAGAATAGAAATAAACATATACATCAGTGTTACAAGAATTACGACATAAGTAAATATATAAAATAATGAGAATAGTTTTCGAAACATTAATTTCACACATGAGCATCGAAACAGAACAGATTAAATAATGTCTAAACATCTTTAAAAAGTAAATAACACATTATTTGAAAAATTCTACAACATAACTCTTATCAGATAAACACTTAAAGACAGGAAAAAGACAAACACACAAGGGTACATAAACACATAGCGGAATAATACAAAAGGAAAGACAGGGTTCGTTTTCAGGGTAACATTTGGTACTGCAGTCCAACCCAAAACTTCATTCTGTAGATCTTTCCTCTTATTTCAACATTTGTTTCCACCAAAAAAAATCCTATTGAAGCATGTTTTCTGTATTCTGTTCCTATCCTCTTTCAAAAATAGTTTTTCTCCGCTGTACACTACTTTTTTGGCAAAACCATTTACTTATAGTTTCTCAATGCATTTCTTCCAATTCATCATAACCCATTCTCTTATATAGTCTACCCCCTCTTAAGCTAACTTAAATCCACTGAGCTCAGGTATATATACCAAGGGACGAGGAAATGCAGCATCACATAACAAATTAACGCGAACAGCAATGACAAAAAAATGGAAATTGGCAAAGCAAGCAGCAGTGTATATAAATTAGCAAAGCAATTGCAATATTACAACGAATATAAGGCAATGTGCAGCAAACAAGAAAAATAAATTTGTAGTAAATCTGGCTTAACAGAGTAATACAAAGCGAATTTAAGTAGCGCTTTGCTTGGCAAACAGCAGCAGCAAATGCAATAACTTGTATCTGAATATGACAACCAACAAGCAGAAAACATATTACATTAGAAATGCCCATGTTTAATATCCATGTCACATCTGAACACTAGAGTGATGCATCACAATAACTTACTCTACCAAAAAATTACCAAGTAGTTGAAAAGAAAATTATGTATGCAGTTACTGTTATTAATCCCTTCTTATTGTTCTTTCCATTCCAAGTGCTCCTTTTCCGAAGAATATGGATCATAAAAATATTATTTAATATATCTTTTGGCAGAAAGTGTTCACATTAGCAAATGCACTTCATTTTGTTTTATAAAACCAATGCTGCAACACAGCTGGAAACCAGATATTAAACAAAATGAGCAATCTCTCAACAAGAAAGACTATATATGTAAAATGTTTCTCATCTTTTTTTTAGGCATTTTAGTAAATTTCATAAATTAAGAGCCCCACAGTGCAATTATATTTTTTCAAGTTTGAGCGTGTCGTATTTGCGATGCTTTCGACAAAGAAATGTCAATAGCGAGGATAATGGTCTCTTTTTTTTTTTCTCCACCTAATGGCTTTCTTTTGTCAGACGACTATCCCTCAGCTGGGCGCCCAAAACGCATTACGTCAAGGTGACCTACCTACCTTACCGAAATATTTACGACATCAGTTTCCGCTACAGTGACAGTCTCATAAAAATTTCACAGGTCGAGAATTTGTGTTACAAATGTGTAGAAACAAAATCCTATAAATATAACTGTGTCCAAAAAATTTTCGTCGGCATTGTGGTACATTCACACATTTACACACATTTCATAACTCTTAAAGTACGATTCTTGGTGTCCAACATCCTTTTTCACAAGTCAGAGTCCCTAACCACTACTCATTATTCCTTACCTTATTACACATATAAATATTCGTCGACACTTCTTCAATATTTCATCACAATAAATATGTAGGATAATCAAATTCCTCATATAGCATCAGGTTATTGATCATAAACATACTTCAACAGCATAATACACATCAATGTCGTAACAATAACATCATAACACCTCAGCCGAATCTCAAAACGTTGTAGCTTTCTGCAATAATCTCAAGACCTTCAATAAACTCATCTACCTCAAACGTACTTCAAAAATCATGATCCCATACAAAATACATCACTCAATGCTCTCATAGCATCACAAAGCTTCCGAAAAATATATGAACAGTTCACAAAGTAGATACAAAATACAATGTCATAAGTGTGAAGTTACCCAACTGTGTAATTACATAAACATCTGTCACTGATGTAGTAAAATAAATGTTTGTCTCTCTCAGTTAAATGATCAGATAGCTGTGTAATTTATGTGTTAGAGAAATATGGCACCAATGTGTAAAGTTGTATAAGCAAATACCATATTAGCTAGGGCTCCTTGCGCTTGCCAGATACATGGTACACAAAGTAAGCATGTACCCCCCCTATGGATTAATGTAATTACAGATTAGAGCAATGGAAAGAAATGTATCATGGGAAGCCTTTGTATCATTGTAATTCCAAAATCTTTAAAAATAAATGTTTCAAGTACAAAATTAATCATTCAAATATGTGTACTGTAGTGCTAAACTGTGTGTCTTGTTGTAAGACAATCTCTGTGGAAGTGTCGTAGTTATCGTCCTCTGAAAGCTAAGTTCTGCAGAAGTCAATGTACTTAACTCATGATAAACAAAGTGAAATGCTTTGCGTATATACGAGGGCGGTTCAGAAAGTAACCTCCGATTGGTCACAGTGCGGGTTGTGGAGGGAGTAGCGACGCCATTTGTGCGTTCACGCACTCAACAGGTCATTCGGCATCAAGCCGTGGTCGAGTGATCGTCGTACCTGCGCTAGTTTAGTTTTTGTGGCAGTTTGAAATGTGTGCTGCAATAGAAAACCCCGCCAAATGTGAAGTGCGTGCTGTCATAAGGTTTTTTACAGCCAAAGGATATTCTGCAGCAGCTATTCATCGTGAGCTTTGTGCCGTGTACGGACCAAGAGTTATGAGTGAAGGAGTTGTCCGTGAATGGGTACATTTATTTAAAAGTGGACGAGAAAACGTTCATGATGAAGAGAGGAGTGGTAGACCATCATTGGTGACTGACGAACTCGTTCAGACAGTTGATGCAAAAGTTCGTGAAAATCGACGTTTCTCAATGTCGGAGTTGTCTACTGGTTTTCCACAGATTTCTAAGACTCTCTTGTACGAGATAGTGACAGCAAGATTGGGTTACCGTAAGTTCTGTGCACGATGGGTACCCAAAATTCTTACCGACCACCACAAAACTCAAAGAATGGCCTCTGCATTAGACTTTCTGTCACGTTATGAGGACGAAGGAGAACCATTGTTAAACAGAATCGTGACCGGTGACGAAACCTGGATTAAGTACGTGAACCCTGAGACAAAAGAACAATCAAAGATGTGGGCACATTCAAATTCGCCTACCAAACCAAGAAAAGCCTCGCAAGATTTTTCTGCCAGAAAACTGATGGCAACGGTGTTTTGGGATGCCAAAGGGGTGTTGTTGGTTGAATTCATGGAACGTGGTACGACCATTAATCAAGACGTGTACTGTGAAACAATAAAAAAGTTACGACGGGCTATACAGAACAAACGCCGTGGTATGCTGACTTCCGCTATCGTTTTTTTGCACGATAACGCCCGTCCTCACTCTGCTCGCAGAACAACGGCCCTTCTTGAGTCCTTCAAGTGCGACGTTATCAACCATCCACCTTACAGCCCAGACCTGGCGCCAAGTGATTTTCACCTCTTCATGCATTTGAAGAAATGGCTCGGGTCACAGCGGTTTGATGACGACGAAGAGCTCAAAGATGCGGTCACAGGCTGGCTCCAGGCACAAGCGGGTGATTTTTATGCAGAAGGAATTTCAAAGCTTGTGAAGAGATACGATAAGTGCCTCAATCGCTATGGAGACTATGTAGAAAAATAGTGCAAAGATGTAGTTGTAAGATGTATATATTAAAATATTTTTATTTAACTTGGTGTATTTTTTTAAATCAACCGGAGGTTACTTTCTGAACGGCCCTCGTATATCTTACTTATTACGCTTATTGCCGTGATGAAGAAAGCACTGTGCTGTAATGTATTGTTGTGCTACGGAAAAGGCTGTCTCATTGTAGCTATACCACAAAAGTTACTACTAAAACATGTTTTCCTTTCCAGAATAATTCATAAAAACTGTGGAGATATAAAACAGACACACCGCAAAAGCAACATTGTAAATTGTCACTCATTAGTAGCGTCGTGATAAAATCGTGTAGCTGTCACATAAACTAACCAGTGTCATCTGGCATCTCACAGAAAGTATTTAAATCCAGAATGTATTTTCAAGTAAACCATAATGTTGTATTAAAATCTCATTAGCCATACCAGTATGTAAGCCTGATAGTCGTTACGTAATCGTGCAACTAACAAGCAAGAATGTACAAATAACAACACTGTGTTGTCTGTTCACTATAACAATGCATTCGTAATTTCTGTTTAAAAATGTTCCCTAGGTTCTAGACTGGATAGTTAACTTCAAAACATTGTTGTATGTTAACAGCTTCTCAGTGTGACAAATTGTACAAGTAGCGTGGAGTGAAAAGTTTTATGGCAAAGACTAAGTTAAAAAACAGATTATCTATCAATAAAAGGTTTTACATGTGAAATATGGTGCAATCCTTTACTCTTCTTAGTACGCAGAGTTTCAACTTCAACGCAATTATCATGTGGTATACGTCGGTAAAGAATACTGGAATTGTTCTTTAGGTTAGCTTATGTTATTTTCCTCAAGCCGAGCCAGCGCACGTGGCTGCCCACGGTGCGAGTCATTGTCTGTCTCTTTGGTGGCACGCGTCGTTATTGGTATTAGGAGACCTAACTTCTACAAATTCACCTTATCGAGAGGGCCCTGTTCTATTTGAATCCCACCAGTTCTGATGCAATTCAGATCTGTCGTTACGATCATATCGTCTGTCGTCATGTCGGTAGATTCCATAGTTTCTTTCTTGTCGGTCACGTGGTGGAGAATTTCTCCCTGAATCGTAACTGCGCGGGACCGTGGCATCTATTCTGTCTCCCTTGATAATAATTATTTTGGTTCCCCAATTGTCTGTTTCTCTGATTGTCACTGTGATAGTAACTACCTCGAAGAGGTGATCCTTCCCTCTAATTATTACTACTCTGCCAACGGTTGTCATACAGGTGGTGTCTGTTTTGGTCACGATTTGTTTTGTGAGAATAGCCTTGTCGTGTCCAGTTATTATTTCTTCTATCGCGGAATTGCGACGGATGTTACCTGTAATTGTTGTGTTCCTGTTTTCGCGTTCTGCGATTGTCAGTGTCAATTTCTAATTCTTGTAAGAGTCCCTGAAAGCTTCAATGTCGCCTTTGCAACGTCCTGCCAAAGTAATATGTCGTAAATGTTCAGGTAATTTGATTAAGCAAGTGCGGATGACTTCTGAGGGGCTGTATGGGTTTGACAGGTACTGATTCTTGTGCAACATGTCTTCAAAATTTTTCACAAGAGCGTAAAATTCAGATTGTTCGAAATGTTTCATCATCATTATGATGCTACGTTTTACTCGGTCTTGTGTAGCTTGAGACCAATATGCTGAGAGGAAGGCATGATAAAATTCTCCTTCACTGTGACAATCGCGAATGACCGATCGTATAAATTTCAGCCGGTTCATTCTCTAAGTAGCCACACATAAATTCTAATCTGTGCTCTAATGACCAGTTGGGAGGAAAACAATGAGAGAATTGATGGAGACACGCTTGTTGATGAATGTCGTTGCCAGAATTCTTAAATGTTTTGAATTTACGGGTAGTAATGAACAGCTTAAAGTCAAAATCACCGTACCGGCGAGTAGCATATGGGTCATTGTTACGTCGTGTCGGCGGCTCCATCTCAAAATTCGGTGCACCTTGCCATTTTCTTTCATAATTTCCGAAATACCCTGTGTTATTATTTTGTGGCTTTTCCGTATTTCGAAGTCCCTCTTCCCTTGCTGGAGCGCGAGTGTCCTCTGAAATATGTAATTTTTGTATTACTAGTGCCAACTGATCTCGTACTTCCCAGATTTCTCTTTTGTGTTGCGTATTAATTTGATTCTGATTTTGTTTGAATTTTTTAATTTGTTCATGCTCTTCTGTGTCAGTGATGGCTACAGGTCTTGTGTCATTCACATCACCATCTACCTTTGCAGATAAGTTAGCGAACTGATCGGAAAGTTCGGCTACTTTCTCCGATAGTGTACTTATTTCCTCAGTGTGTTTTTCTGAACTAAGTTTCAGAGTGTCCATTTGTGTTGAAATCGTATCTACTGTGTCCCTTAAGGTTTCCTGAGTTTTTGCGAGTTGCGTAACCGAATCGTTAGATGCAACTGAGTCAATTTTAGGTTGCAGGGTCTCTTGATTTTCATGAACAATAGTTTGCAGTTCTTTTATGGCTGCTTTGTGATTATGTTATGTATTTTCATGCCGCGAAAAAATAGGTTGGAAATGCTCACAAATTTGTGTTTTTACGTCATTACAGACTTTTTGACATTTCGATTCGATTTTATGTAACTCAGTAGTTAAATCTTCATGTGTTTGTTCAAGTGCATGTTCCACTGAGTCTAAATTTTGAAGCTTTTGTTCCATTGCGTCTAACTGTTGCTGTGTTTGTCTCTGGTATTGTTCCATTGTGTATAGCTTTTGAAGATTTTGTTCCATTGTGTCTAACATTTCAAGATTTTGTCTCATTTTCTTCTGATTTTGTTCAAGCGTTGTGTCCAACTTTCGTAGCCTTTGTCCCATTTGTTGCATTAACTGTAATAACAATGCGCTGGTGTCTGAAACATATTCCTCAGTGCTTTTCGGCAGTGAAGTTGCACCGGAAACATTCACATTTTGACAGGCAGAAAATGTGTCTTGACTTATTTGAGAAAACGGTGAGGACCCAAAACCTGAATCTGCAGTATTTGCAAGATTGTGTCCTGTCATTCCCGATTCCTGAGGCGGGCTGTTGCCGACCGATCGATCGATAATGCTTCCCTGTTCACTAATTGTTTCACCTTCTACACCACTGTTTGACACCTGCTCCATTTCCCTATGCACAATTACAAAATTACTATGTTGAACATTAGTTAATTCATTACACGGTGGCCCAAACACACTGCTTTCGTCTTCACTGTCATTTCTCTGTTTACTTTGCAGCCTAGTATTACGTTTTTCACATGCCATAATTGACACAATACTTCACACGATAACACAGAAAAGCGCAATTTGAAGACCAAAAATAAGAAAACACATTAACATAGCACTGAAAATAATGTCTAGTTAATCGCAAGCGCAGCGGCGAAATACTTGGCGCAAATCTAGATGCATGCCACAACTGATTTACTGTACAACAATGAAAGAGTGCAACTACAAAGGAGATTGTCTCTATAATTACGTGCTAGCAATACACAAAAGCTACACTAATTACACAAACTACAAGAAAAAAATCAGAAGATTCCAGTGAGGTATCCTCGGCTAAGGGTCGACATATGAAACGTCCCCTTTGAACAATTTATACATGACTGTACTTAAATTGACCCACAATATTTTTTAGCGCAACGCAATCTGACTTTCACAAATCCCTACAAAAGAGTGGCCCAGATTAACAATAACCTATACCTTTCATGAATTCTTACCTCACAACTGCAATACAGCGAGCGCCACTACTGCCAGCTAAATAAAAGATTCTAACTACTGAAGGCACTAACTACTGATAGGCATAGTTAGCAAATGAAAGATTTTGATAAAGAATAAACAATGTATTTACCTTAATAGTGTTCAAAAGTCATAATATATATAGCAGTTCATGACATCCAGTCTTACAAGTTTACTGTCTCTGAAGAACACACGTCCAGATCATCCGCTCTCATAACTCCGTCATCTCTCTCCCCACATCCACCACTGCTAGCGGCTCACCTCCAACTGCGCAACGCTACGCACTGTTAACATCCAGCTGTCCAACACTACAATGGCAGACAACAATGCAGACTAGCCACAGGCTGCACACAGCACAGCCAGTGATTTTCATACAGAGCGCTACGTGGCGTTACCAATAAGAAAACCTAAACAGACTACGTACATCTTTACCAACGTATTACCACACGACAAAACACACACAAGGCGAGTTTAGTTTCAATGGACATATCAATACACTATTTGGAAACCAAGAACACATGCGAATGCTGTCTATAAATCCATTAAATACAACAAAAATAACAAACTACACGGACTTGGACACGACGCAGGAGCGAGTGGCAGTGACGGACTGCCGTCGTAATGGCAGCTACCGCAGCGATATGCGCACCACGTGGTGGCACCATGAAGCGACTGTTTGTGCTGAGCATGTGGCCCAAGCTCGCGGAGTGGCCCATTCCTTCCTGTACTTCGTAGCTGTCCGTATCGGGCCACTAAACAGCGAAGTTGACTTATTTCTCTTCGGTCTCGAATGGTTACTAATTGGAACTGTTCAATTGCTAAGCCGACTTCGGTACGTCCCGGTCTCGTTTGTGCTTCGTTCACTTCGTGAACTCAATCTACTGCGAACTCATAAGGACTGTGTTCCTTTCCCTGTGGTGCGGTATACCCACCGGAGTAAATTACAGTATTCAGTGTCTGCCTGCACCACGTAGGATAGAACGCTGGCGATGAGGAAGTTCCCCATCGTGCCGTTTCGCTTAGAGAATCACACATTCTGAGTTTGTCAAGCTGTGGCAGCTAAAATAGCAGGAACAGCACACATTGCTGTTACAGTTTCTCCAGAATCAACCACAGGCAGCAGCTACTGTTTTCGAGCTACTATCTGTACCTTCGCTTCCTTCGACGAGACGAGCGACAATTGGGAGGCCTATTTACGACTTTTCGAACTGCACTACAAGGTAACTCGAACTGATGCTTCTGAATTCCATTGTGCGTTGTTGTTACTGTCTTCCAGTAGTAAACTATACGATGAGCTGCAAGAATTTAGCACGTCTTTGCAGCTAGGCTCGAATTCAGTAAACTTATTAAGCAAAGTAAACAATCCTAAGCAGCGTGATCTGCTGATTTTTTTAGCTCACATGTGTGAATTTTGCCTGTCAAAAGCATGGCGCTTCTTATGTGGGTCCTTTAATTAGGGCTTTATAATCCGCCTGGCTCTGGATCGTGAGTTTAATGCAAAGCCTTCAGATAATTCGGGTCCTGCTTTAAGTGATGCTAATGGGTATGAAGTGACTGTCTCAGCAAAAGTTCTGTTCTATGATTCCTCTGCTTTCGACGTTATTAAGACTACTAGTTGTCGCCGTATTCTTCGATCAACTGATGACTCCCAGTCGAATTCATCATCTGATTAACCGAGATCTCGTGCAGCCAGTAGTTCAGCGACACGATATTCTGTTATCAGTCGCCATTAGGACTATCATTCAAAGTCATAATCTGGTTCACCAGTGTCTCATGCTTCTGGTAGCCTGTTGGTAAGGGATTCGATAGTGACTCATCACACACTGAATTGGTGGAAAAGCAAAGACCAAAGCGCTTGACTCGCCATCGACGTTCCAAAAACTAGCGGGGTCCCCTGAAGGACTTCCCTGTCTGTAATGGTATGAAAACCCCAGTACAAGTTGTGCCATCACAGATACACCGTATCATGCAGCATCTCAACGCCGACGGGGTGAGAGCGGATTTCCAGTTGGATACCAGCTCGATCGTGTCCCTAGTTAATGGGGAAACTTACTGACACGTTGGATTCCTGTCGCTGTGTGCATCAAGGCGAAAAGTGGTGATGTACAGTGGCCATTCCATGCCGCCGTGGAGTCATATCACAGTGCATGCTAAGTACAAAAATGCAGCTCGTCAAGTATCCTTGCTTGTAGTGTATTCTTGCTTTCAACGATTTCGCAAGTTCTGGGTTCCAAATTCGGGAAGAGGTGAGTCTAATTTCTAATGCCATTAAATTCACACAACTTGATTCATTGTGTGAAAATTTCAGTCGTTAGTGCTTACCTTAGGTTGTGCTCCTGATTTTCAGGTACTCATCCCTTTGAAACATTCAACAGTGCCCAAGTTCTGCAGAGCCTATCCGATGCCGTTTATTACGCGCAAACGAGTTAAGACGGAACTAGAGAGAGTGCAGAATCTATCTCTCCCTTTTTTTTTGGGGGCATTATCAGTGGGTGACGCCTATTGATGATACACAGAAACCGAATATTTGACTTCGGATCTGTGGTGATTTTAATTCTACCATTAATGCCCAAGCAAGTGTTGATTTGTACTCAATTCCTAGACAAAACGAATTGGTAGATGGAGAACAGTATTTTTTAAAAGTTGATCTCCTTGATGGGTATTTTCAGTTACTTGTTGGTGTGCCCACAAAACTGTTTCTGGCGATTAATACGCCCTTTGGCAGGTACATATATAACAGATTGTCATTTGGGGTTGCTAGTGCAGTAAAAATTTTTCGAAGGTGTCTAGAACAAAAATGGCTCTTTGAGCACTATGGGACTTAACATCTCAGGTCATCAGTACCCGAGAACTTAGAACTACTTAAACCTAACTAGCCTAAGGACATCACACACATCCATGCCCGAGGCAGGATTCGAACCTGCGACCGTAGCGGTCGCGCGGTTCCAAACTCAAGTGCCTAGAATCGCTCGGCCACCAACGGCCGGCTGTCTAGAACAACCTATCCAGGTGATCCCTAATTGTATCAGTTGTTTGAACGATTTGTTAGTTACAGGGTACACGCGGGAGTAGCACTTGAGCAATTTATAACTGTTGTTTAAAGGGCTAAAGGCCTACGTTGTAGTCTGAAAAAGTGTAGTTTGTTCCAACCGAGAGTCAAGAATTTGGACCACATATTAAATAAAGAAGGGCCTGCACCCACACAAGACCATGTGACCACCACTATTAATTCATTGGTGCCTAAGAATCTTGAAGAACTTGAGTCATGATTAACAGTTTCTACTTATACCATGCAGGATAGAAAACCGCGAACTAAATTTTCTGACATGTTCATTTTAAACACGAAAAAATGTATTAGAGCTAGAGATCTGAGTTCTTTTTGGATGGTTCAGGGTACTATAAGCAGTGAAAAAGAATGCAGATCTTCAACAGGAAGGCAAATACATGCTCATTAATCATAAGAAAGTAACCTTAATTTTGATTATCAAATAGAAATATTTCTAGAATAAAAGACAGAAATGGCACGCATGCAGTATAATTTTTAGATGAACATGTTGCTAATGTGTAGTTAAAGCTTGAAGCATCTAAGTAAGATAGTCAGTGCAGAGATTCCAAGTACATATCGGCTTCTGAAAGTGTAAATTACTGATTTTACAAAAAGAGGTCGGAAAAATGAGAAAGATAGCAGAATTAAGTGTGGTATCATTAAAAATCCTGGTAACTAAAGTAAATTAAAAGAGGCATCCGTCTGATTTCAACAAGGTGGATTCCTGTCGTAGCTCGCACAATAGGCTGCCTGATGCAGTTGGTATTGACTGACCAAAGGTAATCCTTTTTCAAACGCCAAAAACGTTCCTTCCAGGAAAAGAAGTGCGGCAGAGGCGACTTGGAGAGGACTGGGATTCTGAGAGTCAAACGATGGCTGAGTAGAGACGGCAGCGGCTCTCACAGGGCCGGCCGGCTGGAGTGCATCGCGGTGAAATGGGTAGAGGGGTAAGGGGGGGGGAGGGGCTAGAGACCGGCGCTATCGCGCCTGTTTGTGCAACTTCGTCTGCAGAAGGCGTTATTTATCTTTGAAATCGCTTCTTCCCGCTACTGGAGGAGACGTTATTTACCCTGCGGAAGCGGTGGAAGCCAGCAGCTCGTCTTAAAAATGAGTCCTCCTGCTTTCATTTCCCCACTGACAACCAGCCAAAAAATACGCACACACACACATACTGTAGTGGCGTGGCAAGACAGCCAAGCCACTCGGAGGTAGCCGAAAGGCACGCGTTAAGCTCACGCAGATTGGTGTGAGGTCTGGAATAAGGTAAAGTGATTATCCTATAAAGAAAAGAACGTAGTTCTTGGAATACTTAACTTTAATCCACAATTGGAGAACATCGCTCTTGTTTAGACATTATTATACTGAATATAAACTGGTAATGGCGCCTTGCTAGGTAGTAGCAAATGACGTAGCTGAAGGCTAACCTAACTATCGTCTCGGCAAATGAGAGCGTATTTGTCAGTGAACCATTGCTATGAACGTCGGCTGTACAATTGGGGCGAGTGCTAGTAAGTATCTCTAGACCTGCCGTGTGGTGGCGCTCGGTCTGCAATCACTGACAGTGTCGACACGCGGGTCCGACGTATACTAACGGACCGCGGCCGATTTAAAGGCTACCACCTAGCAAGTATGGTGTCTGGCTGTGACACCACACATACACACACACTTGAAAACACCACGACGCACGTGAAGGAAAGGAAGGACGGAAGATTAGAACTAAGAGTCTTACTAATGGCTACCTCATTCGAAACTCGTCATGTATGCAGAATATCAGCCCAGTGGTTTCCAAAGACACCATCCCTGACTTTGCCTTAAACAATTCATGAAGATCACCGAAAAAACGAAATTTGACTGATTGTATGAAGAATTAATCCCTCGAATCCTGAAATGTCAAACGAAGGTATTAAACTCTGATCCACTGGTAAAACTGAAGTACAATGACATCATGTAACTTTTTTATGTTGGACGAAGCAGTCATTTACCAGCGGTGTGCTGACGATGATAAAAATCCATATAGAAACATATATGGAAGAATTTTATTTCTCTTCACAACTTAAAAACAGGTCGTAACGACAAGGGGTAACTGCACCTATTTCCTAGGAGGCCTGGCATCATTCAGTTGTACCAGTACAAGCAACCACTGTGACTCGGACTAACTAAATTTCCGTCATCACATTTGGTAATAATTCCCGTTACTTTTAAAGGGACAAAACGGTTTTCCGACCTTTCATGAAAACTAGAGGCAGTGATCTATGGAACAGAGTAGACTTCAACTACAGTTTTGTTTCCCCTTCAAAGATAATCTAGTTTCGCAAAAAGCTGATTATACTGTGCGCAAACCATAAGTAGCGTTCTGCAATGGATTTTCTAAGACGAGCCTGATAGCTACAAGATGGTTTGTTCAGATAATAAAAAAAATTGTGGAGCATCGTACATCTAATAATAGAAATAAAGTACAAAAATGTTCAAGGAAATTCAGGAATAAAGAATTGCAACTCATTGAGCAGTGAAATGAACAGGAAGTGGAGGGAAATTAAGGCGAAATGACTGCATGAAACATGTGAGAAAATCGAAAAAGAAATGAGTCTTGGAAATATTGACTCAGCTTACAAAAAAGTCAAAACAACCTTCAGTGAAATTAAAAGCAAGACCAGTAATATTAAGAATGCAATGATAATTATTGTGTAAAATACAGAGAAGATAGCGGATAGGTGAAAAGAGTACATTGAAAGCCTCTATGAGGGGAATATTTGTCGAATGTTATAGAAGAAAAACAGAAGTCGATTTAGAAGAGACGGGGGATCCAGTATTAGAATCAGAATTCAAGATATCTTTGGGGGACTTAAGATCAAATAATGCAAAATTGATAGACAATATTCCATCACAAGTTCTAAAATCATTGCTGGAATTGGTAACCAAACGATTATTCACGTTGGTATAATGTATGCGTTTGGCGATACACGATGTGACTTTCGGATAAATATGATCCACACAATTACGAAAACTACAAGAGCCAACATGTGCGAGAGTTATTGCACAATCGGCTTGACAGCACAAGCATCGAAGTTGCTTGCAAGAATAATATACATAAGAATCGAAAAGAAAACTGAATTAGATAATGAACAGTTTGGCTTTAGGAAATGTAAATGTGCGCGAGAGGCAATTCTAACGATGCGGTTGGTAATGGAAGCCAGACTGAAGAAAAATCAAGACACTTTCAGAGGATTTGTCGACCTGGAAAATGCGTTCGATAGTGTAAAATGGTGCAACATATTGAAGATTCTGAAAAAAATTGGGATAAGCTAAAGAGGGAGACGGGTAATATACAATATGTAAAAGAGCCAAGAGGGAACAATGAGAGTAGACGACCGGATTGAAAAGGGTGTAATACAGGGATGTAGTCTTTCGCCCCTACTGTTCAGTCTGTAGGCGCGCGGGGTATCAGCTCGGTCTTAGGCGGCTTGCCACGGTTCGCGCGGCTCCCCCGTAGGAAGTTCAAGTCCTCCTTCGGGCATGGGTGTGTGTGCTGTGCTTAGCGCAAGTCATTTTAAGTCGCACTAAGTATTGTATAAGCCTAGGGACCGATGACCTCAGAGTTTGGTCCTATAGGAACTTACAACAAAATTCAATCTGTATATTGAAGAAGCACTGATGGAAATAAGAGAAAGGTTCAAGAGTTTAATTGAAATTGAAGGTGAAAGGATATATATGATATGTTTCGCTGATGACATTGCTGCCCTGAGTGAAAGTGAAGAAGAATTACTTTATCTGGTGAGTGGAATGACAGTCTAATGAATACAGAATAAATTGAGGGTAAGTCGTAGAAATATGGAAGTAAAGAGAAGTAACAGAAATGACAACAGCTAGTAACATGTCAGGATTGATATTCATGAAGCAGATGAACAAGTTAAGGAATTCTACTACCTAGACAGCAAAATAACCAATGACGGACTGGGCAAGGAGGACGTCAAAAGCAGACTATCCCTGACAATAAGGACATTCCTAGCCAAGCCTACTAGTATCAAACAATGGCCTTAATTTGAGGAAGAAATTTCTGAGAACATACGTTTGCAGCACAGCATTTTATGGTAGTGAAACAATGAAAACCGCAACAGAAGATAATCGAAGCAATTGAGATTTAGATGAATGTTGATGAATGTTGAAAGTTAGACGAATGTTGAAAATTAAATGGACTGATACGGAATGAGAAGGTTCTGCGCAGATTCGGAGAGGAAAGGAATATGCCGAAAATACGAACAAGAAGAAGGGAGAAGATGATAGGACATCTATTAAGGCAACATCCAATAATTTAAATGGTGCTAGATGGAGCTGTAGAGGTATAAAATTTGTGGAGGGAATCTCAGGTTTTGATACTTCCAGCAAATAATTAAGGACATAGGTTACAAGCGCTACTCTGAGGTGAAGAGGTTTACACAAGAGAGAAATTCGTGACGGGGCGCTTCAAACCAGTCAGAAGACTGATGACTGAGTAATAATAATAATAATAAAATTAACAACATAAAGTGCATGATCGAATAGAAAAATATGTAACAATACGATTATAGAGATAAAGTACTGCCCAGCATAGTTACATTCCGCATCTATGTCTGCTCTACCCTGTCATAGAGAAGGGAATCGAGTTTTGCAGTAAAATGTAATCTGGCACTGATACTTATCGTTTGACATTCAGGTTACGTAACGGTGTATTGTGTATCATATAGTTCCCCAGATTCCAGAATATGTATGCCCACTAAAATGTTAGTGTGAAACTACTGTAGTTTAAAACGACTTCGCAAAAGCGAGGAGAAAACAAAGAGTGAAGGGACGCGATGTAGTAGACTTTGAACAGAGTTGAGCAGTGACCCCATAGAGAGCAAACAGACAATAGAAAAACACATTTACATATCTACTGCTAAAAGTGTGATAAATTTCCCTCAGAACTGTTTCAGAACTATGACATAAAACAAACTGAAATGGAAAGTAATGTTTTTAGCGCATGCTAAAAACGAATGGTTTTGAAAAAATTACAAAGTGAGTGGGGGATCGAAGAAGTATCGAAAAGCGCGTGGCCGCCGTAGAAATGGCTCACATTGTAGCCCTGACAGTGACCAGGCTTTTTAGTGGGTGAGAGAAATGGAGAACGTGCTGGCAACAAACAACCTCTCTATCGAGGTGGGTGAGGACATTGCAGATAACATACGGTTTGGTATTATCCCACTGAAAGATAGTCACAGAGGCCTCGTTGAAAGGGAACCACCACTGGGGTTAACGTGTCAGATACATAAATCCCACCACTGGCTCGAAATGTTTAGTTGTTGAGAGATATGGAGATCACGATGGCAACAGTCTTTATCAGCGGAGGTGAGAACATCAGAAGTAACTTACGGCTTTCCATTTCTTGTTGGAAAATAACATCATGGAGACCTATTTGAGAGGGGACCACCACTGACATTAATGTGCCAGAAATATCTTATTAGTGACCAGATGTTTTTAGTGTGTGAGTGATATGGAGAAAGTGCTGTGAACTGTCAGACATCCACTCTCTCCAGGTAGGAGAGGATATCACAATTAACATAAGATTTTGCGTTAGCTTGATAGAGGATAACATCACAGAGACTTGTATGAAAAGTGAAAACCGGCGTAAGAGCAACCGAAATATAGCTCCTCCCGGTGAAGAGTGGTTTATAGTGTTTGAGAGCAGTGGAAGACCCTCTTCCTCCAGGTAGGTGGGGACAACACAGGTGGCATTTGGTTTTGCATAATGATGTCTAAAGATAGAGTCACGGAGACCTCTTTGACAGGGGATCACCACCGGCGCTAGTATAACATAAATGCAAATCCTCGCAGGGACCAGAGGTTTTTAGTGCTGGAGAGACACGTAGAACTTTATGGTAACAGTCGAACATCCTCTCTATCAAAGTGGTCGTCACAAGTAACATAAAGATTTGCATTATCTTGTTGAAAGAAAACGTTATGAACGCCTCTTTGCAAGTGGAGCGCCAATGCCCTTAAGGCATCAGAAATGTAACTCCTCCAAGCAACCAGTAGTTTTTCGTGGTCGATTGATATGAGGAATGTGCTGCCAACTGCCAAACATCCTCTCTATCTAGGTAGGTAAGGATATAACAGGTAACATACGTTTCGATTTATCTTGTTGAAATATAACGCCATGGATTTCTTTTTGTAAGGGGACCACCACAGACATTAAAATATCGTAAATACAACTCGTCTGTCCAAAACAGCGATCATACGAAACAGAGGTGATTGTGCTGCGTACCTACTGGCAGTCCCTAACATTATCCCAGGTGGTGGATTGTATAATCTAGACGAATGCAATCCGGTATCTGTAGTCCACTCGGAGCTCCCACACATGAACACGCCAATAGGAATGCTGTACGCACAATCGGGACTCCTCTGAAAGGACGACGTGCTGGCAAACTTGTGCCCAGTGATGTTATTGGGTGGGCATTACTGTCGGTGCACCTGTTTCTCCTTCCAGGTTAAAGGAACGGCAAAAACGATCCCTATGCTGATGGTCCGTAGTACTCAAGACGATGTGGCTCTAACGCATTGTAATGGGATTTGGCACCGGGGACTTAATTATTAGTCACAACGTAGCCGTATATTGGCTCGCGACATTGAACGAGCAAAAATTAACACAGAAAAAGGACATACAGTTAAACAGTGTCAAACGCATAAAAAAGAGAGCAATGGAACCTTGGCAGTCGCAATTCGAAGCGTGGAAAGATGGAGAAAAGTGTTTCAACGTTAAAGACAGGTTAAATTTTTTCTATCTGAAACTTGCTGAGATTGTGGTGTCGGTACATGTCCCTAGCTGGACATCGTCCCTACCTGGTGTGTTTCCACCGGGTAGGAAGAAAGCCAGCAACGGAATATAGCTGTGGTATTCGAATGGGGACATGCGAGTGCTCATACTTCTATCAGGTTGTCTCCGAAGCATGGCTTCTACTAGACCGTAATTAGACCCGGAATACCTGATCTTGCCGGCCGGAGAGGCCGTGCGGTTCTGGGCGCTACAGTCTGGAACTGAGCGACCGCTACGGTCGCAGATTCGGATCCTGCCTCGGGCAAGGATGTGTGTGATGTCCTTAGGTTAGTTAGGTTTAATTAGTTCTAAGTTCTAGGCGACTGATGACCTTAGAAGTTAAGTCGCATAGTGCTCAGAGCCATTTAAACAATACCTGATCAAGAAAAATTTTATATGAGGAGCGTTCAATAAGTAATTCAACAAATATTTTTCTCAGCAAGTTTCGGGTGGAAAATGCGGCATTTGATAAAGGACATCGTGGAATATTCCCTCTTCAGCCCCTGTAGGTCCGATTGGTGGCTGCGTTGTAGGTACCCTTCCAAAGGGGTTCTGTAACGAATGTGCGTTTCCAGCAAAGAGCTGTCCTAAATTTCTTTTGGAGGAGAATTAGAGCTTCGGTGACATTCATAGGCGTTTGTAAAGTGTGTGTGGAGACCAGGCCTTGAACAAAAGCACGGTGAGTCGCTAGGCTGAAACATGTCCGATATTCCATGTGCCAGCCGACCGCACTTAGTTGTGACTGCTGATGTGTTGGAATGTGCGGGCACTATCATTCGAGTTGATCGACGAATCCGAATCAAATATGTCGCTGCACAACTGGGCGTCTCTGTTGGTAGTGCTAACACACTTGTCCCCCTGTTGTGGTACTGTCCTGAGTTGAGTGCCCCCCGGTTTTCCTTCAGCCTGGATCTCGCCTTTCCTGACTTCCATGTGTTGGGCTCAATGAAGAATTTATTTCGAGAGAAGCTGTATGTGGATGACGTATTGGCGGTGGGGTAAGGGGGGGGGGGGGGGGAGGGGGAAGAAGGGCGGAGTTATTGATTCGGCAAGATGTTTACATCCGATGCCAACCACAAGTGTGGTATCATACTTGCATACAGGCCATCCCAGTCAATAAGGTGGCGTAAGGCCGTTGCACTGAACGGAGATTACGCTGCAGCCAAAGAATGGGGAATAATATGACGCATTGGAATCCTGAAAAAGCGAACCTACTTCCAGCAAAAATATGTTGCATTATTTACTGAACGTCTCCCTATACGTCAAAAGCTGGTTAATAATATATCAGAACATGCTAAACATGTATTTTTGCAGATCTACAGACAATGGAAACAAAGGAGACAAAATCCCTATAACTCATCCAGGTTTGAGTTGTAGGGCTTTTGTTTACTTTGTTTTCAGCCGTGTCGGACTTGTAGTGGCAGGTAAGAAGCAGAGAAGGTGAGGCTTCGCTACCTGTTGCAAGATGCGAGTTTGTTTAGGTGGATGTCATGGTGTGGTTCCTGTCTGGTGGTCGTCTCCGCATTCGTCCACACTACGAATTGCAACATCTGACAGTACTGTAAACAACTAAGACCAAAAAAGTCACATGTTTTTACTGCAGTTAATAACCATGTTTAATTTTTGTCATTAATAAAAAAACAGCGCTAAAAGAAGTTTATTTTGTTTTATTGTACTGTAGTAGAGTAGTTTACATTTAGTTTTGTGTATTAAGGAGAAAGTATGTAAACAAATATAATATAGAAGTGGCATCGCAGATACGTAGTAGGGGCCCACTTCTAAGACGCAACGTCTTGTAGTTAGCCCATAGAGGCGAAGAGCCCATAAATATTGCTAACAGACCTTGTAAACACAGTACAAACAGCAAATTACTGTCTTTAGTTTGTTAGTAAACTAATAAAGCAATACTGTACAAAAATACTGTCCATTTAATTGTATCCAAAGAGTGGGCTATTTGATTATACAGGATAACGTCGTGCTGCATCAGTATCCTCCTCATCTTTCACGTACCGCTTCTCGTAGGGTGCATCCGTTATTGGTCCAAACAGATGGAAGTCGGAATGTAAGAGATGGGGTTGTAGTGTGGACGAGGAAGAGTTTTATGTGATTCTTCGGGCATAGACATGTATGACGCCTTGCGTTATCATGTTCAAGGAGAAGTTCTTTGCTTTTTTGTGCCGACGAATAGGCTGAAGTCGTTTCTTCAGTTTCCTGAGGGTAGCACCATAAGTGAAGACATCAAACTGAATAGCCCCTTCAAAGTCCATGAAGACCGTCGCCATATCTGTACTGCCTGAGAGTGCGTCTTTCAACTTTTCCTTCGGAGGAGAGGTGGTGTGGCGCAACTCTAGGGATGGCCGTTTTATTTCCGGTTCGAAGTGATGAACCCATCTTCCATCGCATGTGACGATATCCGACAAAAATCTCGTAACTTGCAAACGATTCTGCACGGATGGTGCTTCGTACCTGTTTATCGTCTTCTGATAGGCGGCGAGGATCTTAGCGGGAACACACTATTGAGCCCCGCAACTGGCGGATGAGTATGTCACCACTACCACTATTCAGCAGCGGGGTGTTTGATTGTAATGGACAACCAATACTGGTTTATGGCACTTAAAATAACATTTCTCTGAATTTCGTACTGGTTAAATATCATACGGTTTGTAGTTTATCACTGAGTCTTGTGACTTGTCATGCTCACAGCTGTTAATAGATGTGTTGACTAAGTTATTCTTGAGGCTTGGTGTATTTCATTTTGGAAGTGTTCACTGAAATGTTTTTCTGTCGGTTCTATTACACTACTAGCCATTAAAATTGCTACACCACGAAGACGACGTGCTACAGACGCGAAATTTAATCAACATGAAGAAGATTCTGTGACATGCAAATGATTAGCAAAGCATTCACACTAGGTTGACACCGGTGGCGACACCTGCAACGTGTTGACACGAGTAAAGTTTCCAAACCGATTTCTGATACACAAACAGCAGTTGACCGGCGTTGCCTGGTGAAACGTTGTTGTGATGCCTCGTGTAAGGACGAGAAATGCGTACCATCACGTTTACGACCTTGATAAAGGTCATATTGTAGCCTATCGCGATTGCGGTATATCGTATCGCGACATTGATGCTCGCGTTAGTCGAGATCCAATGACTGTTAACAGAATATGGAATCTGTGGGTTCAGGAGGGTAATACGGAACGCCGTGTTGGATCCCAACGGCCTCGTGTCACTAGCAGTCGAGATGACAGGCATCTTAACTGCATGGCTGTAACGGATCGTGCAGCCACGTCTCGATCGCTGAGTCAACAGATGGGGACGTTTGCAAGACAACAACCATCTGCACGAACAGTTCGACGACGTTTGCAGCAGTATGGACTATCAGCTCGGAGACCATGGCTGCCGTTACCCTTGACGCTACAGCACAGACAGGAGCGCCTAGAATGGTGTACTCAACGACGAACCTGAGTGCTCGAATGGCAAAACGTCATTTTTTTCTGATGAATCCAGGTTCTGTTTACAGCATCATGATGGTCGCATCCGTGTTTGGCGACATCGCGGTGAACGCACATTGGAAGCGTGTATTCGTCATCGCCATATTGGCGTATCACCCGGCGTGATGGAATGAGCTGCCATTGGTTACACGTCTCGGTCACCTCTTGTTGGCATTGAAGGCACTGTCAACAGTGGACGTTACATTTCAGATGTTTTACGACCCGTGGCTCTGCCCTTCTTTCGATCCCTGCGAAACCCTACATTTCAGCAGGATAATGCACCAAGGCATGTTGCCGGTCCTGTACGGGACTTTCTGGATACAGAAAATGTTCGACTACAGCCCTGTCCAGCACATTCTTCAGAACTCTCACCAATTGAAAACGCCTGATCAATGGTGGCCGAGCAACTGGCCCTCACAATACGCCAGTAACTACTCTTGATGAACTGTGGTATCGTGTTGAAGCTGCACGGGCACCTGTACCTGAACACACCATCCAAGCTCTGTTTGACTCAATGCCCAGGCGTATCAAGTTCGTTATTACGGCCAGAGGTGGTTGTTCTGGGTACTGATTTCTCAGGATCTATCCACCCATATTGCGTGAAAATGTAATCACATGTCAGGTCTAGTATATTTGTACAATGAATACCCGTTTATCATCTGCATTTCTTCTTGGTGTAGCAATTTTAAGGGCCAGTAGTGTATGTTGCGTCTATTCTTTCGGATATGTCCGCAAGAACAGGCACTATTTTGGCTGAGCGGCAACTACGAATTCAGACACGTTGGAATTATAGACACTTGCTGGTAGTGGGCGCGGATTTAAATCAATGGAAAAAGTTGAATATTTGTGCCAGACCCCGATTCGAATCTTGATCTGCTGCCTACCAGGAAGATGTGCTGACCACTGCACCATATGGACATGGTTGTCATCGCAATGCACGGACTACGCTAGCACGCCTCCCGTCAGACCCGCATCCTCGGCGTATCTATACATAATTAATGTAGTGGCCGTTTCTAATTATCGACTTTACTCGCACCATTTCGTCATTTCCGGTAAACGTTCGAGCCTATTGTGCATTCGCACTGAAGAGACCATTCGCTATCATCTCTTTAATTCCGTATATGTGGTGTCTATTCTTTCGGATATGTCAAGAGTATAATTTTTTTCTGGCCCAGCACATTACGACTCCCATCTCCTCATTTGTTCACATATTTCAGTGAAATCAACGAAATAGTATTTCACTCTAGGCTCGGTGCCCTCTGAGTACATCATCCGCAGTAAGATGCGGCGTGAAGAAAGCGATGACGCAACAAGGTGCCTACAAACATTAAAAGCTGGCAACGAGAGGAAGGGCCACGGGTCCCGTCCCCTATAGTTACAGCGGGTGACTCACTCGGGAGCAGGAGTAACAGAGTTACCGGGGATGAGGCCGCCGCCGCTGCCTCCCGGTGTCTCCTTACGGCCTGGGCCCCCGTTACTCGCATCCCCCCCGACCCGGGGCCGTTTAAGCGCCGGCGCTTGTTACGCTGAACACGAGCCGGCGACGGCGACGGACGCCGTATCGGGCCGCGGCTGCCTCGTTGCCTGGCAACGCAATCAGCAGAGTTGCCCGCCCGAGATTCTGTTGCAGAGGCGGAGCGTGAGTCGGCTGGCAAGCGCCCCGGGCGCCAGCGAAGCAACGCGATACCCACCCTTCCGAGGGAGGTACGCCGGCAGCCTTCTGCAGCACGACCTCAAGTCCGTGTCGCACCTGTTCTTTCCTGTGTGGCGACCTATCACTACGTGTAATATCCGAAATATCATATCTCTTAACTGACCAAGCTCTGGTCTATTAGTATATAGTCTATTTGAATACAGTCGCAAGATTTTATCAATTTTTGTAATCGACCAAATCAAAGCTCAGTCATAGGATTCATCAATACAGAAAAGCATGAGACGACGTAAAGTTGTACAAGATGCTTGCAGTTTTCTTAAAATTAAGTATAAGCTGCAGGGAAATGCACAACTAAATTAGAAACAGTAGTGCGTGAATGAATTCAGGTATCTGTTCAACCATATGACTACGGCCGATGTAGAGTAATTATAAAATTAAGGTAGGCATTGCAAAAAAAACGTGTCTCGAAACGGGACATTGTTATCGTCTATCCATATAACAAATTAAAGTATCTAGCAGCGTTTTTCTGTCTGTAATTGATGTCTGACCTCTGAAAGTACTGTAGGGATTTTAAAATTGTTTTCAATAGCGTATAAAATTTATTAGAGCTACGCAAGACATGTCGTCCGCAGTAGATAACTACGCGAAGTGTGGGCGGGGCGCTAGTCAATTATACTATAAATGTAAATGTTTAGAAGTTTCTTATGAACGTGTTTGTCTGACGTGCAGCATTCTGCGAAAGTAAAATGGGGACCAAAAACAACCCAGAGAAGAAGAGAACAGATGCTTTTGAAGTGGTGTGGTATATGGGGATGCTAAAGATTAGATGGGTAATCACGTTACTAACGAAGAAGTAGTGAATCGAGCAGGAGGAAAAGGTGTTTACAGCACAACTTGGCTAAGGACCTGATAAGCTGATAGTGTCCTATCAATCTGAGATATCAAGGTATCGTCAATACTGAAGGAAAGCCTTAGGAGTAAACATTGTATAGACAGGCTTAAGGAAAGTAAGCGATTCGATGAGATTTAAGTTTTAGTATGATAAACTAACACAGGGTGTTGCATTCTATCATTCTTTGGATTGGCGGCCACAACAACATCAAAAAGGCAGGGACGATGACTTTCTTTCCTGTTGTTCAACCTGTGCGTGGAGGAGGCAATGAAAAAAGCAATGGAAAGCCTCGGGAGTGGGATTTATATTCAGAGTGAAAGTATATAAATAAGATTCGCTGTTAAGATTGCTATTATCAGGGATTATAAGAAAGAATTTGAATGTTCTAGTAAGCACACAGTGTGGACTTAAAGAGTCGAAAACACAGGTGAAAGTAATAGGAGCAGCGGAAATGAGGTTTTTCTGGAACTCACACTGTACTATAAGTGAAGGACTTTCATCCACCTTCGTAATATGAAACTTAATATTTGAAAAAGTTTTTTTGTAATTCATGATGAACATATATAAAATTGAATTTCGTATCAATAATTTAACGTATTGTGTCTTCACCTCATAATATTCAATCCCAAATTCCAGTTCATAGTTAAGAAAGAATGTAAAAGATGAAAATGTGGATTTGTCTAGAGCAAAAACAAGTTCTTTTTGTTTAAATACCAAATAATTGTTTCTGCAGTGGGTTCATTTATTCTCTGTCAGATTTGTTGCTATATACAACTGAGCATATGTGTACATGTATCTCTTGAATGATGTCACCAAATTTGGCACGAGACAGCACAATTCATGAGTATCAGCACTGTGGAGTTTATAGCCTCTCTGCCCCGGTAGGAATGCAGGTACAGACAAAAGCATGCTCTTTTCCCAGCCCCTGGCGTGTAGGCTGCTGTGAATGATGTTGTGTGGGAGTAATATCAACCTGGTAAATCTAACTGCTTTACAGGGAAAAATACAAGTCAGAGGCAAGAAACAATCTCCTGGGTCAGACATATAGGCTACACAGCATGACAGGCATGTTGTGTTAGAGTAATTCTGGTCTGCTTTATTAACCTGCTGTGATGGTGGCCTGTATTTCAGGGGCAAATAAAGGGTTCTCCATCCCCTGATATGTAGCCTGCACTGCATGACAGACTTCTTGCTTTTTTGAACTGTACTGCATGAGCTTCACGTGCTGATCAGCATGGCTGGGTTCAAATTGAGATGGATAGATGAGGGGGTGGACAGAGTGAGGAAGAGGATGAAATTGAAGGAGAGAGGGGCAGAGGGGAATATGCCAGAAGCAGGTAGTAGGTTCGCAGCAATAGTGGTAGGTAGGTGGAAAAGTAATAGATAAAGGAAGAAAAGTAAGAATAGGGAGGTGGAAGAGACCGTAACAGCAACAACGCTGTACTATTGTACATATAAATATTTTTTTTTTCCATCTGAATTTTCGATAAATTAGTGTAATCGATGTTGTGATTTCATTCCTTTTTAGTTTCATGTCATTGTGTTAAGAAAACTGTAAACAAATTTCAATGTGAATATTAATGTTTATGTCAAAATGATTCCAGTGATTCTGAGCACAATGGGACTCAACATCTTAGGTCATAAGTCCCCTAGAACTTAGAACTACTTAAACCTAACTAACCTAAGGACATCACACACACCCATGCCCGAGGCAGAATTCGAACCTGCGACCATAGCAGCCTCGCGGTTCCAGACTGCAGCGCCAGAACCGCACGGCCACTACGGCCGGCGCTATGTCAAATGTCAAGCAATATTGTAATAGAATTGAAATGTAACAAATATTGAGACTGTTGTAAGATATTTAAAATAGTAAATGTGCGTCTGTTCCATACGTAGGCAATGTGTTAGGATATGTAGAATGCAAAACCTTGGGTGAATAACCTGTCTGTAAGGGAGCGGTAAAAGGTGGATGACAGGCGAGCGCGGGAAAATGCGCACGGGAGCTGCACGGCACAACGGGCTCAGCAGTTAGTTGGAGTTTGGCATTGGTCTGAGCAACACATTCTGGAGCGAGGAGGCTCTCCTGAAAGACGTAGTTTCATTGAGCCTCGGGAATGCCGTTCCAACACCCACACAGCATGGCAATATTCCATAGGCACTAAATGGAAAAGTATTGCGACGCCAAGAAGAATTAAAGTGCCGACACATCAAGAGCCGTAGCTGTGGTTGTATGTGTGCTCTGTGCCTAGCCATCTCGCCGCCCGTCAACCGCCGCATCGATACAAACAGGGTGAAACTTTTAGTACTGTATTCGTATGGACCAGTGTTACTTTTGTTCCATACTGTTCAATAACAACTTAATAACAAAAAATGGCTCTGAGCACTATGGGACTCAACTGCTGAGGTCATTAGTCCCCTAGAACTTAGAACTAGTTAAACCTAACTATCCTAAGGACATCACAAACATCCATGCCCGAGGCAGGATTCGAACCTGCGACCGTAGCGGTCTTGCGGTTCCAGACTGCAGCGCCTTTAACCGCACGGCCACTTCGGCCGGCACTTAATAACAACTCAAATTTTACCAGAACTTTCCTATCATTTAATTATCCCCACAACTAACCTAGATAGGGTCCTTTCCAAATGTTGTGCAATCCGAGTGTCCCGAGATGAAAAATTAAATTTTGTGTTAATAATAATTACTTGCAGACCTAACTATGTTAGAATGGTGTTTAAGGAACTGTTTTGTTAATGAACCAGTAAATGATTAACGAAGGTCTAACGAAGTTGAAAGATAACTTTAATATTGATATAGTAATGAAGTTTAATTATTTCGAGACAGATATAATGGTATTTAAATGAGCAGGAAATAAGATAAAAAGAGTAGTAACTCATATATTGGAAATCTTGAGCACATAATGCTTTCAGTAATCAATTTTTTTAATACAGTGATCATAACAGTTTCAGGGCCCCCTCCCCTCTTTTTTTTCATTTGAATTCTGAAGTGTTCTAAACTGATTTGACCAGCAAAGTTAAAGTCAATATAAGAGCCAAAATTTATCAGTGTTTTACCTTTGTCAAAATTAACATTGTGTGTGTGATTCGAAAGTGCTATTTCTAGGATAACCTATGCCCGATTTTAATCAGATCAATAGACCGTATGAAGTTTTGTAGAAAACATTATAGTGTATTGTTATGTATTTATGGTTTTTCCATATCAGTACAGAACGTGAAACTATCAGTTCAATAGATTTTCTGGTTCTAAAATTCTACTATATTACGCAATGTTACTACTTGTTGCTTTGCACGAATATCTGCCAACTCGTACAGGGAAGAAACTCAGTTAATGCCTAATTAGACTGGTGACCGTATTATTAACAAATAGGTAGCATCTTCTATGTTGCTTTTTGTCCGTCCTGACGTGTAGTTGCATTTCGGACTTATTTGACGTATCATTGTCATTACAGAGTGGGTGTAAGTCTGATTTGCCTCTATTCAGGTACACGTGGTCAATATCTATACAAAAATCCTGTCTCGTAAGGTGAACCCCACTCACTTATCATAGTACAGGCTTTAATGAGTATTGTGTGCCCCACGCGCACGTTTACAAGACGGACAAGGAGAGGGGGAGAAGACATCAAGAGACAGAAAGAGTGGGGAGTAGGAGATACACAGGTAGGGATGGGACGATGAGGAGGACAGAAAGAGGTAGGGAGAAGTGGACACGGAGACAAAAGAGGAGGTGTGTTCAATATACATACCTACTACACACACAAGCAATGCTGGGCGGAAAATACTGGTAACGTATAGCGTATTTTCACATCACTATACATCATGGTTTTTCAGACTGCGGTATTTACATGAGGAAAAGAAATTAACAGAATATTTTTAACAGAAAGATACATGCATTCTTATGTTTATGTGGCTGTCTGACATTTTCAGTAGCATAAAGCTATTGTTTTGTTCCAATTTGTAATTCGTCAAAATGTTAAGCCTTTTTACCTTTGTCTATTATTAAATTATAGTACCAATGTCTTTATATTACGCTTTGCTCTCAATGAAGGTTCACTGTTTTATTCCTTCGGTGTCGTTTGTGACGTTAAAGTACTAGTCTTGGTAAATGTTGTATTGATATGTTGATTACTAAAGAGTCTTCCAAACAGATGAGGATGGTGTACGTATTCGAAGGCATTTAACACACACACACACACACACACACACACAAAGCACAATATCATTTTAAATTCGAAATTTTTTCCGAGAACACAAAAACTAGGTGGCTCAACAGGTAATTATCAGGCTAAAAAGTAAAACAGCATGTGTTAAGAGACATAGCTCTAGTACCCTGTAAAAGCATGAAAAAATGTATCAACAGTAAGTAAGTACGCTCTATTTTCTCACAATTAATAAAATTTTCCGGCTATTATACCGTGGCCGAATAGATTTCACTTTTAAGCCGAACGTTTCGTCCCAATCTGCAGAAGACATTTTCTATGGGGATCGTAGCCTCTCCCAATCACAACCAGACGCGTACTGGCTGCAGCAAGATTCTGTTTACTAGTGCTCCCGCTCAGTGGCGTTACATGTTTTAAATACCCGAACGCAATTGGCCGTTGTAGACTGCAGCTATCCACTGTTGCCGTCACCCCACTGTGGAAGGCTTGTACACATCTTCTACAGCATTGCGATCCTATTGTCATTCAGTTTAAACCCGCCCTCTTTCTTCTTGATGTTCCTGCGGTTCTTTACACAATCTATGTTTAACATCCATGGTCTAAAGATAGCGTCTTTGATTAGTAATAAGAACGTCTTTGGTCCTGGATTGGAACCCAACCTTTGCTTAAGATTTGAATGAAAATCATTATCAATGGCGGCCGAATAATTCCGGCATAAGAAGATGATACCCTCAATCAGCCAGCAGACCTGTAAAAGAGGGCAGAGGCACGGACACAGGTTCAGTTCGAAATCTCGCCCTTCGAATGGAAACTGCCCCAAAAAGGCGGAAAAATGAGCAATGACCAACGGAATGAGGATGCAGAAGCAAAGGAAACCACTGTATTAAAGATACATATTGCATTTTCACATTACATGTAGCTGGTAACTGAAAATTGTCATGTTGATCTCTCCACTGGCAATAGATTCCAGACTAATCCCCTGATCGAATCTGCGGGAGCGAACTACCAAGGAGGAGGTGGCCATTACAGAAGACTGAATAACCAATGAAAGGATATCGTTTTAAGAGTCGGGACTTGGCATTCCAGAAACTTGAACGTAGTAGAGAATCTATAAAACCTGAAAGGGAAATGCTAAGGCTGAATTTAGATGTAGTAGGTGTCAGTGGCGTGAAACAAAAAGAAGACAACAGCATCTCGTCAGATGAGTATAGGGCAGCAGAAAATGGAATAATGGGAGCAGGATTCGTTATGAATAGGAAGGTTGTCAGAGAGTGAGTTACAGTGAACAGTTCAGTGATAGGGTTCGACAGCAAACAAACACCAATAACAATCATTCAGGCACATATGCCGCGTCCTGAGTCGATGATGAATAGGTAGGATGTTTGAAGATATTGAAAGGGCAATTCACTACGTGAACGGAGATGAAAATTAAGAGTTATGGGCGACTGGAATGCGTTTGTAGGGGAAGGAGTAGAAGAATGGTTGATGGGAATGCAGAAGAATATGGGCTTGGTATTAGGAATGAGAGAGGAGAAAGAGTTTTGCAATAAATTTCAACAAGAAATCGACAACATTCTATCAAAGAACCAGAAAAGGGTAAGCTATACTTGGAAAACGCTGCGGGATACGGGAAAAATCAGTTACATAGATTACATCATGGTCAGGCAGAGATTGCGAAATCTGATACTGGACTTTAAGGTGTACCCAAGAGCAAATAAACAAAGCAGATATATAACAACTTAATATAAAGAATAGGCTGAATTCGAGAGAGAGAGAGACCAGCCATGAAGAATCAAAGCGCAAAGAAATGGGATACGGAATAACTAAGGAATGATTATATACGAGTGAAGTTCTCGGAGGCTATAGAGACTGCAATAAGGAATAGCTTAGTAGGCAGTTCAGTAAGATAGCAATGGACATCAATAAAAGCTCCAGTCACAGAAGTTTGAAAGAAAAACATAGCTTCCAAGAAGGTAACTGCGAAAAAGCCCTGGGTAACAGGAGAAATATTTCAGTTGATCGACAAAAGAAAGAAGCACAAAAATCTTCAGGGGCGTTCAGGAGTACAGAAATACCTATCAAATAGGAATGAAATAAATAGCAATGCTGGGAAGCAAAGGTGAAATGGCTGCTTGAAAAATGTGACGAAATAGATAAAGAAATAATTATCGGAAGGACTGTCTCAGAATATGGTTCAAATGGTTCAAATGGCTCTGAGCACTATGGGACTTAACTTCTGAGGTGATCAGTCCCCTAGAACCTAGAACTACGTAAACCTAACGAACCTAAGGACATCAACACATCCATGCCCGAGGCAGGATTCGAACCTGCGACCGTTGCAGCAGCGCGATTCCAGACTCTAGCGCCTAGAACCGCTCGGCCACTCCGGCCGGCACTCAGAGCATGGAAAAAGTCAAAACAACCTTCGGCGAAATCAATGGCAAGAATGGTTACACTCAGAGTGTAATGAGAATGTTACTATTAAATGCAGAGGAGAGAGCAGGTAAGTGGAAAGAGCACATTGACGGCCGAAGGGAGAAGAATTTGATGATGACGTGATAGAAGAAGAAGCAGGAGTCGATAAAGAAGAGATTAGGGAGGAAATATTAGAATCAGAACTGAAAAATAGGTTTGAAAAACTTAAGATGGAATAAGGGAGAAGGGATAAATAAATTTTATCAGAATTTCTAAAAGTTATTGGGTGAAGAGGCTACACACCGACTGTTAACCTTGGTGTGTAGAATGTATGAGACAGGCGATGTGTTATCTGACTTTCGGAAGTACAATTCCGAGCCTAAAACAGGCGAAAAGTGCGAGAATTACCGCACAGTCAGCTTAATAGCTCATGCATCCAAATTGCTGACAGGAATAATATACAGAAGAATGGAAAAGAAAATTGAAGGTGTGTTGGACAACGATGAGTTTGACTTTAGGAAGGGGAAAGGAACCAGAGAAGCAATTCTGATGTTGCGGTTGGTAATGGAAACAAGAGAAATCAATACAATATCATAGGATGTGAAGTCCAGGAAGAAGCTTTCAAAGATGATACAAGCTGTTCGTAATTCTGTGAGAGAGAGGGGTAATCTATAGTGTAAGACGGGTTATATACAACGTGTACAAGTACCAAGACGGAACAATGTGACTGGAAGACCAAGAAAGAAACTCTCGTATCAAAATTGTATAAGGCAGGGATGTAGTACAGGAAACGCTGAATGGAATGAAGTGTTTAATGGGTACAGAACATAGACTAAGAGCTAAACAAAGAAAGACGAAAGTAATGAGAAGTAGCAGAACTGAAAACAATGAGATACTTATCAGAATTGGTGGTCACGCAGTAGATGCAGTTGTGGAATTCTGATACCTAGGCAGAAAAATAACACATGACGGACGGAGCAAGCAGGACGTCAAAAGCAGACTATCATTGGCTAAAAGGGCATTCTTGTCTAGGAAAAGCCTACTAGTATCAAACATAGGCCTTAATCTCAGGAAGAAATTTCTGAGAATATACGTTTGCATTATAGCACTTTAAGGTGGTGAAACACGGGCTGTGAGAAAACAGGAAAAGAAGAGAATCGAAGCATTTGAGATGGCGTGCCACAGAAGAATGTCGAAAATTAGGTGGGGTCGGAAAGGCAAGGAAGGACGAGAGTCTCCCAAGAATCGGCTAGTTGAAGAGTATAAGGAAAAAACTGACCAAAAGGGACATGATGATGCGATATTTGTACTAGAGGGAGTTGTAGAGGGTAAACACTGTAGAAGCAGACAGAGATTGAAATACAAACAGAAAACAACTGAATACGTAGGTTGCAAGTACTGTTCTGACATCACGAGATTAATACAGGAGAGTACTTCGAATTGGGCTGCATCAAATCAGTCAGATGACTTATAACACACAAATAAAGGTAAGGTCTTCATGTATAGCCTTTCATGGTATCCGATTGCGGCTGCCGGTACTTGAGTCCCAACAAAATCAATGAGGTTGGATCCTGGCTGCAAAGCAAGTTCTTCAACAGTGGATTTGTCAGTCTCTCCCCCCCCCCCCCCCCCCCTTCTACAATTCCTTTGTACCGTACTCTTTTCGTAATACCAACGTACACCTCCCAAAAACTACACGGAAATAGAATTTTCTGTCTTTTCCAGCATTTTGCGAGCATGTTTGCCCAATTTTAGATGATTCTGTATTTTCTGGGTGGGCCTGTAGGTTCCGAGACATTTTTCAATGAGGTCAGTAAGGTCCTTAATAAAAGGAGGGGAAGCTCTCGCTTTCTCAAGCGTTTGTGTATGGATACGATTTTTCCACGGTGGTATTTTTTCTCTTTTTACTTCAGTAGAGGAATTGATTCATGAACCATGTACTGATGAGGTTTTAACTCCATTAAGCAGCTTTGGCTCGCAGATGTTCCTTGCTGTATCCGCTACCGTTCTCATGATGCCACCCTTTTGTTGTGGGTGGTGGTTCGAATCGCGGCGTAACTGACCGTCTCTGTGCAGGGTTTTCGCAAAACTTTGTGGCCTTATGTAGCGCCTTCTGTCTTGAAAACTAACATATCAAGAAAATTTAATTTTCTGTCTGCCTCCTCCTCCTCCTCCGCGGAAGACTGAATCTTGGGATTAAACCCATTCAGACGCTTGCGAAAACGATCTAGATCCTCTCTGAGACGCCCTCACGAAGAAAATTCATCATTCATGTGGGGGAACCCAATATTCGGTTTTTGCTGGAAATATCAAATGCCTGGCCCTTAGCCGACTGGCCGTCACTCTGTGCGGATCGGAGGAGCAAGTGATCAGCACTTGCCACGCTGTTGTCAGCTTTCGATACAGGAGCCACTACTTCTCGGTCTGGTAGCTCTTTAAATGGTTCTACAAGGAATGAGTGATACCCCTTGCCAACAGCTCTCCGCAGGGCCGCACAGTCACCCATCCATGTGCTAACGAAGGCCGACAGGACTTAAGCCCAGTGACCTGACGGAAACTGGTATTACCACGGCAGCAGGGCCTATGATATTAATTGATTTGAAGACTATAACGCAATATACGCGAAATTAATTTCGCCTAAAATAAGCTATTTAGTCTTTGTCTTTCCAACTATATCGTATTTGTGAGAATGCTTTTATTGTTTAATGTGCCATACACAGTACAATTCGATTCAATGAATACAACGTTCATGATTAAGCCATACTTCTATTCAAGCCCGTCGCATTTCAGCTGCTGCAAGTCAGGAGTATTTATAGCTTGTGCGACGCTTAAGGGTTCATAATAATTGTGTCATTTAAATGCTGAACGACAGAGGGGCGAGGTAGTCTTTTAGTCGGATTGGATTTTGTGATATGGAGTGTATCCGCTGGTAACAGGCACCTTTGTGAATACAGATGAGGTCGTTGTCTGTACAAATATAGCAAAATCTACGCTGCACCAAACTAGAAATTGCTTAATTTTTCTTTTCTGCGTCGATGTTGTATGTTAGTCACTCCTTTACTAGGAAGCGGATGGCCGGATTTGGAAGAATTCTGGGATTTTGATATCCTACAAGCAAAATTGACATATATGCTAAATTTTCCCCAAAGAATGTCAGGGTTCCCTTGGGATGGTGAATGTGACTACCGTTCCTATCGAATGGGTAACGTGACTGGACTCTCATCCTGACGATTAACTATCAATTAAATGGAAGTTTAGTGCAAAGATTAGTTTTCGTTTTGACAAATGAAGTAAGTACGTAAACAAATTCAAGACAGCAGGAATATTAATGTGGGATAAAATCGTCACTAAACTCCATAATAAGGTAACACAACCAAAGATCGCCCGAACAGGCCTTGAAGGCCCAGCGGTACCGGTCGGCCGCCGTGCTATCCTCAGCCCTTGGGCGTCATCGGCTGCGGATACGAAGGGGCATGTGGTCAGCACACCGCTCTGAGGGCTGTTGTCAATTTTCGTGGCAGGTGCCACTACTTGTCAATCGAATAGCTGCTCAATTGGCCTTTCAAGGGCTGAGTGCACACTACTTGCCAACAGCACTCGGCAGACCTGGATAGATTGTAATATTAACGGAGTTCTTAAACACTGAATTGGCTTTTCTATTTGGATTTAAACGTTCAGTAACTGTTTGGTACGTTAAGTAAAGTTTTTAAGGTCTCGGTAGTTCAAAAGAATTTATGTTGAGAACTTGGAATCTGGCAATGTATTGTTCTGTGATATTATCGTGATTCTTCAACGCTGATTTAGCTTTTCTGCTTTGGATTTCAATTTCTTCATTGATGCTTCGGCGATTTCCATTGTTTCTAGGTAGCTTTCTGCTTTACGGGCAATGACTTGCTTAGAGTTGAGTTAGTCATAGTTGGATGGTTCCGTGTGTTTGTAGGTTCTCAATAGGTTGTTTCTTTTTTAAGTTTGTTTTCTCTTTCCTTCATCTAACTTGCATTTGTTTCAGATTAAAGACTGTGTCATGCATTTGGTTGCGTAGTTGTTAGTATCGTTAGTTATTAGGTTCAAACTTCTAACCGCCATCAAACGCCAGCGGAGCCTTTCACAGAGCTCATAACGACCTCGAGCTGTGGTTCATGCTGAAAAGCGGAGAATCGAGCAGGTTGGTCATGAGGTAAATGCTCGAGGGGCTGACATCTAGATGCAGGCCGATGCTCAGCAGACCGCTGAACGCGTTGCATCTCGGCGTGCAGCTGAGATACCAGTTCAGTCATATGTTCGATGACAGTACACAGCAGAGCACACGGTGTCTCAGCGGGCTTCTAAGACAGCCGAATACGCGGCTTCTCAGTGTCAGGAGAATGCAGAACGCATGGGCCATGTGCGCGCCTCTGAAACAACCGAAGGGGCCGAGGCGTGTCGACTCCCTGTTGGTCAAAGTCAACCGCTAGTACTCGGCGACCATCGGGGATTGGCCTTGAAAGACCGTTGACAGATAGCCCAGACAATTCAGTTTCAGTTTCCATGGACCGTTGGAGCGTAGAGCGTCGTGTGTTCGTGACCTACCAGTTCTTTAGAAGCAATGATTCTGCGGACTCGGTACAACGATTTTTTCGTCAGAAGTTTAATGTCTTACGTCGAGAAGCAGTTCCAGATCTGGATAGTATAAAGCAATGGGTTGCACTATTTAAACCAAGGGAGGTGGCCCAGTTGTTAGCACACTGGACTCGAATTCGGTATGACGATGGTTCAAACTCGTGTCCGGCCAACCAGATTTAGGTTTTCCGTGGTTTCCCTAAATCACTTCAGGCAAATGCCGGTGTAGTTCCTTTCAAAGGGCATGGTCGACTTCCTTCCCAATCCTTCCCTGATCCGAAGGGATCGATATCTTCGCTCTTTGGTTCCCTCCCACGGAATCAACCAACCAATCAACCATTGTAGAAAAGTACTGGATCTAATATAAAGAAAAGTACCTGGGATTCTCCGTTCAGTTCGAACTCCGAACAACGCACACAGAATGATGATGGCAGTATTTGCTAGTCCGAGCCGATCCGCTAGGCAACACATTGTATCGCTGGGTATGTCACTTCGTTCGCTACATGACATCGCATATGATGATCTGAAGTTTCACGCATTCAAAATAATAATTCTGCAGCAGCTTAGTGACACGAATTTTGTGCGGTGCAGAGAATTTTGTGCCGTAATGGATGTTGTTCTTACGGGAGATGCCGATGTTCCAGTATTCGTGAGTGACGAAGCCAATTTTCATCTGGACTGTTAGTTAACGTACAGAATTGTCGCTACTGGGCGTCGGAGAACTCACATGAACTACACTAAAAACCCGTACACAGCAAAAAAGTAACAGTGTGGTGTGGTATCTCCAAAATAGGGATTGTTGCACCCTACTTCTTTGAAGAGGGAAGAACCGCAGTTACTGTGACAACAGTGCACTACGTGTAAATGTTAAATAACTTTCTTCGTCCAGAACTTGAAAGACGTAGACCGAGCATGAGAGGAACGTGGTTTCAACAGGATGGTGCCAAAATTCACAAAAGCAGATCGTCGATGGAAGCAGTCTGACTGATGTTCCCAGGACATCTCATTTCCCGATATGGTAATGTTCCTTGGACCCCACAGTCATCCGGTATATCGATCTGTGTCATATTCTTGTTGGGCTATTTGAAATCAAGCCCCTCCCAATCGATGATTTCAAGATTTCCATTCATCACAAAATTTAAGCTGTCCCGAAAGAGATTTGAGAGTGAGCCAGGCGTAACTTTCAGAACAGTATCCAAACTTGTATCCGGAAAGAAGGATATCATCTCGATGAAGTTATTTTCCGTACACTATGTAGATTTGGAACACGCACTGAAAGTACAATTACTCAAAGCGATACTTTTTTAATGAAATCTGGTTTCAGTTTTTCAATAGTGAAAAATGTGCATTTCCTCTGATGCACCCATGATTTCCAATGAATACCTGACGATTTATTAAAAGAAATTGCTTTCGACTACCTTCTGACTTTAGATTACTCTAACCACAGGTTCATTAGAACCAACTGTACGAACAAGGCATGTAGACTTTGAGGAACACTGAAATGGGGTGAGGAAACAGCGGAAATGTGTTGTTCTGTAGGCAATGCATCCATTCCCGTAATAGAAGTGCCGGTCGATCCTTCAAAGGAATTGTTTTCTTTGCAAAAACAGACATAACGTCTGATCGGATAGCCGCAATCAGTGATTTTACAATGTTCCTTATAATCCGTCTTGATTGCAAAATGTTTTTTCATATGACCGGTTTCGGTTCATCTGGAACAATCTTCAGATCTGTAACGATAATTTTGATTAGATAGGATGAAAAAGATTTGCATTCGTGAAATAGTAAATTAGTATCATTATCGTTACAGATCTGAAGATGGTTATAGATGAACCGAAACCGGTCATATGAATAAATATTTGGCAATCAGAACGGATTCTAAGGAATATTGAATTATATTCTGGCGAGACTATTGAGTCGCCGTGGTTTCTAAACCCTACAAAAAAATAATATTCATATTTTGACATGACCTCCTTCGCAGCAGATTGAATTCTTACCATGCTTTGGTTTTCACAGACCTCTATGGTGCAGGGGCAGCAGCACCATGAATTGGTTCGCTTTTAACAGCTTCCCACGGTGAAGCATAATTTGGCAAATGGCAGACGACGAAGCGGATAGTGATAGTCGGTGTCAAATTATTCAGGTAGCTCAATGTACAATTGTACTGAAAATAAAGTTTTTTGATATCGCTATATGTTGGTGCATGAGTTTAAAACAGCTCTTGAGAACATGCTCGACGAGAGCTGCATGTTCGTGGGTCGCAAGAACTGCATGCCAGGGTGCAGAATGCGCGCTGCTACAACGCGCTGGCCATCGCTGAGGTCACGGCTGTAGTCTCGGGCATCGACCCCATTGTCCCAGGGGACAATGTTCTGCGCTAACGCGAAGACTCCTTAGCCAGGATCGTAGGTACGCACCGCTGCTACAGTGATCTACAGTGTCACATTGGGTTTGGGAAAGGGCCAGCAGGAAATTATTTCAGTATCCTTATAAAGAATCCGGCAACAGGGTGGTTGAACCCAAACAATAATGTAAAGTGCTATTCAGTCAAAAACCGACATATTGAGCCGTGGCTCTGTAAAAAATATAGGTTGACTCTTACACCGAAGATTGCAGCAACCAGCCACTTTTTGCAAAGCTATTTACTTATTTAAAGAGCGGCGTTACCGGTTTGTATCCAGTCGGTTCATCGCCAGACCGCTAGTTGACGTTTTACATTACATCTGATATTTTGTTTGCCCACCTAACGAAACTTCCTTGGAGTGGTGATGCCCTACAACCAAAACAAGATGTGAGGCAAAGTGTTTTTAATTGTAATTGTGCCTCAGGACGATTTTAAGCGATGTAATCAAAGTATTAATATTGAATGAAAGATGTTTCGGTCACTTAAGTGAAGAATCCGCGCCTTTACGTTCTAGTGCAGGTTGTTTATTATCTTGCGACGTCCAAAACTGTATAATGTACTTTTTGTGTATATACATGCACATAATGTAAAACATCACTCACAGACTTAGTAGTGCCATCACATGGAGCTATGCATACAAATATCGCGATATTACAACTATTACAATGCCAAAGACTTCCACTTTCAGAGATATTTCATTGTGTGCATGTATGTGACAATAGAAATTCACAAATTGCTAATGTTACGTTACTTACTATTTACTCTGAAAGAGAACTGCTTAAAATTAAGATAAACAAATAAAGCAGTCAGTTATATAGTGTTACTGCAGTGATATTACGTAAATATTATGGTATACATTGGAACAAACATAAATGATAAAGTGCCAGACATTCATAAATAAATGTTACAACTATGCACATATTATGGCATACGTTGAAAGCACAATAAATGATTTGGTATGGATGTGGGTATATAAATATTACAAATATTACAAAAGTGGACTTATTTTATTTTTTATTTTAAATTTGAAAGCATGAGAATGAGATTTTGAAGAAAGGCTGCATTGGCTAATTGAACATAAAATATAAAAAAAAAATGTCTGTCAGCATACATGACAACAAACTACATAACACTAAAACCCATATCGCTAAAATAGTTAAAGCAAAATGTGAAATCATGTCGCTCAAGGCAGAGATCAAAATGCTATATGAAGAGAAAGAACTTCCCAACAAGCAGCTGTACAGTCTACATTTGCAACTTGGAAATTACCCCTCCAGCCTTCAATTCACCCACATCTTACAATACACAGAGAACATCACTGAAAAAGATCAGCAAAAAATATTGTGTAGGCATAATAAAATACTGGATACTCTGAAAATGAAGAAAGATAACCTTCCCTCCAAAAATTCACATGACAGGCAACATCAGTTTCATGAAAGAGCTGTTAACTGAACTAATATCAATTTTACAAATAATGAACTTGCTCTCACAAATAAAGGTCTAAAGTATAACATAGAGGCAAAATGTAATGTCAAAAACTTGAAAAGCCTTATTGCATCTACTAAACTTGTTTGTAATGCTGCACAATTAAATTCAAGGGAAACCAATGCCCTAGCCTTCAAAGCCAATAAACTAATAACAACAAACCTCAAAATCAACATATCACACAGTAACAGTAACCTAAATGTTCTAAATTGCATGAACTCCAAAATTTCTAAGAATAAATTTTAATAGTCAAAGCTGATAAAAGTAATTGTGCAGTGATAATGTATGAAAAAGGCTATGTTGACAAAACCATGCAGTTCTTCAATAGTAATAACATAACTGAATGGGATTTTTTTCCTACCTGTCAATTTGAGGCCAAAATTAAGAAAACACATCAGAATTGTAACTTCCTCCTAACTAATTGGGAAATACATGACTACATTTCCATGAATCCCATTGCACTATGGCTCCGGTCACAGCCTATGACCCATAAGGAAAATTGTCCCATCAGACCAATTGTGAACTCTAGGAATAGCCCTTAATATAAGTAAAATATCAAACTGCTTGCTCTGCATAATACCTGCTGTACCTTTGTAAACAAATTCTCCATTAAGAACACATATGAACTCATTGACAAAATTAAAGATGTTTATGTTTCACCAACAGCCGGATTAGCATCACTTAGCATAGTAAACCTTTATACTAACATACCTGTAGAGGACACCATAAACTTAGTCAGAAACAATCTACACAAACATAATAAACTACGTATGGCTGAGATCTATGAACACATTGAGCTGCTCACCTTGGTACTGTCATATAGTTGCTTCAGTTTTAATAGCAAAATATATATACAGAAAGATGTGTTGGCAATGGGTAGAGCCTAGCTGGGATGTTAGCAAATATTTACATCAACTTATAGCAGACATTTTTTGAAGCTAACAGTCACATCAACAGCAAAATCATCTACTACAAAAGATATGTTGATGATAGAATTATACTTTGGATAACACTAATGAGGAAATAGACACGTTAGTAACAAAACTGTGCGCCATACTCAAATCAATTTCCTAGATGGAAAAATCACCAAAAAAAACCCATAAACATCATTTTGAGATTTATGGAAAACCAACCTCCACTGCTGTATGTATCAACAGCTCATCTTGCCATTCAGACCAGCATAAGATGGCATTGAGGAAATAGACACATTAGCAACAAAACTGTGTATCATGTACAAAACAATTTCATAGATGAAAAAATCACCAACAAAAAGATAAACATCATTTTGAGATTTATAGAAAACCAACCTCCACTGATCAACAGCTCATCTTGCCATTCAGACCAGCATAAGATGGCATAGTTTAGATCCATAGTGAACTGCCTACACAAAATTCCTCTTGAACCAGTTTGAAAATAAAAAGAAATCAGTATCATTAAAACCATAGCCTCAAACTGTGGATACAGCTCTCTCACGACAGAAACCATCAGCCAACAATACTATGTGCTAGACAACCATGCAAGGTACACAAAACACAGTAGAAAAGAGCAGAAAATATATGTTGCACTATCTTTCTTAAGCAGCATTTCCTATGAAATAAGGAGCCTATTTAAAAACACAAACATTAAAATAAGCTACCACACAAACAAACTCCAGCAGTTAGCAGTTCACAACTTGAAAACTAACAACCCCCCCTTAAAAAAATTTGGCATGTACAAACTCAGCTGTTGAAATTTCCTCTCTTACTATTTGGACAAACAGGTAGAAGCACTGAGACACAGTTCAAAGAGCATATAGATGTCATATGTTTGAACAACATTTCAAAATCCACATTTGCCATGCAGACAACTACCAACAGTCATGGAATAAAGAACATTGAAGACCATGTTCAAGTATTGCACCAGGCTAAGAAAGATAACCTTATGAATTTGCTTGAGAAAATTGAAATATATGTGCATAAAAAAAATCACTACAAAATCTGCTCAGTGAACAAACCGAGTTAGCCAATGCCGCTTTTCTTCAAAATTTCATGCACTTGCTTTCAAATTTAAAGCGAAAAATTAAAAGAAGTACACTTTTGTAATATTTATATACGCAAACCCATCCCAACACATTTATTGTGCTTTCAACATATGCCATAATATGTGCATAGTTGTTCCATTTATTTATGTATGTCTGGCCCTTAACATTTACTTTTGTTCCAATGTACACCATAATATCTCTTCAGTAACGCTTTATAACTGACTGCTTTATTTGTTTATCTTAATTTTTCTCAGCTCTCTTTCAATGTAAATAGTAAGTAATTTAACATCAGATTTTTTTAACATCTGCTTTCACATACATATACATAATGAAATACCTCTGAGAGTGGAAGTCGTTGGTATAGTTATGGTTGTAATATTGCCATCTTTGTATGCATACCTCCATCCGATGAAACTTCAAAGTGTGTGTGTGGTGTGTTATATTATGTTCATATACAGGGTGTTTCAAAAATGACCGGTATATTTGAAACGGCAATAAAAACTAAACGAGCAGCGATAGAAATACACCGTTTGTTGCAATATGCTTGGGACAACAGTACATTTTCAGGCAGACAAACTTTCGAAATTACAGTAGTTACAATTTTCAACAACAGATGGCGCTGCGGTCTGGCAAACTCTATAGTACGATATGTTCCACATAACCACCATGCGTAGCAATAATATGACGTAGTCTCTGAATGAAATTACCCGAAACCTTTGACAACGTGTCTGGCGGAATGGCTTCACATGCAGATGAGATGTACTGCTTCAGCTGTTCAATTGTTTCTGGATTCTGGCGGTACACCTGGTCTTTCAAGTGTCCCCACAGAAAGAAGTCACAGGGGTTCATGTCTGGCGAATAGGGAGGCCAATCCACGCCGCCTCCTGTATGTTTCAGATAGCCCAAAGCAATCACACAACCATCGAAACATTCATTCAGGAAATTAAAGACGTTGGCCGTGCGATGTGGCCGGGCACCATCTTGCATAAACCACGAGGTGTTCGCAGTGTCGTCTAAGGCAGTTTGTACCGCCACAAATTCACGAAGAATGTCCAGATAGCGTGATGCAGTAATCGTTTCGGATCTGAAAAATGGGCCAATGATTCCTTTGGAGGAAATGGCGGCCCAGACCAGTACTTTTTGAGGATGCAGGGACGATGGGACTGCAACATGGGGCTTTTCGGTTCCCCATATGCGCCAGTTCTGTTTATTGACGAAGCCGTCCAGATAAAAATAAGCTTCGTCAGTAAACCAAATGCTGCCCACATGCATATCGCCGTCATCAATCCTGTGCACTATATCGTTAGTGAGTGTCTCTCGTGCAGCAATGGTAGCGGCGCTGAGGGGTTGCCGCGTTTGAATTTTGTGTGGATAGAGGTGTAAACTCTGGCGCATGTGACGATACGTGGACGTTGGCGTCATCTGGACCGCAGCTGCAACACGGCGAATGGAAACCCGAGGCCGCTGTTGGATCACCTGCTGCACTAGCTGCGCGTTGCCCTCTGTGGTTGCCGTACGCGGTCGCCCTACCTTTCCAGCACGTTCATCCGTCACGTTCCTAGTCTGTTGAAATTTTTCAAACAGATCCTTTATTGTATCGCTTTTCGGTCCTTTGGTTACATTAAACCTCCGTTGAAAACTTCGTCTTGTTGCAACAACACTGTGTTCTAGGCGGTGGAATTCCAACACCAGAAAAATCCTCTGTTCTAAGGAATAAACCATGTTGTCTACAGCACACTTGCACGTTGTGAACAGCACACGCTTACAGCAGAAAGACGACGTACAGAATGGCACACCCACAGACTGCGTTGTCTTCTATATCTTTCACATCACTTGCAGCGCCATCTGTTGTCGAAAATTGTAACTACTGTAATTTCGAAAGTTTGTCCGCCTGAAAATGTACTGTTGTCCCAAGCATATTGCAACAAACGGTGTATTTCTATCGCTGCTCGTTTAGTTTTTACTGCCGTTTCAAATATACCGGTCATTTTTGAAACACCCTGTATATATATATATATATATATATATATATATATATATATATATATATATATATGTATATATATGGTTCGTCAGGTGGGGAAACAAAACACGAGATGTGAAACGTGAACTAGCCATCTGACGATGAACCTGTCCGCTCTAAACCGGTAACGGCACTGTTTAAATAAATAAATAGCATTGTAGGAAGTGGCTGGTTGCTTTGATCTTCTGTGTAAGAGTCAACCTATAAAAATGTGAGGTCTATAGATCTCTCTGCATCACACCTAATGGTCTGCGAATAGAACCTGAAATTGCCAATGTGGCGCATGGTACTACCGACCCAGTTTTCGGTGGACATGTAAGTGGAGATGGAGAGCGAGCGTCTCAGTTAAGCACTAAACAAAGAAATCTGCGTGAAGATAACCCACCGTCATTTGTAAACAGTCCGAGGTACCTCCACCAACGTACTCAGAACACGTTCTCCTCTGTCCAGAACTAATTCATCACTTCCACAAGCAACCCAGTATGAACCGATACTAGAGAAGAACTGATGGGCGGGCGGAAAGAGACAGATCGCCTTGATTACGTAGGGAGACTTTTCAAGCTTACAGAGCAAAGGGTGGCTGCTTTCCTCATACAAGGGCATATTTGCACTGAAGCCCAGTGCTTCATTTATTACACCGAGCGAGGTGGCGCAGAGGTTAGCACACTGGACTCGTATTCGGAAGGACGACGGTTCAACTCCGCGTCCTGCCATTCTGATTTAGGTTTTCCGTGATTTCTCTAATACGCTTCACGCAAATTCCGAGATGGTTCCTGTTGTGGGTTGGCAGGAGAGCCAACACCGTGTTACTAGAGAAAGCCGAAAGGCACGCGTTTTAGCTCACGCAGGCTGGCGTGAGGTCTGGAACAGGTCAAGGAAATTAGAATTTAGAAAAAACGGACGTAGCTGGTGGAATACTTAACTTTAATCCATTAATGGTGAACATCGCTCTTTTCGGTACATTATTCAGTATCAATAGTAACTGGTAATGGCGTCTTGCTAGGTCGTAGCAAATGACGTAGCTGAAGGCTATGCTAACTATCGTCTCGGCAAATGAGAGCGTTTTTTGTCAGTGAACCATCGCTAACATAGTCGGTTGTAGAACTGGCGCGAGTGCTAGGAAGTCTCTCTAGACCTGCCCTGTGGCGGCGCTCGGTCTGCAATCACTGATAGTGGCGACACGTGGGTCCGACGTATACTAACGGACCGCGGCCTATTTAAAGGCTACCACCTAGCAAGTGTGGTGTCTGGCGGTGACACCACAGTTCCTTTGAAAGGGCACGGCCGACTCCCTTCCCCATTCTCGCCTAATCCGAAGGGACCCATGATCTCGATGTTTGCCACGCGACCGCTAAGGCCGCAGGTTCGAATCCTGCCTCGGGCATGGATGTGTGTGATGTCCTTAGGGTAGTTAGGTTAAGGTAGTTCTAAGTTCTAGGGGACTGATTATCTCAGCAGTTAAGTCCCATTGTGCTCAGAGCCTTTTGAACCTATTCATCCAACGATGTATTACACTGAGTGGCACTTGCTGCTGTGGTTAAAACACAAATTGCAGCCGAACCACATGGATGATCACGTGATAGTAGCTGAGCTGCTTGACGCCAATGTTTACAAACAGCTACGTGGCACGGTCACTAACAGCCTACTCCACGGTCCTTGCGGAGCGCTGAACGCTACTTTCCCGTGCTTCAACAACGGGAAGTACACCAAAACGTTTCCTTGGGCGCTGTTAAAAGAAACCCAAACAAGCGAGTGTGGATATACATTCTACGGCTGCAGAATTTTAATGTTCACATTAATGTGGAGTTTTGTAACTTTTTCTGGCGTTAAATACATTTTCAAGTACATAAAAAAGGTAGCTGCCAGGTAATATTTATTGTGTCACAGTAGGACTATGCTAATATTGACGCAAGGGACGAAGTGCAGAGGGTCAATATGTGAGCAGCAACGAATCAGCCTGGTGGTCATTGAGATTCCCGCTTCACAAGAGGCAACCGAAAGTGAGGTATCCTGCGGGGCATCTTTCCAGTGACAAGCGCATGTACTTCACAAAGGCCAATTTGCGCGATCGAGTAGTACACCGCCCACTACCACCCTCATCCTCCTCTGTGCCAGACTGACGACTTTGTCCGAGCTTCGATGCACGCAGAAGTGCCAAAAAACTACACATGGAATGTGTCATTGAAAGAATGGAAGCACTGTATGTAGCGCACCACCGTGGAAGACTGGCAACGTATTAAGGCCTTAGATGCTCATTGTTATTTGTGTGGTTGCTGCTGATCCGTAGGTGGGGCCCCATCACGTTTCAGGCCCTCAGTCAATGGACAGGAAAACGCCAGGTACCAGGAAACAAGTGAGGCGTGGGTCCCTTGGAACATGCTGGCCACTGGGATGCTACGATGGATAATGTGGTATTGTGTCAGTCATGGGCAAAACTGAGTGAGCTCATCGCTCTCCATAAGACTTTGGAGCAAGCATAAAAGCGCATTATCGGAAGAGATCGTACATCGATGCCAAAGAACAGTACAAGCCAGCAACGACATATATTTCAATAAAGCGCTGAAACGTATTGAGGACGAAGTTTCCCCAATTGTGAGAAACACCTGTCTGATTTCGGCATGCCCACCTGTCAACGCGAGGGACATTTGTCCATGGATTTGCTCGGGATGCTTAGATACAAGGCAGCCGATGAGACATACTGGCAAGACATTCCTGTTGAATTTGTTTTCAAGGACAGAAATGTGGCACTTTCAATTGCGACCTCTGGAATAGCAGCGACCTTGCTCAGCGGAGGAAGGACTGTCCATTCGGTGTTCAAACTGACGCTGAACCTTGCGAATGAGGGAACATCCTCTTGCAATATAAGCAACAGCAGTGGTTGCACCGCTCTGTTAACGCAGTGTAAGTTGATCATGTGGGACAAATACTCTATGTCACGCAAGCGTGTGATCGAGGTATTCTATCGAAGCCTGCAAGAGATCAGCGGTAACAGAATGTAAATAGGTGTAGTGGATGTGTTTCTTGCAGGCGACTTCCGACATTGGTCATCGAGAGAGCCACTGCGGCAGACGAGATCATCGCTTCCTCAAGTCTTCGCCACTGTGAGCAAACGGGGAAAGATTGCGCCTCACAACTAAAATGAGAATCCTGCTTTACAAAAGCGAGAGTCTGTCTCTTTGTTCACTACCTCCTCGACACAGTCTATGGCCGCATGGCTACGGATGTGGAAGGCTTAATAAATTTTGAAAGGTGCCACTGCTCCGAAGATAACCTAATTAATGAGATTTTTCAGAGGTTTCTGCTGTACCTTAGCCAGGAGGAGTGGTTTTGAGAAAGATCAACATAGGCACCATAGAATGAATCTGTGGGAAACATCAGGAAAGAAATTATTGTTCAAGTATATGGTAAAATAAATAAATGTCGTGTGGCTAGGACCTCCCGTCAGGTAGACCGTTCGCCTGGTGCAAGTCTTTCGATTTGACGCCACTTCGGCGACTTGCACGTCGATGGGGATGAAATGATGATGATCAGGACAACACAACAGCCAGTCCCTGACCGGATGAAATCTCCGACCCAGCCGGGAATCGAACCCGGGCCCTTAGGAGTGACATTCTGTCGCGCTGACCACTCAGCTACCGGGAGCGGACCAAGTACACGGTGAGGTGACTATCTACATGTCAATCGTTACTCTCCTAACAAGAGCCGACGCTACAACATACCTTGCAGAGCTTCTAAACTCATTAGTGCTGTCGGGGGGCAGTCCAACAAATTAGAGCTGAAGATGGGTCATACTGATGCGCAAACGCACCTGGATTGTGCAATGGGACTATGTTACGCGTTCACGAAGCTGAGAAGGTATAACGTGCAGCCCACCATTATCACTGGCGGGGTTAAAAGAGACACAGTATTGACATCACGAATTGCTATCATATCAACAAACTTGCCTTTCCAGTTCAAACGCTTTCAGTTCCCTTTGAATGTGAATTTCTCGTCCACCACCAATAGTGGTTACGGAAAAACGTTGAGAGAGGAACGTATTCCTCAACACACGCCATGTTTTTCGCACGAACAGCTCTGCATTGGCTGCTCGCGTGCGTCAAGAGCCAGAAAGCGCTGTTTATACGCAGAGAACAAGTCTTGAAACGTTGTTTATACCGATGTGTTAGTGTAAATTTCTGGCTCTCCGTAAATATCATGCTAAGCATGTCGCAAACACTCATGGAATTATTCACTCCCTTTCCTGGCACATTTTGTCATTCCCTGCTTTGTTGGCTTAAAAATTTCTCTTATGTAAACAATTGAGTTTTAAACGACTGGTATTCTTTCAGCCTCTCTCATGTTACAAAACCTGGTGTCCTTTTTTTTTTTTTTTTAGTTTTTCGCTGTCTCGCTGTTTGGTGGGCCCCAAGAAGTGCTACTCCTTAATATCTCCTAGTGTTAAATTTTGTGATGGCACACACGGGTGGATAGTGAGTTGTAGCATTAACATTTCTTTGTAAATAACTGCTTAACGGCAAGTAAAAATGCAAGGTGCAGCTAGTTGATTTTATACTTTTATTTAGTGACCAGCGAGTCATTTCAGGATTGGCAAAGATTCATATTCCGCGTCATAATTCCTCTGCGTCGTTACATAATGTCTGACTAAAGTCAGAAGCGACGCCAATCTTCTAATATTTCGTGACATATATGTCCTACCGTGAAAGACAGAATAACATAGGTCCTTAAGCTGCCTCATGGTATCACGATCTCTGGAAAAAAATGCAATTCATTTCAGTCCCACCAGTAAACAGTGATATTGTAAGGACTGTCTTGATGTTCGAAGGCTAAGAATCTTGCAATCTTCAGTCCATTCCTCCCCATCTTCGCGGATCTACTGCAACTCACCATTTTAACCTATTTTATGTATTCGAGCCATGGTTTTTCTCTTAAATTTAACCCTCCCCCCCCCCCCCCCCAAACCCGCCACCTCCTCTAACACTACTCTCCCATCCCACACACGCTTCCATAAATAAGCAATTTGACAATTCCTTAATTCCACAGGATGTGTCCTATCAACTGATCCCTTCACTTACTCAAGTTGTGTTATAAGTTTCTCTTTTCAGCCGTTGACTCTAGTGAGCTACTCCATCTACCAGTTCATTATTCTTCCGCAGCGTCACATTTCAGAGATTCCTAATCTCATCATGTCTATTTATTGTTCAAGTTTAATTTCAGTGCTACCCTACAATCGAGACAAATAGCTTCAGAAAAAAAACTTCCTAACATTTGATTTTATGTTCAATGTTAACAAATCTCTCCTTCTGAGAATTTTTTTTCTTCCTATTGCCAGTTGGTGAGACCGTTGTCAGTCGTAACACTTTGCAGACTTTTACCTCTGTGTCACTAATTCGAAAATATAACACTATGTGCTTATCTGAAAACATAGAACAATATCTTTTGTCTATGGATGCACAATTATTTCACATTAAATTTTATTTTAAAGCAACTATATTAATTAATTCGGATCAAAGTGTAGTTTTAGAATTGCCCACACTTCGTGGTCAGTTGTTAACAGTCATGCGCGTCAGTTGTAACATAATATCTTAAGGTCTAAAAATAATATTTGGTCAATACGGACATAAAATTTTTATGAAAACGCTAGTGTCAGATGACATGAACAATAATTGTGAGTGAAGAGTGTAATCATATATAATTGAAATGATATGTTACAATGAACTCAACAACAAATTATTCTTACACTATCTCTTCTGATCACACTGTAATTACTTAAAATACGAGTACATACTAATATTTCCAGAATACATATATTTTATCAAGCTAATTAAATTTTAACATATACGACAGTTGAAAAAGTATAGTTATTAATATTATCACTTTTAAAACTTTCATCTTTTTAAATAAAAATTTCTTCATTTCAATGTATCACACGTTGCATACATTGATTGTAAATGAAAGAAAATCCACCTACTAATCCGATTGACAGTTGAGATACTCGTAAAGAGCTTTTTCTTTGGTCCTTTGATGCAACAAATGTGGGTCTTAAACTTATACTTTACACACTTAACCCACTGCTAGTTCGGTAAACCATCTGCAAATTTTTCCAGTCAAACGACATGAAAATAATCATCTACTTCCGAAGAGGAACATACATCAATCTATTGAAATTCAAGTTTTCTTTTAGTGGCTGTAGCCTTTCGTGTAATTTGATTTGTCTATAAATCGTTCGACAAAATATACATATAAGGACACGTGAAGTACATCAAACTCTTTGAAACGCTTCGAATGCTTTTCACTGAGCTGATAATTTCTTTAGAAGCCGCTTCCATTGGGGTGTTTGACATCTGTCAGTAGCCGGGCGGTGTGGCTGAGTGGTTCTAGGTACTTCAGTCTGAAACCGCGCGACAGCTACTGTCGCAGGTTCGAATCTTACCTCGGGCATGGAAGTGTGTGATGTCCTTAGCTTAGTTAGGTTTAAGTAGTTCTAAGTTCTAGGGAACTGATGACCTCGGATGTTAAGTCCCATAGTGCTCAGAGCCATTTGAACCATTTGAACCCATCTGTCAGTAGTTCTAATTGAGTTTCTTGGTATCCTTGAAATATAGAGTAAGATATCTCTTTGCACACGAATTAGTTTATTCACAAAATTTACTACAAAACCGCAAAAGTGTTCACAATTTTTTTTTTTTTTTTTTTTTTTGCAATGGGGACGACATTAACATGTTACAAACGTCTTAAATGCCAGTGTTACAAAAGTCCTCGGGTTCGTTACAAAACATTACCATAAAGACCCTCTGACTTCCCTGGAAAGCTTCTTTCCTTATTACAAATGATCAGAGATAATCATATATAATTTACTCCTACATAAAATTTTTGTTAACATTGCTGACCTGCAATGAATGATGTAGGAGGAAAAAGCCAAGAGGCATAAATGTAACTTTTGATGGGCAAAAACATACTCCTGTCACTACAAATAGCGACTCGCCAGTTAGGTCTCTCCACTTAAGTACACAGACAGAGCACGAAAGGCGGCACAATGCTGTGATTGACGATAAACTCAGATAACCATATAACATGCGAAATTCAAATTGTTACTGTTGACCCCTGTTACTTTGGCCCGGGAATTCCCGAAGCGTTACCTATCCTCTTCGCCGATCTTCAGCTATTTTTCAGCCCAAATAGCAAAAATGAATTGCAAATTTTGTTACCCAATTCCTATTCTACACTATACTAAAGAATTAAGGAGCCACTTTTTGAAACCAGATCGTTTCGCCCACTGCAATGCCCAAGTGGGAAATTTGGACAAAGAGCCTACAACCTGCTCTTGTAATGGAGCAAAGGCGTGGCGCACTGTGACGTCATCCTCGGGCTCGGCAGAACTTCAGAGAACCAGGTATTGACATACTCGAAAAAGACCAGAGCTTAGAAGTTCATATGAGATATAAGGTGGGTTAATAGTGTCAATTTGGCAATAAATTTCACCACAATTCTGCCCAGTAGTACTGTATCCTTTTCGACTGCACATACCCTATATATCAAAAGGAAATTCAGCAGGTTATATGTTAAGTATAGTGATATTAATTCAATAGTAAATGTAAAATTAAAAATTAAGATAGCGGAAACGCGTGCGCACTGAACTGAATTTCGCTGGGTTGCATCAAAACAGTAGGAAAAGAAGTGGAATGAGCGAAAAAAATTAAGGCATCTCGATGCATAAATAATGTACCAAGAAGCATCTCTTTCTCCGTTGTTAGAAAAACATATGCTACATAGCTTTATTATTTGAGCGGCTCCCGGCGTATATCGCGAGCCGTAAATTAATTAACGTCTAGTTCGGAACTCCTCTTCGTAAAATTTACTGGCAATTTCTTGCCGAGGCATGATATTAAACGATAATATTTGGGTTCCATTTATCGCCATGGTTGAAGAAGAGCTTATGTAAACTGTTTGCCTTCCACGTCTTAAGGAGGTACTAACAGATGTTACTTCAACCGTGCACCAAACAAGCTGTGTTCGTGTTAAGCTCTCTGCTCTTTCAGAGAGGTTTCAGCGGTCTCTACGGAGTGACTCAATTAATGACTGTGTAATTATCAGTAAACTGGAACAGTATTCGCTTATACATCATTAGAAGAGTTAAAGTACGGCTTGCCCTTTGCACCAATAAACACATGGTGTTCGGCTTTATAATCTCTTTTCAAAATATCTTATTTCACATTAGAATCGTGCGATAGATGATTTCACTTAGATGATTTGAAACACGGGTTTACATACTAGTGAAATATGTATTGTCATAAAGCTAGATCGACTCATCAATAAATATTTTTCTAATTGGATCTTAAATTTTATTTTGCTTTATTTTTATTTATTTTTTATCGTAAGTGTGTTACTGAAGTGGTAAATTCAGTGATATAATTGTATTGTATGTTTACGGAGTAAGTAAACGATTAAAATTTGATCCCTTCTCATCTTATTCCGTCTAGCTAAATGACATTTCACCCAGACATTAAGTGCAACACATCCTAAGGTTTCATGTGTCTCTTGCCCTCAGGAGTGACTCAATGAAGTGTGGTTGAATAAATTGCAGCGTCTGCTAGACACATGGTAACATTCTGACATAGAATACGTTTTCTTCGATTAAATGTTCGAGTTTCGCTAAACCCTTTGGTAGTATGGATATAAATGGAACTAAGTAATTTACTCGAACCAGCTTATGCTGTGTACGCATGTAAGGCCACCGTTCGCTGCTTCTGCGTATACATATATAATCGGGAAACCATTGTAAAATTCACAGTTCACCAAAATTAGCAACTTTCTGTCCTCTTTGGTTCACCTACAATAAGAATAAGACTAGATCGTTTGGTTAAAATGCTGGGCACAAAACTGAATCGTCAAATGTAATAGGAATACAAAAACATACGAGTACCATTAATCAGTAGGACGAAGGGCTGAGTGATTGCAGCGATGACGACGCTCAGCTATAGAGTGTTTCTGTGATGATCTTACAGACCTCAGGGGTGATAGAAACGGGTAAATGAATCAGTCTGAGATAAGGGACTGGTCCGGAAACGACAGAATGGGAACTTGTAAGCGAAAATCTTTCTGATACCTGTGATACCGGACCTCTTCTACAGCAAGCTCTTTGCTTTCCGTTCGCTTCCCACGCCCGGGTTCCCGGGTTCGATTCCCGGCGGGGTCAGGGATTTTCTCTGCCTCGTGATGGCTGGGTGTTGTGTGCTGTCCTTAGGTTAGTTAGGTTTAAGTAGTTCTAAGTTCTAGGGGACTTATGACCACAGCAGTTGAGTCCCATAGTGCTCAGAGCCATTTGAACCATTTTTTTTTTTTTGCTTTCCGTATTTTTGGGAAAGGTGGTACGGACCAAAACAAGAAAATATTTCTTGGTTAACATGGGCTCTAAAATGAATAGCTTAAGAGCAATGTTGAGTAGGAGCGATGTGGTTACGGTAACGAAGAGAGAAAAGTGCACGTAAACGTTGAGCTGTACACTTTAGAGGCCATGTGTACCGGACATTTTCTCCTTTTCTTGGTCCATTCTGTCTAATCCCAATACTCGGAAAGCAAAGAGCTTGCAATAGACTCAAAAGAAGCTCACCGTCAGAGGTTTAAAAATGGTTCCGCTTACAGCTCTAGACTCGGTCCTTTCCAGCCCACGGTTCCCACCTCAAATTAATACATTGAACCTTACCCATATCCCAGAAAGTTTGTAAGGTCATCACATTATTAACCTGTCTAATATATAGATTTCAAAATTTGTCTGCGACGTGGCTTTGTTTATATCACTTTTTAGTGAGACCGCTAACCTATAGGAGCCCTCTAGAGAGACAGTATCCCAATAGTTATTGCATTATTAAACAATTTTACATTTAACTAGATTTTAAGATCCCTTTAATTTTAAACGTAATTTCTGGTTTAGCGAGAGCTGCTACTTTAACATTCGAAGTTCTCTAAATACCAAATTTCATATGATATTTGTTGCTTGATATCGTATTCCGATTTGAGAAATATGCATTTTACTACGATGACGGTTGACTTACTTAACTGTGATCTTACGAGGCTCTTTTCCACTTCGGCCATGGATGTATCTTCCGGCAGACTTATTGATATTTAAACATATTACAAAGTAGTCATCTTAAGTTTATCTTCAGTTTGTCGCTGTCCTTTTGTCGATAGGTGTGTAGTTTTGGAGATTTTGAAATATTTTCAGACACTTCTGTGGGGATGGTATGAGTTGAAATTTCTGCTTGGACCAGTACACTTCACGCAGTTTTTGTCGTTTGGGAGCCCTTGGCGTCCAAAGTGCCACAATGTAACCTGACCTAGACCTTGGGCTAAGTTACAGCAGCTTCCCACAACCAGGTTTCTTGATTTCACGTTCGTTGGCTTCCCAGCGAGTGTCGTAAACTCCGCAAAATGTCTCTGTTCAGACGTATCACTCCAGGCAAGTGTTGCAACCCCGTATTTAGTCAAGGCGATCGGTCAGAATGATTGCAAAACTTATGCCATCATCTTGTGTCTCTAATTTATGACTGGTACCGAGGGTATCTCAAGAGTTCATCCAGCTCGTGGCCGGCCGTGGTGGCCGAGCGGTTCTAGGCGCTTGAGTCAGGAATCACGCGACTGCTACGGTCGCAGGTTCGAATCCTGCCTCGGGCATGGATGTGTGTGATGTCCTTAGGTTAGTTAGGTTTAAGTAGTTCTAAGGTTTAGGGGACTGATGAGCTCAGATGTTAAGCTCCATAGTGCTCAGAGCCATTTGAACCATCCAGGTCGTCTTCCTCCCACCCAAAGTAGTCTCTTAATTCTACATAACAAGCTCACATTTCTTATACTTTGTGATTTACAATTGACCCTTGTGAGAGGTCATGTTTTAGTAAATCACTTTTTATCTCCAATTTCTGGCCGAGCAAACATGATCAAAATGGTTCTGAGCACTATGAGACTTATCTTGTGAGGTCATCAGTCCCCTAGAACGTAGAACTACTTAAATCTAACTAACTTAAGGACATCACACACATCCGTGCCCGAGGCAGGATTCGAACCTGCGACCGTAGCGGTCGCGCGGTTCCAGACTGTAGCGCCTAGAACCGCTCGGCCACATCGGCCGGCGCAAACATGGTCAGTCAAGTTTCATTATAGTAGTATTTTTATCGTAGAGTATCCGTTTGCGGTAGAACTTATTTGCATAATTTAACAGAAAATTATCGAGTAAGTTAACCAAACATTCTTTGTCCTTCTAATAAAACTTTATCTAGATAATCAAATGATTTCCAGAATGGTGAAGTCCTGGCATCTAAATATTTTTCAGAAAACTGGGACTGATTACTCTAACAGGAGTGTGTGTCGTAACATTGCCCTCACTTCACCCCACCGTCTGGTTATCGAATCGTGAGTGCATCTAAGTCGTTTAAGATGGTTTCATAATGAATATTACCCGATGTGGAAGCGGTTCTCGCCTAGAGACAAGGGTAAAGCAATGGATTACGTTATCTCTCTTTAACGATATACGTACGGATTTATATTTGTTTAATTGTTTGTTTTATTTGACAAATGAACTGTATGTATCTGTAACGAAGGACATGTGATGCATAAGACCAAATGATTTGGATAGCAAGTGGTGTAATCCAATGAATTCGGACTAAACAGCACACACTCACACAGACCACACAATTCAAAGCTGAAAAAATTATAAAGTTCGAAGTAGATAGATAGCGACAGCAATCAGTGTCATGAATCAAGAATAATTGTACTGAAATGTCCAAAGGCAAAATTCTAAACTAATATGAAGACGAAATCATCGATCATTAATTCTGCACAAAAGAATTATTTAACTGCATGGCGAGCTGCATCAAATCAGTCTCTGGACTGAAGACCACAACAACAACAACAACAGTCCGTCGATACAGCTTTAACTCCTGATCACTCACACCACACACACAGCTTTAACTTGCTTACTGATAATCAGTTACCATTTTTGTAGATCTCAGAAAACTGCTCCGTGCCGTCAAATTCTTTAATACGGTACACAGAAATAGCTCTAATGCCGTGCAGATGTATCACGGTCTAACCTGGTTGCAACGGTGAACTGGGTGAACTGTCACATATAAATTCGGAGTTCTTGAAGCGAAGTGAATGCGATTTGGAAGTTAAATTGTGAAATTACGACAAGAAGAAGAGTATTACGACCGTGTAGAAATTGCACATTCTTCCACGCGATCGTTTTATATTCAGCCCCATTTTATAGCGTATCAGTCACTCAGTGGTAACATTTCTTCATAAATCATAAATTAATTCTGAGTTCTGAATTCGACCGGTTTATATTCAGCCCCATTTTATAGCGTATCAGTCACTCAGTGATAACATTTCTTCCTAAATCATATATCAATTCTGAAGAGGAATTTTAACTTCACACATGTGTTGAGTAACTTTCTTACAGAACTCTCCATACATCTGATATACTTTTATTTCCATTTAACTTCAAACATGGAATTTCACTTATGTGCTTGAGGTGCCGCAAGACAAATAACAGAAAATACTCCATTGTAGAGCATGCTTACCTCCAAGCCCGGTTAAAGTCCGAGTCGCACCTTGTAAGTCTTATTACGCTCAGCAATTACAAACTAATAATAATGAAGAAGACAGCGACAGTGTTTGAACGGGGGGGCGTCTACATAAGTAAACTGTCTCTGGCACTTGCGGTTACACCTTCCGCATTCAGCTGTTCAGGTGTGTGATAGAGAAGATCAGGAAATGTACTATTCAGCACTGACATATCGCACCTCAATACAGTGGTATTTGCTCTTGTTATGAATTTACACACGAAGTAAAAGGAGACTAAATAGTATCTTAGGCGTTCCCGACAGCCCCTACAACTGTTTTGGCGCTATAATGTTCGCGATCTATTATTTTTCTGCTCACATCGTTCATTTTTAATTGATTTTATTTCTTCATTAATGTGAAGAAAGAAATTAATAAAGCGTTGTTGTGCAGTGAATCATACACAAGTAGTGTTCTTTACCAATCGCCTATCCGCCCATGTATCGAACCTTGGGGACTGATGTTGTATTACAGAGGCTCAGTTTGTTGCATCAATAGAGTATTATTACGGATACTACTATTTAGGAACAAATTTACGTGCATGACTAGCGCAAGGTGAAGTGCATTACATTACGTTTCTATATCGTAACCGGAACATTTTAGCGGTATACGTTAACAGTAAACGTGCTATAGTGAAAGGTCCAGTCTGCTAACGAAATGGAAGTTGGAAAAAGACGGAAATGTTGCCTGTAGTACTAGCGAGCGCGATAGTTATTACGATTACTTTAAATCCTAACGAAATACTGTTATCGCTATTGTCATGAAAACTAAGCGTGCAATTACAATATCCCTGACAGATATCAAGACTTCACTGGTTCATGAAAGCTATCCTAGAAATAAACTAAATCCATGAAGTGGGGATAAAGTGAAATGTCATGTGGCAGTAAACACACTTAAGTAAGTTTAATCTGAATCCCATATATCAAAGTGTGAAAATATATCAGTGGTTCACACAAATATAATTCGAATCTGGTACTATGTGACGTAAAGGCAACAGAATTACGATACCACTTCGTACGCCACAGAGAATGTCTGTGGTTATTCCTCGTCTCCATAAAACGGATACAACAGCTTATTTGTTGAGCTTTGTTATAGTCATACTAGCCACTTCTTATACGCCGCATCAGTGAATGCGACTATAACATCCATCATAACAGGACATTCCAAGTGAAATTCGTTAAGCTTATCAGTTTTCCATAGCAATTTCTTTTATTTTCCTTTACTGTTTTCTCATTCCCCAGTCTGTAGTGTGGGAGTAATTATAAAATGTACAAACACAGACTTACGAAATATCCAAAATATTCAGTTATGTACGTATTTTAAAACTAATTAATTAGGATGGCTGTAGACACATGAATAAAAACTCTACATCTACATCTTACCTCGCAAGCCACTTTACTTTGTGTGGCGAATCTACTTTGTGTAACTCTGTAACTACTCCCTTTTCTTTTCCACTCGTGAATGATTCACGAGACGAATAAGCATTGATAAGCTTTAGTGTGGGCCCGAATCTCTCTAATTTTATCATTATCGTCTTTCCACGAGGTATACGTAAAAGGAGCAACATATTAACAGACTCTTCTAGCATTTTTCCCTCTCGTAACTCTAACTGTGACCCACGCCGGGAAGCTCAATGCATTTTTGTAGCGTCTGTTACTGAAGTTGAGTCAGCATCGCCATGACGCTTTCGCCTTTAAGGACTCGACCTGAATCTTCTCTATTTATTTTATGAATCCAAACTTTTCGGAACTCCACACTGATGAGCAATATTAAACTACTGATCGAACAAGGGTTCTGCAAACTATTTCCATTGATGCTGAACTACGTATACTGAGGATATTTCCAATGAACTACAATGTAGCATCTGCCACATCTACGATCATCATTATGTGAACATTCCACATTAAACCTTTCAGTACACATACTCCAAATTATTTACTGAACGTGAATGAAACCTGAAATTATGCACAAAGGTGTGCAAGGCGAAAGGTTAGGGCCGATGTACCATCACGTTTCATTTCCTGTTCCTACCTTACTGACAAAAATGCCTCTGATACAAGGTAGGCTTTTGCGCATCACAATTTCAGTCAATTACAACACAGATTAAGATATCTCAATAATAGGGCAATAGAAGCAGGTAGGCCTTGATTTATAAAAGTTTTAGCTAAACCACATTAGGAAATAGTTCTTAATTTAATTAAAAGGGAATAGGCAGACCTTCAATAATAACCACTTCAGTTAAATAAAATTACCAAATAGAAAACAGGCAGTGACTTGATAATAACAGCTCCAGTTAAGGAAAATTATGAAACAGAAAACCGGCAGGCCTTCAATGATAACACCTTCGTTAAGTAGAACTGCCAAATCGAAAACCGGTAGGCCTTCAATGACATAAGTAACAGCTTCAGTTAAGTAAAATTGCAAAATACAAAACAGGCAGGCCGTCTATAATAAAAGCTTCATGAAGTGAAATCTGCAAACAGAAAACAGTTAAGTAAGACTACCAAATGGAAAGCAAGTAGGCCTTCATGAACAACTGCTTCAGTTCAGTAACCAAGAATTCGAATTGTCTCCTCAGCAGAGGTTACACCAGAAGGTTTATACACAACGAGCATAAGTACACACTAAATAGGGAGGCCAAGAAATGTTACAATGAAAGGACGGGCCTTTCAGCGCCCTCTTCGTTGGATACAGATTGGCAAAAGAAACATAAACACAGCAAGGCTAATTACTAGCCAAACGGTATACCCGCGTGACTACAAAATACCGCCTCTACAACGAAGGCAGAACGCCCGAAAGAAAACTAGGCTGCCAAACTTAATTGCACAGCCTCAGTAATTGCAAAGTTTTGAGAACCAGGCATCTCCCAGGCCAATATAATTAAAAGAGTGATTACGTCTGCAATCCCTGAAGGTATTCCGAAACCGACATCCGATCGTATTACAAGAGAAAGTTACTTATCTCGTTCTTGAAGAAGTTTGGCCCGGGGGTCCGCTAGAAACCAACCGTCTACGTAGTGCTTGACGATGGAGGGTCCGGACACAACAGAGAAGAAACACGTCATCGCTGTGACTTAGGAAACGCCATCGGCTCACACAGTTTAAGATATCCTGTTAAACAACCAAGGCCAGTATCGACTCAGAAAAAGCAAACAACAGCCCCATTTTAAGGAACAAACTGTTGATGAAATAGATCAGCTAAGAAATTCCAATGATCGCAACAGACCTATAGGTATCAATCAGAAAATATCAGTTCAGACTTCAAAACCCAAAACTTAATCGAAGGTCACGAATTGAAGCTGAAAAATGCCGGTTGCAAAGAGTTGTGTGTGTGGGGGGGGGGGGGGGGGGGGAGGGGGGGGGGGGAGAGCAGGAGCTCGAAACGCGACGCCAACAACCTCGCCACGACTCAGTGACTTCTTCCGCTGATTGTTCTGATACGCTGTAAATATTTATTAGTGAGAATTTCTTCGTTTTCTTGGACAATACGGTAAATTCACGTTGAGCGTTAGATACCAATCTCAGCGGCCGGCCGGAGTGGCCGAGCGGTTCTAGACGCTACAGTCTGGCACCGCGTGACCGCTACGGTCGCAGGTTCGAATCCTGCCTCGTGCATGGATGTGTGTGCTGTCCTTAGGTTAGTTGGGTTTAAGTAGTTCTAAGTTATAGGGGACTGATGACCTTAGAAGTTGAGTGCCATAGTTCTCATAGCCATTTGAACCAATCTCAGCATCATGTGTACATTTTCTGCAGGCCCTCTCGGATTTCGCTAGTTGTCAATTGGTGCGGTTTCTCCATATAAAACTATATCATCGGCCAGAAGCTTCTCTTGTTATCTACTATGTCATTTAGATAGCAAATTAGATGTCAAATAACACTCACCTTGGGGTACATCCCAAATTACTATTACATTCGAAGATCGCTCTTCTTTAAGAAGGACATACTGTATCCTCTTCGTTACTAACCCTTCACCCTCTGTTGCAGTTGGTCTTATTTTCCGTACTCTGATATATCTTTCAGCAGTCAGCAGAGCAGAACTGTATCGAACACCTTCCAGCAGTAAACGGCAGAACACGGCATCTACCTGGATCTCGTGGACGAAGAGAGCAAGCAGGGTTTGTCCTGATCGTTGTCTGATGAATGCATTTTGATTCCCACAGATATATTAGGTCTCCAGAAAGGTTATCTTACATGAACATAACACATGTTCCAAAACTCGACAACATGTAGAAGTCAGCGATATAGGTCTTGTGCTGGTGTCCGACAACAATTCTGGGAAACGATCTGCCCATTTTCCAATTACTAGCAACACTTAGCTCCTCTAGCGGCCTGCGGTACACTGCCGCGACGAGGAAGAAGCTTTTTTCATACTCTACTCACAGTCGCGTATATACCCTCAGATCTGCCCTCTATCAGATCCTCAGATCTTTTCTGTATCAAGCTCCTTGGGTTGATTTTCTTAAAAGATATCTGTTATTTTGACGTTCGTGGGACGGCTTAAGCACGACACATTAGTGCGTTTTAAAATACAGGTAACTGACACTATTACTTACAGTTCACTTCACTGCATTAAATGTAGAAATTAAAGACTGTGTACAGTGCGTACGGCATTTTTTTGGGTGAGTGGCGGAGTGAGAACTAGTGGGTCCAGGGACTCACTTGCAGTCGAGGGAAATGTTTTATTTAACTTCAAATACGCGTCACGTAATTAGCCAAGTGAGGCAGACACGCACCACTTCCGCGAATGCAGGCGTCCTGCAATGCTGATATCACCCCAAACAACGGTCAGCAGCCTGAGAATGGGCCATGGCCTTGACGTTATTGGCGTTCTCCTACTTGGAGATTACAATTACAATTACAGGATTACAATTCCTGCCCGTCATGGGCTACTACTCTCTTCTATTATACTGTCGGCCAGCTGTTGATTGATAAAATCCTCCGAAATCGGCTGCAGAGACTGTAATATTTTGTAGTCTGTGCTACAGTGGTACTTCGTTCCCTGTGGGTATCCTGTCTTGCATCACAGATGTTGCAGGCCACAAGTCTTGAATCTCTAACAACAGTTTCTCAATTGTGCCCTTTCCGTTCCCCTCAAATGCTTCAGCCTCTCAGGCAAAGCAGTCTTAGTGGCATCCTGTGCTCTCTCATACCATATACCTTGTCATGAGCAATCTTACTCTTCAGGAATATCTAACGATGCCACTAATGTTCCCTACAACATCTTAACCTGTTCAGCGTCAGAATTATCTGTTTTGACGGTTATTACCTTACCTCCATCACTTTCCTATATGGCACATAATACTTCGTCTTACTGAAAAACATGTTGCATCCTATAGCTCACTGTTCAACAAATAAACTGGTAGTCAGGCTCTCCATTTACGCATATCGACTTTCTGGTGACACTCTACGCTCAAACATGCACTACGTTTGTTTAAGTTTTGATTGTATTGCCTTTTATACCAGACGCTCCTCCCAACATATCAACCTCGATGGCAGACCACCTGAGTTAGAGTATCTCCTTATCAGACAACTAGTCTGGTTACTCTTCATCTGTCTCAGTGTTAAAATTTTGTCGGCTCAGTTATAGGATAGTCAACATTAAGAACGTCCAAATTAATCATCTGTGGTTCGCCGATGTATCTTACGTGGTCCACTATTACCGAGAGGTGGGAATTTCGATTTCTTTTAAATTTTCCGCTTATTTCTTTACTTGTAGTATGAATCAGAAGTAGTGTCAAAAGACAGTTTAATAAACGCAAAAGGATTCTTAATAAATATGTTACCCGTCAAAATTTATGCAAGGCTTTTTCTTGATAATAACTCTGAATCTTGCGGCAAGCTTAGCATTAATGGTGCTTTATGCATAGGACTGTAATACAAATTATACGTTATTTTATTGTGTGTCTGAGCATCGGGTGGCACAAATAGAGCCATCACCGCTTTTCACATCTTAGTGACACATAATCAGATTTTTGAATGCGTTTCATAGTACTTGTAAAACTAACAACTACACAGACGTTTAGAGGCCTGTTTAGTTCACACTAAAATCATATGATGATAACGTATTGCCAATTAAATATCAACTCTGAATCTTGGGTGACGTTTACGTTTAATGGTTTTTCGTTCATTTCGTGAGCACGAATGGCTGGCATTGACAAAGATTCACTCTCCAGTATTGGAAGCCGACTGGAGTCGAGACCACCGCTGGAGATTACACACCAGTGAGCAGAACTGACGGACGAAAGCTGATTATGCCTGAAGTGTCACTGTTGCGTCACACAGCTCGATGAAACTTGGACCATACTTGGAAATAACTGCTACAGTGTAGTACAAAAGGCAACTGAAAGAAATACTCAATCAGACAAACAGAAGTGACACCTTTAATCACAGACAATAATTATACTTAAGTCACCGCGACTTATGACGGTCCGCTGGGCAATACAAAAGGCGGGACACTGTTCTTAATGGGGTGTATGATCACCACGGACGGCTGTGCGTGCTCCGCTACGATCTCCGATGCTTATCACAAGGTTCTTCCGGTAGAGCATTCAGTTCGACCACCAGCGAGGTTGACAGTTGCTGAATGGTTGGATGGTCGTTGGTGCATTTGACCGTACGGCAATACGTCTCCCCAATGCATCTCACACATTCGTGATGGAATTTAATTTGTGGGGAACAGGCAGACCAGTCCATTCGCCAAATATTCTTACGTTCCAAGGCCTCCGCCACTTGCGCTGTTAGATGCGGTCGCGCATTGTCATTCATAGAAGTGAGGACGGTGCCGAATGCATTCCTGAAAAGACGCTGAAGGCGGGGAGCACGGTGTCACAATAGCTTTGACCAGTAAGCGTAATGCTACATCTACACATACATCCATGATGGTGTGTGGCGGAGCGTACCTTGAGTACCTCTATCGGTTCTCCCTTCTATTTCAGTCTCGTATTGTTCGTGGAAAGAAAGATTGTTGGTATGCCTCTGTGTGGACTCTAATCTCTCTGATTTTATCCTCACGGTCTCTTCGCGAGATATACGGAGGAGGGAGCAATATACTGCTTGACTCCTCGGTGAAGGTATGTTCTCGAAACTTCAACAAAATCCCCTTACCGAGCTATTGAACGTCTGTCTTGCAGAGTCTTCCACTGGAGTTTATCTATCATCTCCGTAACGCTTTCACGATTAATCAATGATCCTGTAACGAAGCGCGATGCTCTCCGTTGGATCTTCTCTATCTCTTCTATCAACACTATCTGGTACGGGTCCCACACCCGTGAGCAGTATTCAAGCAGTGGGAGAAGATGTGTACTGTAACCTACTTCCTTTGCTTACGGACTGCATTTCCTTATGATTCTTGCAATGAATCTCAGTCTGGCATCTGCTTTACCGACGATCAACTTTATATGATCATTCCATTTTAAATCACTCCTAATGCCTACTCCCGGATAATTTATGGAATTAACTGCTTCCAGTTGCTGACTGCTATGTTGTAGCTGAATGATAAACGATCTTTCTTTCTCTGTCTTTGCAGCACATTACACTTGTCTACATTGAGATTCAATGGTCGTTCCCTGCATCATGCGTCAATTCGTTGCAGATCCTCCTGCATTTCAGTACAATTTTCCATTGTTACAACCTCTCGATATACTACAGCATCATCCGCAAAAAGCCTCAGTGAACTTCCGATGTTATCCACGAGGTCATTTATGTATACTGTGAATAGCAACGGGCCTACGACACTCCCCTGCGGCACTCCTGAAATCACTGTTACTTCGAAAGACTTCCCTCCATTGAGAATGACGTGCTGCGTTCTGTTATCTAGGAACTCTTCAATCCAGGCACACAATTGATCTGATAGTCCATGCTCTTACTTTTTTCATTAAACGACTGTGGGGAACTGTATGGAAGGCCTTGCGGAAGTCAATAAAGGCGGTATCTGCCTGGGAACCGGTGTCTATAGCCCTCTGAGTCTCGCGGACGAACAGCGCTAGTTGGATTTCACACGATCGTCTTTCTCGGGACCCATGCTGATTCCTACAGAGAAGATTTCTAGTCTCCAGAATAGTCATTATACTCGAACATAATACGTGCTCCAAAACACTACAACTGATAGACGTTAGAGATATAGGTCTACAGTTCTGCATATCTGTTCGACGTCCCTTCTTGAAAACGGGGATGACCTGTGCCCCTTTCCATTCCTTTGGAACGCTACGCTCTTCTAGAGACCTACGGTACACCGCTACAAGAAGGGGGGCAAGTTCCTTCACGTACTCTGTGTAAAATCAAACTGGTATCCCATCAGGTCCAGCAGCCTTTCCTCTTCTGAGCGATTTTGTTTTTCTATCCCTCTGTCATCTAATTCGATATCTACCATTTTGTCAACTGTGCGACAATCTAGAGAAGGAACTACAGTGCAGTCTTCCTCTGTGAAACAGATTTGGAAGAAGACATTTAGTATTTCGGTCTTTAGTCTGTCATCCTCTGTTTCAGTACCATTTTGGTCACAGAGTGTCTGTCGTAGATTTGGAGGTCAATCTGAACCATGCAAGATTTGCTCCTCTCATCATAACAAGTGGACCACCAATACGTTCGTGTTCATCAGCTATGCGAAACCACCTCCCGCCGTATGAAAGTACGTCGAGAGTCACTAAGCAGAATGAATCCGTTCTCACCCGAGAAGAACACGCGCTGCCACTTCTCGCTGGACTAGTCCAGACGAGCTTGGTACTGTCGCAAATGTCTGACGTGGTAAGCTCACTGGTCAGCGTTACTGAGACGCTGTTCACTTTCCCCTCGTGCATCTAGTCAAGGGTGCATTCGGTCATGACGACATGTATGTGGATGTCAGTGAACAACGACATCGGACAGAAAACGTGGAGGAGCACTTGGAACGATGGGATATACGGGGAAGGCTCTGGATTTTCTGTTCCGCCCGACTTAAATCATTTGGAGCAGGTATAGGATACATTGAGGAGATGTATTTCAACACGTCCACATGCACCAGTGACGATCTAGCTGTTATCAAACGCACTGCTGAAGGAAAGGAACACCCAACCACAATAATTACTTACCAAACTTGTGGCCAGCATAGGAACTCGCAGCATAGGAACAGAGCATGGGTCATGGGTTGCCGTCACACTCACACACACACACACACACACACACACACACACACACACACACACACACACCTTATTAAGAAGGATGACCCTTCTTTTGTAATGTCATACATCGCACTGACTTAAGTATACTTAATGTACTTTAATTACTCTTCGTTTCACTGCGTACTTTCTGTCCTACACAAGATTACAACGAATGGCTGAAGCGAATTCTTAAAATCACTGTAGCTATGGTAACTACATACGTCACAAATCTCAACATCCTTATAAAAAAAGCTCAGAAGGTGTTGTTCTGTTGCAGCCACACTTTTGATTTTTGCCACGAAAGTGTCGCAGTGAGCGTTTATCCAAAATGGCCGAGAAAGCGTATGTTGAGCTTGAAATGTATTCACATCAGTCTGCCATAACTGTGCAACCACGTTTTGAATGACTTATAACAAAGATCCACTATCTGCCAACTACAATCGGCGACAGTACGTGTGGTCTGTACCTTCAGGTTGCCCCTGGAAGGGAGAATCAGTGGGTTGGCCTGCAGTAAATGAACGAACAGTTGACCACAGCGGGCTGGACATACCATAATCCCGATCATTTGGAGGATTTTTTTTTTTTTTTTTTTGAGTTATCAGTCTTCTGACTTGTTTGATGCGGCCCTCCACGAATATCTCTCCTGTGCCAACCTCTTCATCTCAGAGTAGTATTTGAAACCTATGTCCTCGATGAACTGCTAGATGTGTTCCAGTCTCTGTCTTCCTCTACAGTCTTTTCCCCTCTATAGCCCCCTCTAGCACCATGGAAGTCAGTCTTGACAGATGTCAAATCATCCTGTCCTTTCTTCTTGTCAGAGCTATCCGCGTATTCCTATCCTCTCCCATCCCGCTGAGAACCTCTTCATTCCTTATCTTATCCGTCCACCTAATATTCAACATTCGTCTGTAGCACCAACCCTCAAATGCTTCTATTCAATTCTGTTCCTGTTTTCCCACAGTCCGTGTTACACATCTATAGAATGCTAAGCTCCAAACGTGCATTCTCTTAAATTTCTTCCTCAAATTAAGCCCTGTTTTTGATACTAGTAGACTTCTGTTCGCGAGGAATGCTTTTGATGTCCTTCTTGCTCCGTGCGTCATTCAAAATGGCTCTGAGCACTATGTGACTTAACATGTGTGGTCATCAGTCCCCTAGAACTTAGACCTACTTAAATCTAACTAACCTAAGGACATCACACACATCCATGCCCCAGGCAGGATTCGAACCTGCGACCGTAGCGGTCACGCGGTTCTAGACTGAAGCGCCTAGAACCGCACGGTCACACCGGCCGGCCGGTGCATCATTGATTATTTTTGTGCCAAGGTAGCAGAATTCCTTACCTTCAGCTACTTCGTGACCACCATCCTGGTATTAAGTCTTTCGCTGTTCTCATTTCCACTACTTCTCATTACTTTCGTCTTTCTTAGATTTACTCGCCAACCATATTCTGTACTCATTAGACTGTCCATTCCATTCCGCAGATCATGTAATTCTTCTTCACCTTCACCCACGATAGCAATGTCATCAGCGAATAGTATCACTGATAGCCTTTCTCCCTGAATTGTAATTCCACTAGTGACCCTTACTTTTACTTCCATCATTGCTTTTTCGATGTACAGAATGAAAAGTAGGGGGGAAAGACTACATCCTTGTCTTACACCCTTTTTAATCGGAGCACTTCGTTCTTGGTCCTCCACTCTTAATATTCCCTCTAGGTTCTTGCGCGTATTGTACATTACTCGTCTCTCCCTACAGCTTACCCCTACTTTCCTCAGAATTTCTAATTTCTTGCAACACTTTAAAATGCCGATCGCTTTTTCTAGGTCGAGAGATCCAATAAATGTGTCTTACTACATGCAAACGCTACGAAACTTCACTAGAAGACACAGTCACACCCCTTGATTTTTTTTTGGGTTTTTTTTTTTTTTTTTTTTTTTTTTTTTTGAGAGAAATTCTTCTCTAGTGATGAAGCAACAATCTTTGTGAATCGCACAGTGGTCGTAAACAGTGCGCCACACTATCGTGCAACACATTAGATATCTACCAACTGTTAGTGCTCTTTGGAATCTCATGGTTTAAAGTTTACATTTTCTTTTCCTTCCACTAAAACACAATTGCTGGAGAAGCGTAGCGGGACATACTGGAAAATTGGCTGCTGGCAAGCAGTGTGGACATTATCTGCCTACAGTATGGAGCTCCACCCCACTTACATCATGATTTCCGTGAATTTTTAAACTGTAAATTGAGAAACCGGTGAATAAACGTGCTGGAGTGGATGATGAGCTATTCATATCATGACCTCCACACTCTCCCGACCTAATCCCTTGCGACTGTTTTGTATGGATTTATGTGAAAGATTCGTGTTTATCCATCCTCTTCAAACAAACTTACCAGAACTACGCGCTCTCATGAACGATGCTTTTAAACGAACTGGTACGGAGATGTTGTACTGAACGCGGGAAGAACTTGATTATCGACTTAATACCTGCAGTATCCGTAAGGGTTTACATGTGGAGGAATTGTAATATGTCAAAAAAAAAAGTTTCGATTGTTTCTATGTATGTGCAAATCCCTGTGCCAGTATGTCAAATAATATAGCTACAGCAAACCTATGCCGGCCGGGGTGACCGAGCGGTTCTAGGCGCTACAGTCTGGAACCGCGCGACCGCTACGGTCGCCGGTTCGAATCCTGCTTCGGGCATGGATGTGTGTGACGTCCTTAGGTTAGTTAGGTTTAAGTAGTTCTAAGTTCTAGGGGACTGATGACCTCAGAAGTTAAGTCCCATAGTGCTCAGAGCCAGAGCCACAAAACCTATGGAATCATATCAGTCATTTACATTAACCTTGTAATATTCTAGGTGTTTCTATGCATGGTCCAAATTCCATCGAGGTGTGTTAGTTTGTCCTTCAGTTTTGCATACCAGTGCCAGTTCTCGTCGCGCCAACTACGGCCACAGATGTTGGCGAGCAGTTGCAGGTTTAAAGAGAGTGGTTGCAACAGTGGAAACCTAGGACAGATGGGTGGGGTGCAACGGTAAGCCGTAGTTGGACGGAGTGCCGTTGAAACAGGGGCGCCGAGGGGGGCAGCGTAGTCGCTGCTGCGCTGCGATGCCGCAGTCGTAATGCGGCTCAAAAGCTTAACAATGTGCAGGAACGCCGCGAGCGAAAATAAAAATAAAAAGGAATTAAAAAGTTTTTGTTTCCTACGTCGCTGCGCCGGCCTCGTTACGGGACGAACGGCGGGCGTCGGCTGCGCCCCGCGAGTGTAGCGCGGCGCATCGTCGCGGTCGACGCGACGTATTTTTACTGTCGAGTCCAAGTCGATAACCGTTCGGGTCGTAATCTGTGCGTCCGCGCGATCAGCGGCGCCCTAAAGCTTTGTTCCGCGCGCCGAAGCTGCAAACACAGCCGCCGCGACCCGCCAAGGCCCTCTAATTGCGACACGGAGGCGGGGCCGCCCGTGGTGTAACGACTGCGGTGTTTTCGCTTCAGGGCCACAATGAATATATCGCTACACTGCCCCGCTTAAATTGCTTGATAATTCCGAAATATTGTTGCACCGCTTGTCTGGGCTCCCTTTTTTTGTCTCTTAATACCCTTGCCTGCTCTGTAGGCGGCTCTTTTTATTTTTATGTTTTTATCTGCGATTCTTTGTTTTTACTGCTGCCACTCGGGCACTTTATGCAATAATGCTCAGCTTTAAAGTCAAAAGTGTAAAGGTTTATTACTGCGTAGCAGTAACGATAAAAGAAATAGGTCAGCCTGACGGAAAATTTAATAACGTCTTTGACGTTTTGTGGTAACGCTTCTCCAACATCCCTCCGGAGTCTGTCTACTCGTCGTAATGATGTCGATAACCAGAAATATCGGCAACGATAGCAATAGAATATTTTGTACCCACGAAGGGAAGACCAGAACTACACTAAATGCGACGCTGGGTAACAGCTACAAACAGTTATGTAGTTTTCTGAAAAGCCACCTCTGAGAAGGAAGAAGAGCTGAAATAGCCTGGGCATTATCTGGACATAAGCATCACTTGTTTGTGGACTCCACGCCATCCACTCTCCCCCCCCCCCCCCCCCCTCGCCCCTCCACCACTACTACTGGCACGGACGTGACTGCACTGCAAGTAAACTCATCCATATAAAGTAAGACGAAGCTACATTTAGCCGTGGAAAAACTATTAGACTTGAACGCTCGTAAATTTTTCTGGTGCGAAAATACGGAGATGCGTTGTATGTTGTAATATGACATTAGACTGTAAGCACCTAATTCCTTCTTACGTCCTTCCCTCCTCCAGCACGCAACTTAACAACCCCGTTAACCCCAGCTGCTGGCCGGAGTGGCCGTGCGGTTCTAGGCACTACAGTCTGGAGCCGAGCGACCGCTACGGTCGCAGGTTCGAATCCTGCCTCGGGCATGGATGTGTGTGATGTCCTTAGATCATTTAGGTTTAATTAGTTCTAAGTTCTAGGCGACTGATGACCTCAGAAGTTAAGTCGCATAGTGCTCAGAGCCATTTGAACCAATTTAACCCCAGCTCCACTTTCCGACCATTGTTTTAAGATGTATGACTGGAAATATAGAATAAAGGGAACAATTCTGTTGTAGGAGAGGTTAATAAGATAACGGTCTGAAAGTTGACGAATCATCTCAAAAAAAAAAAAAAAACTTATTTAAGGCCTGCGTTGGTCAGAGCCGTACCTCATTAACCTCCTAGTGATAATGAATTACGCTTTGGGATTGATGTGCCAATAACACACGAGATAAGCGATGCCATACACGAAAGGATATCTCACTCCACCACCAGCACATTAATATAAGGCCATATGATCTGTTCTTGAGGTAAGCGCAAATTGGTGTAATTTTTGTCCAGTGTCCTCACATCTTCATCGAGTTTTAGTTGGATTTTCTCAAATTTCCTGCTCGTGTATGGCAGGGCCAGTTAACCGAAGAAAGTGAATCAACACAATCACCGTACTCGCTACGTTCAGCATAAAACAAACAAATATTTGTCCTTCAGTTTACCGTCCATATATCGTGTAAGAAGAACTGCTTACTGAATAAAACAGAAATCTCCTGTACCAACTTCTATGATGCAAACTTCAGCCATCGTGTGCAAATTGGCACCGTAGGGAGGAGAATTTTTCGCTTCTTCTGATAGTACACACTCTACACTCCGATCGGTTTGATGGTAACAGCCGTATAATAGTAGGTTAACAGTTTGTAAATACGGAAACTGGTTCAGAAGTACAAGAGAAAGAAGATGAAAAAATAAACATCTGCTCTCTAAGATAAGTTTCCTCTGCTACTCGCCTTCATATTAAAATAAATGACACTTTTGAAAAATGTTGTGCAAATAACTATCAGTCTGAATCGTTTGAAGAGGTAGCTGATCGTCGAAAGAAAGAAGAGCAAAATAATTAGTACACAACAATAAGGTCGCAAGTCCAGTTTGGGCAGTTCCATCGAGTTACCATTTAGTTATCCAAGCAGACTTAACACTGGTGTGATAGTTAATAGATGCCCACGACAAAAAATGAAAATATCCCTGCTCAGCTCAATGATTTAAAGTATGATCCTTTCAGCTTGGTTTTGAAGAAAGTCCAGTACTAAAAACTGTAATTTAAGTACTGTGACTCAAATAACGTGTAATCACAATGGAAAATACGTCACGACGCAATAAGGTTTACAGTTACTTGCCTGTAGGTGTTTGAATTTAAATAACTATCTTGGATAACGCACGAAATAATGTTACCTCAAAATGAGAATTAAACACCGAGATTCTGCATGGGGGACCACTACGTTGTCAATTCTATATAATCACAGACAAAATAAAGGGCATAAAAAGATATTCGTTCCACAATAACTGCCGGAAAGCTAAATAGTTCAAGTTATTTTGACGGTGCTGGTTACGTTGAAGTTTGAGACTGAAAGTCTTCATTTAACAATTGAATGAGCAAGGAAACAACTTTTAAATTACTGATTTAAGCTAATTTTGGAGCTTTTTCACATAGTTGTGTCAGGAGTAGGCTACAGTACATCTTTTCAGGTAATACTGTCGTGTGAATAATGACAGACACTAATTACAAAATCAAAAATACAGTACCACCACTGTGTTCCTATTATTACATCACCAAAACATGAAATGGGACCTCCATTCACGCGCTATATGGTCTAAACGGTAATCATTGCAAATTGTTGACGTCCTGAATATTGTGCTCTCGGATGATGATCTGTTCAAAAATGGTTCAAATGGCTCTGAACATTTAACATCTGAGGTCTTCAGTACCCTAGAACATAGAACCACTGAAACTTAACTAACCTAAGCACATCACACTCATACATGCCCGAGGCACGATTTGAACCTGCGACTGCTGAAGCGCCTAGAACCGCTCGGCCATGTGATGATCTGCCACAACTTTAAAATTTTATTGAGGTAAGTGATGTCATGGCTGCTACGAAAAGAGAGAAACTTTATTAAGAGACATTTTAAGACAACACGCAAGGTGTGGTGTCGGGTGAGCGCCAGCAGTAGATATGAAATAAGACAGACAGCCAGGAAAGCGGCCATGCTGTAATTATCAGCTAGGACAAAACCCTCAGGACAGACGGGAGGTGCTGAAGTTACTGTGCTGGTCAGGATCACTACGTTTGAGCCAGCTAGTACATCCTTATCCGTCCTTATTAATAACTTCACAAGAGCCAGGGGAAAGAAATGATACGGGAGAAATTGGTTCGAGATCCCTTAAAAATCGGTGCATAAACGATCAGGGCAGATGGCCAAGAGGGTCAGTATAATGAGTTAGAAGGCGGCCAGGAACACGGCCTAGCCTCCAAGTTACTACAGAGTGTCACCATTATGCTGCTTCAGTAAAACTACGAGAATTCTGTACACATTCCTGCTTGGACAAATGATTTTTCAGTAAGGAATGAGCTTGCAGTAAATATCCGGGAACAGTTATTATCTTCAGTTTAACATTCATGTAGCAAACGCATGAGATAAACTAATTTAGAAATAAAACTAAAATAAATGAATTACGTTACGAAAAGCTGATGTTTCGAAAACACAAAACTAGAAGTTCAACTGTTCTACTAACATTTCTTTAAAAAAACACTTTTATGCCTATTGACGAAGTGTAAGTTCTATAAGGTTTGCGTCTAGCAGCCACGAGATTTTTATGTTTCTCACAACATAAAAACGAACCAACGCTGTATGGCACTTGACATCTAATCTGAGGAAGGTATTTAATTGTGTATTGTAATATGAACTGAAAGCATATAACTCATCTCTGATAGCACGAAGGTAGAATTCAGGGATCAGGATTTCCTGTAAGGACCGAACATAGATGTATAGAGCGATGGAGTGTACTCATTGTTTTTCAAAGATATAGAGGCACCATAAGACGCCTCTCAGAATAAGTGGCGTTGCCAGAGGAGACCTTACTGTTTTCCATGAAAGGACCATTTCCTGATAGTAGCTGTTTCATTAAAGAGGGCATATTTATACGAAATAGGAATTCAGTTATGGCTAGTAATAGACACAGGGAAACATAGGAGCCTTATAAAGCAGGAGAAGATAATAAAAGAAGCAGTAACTAGCTGGGAAGGTATCTGTTGGCTGAAGGGTATGATGCAAGGTACAGTGGTCGTATTGGGAACCACGGTTCTGCAATTACTAATAGCAGGTAAAGTGCCAGTGAAGAATGAGTTCCGTGTCATAAGGAGAGGATCGGATATTCCTCTAACATTCTACTAGAAAGCACCTTTCTGAAGAAGCTCTGATTTCCCTTATTTTATTGTGATGATCGTTTCAGTGCCGTAGATATCTTAACGACCGAGATCCAAAGGGCAATCGGAAACTCCACAACAAAAATTCCGAGACATACTGCTGTTTGTTACGGACTGCCTCCACTACTGCTGGAACTAAAGCAAGAGTTGGCCGAGGTTTTGCAGCCTTCGTGAGGAAAACGCCATTTTCACCGCCTCCAACGGGAACAGGACTGTCGCCTTCGATGACATTATGGACCACCTTTTGCTTCAAAACAAATCGGTGTGAGCTGCAGTATATGCTCCCAGACCCAACAAAACATTCCAGCCTCTCAGAACGGAAACGGCCTTTCTAAGAACCGCTCCAGACGGCGCAGACGTTAGCCGATACCCTTAAGGCACGAGATCTATTGATCGCACTAGACCTCACACCTGAGGAACTGTAGATGGAATGGCTCGAACTAGAAGCGGTCGATCCTTGGACGGCGTCACCAGGAACCACCTTCGCTATCTTCCACATAAGCCTCAGATTTTACTGACGCAGATCTTGAGTTGTTATCTTATTGCAGGCACGTTCCTCTAAAATGGAAAATGCAAAGCTGATTACCATACCAAAACCAGACAAGAATCCGACGATATCAGGATATAACCTGCAATCAGCTTTCTCAAAATGATGTCCGAACTGCAGGAGATATTTTTCCTGCAACGATCTGCACTTTGGCGGCAGCAAAGCTATGTAACTGGAGGAATTCAGCCTTCCTTCATATCTGTCCTTAGAACTCCAAGTACTTCGCCTTACGGACCACATCTTCAAAGGCTTATATTTTACCATGACCACAGTGGTTGCCTTTATTGACCTCCAGAATGCCTACAATAAGTTTTGGCAGCAAAATCTGATCTGATAACACAGACAGGCATCTCGGATATCTACGCTCACCACATCGCGGATTTTCTACAAAACAAGAATTTTGTGGTTGCACAACACGACCAAAGCTCCAGTACAAAGCACCTGTTGGCAGGAATGCCACAGGACTCAGTTATGTCACCCATATTACTTAAATTCTACGTAAATGATTTACGCTTGGAGACGCACGGCCAACTAGCCCCAGTATGCCGGCGATAAGGCAATGTTCTCCACATGACGCAATACTAAGCAGCTAATCAACCGTCTCAAGCGCCGGTTCAATAAAATGGTGTGGGGCGAATAAGGTGCTTTTATCGCCCAGTCGTACGACCTTCACTCGCACACAGTAGCACTGCATGGTAAAAGATCACTGCGGCAAGAACGAAACACTCCAAAGAATCCTATATAAGGTCCTTTGTTGGCGTCTCCGGCCACCTGCACTAACGTGAATTATGACCCTTCGTTTATGAGCCTTCAAAAGAAACCGGCGTGCCGTTCCTGTAAGACTTCATTAAACAAGTTGCGACAAGGGTTTATGAAAAGGTTGAATCCCTTGGAAGCACATTATGCACGACACTTCCCAGAAAGTGCTGCAGATGCCTTGTACCACTCTCCTTGCCTGAAGATTTGGATAAGAAAAACGGCTAAGGATAACGTACCCCTGGATCTTAGTCCGCCAGCTTAGCTGAGTGGTAACTTGTTTGCCTACCATGTAGCGGGAGGGGTTGGAGATTTGCTCCGCTAGTCGACTGGGTGTTCTGTTGTCCTCGTCACCCTTTCCCTATCATCACCGACATGCAAGTCGCCAAATGTGACGTCACATGAAATAAGACTTGCAACCCTGCGAACGAACTTCCCCGGATGCAGCCTTCATGACAACACTGACACATGATCATTTTACTTCATGTCCCAGGCATGTCGCCTACTCCCCAGCAAAGTAAACACCAACACAGCCCACGAGACGCACTTTCAATGAGTATGAAGTAACGAAGTATACCTCACTTTCAACAAACTCCCTTAGTCCAACTCCGCTGCTGGTGGTATTGTGCGCTACATACGGTGGCAGCAAAAGAAAAAAAAGTCATGAAGTTAAAAGTTAACGCCTGTCGACGACGATGGAGTCAATCACCGGAAGCTAGCGATTTTATTCGAATTTAACATGGCAAATAGACGGAGAATACTATGCAAGGACTCCGTAGAGAAGGGCTTTGTAGCCATACTTACAAATACTAGTTTACAGATATCGGAAAATTATGTGCCACACAAATCATCTCTTCCACATAGACAAAAATAGTGGTCGAAAGAATTAAGTTTGTGCTTTTTGCTTGTGTTGACATAAATAGTAAAAGTTTTTCAAACATTGGTTCTAGTATTTTTGAGAATTGAGTATACTCAAAATATGTTACAAACAAAGACTTTTTACTTTATTACACAAAACAAAAGTTAAGTCCTCATTATAAGACACAACTGTGTCTTTCATACTTCCACAAATCAGACATTAGCCTGATGTCATCAGCGAAGAGTAAATTTAAATTTGATTATTCAGTTACATTCGCACACGACAGAAGTTTATTTTGTAGTTATGTGACATCTGTAAGTCCTTAAAGGTAGAGTTTGAGGGGCGTTGAACAAGTAATACAACACAGTTCTTCCCGAATGTTTCTGAAAGCATGATGATATTATCCAGGATTCCAATACACCGTATTATTCCCCACTCTTTTGCCTACAAATCACTATTTTCCGACATAATCTCAGTTCAATGCAACGGCCACATGCCACTTTACTGGGAGGGTGTGTATGCTCCCATGTTAGCGCTCTACGTGTCGACGTCAGAGCCAATGTCTTGCTGCATCGATAACCTCCCCATCATGCACGTACTGCTTCCCGCATTCTTCAGTGGGCCAAACAGATGGAAATCGGAAGGTACGAGACCAGGGCTGCAAGGTGGAGGAGGAAGAACGGTCCTCTGAAGTTTGGTGACGTCCTCGCAGTTTCTGCGACTTGTGTGTGGTCTTTCTTTATCAAGTAGAAAGAGAAGTTCGATTCCATTTTTGTAGCGATGAACATGCTGTACTCGTTCCTTCTGTTCGGCCGCCTGGCACGTGGGAGATCGCACAGGTTTGCGCGACCTTGTTGCGATGATAACAGATGCATCGCCCAACGACTCACCGTGCTTTCGTTCACTGCCAAGTCCCCGAAGACATTCTGCAATTGCCTATGAATATTTGCGTTGCTCTGTTGTAGCACCAATTGGAACTCAATGACACCTCTCTGCTTCAAACTCAAGGCTACGCATAGCGCCGCCACCTACCGGAAATTCATGGGACTACACAGCCTGAACCGCAAAACATTCTACGATATGCCACAATAAAGTCCTTTCCAACCAAACTTGACCGAAAAAAAAGTGTTGCATTACTTGCTGAACGGGCCTCATTGTTCTATTATCATTAATAATATCTCCTTACTATTCTTCAATTTTTGCTTTCGCATTGTTAGCTGCTGATGCAGAAAAGTTGAAAATTTGAAATACGAAACTAACTACTAATATACAACTGTAATAATTTTTTTTTATGATTTACGTAAACCTCATTCATCATAGCCCGGGTCTTAAAAATGACAGAGTTACACTCTTTCTGGGCTTTCTGGAACAATTTGCACAATGTTTGCTTCGTTTGCTTAATGGCCTAGTAATTTTCTACTGATACGCTACTGAGCATTCTACATGGAAGTTTCTTGAGGTATGATCATTTCAGTATCACATTCAATTGGAAATGGCTGGCGATTTTTGCACTGAGCTCCAAAATGGGGTCGCTCCTTTTAGGTTAATGGAACTGGATGGAGTCTCTAAACTTGCTAGCCTTGTAGTTTGAGAGAAATCACCCTGAACTTAGCTTTCTGCCACAATATATAGTCTTATTTTAATATTCTGTCACTATCGTGTATGAAAGCTTATAACGACCCAAATGACGTAAAGGTACTTTACCTTAACGTTCTCTGCCACTGAATATTATCTGTTCCCCCTCCCCAAGTACAAAGCGCATTCCTGTTTTCATTTGTAATAACACGGCCTACAGTTGGCACAGACTCGCTGACCTGTCCTGAAAAGGGCAAAGGGCCAACAGCCGTAACCGTTAGAGCGAAGTTGTTGATGAGGCGTAATTTGAAGGATGATTAGAACAGGAATATGCACTTTTCTCAACATATCCCGCTCTACTGTGACGAAATAATATACCCGTACGAAAGTGAAAATAAAAATGATCCACTGTAACGAAGTTCCCTGCCACGGAAGCTGAATGGTAACGACACTAGTGGCATCGTGTTTAAAGTAAAAGAAAACGGGAGTCTATTACCTCAACTCGCGTGATTTGGCAGAAAAACTTTGTGACGAGCCTGGGAGCAACGTCAACCCACTTGCAGACAAGAGAGTGTTCCGTAGACACGGCAAAAGTGGGCGTGTAGCAGAAAAACGGCCTGTCTTTATAAGATCAGCTGCAATCAAAGGTAAGACCTCGAAACATGCAACTTTACTAAGAACCCAGAGTGCTGTAAAGACGTTCGACTTGCGAGACATAGAATATTCGTGGTACACACATCAAAAAAGTTTTGCAGCACCTCGCTTCCGAGAGTTCCGGAACCTGTAAACAAAACTGGGATAGAGATCCACATAAACATCACTCCACCCTTTTTATTGCTCATGAAAACCCCACATTCCACGTAGTATCACCATACGGCGAGACTTTCAGAGGTCGTGGTCCAGATTGCTGTACACACCGCTACCTCTAACACACAGTAGCATATCCTCTTGCATTGAAGCATTCGTCGTGGCATACTATCCACAAGTTCATCAAGGCAGTACTGGTCCAGCTCGTCCCAGTCCTCAACGGCAATTCGGCGTAGATCCTTCAGAGCGGTTGGTGGGTCATCTCGTCCATAAAGAGCCATTTCCAATCAATCCCAGGCACTTTCGATAGGGTTCATACCTGGAGAAGACGCTGGCCACCCTAGTCGAGCGATATACACTCCTGGAAATTGAAATAAGAACACCGTGAATTCATTGTCCCAGGAAGGGGAAACTTTATTGACGCATTCCTGAGGTCAGATACATCACATGATCACACTGACAGAACCACAGGCACGTAGACACAGGCAACAGAGCATGCACAATGTCGGCACTAGTACAGTGTATATCCACCTTTCGCAGCAATGCAGGCTGCTATTCTCCCATGGAGACGATCGTAGAGATGCTGGATGTAGTCCTGTGGAACGGCTTGCCATGCCATTTCCACCTGGCGCCTCAGTTGGACCAGCGTTCGTGCTGGACGTGCAGACCGCGTGAGACGACGCTTCATCCAGTCCCAAACATGCTCAATGGGGGACAGATCCGGAGATCTTGCTGGCCAGGCTAGTTGACTTACACCTTCTAGAGCACGTTGGGTGGCACGGGATATATGCGGACGTGCATTGTCCTGTTGGAACAGCAAGTTCCCTTGCCGGTCTAGGAATGGTAGAACGATGGGTTCGATGACGGTTTGGATGTACCGTGCACTATTCAGTGTCCCCTCGACGATCACCAGTGGTGTACGGCCAGTGTAGGAGATCGCTCCCCACACCATGATGCCGGGTGTTGGCCCTGTGTGCCTCGGTCGTATGCAGTCCCGATTGTGGCGCTCACCTGCACGGCGCCAAACACGCATACGACCATCATTGGCACCAAGGCAGAAGCGACTCTCATCGCTGAAGCCGACACGTCTCCATTCGTCCCTCCATTCACGCCTGTCGCGACACCACTGGAGGCGGGCTGCACGATGTTGGGGCGTGAGCGGAAGACGGCCTAACGGTGTGCGGGACCGTAGCCCAGCTTCATGGAGACGGTTGCGAATGGTCCTCGCCGATACCCCAGGAGCAACAGTGTCCCCAATTTGCTGGGAAGTGGCGGTGCGGTCCCCTACGGCACTGCGTAGGATCCTACGGTCTTGGCGTGCATCCGTGCGTCGCTGCGGTCCGGTCCCAGGTCGACGGGCACGTGCACCTTCCGCCGACCATTGGCGACAACATCGATGTATTGTGGAGACCTCACGCCCCACGTGTTGAGCAATTCGGCGGTACGTCCACCCGGCCTCCCGCATGCCCACTATACGCCCTCGCTCAAAGTCCGTCAACTGCACATACGGTTCACGTCCACGCTGTCGCGGCATGCTACCAGTGTTAAAGACTGCGATGGAGCTCCGTATACCACGGCAAACTGGCTGACACTGACGGCGGCGGTGCACAAATGCTGCGCAGCTAGCGCCATTCGACGGCCAACACCGCGGTTCCTGGTGTGTCCGCTGTGCCGTGCGTGTGATCATTGCTTGTACAGCCCTCTCGCAGTGTCCGGAGCAAGTATGGTGGGTCTGACACACCGGTGCCAATGTGTTCTTTTTTCCATTTCCAGGAGTGTAGTTATCCTGAAGGAAGTCATTCACAAGATGTGCATGATGGGGGCGCGAATTGTTGTCCATGAAGACGAATGCCTCGTCAATATGCTGCCGATTTAGTTGCAGTATCGGTCGGAGGATGGCACTCACGTATCGTTCAGCCGTTACGGCGCCTACCGTGACCACCAGTTGCGTATGTCGGCCCCACATAATACCACAGCAGGGAACCTCCACCTTGCTGCACTCGCTGCACAGTGTGTCTAAGTCGTTCAACCTGACCGGGTTGCATCCAAACACGTCTGTGACGATTGTCTGGTTGGAGGCATATGCGACACTCATCGGTGAAGGGAACGTGATGCCAACTCTGAGCGGCCCATTCGGGATGTTGCTGGGGCCATCTGTGCCGCGCTGCATGGTGTCGTGGTTGCAAAGATGGACCTCACCATGGACGTCGGGAGTGAAGTTTCGCATCAAGCAGCCTATTGAGCAAAGTTTGAGTCGTAACACGACGTCCTGTGGCAGCACGAAAATCATTATTCAAGATGGTGGCGCTACTGTGAGGGTTCCTCCTAGCCATAAGCCATAGGTAGCGGTCGTCCACTGCAGTAGTAGCCCTTGGGTGACCAGAGCGAGGCATGTCATCGACAGTTCCTGTCTCCCTGTATCGCCCCCACGTCCGAACAACATCGCTTTGGTTCTCCACGAGACGCCTGGACACTTCCCTTGTTAAGAGCCCTTCCTGGTACAAAGTAACAATGCGGACGCCATCGATCCGCGGTATCGTCCGTCTAGGCATGATTGAACCACAGGCACCACGAGCCGTGTATTTCCTTCCTGGTGGAATGACTGGAACTGATCGGCTGTCGGAACCCGTCCGTCTAATAGGCGCTGCTCATGCATGATTGTTTACATTTTTGGGCGGGTTTAGTGACATCTCTGAACAGTCAAAGGGACTGAGTCTGTGATACAATATCCACAGCCAACGTCTATCTTCAGGAGTTCTGCGAACCAGGGTGATGGAAAACTTTTTTTAATGTGTGCATGTAGTCATAAAGGAAATCTTATCTGTGTGACACACAAAGGAGAAATAACTGCTAAGGGTTTGTATTCAGACTGGTGAAAGTTTAAGTAAGGGAAATTAATGCACCTATAGAATTCATTAGAGAAGATAGGTTTATAAATGAACAGCCGCAGTTGGCTGACATTTCAAAAGAATGTTTGCGTTTGTCTGATGACATTTAGGATAAAATGATTTAATTTCACAAACACGAACTGGAAGAAGGTAACTGGGATCTAAGAAGATCACAAACTTTTATGAGATGAAGCTATGCTCGGAAATAATGAATTCCCCTGAAGCGAGTAAAATCTTTCCAGGAGACGTCACTTCGAATTAAGGACTCGAGCTTTCGACTGGTGTCATTGGTATCGTCATTAGGTGTAGAAAGCTGCTGGGGCTGAGACTCTTCCACGTAAATGAGCCCGACAGCAGTATCTGGGGCCTGCCAGAGACAGCAGCAGTGACGTAAGCGCGGGAATACGAGCTGAGTAGCTCACAGCAACTGCGGTCCGCCACGGGGCAGGCGCCAACCATGTACATGAGCCTTGCAAGGAACTAGTGACGTCACAGTGATCGGCTTGTCCGCCACGTTTCGCGACCACCCTGCTCCATGCAGGAACCACGGGAAATCAATATTTAATTGAAAGGGTACCAACTAAAAGTCTTAATTTTGTCATGTGCTATCAAGAACTTGAATGTTTTAAAAAACTCAGGCAAGAATTGTTAAATTCGTCTGAAATAGCTACTTGCTCCCAGCCTGTGGCGCCTGTTGGCACTCGTAAGACCGGTAGTGTCTCTTGCTGCGACGTTTGCTCCACGGGCTGTCTTTCTGTGAGCCTCGCACAAGACCGGCTGAGGTCAGAAGATGGCGCCACACTTAAAACAGTCGCTTCCGCCTCCCTACAAGCATCAAGTATCTATGTGGATTCCACCTGGAATCCTCGATTAAAATTGTTTCTGTTTACTCGAATCTCGGTAGCTTCTTTTATAGCGTGTTCCAAATTTGATGCATGAGCTAAGACTCCCGTCTTTTCAAACTGTATTATTTGTCCGTTATCCAGGCAATGTTCAACCACGGCTGGTTTTTTATTCTCCTTTTGTTTAATGTCTCACGTGCGTATCAGCCGCAAGTGGTTTTCTACTCTTGACAACGGTAGCGGAGACAGCTGCCGAAAGCTCGACTGTTTTGTTCCAAGTAAACGCGTCTTGAAACACAACACGATATTGTTCAGGCCAAAGTCTCCAAGGTCAGATGAATGAACTAGTGATTAATAAAAAAAAAATTGTCACATCAGCCGTGCTGTTCGTTAGTACCAAGCAAATTACGTCTAAAAAATGTGACAGGATGAGCAAAATGGCGAAGTCGGATTGGCTAGGGGAGAAATGTACGGATTTAGAAGCATATGTCGCTGAGGGAAAGGTCAATACCATCTACAGGAAAAGTGAAGATAGTCTTGAAGAAAAGAGAACCGCTTGCATGAATGTCAGGAGCTCAGATGGAAAACCAGTCCTAAGCACAGAAGGGAAAGCAGAAAGATGGAGGATCTATACAAGGGACATGTACTTGGGGGCAATATTTTTCAGATGGAAGGAACTTGATGGACATGAGATGTGAGATAAGATACTGTGTGAAGAATCTGACAGAGCGCTCAAAGTACTAACCCAAAACAAGGCCCCCTGGAGAAGGCAACATTCCGTTAGAGCTGGTGATAGCCTTGGGAGAGTCAGTCGTGACAAAACTCTTCCATCTGGTGAGCAAGATACTTGAGATGGGCGAAATCCGCTCAGACTTCGACTATAATAATTCCAATTTGAAAGAAAGAAGGTGACAGCAGTTGCAAAAATTACCGAACTATTATTAGTTTAATTAGTCCCTGTTACAAAATACTGACACGAATTCTTTACAGAATAATGAAAAACTGGGATAAGTCTGTCTCTGAGAAGATCAGTTAGGATTCCAGAGAAATGTGGGAACACGCGAGGTAATACTGACCCTACGACTTACGACTTATCTTAGAGGGTAGACGGAGGAAAGGCAAACCTACGTTTCTATCACTTCATGACTTAGAAAAAGCTGTCGACAGGGTTAACTGGAATATTCTATTTCAAATTCTAAAGGTGATAGGGGTAAAATACAGGGGGAAAGGCTTTTTTCAATTTGTTCAGAAATCAAATGCCAGGAATAATAGTCGAGGGGGATGAAATGGAAAATGTTCAAATATGTGTGAAATCTTATGGGACTTAACTGCTAAAGTCATCAGTCCCTAAGCTTACATACTACTTACCCTAAATTATCCTGAAAACAAACACACACACCCATGCCCGAGGGAGGACTCGAACCTCCGCCGGGACAAGCCGCTCAGTCCATGACTGCAGCGCCTTAGACGGCATGAAATGGAAAAAGTGATTAAGAAGGGAGTGAGACAGGGTTACAGCCTATCCCCGATGTTATCCAATCTGTGTATTGAGCAAGCCGTAAAGGAAGCAAAAGAACAGTTAGGAGTAGGAATGAAAGTTCAGCGATAAGAAACGAAAACAACGAGGTTTCCCTAAGACATTGTAATTCTGTCAGAGACAGCAAAGGACTTGGAAGAGCAGTTGAACGGAGTGGACAGTGTAGTGAAAGCAGGATCAAAGATGAACGTCGACAAAAGAGAAACGTGTATAATGGAATGTACCTGAATTAAATAAAGCGATTTTGAGGGGATTAGATTAGGAAATGAGACACTTGAAGCAGTAGATGAGTTTTGCTATCTGGGCAGCAAAATAACTGATGGTGGTCAAAGTAGAGAAGATATAAAATCAAGACCGGCAGTGGCTAGGAAAGCACTTATGAAGAACAGAAATTTGTTGACATGGAGTGCAGATTTAAGTGTAAGGAAGTCTTTTCCTAAATTTGTATGGTGTGTAGCCATCTAGGGAAGTGAAACATGAACTATGAACAGCTTAGACAAGAATAGAAAAGAGGCATTTGAAATGTGATACTACAGAAGAATGCTGAAGATGAAGTAGGTAGATCATGTAACTAATGAGGAGGTACTGAATAGAACTGGGGAAAAAAGTTTGTGGCACAACATGATTAGATAAATAGGTTGGTTAGTGGAAAACATTCTAAGTCCATCAAGGAATCACTAGTTTGGTACTGGAGGGAAGCGGGCGGGTTAAAAGTCGTTGAGGGAGACAGAGAGATGAATACAGTAAGCAGATTCAGAAGGATTTAGGTTGCAGTTGTTACTCAGATATGAAAAGGCCTACACACGACAGAAAAACATTATTGAAATGTGCAACAAACAGATCTTTGGACTGAAGACCACAACAATAACAACATTTCAATGCCGGTCTACGACTCGAGTAGTGAGATAATTTAGTTATACATATCTCCTCCCTCGAATCAGTAATAAATATACTGATCTCTGCACATACGATTTTCAGGGTCTGAAAGGTGGCTTCCGTCAAGGGCGTCCAGATGGAGATGTTCTGCAGTGGCTTTTTGTTAACTATATATTAATGTTTTGATGACATAATGAGTCCAGGATATGGTAATGAGATCTTCCTCTTTTGTAATTATAATGCGAGTAAATTACGTTCTTGGACTATATCATTACTGAATCACATTGGTTTGTATTTCACCGCGACAAAAAAAAAAAAAAAAAAAAAAAAAAAAAAAAAAAAAAAACAGCAATAGCACCTTGCTTAGCTTCAAGCTAACCAGACTTATATTCTATGATTGCTAGAGACAGTGAAGAGCATTTACGCACTAGCTATTACTGTCACGCTGTGCCGATTCTCTGTAAGCGTGTGCTACTGCGATTGTTTCAACTGCTTACTTCGCAATCAGATAGTGTTACAGTATAGATTATTAGATCCTAAACATTCATATAACACAGAAGAACTTCAATAAATGGGAGTTCAGTCTAACTAGTCATGTTAGTAGGTCATTTATCAACACAGTACGGCACTTACAACCGTTTTGGCAGGTTGAAATGCGCCAATCCTATGCCAACGTTTGCTGCACCAATTTCTGAGTCCATAATTTAAAATCGGAGGACGGCAAACAAATTCTCTACAGGATCAGAAACACCGATCTCCCTTCGTAAACTGGTCAAGCTCCTCATTGTGAGCCAATCCGACGCGACCTTTGGCCCTTAGTAAGAAAATTCTTATAGCAACGATCCGCGTGTATTGTCCAGTGTTTAGATGTACCGTACGTTTAGTTGCTCCATTTCGTGCTTTCAGTATATTTCATTACGCTTTTTGAGTCTAATACAATAAACAGGCTCTAGAGCGCGAAATGATGACGAAATTTAAAAGCCTAGTTAATCGCTTTCGCTTCTAGAGTGAAAATTGAACAATATGGGGGTAGACGAAACAACTCAGAAAAGAGAGCCACCTATGCAAACATAAATTTTGGCTAATGAAGATTACTACAAGCACTGGAAGCTGAATTAAAGTCCGCTGAAACGATTTTTTCCTATAACTGTACTGGTAACAACGAGATTTTCTAACTGAAATTTGAAGATAATTCAAAATGGTACTTTATCTGTTCCGTTGTATTCAACGTCCTATGTTTAGTTTTCTCCGTATATCTCATTCTCTTCTCGTGAGCTCAAGCGGGTGGGAGTGGGGGGGGGGGGAGGAGGAGGGGAGGGGAGGGTGCAGTGGGTTGACGCACAAGTTCAACTTTTTCAGCCAAATATCTCAACAGGCTGGAGGAGGAGAGGGAAATCGAACTGGAAATATTTAAGAGGTGATTTCGCCTAATTGCCAAGGTAATCCAACCGAAAACTTTGGTTTTAATTTGTTTCTGAGACAATGTTATCCCAGGTCCTGGTGAATTTCTTGGGTTGTATGGTCGTAGTTGCATGAAACGTTCATGTACCTTGGGTCTAGTGCCGCATTTGACGTTCCTAGAGGTACTTCTTGGTCCGATTGAAGAGTCGGAAGTCGGAGAATGACCTAAGTACTGTAAAAAAGGGGCGCAGTAGAAGTGATGAAGAAACATTGTTGGTCGTGGGGTTGTAATTATTACTTATTTACCAATGACGCGTTTCGCCTGAGTCATGCGTCTTGAGATTGGTCAACACAAAGAATATACTTTTTATTCGAATTTTGGAAGAAGGTTGGTATCCTTTTTAACTGTAGTTTCTAGCTTCCCTGTTTTATGTATAGCCGTATTACTGGACATACGCTCTGTATTCTACATTGTATGTTGGTTAACACACACGCATAGAATCCGCGTATGTTGTGATGATCCCCAAGGTATAGAAAGTGCTCATGATATAACACTTGAAGGAGATTCAAGTTAATACATTATTTATTAACCATAGATTTCCTTTGTTCATTCGAGATTATGGGTCGTCCACTACTGACGATATTTCTCTCGAAGCATTATACCATGGAACAATTTTTTGGTATTTACGAAATGCTCCTCTATATCACCTCCCATGGAGGACCTTATGTATTTTGTGGATCTCATATCGGCCTTGTCTTAGGCCTTTAGTACTTAATCCTCCAATTTTATTTCAATTTTAACCTTTTAATTTTGGTTTGTGCATACATCTTCGACGATGGCAATTACCAATTAAGGGTTCTTAATGCGTTTCACGTCTCTGCACTATAGCACGCAGTTTTCTATATTACTTCTTATCTTGTTACATGGGCCCACGAGAGTAACTAGATTACCCACAATATTTTTGTAGGATTAGTTTCATATTAGTTTTATACATGACTTATAACAGCTTTCACGTTTCACTGTTTAAGTCTTGCCTATATTTCTCAGTTAAATAATACTTCGTAACTCACAGCTCAATGACACCGCGTGCTGCAAGCTACGGACAGTTGTCGCACGATTCCACGCATTTCTGTGCCCAGTACTACTTACTTAGCCGAATAAGAGCCACTACACCCCTAATAAGTTTACATGGTGACAGATCTATGTAGGTCTGATCCTGTTTTGTATTCATTGGCCTCCACTGCATGCCTGAAAAATATATCTTCCGGTTTGTCGCTATTTTCATGGTGTGTAATATATATTTTTACGACATAGCCGGTCACCAGAACATTCAGCTCTATTTATTCAGAGGACTCTGCGCAATGTTTAAAGAATATTTGACGTGAACAGCTGTTTGATGGGACATTTTGTATGCTCGATATAATATGTACCTAATACCATCTAATACAATTTTCCTGCTTTTAACAATAATTTAGCAAAATAGAGTCGTGCCACTTCTAATAAATGTATATTTTTTGTGTAGATTACTCTGAAAATGCATGAACCACGCGGAACGTGTCATTGGTAAGTAAATAATAATTAAAACCCTACAACCAAGACTGTTTCTCCATAGTATATTACTGGTTACTGTGCCACGCCCATTATCCGTTGGTAAACATTTCGTGATACAGGTTTGCATGTGATCTTGCCGGATACAGGAATAAACTGTCGAATTGTCGTCTATCGAAGATAATAGTTATCTATGAATTCTGTAAAGTAACTCTCATTATTTTAGTAAGTTTCATATTGTCCATTGCTCTATACAGAAGGTTAAAAAAAATGGTTCAAATGGCTCTGAGCACTATGGGACTCAACATCTACATCTACATCTACATCTACATCCACACTCCGCAAGCCACCTGACGGTGTGTGGCAGAGGGTACCTTGAGTACCTCTATTGGTTCTCCCTTCTATTCCAGTCTCGTATTGTTCGTGGAAAGAAGGATTGTGGGTATGCCTCTGTGTGGGCTCTAATCACTCTGATTTTATCCTCATGGTCTCTTCGCGAGATATACGTAGGAGGGAGCAATATACTGCTTGACTCCTCGGTGAGGGTATGTTCTCGAAACTTCAACAAAAGCCCGTACCGAGCTACTGAGCGTCTCTCCTGCAGAGTCTTCCACTGGAGTTTATCTATCATCTCCGTAACGCTTTCGCGATTCCTAAATGATCCTGTAACGAAGCGCGCTGCTCTCCGTTGGATCTTCTCTATCTCTTCTATCAACCCTATCTGGCAAAAAAGGTTTAAAGGCTCTGAGCACTGTGGGACTCAACTTCTGAGGTCATCTGTCCCCTAGAACTTAGAACTACTTAAACCTAACTAACCTAAGGACATCACACACATCCATGCCCGAGGCAGGATTCGAACCTGCGACCGTAGCGGTCTCGCGGTTCCGGACTGTAGCGCCTAGAACCGCACGGCCACTCCGGCTGGCCCTATCTGGTACAGATCCCACACTGGTGAGAAGTATTCAAGCAGTGGGCGAACAATCGTACTGTAACCTACTTCCTTTATTTTCGGAATGCATTTCCTTAGGATTCTTCCAATGAGTCTCAGTCTGGCATCTGCATTACCGACGATCAACTTTATATGATCATTCCATTTTAAATGACTCCTAATGCGTACTCCCAGATAATTTATGGAATAAACTGCTTCCAATTGCTGACCTGCTATACTGTAGCAAAATGTAATGGGATCTCTCTTTCTATGTATTCGCAGCGCATTACATTTGTCTACATTGAGATTCAATTGCCAATCCCTGCACCATGCCTCAATTCGCTGCAGATCCCCCTGCATTTCAGTACAATTTTCCATTGTTACAACCTCTCGATACACCACAGCATCATCCGAAAAAGCCTCTGTGAACTTCCGATGTCATCCACAAGGTCATCAGTCCCCTAGAACTTAGAACTACTTGTTGTTGTTGTCTTCAGTCCTGAGACTGCTTTGATGCAGCTCTCCATGCTACTCTATCCTGTGCAAGCTTCATCTCCCAGTACTTACTGCAACCTACATCCTTCTGAATCTGCTTAGTGTATTCAACTACTTAAACCTAACTAACCTAAGGACATCACACACATCCATGCCAGAGGCAGGATTCGAACCTGCGACCGTAGCGGTCGCGCGATTCCAGACTGAAGCGCCTAGAACCGCTCGGTCACCCGGCCGGCCCAGAAGTTAAAGTGTGCGTGTGCGTGCTTGTGTGTGTGTGTGTGTGTGTGTGTGTGTGTGTGTGTGTGTGTGTGTGTGTTTTAAGGAACATACCGTCTTCTATATAGACATGGTGTTTAGCTCCCGCAGAGAACCGATACATCCATGAGAGATCTTGTTACTTTACTCTCGGATCCATCCTCGTATAAACTACTCACGTTCTAGTTTTCAGGTACTGAACTAGTTTCCAGCGCAGATGATGCATAGATCTGTCAGGTAACTGAGTGATACGCGGATTCTACGTGTTTCCCCACACTGTGTTACTGCGGCTGCTGCGACCTCGCTACGATGGCCGCGTTCTTCAGGAGACGGCAACGCGCGCAGAAGCCACCACAAAGTAGGACAGGGGGCGGCTGCCGCAGCCGCAGCAGCCACCCTCCTTGTCTCAGTTTCCGGAGTTCTGCCGCCGTCTGCGCCCCTGTAATATTCACTCAGAACACTACCGACAAGTTCCCAGGCTGCTGTTTCTGCCCGGAATTCAGTTGTTCTTTTTCCACACAGTGATATGAAATTCTGCGGCGGAATATACCGCCGGTACGTGCCGGTACGCCGAGCTCCGACGCGGAGGGAAGCGGCAGTGCGTACGCGCGGAGCCCGCTCAAGTCTGCGCGAGACAACCGCGAGTTGTGCGGGCGTCGCTCTCTGGAACGCGTGCACTGAACAAAGAGAAGGCGTGGAATGCGTATCAAATCTAGATCGTGTGGTGCGCTCCGACAGCAATATCTCCTGTGGGCCAAGGGTACAGATAAGTAGGTATTACGACGTTGCACGCTTAGGAGATATTACTCGTAACTCGTTTCGTAGGTCCCATCTCTGTCAGCTCTTGAGACCCAACAGCATAAAAAAATTTAATTCCTAAACTTATCACAAAATGAACCTTTATAGTTAGCAATGAATATAAGAAGCTGCGAAAAAGTAGAGAACCAATTATGCCAAGGAGGTAATTTCACTTTGGAATATAATTTCAAACTTTTTCACAAAATTAATTTTTACTATCGTGGTAACCAATGAATAAAAGAATAAATTTGCAAAAAGCTGACAACAGATTCTTTTCAAGTACTGGTTCCACTTTGGAACCACTGCGGCGTATAGCTTTGATCGGGAGGAGAAGATCAGTGTTCTACGTCCCGTAGACAGCGACGTTATTACAGACGGCGCACAAGCTCGGGTTAGGAAAAGATGGGGAAGAAAATGGGCTGTGTCCGTTCAAAGCCATTATATCGGCAGTTGTTCAAATGGTTCAAATGGCTCTGAGCACTATGGGACTCAACTGCTGAGGTCATTAGTCCCCTAGAACTTAGAACTAGTTAAACCTAACTAACCTATGGACATCACACACATCCATGCCCGAGGTAGGATTCGAACCTGCGACCGTAGCGGTCTCGCGGTTCCAGACTGCAGCGCCAGAACCGCGCGGCCACTTCGGCCGGCTATCGGCAGTTGTCTGAAGATATTTAGGGAGTTCAGGGAAAGTAAATTAATGTGGTCGTACGCAGGTTTGAACCGCCGTCCTCCCGAATGAGAGTCCAGTGTGGTAACCACAGCACCACCTCGTTTGGTACAGTTTCAAATCAGCCATCATTTCATGAGATATGTAGGAAAGCAATTTAGCACTTTCCTAGACACAGTCCCACATCTTGAATCTCCTATGAACTCCTAGTAAATGGTTATTAGTGAGTGAATGGTTATTCGAACAGTGATTCGCAAACAAACTATGAGAAGTTAGTCAGTGTGGAACTCTGCAATCTACTGTAAGTTTCATGAGCCACAAAAGTTCTACGTCACCGCTTACTTAAATTTGGAAAATTTATGGTAAGAACTGAATGAATCACTGAATTGTAAATAATAGATTTCAGCAATCAGTCGTCCTTTTTAAATTTTATTGGCAGATCCAGATTTCAGCTAGAAACTAGCCATTCAATGAACTGTCGATGAAGCCTGACCAACAGGCATTACATGCATTGATAAAAACTTATAGTGCACTGAGAATGGCAAGTTTCTAGCTGAAATCTGGATCTGCCAATAAAATTTAAAAAACACGACTGATAGCTGAAATTTATTATTTGCAAGTCAATGTAAAAGTCGTTGAATGCAGCAGCCTTCTGAATGGAAGGTAACCTAATCACTGAATTGTTAAGCATACTTAATGTGTTAATATTAATAAAAAGATCCAACTGATTCTATGGGCCGGCCGGAGTGGCCGGGCGGTTAAAGGCGCTACAGTCTGGAACCGCACGACCGCTACGGTCGCGGGTTCGAATCCTGCCTCGGGCATGGATGTGTGTGATGTCCTTAGGTTGGTTAGGTTTAAGTAGTTCTAAGTTCTAGGGGACTTATGACCACAGCAGTTGAGTCCCATAGTGCTCAGAGCCAATTTTTTTTATTATATGGAATGAGCATATGGGAACAACTGAAGTACAAACGTTAACTCAAAGAATCCAGAGCAAGTAGGAGTTACGAAAGAGGATGGGTATATCTGAGAAACAGTCATCTTAGTTTAACATAGTTCATTAAAATAAAACATCATATTAAAAATTCACAAAGTAATTCCAAACCGCAAATGTCGTTCAATAAGTAATGCCCCATTTTTTTATCAGAACATATTTATTGTTAAGAGTTAGAATTTGGTGCCAATACACATCAACCTGTGTTGTCCATCTGCTATTTGTCTACGTAGTCCCCATCACGTTCTATGGCCGTACTCCAACGTTGAGGAAGACAACGTATTCCCTGCTGGTAAAAGGTCTTGTCCCGTAGACATAGCCATGTTTTCACTGCACTCTCGTTATCTTCAAATTGCGTTCCCCGTAGAGATTCTTTACGCGGCCCAAATAGATGGAAATTTAAGGGTGCCAGGTCTCGAGTGTAGGATGAGACAGTGATACCCATCCCAATTTGGAGATGTGTCCCCGGGTGCGCAGATATGTCTGTGGGCGTCTATTATCGTGCTGGAGCAAGATATCTGCTGGATTCTTGTCCGATCGAACATTTCGGAAACGGCTCTTGAGTTTATTTGAGTCCTCACGTATGCCTCTAAGTTGATCGTTGACCCTCTTGGCATCAAATCCACGAGAATGACGCCATAAAAATCCCAGAAGACTTTTCCGGCAGAGGGAGTTGTCTTTAATTTCTTCTTTTATGGTAAATGAGGATGATGCCACTCCAAGGACTGCCGTTTCGTTTTCGGCGCAAATTGGTGCACCCAACTTTCGCCCCCGTAACTATCCGTGAAAGAAAGACCTCTCCGTCGGTCTCAAAATGCTCCAACAATTCAGCTGAAATAGTTTCTGAATATCCGAGAGTCTTCATCACTGTTGTCGCACTTCCAACGCTGACCGACAACTATGGAGCCACTTGTTGAGTTGTGATCCGGTCGTCACGATTGATGGTATGCGCACGATTCAGCATGTCTGGAGCAGTGGCTGCGACAGAACGTCCGGAGCATAGCTAATCATGGAGCTCTGTTTATGCATTTCCATCTGTAGCCTAGCAACTGCACACAAACGTTTGTGGATGATCACCATGGTAGCGTTTCATGCACACAAGAATTCAATAACAGCATCCTGGTTGTAGCGTGAGTCGTACATAGACGCCATTTTGACTCTGTACTACGTCTCTGCCAACTGCAAGAACGGTTCGAAACTTCACCTGCGCATAGAAAAATCATCAAATGTGAAACACCAAAAAGGACGTTTGTCTATGTATCTTAACAGCTTTTTTAAAAAAATGTGGGCCATTAATTACTGAACGTCCCTCGTATGTTTTGTCGTTGCCAGTTATTTAGTTAATCAACTCACTTATATTACACTACTGGCCATTAAAATTACTACAGCAAGAAGAAATGCAGATGATAAACGGGTATTAATTCGACAAAAATATTATACTAGAATTGACATGTGATTACATTTTCACGCAATTTGGGTGCATAGATCCTGAGAAATCAGTACCCAGAACAACCACCTCAGGCCGTAGTAACGGCCTTGGTACGCCTGGGCATTAAGTCAAACAGAGCTTGGATGGCTTGTACAGGTACAGCTGCCCATGCAGCTTCAACACGATACCACAGTTCATCAAGAGTAGTGACTGGCGTGCTATGACGAGCAAGTTGCTCGGTCACCATTGACCAGACGTTTCCATTTGGTGACAGATCTGGAGAATGTGTTGTCCAGGGCAGCAGTCGAACATTTTCTGTATCCAGAAAGGCCCGTAGAGGACCTGCAACACGAGGTCGTGCATTATCCTACTGAAATGTAGGGTTTCGCAGGGATTGAATGAAGGGTAGACCCACGGGTCCTAACACATCTGAAATGTAACGTCCACCCTTCAAAGTGCCGTCAATGCGAACAAGAGGTGACAGAGACATGTAACCAATGGCAGCCCATACCATCACGCCGGGTGATACGCCATTATGGCGATGGCGAATACATGCTTCCAATGTGCGTTCACCACAATGTCGCCGAACACGGATGCGACCATCATGATGCTGGAAACAGCACCTGCTGTCATCCGAAAAAATGACGTTTTGCCATTCGTGCACCCAGGTTCGTCGTTGAGTACACCATCACAGGCGCTCCTGTCTGTTCAAAAAAAAGTGTGTGAAATCTTATGGGACTTAACTGCTAAGGTCATCAGTCCCTAAGCTTGCACACTACTTAACCTAAAATATCCTGAGGACAAACACATACACCTAAGCCCGAGGGAGGACTCGAACCTCCGCCGGGACCAGCCGCACAGTCCATGACTGCAGCGCCTTAGACCGCTAGGCTAATACTGCGCGGCGCTCCTGTCTGTGATGCAGCGTCAAGAGTAACCGCAGCCATGGTCTCCGAGCTGATAGTCCATGCTGCTGCAAACGTCGTCGAACTGTTCGTGCAGATGGTTGTTGTCTTTCAAACGTCCCCTTCAGTTGACTCAGGGATCGAGACGTGGCTGAACGATCTGTTACAGCCATGCGGATAAGATGCCTGTCATCTCGACTGCTAGTGATACGAGGCCATTGGGATCGAGCACGGCGTTCCGTATTACCCTCCTGAACCCACCGATTCCGTATTCTGCTAATAGTCATTGGATCTCGACCAACACGAGCAGCAATGTCGCGATACGGTAAACCGCAATCGCGATAGGCTACAACCCGACCTTTATCAAAGTCGGAAACGTGGTGGTACACATTTCTCCTCCTTACACGAGGCATCACAACAACGTTTCACCGGACCACTCCGTTCAACTGCTGTTTGTGTATGAGAAATCGGTAGGAAACTCTCCTCATGCCAGCACGTTGAAGGTTTCGCCACCGGCGCCAACCTTGTGTGAATGCTCTGGTACGCTAATCATTTGTATATCATAGCATCTTCTTCCTGTCGGTTAAATATCGAGCCTGTAGCACGTCATCTTCGTGGTGTAGCAATTTTAATGGCCAGTAGTGTATTGTTATTATTATTATTTTTATATTCCCCCTATGAACCATGGACCTTGCCTTTGGTGGGGAGGCTTGTGTGTCTCAGCCATATGGGTAGCCGTACCGTAGGTGCAACCACATCGGAGGGGTATCTGTTGAGAGACCAGACAAACGTGTGGTTCCTGAAGAGGGGCAGCAGCCTTATCACTAGTTCCAGGGGCCTTGCTGCGCTGGTACTGCGAACGGCTGAAAGCAAGGGTAAACTACAGCCGTAATTTTTACCGAGGGCATGCAGCTTTACTATATGGTTAAATGATGATGGCGTCCTCTTGGGTAAAATATTTCGGGGGTAAAATAGTCGCCCATTCGAATGTCAGGGCGGGGACTACTCAGGAGGACTTTGTTGTTGGGAGAAAGAAAGCAGGCGTTCTACGGATCGGAGCGTGGAATGTCAGATCCCTTAATCGGGCAGGTAGGTTAGAAAATTTAAAAAGGGAAATGGATAGGTTAAAGTTGGATATAGTGGGAATTAGTGAAGTTCGGTGGCAGATGGAACAAGACTTTTGTTCAGGTGAATACAGGGTTATAAATACAAAATCAAATAGGGGTAATGCAGGAGCAAGTTTAATAATGAATAGGAAAATAGGAATGCGGGTAAGCTACTATATACAGCAGAGTGAACGCATTACTGTGGCCAAGATAGATACGAAGCCCACGCCTACCACAGTAGTACAAGTTTTTATGCCAACTAGCTGCGCAGATGTCGAAGAGATTGATGAAATGTGTAATGAGATAAAAGAAATTATTCAAATGGTGAAGGGAGACGAAAATTTAATAGTCATGGGTGACTGGAATTTGACAGTAGGAAAAGGGAGAGAAGGAACCGTAGTAGGTGAATATGGTTTGGAGGGAAGAAATGAAAGAGATAGCCACCTGTTAGAATTTTGCACAGAGCATAACTTAATCATAGCTAATACTTGGTTCAAGAATCATAAAAGAAGGCTGTATACATGGAAGAAGCTTAGAGATACTGACAGGTTTCAGATGTAATACTAAGACAGAGATTCTGGAACTAGGTTTTAAATTGTAGACATTTCCAGGGGCAGATGTGGACTCTGACCACAATCTATTGGTTATGAACTGTAGATTAAAACTGAAGAAACTGCAAAAAGGTGGGAATTTAAGGAGATGGGGCCTGGATAAACCGAAAGAGCCAGATGTTGTAGAGAGCTTCAGGGAGAGCATTAGGGAACGATTGACAAAAATGGGGGAAATAAATACAGTAGAAGAAGAATGGGTAGCTTTGAGAGACGAAATAGTGAAGCTAATAGAGGATCAAGTAGGTAAAACGACGAAGGCCAATAGAAATCCTTGGGTAACAGAAGAGATACTGAATTGAAATGTTGAAAGGAGAAAATATAAAAATGCAATAAATGAAGCAGGCAAAAAGGAATACAAACGTCTCAAAAATGAGATCGATAGAAAGTGCAAAATGTTATGGCTAGAGGACAAATGTAAGAATGTAGAGGCGTATATCACTAGAGGTAAGATAGATACTGCCTACAGGAAAATTAAAGAGACCTTTGGAGAAAGGAGAACCACTTGTATGAATATCAAGAGCTCAGATGGAAACCCAGTTCTAAGGAAAGAAGTGAAAGCAGAAAGGTGGAAGTAGTATATAGAGGGTCTACACAAGGGCGAAGTTCTTGAGGACAATATTATAGAAATGGAAGAGAATAAAGATGAAGATGAAATAGGAGATATGATACTCCGTGAAGAGTTTGACAGGGCACTGAAAGACCTAAGTCGAAACAAGGCCACGGGAGTAGACAACATTCCATTAGAACTACCGACAGTCTTGGGAGAGCCAGACCTAACAAAACTCTACGATCTGGCGAGCAAGATGTATGAGACAGGGGAAATACCCTCAGACTTCAAGAAGAATATAATAATTCCAATCCCATAGAAAGCAGGTGTTGACAGATGTGAAAACTATCGGTTTAATAAGCCACGGTTGCAAAATACGAACACCAATTCTTTACAGACGAATGGGAAAACTGGTAGAAGCCGACCTTGGGGAAGATCAATTTGGATTCCGTAGAAATGTTGGAACACGTGAGGCAATACTGACCCTACGACTTATCTTAGAAGATAGATTAAGGAAAGGTAAACCTACGTTTTTAGCCATTGTAGGCTCAGAGAAAACTTTTGACAATGTTGACTGGAATACTCTCTTTCAAATTCTGGAGGTGGCAGGGGTGAAATACAGGGAGCGAAAGGCTATTTACAATTTGTACAGGAACCAGATGGCAGTTATAAGAGTCGAGGGACATGAAAGTGAAGCAGTGGTTGGGAAGGGAGTGAGACAGGGTTGTAGCCTATGCCCGATGTTATTCAGTCAGTATATTGAGCAAGTAGTAAAGGAAACAAAAGAAAAATTCGAATTAAAATCCGTGGAGAAGAAATAAACACTTTGAGGGTTGCCGATGACATTGTAATTCTGTCGGAGACAGCAATGGACCTATAAGAGCAGCTGAACGGAATGGACAGTGTCTTGAAAGGAAGATATAAGATGACCATCAACAAAAGCAAAACGAGGATAATGGAATGTAGTCGAATTAAATCGGGGGATGCTGCAGGAATTAGATTAGGAAATGAGAAGCTTAAAGTAGTGAACGAGTTTTGCTATTTGGGGAGCAAAATAACTGATGATGGTCGAAGTAGAGAGAATATAAAATGTAGACTTGCAATGGCAAGGAAAGCGTTTCTGAAGAACAGAAATTTGTTAACATCGAGTATAGATTTAAGCATCAGGAAGTAGTTTCTGAAAGTATTTGTATGGAGTGTAGCCATGTATGGAAGTGAAACGTGGACGATAAATAGTGTAGACAAGAAGAGAATAGAAGGTTTCGAAATGTGGTGCTACAGAAGAATGCTGAAGATTAGATCGGTAGATCACATAACTAATGAGGAGGTATTGAATAAAATTGGAGAGAAGAGAAATTTGTGGCACAACTTGACAAGAAGAATTGATCAGTTGGTAGGGCAGATTCTGAGGCATCAAGGGATCACCAAATTAGTATTGGAGGGCAGCGTGGAGGGTAAAAATCGTAGAGGGAGACCAAGAGATGAGTACACTAAATCGATTCAGAAGGATGTTGGTTGCAGTAGGTACTGGGCGATGAAGAACCTTGCACAGGATAGAATAGCATGGAGAGCTGCATCAAACCAGTCTCAGGACTGATGACCACAACAACAACATTATCATAATAAGTGTTGAGGTACATTGCGGTGATAATAGTAAAGAAAATCTTAGGTGCGCATGGGAAACGTTCACACGAAGTTACTAGAGTCACACACACAAGAACAGAGATGAAAATAAATCAGCCGTCGCAATAAAGGTTCAGAGGTTCATCCAAAGCACTATGTGAATATGAATGCTATGGAACACTTGCCAACAAAAGTATCTATCTGTATTACCTTCCACATGGAAATAAGCTACGCTGGCATGATGCCGTTGAATACTCATGAACGTGGCAAAATTACTAAGACTCATGGAAACTTCAAGAATACAAGTGTAAACGGTATAGAAACAGATCGAAATAAAATGTCGTGCGGAATTAAACATAATCAGGATGGTACTGAAATTACACCAGGTGATATCCCCACCATGTGGTTTGAAAAATGATACACGATTTAAAACTGAAACGAAATGGAAATTAGAATAAATAGGACACATACACACAAGGAAAGTCCATACATATGTTCCAGTTAAAAGAGGAGTTAGACAACGGAATTTTAAACCTGTGCTGGAGTTACGAACTTCCCACACAACGTGCTCTACTTAAAGCAAGAACGGGAAAAACTTACAACATACAGAAAAATATACTCGTGACTACACTCTGAAAAGTATAAGAATTCGACTACTGAACATGAAAATGAACTAGCAGATCAGTCCTGTACATCAGCTGGATTATCGACACACGTATTACACATTAACACACACACACCAGCGACAGGTCGCGCTTAACAGTGCTAAGGGCCGAGAGCATGCTCTCCATGCAACGAACTTCTCTCCAGTAGCCGGAAGAGACCAGAGGCGTCCTTTCTACCACCAATTTAACTACTGTCGAATGATTACCGAAAGAATACAAAATCTCTTTGCCTTGGCTGAGAAAGCTACGTCAGCTACACTGTACCTACTACAGCAGACAGCCAAATGCAGTACTGCTACCATACAAAAAACAAATTCAAATATGCACTCACTCGCATTTTCATACAGATGATAAAGAGAGAAAGGAAATTTGAGAACGCAAAACTCAGGTCATGTATGTAGGATTATGTGCTTACTGGAAAAATTGATGCTTTAATTATGCGGCCAAACACGAACTACAAAATTAAATTACAAATGATTGAGAGTGACAGGGCGAAATACACCTATGAAACGAGTGTAACAGAGGTGTTTCAGTGGTATTTAAAACAAATGGGTATAATTTTAATAAATTTATATCGGAAGTACATAGTGTTCCAGTGGTTTCATTTCGAACCCACCCTTAACAGCACTACTACGAACTCAAATTTACGTTACAATACCAGATTGCGCTTAGTTTCAGTGTTAATGATCTCGTCATAGTGCTTTGAACGTTGTTACTGCTACAGTGTACTACATTCGTAGAAGTACCTCAGTCTACAACTAGATGCCTCTGTCGTGCAATGACATTGGTTGTTTAAAGCGAAAGACGGTGGGAACTCAAACAAGTTAAGAAGATGACGGTTCCAAGAAGTAACTACTGGTACTCAATGTGTTAAACGTGTACGCAACAAAGAATCACCTATGAAGACGCGTTTGGACTTGTCAGGGACATACTTATTCTGTTAATTTATCAATTTTTTCTCACAGAAATCCAGGCAGGAAATGACATTGACCTACATTCGTTATGTCTGCCAGTAAGAGCTGCAACGGAAATCTGTTGAATTACGGACTGTACTAGGAGCGACCCGAAGTCGCATAAGGATTACGTATGCGACATTGTAACTGTATAAGTGCGATTACACAAATAGACGGGCGGAAAACGGGATGCAATGTACAACGAAACACCCGTCTGGTATTTATCAAACTTCATGGAGGTGCTTATCACACACAGATATATATCTGGTGACTAAAATTTCACCACGTTCGGAACACGTGTCCATCATCACCATCAGTATAAGTTGTGACTCCAATGGATACTAATTCACTCATGCATTCGTTGTGGAAACAAGCTGTTTCAGAATGTTATATAGAGGAATTTCTTGCCGTATCTCAAATACGTGTTATCAGCTCATGAAGACCGCTGACAGGGGCTCTTATGAAACTAAACGTTTTCCCATCATATCCCACATTTGCCCTACTGTTGACAAACCAGGGCGCCGATGAGAACTGCATTGCGGGGTCTTGGCGTATCATGTTGGAATACTGAATTTGCTTTTCTGGTCATGTAGGGTATGACGAATAGAGCTTATCATTGTTGCCACTTACTGGTTACTATTTAGCCTCTCTTCGACAATCATAAAGTGTATAATGAAGGAGTCTCACAGAAAAGTCAGAGAGCCAGTAACCTACGGTAGTTTTCTAATAATTGATATGGAATTTTGTTTTGTCATGTATCTTATTTGTATTACGTTCATTTCAGTTACACGCATTGTCATTTGTGTAGGAGTCCTCAAAAGCAATGGTGATTTACTCCAGAGAAAATGAAATTTGGGCCCCTGATCCGAGAACCGCAAGAACATCAGGGTCAGTTTAGAGTCACAGTTACCCGTAGGAGCTGCTAAACCGTAATATGTATTAAGTTTTTTAAACCTACTTTTTTCCTTTCATTTAATATTTAAAGGCAACATCTAATGATACTTCATCTCACTAATTTAAGCACACCAAATGCAATGATCTGTGATTTTTCGACTACTTATGATCAACGCAATAAACATTGGCCAACGCACTACAACTACCCATTACTGTTGACTTTTATTAGCTCCATTCACATCCCAAGGAATAACTAATGTTTAGACAAGTGAACAGAAATGTATAGTCCACTTGTTCGTGTCCCTTCTCAACACTGAGGTCCTACGCCTTCTGACGTAGCTATGCAGTGATGTGTCACGAACGTCAAATCTTGGTACGATGAGCTATTTCGATGAATTACAGTCACTTCTACTACTCAACACTGGTGTGGTTTTCATGCACTGATTGACTGGATTAGCTCTACACAAACGAGAATATAAATACACCACGTGTAGTTTTAACACTAATAAGCAAATATATTTCAACGCTCATACATGCCACATTTTCAAAATTTTTGGCAGCAGTGACAGCCGAAGTGATAACGTGAGAATCCTTATGTCTTCGATTTCGCTCTTTTTCCGTGACATCTCCTCACGATGAGGATGACAGTGATATGATTAACCCCTATAACACACAATATCTGTGGTTCATGGTGTGGGTTCCTGTAGTCATGTCCTCGTTCATGAACGACGGGCAACGTATGAGTGGCCAAGTAAGTGGTCCCGACAGTCGGGATACCAGTTACTTTGGAATAAGGCTGGGCATCTCGGACATATTCTGAGTCGTGGTCACCTTTGTGCTCATACGGCAAAGACTACCAAATCCACGGGTTAGTCTCTCAGAAATTAGGGGTAAAACCCAATGGGACTCGAGGCAAGTAAGGCTAGCAACTTGCCTCCCTGGTACTTTAAATAAGATGCTGGCAACAATCAGAGCAAAATGCCTCGGACTTTTGGAGGTGACGGAGTCCCACCTCTAACTGACAAACCAGGGACTCCTAAGATACGTCTTGGCAAACAAATGGTAATGAGATGGGGAGCTATTAATATCAATGGGGGCTACTCTGTGAAGAAGTTAGAGCTGGCAGAGGCTGCAAGTAAGATGGGGCTGGACGTTTTAGCTGTTAGTGACATTCGGGTAAGGGGTGAGAAAGAAGAGGAAGTGGGAGAATACAAGGTCTACCTGTCAGGAGACAAAGCAGGAATAACACAATGAGGTGCAGGGCTTTACATCAAGAAATAAATGGAACCCACCGTAGTTGCATTAAGGTATGTAAACGAACGACTGATGTGGATAGATTTGACAGTGTCCAGCAAGAAAATTAGGATTGTGTCAGTATATTCGCATTGTGAAGGGACAAATCAAGATAAGATGGGTAGTTTTAATGAGGCACTCAGTGATGTAGTTGTTAGAGTAGAGGACAAGGACAGTGTTCTGGTCATGGGTGATTTTAGCGCCAGGATTGGAAATCGAACAGAAGGGTATGAAAAGGTTATGGGTAAATTTGGAGAGGATATGGAGGCCAACAGGAACTGGAAACAACTCTTGGATTTCTATGCCAGTATGGGCTTAGTAATCACAAACTCCTTTTTTAAACATAAGAACATTCACTGGCATACTTGGGAAGGCAGGGGAACCTGATCTGTCATTGACTATATAATAACAGATCAGGAATTCAGGAAGGCTGTTAGAGACACACGTGTATTCAGGGGATTCTTCGATGACACTGATCATTATTTAATCTGCAGTGAAATTGGGATTGTGAGGCCGAAAGTGCAGGAGGTCAGGTCCGTATGTAGGAGGATAAGAGTGGAGAAACTTCGGGATAAGGAAATCATGCACAAGTACATAACAGCGATCTCAGAAAGGTACCAGTTAGTAGAATGTAGTCAATTACAGTCATTGGAAAAGGAAAAGCCAAGATACAGGGACACAGTACTAGAAGTGGCTAAAGAATGTCTTGGAACAGTAGTGTGTAAATGTAGGATGAAGCAAACAGTTTGGTGGAATGACACAGTCAAGGCAGCCTGTAAAAGGAAAAAGAAGGCGTATCAAAAAATGGCTACATACTACAATTCACGTAGACAGAGAAAGTTATGTTGAAGAAAGAAACAAAGCCAAACAGATAATTGCAGCATCCAAGAAGAAATCTTGGGAAGACTTTGGAAACATGTTGGAGACTATGGGTCAAGCTGCTGGAAAACCATTCTGGATTGTAATTAGCAATCTTCGAAAGGGAGGTAAGAAGGAAATGACAAGTATTTTGGACAGGTCAAGAAAACTGCTGGTGAATCCTGTGGATGCCTTGGGCAGATGGAGGGAATAGTTTGAAGAGTTACTCAATGTAGGTGAAAATACGATCAGTAATGTTTCAGATTTCGAGGTAGAATGGGATAGGAATGATGATGGAAATAGAATCACATTAGAGGAAGTGGAGAAAATGGTCAATAGATTGCAGTGCAATAAAGCAGCTGGGGTGGATGAAATTAAGTCTGAACTCATAAAATAAAGTGGACTGTCAGGTCGTAAATGGCTACACAGGATAATTTAAATGGCCTGGGAGTCGGGACAGGTTCCATCAGACTGGACGAAAGCAGTAAGCACACCAATCTTTAGACATGGAAACAGAAAAGATTGTAACAACTAAATAGGTATCTCTTTAATCAGGGTTGTGGGTAAAATCTTCTCAGGTATTGTTGAAAGGAAAGTGCGAGTATTGGTTGAAGACCAATTGGATGAAAATCAGTGTGGGTTTAGGCCTCTTAGAGGTTGTCAGGACCAGATCTTTAGCTTACGGCAAATAATGGAGAAGTGTTATGAGTGGAACAGGGAATTGTATCTATGCTTTATAGATCTAGAAAAGGCATATGACCGGGTTCCTAGGAGGAAGTTATTGTCTGTTCTACGAGATTATGGAATAGGAGGCAAACTTTTGCAAGCAATTAAAGGACTTTACATGGGTAGTCAGGCAGCAGTTAGAGTTGACGGTAAATTGAGTTTATGGTTCACAGTAGTTTCAGGCGTAAGACAAGGCTGCAACCTGTCTCCACTGTTGTTCATATTATTTATGGATCATATGTTGAAAACAATAGACTGGCTGGGTGAGATTAAGATATGTGAACACAAAATAAGCAGTCTTGCATATGAGGATGACTTAGTTGTGATGGCAGATTCGATTGAAAGTTTGCAAAGTAACATTTCAGAGCTAGATCAGAAATGTAAGGACTATGGTATGAAAATTAGCATCTCCAAAACGAAAGTAATGTCAGTGGGAAAGAAATATAATCGGATTCAGTGCCAAATAGGAGGAACAAAGTTAGAACAGGAGGACGGATTCTCACAGGATGGCAACATAGTGAAAGAACTGGAAGCGAGGTGTAGCAAAGGTAGTGCAGTGACCGCTCAGCTACGATCAACTCTCTTCTGCAAGAAGGAAGTCTGTACCAAGACGAAGTTATCTGTGCAACTGTCAATCTTTCGACCAATTTTGTTGTATGGGAGCGAAAGCTGGGTGGATTCAGGTTACTTTATCAACAAGGTTGAGGTTACGGATATGAAGGTAGCTAGGATGATTGCAGGTACTAGTAGATGGGAACAATGGCAGGAGGGTGTCCACAATGAGGAAATCAAAGAAAAATTGGGAATGAACTCTATAGATGTAGCAGTCAGGGCGAACATGCTTAGATGGTGGGGTCATGTTACACGCATGGGAGAAGCAAGGTTACCCAAGAGACTTATGGATTCAGCAGTAGAGGGTAGGAGGAGTCGGGGCATACCAAGGAGAAGGTACCTGGATTCGGTTAAGAATGATTTTGAAGTAATAGGTTTAACATCAGAAGAGGCACCAATGTTAGCACTGAATACGGGATCATGGAGGACTTTTATAAGGGGGCTATGCTCCAGACTGAAAGCTGAAAGGCATAATCAGTCTTAAATGATGATGATGATGATGATGATGATGACACACAATATGTGACAAGCAGTAGAGATTTAAATCTAATCAAAAATCATTTCTTCTGGCTACGTCCTTCTGCCTCATAGATACTTTTTGAAGCTTGGTAGCCTGATAAAATAAGATCCCTGGCTTTATGTGTAGTTACATGAATAGGTCTGAAAAGTAATATGTTCATTAATGTTTAGACCACTACGTCGTTTATCAACTTGAGGCGGTCCACTGAAACTAATCATCCATACGATACATCGTTTCCATACGTAAATTCATTTCCAATGATCTATGGGAGATTTAACTAACCCGACTGAAGTAACGAAATGACACACCTGGTGAATGTTTTCCGACTTGCTCTGGGTCTAATGAAGTAAAGTCTCGCTGTCGAGAGCAAAATTAAATACGACTGTCCCGAAGTATTGAAAACGTCGTGCACGGGGGTAGTGCCATATGTAGTTACGCGACAAGAAAGCGTGAGTAACGCGTAGAAAAGGAAAGTTACGTAACCCGTTTACAGGTGACAAGAATATAGCACCGAGTGTAACCCTGTGTTAAGAGAGCCGTAAAAGGTTTCTGCTGTGACGCAGCGCGGCTCCGCGTGACGTCATAACGAGCGACCGCGGGGCTAAGTGCTGTCTGGGCCTGGAGGGGAGGCCGTTAAGTACCCTGGGCAAGCGGTTTAGATTGCTTCTCACCCGCCGTTGCTCGGAGACCAATTAAATTCGCTGCCGTGCAGCACGGGGGCTCCAACAGGATATCTCCAATTTGCATGTTTATTACTCTGCTCCTTTGTAATTATATTAAGAGCTTCTCCACGTTGGACGGAAAGTGACCTGAAATTAGACTAGCGTGTAAGTGATCACTTTGAAGAGGTAACTTTCCCTTGTCCCTCGCCACAAAAACGTGAGATGAGCATTACGACCCATAGCATCTTCTTACATTGCGATGCTAAAGTCATGAACAATGTCCAAAACACTCCAAAGTATAAGCTGATATGAGTTTGACAAAATTAATGATAAGATTATATAAAGTACTGGCTACGCGTAATGTTCCTAGTCTCTTGAGTAACACCACATTGATAAAATAACTAACTTAACGAGCGAGAGCAGCGGCGTTTCAGTACAGTTGTTTCTGCTACGAGACAAGCAACATTGAATAAATAACAGCAAATATCAATGTGGGACGTACAGTGAACGTATTCGTCAGAAATTTGGCGTTAATGGCCAATGGCAGCTGACTATCGACCGGAGTGGCTTTGCTAACAGCACGACATTCTCTGCAGCGCCTCTCTTGGGCTCGTGACCATACTGGTTGGACTGGAAATTCCTAATCTGATCATAAGAGTCCCGATCTTAGTCGGTACGAGTTAACTGTAGTGTACTAATGTGGAGCAAACCCTACGAAGTTTTAACGGAATCGTCGGAATGAATGGAATTGATTTGAAATTTCGTTAAAGAAGAATAATAAATTTTATCTTTTGCTTTTAAGTTAATTTTCTTTCGTGCGAACTTTGTTGTAGAACCGCTCTCTTATTTTCGTGTGGTAATAAAATTTTTTTACTTTCTTAAGAATTACGTACATTTAAAGAAAAAAATAATATTTACGTGAACTCATATGAACTGGTTAAGAATATTAGGTTGAGAATTGAGTCCTTTAAATCATTCGGCCTTGGCATACACTTTCCAGATGCAGTGGGTTTTTTTGTTAAATATTTTTACTGAATTTTATCCCGGCACTAGCCATAGAACACAAGATTACCTCTATTAGCAGAAAATGTTTTAATTATTGCCAAGCCGACATTTATCACTGATCAAACCTACTTCATTACACATTTAAGATATTTTGAAAGAACCAAACTGTTTAAATTTCAATGTTAACTAACATTAACTATCCGCCTACGAATGCACAAACGTATAATTAATTCAAATTTTATCAGCCACAGGATCACTGAAAAAGAAGAACAATTTCTTAATTCACTATTGATTTTTATGCATCTGTTCCCGATTTACGGGTTTGATAATTTTTTAAATGTGCCGCCTATTGTTGGTCGCGGCACAGCCCAGCAACACCGCTAAAAAATGCTGAAAAATTCTTAAAGAAATTTTATAGATGACGTGGGCAAGCTAATTTACATAAATAATTCACACTTTTGATAAACTCTAATATATTTAGATCAAACAACAATACAACTCACATTAATTCGTAACGCATCGTCTAATGGCGGCTAAGTCCAGACAGAGACAAAAGAAGTCTACACATTCGTAAAAAACTCTTTCACAGTGTCCTACCGCAATGACTTCTGAACAGAGAAGACCAAAGAATACATAATGCATTGTGCTTAAATAGTATTGCTGACTATTAACATTTCTTTGCAAATTGACGATATTATTCTCTTCTGACAACATTTTATATATATCTCTGCTATCGCAAATACTGACACATTTTACAATCACATAATAAATACAGAAAAATTCCTATCCTAAATACAGAGAAATATTACAACAAAAAATATAAGGAGAATAACAAATGTCTTTTACACCACATTCAGTAATATTTTTGTTCAATAATTACGATATATACGACTTGCCCAGAGCGGCGTATATGGTACAAATAAACTCTTTTTCTTTAATAATGTGAGTTTGCCAGGGAACGTTACAAGCTGTCGAGCCAGGTTGCTAATAAGAAACTGAGCAAGATAATGGCGGCTCCGTAATTATGTGGGCTGTGTTTACATGAAATGTACTGGGTCCTCTAGTCCCACAGGACCCCTCACTGGCTGCAAATAGTTACGTTCTACTTGGAGACCAGTTGCAGCCATTCATTGATGGAATTTTTATGGATGATAGTGTGCCATGTCACCGGGCTAGAATTGTTCACAATTGGATCGAACAACATCCTGGACCGTTCGAGCGAAGGATTTGGCTTCCATATCGCCCAACATGAATCCTGTCTATCATTCAGAGGACATAATCCAGGGGTCTGTTCGTGTACAAAACCCTGTACTGGTAACACTTCGCAGTTATGAACGCTGTAGAGGCCTCATGGCTCAGTATTTCTGCAGTCCAGTTCCAACTACTTGTTGAGTCCTTGCCACGTCGAGATACTATGCTGTGCAAAAGGAGGACCGACACGATACTGGGAAGGATCCCACGATTTCGACCTCAGTGTGCTAACTGTACGAATATCTGTGTTTTAAAATGCAAAAAGTTCAGTTTATAAGCAATAAAATATCAACGAACAGAAACTATTTTGAATTAAGCAAGGCATGAGTTGAGTTACTTCTGAAATTCTATTCGATAAGCCACGTTTTGAATCCAGTTTCATATAAGTTTGATTTAGTAAACCGAAAAAAAAAGACACACTATCTTCATCAACAAATTGCAAAGTATCTTCCAAATCTTTGATTATAGGTCCTTTGTAGCAACTGCTCCGTACGGACTAGCGAATTCGGGTATGGTCTCTGGATTATAACTATTTTACTAAAAGATAAAGAGCACTTGAATTTGGCGTGGTGTATCAAGGAGCAAATTCTGTGATTAACGAAAATGGTAGAAACAGAAGGAGGGGGAATCAGAAGTACAAAACGGAGAATTACTTTCACGTACACAGTTTTAGAGACAGAAGTATGAAACTGGTCTGAATTGAGCTACCCTACGGAATTTAGTAAATATTGTGAAGAAACAGGGAAACACAATACCAGAACCAGGACCAGGTCAAATAATTATATCTCCTGAATACTGACCAAAAACTGTAAGACTTGTCCTCAACAACATTACATTCCTGAGAAATGGTGTTTATTTCAAAGCAAATGAAATGTCTTGTGTAGATTATAGACTACCCTTGATTCAGTTCATTGCAAAAATTTTTGTTACGATCCATAGTTAAATAAATAGGAACATGCAGTTCCTAGGGCGATACTAGTCACGTAAAGAAATTTGGATTTTAGAGGAAACTCTCTAGTGAAGAACTACTTTTTTCAAAATAACTTCAATCTAGTCAACAGGCGAAGTCTGTTTAGACAAAGAAAAATATTCCGTCAATTTCTGTATGAATAATTTAGTAACGAAGTCGAACAAAACCTAGGATTCTTGACTGGTACGCCATATAATAGATACATACTTCCTAGGAATGGTAAGGGTTAAATAGGAAAAGCTCAGTCGCCAAGATGGCAATAGAAGGCATCCGCAGAAATCAGTTTCGACTGCCGGTCTGTTCGAGCAGAATAGGGGATATTCTCTAAAAAAGGACTCAAGGATAAAAAATCTCTCATGGTACAAAATATATTTTGTCGATGGACTGTTGACGCTCAAATATTGCTAAGAAATTAAAAATTCAACAAAAAATTTATGCCTATCTAGAGACGACTAAGGAAAACATAATGAGACTTCTCCACAATTAGCAGACAATGAGTCGAAATTATTGAAATCCAATGCTGCCAATTGTGGCACCGACTTTGTAAAATTATCTATGTAACTGGAAGGAGCTTTCGTAGAGAATATCATTGACATCACACATAAGGATCTGGGACATTAAGTAACAAGCTAAAAGCAGTGCAAAGCACTATCACACCGTCAGGAGATAAGTCCCCACAAGTCCAGTTAGTTATTTCCAGTAATATAGGTCCTGACATGGGAATATTCTGAGACCTCTGTTACTTGAACCAAACAAGTTACACATTCAATGGCTTCGTGACTAGTAATTCACGTACATTTTCTTTCTGCACCGAAAAGTACATTCAAACATTGCCATAATCTTTTCTCTCTCTCTCTGTCTCTCTCTTTCTCTCTCACAAAGTAAAGATCGCAATGCTAGCCTCTTTACGGATTTCCGGTTTTGACATCCGTTTCCGAACAACTGCATTAAGTAGCTCCATACCGATTTTAAGCGAAATGGCTGCTTGATTTCGCCTCAAATTGTCTGTCATAGATAGTAAAAAGAAACAGTACCTGTATTTAAAATAAGGAACACAAAATAGTCATTACGAAAGAAAGTGTTTGTGGTATCAGGTATCGATACCACATCACGGGTGTCGCAATAGAATAGCAAGCTTCCGTCTGATTCCGATAGCCGTCACGCCGGATCTGGCGGACGCAATGGGATGTGCCCTCAGAGAAAGATCTCCAGTGGCTTTCGACTATGAGGGCCCTCTGCTGCTGCAGTACTGGACAGTCGGTGGTAACCGCAAGCTTGGAGCGCCTTCACTACGATACGATCGTTCGTCCTGAGTACAGCGAGCCTCATGTTTGTTGACAACTTGATGGCAAGATCCTGTTATTTGTAATTGGTCTTCTTACACTTAGCGACATATAAGCCAAGTAAGTCCTATGGTTACTGTGTTATCTCGTCTGCTAATCATTTCTGCTTCTGTTCAGCTTTCCTACAATCACAGTTGCAGCACCACTCTGTATCGCACCTCTCCTTTCTGTTTTGTACAAAGTCATTCACAAAAGTGTTATGACAATGGTAGTAACCAGTGGCCAGCTTTTAAAAAACGCCAACAACCATTGCCGACAGTTTTTTCTCGTAATTTTGAACAAATACCAAACCACTGAATCTGGGTGATGATGTACCTGAATCTTCATTCGTCACCAATCTTTTCGTATTGTAAGGGATACTGTTAACTGTTACAATATCAATTTAGGAGTGGGATGTACTCTGCGTCCACCTTCCAAACATGTTGTTTACTCAAGTGTTTATATTGTGTATAATTGTGTTTATTGCTTTTAGTGAAGTCCTACAACAGATTATTGAAATGTCTGACAATTTTTTAAAAAAAGGAACTCATAAATTTAAGTCGCAGTTGTAGATGGGACTTCACAGTGCATGTCATATTCTAAAATTTCAGGATTAGGAGCGTATTTACACGTCAGCAGCTGTCAATAAAATTCTTCAGGGTTTGAGGCCGCATTGTCAACTACAAAATTCCGACGTTTCGGCGACTGTCGCAGGAGGGTACAGCTAACTGCTGAGTGAGCCCTTGTTTGGTTGCTTATATTCGATGGAGAAGTGCTGTAATTGGATAGCCGGCCGGTGTGGTCGAGCAGTTCTAGGCGCTTCAGTCTAGAACCGACCGACCGCTACGGTTTCAGGTTCGAATCCTGCCTCGGGCATGGATGTGTGTGATGTCCGCAGTTAGTTTTAAGTAGTTCTAAGTTATAGGGAACTGATTACCTCAGATGTTACGTTCCATAGTGCTCAGAGCCATTAGAACCATTTGTAATTGGATATGAGGGTGAGGTGGATGGGTTTCAAATGTTCTTTCATTGGTCTTTGCATTGAGTGTTGCCAGTGGCAGAAGCAGGCGCTTTTCATTGGACTCTCCTTTATTGCTTGCCATTGGTGGAAATAGACGAATGGTAAACTGAGCGGCGACTGCGGCGTATTGTTGTTTACTACCTGCCTAGTATCGACTAGGGCGCGTCAACAGTGTGTGCCCTCCGCCGCTGAGGCCTACCGCGCTCCTGTTGCTTTGCGAGAGCTGTCCTTCCGCAAAGCTGTCACTGCTGCCAGCCAAGACGCGGAATTAGGTATCGTCTTCTCCATTCCTGTTCTCGGGTCGCTTGGCTATTTATATAGACATTCTCTTCAAACGAAACGGCTGTTTCGCTGGTACGCGGGCCACTCGAAATTCGATCTTCATCCTTCACTGGTCCTGGTGTTCTGCCGCCACTGATGCATTGTATTGTTTCAGAAGGATATATCTCTCGCTTTCTGATAATCTTGTGCTTATTGGACGCCAATAAGAACAAGGTCAAAAACTAAAAACTATAATACAGTAATACATCGTCATATTGCAATAACTTATCTGCGAATCAGCCTCGGCCCCATTTCGCGACCGCAGTACGGCAGCAACTGATGTTGTACTGGAACGGGCTATAGCTTCGAGAGCGCATGCCCGATATTGTGTCACGCCTCCTTGTTAACACTGGTACCAACATATACTCCTAAACTTAAAATTTTATGAATAACCAGGTGCGGCTAACGAAATTCACATGTACGTTATCCTGTAAGGAACAAAGATATATCGACTGTCTTAACATTTGTAATAGTTTGTTGGACGTCAAAAGTGAAGCTAGCAATGCGTTTACTGTTTTAAGCCAACCTAACATATTCAGGCTAATCATCGAACTTGACCTTAAGAGGATAACTAGGGGTTTGAAATACCAGATAATCCCAGCTATTCAGCAAAGAGGAGTGATAAAACATGTTGGCAAGGGTATAATGATTACTCCCTAAAATTATGGTGGATGTGGTAACAGTTGAAAACCTTCAAAAAAGTTTTTGTTTCGCAGCTGCAGCTGGTCGTTAAGAAGTGCAGTTTCATCTGTGCTTGCAGAGTGACGTATGCGAGCAGCAGTAGCCGAAACTAGTCGTATATTCAGTTTCGTGTATTAGTTCCGCAGGTTTAATTCAAATTACTTTGTGTGTTTGTGTGCTTGCGTGGTGAAATTTTTCCGATCTTTGCGTATTTTCGAATTAGAAAGGGGTAGAATCAAATTTTAATAACGGTAGAGGGTAACATCGCATAGGCGGTTATCATTTCTACTAAGACAGGGGTAGGATCGCATTGTAATATCTGTACAGTGGCGTAGTCGTTGTCATTTGATTGCTTAGTTCGTAAGTAATTGTTCATATATCGCAGCTCAATCTGGCGCTTGTGACGCAACTGTGCAGTCGCATATTGCTGTTTTATTTGTCGCAACTCTATACGTCCAGATATTAGCAGTAGAATGGATAGGGTGTGTGCGTGCTGTGTGCAGGCGCAGGAGGAACTGGCCGCGGTTCGCGAGCAGCTGAGCGTGCTGTTGGCCACGGTCAGCCGCCTTCAGGCTGCTGCCTCGAGGTGCAGCGGTGGCGGAGGGTCTGGCGCGTCGGTTGAGACACTTCAGGTGTCGCTTGCTGCGTCCGCTGACTCAACCACCGAGGCACCTTCTAGTGTACCCGGCGCGTTGGAGCTGCCCTCACCTCAGGGTGAGTGACGGACTGCAACGCGTTCGCGTCACTCGAGGCGGAGGGCCAATGTGGAGGCTGACCGGCTGGCCTCGCCCGTTCATCCTGTCAATTGGCAGGTGGCTGTTCCTTCAGCAGGGCCCGAGCAGGCACACGGGGGCAAAGGCTTGCTGGTTATTGGGAGCTCCAACGTTAGGCGGGTGATTGAGCCCCTTAGGGAAATAGTGTACATGGCTGGAAAGAATTACAACGTGCACTCGGTTTGTCTGCCGGGGGTCTCATCCAAGATGTGGAGGCGGCCTTGCCTGCGGCTATCAAGCGTACGGGGTGCAGTGGTCTGCAAGTAGTTGCTCAGGTCGCCACCAATGATTCCTGTCGCTTGGGTTCTGAGGCGATCCTCAGTTCGTACAGGCGGCTGGCGGATTTGGTGAAGACCGCTGGCCTCGCACACGGGGTGCAGGCAGAGCTCTCTATTTGCAGCATCGTTCCCAGAGTGGATCGGGGTCCTTTGGTTTGGAGCCGAGTGGAGGGTCTCAACCAGAGGCTTCGTCGACTCTGTGACGGTCTTGGCTGCAGATTTCTAGACTAGCGCTATTGGGTGGGGAGTTATAGGATGCCCCTAGATAGGACAGGGGTGCACTACACAAAGGAAGCGGCTACTCGGGTAGCGGAGTACTTGTGGCGTGCACTTGAGGGTTTTTTAGGCTAGACAGTAGTGCGAGGTGTCCTGATGAACACTCACCAGTCAACGTGCAGGCAGGGAAATCAGGACGCGCTCAGTGTAAAGAAACTTCAGCTATCAAGGTATTAGCAGTAATTTTTCAGTGTGTTCGGAATAAAGTTCCTGAATTTACAGCCCTCCAGGAATCGTATGTCGCGCAAATTATTCTCGTGACTGAGACCTGGCTGAACACTGAGATGGAAAGTACTGAAATATTTAGTGAGGGTTGGAACGTGTATCGGAAAGACAGATTAGACACCGTAGGAGGTGGTGTCTTCATTGCAGTTGACAAAAATATTGTGACTACTGAGGTCGAAGTAGAGTGTGATTGTGAAGTTATCTGGGCACGTTTAACAGGGCTAGGAGAAATAAAGTTAATTGTTACGTGTAATCACCGGCCACGGGGTTCACCGTGACAGTTCTAGAATCATTCAAAGGGAGTCTACACTCTGTAGCGCAGAAGTACCCGGATCATGCTACATTAGTCGGAGGCGACTTCAACCTACCTAGTATAGACTGGGATGTCTATGGATTCATTACAGGTAGGACAGACAAGCCGTCGTGTGAGTTACTTTTGAACACATTATCCGAAAACTATCTTGAGCAGCTAAATCGACAGCCAACGCGTAATGGAAATATTTTAAATCTGGTAGCCACGAACAGACCAGACTTCATCGGCGGTGTCACTGTTGAGACACGGATTAGTAATTATGATGTTGTCATTATGACTATGGTTACTAAAGTTAAAAAGTCGGTCAGGAAGGCTAGGAGAGTATTCTTACTAGAAAGAGCAGATAGGCAGTTGTTAGCATCCCACTTAGTAAATGAATCGACGTCATTTACTTCCGGTACGATGGACGTGGAAGAATTATGGGTAAATTTTAAACACATTGTAAATGACGCATTGGACAAGTAGGTGCCGAAAAAGTGGGTTACGGACGGAAAAGACGCAACGTGGTTTAACAGAGCAATTCGGAGAATGCTCAGGAAGCAAAGACAGTTGCACTCGCGATACATGAAAGATCGGAAGAATGAGGAGAGGCAAAAGTTAGTAGAGATTCGTGCTGCTGGAAAAAGAGCGATGCGCGAAGCGTACAACCACTACCAGCGTCATACCCTAGCAAAATATCTTGCTGAAAACCCAAGGAAATTCTGGAATTACGTAAAATCGGTAAGCGGGTCGAAGGCTTCCATCCAGTCACTCACTGATCAGTCTGGCCTGGCAACGGAAGACAGCAATACGAAAGCTGAAATTTTAAAATTAGCGTTTGAGAAGTCTTTCACGCAGGAGGATCGTACAAACATACCGCCGTTTCAGTCTCGTACAGATTCCTGTATGGAGAACATAGTGATAGACATCCCTGGGGTTGTGAAGCAGCTGAATGGGTTGAAAATAAATAAATCGCCAGGTCCTGATGGGATTCCAATTCGGTTTTACTGAGAGTACTCTACTGCATTGGCTCCTTAGTTAGCTTGCATTCATCGCGAATCTCTTGCCCAACGTAAAGTCCCGAGCGCCTGGAAAAAAGCGCAGGTGACGGCTGTATATAAGAAGGGTAGAAGGACGGATCCTCAAAATTACAGACCAATATCCTTAACATCGGTTTGTTGCAGGATTCTCGAACATATGGCGTCAAATCGAAAGACCTGCACCAGGCGAACGGTCTACCCGACGGGAGGCCCTAGCCACACGACATTTCATTTCAGCTGTCCATGCATCAGCACGGCTTTAGAAAGCACCGCTCCTGCGAAACGCAACTCGCTCTTTTTTCATATGATATCTTGAGAACCATGGATGAAGGGTATCAGACGGATGCCATATTCCTTTACTTCCGGAAAACGTTTGACTCGGTGCCCCACTGCAGACTCCTAACTAAGGTACGAGCATATGAGATTGGTTCCCAAATATGTGAGTGGCTCGAGGACTTCTTAAGTAATAGAACCCAGTATGTTGTCCTCGATGGTGAGTGTTCATCGGGGGTGAGGGTATCACCTGGAGTGCCCCAGAGAAGTGTGGTAGGTCCGCTGTTGTTTCCTATCTACATAAATGATCTTTTGGATAGGGTGGATAGCAATGTGCGGTTGTTTGCTGATGATGCTGTGGTGTACGGGAAGGTGTCGTCGTTGAGTGACTGTAGGAGGATACAAGTAGACTTGGACAGGATTTGTGATTGGTGTAAAGAATGGCAGCTAACTCTAAATATAGATAAATGTAAATTAATGCAGATGAATAGGAAAGAGAATCCAGTAATGTTTGAATACTCCATTAGTAGTGTAGCGCTTGACACAGTCACGTCAACTAAATATTTGGGCGTAACATTGTCGAGCGATATGAAGTGGGACAAGCATGTAATGGCAGTTGTGGGGAAGGCGGATAGTCGTATTCGATTCATTTTTAGAATTTTGGGAAGATGTGGTTCATCTGTAAAGGAGACCGCTTATAAAACACTAATACGACCTATTCTTGAGTACTGCTCGAGCGTTTGGGATCCCTATCAGGTCGGATTGAGGGAGGACATGGAAGCAAGTGAGAGGCGGGCTGCTATATTTGTCCCCGGTAGGTTTGATCATCACGCGAGTGTTACGCAAATGCTTCAGGAACTCGGGTGATAGGCTCTAGA